>NC_069381.1:165617500-166971666 GCF_027475565.1 Acinonyx jubatus
ATTCCTACTAAAAGCCATGGAACGTGTTATATACTAAAACAGGGCCTTTTGACCAATGCACCCTTTCCTTATGTTTCTTGAAGGACTTCTTGCTCATGTTCCAGGACCTCCTTCTCTCCTGGGGATCTTTTCAGATCAATGTGTGATGGTGAGGACACAGGTGTAGGGGCACAGGACTTTAGATTTCCATCCTAGCTTAATTGCTAACTAGTGTGGGACTTTGAACATCATATGGGATAATAACACTGACTTCAGAGAGTTATGCATGTACATTAAAAGCATCTAAAGTCTAGGCCTAAATGTATGTTGTCCTTGCTTTGTACTCCAAACCAATTCATGTTGTACTTTTTTCTTATGAGACCTTGTCCCATGCTCCATCAGAGTCATTTATGTATTTGCTTAGCATCCTGATGGCAGGTCCTCTGTCTCTTTCCTGATTGGATACCCAGCTATGAATGATACAATTCTTAGTAAATTCTCCCATCCAGAAGCTAGGGCTTTGCCGAAACTATGAGTCTTCTATGTTTGGATTACCTCCTAGAGACACAGCACTAGGCTCAGAACCTATGACAAAGTATTAGAGAAAAAACTATTATTTAGTTGTCATGTCCCCTGTTCCTGTCAGAAAGCCATGCAAATTTGGATCCAGAATAGGTTCTAGTGAATATTTACCTTGCTGTTTCCGAAAATGTGTGGCACACAGCACTAACTCTGCAAGATGATAAATAGGAATTAGTGAAAACTCTGATTCAATCAAGATTAAAAATATGTTTTGGTCATGAGACTTTTCAGCACTTCCAATATGCTAATATAGTATTTATAGGCACAGAAAATCAACATGGAAGAGAAAAATTGTTGAGTTTTAAGAATAGAATTAACCTTAGACAATTATAAGAACTTCTTTCCATTGTATAGCTAATTACTAGACCCCCCCATCATTTTGGGGGGGCATCCTTATTAAGTATCTAATTTGTTTAATTTGGTATATTTAAATATTTTATTTTATTTTTTTATAGACAATGGTTATTGCTGCATAGAGTAAGCCTGCCTGCTTACACCTTAAAAACCAGAAAAAAACAAGAGTCTGGATTCTCTTGAATTCAGATAGTGATGAAATATTCTTATAGCTGCTCTGTATAGGAGCTGTGAGCACCAGAAAGGATATTTGTTCATGAAAAAGAGTGAGAATTCAAAGGCTATTAACTAGTTAAGGGATCACCTCTCTGAAAATCCAAGAAAAGCTATGGACTCTCCCTCTTAGAAAAATTAAAATGATGTATTTATGTATAATTACAGGTGTTCACAAGAACCATAGAGTTTATAACTAAACTCCCTAGGATCTAAAGATTCCATGTTAAAACTCCAAAAAAAACATATCACCCTTTTCATTTATATGCCTCACAGGGGAGAATAGGGTTGTTTTCCAATTGAAGGAAAGAAAAATTACCAAAGAAATGAACTGACAGATAAAGAAATATTAGGTCTTCAGATTCCCTAGTAGGTATATCCCAGGAAAAGAGATATCTCGGGATGGATCTTGGCAAAAGAAACAAAAAAATAACTGAAATTGTGCTTGATGGATGCAAGGAGTGGATTTGGTCACACACTGCTTCCAATCTTGGTCCCCGAAATGGGTATCTATTCAGTGCATATCTACCTGTTCAGCATCAGTTTCCCTTTGAGGGAAACCTCAATAATAACCTCCTGCCTTTCCCTTTGAGGAGGCAGTCTTCTATAATTCTTTTTTTTTTTTTCGTTTGTTTTTGGTTCAGATATGGCTGAATCCTGTCAAGCTCCAGAGTCTGGCACGTAATCTGAAATTGGTACAGTGGTTGGTTTAGGGAAGGATCTGTGAGCTAGTTTGGGGACTTATGTTCAACTTGCAGAAAAAAGAAACCCTCTGTGGTGGCTAGGTTGATAAATTGAGGCCTGGAGCTGCTACTGGTCTTTCTGTTACCATGAGAGGAAAGCATGTCTAACAGTGAGGGTAACAGAGAGTAAAGGTGTAGGAGATGGAGACACAGCCCTGAAGGTATCCTGTTGAACTGTGTGGGATAGCTTCTATTTGCCTATTCAGAGCCACACTCCACCTTTCCCCATAGGCACTCTAGTTCAGGTGTCTGACCTGTGGAGACTATTCACATGAATTACTTCTGGCTTCCAGATGGAGGGCAGGAGGCTGAGGAGGCCCAGCAGAGGGAGATGAGGCAGTTTGGTCCCTTAGATCCCTTGACAGGACTGTCTCAGGATGACTTGTCAAAACTCCTTCCAGGGTCTAAGAACTTCTCCCTCCTCTCAGATCATCAGGCCTAGAGGTGGTAAGAGCTCTAGTCTCACAAAACCTGGGTTACTAATTCATTTTCACTCACTATTCTCACATCTACATAGTAGCCCTTGTGTAAATAAACTGTTGTCATTATTTTTGTGAGTGTGCCAGCTGTTTCCTATTGAGATACCCAATGATACACCAACCTTGCCTGGAATCAGCTCAACCCTAGACATCACACATACATGAGCACAAACATTTTATTTTTTGCTTAATCCATTTTGAGAAGTGTTTCTATCACTTGCAAGCAGAAAGAGTCTTAACTAATACAATCTCTCTTAGCCCCCTTCGGCCACCTTGTATATTCTCCTTGGAAAATAATTACTTTAGAAACATGGAAAGACACATTATGAGAGTTAAAACTCACTCAGGTTGGAATACAATTCTCAAACCAATCCATCATGTCACTCATGATCTACTAAATCTTGTCCTGTCGAATTAAAGTAACCATCCTGCCCATGTTAAAAAATATGACCTCTGCTGCCTGCAGAATTTCAACCAAATTCTTATTCACACATGTTTCTAACACATAAAATAGAAGTATGAATCAGACCAAAACATACTTCTTCCAATTAAAAGGTGTGAAAAGAGCAAAGAGAAATGGCCTTTTCTATTTACTCAGCTCAGCAGCTGAGCAGTTCATTAGCAAATCCTGATTGCACGTAGGTCATAAGCTCCAGGAAAGTGAAGACTGTTTTATAAAGCAATCTTAGAACGGCAACCTTTAAGTCAAAAGTACTATTCCCTAGTGAGGGTTATTAATTGAATCATTTGTTTACAAAAGGTGAACGTGGCTTTAAGTGACAGTACTGTTTGCATAGTGGTATCAATATTAGGAAAGCTTATGTGTAATGCATTAGTAATGTAGAAAAAGATGCCGCCTGAGTCAGGAGTATTTGTTTAGCACTTTGAAATCTAGTAATTTTAGCAGCTCCCTGAGCATGAATTGAATTAACTTATTAAGGTTAAAAATAGTCTTTAAAAATACTGCTAATGAGTACCATGAAGTACCTACCACCTTCTCCATTCTTGGCAGAGACTTAAATCCTTGGTTGGATGTTAGAAAAGGGGGAAAGAAAGAGGTTGGTGTTTAGGTCCCAGTGTTTACTTCTTTACTATTCTTCTTTAGCCGATGTTAATTTTTACCAGAAGTGATTTCTGGAATGAAGACTGAAATTAATAATCTTTGTCAGTAATTTTTTTTCTCTTATTTAAACCATAATTCCTTATGGAGAATATGCAGGAGGAATAAATATACTTAACTAAAGTTACACCTTTAAAAAAAACAATTCAGTTTTACCTTATAATATTTCACTGATGAGCTATAATTTTAATCTGGAGTAATGCAGTCCTAAAATTGAATGAGAAGTTTAAGTATTTTGATCTTTTGACTGTGATAATGTGAACTTCTTTTTTCTATGTGCAGACATGGCTAATTGCCCATAAAAAGATGCCCCCCCCCTTCTAGAGTACACAGGTGGACCTGGGGAGTTATGCCAAGCCAGGGAATGCATTTGACAGACCTTGCAGCTAAGTGTAAGCATGTGACTACCTCACAATGGACTGTGAATGGAAAAGATGTGTGCTCTTCTGCTCTGTCTTGTTAGAAGTACACATGCCTCCTTTATGCTCTATTTTCCTTTAGAGAGCTAGATACAGATGATCACAATGTCCAGAGCCTTAAAAGAGAAGAAATCTGGGTCACTCCCTGAATTGCCAAGTGGAAGAGAGGTTCCCAACAGTTACATCAACTTTGGATTGTTCACAAGTAAGAAATAGGATTTTTATTGCATCTGAACCATATGTGTTTGGCCTCTGTGTTTTAAAATCTACACTTAACCTATTTTAATATAATACACCTTTTCAACCCGGTAACCATGGGCCATCTAAATATAACCCTATTAGGTAGATAAAACTCCAACATATACAATAGAAAGTGTTTGGCTGACAGAACTAGAAGTTCAGTGGTGTGGAAAATACTCCTCTCCCTCATTCCTTTTGCATGTTCTGATACATATGGGAGCATTTGTTTGTAAGGGAAAGGAGAAGAGTTCAACTGGAAACAGGTGCTAATAGAATGTAGAGGATATTAAGAGGTCTGTTCCCTGTCTAGCTAGGCACAAGGTCTGAACTTGAACCCTCATATATGGAGGAGAGAAGACCAGAAACTAACAAACAGAGACCACAGTCTAGGCTTGACAAAATGATGGATCTAAGTAGTTCTGTTTGGGACCAAGAAAAATAAGCCAAGAATTTAAAGAGAGAGTTAATCTTCCTACCTTTATCCTGAGCTCAGCACTAAAGAAGGACAGCTTTGGGACACCTGAGTACAGAATGCTTGACCCAGACACTGGCATTCTCAAGATGGGTATTCACAGTGGGGGCAGTAGTGAGGCTGAAAACAACTCCCCTCTCCAAGACATGATAATAATCACTGACATGTATTAATCATTCATCAGAAGTCAGACATTATTCTAAATGTTTTACAGATGTCTCATTTATTCCTCATAACATGAGTCTGAGTGGTAATTACTAGGAGGCAGGAAGGTAGTATTATCTCTGTTTTACACCTCAGGAAACTGAGGTATATAGAGATGAAGTAATTTGCCGATGTCACGTGGCTAGTAAGTGGCAGTGTTAGGATTCCAATCCAGAGTCTTAACTCAGAGCCTGAGCGGTGATTGCTATGCCGTACTTTTTCCCAATCCACAGGGAATAGGTTACCTAAAAAAAACAGTGAGCCTGTTACCTAATGACCATTCCAGTTAGTCATGTGAGAACAACTGGCCTTTCTAGAAACAGGCCTTTCTTTCAAGAACACTTGGAGAGAGGATACTATATAGAAATTCATATTGGTAGAAGCTTCAAATCATTTTTTCTGTGCAAAAATGTAAATGTCACCTTTGGTAGCCATAGTCCAGTGAGTCCAAGGGACTTACGGATTTTATTAACTCATCAGTTCCTCTTTAGGTCATGGTCAATAGGATTGTGGCATAGATAGGCAGATGACATGGGTTTGAATTAGTAGATGTTTAACTCTAATGGAAGAAATTAGTACGGTTGCCACATAGTATCATAGTATATTTTTTTTATTGTAAAACCAACTCTAGGCCACTTACATTTAACAGATGGAATATTAGGGAAAAATAAGAAAATCATACATTAGGACAGTGAAAGAAAAAATAGATCTCAATGTTGTTACTCATTTAGCTGTTCCTTAAGGGTTAAGGGTGAGTTCCTTCATCAGTGTTTTATTTATGTGAACATAAATGACTAAGAAGGGCCAATCTGGCCATACATTTCCCAGCCTGGGTAGATAATTGCATGTGCTATTTCTCCTGATCCTATTTTTCTCTCTTTCCACATGAAGGATCAAAAAATGCAGTATTTCTTGCTGGAGTGTTTTTCTTGTTCCTTTTCAGCATTAGGAGGAATAACCCAGAGTACACTGAACACTGGGCTTCTGTTTTGAACTTTCTGAATGACTGTGCTGGTGACTGAGAGGGCGCTGCCCCATGTTGTTCTGCTCCTATATTTACCTACGTGATTTGCCATTCTGGGCCTTCTATCTCAGCTCCCAAATATTACCAAGGAGCTCTTGATATTATCCCACCACTGTTATGAATAATTCTCCCTTATAAGGCTTTGTGCTCTCCTGGCTTCAGCACTTGCCCCTGTTGAGTCTGTTTTCCACACAACAGCCAGGATGATCTTTTTTTTTTTCATAAAATATGAGTCAGATCCAGTCACTCCCCTGCTGAAAGCTCTCCATAGCTTCCCAGAACACTGAGAATAGCTATCCAGCAGTTTTATAAAACCTACCCCTGGCTTTTTCTCTAACTTTATTTGCTTCCACTCACCCCTCACCCTTTCAGGGCCTCTGCTCCCACCACCCTGGCCTCCTTTCCTCCAATATACCAAACTCATTCTCCATTTGGCATGCCCATAGTTATCATCTGGCATCAATATCCCAGATACCATCTTAGCTCAATCCCATACTTCGTTCTGGGCTCTATTCAAATACCTCGTTCTCAAAAAGGGCTTCCCTCACCACCTCTTCTCAAATAGCACCCTTAACACTGTACAACCTCTTACTTTCTTCATTTCTGTTCATGGCTCTATTACTACCAGGTCGGTCAAGAGGGGCCTTGTTAGCCATGGAAGAGGCTTTGACATCTGTGGATGACATGAGAGGCATCAGGGGGTTTTGAGCAGAGTTATCTGCTAACTTACCTGTTCACAACTTCATCTGAGCTATGGTTTTAAAGGACTATGTTGACTGTTTTGTTGAACTACTAGAAGGGATAGGGTGGGAGTTAGGAAGCTATTATATTATTCCAGTAAGAGATGATGGTGTCTTTGACTAGGGTGGTAGAGTACAGAAAGTGAAAAGGGGTCAGATTTTGGATAAAACTGGAAGCTACAACTGTCCTTCAGTGTGTACTTTGCTCATAGAAAATCATTAGGGAGAAGCATATTTGTGAACACCTGCAACTTGCCTGATCCATATGACCATGTGGGCCTGTGTGGGCCTCTTCAGTGCAAAGACTTATTCACTAGTGCCTCTGAGACTCTTTTATCCATCCATAATGATTCTGCTACCATTTTGAATGTTTTTCACTTGCAGAGTATTTCTGTGGAATTGAAACAAACTAAGAGCTTATTCTCTATTCACTGGGAGTTACAGGTTCCAATTAGAAAACTCACCAATAAATTCCTTTTTGATGCTTTTTAAAAAATTTGCAATTACTTTATATAAGTGAATTTCATTTGATCAGAAGGATACTTGTCCTGTAGTTTTACATCCTCAGTTCTTACCCCCACCTCTGTTTCAGAAAAAAAGTGATAACCGATAGTCATATGGACTCTGTCAGAAGGCTTAGAAAGGAGAAGGAAGCTCAAATGATAGTTTCTATTAAAAAAGAAAAAAAACTTTCTTTGACTATTAAAATTATCATGCATTTACTATGCATTAGATTTAGGGATTTTTATTTTAATGACTTTATGGAGATACTTAATCTCACAGAGCCAGAATACTAATTACTGAACTGTGTTGCAATAGGAAAAACAGCAAATTACTCAAATTTTAATTATGATATTCAGTTTTAAACAAGTGTATAATAATTGACTTTGTGTGCAATAATTGATTTGTCATTTAGGCTGTCATTTTTTATGCAAATGGACTACTTTATATGTGTGAATCAGTTATTATAAAATTAATTACTGAATATAATATCTTGCAGAACTGACTATCAAGAGTTCTTCTAACTGGCTTATCCATTCATGCAAAATCTGGGTTTTTATGTACAGTGATGAGCTTCATAACCAAAGGAAACTAAACCACATTTTACGTGCCTGCAAAATGTGCCTTTCATTGTAATTATCCTTTTCAAGTGCTTCACAAATACTCTTCCTCAAGGCTCTTTATTAATGAATTTTCACAGTAACCCTAAAAGCTAGTTAAGCATTTTAAATCTTCCACATTTTGGAGATGTGGAAATTAATTCTGTGGCTAAATATTAAATATTTGGGTGATATTCTCTCTGTGGTATCATGAACTATATTTGCTGGGCTGGATTCTCTAGTAAGAGAGAAAAATCTTTTTTGGATGCTTTGTCTCTGGCAGGTAGAGAAATCAGAGACAATTGAGAAATATGAATGAGGATTTTTTTTTTGAGGTGTAGACTTGAAGAGGAATCCAGAACACCCATGAAATTTGTGCACATCTATGTAGCATATAGCTTCTCATGGGCATCCTAGCACAGCCATGACAGCACTATAGGAACTTCTGGGAACTTCTAGATATTTTCCAGGAAACTCCTCAGATCTTTCAGTTAACTTAGACTGGATATTTGGTCTGAGCCAGTTGTCGTCATTTTCTCCTAATTTCCATTTTTGGCCCTAAGCTTGCCAGTAGGAAAAAGTTGGCAATCACTTCTTTAAAACAATTTTTTTGAAAACAAAGATGGCTCATAATTGAGGCTCTAGAGATGAAGTAACCATATAACACATTTTTTTTTGCCTTCAGATCTATTTATCTTCTCTAACAGTACCAAAAATTTAATATTGTTTTTGTATGGTTTAGCTTTTCATAGTTTGCAGGGATGCTCCACAAGGCAGAGATCTTGGCTGTTTACCAGTGCATCCCTGGTATTTAGAACAGTAATACAGTAGGCACGCAATAAATATTGGTGAACAAGTAAGTGGTTATAATACATCATCTTAAAATTTTTATTAAGAACTAAAAACACTGTTAGTATTACAAGTAATGAGAAAGTTTGCACTGAGTAGATTTTCTTTTAATATTGATGCTAAAAATGGAGACTACACCCTGGGAAACATAGTTATAACTGACTTTATTCTTGAGAATACTTTTGAGATCATTCATAAAATCATCTTTATTTTTTTAATGTTTTTTATTTATTTTTTGAGACAGAGAGAGACAGAGCATGAGCAGGATAGGGGCAGAGAGAGAGGGAGACACAGAATCCACAGCAGGCTCGAGGCTCTGAGCTGTCAGCACAGAGCCCAACGCGGGGCTCGAGTCATAGACTGTGAGATCATGACCTGAGCTGAAGTCGGACACTTAACCGACTGAGCCACTCAGGCACCCCTCATAAAATCATCTTTAAAAGTTATTCAGTTGTGGTTAGCATATTAATAAGGATTTCCTCTCAAAATAAGTTACAGTGAAAATAGTATTAAAAGTTGTTGTGGGACACCTGGGGTGGCTCATTCGGTTAAGTGTCCAACTCTTGATTTTGGCTTAGGTCATGATCTCAGTTTGTGAATTCTAGCCCCACATCAGGCTGTGTGCTGAGCATGGAGCCTGGTTGGGATTCTCTCTCCCTCTCTCTCTGCCCCTCCCTGGCTCATGCACACTTATGTGCTCGCTCTCTCGCTCTCTCTCTCTCTCTCTCCCTCAAATTAAATAAACATCTCTTTTTAAGTGGGATAAAAATGTTTTGGCTTCAAATCTTAGTTCTACCACTTAATGGCTTTCCCCAATTTCCTTGAGCCTCAGCTTTCCTTAGCTACCAACCCTCTTACAGGTAAAGTTTCTCTACACCTGCCAACTGACCTTGGCTTAGACAATTGAAAGTTGAATCAAAAGAATTCATTTACATATGGGGAAACTGGGGAAGGACAGGGAAAGAAATACCTGTTTTGCAAGAGAGAAAGGGAGCAAGAAACAGAGAAGGAGGGAGAAGGCCCGAAAAAGAGAGACAGAAGAAAAGCAACTGAATTGTTTCTTTAAAAATACTTTGCTCTTCTTAAGTTTTAAGTGGAATTAAAAAAAAAAAATTTAAAGGGATAAGAATTCTTCAAGTTCTTTGTTTTGGCCAGAAAGGACCAACAGGAGGTGCCTAAACAGTTACCATTTACCTATGGAAGGATTACTAGAATCTGTTCTAGAATCAGTTTGGAGAAAAAAAAAATCTTCCTGAAAAGTTCATTTAGTTCCCTAAAGCCATAATATCCAGTTACAGAATTATAACAGTGAATTCATGAAACATCCCCCAAGTGGCAAACGACTGTTTTTATATCTTGTAGTAAACAGAAGAGAGCAATGAAATGTGATGTCCCCAGATACCCTGCTGGCTTTACACTTGTATAAAGTCCTCATTTGCCTTCTTTGGCAGTTGTATTTCTTGCCTGAAAGACATCACTCCTGTCAGCTTGGCTCAGTTTTTTCCATCCTTTCTTGAAGTGTTAGTGGTGCAGACCAGCGAAAAACAGGGCAGACAAGAAAGTTCTCAAGTGTGAAATTGAACCCTTAGCCAAACACTGAAAATACTCTCTTTGTGGCTCAGCAAAAGTTCCATTAACTTTTATTTCTGGGTGCCACAGTAGTTCTTCTTGATTATATCTAGTCCCAGCTGTGGAAGTAATAGAAATGTCTTGTGAATCAATTAGTACATGGCAAACTGTTGTACTATAAAAAATTTACAAGCACCTGAGTTGAGAATGTTTATCTCATCTGTACCTTAAATTATGGAAATTCAACCATTCTTATTGCAGATTAGCTTGATTTCTAAGAACTTTTAAAAGTTAGGCATCAGAATTAATGAACTAAGATTTTGTTACTATCTATTTTTCTGCCACAAAACAAAATTTCCCATGGAATGGCATAAGAATTCCTGTTGGAAGGAACTCTTTAATTTACAGAGATTTTTGGTGAATGTGTGTCATTTTAAAATCCATTTCTCCCAACATTATTTCTCTTTGCAATTACTCATTTTCAATGTTCAAAAATATGATTATTATCTTGAATGTGCTGTTTCTAAGATGGAAAAAAGTATCCTTGGTAGGCAAATCATCCAAGAAGGTGCAGAGATTTGGGTGCAGTTTATTGGTTTATTTCTTTAAAATATTTAGAGATTTTTTTAAACAAAACTATTTTCTTTTTGATAAATGTTGTATCTAATACAGTTACTACCCCTCTTTAAAATATATCATTCAACACCAGCAACTCTCAAACCCAGTAGAAAGAATATTCCAGCTTTCCCCCTCAAGTCAGGAACACAACAGGGATGTCCACTCTCACCACTGTTGTTCAACATTATTCTGGAAGTCCTAGCCTCAGCAATCACAAAACAAAAGAAGTAAAAAGGCACCCAAATTAGCAAGGAAGAAGTCAAACTTTTACTCTTTGCAGATGACATGATACTCTACATGGAAAACCCAAAAGAGTCCACAAAAAAACTGCTAGAATTGGTACTGAATTCAGCAAAGTTGCAGGATATAAAATCATCATATAGAAATTGGTTGCATTTCTATACACAATAATGAAGCAGCAGAAAGAGAAATCAAGGAATCGATCCCATTTACAATTGCGCTGAAAACCATAAGAAACCTACCTAGAAATAAACCTAACCAAAGAGGTAAAAGATGTATACGCTGAAAACTATAGAAAGCTTATGAAAGAAATTGAATAAGACACAAAGAATTTGAAAAACATTCCATGCTCATGGATTGGGAGAACAGATATTGTTAAAATATCAAAGCAACCTACACATTCAGTGCAATTCCTATCAAAATAACACCAGCATTCTTCACAGAGCTAGAACAATCTTTTTTAAAAAATGTTTTATTATTTTTGAGACACACACACACACACACACACACACACACACACACACAGAATCCAAAGCAGGCTCCAGGCTCTGAGCTGTCAGCACAGAGCCCGACACAGGGCTTAAACCCACAAACAGTGAGATCAGACCTGAGCCACAGTCAGATGCTCAACTGACTGAGCCACCCAGGTGCCCCTAGAACAAATAATCTTAAAATTTGTATGGAACTAAAGAAGACCCTGAATAGCCAAAGTACTATTGAAAAAGAAAATCAAAGCTGGAGGCACCAAAATTCTGGACTTTAAGCTGTATTACAAAGCTATAATCATCAAGACAGTATGGTACTGGCACAAAAACAGACACATAGATCAATGGAACAAAATAGAGAACCCAGAAATGGGCCCACAAATGTATGGCCAACTAATATTTCACAAACCAGGAAAGAATATCCAATGGAAAAAAAAAAGACAGTTTCTTCAGCAAATGGTGCTGGGAAAACTGGACAGCAAAGTGTAGAAGAATGAACCTGAACCAATTTCTTACACCATATACAAAAATAAATTCAAAATGGATGGAAGACCTAAATGTGAGACAGGAAAACATCAAAATCCTAGAGGAGAACACAGGCAACAATCTCTGTGACCTCAGCCACAGTAACTTCTTACTAGACATGTCTCCAGAGGCAAGGAAAAGAAAAGCAAAAATGAACTATTGGGACCTCATCAAGATAAAAAGCTTCTGCACAGTAAAGGAAATAATCAACAAAACTAAAAGGCAACCGATGGAATAGGAGAAGATATTTGCAAATGACATATTGGGTCAAAGGTTAGTATCCAAAATATATAAAGAACTTACCAAACCCAACACCCAAAAAACAAATCATCCAGTGAAGAAATGGGCAAAAGACCTGAATAGACACTTTTCCAAAGAAGACACCCAGATGGACAACAGACACATTAAAAGATGCTCAGCCTCACCCTTCATCATGGAAATACAAATCAAATGAGATACCACCCTACACCTGTCAGAATGGCTAAAATGAACAATTCAAGAAATAACAGATGTTGGCAAGAATGCAGAGAAAAGGGAACGCTTTTGCATTGTTGGTGGGGATGCAAACTGGTGCAGCCACTCTGACAAACAGTCCATAGGTTCCTCAAAAAATTAAAAAATAGAACTACCCTATGCCCCAGAAATTTCACTTCCAGTTATTTATGCAAAGGATACAAAACTGCTGATTTGAAGGGACACATGCACTCCAATGTCTATAGCAGCACTATCAGCAATAGCCAAACTATGGAAAGAGCCCAAATGTTCATTGACTAATGAATGGATAAAGATGTGTTTTATATATACAATTGAGTACTATTTGGTGATCAAAATTAATGAAATCTTGCCATATGCAGCAACATGGATGGGACTAGAATGTATTGTGCTGAGTGAAATAAGTCCGGCAGAGAAAGACAAATGCCATATGATCTCACTCATATGTGGAATTTAAGAAATAAAACAGATGAACATAGGGGAAGGAAAGGAAAAATAAGATTAAAATCGAGAGGGAGGCAAACCACAAGAGACTGTTAATACAGAGAACAAACTGAGGGTTGCTAAGGGGTTTTGTGTGAGGGGATGGGCTAAATGGGTGATGGGCATTAAGGAGGGCACTTGTGGGGATGAGCACAGGGTGTTACATATAAGTGATGAATCACTGAATTTTACTCCTGAAACCAATACTACACTGTATGTTAACTAACTTGAATTTAAATAAATATTTTTTTTAAAAAGAAAGAGTATTTCATATGTATAAAAAAGAAATCTGTTTAAGGGCAATTTACAACCGGACAAAGAGAGCTTAACTCTTTTTCAAGCAGTCATAATATAGCCAGTGAACTGTAATATGAAAGTTAATGTCATCAAGAAAGATGAAACCTCAGTTTGTGGAAATGAAGTATATAAACCAGTTATGGGTAACGTTGTTCATTGGACCTCTCTGGGATATGGTCCATTCTCCCATATGCCACATGACCCTATAATTATAGGAATCCAGCTCTTATATCTACACAAAACTGTTTGTGCAGGGTAATATATAACACCTGGCACACTGGTGGCCTTCATTAACTATTAAGTAATAATAATGCACATACTGTCTCACTCAAAGAGTAAAACCTTATTTTAAAAGGTGTTAATTTTTCATCTATGTAAGGTACTTTACCCTGAATTTATGGTGCTTTTTTAAAAAATGTTTACTTTTTTCTGAGGGAGAGAAAAAGCAAGCAAGGGAGAGGCAGAAGAGAAAGAGGGACAGAAGATCTGAAGCAGGCTCTGTGCTGACAGCAGAGAGCCTGATGTAGGGCTTGAACTCACGGACTGTGAGATCATGACCTGACCAAAGTGGTGGGCTTAACTGACGGAGCCACCCAGCCATCCCTCTAGTGCTGTTTTTCAATTATTTGCTTTATGGTCTGGTTTTATAAGTGAGCTAAATTGCCCAGGTTTTCAGGGTCACATCGGAGCCGTGGTGGAAAAGCAACCTTGCCTCTTCAGCAGGCAGCATAGCCAGGGGAATTACACACACGCAAGCTGGACGGCAGCCTGCTATGCTGCTACAGGACATGATGACTTTGCTGCTGCCGCTATTTCTCCTGAGGCTGACGCCTGCTGTCGCAAGGGATGTAGACTGACCTGATCTTCTTCCTTTCCTCCCTCCATGGGATCTAGCGTGAAGAAATCATCACTAAAAAGATGATTACTATTGATAGAGATTATCATGCTGTATTCAGATGGCTCTACATCGGCCTGCAGTCTTCATAGGCCACTCAGGCACACATTTTATCACAGATGTTTCAAACTTTTTTTTCTCTTTTATGGTGTAGACACACTCATACAGGTGATACACCCCTGTATACAATTCTTGGTGTCTTAGCTTTAACCTCACTTTTCCTCTGCCTCTTGAGAAAGTAAAAATAAACTCAGTGCCACCACTACTCCTTCTGATGCCGGGGACTTGTTTCCCAGAACCCCCTTTCCTGTCTGGTTTCAGGCTAGTCTGCCAAAGAGCAGCACCTGTGGAAGATCTGGAAGGCAGTGGAAAGAGAAAGTTGTTATTCCCGGGAGACCACCATTACAGCAGTGTCAGACACTTCCCCACCAGCGTCTGCTTTGCAGCCCCAGTGGCCAGACACGGCAATTCTTAGGTTGACCACCAGCCCAACTTTCCCAGCCACTCCAGGACTTGAAACTGAAATCAGTAGTGATTGTTTCTTTGGCCCAGTGCTATAGCTGTCCAACACCTGCCACATTTGTGAAACCCCAATTTCTGTATTGAATTCTTTATTTCTAGAATAATTGCAGGGAATTTGTCTTCCTGACCAAACTGAGACTGACCAAACCCAGGGAGAGTGATATAGCTTGTAGCTGCTCTGATTTAGGAACAAAAATTATTCACAAGCTTCAGCACTTAATAGTTATAATACTTAATGTACATTTCATGAAAGACTATGGAGAACATACGAATTGTGACACCATGGTTAGGAAACTCTTACTCCATTATTGTTATTACCATCATTACTCCTCTGTCCTGTATTAGCTATTTAGGTTCCATCTAGTAAAGCAATAGTATGAATGGATGGATGCCTCATTGTTTACGTAATAATTCCTCAAAAATATATGTATACAAACACACACACACACACACACACACACACACACACACACGTACATGCTTTACCTTTATTACACAAACCCTTCCTTGGGGGACATACCACACACTCCTTAATTCTCTGCTTATTTTTGTAACCTGAAAGCTACCACAGTGACCCACTGTCTCTCTTGGCTAGCCAGTTACAAACAATCCCCTTCCCCTCCTGTCACCACTTTGTATTAATTCTTCTTGTTTTTTTGAAGGTCAGGATCCTTCTGAGTGAAAAGTGATTGTTGACATTCTATCAAGCAGTGGAACAAATATGGACTTTGAGTAGAAAAATCTGTATTTGAATCCACTTTTTCCTGGATCCTAATGTGGCGTGTGCTCTTTAAGCTCTTGGGCTCTCAAAAGTCTCATGTATAAAATAGGGGAGAATTCTACATGTGAAAGTATATGATAAAGATCAAGTCACATAAAAGCCCAGCAGTGTTCTACCGCATCAAAGGTGTTCAACAAATGTTAGTTTACTAAGCAAGACTCGATTCCTCTAAACTTTAGTTTCCTCAGCTATATAAGTAAGCATTAATTATATTAATCCATGAGGGTTTTGTGAAATGAAATGAGATTATGCTTAGCACAGGACATGGCAGAGTGAGAAGCCTGTCAGTGGCAGCTGCTTCTGTTGTTAATCCCTCACTAGAGATATGATTTATGAGATTCTCAAACACAACTGTCTTTCTTTTTCCAGTCAATCTCAGGGTAGATCTGTCTTTCTAAAAATTACATTGGATGTCCAGAAAAATCTCCTTTGGCCCCGGAGCCTCCCTTGCCACTGTGCAGAGGCTTTAACACACACTTTGCTGACTTGCTGTTCCAACTCTGCTCAGGCATCTCTTTTTATTCACTGAAATCTGTGGTAGTAAGTTTTATGTGTCAAGTTGGCTAGTTTTTTAATCAAATGCTAGTTGTGTGAAGGTATTTCTTCAGGGATGATTAACATCTACAACCAGGTGACCTTAAGTAAAGGAGATTATCCTCCATAATCTGGGTGAGCCTCATCCAATCTGTTGGAAAGCCTTGAGGGTAAAACTGATGTTTTCCTGAGGAAGAAGAAATTCCCTCTGTAAACTGCAAGGTCAGCTCCTGCTCAGAGGTTTCCAGGCCACTAGCCTTTGGATTTCATACGTAGCTAGCCAGCACCCCCTATCATGTAAGAGTTTTTTGCACTAAGTCTCTTAGTGAACCCTGCTTCTACCTTCTCTTGTGGACCTCTGTTTGATTTAATATCCTAATACCGTATTACTATATCTGCTTCTATCTCACTAATTGCAATTTAGAGGAATACATAGTTTGCCCATTATGACTTTTAAGATTAGCCTTAAATGATACCCATATTAAAACTCTAGTGAAGGGGCGCCTGGGTGGCTCAGTCGGTTAAGCGTCCGATTTCGGCTCAGGTCATGATCTCACGGTTCGTGGGTTTGAGCCTCGCGTTGGGCTCTGTGCTGACAGCTCAGAGCCTGGAGCCTGCTTCATATTCTGTGTCTCCTTCTCTCTCTGCCCCTCCCCTGCTCACACTCTGCCTCTCTCTCTCTCTCTCTCTCTCTCAAAAATAAACATTAAAAATTAAAAAAACAAAACTCTAAAGAAATAATAAAGATTGAATAAATAACTGGGATCCATTTTTTGCCAATAAATACACTTTTTTTCACTGAACTTCGCATGGATTTGCCAAATGCGTTCTCTGCATTCATTGAGAAGATCATGTGGTTCTTTTCCTTACTTTTATTGATGTGATGAATTACATTGATTGTTTTGCAGGTATTGAACCAGCCCTGCATCCCAGGTATAAATCCCACTTCATTTTCCTACCCACTGTATTCCTACTACCTCTACTCTAGGCTAAGAAAAAAAAAATTAGCTTAAATTGTGGAATTAGTAATTAGATGCTTAAGACAGTATGTATTTTATTTAGGATAAACAAACGTAAGCAATAAAATCAAGTATTATTAACAAAGATTATAGGTGGTCAAGTGAGAAAGAAAAAGATGAGGAAAGCTACTGACTTGTACATATTTGCATAGAACATTTCATGAAACTTATAGTCATTACTACAAAAAGAGTAGGTAACTTGTAAAACTGTATATTCTTAAAAACTTACATAGGGATAGGAGCCAATAATATAATATTTTCCTTCTGCCTGCCTTTAAAATCCTCACTTCGTACCTATACTGCTATAGCACTAATAGGATTTGTTATTATTTAATGGATAAAATGTTTCTATAACTAGTATTACTGAGTGTGTACTAATAAGTAGTGGCAAGTACTAATACTCTAATCTTAGAATCTTAAGTAACTCAGTGCTATGAATATAGAGATCAGGGATCCGTGGCTTTTTGTAGTTTCTTCTGCTGGTCTTCACATGCCTTCCTCCCGCATCTTCCTTTCCTTCTTATGTCTCTGTTCTCTTTATATGCCATCCATGGTCACCTCTCCCTCTTTCCTGTCTTTCTCCTCTAATTCAAATTTCCTTCTTTCCTCCTCCCCCTCTTCTTTTGCATTAGTCTTTCCCTCCTCTTCAGGACAGTTTCACAAGCCACTCCTTCTTCTCTTCTCTAAAGCATGTTAGCAACCCAAGACGGATAAATCCAATCCTTTCACAAGCCAGCGTTTCCTCCAAGGCTCAGAGCCACACTGTGTCAGTTCGTGTGTCTGCATCTGTTGGTTTGGCATGGTACTCTGTGTGCCAAACATTGTTTTCTTTTAGTTCTACCTAGCACTGGAACACATGTCCTGTTTCTGGAGAACTCCCTGCTCCTTTGTCATTGCGGTCGTGAACATATGAAGTCAGCCTACCAACAAGCCATAGCTTCAGGAGATTTAGACTTCTGGAGAGGTTCAGACACAGAGAGTCTTGTTCTTCCACCCTGGTGGGGAGCAGGCAGAGGGTACTGAGGCAGGACAGTAGGACAGTTAGAGGCTTAAGCAGATCAGGCCTATAGTTTGACTCTGGCTGTGTTCTCTTTACAGAGCTTAGTTCTTTTGATTTTCTATGAGTTCTGTGAGCTATGTAAGATCTTTCCTGTATATTCCTTTCCTGCTCAATGTAGCCAGTGTTGTTTCTCTTGTTTTTAATCAAGAACCTGGAGTGGCTAACAGACTTTAAATGTTTTCTGTCACTTTAAGTGGGGTATTGTGGTGTCTTTGCTAAATGATATAGGGGACTAGGGGTTAATAGGCAGGGACCATATCTGCTATTTGAAAAGGTCTCCTTACTGCTGGATATCCTGATACAGAGACCTATACTACTTGACTGCTTAATAAATGGTAGCAACTTGATAATTGTTTGAGTTTTAGGACCTTTGCCAGTAGTTTCTAGGAGAGGATGATGGGCAAACATTCCTAAGACCTTCTGCCATTGGTTCCCTGAAATATTATTTGCAAGTTACTGATTGTGTCTGTAAAGTGAGAATGCGTTAGGCTTCAGCCTTGCTAAGAAACATGTCAAATTACAAATGAGTGAGTATATATGAACTTGCAACTCCTTGAAAGAAATTATATAGGAATGACAGGTTTTGTTATTAGTCATTCATCAAAAAATTGTAAGAATTATTCTCCCCATTTATAAAATTAGTAAATACCTGGGTCAAAAAACTTAGAACATACACAAAAGCATAAATGAAGAATAATAATTTGTAATCTTGGACTCAGTACATAGTTAATATTTTCTATAGTCACTAAAGATTTTCTGAAGGCAGAAATATTTCTTTCTTTTTTTATGGTTTTAAGAATAGAATTTAGTGATTCACCACTTACATATAACACCCAGTATTATCCCAACAAGTGTCCTCCTTAACGCCCATCATCCATTTAGCCCATCCCCCTACCCAATACCCCTTCAGCAACCCTCAGCTTGTTCTCTGTATTTAAGAGTCTCTTACGGTTTGTCTCTCTGTTCTTAACTTATTTTTCCTTCCCTTCCTCTATGTTCATCTGTTATGTTTCTTAAACTCCACATGAGTGAAATCTTATGATATTTGTCTTTCTCTGACTTATTTCACTTAGCATAATACCGTCTAGTTCCATCCACGTTGTTGCAAATAGCAAGATTTCATTCTTTTTGACTGCCAAGTAATATTCCAATGTATGTAAGTAGATAGATGATAGATAGATAGATAGATAGATAGATAGATAGATAGATAGATAGATATAGGTATATATATACCTCATCTTTTTTATCCATCCATATGGGCTCTTCCCATAGTTTGGCTATTGTTGATAGTGCAGCTATAAACATTGGGGTGCATGTGCCCCTTTGAATCAGCAGTTTTGTATCCTTTGGATAAATAACTAATAGTGCAATTTCTGGGTTGTAGCGTAGTTCAGTTTTTTAATTTTTGACAAATGTCCATTCTATTCCCCAGAGTGGCTGCACCAGTTTGCATTCCCACCACTGTGCAGAAGTGTCCCCCTTTCTCTGCATTCTTGCCAACATCTGTTGTTTCCTGAGTTGTTCATTTTAGCCATTCTGACAGGTTTAAGGTGGTATCTCATTGTGGTTTTGATTTGTATTTTCCTGATGATGAGTAATGTTGAGCATCTTTTCATGTATCTGTTAACCATCTGGATATCTTCTTTGGAAAAGTGTCTATTCAAGTCTTTTGCCCATTTCTTCACTGGATGATTTGTTTTATGTGTGTTGGGTTTGGTAAGTTCTTTATACATTTTGGATACTAACCCTTGATCCAATATGTCATTTGCAAATATCTTCTCTATTCCATCGGTTGCCTTTTAGTTTTGTTGATTGTTTCCTTTACTGTTTTCCTTATCTTGCTGAGGTCCCAATAGTTCATTTTTGCTTTTGTTTCTCTTGCCTCTGGAGACATGTCTAGTAAGAAGTTGTTGTGGCTGAGGTCACAGAGATTGTTGCCTGTGTTCTCCTCTAGGATTTTGATGGTTTCCTATTTACATTTAGGTATTTCATCCATTTTGAATTTATTTTTGTGTATGTTGTAAGAAAGTGGTCCATTTTCATTCTTCTGCATTTCTCTGTCCAGTTATCCCAAAAACATTTGAAGACAGTCATACTTCTTTGCTGTTCTGATTATAGAACTTTATGAAAGATAGAGAATTGCTTAAGTTCATATATTTTATTTATGCAGAATATTTATTTCTTAATGCCATAGTATTTTTAATCTAGAGATCAAGTTACATACAACTCTAGGGGATGATTAGACATTAGTCAGCCTTCTTTGGTGAGTGTTTGGTGCTTCAGGCAAAGACAAGGAGAGGAAGCCAAAGTCTGTGGATGTGAGAGAGTGAGTTTTGTCCAGGGATGTGGACAGAGTTCAACATGGCTGGAGGTCAGTGTAGGGAGGAGCCATAAGCATCACCTCACAAATTGCTCAGACATTTGAATTTTATCCTGAAATTAGTGAAGATCCTTAGAAGGAATCTCAGCAGCATAGTGAGTTCATCAGATCTGCTTTTTTAGAAATCTGACTCATCAGCAATTCGGGAGAGGATGGGGGGTAGAGCAACCCAACAAGGAAGTTACTTCATCACGATAGTCTAGCAACAATGCTAAAACTGATGAAAGCAGTGGCAATGCCATGGAGATGGAGCGAAGACTATGAGTCACTGGTTAAGGGCCAGTGGAGAAATCGCTGACTGGATGTAAGGGTGCGGAGTGAAGAAGGCCACCTTCCTAACACTGTGTGGTTGATTACCCCATGCTTAATTGCAGAAGCAAAAAGAAGCTGCTTAATATCCACTCTAAAATTCACTCTCTTACTCAAATTCCTGCATAATGAGACTGTGTAAACGATGGTGGTTTAACTCACATTCTCAACTAAACTGTTCTTGCTTGGTTCCATCCAGGAACTCTCAATTTTCCCCAGAGGAAAGTAATAAACAAGTTCATACTAATATGTTGCAGAGTGGTTTCAGACAATGTGGACCAAGGATTCCTGTATCAAAATCTCAAAGGGGTGGGGCCTGGATATCTGCATTTTAACAAGCATCCAAGATTATTTTTATGCCCAGTAAATTTTGATAATCACTATGACAGAGACTTAACATCTCAACTCTCCCAGGACTATTTTAAGAGAGGAACACACAAAACAAAATAATCCAATTCAATATGTGTTTATTCAGTATGTTTAATGCCTTCCTAAATGCTGTTTGCTCTTACAGATTACACCCATACACAGGAGAAGAGAAAGGAGGGAAGGGAGAGAAAGAGGGAAAGGAGAGAAAGAGGGAAGGGGGAAAGTGGGGAGGGAAAGATCTGCCCACTAAACAAATAAGTAAATAAGCACTGCTACAATTTAGATATTCATCAACAGATCAGTACAAGAGATATTTTTGTAGTGTGAGTGAGATAATCCCTCTCAAAAAGCCTTACATCCCCATCCTTGGGCGAATGCCTATTCCGTTTCTATATACAAACCCTATATTTTCAAGAGAAGTCAAAACATAAATTTTCTTAACTTTTTAATCTTAGAGATTTTCTCAACTGTTATTAGTGCCACAAATAGGACCCAGCCCAGACCTGCCATATGTTTTTATTGCCTTTGTATTTGCAATTGTAAATGGTTTTGTAATGTTCTAGATATTTTAAACATAATTGATTTTAACAAGGAATTAGCAATAAAGCTTATTCCAGAGTCTTTTAGCTTTAAGTGGAAGTTCATAAAAAGAGAACTAAGAAATGCTGAAAAAATGATTGAATCTTATAAACTAATGTATGATCTAAAATAAACACTCCACATCACAAAACAATTATCTTCAGTGATTTAATGGGAAAAGTTAAAAATCTGATTATTTCATTCTTAGCTAAGCAGGAAGAAGTTGAACACACCACACTGAGAGTGTTTAAAACAGAAAATGTATTCAACATCTGTTTAACCACAGTTGGAAAGAGATCTCCTTGAAAGTATTTTTTATGCATTTTAGATTGCTTCACATTATTGAGGGGCTCTATTTCCACAATATATAACTAAGTATCTAAAGGGCTGAACAGCTTTATAGGAGGATTGGGCTATAGTTGAAAATATAAGAAATTCAATAGATATAAAAACCTGGCTTAGTTTTCATTGCTATTGTAATAGAGTAATGTTAGATCATTTTAGGTTAATAGAGCAAAGTATTTTTAGAAATTACTGGACCTTAAATAGATTCTAAGGCAGTAGAAATAAGATTTGAGAACTTTAAAAAAATGGAAAAATATTCACATTTACAGCTTTGTCATAATGTGAAAGCATTAGAAGACATTTTGCCTTATTATGATTTTTAAACAGTGAGCCCTTTATTGAGTATAAGATGAGCTTGACAAAGAAAACTTATTTCAAGAGTAATAGTTGATTTTCTGTAACATTAATATGAGCATTCATGTCTAACTCCTGCCCTCCTAGTTGACTAGTGAAGTGGAAAATAGAATATAAAAGTGGGAAAGCTACATCAAGTGAAAATTAGGAGAATGAGATATTCATGTCCAAAAACTTTGAGAAATTTCTGCAATGTAAGTGCAGCTAAGAATATAGCTAAGGAAGGGAAGGACAGTTTGTGGATCTCCACCTGTGAAGTCATTCCTTGCAGGGGAAACAAATACAAGGCTTCAACATCCTCCCACCCCTACCCTAACCCACCCCACTGCCATACAGTTACCCCCAACTCATAAGGGCAGAGGCTGGAGGCACACACCCATGTGACTGCCCACATTAGTTGGAGAACCCTTGATAATACTCACTGCTCCCTTCTCATACAAACACTTTTGATGTGGGCTACCAAGTCAGGCAAAGAGTTGGCGAATGGCTACGGTTGCCTTTCATCAAGAGGAAGTAAGGACAAGCACATAAGAGAAATGAAGGTTGAAACAGAATACCTCAGCAAATTTCTGACTGCCGTATCAAGGGGAAAGACACCCTCAACTGGAAATAAAGCTTTTTGTTGCAGCTGGCTTGGCCTCAGGTGCCGTCCAGACTGGTTCCCAGAGAAGTGAAATTTGTAAGTAACAAAGTAACACTACAGTAAGTCTAAATTTTATTTTTCTCTTTTAATCTAGTCTATCAGATCAAAATAAAATTCCAAGCACTCCTATAAAACCAACCTCTGCTCCTGTCTAGACAATAATAGACCTTCTTCTATAATGGTGATAATGATGATGGTTATGATGGGGATGAGAGGGATGATTATAATGGCAACATTCACTCATTAAGCAGTTATCATGTACATTGCACTATGCTAAGTTTTTTCTTGTATTATTTTAGTTAATCCCTAGAAGATCTCTAATAAGGTAGGTGCCATTATAGGATTTTTTTTAATAAGCAATCTGAGTTTGGAGAGAACTACTAACTTACCCAAGCTTATATATCTAGAAAGAAGCAGAGTTAGGATTTGAATTTAGGATGAGAAAACAGAAACATCACTGAGTTCAAGAGGTAGTACCTATTCTGAGGAATCAGAGAAAATGAGAGAATGAAGAAGGCTAAAGTTTGGAAAATCTCTGACCCATCTTCTTTAAAGGATACTATGCTTTAAAGAATACTATGCATAAAATTAGAGTAATCCAGGATCCGAAAGGCCTGGCTGCAGTTTTAAAGAAATAAAATTTTTCTAAATTAAAACGTCCGGTTGTGGTAGAGCATAATAGACTTTTAAACATTAAATCAGTATTAATTAAAGTCAAAATCTTGGAAAAGAAGAAAAATAATGAGAGAAAAAAGAAGAGATGTGAAAAGCAGATCTGGGGGCTATAACATACAAATAGGAATCCAAGGAGTAGATAAAGAAAACAAATAATGAGAAGGAAAATGTCTTAAAAAAGATTTGTGTGTTTCAGGCAAAAGATCTAGAGAGGAGAAATACAAAAAGATCTAAACAGATACAAGAGAAAAATTATAGATAGGAAACAAAGATTTCCTACCAAAAAAAAAAAAAAGTATAGTCTAGCAGAGAGAAAGAGAGAGAGAGCGAGAGAGAGAGAGAGCTAGAGGAAAAAAATATTAATACAAATCTAGAGAGTAAAGGGCATAAAAGATTGTCACTCAAGAATTCTATTTTGTCAATGAGGCAGACCAAAAAAAATTTTTTTTGGAGTGCATGAGTGGCTCAGTTGGTTAAGCAGCTGACTCTTGATTTTGGCTCAGATCATGATCTCATGTTTTGTAGGTTCAAGCCCCACACTGGGCTGTGCATTGACAGTGTGGAGCCTGCTGGGATTCTCTCTCTCCCTCCCTCTCTGCCCCTCCTACACATACACTTTCTCTCTTTCTCAAAATAAATAAATAAAAACTTAAAAAAAAAAGTATTCTGTCAAATTGTTTATGAGCAAGGATAATTGAAAGCTATGCTCATGGATAGGAGCATGGAGCTCATGGAAGGATATATAAAATCCCACATTTATGCCCTTACTGATAAAAACATTCTTTTTCTCATATAATTAGTTGTTTAGAGTAAGATTTAATCCAAGTAGAAAACAGGAATAGTGAAGCAATGGTATTAAGAAAATTATTAGTGAACAACAAATCAGCAGAATATAAATAGCTATGATAACTATGATGCATGAATTTCTATTATAGTAACAAGTCACCACAAACTTTGCAGCTTAATACAAATTTATTATCTTAGAATTCTGTATATCAGACGTCTGGCATGCATCACACTGGGCTAATATCAAGGACTCAATAGGTCTGAATTCTTTCTGGAAGCTCTAGGGGAGAATCTTTTTTTTTTTTTTCTTTTGCCTCTTTGAGCTTCTAGAGGGTGTCAACATTTTTTTTTTTATTCATGGTCCTTCTTCACTCATCTTCAAACCATTAGTGTTGCATTTCTTTTACTGATCTTCTATAGTACCACCTCCCTCTGACTCTCTTCTGCTTCCTCTTTTTAAAGCACCCTTGTAATTAGATTGGACCCACCAGAATAGTCCTGGAAAATCTTGTCATCTTAAATTTCATAACCTAATTACATATAAAAATCCTTCTTGCCATGTGAGGTAACATATTCACAGGTTCCAAGAATTAGAACATAGGCATCTTTGGAGGGGAGGGGAGTTTTCTATATATCACATATGGCAATAAAATGATGTAAGCATTCAAACTATTCTAAAATTTAATAATTATAAAAATTAGTATTTTAACTCTTATTCTAAGATTTCTTGGTTATTTGTTTTCCTTGTATATTTCTTTTGAGTCTGTCCTTTAATGTTCCTGTTCTTGACTTTGGAAACTGACTCTTCTAAGTTCCTACCTTTGGCTTTGAAACCTGGCATTGATTTCAATATCTTCTTCTGAGTTGGGGTGAGAATAAGACAGTTCTATAGGAGGACACTATACAATATCACAGTCCTATGTAAAACCTAGAGATAGAGATGAAATGAAACTGCCTATCATACATATATTCTTCTACCTTAGATGGGTTTTGCGAAAGAAGGGAGATAGAAGTTAGCATACTTACAGAAAAGTAAAGGAAATTCAAGGAAGCCAAATTTTGGAAGATGACAAGAGTAAATATAAACTCATATATAATATTAACCAGATATAAATGACAAGATTATTCTTAAATTTTTCAATTGGCATGGTTTGGTCTGCATTTAAAGCATTAAATCATGATTTCTAGTACCATCTGTAACTTAAATTGATAGAAAAAGTATGTATGTATGTAAAACAGACATACATACATATTTACACATGTATGTATATAGATTTATATGAAGTTATCAAGGAAGAAGTAAGACTTCATCTCAGAGAAGCTGTTACTTGAAGCACTTTTTCACATGCTGTTGCTCAAAGGGTGGAACTAAGAGCAACACGAATGTAAGTTATGCTTGAAAACCTGCTTTGGCTAAAACCCTGAATTCTTTTTAACTGATGAAAGAAAAATGGAATTACAGTAGGTATTTCCAATCCAGTTAAAAAAAATAGTGTTAACTTTTGCCTGGTAAAGGAGGTCATTATTTGAAACTTAAATCTGTTGATATTTTTGTTGGACATTGATTCATTAAAAAAAAAATTCACAGGCAAGCCATTCCTGCCAGTTGTCAGAAAAGCAAACTGAAATAAATTGGCATGAGAGGTTTTGGACAGGAATGAGGACTCAGGTCCTTGCTACCTTCCAACGTGTATAGGAAAAAACTTGTGACATTATTTCCAAACGGGAAATTTTGGCCAGACTATACCCACGCTTCTGCATTTTAAAGAAGTAGATACATAAAGAAAGTTTGGCAGGGTTTCTAAACTATTATATATATATATATATATATATATATATATATATATATGTAATCAATGACATATATTACTGGAACTATGAATTTAAAACCACATTTTATAATGAACTCCAGGTAATTGTGCCTGAGGTGGTAGGAACCATGCCATAAGACAAATGAGTGAATGAATGGGAAAACTTCCATTTGAAGAAAATAAATTTAAGAAGGACACAGAGCAGATTTATTCTGCATTGTACCCTGAGCTAGATGTCTCCTAACTGACACTTCAGAACCACTCTACCTTTCTAGATCCATGGGCCTACAATTCCTGTAATTTCTACACTCTACAATTTCTAGACCAGAATAAGAAAACTTGCTCTATAAAAGGCCAGATAGTACTTACTGAGACTTTGTGGATTATATGACCTCTGCTGCAAATACTCACCTCTGCCATCGTAGCACATATATAATATATGTGTTATATATATTATGTATATAAACATTATATATATGTGTATATATATGTATGTGTGTATATGTATGTATGTATATATATGTTTATATTATATATAAAAAGCTGTGGGCCTGTTCTAGACTTCAGCCTGCAATACCCTATTGGGGTATGTAGTGTATGGATGATCAGCCGTATGATATGGAGAGAACTCAGAAAATAGGATTCATAGAATACCAGGAAAAAACAACATCATAATAGTAGAAAGATAGAGCTCCCTTTTAAATTATAAGACAGTCATCAGATCTATGAGAAGACTTAGTTTTCTAGAAAAACAAGGAATCATTCTGAGGAATCATTTTTTAAGCCTCTATGATATAAACATATTTACGAAATAAGAAAAAAAAACATGGGGAGGGGCAGGATCATTGACAAAGCTCCAGCTCCAAGGTCAAGGAGCACAAGACCTGCCTGAGAATGAGGCCTGAGCAGGACAACAGAGAAACTCATCACTAATATAATAACTTTAGGAACTACCAAGTAATAGGGGCACCTGGGTGGCTCAGTCAGTTAAGCCTCAACTCTTGACTTCGGCTCAGGTAATGACCTCAGTGTTCATGAGTTGGAGTCTCGCATCAGGCTCTGCATTGACCGTGCAGAGCCTGCTTGGGATTCTGTCTCCCTCTCTCTTTGCCTCTCACCCACTTGCTATCTCTCTCTCACAATACATAAATATAAAATTTAAAAAAATACCATATAACAGACAACAAATGTCTGTTCCTGAGAAAGAGGTAAGAGAATTGAGACTCCCACCATGAGATGAAAGCACAAAGGGAAGGCTGAAGGCTGAGGGTGGAGCAAGAACATTTGGGAAAAACCTTCTGGAAGCATAGCTCCCAAGATTAACACAAGATAACCTGAAGGAAACAATAGCAACAACAAAACTCAAACCAAAGCTCAGAGACTCAGTAGATTGACTCCACCTCCCACACTACTGATTAACGGAAGAGACATACCCATTGCCCAGCATAAATATTATTTGCCTCACTCCCTACTTGTGCCATAGACAATGACTGGCATTCAATTAAGAAATACATATACATAACACACAAATAAGAAAAAAGAACCCACTATCAAGAGACAAATCAAATTACAGAATCAGACTCAGAAGTGGCACAAACATTGGAAATGTCCCTTAGGAAATTTTAAGTAGCTATCATTAGTAAATAATAAATTATAATTTCTAGTAGAAAATGTAAACAGGTCTAGACAGATACAGAATTTAGCAAAAAGATGAAAGCTATGAGAAAGTGTTAAATAGAAATGCTAGAAAGACCATTTAAAAATGGAGGTGAAATAAAGTTTTTGAGACTAAAGGATAAGTTAATTAATTAATTAACTAATTAATATTAGCAGGCCTGCACCACAGGAAATGTAAAACAAAAAGAAGTCTTTAGGCAAAAGGAATATGACAGTAGGCAGAAACTGGAATCTATACAAATACTTGCAAATGAAGAACTCTAGGAATAGTTAAAATGAAGATAAATGTAAAATACAGTTGATCCTTAAACAATGCAGAGAGTAGGGGTGCTGACCCACTGCACAGTCAAAAATCCACATGTAACTTTTGACTCCCCCAAAATGTAACTACCAAGAGCCTACTGTTGATCAGAAACCTTACCAATAGCATATATAGTCAATTAATACGTATTTTATATGTTATGTGTATTACATACTGTATTCTTCCAATAAAATAAGCTAGAAAAAAGAAAATGTTAAGAAAACCACAAGCAAAACATACTTTATAGTATTGTATTTACAAAAAAATATGTATAAGTGAACCCATGCAATTCAAAATCATTGTTCAAAGGTCAACCATACATTTTCTTTACTTTTATACATTGCAGAAAATAATTAAGTGTTGAAAGAAAAGCTAGTAGCAATGCATGAGGGGTTTATAGCATATGTAAATGTAAAATGGATGACATCAATAGCACAAAAGATGAGATGGAGGAGTTGACAGTGTGCTGTTTTAAGAATTGCACTCTAAATGAAGCAGCCTAATATTTGAAAGTATATTGTTATTAATGGCATACATGGAAAATTCTGGGGCAACCACTAAATTTTTTTAAAGCAGTATATATAATAAGCTAATCATGGAGATAAAATAGAATTATGTAAATTATTAAATCAAAATTAGCCGAGAAAAGGAGACAAGAAAGAACAAAGAACAGATGGAATAAATGGAAAACAGCAAGATGGTAGATTTCAATTAACTCTATCAATATTTATACTTTATAAAAATGGATTAAATACCCTAATTAAAAGAGATTGTCAGATTAGATAATGTCTTAGTCTGTTCAGGCTGCTATAACAAAATACTATAGGCTGAGTGGCTTATAAACAACAAAAATTTATTTTTCACAGTTCTGGAGACTGGGAGTTCAAGACCAAGGCACTGTCAGATTTGGTTTCTGATGAAGGAGAGAGCCCACTTCATAGACAGCCATCTTCTCTTGTGTCCTCATATGGCAGAAGGGGTGAATGAGCTCTCTGCAGTCTCTTTTACAAGGGCACTAATCCCATTCATGAGAGCCTACCAAAGGATTCCCTTGTAATGCCATCACACTGAAGTCTAGGATTTCAACATATGAATTTGTGGGGGACACAAACATTCAGTTTTTACCAGATAAAAAAAATAAGATCCAACTTTACTTTGTCTAGATGAAACCATTTAAGTATAAAGAAAAATGCAGATTAAAAGCAAAACAACGCAAAAAGATATATTATGCCAACACTAATTAAAGGAAAGCTGGAGTGACTCTATTAATATCAAACATACAGACTTCAGATCAAGGAAGACTACTAGGAAAAAAAGAGGACATTATGTAATGATAAAGAGTGCAATTAAACAGTAAGACATAACATTCCTAAATGTGTATGCAATAAAACTTCAAGTTCCATGAAGCAAAAACTGAGATAATTAAGGGAGAATTTGATATATCCACAATTAATTTTGGAGACTTAAGTGCTCCTCTCACAAAAATCAATGGAAGAAGTAGACAGAAACCCAGAAGGATACAAAAGTCTTGAAAGACACTATCAACTAACTTCATCTAATTAATATTTATAGAATTCTGTATCCAATAATAACAGAATAAACATTTTTCCAGTACTCATGGGACACTCACTAGTATGGATCATACCCCAATATATAAAGCAAATGTTAACAATTTTAGAAGAATTTAAAATCATATAATAAATTCTCCATAACATAATTAAACTAGAAATAAATAATTCAAAGACATTTGCAAAATATTCTAATATCTGGAAATTAGATAACACATTTTTAAACAATCCTTGAGGTAAAGAAGAAATCACAAGGGAAATTACAAAATATTTTGAATTTAATGAAAATCAAAACATATCACATATCAAACTTTGTGGGATGTTGTTTAAGTGGAGCTTACAGAGAAATTTATATGTCAAATGCTAATATTAAAAAAGAAAAAAAGGTTTTAAACCTATCATATAGGTTTATACCTTAAGAAATTACAAATAGAAAAGCAAATTAAGCCCAAATTATGTTTAGTCAGAAACATAAAAATAATAAAATGAAGCCAAAAAACTATTTTTGATCAATAAAATGATAACATTCTAGTGAGGCTGATCAGGAAAAAAAAAGAGAGAGAGAGAAGAAGAAGACACAAATGACCAACAGCTGGAGTGAAAAAGTGCTATCAGTGTAGAAATAGCAGATATTAAAAGGACAATAACAAGCTATCAGTTTTGTGTCCTTAAATTTGACAACTTGGAAGAAATGAACAGATTCCTTAAGTAATGCTACTATAATGCACATTGAAGAAGAAAGAGATAATCTGAATACTGTGACATCTATTAAATAAATTATGTTTATGGTTAAGAAGCTTCCAAGAAAGAAGACTCCAGACCTAGAGGCCCTCACTTGCAAATTTTATCATGTTTTTAAGGAAGAAATTGTGACAATTCTACAAAAACTTTTCAAGGAAATGAAGTTAAAAAATACATTGCTATCTTGTTTAATGAGGCCATTATTACCCTGGTATCAAAACCAGATAGACAGTACAGGACAAGTCCAAAATAGTTTTCGTGAACATGTACAGAGACAGTTGACAAGACCAAATGAGATTCATCCCAGGAATGCAGTGCTAGTTCAACATCTCAAAATGAATCAAAGGGCCAAGTTATATTGATAGAAAATTGATTAGTTGTTGCCAGGGACTGGGATTCTTCTTGGCTTGGGGGAGGAGTTGACTACAAAGGAGCCTAGAATTCTGGGTAAGAATGAAACTTGCATATTTTGATGGTTATGGCAGTTATATAACTGTATATACATTTGTCAAATCTCATGCATCTATATGCTAAAAAAGGTGACTGCATGTCAACTGTACCTTGGTGAATCTGTCTTCGAAGAAAGTTGTCATCCTACATTCAAGTGAAGTAAGTAAGCAATACGTTTATTTCCACAAATAGTTATTGAATGTTTGCTATACAAGTGACAGTATTTGAGGACTATTATCTAGATATACCTCTTTTCATTTTCTTTTCAATAAACACGAATTGTGTGTGGCAGGGTGATATCTTACAGTAAGTCTTTTCACTGACATCAAATATGACCTTAAAGTATCAATTAAAGAGTATTATTTAAGAAAGCTTTTTATACTTTTTCTTTTATTCTGAATTCCCCTTCTTTTTATGCCAAGTCTGTAAACAAGTAGGTAAAATCATAAACAACACCATTTTGTTTTAAAAACTCAGAAATTCATTGTGAAGTAAATAATGTTTTTGTTCTTATTCCATTACTTGGGAAGGAAAATTCTTATTTTAATGATTATTTTAAAATTAAAATTCGTAGAGCTTTTTCTATACAATCCTTTTGACAATTAGCATGCCATCATATGGAAAGAGAAGTAGGGGTAGAAGTATCAGAAGTGATGTAGAGACTTTGAAGTACTTTTTTTTTCATGCAGTGCATTGATAAACCACTCATCTCACCCAGTAATCCATGCTCACTACACTATAAAACTCATTACCATGAATTAGAAAGAAGTAAGAAATGTTGGCTTATCCTCTAAGTGCTAATGCTGTAATACTTGGCATCATTTTAATGAATTGTCTGTGACTTACTCATCATCTAGCTTTAATTGGAAAAAAAAGGTATCTCAGGTATTACTAGACATTGACATAGATAAAGAAGAATTTTTGGAAATAAGGCAAAACTCCATATAAAGTTTCTTTCTAGACACATATTTGGAGTCACAAATTATTTTATGAACTTAGAGTTAAAATGTATTTCTGAGAGAATATATGTGTTCTCACACCTGAAGCTCTCTATGCCATATGTTTTAGTTGACGCAGGCTAAAATTTGCTCAAAGGAAGGTAAATATATGTAATATTGACTAGTGTGAATTAAGCCATCTCTCTGTTTCACAGTGCACAACTGATCATCATAGGTGTTTATATTCCTGCTTTACATGAAAGAGAAGAAAAACACCCCAAATTTTCATTTTTATTTCTTATTATACAAATATTTTAGAAACTGTAGTTAAACACCAAATAAAAAGACAACATTTGTTCATTATCCTGTCACCTTAACAAATCATACTTTTTAGTTTTTCATTATCCTTTTGAAGCTTTGACAATATACATATAAAAAATTTAACATAGTATTTACATAGCAACAAAACCATTTATCCATTCATTTGCCAAATATGTATTAAGGCCAACATCATTTTAGGAAGTTTGTGATGTATAAGACCAAAAAAAAAAAAAAAAAAACAATAAAAAACAACAAAAAAAAACCCTCTGCTTTCATGAAGATTAAATTCTAGGGGATTGAAGACAATAAAAAAGTAAATTTATATTACTTTTAGAAGACAATAAATACTTTGGTTAGAAAACAGAGAGAATATGATGGTGTCTGCAGTACAAGGGAGGAGGAGGGACATTATAGTTACATAACATAAGCATAAACAGAGTAGGTCTCCTTGAGAAGGCAACATTAGAACAAAGACTTAAAGGAAGTGAAGCATTAGCCATGTGGCTTTCAAGGTTGAGAGAGTTCCAGACATAGAACAGAGCCAGGCTAAGGCCTCTAGCAGGAGCAGGACAGGAGGCCAGTGTGGGTGGAGTGCAGGGAGTATTGCGAAGAGGCAAGAGATGAAGTCAAGAGAGTCAACGCAGGGAGGAGTCAGAGTAGGGCTTTGTGAGCCACTGTAAGGCCTTGAACGCTTTTATTCTTGTTGCTTATTTTTTCTCACTTACCATCATATCAAAAGTATTTTCCTTATCATGTCATCCTCTCCTATGATGACCATATGGCATGATAGAAAGTAATTCCCCAAATGTTGTTAGTCTGACCAGCAGAGCATAAGCAACCCTCTATACAAGATGGATGGATGGATGGATGGATGGATGGATGGATGGATGGATGGATGATATAGATACAGATATAGATATATGGATGTATATAGGTCTATACAAACCAGATATATTCCCTCTTCTTTCTCATAGTTTATTTCAGTTTATCCTTTCCCATCTCCATTACCTCATATAGGTGCCCAGAGGGGAAAAATAACTGTTCTTGAAGTGTTAGGGACTTGATGTTTAATTACTGTTGATATATTAATTTTGGACGTGAAAGAGGCAATGTTTAACACAAAGGGAAAGTACAAAGAAAGCATTTCAGACATTGGAACCTTCAGCTGGCATGTGTAAGGAAGACCCTGTCTGAGGGGATGCTAGAATATGAACACAATAATAGTTGATCTAACAGATGAGTCCTTAGTAGGCCAGTGTGTTTCCCTCCTATGAATGTGCGTGGCTAAAACTGGAATTTACTGCAAAAGTGACTAATTATAACCATATAATTCTGAGGCATTTCTTATAGCTTTAAGAAATTCTGTCTTTTTCAGGCGCCGAGGTGGCTCAGTCAGTTTAGCGTATGACTTTGGCTCGATCATGATCTCAGGGTTCATGAGTTTGAGCCCCATGTCGGGCTCTGTGCTGACAGTTCAGAGTCTAGAGCCCGCTTCAGATTCTGTGTCTCCTTCTCTCTGTCTCTCCCCCGCTTGTGCTTTGCCTCTCTTCTCTCAAAAATAAATAAACATTTAAAAAAAGTTAAAGAAAAAAAAAAAGAAATTCTGTCTTCTTCCGGGGAGATAGTATTATAATTGATCTGTCTCACACCAGTGTTTCATATCTCTGTGCTAGCTATTCTGAGAGCTATACTCATTTTTCCAAAACTATTGTCAGTATCCTTTGTATATGCAATAAATAGAAACCAGACCCTACTCATTACTATGAAATGCTTTCATGATCTCACATTATTATTTCTTTTTAGATGCAGCCAACTAAAATGTGTTTTTGAAATGTGGCAATTAAACAACAGATCCCAAATTTCCTTTTTCACTTTCAAGTGACTAGTTAATTAGATGATTTACTATGTAAGTTCCACCCAACCTATGTGACTGTTCATTATATTTATTTCCAGCATAAATATAAACTTAAAAACAAACAAACAAAAAGCTTAGGATAAATAGTAGTTACATAAAATTGAATGCACTCATTTCATTTTATGTGATTTTGCCAGTTTCACATTAGATGTGTTCCTATGCAGAAGCACATTGGTCAATCAAATTAATTTTCTCACATATTAATCATTTATTCTTTATAGGAGTCGTCATTCCTAGGAAGTACGAAGGAAATATTTCAGATTTTGTTATACTTAGAGCCGTAGTATATTTAGACAATCATTTCCCTTGTAGTCTAACTTGAGATACTATCAGTTTGTAAAAACATAGTTTCAATACCTATAGGTCTATATTTTATTTCATTGATACAAGTATGTGGATTTCAGTACATTTACACCATTTATAGGACACAGAATTATTTTGTTAAATAGAGTAGGTATCCTCCTTTTTCCTCATTTTTGCTTCTAAAACATTTCTGGTGCAGCAGTGCCACCCTCTTTGAAGTACATTCTATCAGCCTTTCTTCTTCCTTTTTGCTGTCACCTCCCAACTCCTGCAACTGCACTCCCCACCTGGATCCCATAGTTACTAGTTACTCTACTACGTGACTCGCTGTAATCATCTTCATTCTGGCCATTTATTATCCATAGCGATGACCCATCCCACAGCTGGCGTCCAGTTCCTTGGCATGCCCCCCTCAAAGGATATGGTCCTCCTTAACTGCACTACTGTAAAAATTCTCCGTTTCAAGCTGTTGAAGCTGTTGCTCTGGCCTTCAGTCTTTTCCATCTGTTGCTGTGTGTTTGCATTCCGACCACTCTTTGACACATCAGGTCCTCCAATCCAATTACTCTCCTATTTTTCACTCTCGGTCGCCTCCATGTCCTTCTGTCCTTCCTTACCCAGCTTGGGTTCTGGGTCTATCAAAATAAACACACCTTTTCCCTCAATACCTTTGCCCCTCCGCAAATCCAAACATTCTCTTACTCTTTATCCACATCCATGAATCTTCATGACCATTCCACATGCTGCCAGGTAATCATACTTCTCTAATGAAAATGAATATTTCAGACCTGTTTGTGGTGGTGGTGGTGGTGGTGGTGGTGGTGGTGGTGGTGGTGGTGGTGGAGGTTCTTTTTGAGTTTCTGACACTTCCTGTTGTTTTAATCGTGGCTAGTTAATTGCTGTCTCATATTGAGAGAAAATTGATGCTATCAGATGAGAACTGCTTCCTGTTCCCATAAGAAAATTCACCCTACATCTATACACAAATCTCCATTGAAATAGAAGAAATGTCTTTCTCCCTTTCCATTGTTAACCCTCTAGTTGTGTGTCCTTCAGTTTTCTGAGGTAGTACCATGCAGTCCTTAACACTGAAGATAAAATATTTCACCTGTGTGCTTTAGTTTTCTCATCCATTACCTAGGGACGATAGAAGTACCTCATTCAAAGTGAGTGGGGAGTAATTAGTATGTGCCAAGTGACTACGTTAGGAAGGGGCATAACAAGTACTTTGCAAATGTTAACCATTTTTATTTTTTCTCAAAATTTTTGTTCCTGCAAATTTTCCCATTATCTCCTGCATCATTTTCTTGCTCTGACCTAGATTGTCCCCATCAGTATACATAGGTAACTTCAAAACTTCCACTAGATACCAAGAAGTTCTGCTTCCATCTAGGCCCTATACTCACTATATGTATTCACTGCCTATGCTCCCTGTCTCCACCTCCTCAAGTTTCACTTCTCTCTTCAATTCTCTTTAATCAAACTTTTGAACCCAGCACTGAATTAAATCTAAGAAAGGTCTCATAACAGCAGTTGATGTGGTTGACTTCTTTTATCTTCTAACTCTCCATTTTATAGGCTTTTCTTTCACTGCATTCAATAATACTTTTACTAATTTACCCACTTCTTCTAATGTATTTCTATTATTTATTTCATTTTGGGGAACATTCAGCTCATGTTGCAAGCAAAGACACTGGGTGTCTTCATTTCATACTATTTTTTTTCCATGCATTTTTGTATAGCAAATAGGTGGTGTTTCTCCCCAGTACAAAGGATAGCTTTGTTTACTGCCCAGTATAGTAAAAAAAATGTGTTTCTCTGGGGCAGAAGTGAAAAAGGCTTACTCTCTAATAGAAAGATTTGAGTTTCTAAGTTCACAGTTCTTCAGTTATGGCACAAATCCACTACATGTACAGCACCCACCTGGACCCCTTGGCATCGTCTACCATGAAACTTGGGAGCAAGGGGAGTTGATGAAAACATGCTCATGCTCACGCTACCTGCTCTGTTAGGAGTAATAAAGTCCTTTGCTTTTGACCCAGGAGCCTCATGTCTTTTGCAAGGATCCCTGAAACTTTACCAAGCTAACTTGATAGCTTTCAAGAAAGACAAAATCTCGGACTTCTCACAATTTGCCACTTCTTAGTAACCAAGTCCTCTTCTATATGTTAGAACGTTAGCCCTTGTCATGTTTTCTTCTCTATTAACATGTTCTCCCTTGTCAATCTGAGGCAGCATTCTGGCTTTAAATAGTTTCTACCCTGCTAACTCCCAGATGTCTGATTCCAGCCCTACCACCAAGCTCCAGATATTTGGATACAACTTACTCTAAACTTGGACCTAGCCATCTAATAGCTATCTTAAATTTAATATGGTAAAAATAAAGCAATTAATAATCAGCACTTTGTGCTATTCTCCCAAATCTATTCCTCCCCAAATATTTCTCCTCTCAGTAAATTCACTATTATATACTCAGTTGTGTGGTACAAAACGCTTAGCCCTTTCATATTTAGCTCTAATTTATATAATAAATGCCATCGGTTTTGGGGCACCTGGGTGGCTCAGTCGGTTAAGTGTCTGACTCTTGATTTCGGCTCAGGTCATGATCCAAGGGTCGTGGGATCGAGCTCCACATCAGTCTTAGCACTGAGTATGAAGCCTGCTTATAATTCTCTCTCTCTCTCTGCCCCTCCTCTGCTTGCACACACGTGTTTCTCTCTCTCTCTCTCTCAAAATAAATGAATAAATGCACATATATACATACATATATACCATCAGGTTTCATCACCCCAGCACCATCACTCTGGTTTGAGTCCCTTAAAGCTTACATCTATATTACAGCAGTAGATTCCGAATGACTTTCTTAGCCCTTTACAATTATCTATGTGTTTTTTTCTTAAGTTGTAAGCCAAATGATGCCACTCTCCACTTAAAAATCTTAATTTTTTTTTTATTCTCAGTAGAATAAAGTCCAAATTTCTTACTTTGAATCATATACATAATTTCAAAATCCAGAGGCAAACATATTTAATAATCATTTCCTCCTAATCTTTTTTGCTACTTTTGTGCATAAAATATATCATTTATAAATTCAGTTTTACCTCTCACTTTTTAATTTAACAGAATTAATATAAGAATTCCCTTATGTCATTAAAGCTCTTTATGATTCATAGTTTTAATGGCAGTACAATATTCCATCATATGAATGGAACATAATTTATGTAACTAATATCCTAGTGTTGGACATTTGATTTTCCTGAAGTCAGAGAATAGGATCTCAGTTTGACTTACCAATAGAATCTTATGACACTTGCAAGAAAATGCATTTTCTAGCAAAATTAGGAAAGGAAGGTATAGGTTTAAGAATGGGCCATACCTAGATTATTAGTTCCCAACTGAGGACTTTCTCAATAAAATAAAGTTTGTTTATACACAGTAAGTATATGTTAAGTAGTTTTCATGACATTTAAAATAAATGATCTGAAAACAACTTTGGAAGAGTTTAAAAAAGAGGTAAAGTGATAAGGGGGAGCTGAGTGCATACATTTTTGAGGTGTAACAAATGTAAGACCTAAAGAACTTTAACCAGGACTGGTTTCTAAGACAACAGGGCCTGCTGTTACACTCAAAATGAATCATGTCAAAATTAGAGTGGTTTGGAGGAAAAGGATCTATCAAAGATCTATCCTTCCCAAAGACTTCAAAATAAATGTGTATGGTTCCATAATATTGACAATGAATAAATTTTTACATTAGTATCATATTTACCCAGAATTTACCGATGATAGTTTCAACAAGCAGTGATGCTGTATTTTATCATGAACACAGATTATTGCCATAAGGCAACATGGATTTCTTTCTTGATTTCTTATTTTAAAAGAATTTCTGTCCAGGAAATGCATATACGTATAGAGACATAAAATTTTGTGTGCCCATTCAGGAGACTCAGAGATGCTCTAAAATAAATTAAGGTTTCATTCTAACTTAAAAATCACAATCAAGATGGGGTGCCTGGGTAACTCAGTCAGTTAAGCATCCAGCTTTGGCTCAGGTAATGATCTCACAGTTCATGGGTTTGAGCCCCGCATTGAGCTCTGTGCTGACAGCATGGAGCCTGGAGCCAACCTCTCTCTCTCTCTCTCTCTCTCTCTCTCTCTCTCTCTCTCTCTCTCTTTCTCTCTGTCTCCCTCCCTCCCTCTCTCTCTCTCTCTCTCTCTCTCTCTCTGCCTTTCCCCCACTCACACTCTGTCTCTTTCTCTCAAAAATAAATAAACATTAAAACTTTTTTAAAAATCACAATCAAGAAAATGAGAATTAATAGAAAGTATTCAGAAACATTCTCATTGGCAGTAACAAGTGATGTAGCCTTTTGGTAAATGAAAAGTAAAAAAAGAAGAAAAAATCTATAAAATAATTACAAGATCTCAAAAGGCATGGGAATTTATTATAGTGGCAAATGGCTTTATATATCTCAGGTGATAACTCCATGATTGTTTAGTTGGATTTAAACAGTATTATTGTAGATGTTCACAGCACATTCCCAGAAGTTATCAAGAATGGCTGAATCATCTTTGGAGTTTCTATCTTAAAAGGCACTTCAGAAAGGGTTCTACTAAAAATGGCCTAGTATTAGAAATTTTAAGCCACATGCTTAACAATTCCCCAGAAGAGACCATTTCATTCCCCAATGATGCCAGATATAAATAAGTTGCTACCATGACAATATCAGTCTTCAGCATTTCAGCTCTCTCCTCGCATAAAAAGTTTTCCTATGTTACTATATAATTTCAACTGAGAGGTGCGTTCAGGGCATCACTTTCTTCTAGTAAGAAGCCTTTGCAGTTTTGCCAAATTTGATTTTTGTAATAAGTTGGCATAACTTAAATGAACAAGAGAACTCATAATCTAAAGAAATCCTGTGGTTGGCAGCTTCTTCAAAAAGTTAAACACATGACACAAGAATTTCACCCCTGGAGCATGTGCCCAAGAGAATGGAAAACGTATATCCACATAAGAACATGTATGTGAATGTTCATTGCAGTCAAAACATGTTAGTAATGGCCAACAAGTGGAAACAACCCACATGGTAAACAAAACTTGCTATGTCTGTGCAATGGAATATTATTCAACCATAAAAAGATTGAAATATTGATTCATGCTTCAACATGGATAAATTTGAAAATGTTATACTAAGCAAAAGAAGCCATACACAAAAGGACAAATATTATGTAAAATATCCAGAGTAGGCAAATCAACAGAGACAGAAAGTAAGTTAGTTCAAAGACTGATAGGAAGAGGGAATGGGGAGTGATTGCTAATGGGTATGGAGTTTTTGTCTAGAGTGGTGAAAATGTTCTGGAATTAGAGGTAATAGATGCACAACTTTGCCAACAGATTAAAAATCACTAAACCTTACAGGTTATTCATTTTTTATTTTTTTTTAATGTTTATTTATTTTGAGAGAGTCAGACAGAGCCTGAGCCAGGGAGGGGCAGAGAAAGAGCAGGAGAGAGAGAGAATCCCAAGCAGGCTCCATGCTATCAGTGCAGAGCCCCCTGCGGGGCTCCATCCCACAAACTTACCAACCGTGAGATCATGACCTGAGCAAAACCAGGAGCAGGACACATAACTGACTGAGCCACCCAGCTGCCCCTAAACCTTACATTTTAAAAGGATGAATGTTATACATGTGAATTATATCTCAATTAAAAAGTCACTTTTAATAAGTTTGGATCTTTCATGTGTCAGCTTTTGAAGTGAGACACACCACGATTTATTTTTCCTGGTGTATGACATTTTTGTAGCTGAATCCAGAGGCTTTCAAATAAAGGGGTAGCTCTGATAGGGCAAAATTATATTTGGTTTTTTTTTTAATTTTTTAAAATCTTTATTTATTTTTGAGAGAGAGAGAGACAGAGCGTGAGCAGGAGAGGAACAGAGAGAGAAGGAGACACAGAATCCGAAGCAGGCTCCAGGCTCCAAGCTATCAGCACAGAGCCCAACGCGGGGCTCAAACCCACGAACTGCGAAATCATGACCCGAGTTGAAGTTGGATACTCAACCGACTGAGCCACCCAGGCGCCTCTGATAGAGCAAAATTATTAAAAAGGAAAAGGGATAGCGATTTTAAGTCCTGGTCATATCAACAAAATGACAATTAGTAAATTGTTAGGTAAAATATCTGAGAAGAGTAGGGCCCAATTATATTGGTGTCTCCTTCTCTTGCTCCCTTCTCATCCCCCCTTTCCTTCTTCCTCCTTCCATCTCTAATTACAGACTCCTGAGGGATATTTCTGTGGCAAAGTAAACACCTCTGCCAAGAAGTTGCAAGAGGGACCTGAGCACTTTCTTTGGTACTCTATTTCTTCCTGATTTATGCAGTTCAAATTAAGTATTTGATCTTTTAGCTACAAAGCCAATGCACCCCAGCCTGGGGATGCTGAAAATTGTTAATTAGGAAAATGACAGAGGGAAGGAGAAGAAATTTCGCAAATACACTTAAGCTTTATATGCAGAAAAGTAATAAACTTCTAAATAAACATCTGTGGTTTATGAAAGCACTCTATACTTTATTATTAAGCAAAAATCATGAGGCAGCAGAGAATACACTAATGATGGCATATATTTGCCAGAACTAGATAAATTGCCTGAGAATAGAAAGGTTACATTTGTTAATAAAAACATCATAAGATTATTTTATTATTTTCCCTCAGGAAAGGATTTTTCAATATTCTACAGAGTGTAAAGGATTCCCTCTCTTCAGTCACGGTTTCAGAGACCTTGTGTGTTTTTATCTAATGGAAAAATAACACTCATTCAACAGTACAAACTATTGTATAAACTCTGAGGCTTTTTCCTTCTGGGCCTTAGCATCTGAACCGTCTATAATTTGTAGCCCTGTCATCAAACGACTGAAAGTTCCTCCCTTAATTCTCAGTTGACATGAGTAGACCTAGAGGATTCTGGGTAATTGTTGCATTGGAATTTTGCTTCTTTCCTGGAGTATTTTGTTATAATGATGATATGCTTGGTTACAATGCCCAACCTGTTCATTTCAAGTTCATCTGGGAGACATTTCCTTTTAGAAGAAAAATAATCGTTGTGAATCATTGCATCCATAAAATTTTGATGATTGCTTATAAGACAGTCAAAATGATTCAGCAAGTTATGTAACAGTGTATAGTGTTCAGTGGTCTGTAAGGAATTACAACAAAGGTTGACATACTTGAGGCATGGAAATCACAATTCAGAACTAGTTTATTTTGTTGTTTTTTTTATTTTTTTTTTAATTTTTTTAACGTTTATTTATTTTTGAGACAGAGAGAGACAGAGCATGAACGGGGGAAGGTCAGAGAGAGGGAGACACAGAATCTGAAACAGGCTCCAGGCTCTGAGCTGTCAGCACAGAACCCGACGCGGGGCTTGAACTCACGGATCGCGAGATCATGACCTGAGCCGAAGTTGGCTGCTTAACTGACTGAGCCACCCAGGCGCCCCCCTTTTTTTTTTTTAAATTTACATCCAAGTTAGCATTCTAGTGCAACAATGATTGCAGGAGTAGATTCCTTAATGCCCCTTACCCATTTAGCCCATCCCCCCTCCCACAATCCCTCCAGCAACCCTCTGTTTGAATTCAGAGCTAGTTTTAAATAGGAAGATAAGAATGTATCGAGAGCATTGCTAAAAAGTTCCATATTCAGAAATTAAGACATGTGGTCAGTTTTCTTTAAGGAAAGAAGAAAGAGTATGTTAATTTAAAAAAAGTGTCACTGCATAGCTGTTTTTGTCAACTCTATTTCTGGCTGTAGAGGAAGGAAGATAAAGAAATGTGTAAATTCATAGATGAAAAGTGTCTCTAAATATAGAATGGAGGATTAATGGGATAAAGAGGGCCGGGAGGAAGTCAGTAAAATATCAATATTTCATAATGTTAATTCACACTAGTCATGGTTGAAGAGAAGGTAAAACTGAGTTCGTGAAATGATTAGGCTTGGCTGTAGCAAAGGACAAGGATTTGGTGTCTTGGAAATAGGTACTCTGGTAGTGACAGATATGGGAACATTTAATGTTAGTGACCAGTTTACAGGAACCATATGGAGGCAAAAAAATATCTTTCACTGAAACATGAATAGAGAGATTCCAATAGTACTTTCTCCAATTTCTGAAACTATTTCCACCCTGATTTTTTTAGTCATTTCTTTTCAATCTCCATCTCTTTCTGCGTGAGTCATCTCCATGATCAGCATGACTGCCATAGGCTAGTTCAAACAGCTTAGTCTTACTCTTCGTTATAAGAATGTGGCCACAAATCCTTCTGATATTGACAGAGAAGATCAGATACCACCAGGTCTGATTGCTCTGAATTGATGTAATAACCTATGAAAAATGATGACCGTGTAATATTAGTGTCAAATCTTTTGTGAGCTATAGGCACAGTTCTTTGCACACCTGGAAATATTAATTCCAGACAACAGTGACACTATTATTTATATAATCATTACTAAATATTAGGTGACTTCTCAACAATTTCTGCAGTTTTATCTTTTTAGATATGACTGGTTCCATTATCTTTTGAATGACAATTTTAATATCACATCAGATATGTGATCCTTTGAAAATAGGAAAGAGTAAGCAAGATATATTTAAGGAAACTATTCCTAAAAGAAAATATTATATTGTGAGAAGTTTAAAAAATTATTTCTTAGCAGTTTCTTACAAAGATATTTTATTTGTTTGTTTATTTATTTATTTTGCTCATTTTCACTGAGCTCATGCATCCATTTCACATATGGGTGAGGAAGTGGAATAAATCTTCCATCAAACATAGCAGAAAATGGCCCATGACCGAGATCATGACAAAGGCCATCTTCTGAACACAAAGCGCATCTCATTCACTTTATGCAGCTCTGGTTATTTTTCACGCAGTGCGTGAACCAGACATCCTGCTAGATACCCTACACCTAGACTGTGTTCAAATCAATTGTGAGACACACCTGTAAAAATGTAGTAACTGCCTCCCAACTGTGCGATATTTCTTTTTTTTTTTTAATTTTTTTTTCAACGTTTTTATTTATTTTTGGGACAGAGAGAGACAGAGCATGAACGGGGGAGGGGCAGAGAGAGAGGGAGACACAGAATTGGAAACAGGCTCCAGGCTCCGAGCCATCAGCCCAGAGCCTGATGCGCTCGAACTCACGGACCGCGAGATCGTGACCTGGCTGAAGTCGGACGCTTAACCGACTGCGCCACCCAGGCGCCCCCCCAACTGTGCGATATTTCAAAGCCACTGAAATTCAGGTGTGTCCATGATTCGGATCAGGAGAGGGTGGAGTTCAATGTGGCCCTGGATAGGATCAGTAATTATCTTCGTTGCATCAACATGAATTTCACTCAGTTGTTGGGTATAATTACTCACCTTCTTTCTGTCGCCCAAGGTACTTATTCCAAGACCTTCAAGATCACACTCATTAAGGTGGAGCAGTATTGAACCTGTGATTTTATTTGCTTGGAAGCGTTCTAGCAGTCTGGGATTACTGAGGCCCCGGTGCTTCAGAAAGCAGCACCCCTGCTTGGGGCCCAGGTCTGGTGGTCAGGGTAGAGTTTGGGGCTCAGGGACCTCTCCGCCAGCCTCAGACAGGGTGTTTGGGGGGCGTTCCTGGGCTGCCAGTGCATTCGGGAGGCTTGAAGGGCTGGTCTGAGTCTGCTCCTTGCATGGCTACAACAGGCACCTGGCACAGCACAGTCAAGAACCCCGGCACTTGGACTGAGCCCAAAGATATTTAAATCTACCCAAATTTAAAGTTTCACTCTGGTTTCTTTAACATTTTCTATCTAGGCCTCCTTATTTTCTAATTTGTTTTAAGCCTTAACGATGTATGGGTTTGTTTGTATTTTTGAGTTGTGTTAAGTATAAAGGTGTGTTAGTTATACCCCTCAGCTAATTGCACATTGTCATCATTGGTCACTTCAAGTCTTCAAACTACTATTTTTCTTCTTTCTAACACTGCTTCCATTCTCCACATACACATAGGTACCACCCTATTTGTGACACAGGTCTGTGCACACATCCCCATAGTGCTGTTTTGTAGGAGGGTATTTTTTTTAACTTACATACAGGATATTTTACTGTTAATCTTGCCTGTTTCTTACTTTTCATATCGAACACATTTGAAATCTGTCCACTTTGTGGGATGTACATTCACTTACTCTCCTTCTTATTTTTATTTATAGATGATTTTCCCATTATCTTCATGGTTCATGTTTTACAACAACCCAGGTAGTTTCCACCTCCCTGGCATCATATGTATGAACATTGTTTTACATGTTCCCTTAGGAAGCTGTGTGAGAATTTCTCTGGGTGTGATTCAGGTTTGGAATCCTTGGGTTATGAGGAAAATGAATAGTTTAATCCAGTAAATAAAATACCAGTTTTCTTTCAGAAACATCGGTACCAATTTATATTCCTAGTGGCAGTTTCTGAGTTTCTCTTTCTTCTCATCTTTACCAACATTCGTTATTAAATGTTTTTTCGTATTTTTGCCATTCTGACTGATGAAAAGTGATATCTCATTATTGTCTAATTTTGCCTTTATTTGATTAACAGTAGCATTGAGCATCCTTTCATATGTTATTGCTTGTTCATCTTTTTTGCCCATTTTTCTATTGAGATTCCTTTTTCTTGCTGATATATAAGTATCTTTCTCTGTAGTCCATGTATCTGCTAACTTTTCTATATAGTCCTTCATTAGAAAGAAATCTTTACTTTGATGTAATAAAATCCATTTTAATTTTTGCCTGATACCTTGTATGTTTTTGGTTTTACGAAATTTTCTCTATTCCTAGGTCACAAAAATTTTTTCTACATTTTTAAATCTACCTATTTGTTTTTAATTTAAAAAATTTTTAACATGTTTTTAAACTGCCATATATGCTATAAAATATATACGGTTAACTTTATTTTTCTTCATATAGTGAGCCTGTTTTCTAAATACCACTTATAAACAATCTTTTTTCCCATTGCTTTGTGGTGCTACATTTTACTTCCAATTTCTATTCCTATTCATTGGTTTGCTTTTCTGTTCCAGAGTTAACACTATGCTGATTTTTATCACTACAGCTTTGGTTCTGTCTTAATATCTAGAAGGGGAAGTCCATCCCCTGCTACCCCACCATGCACCTTTTATCTTCTTGTTTAAAGCTGACTTAGCTATTATGGGCTTTTCTTGTGCTGTATAAATTTTAGTGTGAGTTTTCAAATTCTTCCCAAAAAACCTTTTAAATATGTCCCTTAATGACCATACATAGCAACATAGCATTACATTTTATATAGAAAGCTATTTTCAGGGTACCTGGGTGGCTCAGTCAGTTGAGGGTCTGACTTCAGCTCAGGTCATAGTCTCACAGTTTATGAGTTGGAGCCCTGCATTGGGTTCTGTGCTAACAAATAGCTCAGAGCCTGGAGGCTGATTCAGATTCTGTGTCTCCCTCTTCCCCCCACCCCCTGCTCCCCTGTTCATGGTCTCTCTGTCTCTCAAAAATAAATAAATATAAAAAAAATTTTTTTAAAAGAAAGCTATTTTCTTAAGCCTTTTGAAAATGTTATTCCACTCCACACTCAAGTGTGCTTTTTTGATGTGTGACTTGTTTTCCTTTATGAGTTGTCTATTTTATCAAGAAACTCTTGATTTTTTATTTGTCTTTAATATCCATACATTTTACCATAATGTTTATAGATTTGGATATCTTATTCTCTATGCTTTTTGGTTCTGAAGCCCTTTGAATCTGAAGTTTTCCAACCCCTTTCAGTTCTTGGGTGCCATGTCTTGAGATAGTTTCTTTTCTTTGTCTACATACATTTTTTCTCTCTCCTAATGGGACTTCTTAAATATATATTTTGTTATTTCTATTGCTGACTATATCTTTTGACTTTTTTGCCTTTTCTCTTTCTTCTTTTCAAATGCTTTTTTGGGGAAAATATTCTAGCCTACTTTCCAGTACCCTATTTTATTCTTTGGCTGTATCCTTTTAGTTATTTATCCAGTGCATTAATAATTTATTGAAACTCACATATCTTTCACACCAAGTATGCCTACCTGGTTCTTATTTTAAAAGGCTTGTTTCTGCTTCATATTCCAACTATTCTCTCCTAATCCTCTGAAAATTTTCATTAGTTTTATTTTGGGTAATAAATAAGCAAATAAGTAAAAACTAAGAGTTGGCTCACTTAATATTTGTACTTGGGTTTGTTGTCTTTGTTTTGTAGCAGTTATGCTCCTCAGATATCTAGTTATTTTTACCTTTAAACTTGTCTCCCTGTGGCTGGTTTTGTAAATAAGGAGTCCCAGGTTCTAGCTTTTGTGGTTTCTGAGAGCTGAAGGTGACTGGCAGAGGGTGGGGGGGTGTGCTGATGATCTGGGCAAAGAGCCTAATATGCCGTAGTCTGCACTTGACCACCCCTCTTTGCTATCTCCTCATCAATCTTACTTACCCCTTGATTGTAACTGGTTATTGCCAGAGATGGGTTTGATGATGCTATGGGGTTTGCCATAATCACTGGGCTCTTTTGTTATCTCTCCGAGCCCATTGCCAATCTCCTGTGCAGCCTGAGTATAATCTGCTCACCCGGTGCCACTGGATAGGCACAGCTGTCCCTGGAACTATCATGTGGCCAGGATAAGAAAAAAAAAAAACAGTTTAAAACCCTCCCCATCTTTTCCCTCCACCATGGCCTTATTCCTCAGCCACATCTCCATTTTCAAGCATTTCTGTCAGCTTTTGTCTATCTCTTTTCTTCAAATTCACTTTGTTTTACCTCCAGGACAACTTTTGGGATGAGATGACAGGAGAATGCCAGCATGTAGGCTAATTCTCAGTTTTGTTGAATCCCATCCATATTTGTTTTTAAATGATGAATATCAAAATAGTATCAACTTCAGTTGAATTCTATGTGCTAGGGTGATGCTAAGTGTTTTTATATGCATGATATCGTCTTATCCTCACAGACCCTCTAGGAAATAGTGCTTTTATTATATTCATCTTACAGATGAGAGAATTAAAGTCTAGTTAAAATACATCACAATAACAGCCAACAACAGGGTCAAGGTAGAAATTTAGGGTATCAGTTCCCAAAGGCTATTTTTTAGACTTTTTGTATTTAGTATTTTGGTTTAAAATAAGATTGTTTGGAATAGATGCCCTCATGATGTCCAAGACCCCCCTAAAAGTATGCCCAAAATTTTGTTTGTCCATACGAGATAATTTTTATCAGGGATTGAGTTCAGTGTTTTGTTTTGTTGTTTGTTTGTTTGTTTGTTTTGGTTATTATCCTACTCTAAGCATTTTACTTTTTTTTTTTAATTTAAGTTTTACTTAGCATGTAATGCAGTATTTGTTTCAGGAGTAGAATTCAGTGATTTATCACTTACATACAACCACAGTCTCATCACAGTTTCCCTCCTTAATGCCTATCACCCATTTAGCCCATCCCCCCAGCCATCTTTCCTCCATCATCCCTCAGTTTGTTCTCTATAGTTAAAAGTCTCTTGTGGTTTGTTTCCCTCTCTTCTCCCCCCGCCCCCTTCTCATATGTTCATGTTTTGTTTCTTAAATTCCACATATGAGTGAAATCATATAGTATTTGTCTTTCTTTCAGTGAGTTTTTTCGCTTAGCATGATACATAGCTCCCCCCACATCATTGCAAATGGCAAGATTTCAGTCTTTTAGATGGCTGAGTAATATTCTATTATAAATATATACCACAACTTCTTTAACCATACCTCAGTCAATGGACATTTGGGCTCTCTCCGTGGTTTGGCTTTTGTTGTTAGTAGTGCTAGAAACATTGGGGTGCATGTGCATGTACCCCTTCAAATATGTATTTTTGTACCCTTTGTAGTACAGTTGCTGGATGGTAGGGTAGTTCTGTTTTTAGTTTTTTGAGGAACCTCCATACTGTTCTCCAGAGTGGCCGCACCATAGTACTGAAAATCTTCATTATTTGCAGATGACATGATACTCTTATGTAGAAATCCCAAAAGACTACCAAAAATTCCCAGAAATAATACATGAATTCAGCAAAGTCACAGTATATAAAATCAATGTGCAGAAATCTGTTGCATTTCTGTTCACCAATAATGAAGCCGCAGAAAAAGAAATCAGGGTATCAATTCCATTTGCAATTGCACCAAAAACAATAAGATACCTAGGAATAAACCTAACTAAAAAGGGAAAAGATCTGTACTCTAGAAACTATAGAACACTTATGAAAGAAATTGAAGAGGATACAAAGAAGTGGAAAAGCATTCCATTCTCATGGATTAGAAGAACAAACATTGTTAAATGTCTATACTACCCAAAACAATTTACACATTTAATGCAATCCCTATCAAAGTACCACCAGCATGTTTTCACAGAGCTAGAACAAACAATCCTAAAATTTGTATGGAACCACAAAAGACCCCAAATAGCCAAAGCAATCCTGAAAAAGAAAAACAAAACTGAAGTCATCACAATTTCAGATTCAAGCTTTATTACAAAGCTGTAGTCATCAAGATAGTATGGTACTGGCACAAAAACAGACACATAGATCAATGGAACAGAATAAAAAAACCAAAAATGGACCCACAAGTACATGGTCATCTCATCTTTGACAAAGCAGGAAAGAATATCCAATGGGAAAACGTCTTTTCAACATATAGTGTTGGGAAAACTGGACCACTTTGTTACACCATACACAAAAATAAATTCCAAACGGATGAAAGAGCTAAATGTGAGACAGGAAACCATCAAAATCCTAGAGAAGAACATAGGCAGCAACCTTTTGGACCTCAGCTGAAGCACTTACTAGACATATTGCCAAAGGCAAGAGTCCATTGTTTTTATTAGATTCTCAAAAGTGTCCATGAATTCCCACAAGGTGAAAAGCCACTTTAAGTGAAAACTTGCATGGGGGCTTGGGCACTAAAGTTAGCCAGTGATATAAAATATGGAGCATAGTGATTTATCTCTAAAACTTTCTTAAATGAACCTCGTATTATCTAGACTGAGCCACTGGAAGCTCAAAAGCAAGAATCAATAGATTATATTTCTCTTTGCCTTTGGTGTTGGTATTTCTTTTTCTGCAGCAGTGGAGAACAAGTTACTTTGTAATTATGATGAGGGCAGAAAAAAGGAAAGATGTAAATAAAGGCTTCTCTCTCAATAAGCTTGTACAATTGTGTTCATTTATTTCAGTGTTCATGCAATGAAGTTAACTCCAAATTGAGAGAAAAAAATTGACTCAACCTCAACCTGGTATGAAGAACAGATTAATAGTAATATGTTCAATGTCTGGTTCTCTATGCCCAAAATCTTGTGAAGACATTTACCAGCCCCAGGAGTTGTCACCATGACCTTCTTGAGTATCCACCTGACCCTGTTCATTCTAGTCAGAATCTGGTGGATTTTCTATTCATAGTCTTTCAGGAGGACAAGGCCTGTTGAACAAAACTACTGACAAATTCTTTCTGGCTAATGAAATACTCTATGATGAGGCTTAGATAACAATCTCTCCAAGATGTCGGAGGCTCAACCTGGCTCAGCTTCAGAGCTGACCAGAGCTCACAGGGCTCCTTTGTAGCAGGGGTACCCCCAGTTCGATTTTCCCAAATCCATTTCTGAGCAGCTAGATGATCCATGCTCAAGGGAAGCTTGAACTGAACTGCCCTATGGCAACAGATAAATATACTGGGCAATTAGATCAACCTTTGCTCTTCTGAAGTAAGCTGGAAAGCACAAACATGTTTCATAGAAAAATACTTACATGATAGACATCTAGGTCTCTTAAAAATGTATTTCCTATCAAAAGAGGGCAGCATGCATGATTTCTTTAATGGAAAGAGAGTACAGTATGCTAAGGTAAAATGAGAGATGAGCTAGTTTACATATCTATTTCAGAAATTGAGAAGGTAGAAAATGTCAAAACATACTCTAAGCTACTTTCAGAATTTAATCATGCATTTAGAATAATACTGAAATAAAAATAATACTGAAAGAAAAGGGAAAAAAATGTCTTCCAGTTTCAGTCTTGAGGTATTTTGTGTTCTCTAGAAAGTGTCAATTTATTGGTTTTAGTTTTCTGGTCCCACATGGACCTTAAATAAAACTCCTCTGTGAGGTGTTAGCCAGTAGCTTGTAGAAAATGTTTTCTTGCCAAAGGCATAGAACGTGGATCTTGAGTTGTCCCATAAGGAGTAACTGACTCTGAAGGTGTCAGGAGTAAAATGACTCCATTTTATAATCTCTCCCAGAGGCAAGGAGCTTCTCACTTCCAGAATAAATTGATGGTGAGATCCATTTTCTAGCTGGCAGGATGATGATCAGCAAAGCTTTCACTCCAGCTTGCTGACAAGGGAAAAGTGCCTGTCCCAATTGGCAGGTGTATGTGATTTGTGAAATGGAAGGCTTTATAACCGGGCATGCGTGTACAATGGTTCTACTCAAAGTCTTTATGTGTTATAAGTACAACTATTTGCAAATTGCACTCGCATGGGGATACCACTTCTCCCTCCTGCATGAGTGGGTTTGATTCTTCCTTCTTGTGGTTATCCAATGTGACACTGTCCATTTGATAGCCCCTAAGCATCTCATTCCATTCAAAATCCCACATCTGGTATTCTCATGTGCAAGCCTTCGTGCAGCTTGGCTTTCACATTTGTTTTCTATACCCATTTAATTCTGAGCAGATAACCCTGTCTTATTTTACAGCTGAAAACACAGAGACCCCAGATAGGAACTACTACCACACAACATGGGTTCCCTTATTCCTCTACTTTTTTCACTATTTTCCTTTGTCTGGAGTTCTGAAACTTAAATGTGTATGAGACTCATTTAAGTTGTTTGCTAAAAGTAACAAGAATGATGGTTACTATAGTGCTTAATATATGTATCAGGTACTCTTTGAAGCACCTCACACTTTATCAACTGTTTTTTTTTCTTTCTCTCACACCCTGAGTTAAGTTTCCTTTCATAGGAAAGAAAGTGGAACTGCAAAGAAGTTTTGTCAGTTGTTCAAAGTTTAACTCTTAATAAAGTCTGGAACTAGAATTCAAACTGAGGCAGCCTCGTTCCAAAGCCTGTGTTTTTACCCGTTCTGCTGGTCCTAAGAGAACTCCTTCTTCCCTTTCCAGAGATTTTGGAATGAGACTATCTGGGATGGGGCCCAGGAATCCAAACTTTCAACATATACTTCCCCCATCCCCTAGATGGCTCCATTGCTAGGGGTTCTCAGACCATGCTTTGAAAAGCATTGACTTTGGTATCCAAAGACATGGTTTGGTCTTCAGTAGTCACATATTGCAATGAAAATTCACCTAGTGGAAATTATGAACTAATAGTTCATAAACAGTAGAGCAAAATATGGAGTGTGGGGTTAGGGTTGGATTGATGCTTGATGGTTAGAAAAAGATAACAGGCATCAAGGAGAATATGGATGGTAGGAAAAGCCACAAGAGAAAAACAGACATCACCTACCTTGCCATTTTCCTTGGAGCTAGATTTACACAACACTACTCAAATCCAGTTTGGAAATGAATGTAAAATTAATATAATTTTTTTTCAAGTGCTTTTGAGAAAAGCCAGTAGAGATAATGGCAGAGGGCTTAGATTCAAGTTATTTACTAACTGGTAATAACTCAGATTTCCTGCTTTGTAGGCTCTATGGCTGCACTGTCCATAATGATAAACACTAGCCACATTATATAAAGTAGTTCAAATAAATACGATTTAAAATTCAGTGTCCCAGTCACCCTTGCTATATCTCAAATGTTCAATAACCACATATGGCTAGTGACTACCATATTGGATAGCACACAGATGTAGTATCTTGCCATCTTTGCAGAAAATTCTGTTGGACGGTGCTGATCTAGAGACCATTTACCAACTATTATCACTTTTTTCCTTACCATTAGCAAAATCTCCTCCGTTAAAGTAATTAAATGATGGACTTTAGCGTTAGCAGTTATGCCTGTTTCAAGAACACCCAAAGGTCTAATTTGTAGTTTTGCAGTGGTGGTCACTTAGCATCACATCTCAACAGGGATTTACTTTCCCACTTTGTTTTATATGGGATTATGTGGGTTAGAGGAGGGTGGTCATGTGAGAATTATAAACCATGTCAGGCTTCCCTCAGATTTAAATAGGCTATCGTCCATGCAGAATGACAGACTGAAAGAGTTCCGAATGAACATGTATCCTGGAATGGATGTATCAGGAGGTCCAGAAACCACATCAACACCACAAACGTGACCTCTTACATTTCATATTTAGCTTGGATAAGACTTTTTCACTCTCAATTGTTATTGAAAGTCATGGATGACAGATTTTTAAGACTTTGTGCCCTGGTATAAGTCAGGAGTGTTTTATTAGATTCACATACACAACACACTGTCACACTAACTAAAGCCATCTGCTGAATACGCTATGTGAGGGATCTGGGTCTTCAAAGACTCCTAGCAGCAGGGTATTTCAGTTACAGCCCCCTTCCTCCTGCAGGATAATGAGCTATTGGCCATGATTCAGCCTCTCGTGGCTGGACTGCTCTGGCCTTGCACTGGACCCTAGAGCCATGAAATTGTTACAGCGCTGGCCTGCTATTTCAGGGTCAGATTCCTGCTGTTATTTTAGACACTTTCCTGGAAGTGTGGTTTAGCACATAGATATCCGTTCTCTGGAGTGACTTTTACAAGAGATCCAGTTAGCCCTAATACAGTAGATTCTGTGTCCAATGGTATAAACACCAAATAATTGGAATAGACTTTGGTAAGGAATAGCTCTTAGCTGTTAACTAAATAGGTCTAAAATGTTTTTTCTTTCAGCCTCAAATATGAATTATTATATTATACATGCAATTATTAGCAATTATGAGTCATAGCAAATTTCCCTCTCTAATCTAAATAGAACCCTAAACAAAAACTCAAAATCATTGAAACTTAGAACTGGAAGGGAATGTTGAGAATACCTACCCTAATTTCTTTTGTAAATAAGAAATGGTATCTCAAAGGCTAAGAAATTACCTGAGATCCCCAAGCTAATTAAGAGAATTAGAGCTTCCAGCACATATCTCTTAATTCCTTGTTCAGTACTGTTTCTACTGTGCCATCCTTTTCTGTGGGTATAAAGAGTTACACTATCACATAGATAGAAGGGAAATATTTTACTCCTACTGAGGGAAGATGCTTAGACTCAGTTCCAGTAAAGACACAATTTAACAGTAGCATATATGGTCCTTTAGTCCTCATGACAACCCTGAGATACTGAGATCCTATTATTATTCCCATTTTACAGATGAGTGAGCTGAATCACAGTGAGATTAAGTAACTCACCTGAGAGCATACAGGTAATACTTCGTAGAATTTCAATTCATGCTCAGGAAATACAGTTTAGATGCCATGTTCTAACCACCCTGTTTTGCTGCCTATCAAGGTCATATCTGAGATCACTAACCAAAATGAGTAAATACATGCAGATGAGGTTGAAAAATAAACAAAAACACAAAAAACAAACTTCTGTGTGCATAGAGTACTCTATTATAAAGCAAATCTTGCTTTAGAACATTTTCTAGTTAACATGAAAAGAAAAGCTGTTATTTCCATTAAAGCATTCATTATTGAAGACACTTTTTTTTTGTCTTGTTATTAACTAAAACCTTTCAGTGATCTTAATGAGTCCTGTGACCAAGTACACAGAGAGGCAAAACCTGCCACTTAGGTGGCGATATTGAGCAGTCATTTCCCATTGGGAACAGCCCTGCAGGCTAACATTGTTCTAGGCTCTCAGGGGTGCAGTATGCCACACACGGGAGGGGGGGGGGATTTCCATTTGAAATGGTGAAATGGTTCAGAGTTGTTAGTCTGGGAAATTCTATTCCTATTTTCTGTTGAATAAGTGTTGAGAACACAATGAAAATGTGAAAAAGTATTCTGATGAAAATGGACTCAAATATTTAAGATAAACTTGCTGATTTATATATAAGGTAAATACCTGGGACTGTCACAAAATAAGTTTTTGAGCTAGAAGTTAAGGAAAAGTGATTCCCAGAATGAACCCTTTACCCAGTGTGAGGTATATCATGTTTATAAGACAATGACATGAGTACTTGACATATTGAATTAAATAAACATAAAATATGGAAAGGATGGTCTGTCCAGATTATAAGCTCCTTGTTGATGGGGACATGTATCATGTTTCCTTGCTTTCTGCCTAGCATCAAACACAGTACCCAGCATTGGTAGGTGAGAAGGACACATGGTTGAGTGAATAGTATTAGAGCCAGAGCCAGAGACCCTGTGAGGAGGGGAAGTCATAAGAATGGTTCTTCCTTGTTTAAACTTGGCTAGTGGTACAGAGGGAAGCTTTGACCCAAGGTCACATCACTGATTTGCTCTCCAATATTTAGCCAGATGTTAATGTCTCTAAACTGTAATGCTCCTAATTAAAATGCTTATCCCATTGGGTAGTGGTAAAGATAAAATTTGTAAAATTCTTTATAAAATCTAAAGCTACATATAGGTGTGATTACTAAATCCTTTCATAATCAGACAATTAATGATGAACAAAAGAGTTATGATCAGGAAGACCATATTTACCTCTTAATGCCCCCATTTTGACTTTCCTAACTCTGAGTACCTCCTATCGCCATCACTGCTAAGGGTTAATTATAGACAAAGTTTCTTCTTGTACATACTTCATCTTGCACATAGGTCATGTATAACCTAAAGTATGTATTTTTTTTCTCAAAATATCACAGAGAATAAGTCTTATACAAAACCCTGAAGTGACCAAATGTCCATTATCAGACTTCAATCACTTCCAATTATAGCAGCATTTATTTGCCAATCAGAACATTTAAGACGGAAAGTAAAGAGCCTTGATAACATAGAGGGGAAAAAAAAAGTTCCCTGGGTAATGAATTTTTAACCACACAAGTACTTGTGAAACTGTAATATCCATACAAATCAAGATCTTACTAAAAGGTAGATGTTGAATGAATTGGTTCTCGAGTGAAGCCTGAGTTTCTATACTTCCCAAGTGATGTCAACAATGCTGGTCAGTGATCTATGCTGTGAGTGACCAGAGCCCATGTGGTGATTTCTAGACTGTTTCCGAGTATGAGGATACCCTTGAAAGTCTAAGTATTGGCATTACCCTGATTATAAATTTTAAAATACATAGAAGCAAAAAATCATAATATCACCAGCTAAAGACATTAACCACAACCAAGTTGGTTTATATATGGTATATATATACCAAATCAAACTTGATGTCCTAATATCCACATTATTTCAAAGCTAGTTTTGAATAACTTTAAAATTACTCAAGTAATGCATATTAATTTTAGAAAATTCATAAAATAAAAATAAGCAAAAAGAAATAATCTGTAATCTCATCACTTGGACACAAGACACAAACAATATCAACATGCTAATCTATTCTGTCCCCTATGTCCACACCCAACCCCAACTCTATGGCTACTGCACCATGTACCAATGTCATGGTAAGATTGGCAGAAAGACACAGACATGGCTAGGTAAAATTGGTTGAATTAAAGATTAGAAAAAAACTTAGGAGATTTTTAAACAGCATAGAGTGGGGCATAAAAGACCTCCATGCTTCTCAAAGTCCCTCATGGCACTTACAGAGGGTGGAGTTATCCATTTTCCCCTGGCATTTTGTTAAAATTGAGTGCTATCATTTACTATATCTTATAATGTTGAAGTTTCTCCTAGGGGAGGGGAATGCCCTAGCTTTTAGGTTGCTTTTTCAATTCAGGGCAAGTTGATGGGTACATGCTACTTTGAATACTTCCAAGCAGTTTTCGGACTTCAGGTCTTACACATTTTCCTCAACATGATAGTTATAGATCAATGCTAAGGTAATAAATCACATAATAATTTTTTTGAAAAATAAATGAGAAAAACCTACTGGAAGTGGTATCCTATGAGCTCAGTGGTTGATTGCTACCAGAATCTGGCCTGCCAGAGGTCAACATGGGTTTCCCTTTATTCCTTCCCAGAAGTTCATGGCAAATTGTGAAAACTAGTGAATAGGTATGACAATAACACACTCTCTCACTAATTCTAATTACTTTAAATGGAGGTGAAACAGTCACATCTGTGAAGTTTTCCAGTTGAATCAATTATCAGTCAGGAAGTGGAAAGCCAGCAAGGCAAATTTTTCTGAGTACTAATAGCTGAATAACCCTCTATTTCCTCATATGAAATGATTACCTTTGATGCTCATTACTACCAAGTTGCTCTGAAATGGAGATAGGGATTGGTACTGATGAACAGAGGTACTAATGTATAAATTAAATTCTTACAAAGCACAAACGCATGCATATATCCACAGCCACACTTATATGCTTACTCTTGTACGAACGATAGTTAGAGCCTTTTCTCAGCACCAGAATTTTTGGAGAGCAGAAAGGCCCTTGAACCAGGATTCTGATGAGTCAAGTTCTAGTTTCTTTCTTTCTTTCCTTTTTTTTTCCATTTTAGTATGTCACCATAATTGCTCAAAATTTCTAACTAATATGCTTCTGGGTCTCAAAGGCTGCAATCAAAGTGTTGTCTGGGACTGTGGTCTCATGTGAGGGTTGACTGGGGATGCCTCTACTTATATCCTACCATGTTTGTTGGCCGCACTCAGGTCCTCGTCAATTGCCAGTCTGAGGACCTCAGTTTCTTCTTTTTGGCTGTCAATCAGAGGTTGCCCTCAGTACCTTACCAGATGGACTCTTCCATCATGACCCTTTGCTTATTCAAAGCCAGCAAAAAGGAGACACTGTTAGCCAGGCAGATGCTGAAATTTTATATAATGTGATTATGTGCATGTAATGACATATGTCCCATCACCTCTAGTAGTCACAAACAAGTGTCAGATCCTGCCCACACTCAAGGAAACAGGATCACATAAGGACAATAATACCACATATGTATATATATGATTATTAATATAAAGAGATGTATCTTATGGAATTGGAGCATTAATTGTTGGGACTGGCAAGTCAAAAACCTGTAGGGCAGGGTAGACTAAGCAGGCTGGCAACTCAGGCAAGAGTTGATGCCGCACTTTTGAGGCAGAATTTCTTCTCTGGGAAACTTCATTTTTTGCTCTTAAGGCCTTCAACTGATTAAATGAGATTCACCCATATTATCGAAAGAAATCTCCTGTACTTAAAGTTAAGCACATCTACAAAATGCCTTCACAGCAACACTAGATTAGTGTTTGAACTAATAACTGGTACTATAGCCCAGCCAAACTGTCTGTGTTAGTTTGCTAGGACTTCCCTAACCAAGTGCCACTGACTGGATGGCTTAAAACAATCGAAATTTATTCTCTTGCAGTTCTGGAAGTCATAAAGCTGAAATCAAGACAGTAGCAGGACCATATTCCCTCCAATGCCTGTAGGGGAGGGTTCTTCCTTGCTTCTTCCAGCATCTGGTAGCGTCAGGCATTCTCTGGTTTATGGTAACATAACTCTAGTCTCTGCCTCTGTTTTCACATGGGCGACTTCCCTCTGTCTGTCTAAATTTTCCTCTTCTTGTAATGGTACCAGTCATGTTGGATGAGAGCCCACCCTAATCCAGTATGACTTCATTTTTCACCAGGTTAGATCTGCAAAGACCCTATTTCCAAATAAGGTCATATTCACATGTGCCCGGGATTAGGACTTCAACATATCTTTTGAGGGGACACAATCCAACAGTCAGAGATCATGATACACCATCTCCTGTTTTGCACTGGTTGAGGACCACTCCCAAGGCTGTGAACTCTGGCAATTCATCCTGCCTTTTGAGTGTTGCAAGCACACTGAGGCCAGAGAAAACCGTCAGGCAGAGCCTGCTCCCAGCCATTAGCATGTATGAGAACAGTGAGTGCTGAGGGGATATGGGGATGTGAGTGGAGTATGGACACTATTCACTGCACATGGAAAATACCAGCCAGGGTGCCTCCAGAGGTGACATTTACCAAAAAGTTCACACTGCGTCCACAGTGAGTTCATCAATGTTACAGCAGCTAAAAAAAGACACAGGGTGCCTTATACCCTAAAGCCCAAATGACCAGAGAGAAGACAAGCTACTATTTTACAGTTCTTTCCTGAAATGATATGCAGAATTCAACCTTGGGAAGAAAACTTTTTTATTTGGGGCGAATGCTTTAGGGGTCTCTTTGGTTATAAAAGATAAAGCTAAACATTACCTTGTAATGATGAGGTTTGAGACAACTTCTCTTACTATAATCAGAATTACATCTACAGAACTCCTTTTGATCCTGGCTATGAAATAGACCTGATACTAGCTGTAAAGAAAGAATTTTTTTTTCTTCTAAAATGTCACAGGGGACACAAGGAAGTTGGTTGCAGGGCTTAGGCAGTAGGTAAGGAGAGCCCAGCATCCCTGCCCCTGAGAGTTACAGATTTATATATAGGTGATCTGTCCCCTGCAGTGTGGCCGCCAGCTGGGGCCCACATGCAGCAGGACCTATGTTGAGGCCTAGTCTGAAGTTTGAAGGAGCCATAATAGGACGAGTTTGCTACGGCTGCTGTAAAAGTACTGCAAACAAGTGCTTTAAACCAGAGAAATTTATTGTCTGTTCTGTAGGCTACAAATTCAAGATCAAAGTGTCAGCAGAGCCATGCTCGCTCTTCAGGTGCCAGGGGAAGATCCGTTCCAGGCCTTTCTCCTGGCTTCTGGTAGTTCCTTGGCTGTGGGCATCTAACCCCAGCCTTCCCATGGCGTTCTTCTGGTTTATTTTTCTCTTTCTTCAAAAATCCGCTTTTTATGAAGACACTTAGATTAGGGACCCACTCTCCTCATATACAGCTTCATTTTAACTTGACTAATTACATCAACAACAACCTTATTTCCAAACACAGTCACACTCTGAGGTACTAAGGGCTAGGTCTTCAACAAATCATAACAATATTTTCATCTCACAACGATACTGTTGTGCAACTTTGAGAAGTTTTTCCTTTTTCTTCTGATTCTTTTTCATAAGCCCAGATCTTTTTTTTTTTAATTTTTTAACATTTTCTTTCATTATTATTTAGTTTTGAAAGACAGAGAGAGAGACAGCACAAATGGGGGAAAGGCAGAGAGAGAGGGAGACTCCAAAGTAGGTTCCAGGCTCTGAGCTGTCAGCATAGAACCTGACACATGGCTCAAACCCACAAACCGTGAGATCATGACCTGAGCCCAAGTTGGATGGTTAACCAACTGAGCCACCCAGGTGCCCCTCCTAAGCCCCCATCTGTAATATGAAGTAAACTGGGTTTGTTTTCAAGCCTGTGCCAGGTGATGCTGTATAGGGGTGCCTTCCTCAGCAGCATGGTAGTGCTAGTTAGGATATGCAAAAAGCAACTGACCAAGAAACTTGCTGGGAGGGAGGAAAACCACTGACAGAGATGTCAAGTGACCACCAGGACGGGTTTCAGGACTTGTCGATATTCCTGAGAAACTAAGAAATACTCAGAGGGGAAAAAGACAGGATTCACTACTAATCAGGCAGCATAGAGACCAAGACTATTGTTTGCATTTTAAAAGGAAGACTGAATCCAAAGTCTGGAATACTTGAGGATATGTACTTTTAAACATTATCTTGCCAGAATCTTTAGAAAAGATCCATCTCTCAGGGACAGACCCCCGTTAATAAAGCTCACTGAGAAGGATATATTTCAAGTACAATGCCAGTGAATTAATTTAGAATGAGAAATACAATTTTAGGTAGACTTAAGTACTTGAGCTGGCCACTTGGTACATATACTCCCTGAGACACGTTTCTCATAGGAAGCCCACCAGAATGCATGTTTACTTATTTCCAAAAAACATATAACCATAGGAAAACTGGATATGGATGTCAGTCTTCCCACTGCCTTCTGTCCCTGTGGGCCAACAGATGCCTGCTATGAGCAGAATCAGAACAAGGCAAGTGAATATTATCTGATTGGAACACACATGCATCAACCTCTAGGGGCTGATCTGCCCATCCATCTTCACAGAGGGAAATGCCTCTCGCTCACACTCCCAGACTCAGAACTGGATAGATAAGTAAATAATACAAATCTACATGGCCTTCCCTGATCCATTTTCCAGGGTGACTGTGCATCCTCTGTTCACATCATCCTCCTTCAAAAAAAAAAAAAAAGACAATACGTGTTTAGATTTTAACACACCCAGGTGTCTTCACTTCTATTTCTGTGCTTCTGAGTTGCAAGTGTTCCCAAACCCTTTGACCACAAAATCACATGCATTTTCCCAGTTAAGTCTCCTTGATGACCGTTCACAGCTTTAAGTGTGAATGTTGCTACTTTATCTACCAGAGAGCATCATGTCCTTCCACATCAGTTTCTATGGGGAAGAGCATCTCCCTGTGACCAGCATATTCTAACAAGATTCTAGACATTGGAATTCTCAGACATATGTACAGAGTAAGGAAGATCCTTTAGAGACTGAAAGTGATCTTATGATCTAATTGAACCCTCTCATTTTATAATTACTTGGAAAAGTTGTGCAAGATGCTTGAATACACAGAGGTAGTGAGTTAGTGACAAGGTGGAGGCAGAACCTGGCCTCTCTGACTCTTGTTCCCTACCTCTTTCTTCCAGGCTGCCTCTGGCTGCTGGGTTTCCAGATTTCACTTGCTTCTGCCATATACCTAAGAGTGCTCACTAATAACAATCTGTCCTTTTCCTTATCCATTGTTTCATTTTCCCCCCTCACATGGGATAGAATGTCGCAGAACCAAATCACTGAAATGTAAAAACATTTAGAGGGTTTAGCTATTTTTTCCCCCATTTCTTGTCTGGGGAAGAACACACCTCTTTGTCATCAAGACAAAGTGGATTCGTTAAGAGGATTGTTTTTCAACAAGGCTTCTCTGTAGTGGATATTGGCCATGACCTGCTAGAAAATGAATTGAGCCATTCGAACATGTTAGTGGTCTACTATTGAAAATTTATTTTCTCATTCTAATGACAGATGATGGCTTCTTCAATCATAAACTTAGTCTGGCTTTATTTAAATATTCTAAGTGTCATCAGCACAGGATCTATTGTGCTGGGCTTCTGAAGAGAGAAGCAAATAGTCACTTACTGAGCCTGATTGGGCTTGATGTGATATGACATGCAGATAATTTATTCTTTGCTCTAAGTCTAATTCAGAGGAAATAGTCCCCAGTACAGCAGAGATTTTGATGGCCTAGGTTTGTATGGATTACAAAGATGTCTTTTGGAAGGAAAATTTACTTTTAGATGGTCCATTCCACAGCTTGAGTCAGAAAAACAATTTCTCTTAGAAAATGTACTGTTACTGATAAATACCAGAAGTCAGTTCCTATCTTTGAGTTAATCGCAGCAACTATAAGGCTGAATGCTCAGCCATCTTTTACTGCTCTACAAGCATAAAATGTGAGAGGAAAATGTGATGTAGTAGAAATGGGGGAAAGCACAGGTTCTGGGGCCACACCAGCTGAGTTAGAATTCTATATCCTTCACTGCTTAGCTGTGTGACTTTGGCAAGGTAGTTAACCTCTCTGTACCTCAGTTTCCTCATCTGGAAAGTAGGGAGGATGATGAACAGTGTCCGCTTTCAAAGCTGGTACACTAATTGAATATTTTAGCACTATACTAGGTAAGAAAAATTCCTGCTGCTAATAAGACTACACAAATATTAGCCAATATAATAATTGTTAGCACATGTCACATTGTTAATAGATAATACTCAGAGGCCAAAGTCCAATATCATTTAGATGAGCAGATATGAATCATATAACCTCCTTTAGCATTATTGAAGCAACTTAAAATTGACTTCAGGTTTTTTTATTTATATCACCTATTGATTTACATTCATATAATGGGCAGAAAATGTATCTTGGAGTCATGTAGTTCAAGAGTTAAGTCATGGCTCCCGTTCACCATCTCAGTAACCAAAGATCAGCATTATTGTGCTTTATGTTTCTGTCTATAGAATGGAATAATAATACTTATCCATAGGTAGTATTTATTGAGCACTTACTACATATCATACCCTGATTTAAACATCTTAGATGTAAGAACTCATCTTAACAACCACTCCTTGAGAGAATAAGCCCTTGTCCCTGCTCATACAGTTAATAAATAGCAGAACTGAGATGGAAATTCAGGCAGGTTGATTCCAGAATCTGAGCTCTTAATTAGTGCATCTATAATGCATTCAATCATTCATTCATTCCACACGTATTTATTTCATGCCTCATATGAAATAAAGGGTGGTTTGGATATGGCAGCATATAAAATAGAGAACATTTAAAAAATGCCTTCTGACAAATTCAGCTCTCTGTGGTGACATCTGAGTTAATGTAGAGAGCACTATAGTTCATTTGAAATATAATGCAATCCACAAATACAAACCACATGTGAAATTTAAATTTTTCTAGTAGCCACATTATGAAACAGGTCAAATTAATTTTCTTTTAACCCAAATATCAAAAATATTACCACTTTGACGTGTAACCAATATGAACAATTTTTTTATATACTAAACTTTCATAATCCAATGTATATTCAACACAGCACAGCTTAATTTGTACTAGCCACATGTTAGGTGTTCCCTAGCACATGTGACTAGTGATGACTGTACTGCACAGAGCCAATCCACGGATAAGCAGGAGCCCATGAGAAAAGCCTGGTGCAGAGACACTCCATAGGGCTGGCAGCAGCTGAGGAAGTGGGAGAGTGGAGGTTTGAAGGGGAGGCAGGGGCTGGATCATCCGGGATACTTGGAGGTCACAATCCAGATAAGTCATCTGGGCAGGGGATTTCTTTGCCCTGTTACTTTAATGTTTATTTATTTTTGAGAGAGACAGAGACAGAATGCAAGTGGGTTAGGGGCAAATAGAGAGGGAGACACAGAATCCGAAGCAGCCTCCAGGCTCCGAGCGGTCAGCACAGAGCCCCACACGGGGCTCGAAGTCACAAGCTGTGAGATCATGACCTGAGTGGAAGTCGGATGCTCAACCGACTGAGCCACCCAGGTGCCCCTTTGCCCTGTTACTTTAAAGCAGGGCTTTCTATCTTTTCAGAGTCTGAGTCCTGAATCCAGTGAGTGTATAACGCATAACTAAGTCACCCCCAAATCTTGTTAGCAAAAAATTGTTTGTGGCAGTGATCTTTTCACTGTGGCTTGTTCATTTTATCAGGCAAACTAATGCCTCATTTCATCTGAGTTATAAGTGGCTGTAATACTAGCTTCCAACAGAGCTGTCAGTGTCGGAGCCAATCGAATTTCACCTTTGAGAACAGCATACATACATAATCAGCTTTGAGATTTGATGTGAAATGAGCATTTTCATCCAGGGTTGGTTTAGTTCATTAAAGCTGGCTTTGACTTAAATTCCAAGTGATACTCTTAGCTTGTGAAACAGTTAAAATGGAATGAAATTATCTGATTCCAAAGCTTCATCTCTACCCTTCAGTAACCTTAGAATCCAGTAGGTGTGTGACATCAGGTCATATAAAGCGTGAGTGTTTGTCAGTACAAGAATAGAAGGATTCCTGTGTTATTTGTCTTTCGAATGTATATAGCATATTCAGTTCAAGGATGACTTTGAAATTTTATAAGCTGAAGAACCTGGAAGCACTAGAGTCCACAGAATCTTTAAACTCTAACAATAAACCTTAACTAATTGCTGGACACAATTACAGGTATCTCTCCATAGATAGGCAAGAAGCATTCTTTATAAGCTTTATAAATTTAGAACAATATCTACATCTGTCTTTTTGTATCCTTCACAGCCTACTGCCAACTTATCTTACATTATACATTTAAAAATACTTCAATATGGAAATATTTTTGTCTAGGTAGACAAACGATGATGAATTATATGTCAACAATATCTAAAGACCTATTCTCTTATTAGAAAATGCTGATTTCTGGATTTCCCTGTTTTAACAAAAGCCCGCCTTCTCATTCCACTCCTACTACATAGAGCAGTAGTGTGTATGTAATTATCAGAAGACTGAGTTCAGATCTGCACTAAGTAAGTGAAACAATTTTGGAATCTGGTTTTTGCAAATTGACCAGTGTCTGTCTTTCTTATCTTCATTTTTGCACTCTCCATGATTCATTGATGCATTTGTTCATTCATTCGGTAGACATCTACAGAGCTTTTATTTAAGGCACTAAGCTAGGTGCTGTGGAGGGTATTTGTTTTTTTAATGTAAGTGACTCCTCATTGAAAATGTTACATATGTGATTATAACATGATTTAGAATATGCTGAATGTCCCATAAGGTAAATACAAAGTGATAGGAAATTTAGGGAAAGGAGGGATTCCTGGTGAGATTCAGAGATGTAGTTACTGAGATTGATTTTCAATAATACATGGACTTTCAATAGGAAGATCTTTGAGGGGGTAAGCATTTGAGAGAGGGAACCTGTTTGAAAGAATGATCACTGTATTCTGTGTTTAAGTTGAAGTCTCCAACAAAGGGCAATAAGAGGGCAAGAATGGAAGAGAAAGCAAGCTGGGTTGTTTAAGAATGCCTTGATTGGCAGCCAAGTATCAACCTAATTCTGTGGAAAATAGGAAGACTCTGAAATTTTTTTCAGCTGAGAAACTAGTATTCTTTTGACTTTTTTTTTTTCCTGGCAAAACATTTAGGATGAATTGTATGGGAAATGGACAGGAAATAGGCCAATTGCAAAGTAATTGTAACAGTCTAGTGGGAAGATAATAGGGATTGAAGCTACCAATCTTAGTGACATTTTGGAATTTTAATCTCAAGGCCCAGATCTTTGAGACAAGCAAGTGGAAAAAGTTGATGATGATACATAAATTTCTAATCTGGCCAGTGTGAGGAATAGGAGGGTGAGCAAGCAGCTGGTTTATGGAGAGCATGATGTGTTTCAGACAAACTAAGTCTGACAGTCTATCCATTATCCTTTCTAGACTGCTTACCTAAACGCCAAACTGAAGTGAAAAGAGGGGTCAAGGAGGAGGTGTAGAGACATGACATTCTAGAGATAAGATGTAAAGATCCATGACAAACTCTTCCCCTTTAGATAAGACTTTGCTGTTCTAACACAATCCCATACAGACCAATTTCAGATTGTAGCTATTGGTTTTCTTCCTTTTTGTGATACTGTGATTTATAACAAGAAATATATATTTGGTCTTTGTCCCTATTTCTGGCACAGAGCTCCCCAAACCCTTTGAATTTAGGAAGTGTTGAAAGTAATAAAGGTGTCTTCTGTTAAGTTAATGGGTGGCTTTTGAACCCCATCTAAGAATGGGTGCAGGTTGCCAATTAAGTCAACTGTGTGATTAGAAGGTTGGAACTTTCAGTCTCACCCCCAAACCTCCATGGACGGAAGAAGGGCTGGAGATGGAGTTCAGTCACCAATGCTCAATGACTTAACCAATCATGCCTATGTGATGGAACTTCCATCAAAAAAAAAAAAAGGACAGGGTTCAGGGTCAGAAATCTTCTGGGTTGGTGAACACATGGATACTGGAAAGAGAAGCATACCCAGAGGACATGGAAGGTCCACACCCAATCCCCATACCTTGCCCCATACATCTCTCCCATCTGGCTGTTCCGAAGTTATATCCTTTTATTGAAAAAAAAAAAAAGAGTAAGTAGTAGTAAGTGAAATGTTCCTCTGAGTTCTGTGAGCCACTCTAGCAAATTAATCAAATGCTAGGAGGGGGTCATGGGAACCTCTGACTTATATCCAGTCAGTTACAAGTACAGTAACAATGTGGACTTGCAAATGGCATCTGAAGTCCAAGAAGGGGGTCATTGAAATCCCCAAGGTTGTCAGAGGCACAGATGACAACCTGGGCTCTTGACTGGCATCAGAAGTTAGAGGGGCTGTCTTGCAGGACCGAGCCCTCAACCTGTGGATTCTGCTGCTATCCCCTGGGTAGATAATGGCAGAACTATACTGAGTTCTTGGATGCCCTGGTGTCTGAGAATTGCTTGGTGGTGTCTAGGGAAGCCCCCCACCACACACATTAGAAATGGTCTAGGATGACCAAAAGACTTCCCTAATTAAAAAATGAAATCATCGTTTTATTGCTTCATAAAAAATTAAAAACACAAACTAACTGTTTGTGGAAGATTAGGACACTGAAATGACTGACCTCAATTTTCTTCTTTAATATACTTTTCTTTTGTGCCTAGAAGCACATTCTGTGCATTTGTCCAGAAAATAGGTAGTGCACCTACTGTAAAAGAATGATAGACCCTAGATTTTTTTGGAAGAGATTTTAAGATTATCCGGCTATCTCATCTACCCAGGTCAACAAGTTATTTCCCACCACCTTTCCTCTACCTCTCCAAAATGCAGCCAGGTTACGTGTTAACACACCTCATCCATGAAGCAGTCTCTCATCTATACTCATATATATGTTTTCTGTTCTTTAAACTCTTTTAGCAATAGATGTATACCCATTATTGACATTTATTTAATGATGTGCAAGTTTCCCTGTTAGATTCTATCTTTGAGAATGTAGAGTGTCCTTCATTTTCCAAACTGCAAGTACTTTGCACACAGGGAAAGTTTAATAAATAATTGGTGAATTAATGCATGTGCAATCACCTAGTTTACTGACGACATTCTATATGCCAAGCAGTGTTTTAAGCACTTTGCACATGCTACCTCATCTAAACTTTACCACACCCCTATGAGATAGGCTTTGCTATTTTGCCTAAAGAAAGATGAGGGTAAATACTCACTTACTGGCCATTTAAGTAGCAGAACTAGGATATGAATCCAGACAAATTGGCTTCAGAGCCTATGATCGTAGTTACTGTGTATTGTTACTTATAGGTACTACAGTACCCAATTTGCTTCCTGTATACCTTCAGGAAGGCAAAGGGGCACGATAATGTTTAGAGCGCTGCCTTTGTAATTATGGATTTTTTTGTATAAGTCATAAATGAATTTCTCAGGTTCTTGATATACAATGGATTTTGAGTAGTATTTATTTTACGAAATTTTTGTGAGGATTAAATGAGGCAATGCATATAAAATGCACATAACAAAAATGAGCCTTTGTGATGATGGGGAGGGTATTCCTAAGGTGTGTGACTCTCATCATCTCCTTACAGAACTGGGAGCTATACTGTGGCATCTGCCTTTCTGTGTTTGGTGCTACATTATTTTTCCTAAGAGCAATGATTTCTAGCCATTTGAACTATTCAATAATAGTTGTGAAAATACAGAAAATAGCACTCATTCACTGTAGTGGGAGTATGCAATGGGCCAAAAAGAAAATTAAAAGCCTCATAATTTGGGGGCGCCTGGGTGGCTCAGTCAGTTGAGCGTCTGACTTCGGCTCAGGTCATGATCTCACAGTCCATGAGTTCGAGCCTGCATCGGGCTGTGTGCTGAGAGCTCAGAGCCTGGAGCCTGTTTCAGATTCTGTGTCTCCCTCTCTCTGACCCTCCCCCGTTCATGCTCTGTCTCTCTCGGTCTCAAAAATAAATAAACATTAAAGAAAAATTTTAAAAAATAAAAAAATAAATTTAAAAAAAGCCTCCTAATTTTATAAACAATATAAATCTCCCTCAAATGTTAAATTGTGGGCATCTCTTAGTGTCTTATTATTGAGTGATCATTAACCCCTTAACGTTGCACTTTACCCAGTGATGCATTTTTCTTCTTCAACCAAACTGTTAGGTCATATGTTGTCTGTAGCACTTGGAATGCATAGTTAAATAATCACATGAGTAGGAAAGAAAGGTCATTTTCCAAACGTATTTTTTGGTTTGTTTATTTTAAAAAGATCTTTTTTCTAGTTCTTGGAGATTTTTCTGGAAAAAAAGAGGTAGTTAATCTCAAAATTATAATGGAGAACAAAATGATACTAACTTCACTGAAGGAGATGAGATAAAAGTGGTTTAAGAACAAATGTATGCTGTAACTCTTTTATTCCTCAGATAAAAAATGCACCTAATGCTAGTACATGCAGCAGGCAATGACAAGAGAAAATAATTATTTTAGTGCAGTGGATCTTTGTATGCAGAATTCAAGGGCAGGACCTATTCTTATCTTTGGGGGGCCATGGGGGGGGCTAAAGTATCTGATTTACGATATCTATTTATCTCCTTAGAAGAATGTCTTGTGTAATGTTGGCAAGCCTTTGCATAGCATATTAATAACTTGAGAGTCAGGATTTGTCAAGAGATCTGAGGTTCATATTAGTTTTTCTATAACTTTTTTTTCTCACCTCTTTTGAATTATGGACATGGGAGCAGTGCTTTAAACTATTTGGTGGGCCTGTCACTGTTCGTGGTAGCGTTTGCAATGTATGCTTTGAATTTGAATGTGTATAGATGACAGCTGCAACAAAGTGGCCTGTAAGATATTATTAGTTTCTTTATACAGAATCTACTAGGATATGACATTTTGAAATTTTACGGTATAAAATACAAACTTTCAAAATATTAATTGAAACTCCATGGGAAGTGATGTAGCATATAAGAAGCATAGTGTACTGTTTTGAGTTGCAGTCTTAATAAATCTCACCATGCTAAAATGATGACTGTTGTATTTTGCCTGCATTAAAATCATTTTAGAAGGTAATTGGTTTAGCTTATTGTAATACTGCCTGATAATATTTCTTTTGTTTTTCAAGGAAAGAATAAGGTATCATTAAATTATTGTTGCATGGGGAAGTCACGTATTATAAATGTTAGTGAGTACAGAATATAAAATAGACTTGAGGAAAATAAATACACTTCTTCACACAGGAGACTTGCTACAGGTTTCACTGGATTATTTTACTCATTCAAATATGTTTCTACTTGGTAGGCTATAATTACTTTGCAACCCATTTTGGTTACTTTTATTATTTTTATTTTACTAATTGGAAAATACATACAAATAAGTAAAGCATTAAAGGGCCTATTTTCGAAAAGTCACATCATTCTACTTCAGTATTAAATGAGATGTGTTGTTATTGTTTGAATATTTAAATAATAGAGTATAGCAAAGCTTTTTGTTGGTGTACCTGAAGAGAGAGAATGCCTAGTATTTTATAATTTTAATGTAATTTTTTGAACATTAGAATTTCCATAACCAGAAAAATTAAACTATTTTAAAAACTGAAAGATTCTTGTAACCTATATGTAAGTGTATAATATATAGAAATATGTAGCTATATATGCATATATGTATATTTATGTGTATGATATATGTAATTTTATCTATTTTCCAATGATGACTTTTTTAATGACTTAAGACAGAATGTTATTTCACTAAATTGAGTATGTTTTTAATTGAGTAGAGTCATCCAATCAGCTAAGCATTTTCCTTCCGCACAGATTCATAGGAAAAACAACAGCCCATTGCTTTTTTCCCAGGCTGAGGTGAATTGGCTGAAGTGGTCAATTCTGAGGGAAGGTAGTTCCTAAAGTCAGATCCCACCTTAATGTCATGTCTACCCTTGTCCCTAATCTTTTAATAATTTTAGCACATGCTTCTCATTTACTTAACCTACTATTTTACCAAATCACCCAGCCGTAATTTGGGGGCCAAGTGCCTTATGAGCTATTGGCAAAGTCTCAATGAGCTGAGCACACACAGTATGTAAATATGTTGGAAAAGATAATGGATGCATTGATGGATGCCTCCCCAGCAAGGAAAATCAGAGGCTGTCCTTCAGCCCAACAAAAGAAAAGAATGGAAAATGGGACAGACCGCTCTGAGCTGGGAAGCTGAGGTGGTCTAGCTGAAGCGAGGAGTGGTGGGTAACAATCCTGCAGGTAGTTAATGGCTCTCTGCTGTATAGAATCCTAGTATATAAATGTAAGCAGCTTTCCAACTGGAGAGGCTTGGGAAGGCAAAGAAGTAGTCACCCTACTTTTATTGCAACCTGGGTAAAATGAATGCTTTATTTTGAGGGTAGATCAAAACCATTCTCTAACTACCAACATCTGCCTCAATAAAATGATTATAGATGCAAGTACCATACTCTGTTTGTTTGTCACGTTGTGGAATGTGTGTGTTGGGTTTTATGAAATTAGGTGATCTTTAAGACTTAATAAACTAAATACCTTGGCACATGCAGATTTCAGAGCTAATTTATTTGTAACAAATCACACAGTCAATGCCTCAATCAAAAATAAGAGGGAAATGTCCAAAAACTTGTCACTTAAAGCATGTGCAAGGTATAGTAAGCTTTAAGGGGGTTGGACATTTCAGTTGATAAGAAAGGAAGGATGATACAAGCCAAATCACCTTAAGGCAAAAAGCTCAAGTACCAATTAAGATAGGGTCTAATAGAAACTATTTGTCAACTATTAAGTGACTCTATAGACATGGAAAGTCTATTTGCTACAGAGGTTTGTTCATGGTTTTAACTACATTTAAGTAAGAGTTTTAAATACCTTTAGATTTCAGCTCAACAGAACTGTTAGAGGTTAGGAGAAAAGAATTACTATCATTAAATTTCAAAGATTGTCTAGGCCTTCATTTTTTTATTTCTTCAGTTTTGGCTTTCTTTCTGCTTTAAGATTCTGTTCTTTAATCTATAGTAATCATTTTATGTGGGAAATTCTAAATGCAGTCTTTCTTAATTATTTACCCCAATGAATGGAAGCAATGACATCAATAACTGGACACCAAGTAACTAGATTTAAAAAAATCTGAAAATATTTTATTTTGATATATATTGTGATGAACTTAGAAAATTTGCCTGATTTTTATACACATATACTGCATATATACAACAAAGATTTTTGATTGAATACTGTATTTTCTCTCTCTCCCTCTCTCTCTCTCTCTCTACATATATATATACATATATATATACACATATATATATGATTATATATAACTAGCTGACCATGAAAATTGTAAACCCCCCCCACACACACACACAAAACAAAAACATGTTGATCCTGACCGTTAAGCCCTTGACTCGAACCAGCTATCCCAGCTTTTAATACATCTCCTTGCCTTGCTACACACATGGTCTTAATGAAAGCATTTACTTGAGTCTCAGTTTCCTCATTCACAGAAATGGAGTGAAAAATGTCTATCTTGTTGATCTTGCTATGGAGAGCAAATGAAATAAGGTATGTTACTCTATTTTAATAAATAGATTAATTAAAACCCAATGGGCTACAGAGAAATGAGCTTGGCCCACATCTTTAAAAAAAATCCTAAAATGGAATAGAAAGAAAGTAGAGTTTACTTGGAGGAAATAAGATGTATCTAATCTCCTTTTTCCTTGTTTCATGGAATTCTTTTGTTTCTTGGTCAGGAAAATGTAAAAAATAATACTATATACAAGCTTAAAGACATTTGAGAGAAACTCTTTGACCTCTTGTGAACAAGTTTTATAAATACAGAGTGAATTCAAGAAAAAAGAAATATAATTCAAATTTGCAGACATCTTTATCTGTGGGAGTCACAGTGCTTGGTGTTATCCTACATCATCTTATTTAGTTCTCCCTACCTTGAGACCAGCTTCTGAGGAGCAGTATAACATGGGTGGATGGAAGTACATGCTCTGGAACTAGAATAACTGGTTTAAATTCCAGCTTCTTCACTGTCAAGCTGTGGGATCTCAAATAAGTCATTTAACTTCAATGTGCCTTGGTTTTGTCACCTGAGGCACATAGAGGTTATAAATAAAATAGCGTATACCTTTATAGGGTTATCTAGAAGATTAAGTGAATAAATACCTGTAACACCCCTTAGAATACTTCTTGGCACGTGGATAGCAATTAATAAAAATAATTGCTAGCATTTTTTGTAGTGCAAAGGTCACATGTTAACTCAGAACATGGCATCTCATTAAGACATTTGCCCAAGGTTCCATAGCAATTGAAAAATGGAACAATGATTCAGGTTTATCTGAATAACACCCACGGCTATTATGGCTCCAACAGTTTATCCTTTAAACACCTCTGTTCTGAGCTCATATGGACTGCTGGAGGCTACCCACAGAACAGGTGATGGAGCAGGTTTATATCACAGCCCTGGGACCAACTAAAAATGCAGTGTTTGGTATTTCTGTGCTAAAAATGACTTCCAGCTCCTCACCACTGGAAACTTCTCACTGATCATGATTTTATGCAATCCTGGCCTTCTACCATATTCTCTAATATTTCCTTTTTTCTCTCTCTTCTCTAGTCTTACTCTTCCTCCTCTCTTCTATGGGATCCCTCACCTTTACATTCCTGATCACTTCTTATGCAAAGTGGTTTTGCTTTTACCTTGTTTATCCTTTTTCAGGCCATGTTTTCAGGACTTTATCTGCCACTTTGAAGTAGTTAACTAAATATTTATTTATACAAAAACAAAAACAGTTTCTTATGTTAGAGAAACTTTGGTACCAATTGTTAAGATGTCTTTCTGTCTATTCATCTGACCATTTTGCTTCCCTTCTTTAAAAACCTGGAGTTTTTCTGTTGCCTCCAGGATAAAATTTTAAGTCCTTTGTATGGCTTTAAAGACCCTTTGTAATCTGTACCTTAGCTATTTTTCTACCATGACCTTCATTATTGTTTTTAAAAAGTGAAAAATAAAAGTGAAGACAAAATTTTTAAAAACCACTCATAGTATCTACCATTCAAAGATAAGCCATGCTACTTTTTCAATGTCTAGTCTTAGAATGATATCTTATGTATATAGCTACATGGAATTTTATTTTACAAAAATTTAAACTTTCTATACTTTCTTATAACCTGTTTTTTAAGAAGTAAGCAATAAATTATTGGCTAATATCAATAAATATTCATCTATAATATCCTTAAGTGCTGAAAAGAATGTTGATAGAGACCCCCAACATTAATTTTATCAATCTACTTAACTAAATATTTAGTTTTTCCCAGTTTTTGATACTATAAAAAGAATGTTATTAATATTCTTACAGCCAAGTCATTGCAGAGCTCTATAATATTTAATATGAATTTACAGGTGTGGAACTGGTGTGGAATTGGTTGGAATTGGTGTGGAATTGGTGGGTCTGTATATAGCTATAAAAACTGTGTATCACTCAATCCCTATAAGGTATATAGGGTAGGGCTATATGTTATCAAGTTGTAAATATTTGTCATATTTTTTAGCGAAAATTATATCTCATGGCTATACCCAGTGTTGCGTAACATTTTCCTAGCACCTAGCACATTTAGGTCTTTATTCATATATATTTAAATATTTCATTTTAAGCTGATGAAAAATGTTCTTATTTATAGCACTTAAGAAATCCAATGATCAGTGCTCACTTTGGTGGCACGTATACTAAAATTGGAACAATACAGAGAAGACTAGCATAGCCCCTATGCAAGGATGGCACTCAAATTTGTGAAGAGTTCCATATTGAAAGAAAGAAAGAAAGAAAGAAAGAAAGAAAGAAAGAAAGAAAGAAAGAATCCATCTTTGTCAGTCTCAAAATTAATTAGAATTCTGTATGTGTGTGTGTATGTGAGATAAGTTAAAAATAGAATTTTTTAAATGTTACACCTTGTTTTTATGCTGAAATTAATTTTAGATAGAATAAGTAATTAAATACTTAGAAACATATAGCATTCTCATTAGAAGCCATGATCAAAAGGTCTTTGGTCATTGATGTTAATTACAACTTAAGAGTTGGTGATGGTCACATAATCATTAGGTGCTGGTACATTCAGTGGCTGGAGTCATAACTTGGAAATAATATTCTGTAGATCCTTAGAGAGCCAGTTCATCAAATAGAAGTATATTATATAGCTAGGTAGAAGATAGTACTTTGGGCCCTGCAAATTATCTCATCCTGACCTCCCTTGGATGCTTGCAGTACTGGGACTGGTTGACAAGACTAGGCGATCCACAGTCTATGGTGGTCTGTTTGCCCTCCAGGGTGGAAGCTCTGGAATAGTGTATCTCTCTGAGAGAGTTGATATGTTGGGAGTTGTGATGGTGGCCACCCTGTTAGGAAGATCCAGGGCAATCGGGTCATATTTAGAGTGTGTGTTTAGAGTAGTCATTCTATTGGTGTTCAGACCCATCCTCCTTCTAAGCGTCAGTGTCCAGAGTAGCCTGCATGTTATTGTGGCCAGTGCATCAGTCTCAGAAAATGTGCATGAGGTTTTTCAAGGGAGGCAGAACAAGCTTTCAGTGCCTCTAGTGCTTAGTACATCCCAGCCATCAAAAAGTCAGGGTATCACCCATATCTTTTCTTTATTCCCAAACCTCCTTCTAGGTTTATATAAAGACCAATTTCCAGTTATGAATGAAGCTGTTATCTAGGGGAGGATACTAGAAATGGGCTCATATCCCCTTTCCTGTTTTCAGTACGGGTGCGGGAAGTGTGATTCCACCCAGCACTCCTACTAGGCTGAGTAAGAGTCCTGAAAATGCCATAAACAAAGTATTTTTAATACTTTAATTATACTGCTAATACAGCACTTTAGATTATATTTGATAGACTTCAGACTCTTTAATATGGCTTATAAGGACTTGCATTATGTGGCCCTGTTTTAGAGTGGGTTCCCCAGAAGTAGACACTGAAATGATTTCAGCACCATGAAGGAAGCACTGGTAGAGAAGTGGAGAAATGAGATGCAGAAGAGAAGTCAGCCAACAGGGGTATCTTGTCACAGCAGTTACCACTGAAGATAACTAAAGCTTAGTCCACTGAGGGAAAATCTGGGATCATTATAAAACATGTACTGCAGAATTATCCCACCAGAGGGACAGGTATTATTATATTCCACCTCTCATCAGTGTTTGGTTGAGAGCAGCTAAAGGTGGGGAGGGGGCACTTAATTTCCCAGCACTTTTGTCTGCTTCAGGGGCAGGCAAAGTAGCTTCAGTACTATTTGTCTAAGACCTAAAGGGATGTGAGCAGCTCTCATGGTATCTGCTGTAGGTCCCTTCTTACGTCCCTCGCCTCACTTTCTTCTTATGCCACATGCTCTAAGAATTCTTACTTGCTTGCTTGCTTTCATTATTCAGGTTATTTACAGAGTACATACCTGAGCAGAGCACTGACTAGGTACTAGAGATACAAGGGAACAAGATAGAAGTGGTCTGTGCCTTCAAGGGCATGACACTCTCCCTTCTTTTTAAAACACTGTTTCTGGGGCGCCTGGGTGGCGCAGTCGGTTAAGCGTCCGACTTCAGCCAGGTCACGATCTCGCGGTCCTGAGTTCGAGCCCCGCGTCAGGCTCTGGGCTGATGGCTCAGAGCCTGGAGCCTGTTTCCGATTCTGTGTCTCCCTCTCTCTCTGCCCCTCCCCCGTTCATGCTCTGTCTCTCTCTGTCCCAAAAATAAATAAAAAGCGTTGATAAAACACTGTTTCTTTCCTCCCTTACCTAATAAACTTGTTTACAAATGACTGTTTACCTGTCTTCGCTCCCCAACAAAAAATGAAGGCTGCTGGATTCATCTGCTGGATTCCCAGCCCGTGCCAAAGAGCTTGGCATGGAGTGTGTGTTCAGTATATTTCAGTTGACCATGTTGTGCTATAGATTAAATACAAGGATTGGCTTGGCTAGAGTAGGAGCCACTTGAGGGCACTCATTGTACCTTGTTCAGCTTTATATCTCTGGAACCTGGCACATTTCTGGCACATGGTAAACATTCCATATTTTTTAACAGAGTTGCATTAAGTGGAATCAAACCAAATTATTCTTCAGAATACATTCACCCAGATATACCAGTAACTTGAAATCAAGTTTCATAAAGGATTATTGAAAGAATTAGAAATATTTCATATGAAAATGGTAAGACTTGAGAAGGACATATACTTGTCTTCAAATATCAGAGAGACTGATAAAGAAGAGAGACATTGGGCTTGTTGTGTCTGTCCCAAAATAAAAACAGATTTTAGCACTGAATTAGAGAGAACTATCAGATTTACTACATTACTGTCATGAGTAATGTAATGTCCATGATTGGAGATACCCAAGCAAAGTCTGGGGATGTGGTAGACAAAATTTAACAATGATATGTAGAGTCGATGTAACTGCCTGATAGCTGAGATTACATGGTTTTTCTAGATAATTACAAAGTAATATATTTCTTCAGTCTTTTATAATTTTACAAAGGGTGTTGTAGAGGAAAATTATCTCTATCTTCCTAACAAGAAAGTTGGGTTGCTTTGTACTTTACAAGTGGCTTTCATGTAATTCTTGCAGAGATACTTTGAATAGGTAGACCAAGTATTATTTCCATTTTACCTGAAAGAAGATAGATGCTATACAGATTCATTTATTTGTTAAAGGTCACACTTGTAGTAATTGATGTAAATAGAACTTGAGCCCCTGTCTTTGTGCCTTCTTCTTCCCCAGAGCTGTCTATCACACCATGCCACTTCTGTTATGACTGAGATGAGAAAGGAAAGTCACAGCCTCCTTTTCAAATACTAATGCAGATCTTCCCTCGTAGAAGGATTTTGATAAGCTCTCTGCAATTTATAGTTAGCATGAGTTTAAGTAGTATGATTGAGAGCAATGGACAAAGAAAAACAAGATCCGGTTAAGAACATAGGGCTCTGGTACCCAATGTTGCTATTTGCCTCACAGAATCTGACTTTTTCCTGGGAAGGAATTATAATGATGCTTTTATGTTCCTGCCCAGGAAATGTTTATAAATCATAATGTACCATTTGCAAGTGATGTTACCTTATGAATATTAAAAGATTAGGAAATGACATTGGCTTTTGTTGAAAACCTTGAGTGACCCTGTAAGCAGACACAATAAATGATTGCTTTTATTGCAGTGCCCTCTAAATATTATTAAAACTCTTTATAGTAGGCAATAAATAATGGCAAACGAATGCTTGATTTATAGCAATTACAGTACAGATGAGTTGGATTCATGTGCTGCACTGTAATGAAGATAATAGCTCAAAACACATGAAGAAACAGTCACTCAGTGAAATATGAGCTGATTTGCATGATCCATGTCCCTTGAGTAACCTGTAATTGGCTATTATGAAATGGACTAAGAATGATTTAGTCTGCAAATAAGAGAAGTGATACCAAATTACCATATAATCTGTGTGGATATCTTTTATTTTCAACACCAAACTATTTTCGTGGCGCATAGGATCTGTGCTCCCATATCTAACATGTATGAGTATTCAACAGCTCAGGACCATTCTTCTCTAACTCCTGTGAAAATGTTTTCTTTGACAGTTGCTATCACTTCAACTTTATTCATAGGGAATGTACAAAATTGCTTTATTTTAGCTTCCCGATGTACTACATTCTTTCCTAGTAACCCTTTTAAGGATGGATTTTGGGGGTGAGGCTGAAATGGCATCATGGAATTCTGAAACAATAGGATCCAAAGAATACGTGTGACTTATTTTATTCAGCAAAACACATTTAGGTAACCCATGTTAGTATTTTCGATTTCAGGAAATTTCTAAAAAACTTGGCTTTCCGAAGTTTTTTTTTTTTTTAACATTTGCCTAAGTCACCCTTTGATTCCTCCCAGTAGAAAACCACACCAAAACAATAACAATCCACATGAAACTTTTTTTTTTGGGGGGGGGGGGGAATAAGCTGCCATTTTTGAAAGGCAGTGAAGGGAGCTGTGCCAAAACAGTATTTTATGCCTAGACCGTCTGTCATGCTCCTGAAATCTCATTCTCATTATCACACAAATAACCCAAGGGATACAGCTAGTCCCACTGGCAAGGGGGAGCATCAATGTTTATCCTAAGCTGCTGTTACAGTGGCCATAATGGGAAAAGGTATACCATAATTAAGAGCTATAGCCAACTAATTAAGTCAAATTACATCTAATTATAAATCCAATAATCTATGCCAAAACTAGTTGTTGATAGCTAAGGGAAAAATATACAGTTTTAATTAACCTTCATCATGGATTGGTGTTTAAAGGCATTTTTTTAATTCAAAATATATTTTTTTTACAAAATAAATACTATGGCTCTCTTCTATCTAATATTTTGATTTAGAAATGGAAAAATAAAAAAATGGAAAATCCTTTGACAAAGAAAACTTTGCCTTTAAAATTTATAAATTAATTATGTTAATCATTAAAGATTCCTAGAAAAATTGAAAGAAAAATTACAACATAATACCAGTGCTGGATAATTATTTAATGAACTATGATAAAATATTCTTAAGACAAATTAAGAAGGATATATAAAAACTAGAAATGACCAACAGTGGACTTATTAAATAATAAGATGGAATATAAGGTGTACATAATGAGAAAATTTGAAGCTATATAATCTCCATGTTAAGTTAACTAGGGACAAATTAATAGCTGTCTTCAAATAATTGAAAAGCGCAAGTAAGGAAAGAAGAAAACTGATGACAAGCAGTTTTGAATATTTGTCCTGCATCTGAGCAAAATTACATTAAAAACAGTTTAACATAAGGAACTTACTAATCATAAAGGTGGCTAGTGTTATATAACCTCCTGAAGAAAGCTATGGAACTTTTATGTCTGGATATCTTTTAAAATAATGTGTGTGTGTCTAGATATAGATATACATATATACACACATATATACATACACACACTCATATACATACATATGCACACATGAATATGAATAGCCCTAAATGTCTTGCCATTCTAGCGTTGCTTGTTAATTTAAAGAAAAAAAACTATAAAATTTTTAATTTAAACTTAAAGAAGATAAAAATTTCTATTTGGCTTATGGTGTATTCGTGTAGGGATAAATTCATTTTGCACTACAGGTGCCTGAGCCTACCTTCCTCTAGGTAAAAAATGTGATAGACTACGTAACCACAGAAATCCAAAAGAATGTGAGTTTTCTCAAAAGTTTGTGCTTCACTGCTCCCCAGATATGACAAGGCTATTATCCTGGGACTGAGGATTTTACAACTGAGTTGTTACAGCAACTGATGTCTGAACATAATGACTCATTCCTGCATTTATTAAATAAATATTTATTGGCCATCTACTACATGTTAGCCATTATGCTAGACAGATGTGTAGAATACAAAGTTGAAAAAGACTTAGCTTTTGACCTCAAGAAATTTATGAAATAGAAGGAGAGATAAGATCCATATATAAATTACTAAAATAAAAAGAAAATATAGGTATTGTGATAGAGATAACCAACAAAGAGCTGTGGTTTCCAGGAGGAAGTAACCATTTCTTGGAAACAATTTATCAGGAGATTTTATAACAATTATGCTCTTTGATGATCATGAATGGTGGGTAAGATTTGGATAGCAAAACAAGTTTGATGAAGGTAATTCTTTGCACATCAAGTGAGAGTGATGAAATTAAACAGCTATATAATTAATCAATGTCGTTTTTGTTATTGTAGTTCAATTCAGTCACATATGCTTTTAGTATATGCCAGGCTCTAAAATAGAGGCTGGAAGTTTATAAACCATTTTATCCTCATATAGAGCTAACCTTTGTTGAATTACAAGTTTTGTACTGATGAGTCTTTCTTCTTGAAGAGCATGGGCATTTTCTGTCTTCGCTCTCTCCTCTCTTCTGAGGTGATCCAATTCAGACTTTTTTTATTATCCACAAACCTTGCTTGTAAACTTGTTTCTCCAACCTAGAGTTCTCTTCAGAGTTCCAGACCATATGTTATTTGCCTAATTGATATCTCATGCACCAAACTAAAACTATCTAAAACAAAATTAGTAATCTTTCCCCCAAACTTGACCTCCCCCTTGTATTTTCTATCTCAATAGATGACACCGATATGCATCTAGTTACACATATCTGAATCCTAAGGAGCATCTCCACTGCCTACCTCTCACTACATGCCACAATAAATTTACCAATCAATGCCAGTAATCCAACTTTACTATTAAAAACCTCTTAAATTTGCCCAGTTCTTATCATGTTGCCCCACAATATGCTGACTCTCATTTACCATTTTCTTTCATAGGGATTATCATTGTAATAATTTTTTCCCTGCATCCATTTTTTTGTCTCCTTCATTCCCCATACTGCAACTGGGATGATTTTTGCAAAGAGAATCTCATCATGTAACTTCCTTGATTAAATCTTCCAAAGGCCATCCGAATGAAGACAACATTTCTAAATAAGTGTCCAAAGTCTTTCATGATCTGACCCCTGTCTAGTTCTCCAACTTTTCCTCAAAACTGGACTGTCCTTGCTATCTCGGGTGAAGCCTTCGTTTGGGTTCTCAAATGTGCCATTCTCCCTCCTCCTTTGTGGATTCTCTGCATATGCTTCTCCCTAGCCTGGAGTACTTTCTACTGATGTCCATTGCCTTACTTTCAATTGAGTTAACCTCCACTTATTTATGAGCTCTCAGCTCAAATACCATTCCATTAAGAAAACTGTCTATCACCATCAGTATTTTTCCTTTGTGATCTTTTTTTACCTACTCACAAACAATTCAAGTGAGAAGTAATGTTAAATAATATGAAGATGGATTTATAGTTTAACATGGTGAAAAGCATATGCATTTATCTCTTCTCCAGTCCTCAACTTCTTACTCAAAATGTATAAACATACAGGAATAAAGAGAATAGAACACAAATCAATAGTAGATTAGAGAGTTAAACCAATTAATTAGAGATTGAAAGTGAACTGAATGAGTAGAATCTGTTTTCAAGCAGTGCAGAGGTTACTATCACATGCAAGATTTTTGAGAGGAATACCACAGAAAGATAGGCTAATTTATATCCACAGAAATCCAGAAAGTCTCAAGAATTGGGAGACACCAAGTATCATGGAAGCAGGGTAAGGTAAGTGGCTTAAAACAGTGGAATTGTTTGAAAGTCTGCCTAAAAAGTATTGGACAACAAAGATACTACTCTTCTACCCCAAGCACATTGAACTACCAGATGATGAAGCCCCTGTCTCCCATCAGATGAAACAGGGGGGTATTATCCAGAGAAGCTAAACCAGAAAAATCTCTAGATTCAGAATCACGAGACACCCAGATAACAGAGATTATAAACAGGTTAAAATCAGATCTCTGTAAACAGAGATTACACTGAAATAAGAAGAGTAAGAATCTGCACATGAAATTTTGAGAACCTCATGCCTCTTTGTTATATTCAGCTCCCAGAATGCAAGCAGAAATGGATAGAATAGAATGCTTTTCAAGTAAACATGGGGATATCCTATTCTAGAGAAACAGATCAGCTCTAGATAAAAAGCCTACACATACTGACAGTTGCAGATTCCCAAATGAAAGAACTTTGTCTCTACATAATCACACTGCTGAAAGCTTACCAGCCAAGTCACATCCATGAATCCATAGCTTCTAATTGGGTTTTTGATGCCTTATTCTTAAATTTGATAAGTAAGAATAACCAAATAATTAAGGAATATGTATAACATGGAAGACAAAGAACAAAGACATTCATAGGAAACAGAAACAAAGCAGGCAACAAAAGAAAGTGTTTTAGAAAATCCTGTAATTACTTCAATGGTAGAATATGATGTTGCATAAAAGAAACAAAAGAATTCAAGGAACGTTTTGGGAATGACAATGTATTGGGTAATTAAAAATACGATATCCAAACTGAAAAATTCAATTGAAAGTTTGAAAAATAGCCAATGAAATCTCTGACTCAAGAATAAAAAAAAAATCTGTGGACAATACATGAGAAAAAATTAAATTGGAGAATTAATCCAGGAAGATTAACATCTGGCTGAAAGGAGTACCAGAAAGAACAGAGAAATTGGAAGGGAAGAAATTATAAAAGAAATAATACAAGACTATAAAACTGTTTTTCCAAGCTAAAGAACTTCAGCTTCCAGGTCAAAATGGTCCACCAAATGCTTGGGAGTGAGGGGTGGAAGAAGCTTTAAAATACAGTACTTTGTCACTCTATAGCACTTGCCCATCCCCAGGGGTGACCACAGTCTTGGATCTTACATTGTTTCCTTGTTTTGCTTATAATTTTGCCACCTAATGTATGATTCTCTTAAAAATGCATTGCTTAAATTTTGTTTTGAAACTTACAAAAAAAGGAATCATACTGCTAAAAAATAAAAGAAAATATAAAATATAAAATAAAATAACTTTGTAATTTCAAAATTGTGGGGATAAGAGAAGTTCATAAAACCCAGATCACAAATTATTGCTACAGCTTCAGATATTGGCAAGAATTATGACTAATGATTTAAACCTATCCTCATGTTATTTCTTTGTTTTTGCTTTTCAAGTTTTAGGTATTTAATATACAGGGCAGGAGCACCTGGGTGGCTCAGTCAGTTAAGCATCTGACTTCTGCTCAGGTCATGATCTCATTATCCGTGAGATCGAGCCCTGCATCAGGCTCTGTGCTGACAGTTCAGAGCCTGGAGCCTGCTTAAGATTCTGTGTCTCCCTCTCTCTTTGTCCCTCCCCTGCTCATGCTCTGTCTCTGTCTCTCTCTCTCAAAAATTAATAAAAACATTAAAAAAATTTTTTAACATACAGTGCAATATTGGCTTCAGGAGCAGAAGTCAGTGATTCATCATTTACATTCAATACTCAGTGCTCATCACAACAAAGCCCTCCTTAATATCCATCACTCATCTAGCCTATCACCCACCCACCTGTGTCCATCAACCCTCAGTTTGTTCTCTATCGTTAAAGGTCTCTTGTGGTTTCTTTCCCTCTCTCTTTCATCCCCCTTCCCATATGTTTATCTGTTTTGTTTCTTAAATTACACATATGAGTGAAATCATATGTCTTTGTCTTTGCCAATTTGTCTTTCACTAACTGACTTATTTCACTTAGCATAATATACTCTAACTCCATTCACATCACTACAAGTGGCAAGATTGCATTCTTTTTGATGGGTGAGTACTATTCCACCATAAACATACACCACGTCTTCTTTAGCCATTCTTCAGTCAGTGGACATTTGAGCTCTCTCCATACTTTGGCTGTTGTTGTTATGCTGCTAGAAACATTGGGCTGCATGTCCCTCTTTGAATCTGTAACTTTATATCCTTTAGGTAAATACCTAATAGTTCAATTGCTGAATTATAGGGCAGTCTATTTTTAGTTTCTTGAGGTAGCTCCAAAATGTTCTCCAGAGTGGCTGCACCAGTTTGCATTCCCACCAACAGTGCAAGTCCCTCAACATCCTCACCAACACATGTTGGTTTTTTGTGTTGTTAATTTTAGCCATTCTGATAGGTGCGAGATGATATCTCATTGTAGTTTTGATTTGTCTTCCCCTGATGATGAGTGATGTTGAGCATCTTTTCATGTGCTTGTTAGCCATCTCGATGTTTTCTTTGGAAAAGTGTCTATGCATGTCTTCTACCATTTCTTAACTGAGTTGTTTGCTTTTTGGATGTTGAATTTGGTAAGTTCTTTATAGATTTGGGATACTAATCCTTTATCTGATATGTGATTTGCAAATATCTTCTCCCATTACATTGAGTGCCTTTTAGTTTTCCTTTGCTGTGCAGAAGCTTTTTACCTTTTTCAAGAAAATGTTTATTTATTTTTGACAGAGAGAGAGACAGAGCATGAGTGGGGGAGGGGAAGAGAGAGAGGGAGACAGAATTTGAAGCAGGCTCCAGGCTCTGAGCTGTCAACACAGAGTCTAATGCAGGGCTTGACCTCACTAACCATGAGATCATAACCTGAGCCAAAGTTGGACACTCAACCAACTGAGCCACCCATGCACCCCCAGAAGCTTTTTATCCTAATGAAGTCCCAGTAGTTCATGTTTGCTTTTGTTTCCCTTGCCATTTGTGACGTGTCTAGTAAGAAGTTGCTCTGGCCAAGATCAAAGAGATTGCTGCCTAGCATTTGGATAGTTTCCTGTCTCACATTCAGGTCTTTCATTCTTTTTGAATTTATTTTTGTGTATGGTATAAGAAAGTGGTCCAGTTTCATTCTTCTGCATGTTGCCATCCAGTTTTCCCGACATCCTTTTGTTGAAAAGACTGCCTTTGGATATTCTTTCCTGCTTTGTCAATGATCAGTTGACCATAAAATTGTGGGTCCATTCAGGGTTTTCTATTTTGTTCCATTAATCTATGTATCTGTGTGCAATACCATACTGTCTTGATGACTAGAGTTCATAATAAAGCTTGAAATCTGGAATCATGATGTCTCCAGTTTCATTTTTGTTTTTCAGGATTGCTTTGGCTATTTGGGGTCTTTTGTGATTCCATACAAATTTTAGGATTGTTTGTTCTAGCTCTGAGAAAAATGGTGGTGGTATTTTGATAGGGATTATATTAAATGCATAGATTTCTCTGGATAGTACAGACACTTTAACAATGTTTGTTCTTCAATCCATGACCATAGAATGCTTTTCCATTTCTTTGTTTCAATTTATTTCATAAGCTTTCTGTAGTTTTCAGAACATAGATCTTTTACCTCTTTGGTTAGGTCTATTCCTAGGTATCTTAATGTTCTTGGTGAATTTGCAATTGGATCAATTCCTCTATTTCTTTCTCTTTTGCTTCATTGTTGGTATATAGGAATATGACAGATTTCTGCACATTGATTATGTACCCTGTGACTTTGCTGAATTCATGTATTAGTTCTAGCAATTTTTTGGTGGAGTTCTTTGGGTTTTCTACATAGAGGATTATGTCATCTGCAAATAGTGAATGTTTGACTTCTTCCTTGCCAGTTTAGAAGCCTTTTATTTCTTTTTGTTTTATGAATGCTGAGGCTAAGGCTTCCAGTACTGTGTTAAATAGTAATGGTGAGAGTGGACATCCTTGTCTTGTTCCTGACCATAAGGGAAAGCTCTAAGTTTTTCCCCATTGAGGATGATATTAGCTGTGGGTCTTTCATATGTGGCCTTTATGATGCTGAGGTATGTTCCACCTGTCCCTAGTTTGTTGAGGGTTTTTATCCAGAATGGATGAAGTATTTTGTCAAATGCTTTTCCTACATCTATTGACAGGATATATGGTTCTTATCCTTTCTTTTATTAATGTGATGTATCATTTTGAATGATTTGCAAATATTGAACTAGCCCTGCACCCCAGGAATAAATCCCACTTGTTTATGGTGAATAATTAATATACTGTTGTATTTGATTTGCTAGTATCTTGTTGAAAATTTTTACATCCATGTTCACCAGGGATATTGGCCTATAATTCCCTTTTTTAGTGGGGTTTCAGATATTGGCCTATAATTCCCTTTTTTAGTGGGGTTTCAGCTGGTTTTGGAATCAAGGTAATGCTGGCTTTGTAGAATGAGTTTGTAATTTTCCCTTCTATTTTTATTTTTTATTTTGGAACAGTTTAAGAAGAATGGGTATTAACTCTTCTTTAAATGTCTAATAAAATTCCCCTGGGAAGCCATCTGGCCCAGGACTCTTGTTTGTTGGGAGATTTTTGATCACCGATTCAATTTATTTGCAGGTTATAGGTCTGTTCAAATTTTCTATTTCTTCCTGTTTCAGTTTCGGTAGCTTGTAAGTTTCTAGGAATTTGTCCATTTCTTCCAGATTGCCCAGTTTGTTGGCATATAATTTTTCATAGTATTCTCTTATAATTGTTTGGATTTCTGTGGTGGTGTTTTTAATCTTTCCTCTTTAATTCATGATTTTATCTACTTGGGTCCTTTTTCTTTTCTTTCTGATAAGTTTGGCTAGGGCTTATCAATTTTATTTATTCTTTCAAAGAACTAGCTCTTAGTTTCATGGATCTGTTCTACTATTTCTTTTTAGTTTGTTTGTTTCTATATCATTTGTTTCTCCCCTATTCTTTATTATTTCCTTTAATCTACTGGCTTTGGGCTTTACTTGCTGTTCCTTTTCTAACTCCTTTAGGTATAATGTTAGGTTGTGTATTTGTGACCTCCTTTCTTCTTGAGACAGGCCTGAATTGTGATATTCTTCCCTCTTAGGACTACCTTTGTTGCATCATGAAGGGCTTGGGCTATTGAGATTTCATTTCCACTTACCTCCATGTATTATTTTTATTTCTCCTTTAATTTCCTTTACTTTCATTCTTTACTAGGATGTTCTTTAACCCCCATATATTGAAGGGCTTTAAAAGTTTTTCTTGTAGTTGACTTCAAGTTTCATAGCTTTGTAATCTGAAAATATGCATGGTATAATCTTGATCTTTTTTGTAAGTGTTGAGGGTGATTCATGACCCAGTATGTGATCTATTCTGGAGAATGTTCCATGGGTACTCAAGAAGAATGTGTATTCTGGGTCTTTAAGATGAAGTGTTCTGAATATATCTGTTAAGTCCATCCAGTACAGTGTGTCATTCAAAGCCATTGTTTCCTTGTTGATTTCTGCTTAGATGATCTGTCATTGTTGTAAGTGGGGTGCTAAAGTCCTACTATTATTGTATTATTGTCAATGAATTTATTTATGTTTGTTATTAATTGATTTATATGTATTGCTTCCAACTTGGGGGCATAAATATTTACAATTGTTAGATCTTCTTGATCGGTAGACCCCCCTAAATATGATATAATGCCCTTCTTCGTTTCCTGTTACAGTCTTTGGTTTAAATTCTAGTTTGTCTTATTTAAGTATGGCTACTCTTTCTTTTGACATCCATTACCATGATAGATGGTTTTCCATTCCCTCACTTTCAATCTGCAGGTGTCTTTAGGTCTAAAATGAGTCTCTTGTAAGCAGCATATAGATGGATCTTGTTTTTTTTTAATTCATTCTGATAAGCTATGTCTTTTGATTGGAGTGTTTAGTCCATGTACATTCAGAGTGATTACTGAAAGATATGAATTTAGTGCCATTTTGTTGCCTGTAGAATTGGTGTTTCTGTTGATGTTCTCTGGTCTTTTCTAGCCTTTGTTGCTTTAACCTTTTGTGTTTTTTCCTCAAAGAGTCTACCTTAAAATTTTTTGCAGAGCTAGTTTTGTGGTCATGAACTCCTCTAGTTTTCATTTGTTTGGGAAACCCTTTATCTCTCCTTCTATTCTGAATGACTGTCTTCCCTGGTAAAGGATTCTTGGCTGCATATTTTTCCCATTCACCATGTTTAATATTTCCTGCCATTCCCTTCTGGCCTGCCTAGTTTCAGTTGACAAGCCTGCTGCTAACCTTATGTGTCTACTTTTGTAGGTTAAAGAACTTTGAACTAACTGCTTCCAGAATTCTCTCTTTATCCTTGTACTTTGCAAGTTTCAGTATGATATGTTGTTGTGTTACCCTGTTTTTGTTAAATTTGAAGGCAGTTCTCTGTGCCTCTTGGACGTGGATGCTTGTTTCCTTCCCTAAATTAGGGAAGTTCTCAGCTATAATTTGTTCAAATAAATCTTCTGTCCCTTTTTCCTGCTCTTCTTCTGGGGTTCCTATGATGTGGATATGATTTTGCTTTATGGAATTGCTGAGTTCCATTAAGTTTCCCTTCATGATATAATAGTTTTCTTTCCCTCTTCTTTTCAGCTTCATTATTTTCCATAATTTTATCTTCTTTATTCCCTCTCTTTCTTCAGCCCTCGTTGTTACCTTATCCAGTCTATTTTGCATCTCAGTTATAGCATTTTTTATTTCAGCCTGACTAGTTTTAAGTCTTTTGTCTCTGTAGCTAGGATTTATCTGGTGTCTTCTATGCTTTTTTCAAGCCCAGCTAGTAGTCTATGGCTGTTGTTCTAAATTCTTTTTCAGATATATTACTTATATCTGTTTTGAGCAAGCCCCTAGCTGTGATTTCTTCTTGACCTTTCTTTTGGGAGGAATTCTTCCATCTTGTCATTTTGGCTAAGCTTCTGTCTTTTCCATGTTTTGAGTGCTTGTTATGTTTCCTGTACCTGAGAGTAATGCTATATTAAAAAGGGGTCATACACTGTCCAGGGCCTGACACTTCAGGAAGTGTTTCTTGTGTATGTTATGTGCACTCTGCTGTTGTGTTTTGGCTGCTTTTTCCCACTGGTCAGACCTCTGCAGAACTCCTCCTTGTTTACAGTGGGGAATGTCTGAAACTGTAACGAGGCATGCTTTGATTTTTTTTTTAAAATAAGCCTGGAAAAAAAGGAAAGGAAAGGAAAGGAACCAAATAAAACAAAAAATAAAACAAACAAACAAACAAAAAAAAAACAACAAGGAGTCAAATTCCAAAGAAAAAGAAAGAAAAAAGAAAAAAAAGAAAGAAGGAAAACAAAAGAAAAAAAGAAACTTGATCTAAAAGAGTAAAGGAAATGAAAATCCAACTAACAAACAAAAAACTATACACCTAATTCCAAAGAGAAAAGAAAAGAAAAGAAAAGAAAAGAAAAGAAAAGAAAAGAAAAAGGAAAAAAAGTGAGCCTTGTCCTATTTCCACCAGTACTGCAGGTGACAGTTTGAAGCAATCTATGATCAGTACACTTGGTATGTGCAGGGTGCTGCCTGTGCTGTTCTTCTGGAGGAGAGGCCCATTGCTCTGTCTCAGAGTCAGTCTTGCCCCAGTAAATATGCAGTTGCCAGGCACAGGGAAGTGAGGTTTGGTGTAAGTGGGTCCCGCCTCCACTGGAGGCTGCTGTGTTGCTCTCTGAAGTCCCACTGTGTTGGTGTTGAGGAGGAAATGGCACCACCCCAATCTCTCATCCCTGGACAGGGGAATCTCACACCCCCTGCTGTTCAGGAAGCCCTCACAGAACAGTGAGGGTACTCAGCATGTCCTGCACCATAACTCTCCTGCATTTTTTCTTTGACATGTAGCAGGGATTCAAAACTCAAAATCTTAAAGGACCCAGCACCATGTAGACCTGCCCCCTCCTCCAGAGTAGAGCCTCTTCACACTGTCTAATGTCTTTTGTCCCTGAGTAACAGTACCATGTCTGTGTGGTATGGGGAATCTATGGTGTAGCAACACAAAAAGCAGCAACCAGGTTATTCACCCTCTGTGTGTGCCTCTGTCCCCTGCTGATGAAAGGCATTTCACTGGAGCCTGCAGGGTCTTTTTTTCTCTGAGAGGCAATATACTGTCTTCCAAATTTATTCCAGGAAGGGGAATTTTCTCTCCCATTGCACTTCAGGAAATCCCTAAGCCAGGCTTACATTCTGGGGCCAGCAGCCCTCCTCCCCAGGAGCACTCCAGACAAAGTTGAGCACTTCCAAAACCTCAAAGTTTGAACTCTACATGCTATTTGCTAAACAAGGTGACACTCAGTGCCCCTCACTCCATAGTCCATGGTTCACAGAGGTTTTCACCTTCTTCAAACCCCACACTGTACTCTCAACCCCTCTCTCTTTCTCTCCCTTCTGTCTCCCTGGGGAAGGGGTTCCCTCCTCACTGCAGCACCGCCGTTATTCTCTCCCATAATTCACTTCCACACACATTGCATCTGCTACGCTGTGTCCCTCCAACCATGGAGATCCTTCTGCCAATTCGCAGATTGATTTCCTGGGTGTAAGCCCACGGTCCCCCTACTTCTCTGCCACCTTAACTCCTCCCGTCACTTTATTTCTTGTACTAACCAATAACAAGCAGTTCAAAGATATATATAAGACAAGGACTCACATAAACAAATATGACTCTTGTGGTTCAGATAAACACTCAAAGCTCTGTGTGCAGGGCAGGCCATGGGAGTGTGGAGAACCAGGCTAGAGGAGCTCAGAAGTACAGGAACACTGGCATTGCAACATTGGGTAGAATAGGACTACATTAGCTCTCATGGGTCCATAACTAATAACACATGAAGAAGTCTTGCCATGCCACAATCTACACTTCGGTGTTCTGTTTCTTGTTCCTCATTAAGCCAACATCAGGTCTTGCCAAAGGCTTCCAAACAAATGAAGGCACAGGTACTAGAATAGCATCATACATCTCAAAAACAATATCGGGAAGAAAAAGGGATTGAAGCAAAACCTTCAAAATTCTAAGGTAGACTGACTTCTGACCTAGGCTTTATAACCAGTGCAACAAGCATAAAGTGTGAGCGTAAAATAAAGACACTTGCAGACCTATAAGTCCTCAAAAATTTTATCTTGCATGAATAGACTTCACCACGAAACAAATTTCAGGAACTAGGTAACAGGGGATCCTACACAGCAAAGAGCCAAAGGGCTTTTCTAAGAAATGTCAAAGGAAAACCTCAGGATAAGGGCTGGGCACAGATTCTAATATGAAGACAGAAGGATCCAGGAGTAGACCTGATTGATCACCTAATTAATTTGGCCTTGGAGAAAACAATACAACTGAAAATTATTTAAAAAGCATTTTTAATTTCAAAATGAGTAAAACAAAATACAAAAAGGAAATGTAATCATGCCATTTCATTAAGCAGTCAATATTATTGATATTGTCATAACACTATAAACACCGGGATAATGAACAAGAGGACACAAAATATAAGACCAAATTCTTGTCTTCTAAAATATGCATTTATCAATAGCAAAAAAAAAAAAGTGGATGTGATTCATTTGTTCTTCAATAGAGAACTCATTCAGTAGGTTAGGGTACATTCTCACAATGAAATATTATGAAGCTGTAGAAAAAGAATAAGGGAGATCTCCTAGATATATTGTTAAATGACAAAAATTAAAGTAGAGATGTCACTCTTTGCAGAACATGATACCTGATCTTTGATGCCTGACTAAAAACTTCAGGGCAAATTAACTGAATCACTGTTTTATAATTCTTTGAGAAATAAATAATTCAGGCTAAAACCATCATTTCGTGAAACCATTAGAAGGTTTAACACTGAATCGTACAGTGCAGAGATTAAAATGTCATCCCTTACACCCAAGTTTGAATCCTAGAAGATCTTGTCCAGACATTATATGCCTCTGGAGGTCTGGAGAGTAAACTGAAGCCATCATCTTAAATTCAAATTTTTAAACTATTATTTATCTTAAAATCTTCACATATCTGGTACATTCTATTCCATCACATACACACTTGTTTTGATAGAGCAGTATCACTGTTAATTACATGCTACTGGGCAAAATTAATCCTCCAGAAATATGCACCTATCTCTTCTGTTGTTATTCATACCTTCTGCCTTTCTAGCTTAAACTCTTTAGACTGTGTAGGAAGTGTGTAGGAGGGGGGCAGGGGAAAGAGATGGGGAGAGGGAAAGGAATCAGTCAGTTTAGGCAACACTTTCAAAAAGTTGGGTGGTAAAAACAGAATTGGCAACAGTATCTAAAGATGATACTAGAAATGCCTTCTTTGATAGGTTGATTTGAAGACAAGAAAGACATAATTAATATTGTTAGCAAGTGAAAAAAAAAGGTAAGTAGAGGAATAGGGTGAGAAGATGACAGGAAGCATGAACAGTAAGAAGGAAGAAGAGAAATGGAAGAGAACACAGAAAACTTTGCTGAAAATATAGTAGCTTGGTAAAGTGATTATGGAATGCACATATTTACTCAAGTTATCACCAAGACAAAATAGGTGGGACTCACTGCTGTATCCAGCATCTAAATTCTAATCTACCCTCTCTAGAATTGATTTACCTTTCTGGATGGTCTCAGTATATTTTAATTTAATTTCACTATATAAAAATTAACTGGCATTTGATATTAACTGGCATTTGTTGAGTGCTTACTGTGTACCAGGCACTGTTCTAAGTGCCATGAATTTATTAATGCATGCAACCCTGTGAGTAATATTGCATAGTATTTATATCTCCAATTCATGGATCAGGTACTTAGGTTAGAAATGTTGATAGAAAGATTGAACTTACACAAATCAGACATCAAACTAAGGTACACTGGTTCTAAATCTTACATGCTTAATCAACCCTAGTATGAGCAGTCAGTTTTTTTATTATATGAAATTTATTGTCAAATTAGTTTCCATACAACACCCAGTGCTCATCCCAAAAGATGCCTTCTTCAATGCCCATCACCTACCCACCCCCCATCAACCCTCAGTTTGTTCTCAGTTTTTAAGAGTCTCTTATGCTTTGGCTCTCTCTCCCACTCTAACCTCTTTTTTTTCTTTTTTTTCCTTCCCCTCCCCCATGGGTTTCTGTTAAGTTTCTCAGGATCCACATAAGAGTGAAAACATATGGTATCTGTCTTTCTTTGTATGGCTTATTTCACTTAGCATAACACTCTCCAGTTCCATCCACGTTGCTACAAAGGGCCATATTTCATTCTTTCTCATTGCCACGTAGTACTCCATTGTGTATATAAACCACAATTTCTTTATCCATTCATCAGTGAGCAGTTAGTTTTGATGCCTTATGCATTATCATTGTTAACATTTTATAATGTTTTCTGACTTCTAACACATCTTTAAAACAACACCAAACTGAAGCAACTTGAGTAGATATAAGAATTAAAACCATTTCTTAAAGAAAAAAATTAAAAAGAACTTGTATTCCTAATGTACAATAGGCCATTCCTTTTTTTTTTTTTTAAGAATAGGCCATTCCTAGGAGAAAAACAATATTATTCATGTCTGGTAACTTACTAATATAAATATAACTGGTTAATCTCAGAATTATGCAAGATGACTGGTCAAGGTCCTAAATGATCCATGGAAAATTAGTTTCACATATAAATTCAATTGTGTTAATAATGGTCATTAATCAGTGTCAACAGTGGCAAGTGGAATAAAATTGGTGAGTTCTATTAATAAGTAAGCACAATTGGTATTTTCTATTACTGAACAAAGATTATGTTAAACATTAAATTGCAAACATTCTTTTGGTCATGATATACATAGCTTTTCCTCTTATTAGCTTTCACATATAATGATAAAAGGGCTGATACTTATAAATAAATATGTGTATGTAGTAAATACTCTGCTGTAAAAATTTATGGCATGTATGGCTATGGGCATTATTTAAGAGAAATTGTTTAATTGCATTTTAGACATTTTACTATTTGCAAAAAAAAAAAAAAAACATCCTAATGTTTACTTCCTTTTTTTTCTTTGTGTATGTACCAAAAGCAAAATTACTTAATTGGGTGAAAAAAAAACCCAGGAACCTTTGATTTCCTTTTAAATAGAATAAAATGTTCATATGTTCTATAATGGTGCTATCAACTAGATCTCTTAAGAATAATATAATTGAACTGACATTTAACTTGGAAATTAAGGAAATTATCATAGTTTCATGTCCAATGTGCATTGGGAAGCTGATGTTTTTAGGTTAACTGAGAGTTGGTATTTTAAATGGTGGCAAACTTCCAGAGTCAAATGGATTCACTCATGGAAGACTACTGCTTCCAGCTGGGATAAACTAGCTTAGGACAGACAATATGTCTACCAGAAATCACCAGAAAATCTGGATTTATCCATCTATAAATGTATATAAAGATAAACATATTTATAAATAAATTATATAAATATAATATATGATATGTTAATATATTATTAAATGATATATATTATATATAAATACATGATAATTTTATACATATATGTTTAAAGCATCATAAGGTTGCTGAGGCAACCAACACTTGAAAAACTAAGACTAGAGGAAGGAGGACAGAAGGGTGAGTCACATTTTTTCTGTGAGCATCTGCATCTGTTGGCTCTGATTCGGAGGTGGAGTCCGGCAGACTCCGTGAATTTATTAATGCATGCAACCCTGTGAGTAATATTGCATAGTATTTATATCTCCAATTCATGGGTTGAATGTGGTGAAGAAGTGGAGACACCAGCAGAGCACAGTCTCACAAGACAAATTTGGGGAGGTCAGGGGGCTGGATTAGAGAGGCCGAGATCCTGGCTAGATGAGAGACACAAGATAACTCCAAATCTTAGTGGTTTTCCCCTCTTGACATCTGCCCTGTTTTTAAGCTTCTCCAGCAAAGTGGCTGAGAAGCTAGGTAGAAAGCCACTGAAAAGCAGAGTACAGTTAGAAATAATAAAATTTGCAAACTCCCTGGATGCAAGGCTCATCAATGAAGTCCTATGTTATGGGGTGAATTGTGCACCCCCACAAATTCATATGTTGAAGGGCTAAACCCCTAATACCTCAGAATGTGACTGTATTTGGAGACAGTGTTTTCAAAGAGGTAGTTAAGTTCCAGTGAGGTCACCAGGGTGGGTCCTAATCCAATATGACTGGTAGGGATCCTTATAAGAAGAGTAGGACACAGTGACACACGGAGGGAAAACCATGTGAAAACATAGTGAGAAGCCAACCATTGAGAATAAGAAACTATCCATTGATCTCCTACTTCTAGCCTCCAGAATTGTGAGAAAATAAATTTGTGTTGTTTAATCATGTCGGCTGTGTACTTTTGCTATAACAGCACTAGCAAACTAATACATCTTATGTGCCAGCAATGAATAAAAATTATAAATTTTAAAGCAATAGTTTCGGTAACACCAAAAATCACAAAAACCTAGGAATAAACTCACTAAACCATTCTTTCCTATGTGGGTACTCTACCCTATAGCCAAAAACTGCTCCCTCAAATCCTGCTCTTTTTGAGGCATTTTATAATTCTAGGAGCAGTTCTATGTCATATGTCATCATCAATTCACTAAGCTTTCATTCTTCCAGAAGTTCTGAGTCACAGAAAACTGAAGTGTTCATATAATGGTCAGAGTTTCCAGAGTTTCTTTGCCTCAAGCAATAATGACTGTAAAATTCTGCAGTGTTAGTTTAATGGTAATGGTCACTGTGTAAATGTATAATTGTTAAGAAGACTGAGAACAAAAATGATAAAAATATTAAAAGAAAATGCAGAAATCTGTGTTCACAATTTTCATATAGGGAACATCTCCCTAAATGAAAAATGAAACACAAGCCATTATGGAAAATACTGGCAGCTTTGACATCATGAATATGAACATTTTCTGTGCAGCAAAAAAAAACACCTTGAACAAAGTTAAAAGGCAAAGATCAGCCGAGAACATTTTCAACATGCACCAAGAGTTCTAATAAATGAATAAGGACACTTAATTCTTCATATCAGCTGAAGCATATGTAGACAAGATATAATATTCAGAAAAGTAATATGTTAAGCGCTAGGAGTACAAAGAAAAATAAGGCAGAATTATTGTCATCCAGAGGCAGATAATCCGATGGTGGAATGTTTGAATAAAGAGTTATAAGACAAAGTGAACTTTTATAATGAGGTTGTGAACAAATTTTTATGGGTACATACAAGTGGGAGGGCCTAATCTGGATTGGGGTCAGTGAGTTGTGATGTGGAGAAGAAAGCAAAAGGTAATGGTTGATGTTGCACTAGAAAGAAAACATATCAGCAACCTCCCAGAGGTAAAGGAAGAAGCTAGGTGAACAAAAAGTTAAAAGGAGTCTGGAGCAAGGCAATAATGTATGATTTAAGGGAAGACATTTCAGACATTTGCAATCACTTGTAAAATATCAAATGTTTTTTCCAGGTATCCTGCTAGAACCTAACTAACTGCCTACTCTAACGCTATCCTCATGCAAAATGCAAAGATTGAAAAATACTTTCCATCACAAAACAAAGCACATTTTCATATCCTGGGTGTAGGAGAATGGACGTTCTATACTATATGCCACCACTGATGGTGAAGAGGTAGGATGTGGGTGCTAATTTAGAATATTCCTGTGAGGCCAACCCATGCAGGCCTTAAACTGATGAGGATTCATTTCTGATACAACTCCAGGTTTATTAACTTGTTACTTCTAATGTTACATCTCTTTTTCCTTAAGTCCTGACCCATTTCATCTCTCCTTAAACCTTCAGTCCCAGTTCTGTTTTCATAAATGAGGTCTCAAATACTATGCCACTTATCACACACGGAAGTCTCCATCTTTGGCAGGGTAGATGATTCTTTCAAAAAATGACAGAAATTTCTAGAGTGCTTTCTTAACATGGGTTTATATAACCACAGCAAACTGCATTAGAAACACAAGAGGAATAGCACTTATAGAAACTTTTCCTTATTTTGTTTCAAAATGACTCATCCTAGCTGCTAGGTAGACCTCAGAGAAACAGGTTGGGTCATTGGTTACTATCCACTGGGGTTTGTTCATCACCACCGCCTTCTCCTACCTTTCTCTTGTGGCACAATGTTTTCTAAAGTTACATTGCATTATGATTAACTTCCAGTTACTTTGTGAGACCTAATTACAAGCATTTAATGAAGTATTCAAATCCTCCATAAACATAGCAAATTATAGCTCTATTCAAATTTTCATTGGATTGAATTATCTAGGATGTTTCCTAAAGTTTACATTCTACATTCTGTGCTGTTTATAACCACCAAAGTTATAACACAGAAATAGGGATTTGAGGGTTCTCATAAAATTCTAGTGACCAGGGGCGCCTGGGTGGCGCAGTCGGTTAGGCGTCGGACTTCAGCTCAGGGCACGATCTCGCGGTCCGTGAGTTCGAGCCCCGCGTCAGGCTCTGGGCTGATGGCTCAGAGCCTGGAGCCTGTTTCCGATTCTGTGTCTCCCTCTCTCTCTGCCCCTCCCCCGTTCATGCTCTGTCTCTCTCTGTCCCAAAAATAAATAAACGTTAAAAAAAAAAATTGTAGTGACCTAAATTATTAGTGACAATGTAAAGCCCTAAAGTTGATTTAGTTAACAAATATTTGTTAATCATCTTCAATTGTCATTGGAAAATAAACACTCTAAAAGAGACATTTCCTTAAATAATCATAAGCATAGGGGGCGCCTGGGTAGCTTAGTCGGTTGAGCGTCTGACCTAGGCTCAGGTCATGATCTTATGGTTTGTGGGTTTGAGCTCCACATCGGGCTCTATGCTGACAGCTCAGAGGCTGGAGCCTGTTTCAGATTCTGTGTCTCCCTCTCTCTCTGGCACTCCCCTGTTCATGCTCCATCTCTGTCTCAAAAGTAAATAAACATTAAAAAAAAATTAAAGAATCATAAGCATAGTTTATATGCAATTTCCTTTTTCTAAAAACACAAACAAAATCAACTTCTTAACATTACATCGGTGAAGAATTCAAATTGGCTAATTAAAAAAAATTTTTTTTTACATTTATTTATATTTTGAGAGACATAGAGACACAGAGCACAAGTTGGGGAGGGACAGAGAGAGAGGTAGACACAGAATCCGAAGCAGGCTCCAGGCTCCGAGTTGTCAGCACAGAGCCTGACACGGGGCTTGAACTCACCAAGCGTGAGGTCATGACCTGAGCCAAAGTCGGACATCCAACCGACTGAGCCACCCAGGCACCCCCAAACTGGCTAATTTTAAAATGCAAAATTCAACTAATATAAAAGAAAAATGGTTACAATATGGTTATATTTTAATTTTTCACTTTGATGTATAATCAAAATATTGCAGGTACTGGAGCATGTGTTTTCTACAAAGAATACAGTGCATAAATAACAATAAAAACCTGAATTGACCAAATGTTACATTATTCTATCTTTATTTTGTAAATTGAGCTGAATATTATCACATTACCATGTTTAAAAGTAAAAGGTGGTGTGGCAATTTGGCTGATTATCACCTATCAAGAGATGAATGATGAATATCAATTTTAAAATTTGCATGATACTGTGTATAGTTTCTCTTAATTTGTTCTACCTATGATTTTATGTCCACTAGAGGTATAAATTTCGTTAAATGTCAAAAATGGATTTAGTAGTAATTTAATCATAACAAGTCAGTTTTCCGAATCAAATTAACTCCAACACATTGGAGTATGCACTTTTAAAGAATGGTCATATTGACAAGAACAAAAACATTTTGTTGCTTCGGGTTCATATACATTGTTAGCATCCGTGAATTTAAACCCACATAAAACATATGGTTAAATAAAAACATAATTTACCAAATAACACAGTGATAGTGAACATATTTATATCAAGGTACTATAAGTAAATTCTCTAAGAGGATTTTCAGCATTTAAAATTCATTTTCAAATTGAATGAGTTACCATTTTTGCCTGGGGAAATGTACTAGGTCTTTAGGGAAATGTAGACAAACAAGTGTATTTTGTTTGTGCCCAGCATAAAAGATAGAACCGGTATTTTCCAATTAATTTTCTTTATGTAGCTGTGCAGTGAAAATTTTAAGATGAACCTATTATTGCCAGGTGGACTGGGGAGTCCTCGGGCCCCGGGGTCTTGACCCACCCAGACCCAAAGGAGTCTCTGAAGATTCTTGGTCTTGTCACGGGAATGAATTCAAGGACAGACACGGAGCACAGAGGATGAGTAACAGGAGCTGGGAAGTTTATTAAAGCAAAAAGTACATTCTCAAGATCTAAGAGCAGGCAAGCTGCAGAGAGAGAGAGAGAGAGCACATGCTGGAGTAAGCACTCAAGGAGCTGCACACCCTCAGGTTGGGTTTCTATTTTTTATTGACAGTTGTCAACTAGGGAGAAGAATATTCGTTACTCTCAGGGTGGGGATTTCTTTGAAGCAGAGTTTCTGTACCTTTTCTTCCTTATTTGGTTAGAGGTTTCCTGTCATGGGCCTGTTTGGTTTGCTATGTCTTCTTGTGAAGTGCCCCTGACCTTCCTAAAAGCTGGCTGTGACTTCCTCATTTCTGGCCTCCAGGTATCCTGTTAGAACCTCGTTAACAGCCTACTCTAACACTATCCTCACCTTTACAAAACAGAACAGGTATATTTTTCTATAAATTAATAACAACCAATTTCAAATGGACCCTTAGTACTATTCAGTTCCAATGAACTAGTCACCTTTTCCCATTCTTGTGACAAATATTTTAACTGATTTCTCTTTCCTCAAACATCCAACCTCTCTCTGCCTCACCTTTCTTTATATATTATCTTAGCAAATAATCTCACCACCTATTTTACTAAGAAAATATTGAGCCACTTGATGGGAATTCCTTCATTTTCAAATATGCAATCTACCTGTATCAGCATCTGTTTTATGACCTCTCCAGCTTTTGCAGTTAGGAACATTTCCCTCCCGCTACCTAAAGCCAATGCCTCTTTCTGTGCTTAGATCTCTACCACTCCTGCCTTTTCAAAATTCCGCACTACTGGTTTTCCCTTCTGTCTATGGAATGTCAAGCTTTTGGACATTCTCCTATTAAAAAGAAACAACAACAACAACAACAACAACAACAACAACAACAAAATTAAGCAAAACCCAAACCCTCCCGTGACACCATATTCCCTCCTCACACCCCACCTCCCCACAGCCAATATCTACATTCACACAACACATTTTCCATTTCCTTGGATCCTGCACTCTCCTCAACCACTCCATTTCAACTCCCTGATGACTCCATCCAAAGAGTCGTCTTCAAATTCCCTGATCACCTCTATGTAGGTTAATCCAAAGGGTATACTTTTTGGTCTTCATCTTTATTCAATATTTAATAATTACTTATTGAGCACCTGCCATGTTCTAGGAATATTCTAAACACTTGGGACACATCAGAGAACAAAATAAATATCTGCCTTTGTGGAGCTCTTGGACATGTCATGAGCATGACATGAATGCTCTTAACCACTCACCTCTTTTTTTTTTAATTTTTAATGTTTATTTTTGAGAGAGAGAGAGAGAGCAGGGTGAGGGGGAAGGAGGGACACACAATCCAAAGCAGGCTCCAGACCCTGAACTGTCGGCACAGAGCCTGATGCGGGGCTCAAACTCACGAACCATGAGATCAAGACCTGAGCCAAAGTTGGACGCTTAACTGGCTGAGCCACCCAGGCAACACTTAACCACTCACTTCTTGAAGCACATCCTTCCCTTTGTTTCCTTAAAGCCACAGCCAGGTAGTTTTCCTTCTCCTCTGTTGGCCATTACTCCTCTGGTTTATCCTAGTGTAACAGGTCAATAAATAACGAAGTTCCTCAAATTTCAATCCTATTCTATGAATCTTCTGTCCCAATACTCTCTTCTCTGAAACGCAGAACCATCTATCCAACTGTCAACTTGACATCTCTCTTGGATTGTTGAAAATACATCATATTCAACAAATCTCAAATTGAACTGATGATATTTCCTCCCAAATCAGTGTTTCCTGCTCAGAAGATGGCACCACTATCTATCTGTTTATACAATCTTGTTATCTTTCTTTCCAGTCTAGTACCAAATTCTGTCAATGATTAAATTGTATTCTTGAATGATTAAATATCAAATATTTAAATAAGGTATTTAAATAAAGCTGAAATAATTTAATTATAAATTTATTAATCATATTAAATAACATAAAAAATGAAAAACCTGCAATTCTCATATTCACTGTCCATCTAATTACCAACATAAAAAAACTGTATTTTCTTGCACTCTCTGTACATCTAGATCTACATCTATGCAAAATAAGAGTTATTTAACACGACAAAATGTTCCTCAGCTACCATTTGCTACTTTTGCATATATAATGCTAATTCATGAGTATCTCTAAATCATAAATTAGAACAAAAAGAAAAACAAAAAATAGATGCTGTGCACTACTGGGAAATGATACTTCATTATGCAAGAATGTACTGTATTCTTGCTATCTGAGAGGAAGGATTTGACAAGTTAATTAATTTGACTTTTGTTTTACCTAAGCATTTCGATGGCTCAAATTCTCGCCATGTTTCCTAATCATTTCCATCTCCAGTGTAAGGAGCAGCACAACTCACAGACCCTAATGATATGAAAGAAATCTATCCTTTCAGGAATATAGGGCAAGATATGTGGAGGAGCATTGCCTGGTTCCTGACTGGGGTCAGATCATCAGACCTGAGATTTATGATTTTAGATGGTACACAATGCAAGCTCTTGAGTGACAGGGGCCTGATAGTTTAATAAATGTGTGTGTGTGTGTGTGTGTGTGTGTGTGTGTGTGTGTGTGTGTAGCTGATGTAAAGGGCTTTCTCAAGTAGCAGTCCAGGGCAAGGGCCTTCTTCTTTGTGTCTAAGCATAGTAAGGCCAGGGAGTGAGTGTGAAATCTTCCCTTAGAAGAATGTAGTTAAGACTAATATGTGAAGACTAACCATGCAAAGAAGTGGGTGGGTGGAGAAGAACCACCTAAACAGAGGGAACACCAAATGCTCTGTGGCAGGAGAGCTCATAGTTTGTTCCGAGACCTGAAAGAAGGCCAGTGAGTGGGTGCACAGAGAAAGAGAAGCATAGTGAGAGGTGGGCAGGACCAGTCTTAAATGTCCAGAGGTAGGTACTGATAACAAAGGTGCTAGTGGTCATATCAGATTTTCTAGCATTTATAAAGTAGAACTGAGCAAATCTCCAGGTTCTTAGACACGTGAAAAAAGGAGGGTAAGTTCTCAAAATAGAGACACTAGGATTTCCTTCTAATAATGTGGTGGAGCTTAGAGTGATTAATTTGAAAAAAACTTAAGGAGAGATGGCCATTATTGTGTCCTGAGCTAGGGATATGGTTTACATAAGTCCAGAAATTTATTCTAAAGAGATTCCTGATAAATCCAAAAAATTCTCGTATATGAATATTTAGCACAGTATTGTTTATAATGATGATAAACCTGGGAACAACCCAAATATCAACTAGTAGGACTTAGATTATTCGAACCTCCCAAAAGCAAATGAGTGAGCACTGGGCTTTCTTATCAACTTGCCCAGATATTGAACAGAACGGGAAGGGAGAATGGTGGAGCTTGAAAACTGTCAGCAGTGAAGCATCAAAAATGAAGTCAGACTCTTTACTACAAATGGAATGTTTAAAAATTACTAGAACTATACATATACTAACATGGATAAATCTAAAAAAACAATGGTGAACAACAACAATAAAAGAAGATTTGAAGAATCTTTAAAGAATTTGTTTGAAGAATGATAAATGTGGCATTTCTAGCAAAAATACATATTTTAAACACATTAAAAATAACACTGCATATTGTTTATGAAGATATGTATGTACAGTAAAAACATGGAAATATATGTGGGGATGACAGACTTTGGGAATGAAGAGAAGGGAATGAGATTAAGGGTGGTTAGGTTACAAAGGGGTCTTGCAATATATCAATAAAGATTTACTTAAAGAATATTATATCAAAATGTTATAAATGTTAGCTTGATAAAGCTGAGTAATGGGTAGGAGTGTTCATTATATTATTCTTCTCTATATGTTTGAAATATTTTGTTTAAAAAATTAAGAAAGAGGGGCACCTGGATAGCTCAGTCGGTCAAGTGCCCAACTCTTGATTTAGGCTCAGGTCATGATCTCATGGTTCGTGAGATCAATCCCCATGCTGGAGTCTGAGCTGACAGTGCAGAGCCTGCTTAGGATTCTCTCTCTCCCTCTCTCTCTGCTCCTCCCCTGTTCACTCTCTCTCTCTCTCTCTCTCAAAATAAATAATAAACATTAAAATAATAAGAAGAAGAAATTAAGAAAGTAGTATTTTACACTAATGAGAATGGAAGACTTTTATAATGCAAATTGTGGAGGCTCAATCTAGCTTCCATGCCCAAATGGAACTATAAAAGGAAGTTGGTTTGCTCACTGCTACATGGTCTTGCCACGGAGCCCGTCCTACTGGTGGACTGCTGTGGTGATGTCTTGACAGCACAAGTACTTGCACATACCCCTCCCACCAGGAACCAGTTCATCCCTTTGTATCAGTGTTCTGGTTCCTACATTTGTACATTTTAGCTTGCATTTTGTTTAGTTCTTGATATACAACCACTGTCATGGGCACCAAATGGCTTCAGGAACACTAAGCAGGGAATTCTGGTACCCTCCACCTCACGGACCTAAAACCATCGTCCTCTGTCTTCCCTTGCAATCCACCTAGGGCAAATTTCCTTTTAAACCCTGAAAACACTGAGGCTGTAATGATACTCCCTGTAATTCCTCCTAAAGTAAGTGACCTTCAGTAATTCTGGACGTCCTCCCATCACCCCTCTGAGTGTGTTTCCAATGTATCTAAGGAGATTTGCTTTCTTAGGCAAAGTCCTCAATAAATTTAAGGATTTCTAGACCTGCCCTTTTAGGAAAGGATATGACAGCTATTTGCATTTATTCTAAGGTGTCTCTCTTGCTGCAGAAGAGAAAAGAATACACATTTAATTACTAGCAGAGCATTATAAAAATGATTTGAGGGGCTCCTGGGTGGCTCAGTCAATTGAGCGTCTGATTTCCGCTCAGGTCATGATCTCACAGCTTGTGAGTTCGAGCCCCGTGTCGGGCTCTGTGCTGACAGCTTGGAGCCTGGAGCCTGCTTTGGATTCTGTGTCTCCCTCTCTCTCTGCCACTAACCCACTCACATTCTGTCTCTGTCTCTCTCAAAAATAAATAAACATTAAAAAAATTTTTTTTAATGATTTGAACAATCATTAAAATAAGACTCTATATCTGTTTTTAGATAAAATACATTTCATTTAACTTAAGTTTTTCATTAGCCTCGCAAGTGCTCTTATCAAAAGTACACATGTGCATGTACTACTTTGCTTTAAATCTTTCTCAATCCCTCACGCATGGCAAAGCTGCAAGTTCTGCCTGGCGTGACCAGTGATGGGAGTTCCTTTTTCCAAAAATGCTGCAATTCCAAAATCAAGAATGTGTGTGCTACTGAGACTTGAGCAGGAAGCCCAAGAATATGGTAATATCATGTATCTCCAAGTGAGATTCTAGGGGAAAAAAATAGAATCTAAGATGAAAATCCAAGAAGGGAGAAGGGTGCAGGAAGCAAGGGCTGGAAGCAGGAGCTGTGGAGAAAGCAGAAAGAGGATTTGGAGGAGCGTCCAGGGATGCATCTGCTGCTTCGGTTTTCAGTCCATCGTATGTGCATAACAGTGGCCTCATCCATCATGGTCAGGCTGAATCGTGAAGTTATAACTGCCTCTCTTCCCTGGAAAATAAAACAGGGACACTCTGAATATCTCAGAATCTGAAGATTAAGACACACCAACTCTCAAGGTGGTCTTTCCATCTTCTTCCCAGTGTTAAACTAAACTGGGGGAAGACACCTGTGAATATATTCTGAAAACCTAGATAGGCATGTCGGGACAATTAGGGCAACCATGTGACTACCACAGCAGAATGTTATCGGTGTGTTTGTGTATGATGATCCTCCCTTATCAGATTAGTAACTGTGTCACTTTCTGAGCAGAAAGAGGATTTACAACCCAGAGTCTCCTGTGAGCAGTTTTATATGTGAGGCCAGATGCTGACAGAGAAAAATATGCACAGGGACAGACAAAAAGAAGATTAAAAAAAATTTTTTATTTGTTTTCTGCCTTCCAGTGGTAAAGATTTTTTTTCTTTTTGAAAAATTGTTTTCTCTCTAAATTTCAGAAATCTTTACGCCACCACCCCGTCTTATGCTTTATAATGAGTGGGTTGCCTCTTTCACATGGATCATTTCATGACACTTTTCTATTCAGGTCTATGATCTTTGTCAGTAAGTTTTGAGATTGTCAGTGTGTCCAGTATCTCTGTGTGTCTTTTGGAGATCTCAGGCCTCTGTCTCCTTCTGCTTGGGCTGTGGCATTTCTGGATCTTTTAGCCCAGTTGTGTTACACTGTTGACTGGCTGCTGGCAGGCAACTCAGCTGCCTGGTGGCCAATGCTCTGACTACCAGTCCAATGCAGCTGGTGACCTCTGTCCTTCCTTCTCGTCACACTCTCTCCACAACAAGACTGTTAGGTCCTTCTTTTCATCTCTTCTTCCTCCTCCCGTCCATCTCTACACAGGATCTGCAACTGACACCTGAAAGAGCTTCTATCTCAATTCATCAATCCAAACATATAAATTCCTTCCCTTGGTACATTTCCACATCGTTTTGTGTTAATGGTGTGCTCCAGTACATAGACACCTTGCTTCCAAAGCAATTCATTCCTGTGTCTGTTTAAACACACTATTAATCTTCATCTTAATTGACTCATGTGGCACAAAAATAAGCTTTCATGCCAAAGTGTAGCAGACCCAAACAAGTCTATTGACCAAAAAGAAGAAAAAAACACAAAAAACATGACGTGTCACTGTGTGTTCTAAGCTATTTCTTCTCCCCCCACCCTCATTTTGGCAATATATGTAGACCTAACCTGACATTCTGTTTAATACATGTTCACTGGAGAGTGCAATGTTACAAAGGACAGGTGATGTTGGCTCTAATTACACAACCCTCAGGAGATAGACTGGTCAGAGCAGAACAGAATGGGAGAGGGGCAAGAAACATTTGACAGTTTGCAATGATCGTTTTCTATAGTATCATTTTATTCTCTCCTTTTTTAATTTCCATGTTGTACCTTTTTGTAAAGGGTCTTTGTCCTCCCTATCATCCCTATAAACAGCATGTCTGCCATAGCATGGAACATGAATACCGTCGTTTGACTTCACTTAAGAGTTCTAAAGGCTGGGAAGTCCAAGATCAAGATTTGGTGTCTGGGGAGGATCTACTTCTTGGTTCAGAGATGGCTGTTGTCTCGCAGCGTCCTCACATGGCAAAAGGAACAGAGTTCCCTAGGGTCTCTTTTATAAGAGCACTAATCCCATTCACAAGGGCTCCATCCTTATGACCTAATCACCTCCAGAGGCCTCATCTCCAAATACCACCACATTTAGCATTAGGATTTCACCGTATAAATTTTGGGAGACATGTTCAATCTATTACAAGCCCACTCATCTTCCCATTCCCCTTCCCTCACATAAGCCATTGTTTGGCTCGAAGTCAGTTGCCTTCAGGAAGGACTGTGCCAGCAGAGATCAGACATACATGGAGTTCCCCAGGCTAAGCCCAGAGAAGGAAACAATTTAAGGATAAGAAAAAAAAGTCACTGTCAGAAGTACAGTAAAAGAGGAGTGCCTGGGTGGCTCAGTTGGTTAAGGGTCTAACTTTGGCTCAGGTCATGATCTCACGGTTCATGAGTTCAAGCTCCTCCCCCCCCCCCCCCCCATTGGCTCTGTGCTGACAGCTCGAGCCTGGAGACTGATTCAGATTCTGTGTCTCCCTCTCTCTCTGCCCCTCCCCTGCTCATGCTCTCTCTCTCAAAAATAAATAAATGTTAAGAAAAAAATTTTTAATTAAAAAAAAATAGGAGTAAAAGAGCAAGTTTCCTCCCCCTTGAGTGAATGAATGAATAAACAAATGAATAAATCCATCCATCCATTCATCCATCCATCAATCTATCCATCCACTTTTAAAGAAGGTAAGAAGATCCTGAGGCAAACTTCCTCCCAGTTTGAATAAATTTGAAAGTAAAGATAATTCTCTTTCAGCTTTGGTACAGGAAATATATGTGAAAGTTTTACAGAACGCAGTAAGGCTAGTAGCAGAAGTAATAGTAATATTTGTGAGAAATTCTCTGTATGCCTTTTACTTTGCCTATATCTCTTCTATACTGAGAATATGAACAAAAATCAGACTAATCATAGTTTCCATACTCAAAGTATTTATTTTTCTTTAATTGTAATCTTATAACATGAAGTAAGATCATCATGAACACTATTGATGTATGTTCTGAACTCTTCAAGCCATAGGCATTATAATTAATTTGGTACCATTGATTTCAAAAGTCCTTACACTTAAGGCAACAAATCACTAGTTTTCGGGATGGCAACATTCCCTTTTTTCATTATACCCAATTTTCCCATGAGTATCACTCATTTATATTAGTTTTCCCAGGGAACAACTCCGAATGTCCCAACACACATCTGACTAAAAATGGGGTGCATTTGACTCCTTCACTTCTAATTAAACTCAAATATTCCCAGATTGTTTGATATATAGGCAGAAACCATTAAGCATTTAACAGAAATAGTTGTTTCTTCATTTATTTTAGATACCTCCTTTATGAATATCCTACAAGACTCACTCTTTTCTGTCAGAAAGCACATGATATATCAAGCTGCTTCCCTTTTTGAGGTTAAAATATCTACACCCAGCTGAACTTATACACCTTCTGATACACACCCTCACCTACCAGCATAAGGCCTGACTTCCACCTCTGCAACAAACAACAAGTAATTAATTACACACAGCTTACAGAGGGCCCTTTCCTTTCTTATAATCTATTTCCAAAGCTTTGTTATACTTGGTTCTTCTCCCTACTACTGGAACATCCTTGTTCAAGACCCCAATCGGAGAATACCTGATCGATTAAGTCTGGGGATACAGCAGCTCTATTTCCAAACACCTACATATCTAGGCTTCTTTTCACTTATCTGTTGAATTATCATACATTTTAATTTGGGGGGCCTTGTTCTTTCCCAGTGATACAGGGATAGTATTTTACAAGTATTAAGCTAATGCATTTTTATTTCTCCTGTATAGCATGTTCCTTTGTTGCCTTTTACCTCTGTCACTGAGCCATGATGTGAACTTCTCCAGGGAGGGTATCAGCAAGTATCCACAGAACAAAGCTGTTACTGTCAAAGGTAGCAAGACAATAGTCTTGAAAAAAGCATAGCTTTGTGGGATTGGAAAATTGATTTCTAAATTTCAGGGTTCTTCCTCTTGTATAACAAATGCTGGACCTAGAGGACTTGGTTATTGAGTTTTATCTAAGCAAAGGCCCAGCCATATAAGAAGAGGAAGAGGAAAGCCTCTCCTTTTTTCTTTAATGCTGGTTAAAGATGATAGCAGCAGCAAGCACCCTTGCTTTCACCCCTCTTTTTAAATGCAATAACCTCGGGGCACCTGGGTTGCTCAGTCAGTTAAGCATCTGACAGGTCATGATCTCACGGTTCGGTTTGTAAGTTTGAGCCCTGTGCAGGGCTCTGTGCTGACAGCTCAGGGCCTGGAGCCTGCTTTGGATTCTGTGTCTCCCTCCCTCTCTTGGCCCCTCCCTTGCTTGCACTCTGTCTCTCTCTCTCTCTCAAAAATAAGTAAACACTAAAAAAATTAATGAAAATAATGCAATCATCTATAAATTTTATATAAAAAGCTAAAAAAAAAATCTACTCCCCCTTTTTTTCCCTTCCCATGCTACCTTAGAGGAAGGGGACTTGGCTAGTGGGATACTTCATTGTTTTAACAAAGAAACCCTACCAATGACTTCTTACCATTTAAGGGACAACACAACAATGGCAGCAGATAAGTCAATAGCAAGATTGAGACGGCATCTTTGACTGCCTGTTGAGTATGGCCAACAAAGAATTCAAAAGTGCTAGTAATGGGCTGCGAAAGTGCTGAGTTCAACAGATCGCACAGGAACTATGTGCACTGGCCCACCTAATGCCCCACTGAAAGTTGGGCTTGCACCATGGTAATCCACTTTGTCCACAAGTATCAGAATTTAGAGATACAGCCTTCACCTCAAAGTATCATTGACCCCTCAGCAGAGTGTGTATCCATCCAGCTGTGCACGCATGCTAATCCTCTAGACTCCCAATGTGAACGGGTAGGGTGCCCTGCATTCCGATAGAAAGGCAGATTGTGGGGTCTTCATCCTACACGTAGTTTCAGATGGCTTTGAAGAACCAAGAGCTGGTCTGACAAATTCAGCTTTTTACCTTGTCTTGACTCACAAAGGAATGCTGGTTGAGGACCTCATAACCCATTGAGACTTCCCTCGTCAACCTGCACAATAAAAATATGTCAAGAGGCCTGGTATTGTCAATTATATTCACTGGCCTTGCTCCCCAACTAGAAGCCCATAAACTAGCCCCCCTCTGCAAAACTTATTTTTATTCTCTACATTGACTATACCCCATTTGCCACTTCTGTATTTCTTCTTTTTTTTTTAAGTTTATTTATTTATTTTGAGAGAGACAGAGACAGCACAAGCAGGGGAGGGGCAGAGAGAGAGGGAGAGAGGGAGATTCCCAAGCAGGCTCAGCGCTGCCAGCGCAGAGCCCAACATGGGGCTCAAACTCAGGGAACTGTGAGATCATGACCTGAGCTGAAATCAGGAGTTGGACATTTAACCAACTCAGCTACCCAGCGGCTCAACCACTTCTGTATTACTGATCCCATATAAATACGCCCTTTGACAGATGATTCTAGAAGGGGGGCAGAAAGGCGAAATTTATGATTTAGAAATAACTATACAATCGACCTGGGACCTCAGGCATAGGTTCCTGCTAAACACCTTTAATTCCTTTGAGACCCAGAAAGCCTGCTCAGCATGTTCCTCTCCATACCTCCCCCACCCTTGCTTTTACATATGACTTAATCTTCAAGATTCAAGACAACCGTCATCTCCTCTAGGAATTCTTGTCTAATAGCCTATACCAAGGATGAGTTAGTTTGCCAACCCGTCTTCACTCTATGCCTGTTTCTATAATATCAGTTCATTATACTATAATTGTCTTCAAACTTGTCTATCTTCCTTCATGATTTAAAGAGAATGGGTCTTTTATCTCTATATCCCTCTCTATATATTAGCAGAGTGTCTTGATATTATTATGAAGCCTCAATACATAATGTTACATGACTAAGTGAATGATTCAGTGAACCAACAAATGAATGTGCAACAGTTCTGTCTGTCCAAACATTGGGAATTCAAAATGTTATGTAAATTTGGAAGAAGTTTTTATTTAAAGTATGAAAGGATGTGATCATGCAAAGGACTCCCCTATGCACATTATTTTGCTTGAACAGAGTTTTAAGTAAAGTTGGAGATTAAAAAAAAGGAGAAGAAGGAAAGAAAGTAACCATGAATGAGCTCCAGATACACGTTAGTAATACAAAATATGTGAACTAAGACTCTGTGTATCTTATTGGAACAAATCAAGAGAGGTAATTTAATGGTCTGGTGAGTTGTATGTCATCTTCCCCTGGTGAGGTCTCCTTTGTGGTGTCATTTCATTACCTTTACCTGTTCCCTCTTTAATCAATTGTCACAGAGCTCCAGGGCTCTGTGGAGTGAATATAAAGCTATCAAACTAATTCTGGGGTCTGATTCTATCCAAGTAGACCCCTTCTTAACACTGCTGTTAAGTCCCAAAGCAACAAGGCTTTGAAAATGGGGATTTGGAGATGAGAGGGGAAGGTTAGAGTTACTACTTCAAAGATTATACAGAGAAAGGTCTTCCTATAAAGTCAGTGGGTTATCTTGGTAGCAGTTTCATTATAAATGAAGCATTGCTTTAAGTTGTTTCTTGGGATGTAAGGGCATGATGCTTGAAAGAACACCTAGTGGAAATCTTTCTGTTATGAACTATATACTACTATATTGATACATGACCAGAGGTGAGTAATTCCTATTTTAAGGTGTCCTAAAAAAGTATTTTCAATTTTAATGTATATCACTTAAATTTTAAGTTGCTTCTGTTTAAAATGTCAGTATAGCCATAACTGTATCCCCTCTTCACACAGAATACATTTGACATCTATTTATTTTCTTTCTCTGCTCACTAGAATTCCAGCTCTATGATATTTTGTTCAATGCCTACGAATAGTCATTTCTCAGTAAAGAGTTGTTGAATGAGTGATACTTTTTTAATAACACATTTTAACCTCATCTTTCTTATTATTTCACTTTCTACCTCTCATCCCTCTACCTTCCTTATGTTACTTTCTTTATGTTTAGTTTTCAGCCATCTACTAACTTGCATATTTTTTAGTCATGCCAACAAGAAACACTTCTAAGCATGATTTTTTTTTTTACTTAATACCAAAAAAATCTAAACACTTCTGTGTGTTGTGAGTATTCAGTGTCAAACAACCAATCCATTTAATGGAAAGTGAATTGGTTATGTGGCATATAACAAGCACATATGTGCTCCCAGCATAAGCACACATATGAATACATGCCTACTCCCAATTATTTGATTTTTTTCTTATACTTTTTTTTTTTTAACAAACTGTGTTGATATTGTGTACATACTGATTCACCTTATCAGCATTGGGAATTTTGTTTCCTATCAAAGGAAATAATTGGATCTCCTTAGCCTTATCCAGCAAAAGTCTTCTTTCAATAAGATATTTACATCAGAATTTTAATATGCAGTACTTTAGAAATGATGGCTTCTTGAACTCTTACCATTACCTAAATTCAAACAATACAGCAAGGTAGGTACTAGGCCTTGAGGACATACTGGGTCCCTGGGCACTTGAGACTTACAGCGCTTGGAGAGTTTGACAGGGTATTTAAGCAGTTGGCACAAGCAGATAGAACTGCTTAACTTGCAGAGTATCTAATGGAAAGTTGAAGTCTGCTGAATTGGATATCAGAAATCCAGAGAGCCAGGAATCCTATTTCAGTTCTGGTTCACACCGTGTCAAGCTGCATAGCCCCAGGCAACTTGGCACTTCTCTTCACCAAGAGCAAAAACGATGCCCACTGATTTCAGATGTGTGGTGAGAAATAGTGATTGGGATGTATCTTGAGATCTAGACATGTCTAACATTTTCCTGCAAAATATCTTTTCATGTATTTATCAATCTTAGACTTCCAGTCAGAAATCTTTAGATTTAAAAATTATTTTTTTTTATAGTTTCCTTTTCCTCTCCTGCATTGATTGCTTCCTTTGGTTACTATAATTTACAATGAAACTATTTTCCCATTTCTTCCCAAAACCCTTTATGTATTGATAGACCTGTTAGCTTTTTTTATCCTTTCCTTTTTTTTTCCGGCCTGTCAGGAAAATTCCTGAAATTCACAATTTCATTAGAATGTCAGCATATCTTAATCCCAGGTCACACCACTCAGTGTCATCTTCCCAAAAGGCCTTAAAATATTTCTAAGTTGACATGGGGTGGGGGAGTGCTTATCAGTGGATAAGTGTTTTACACTGAATATCAAGAGATACTCAGAAAGGAAGAGATCCATCAGCTGTCCCACCCTGAAGTGTCCTTTGGGACTGGAGCTGTGCCAGGGTCATCTCTGGATACTACTGAACACCTAGCATAGAGTTCTGTACTAGGAGGGACTTAAAATGTTTGAATTTGGGACTCCTGGGTGGCTCAGTCAGCTAAGCAATCCACTCTTGATTTCGGCTTAGGTCATGATCTTCCGGATCGTGAATCTGAGCCTCACGTGGGGCTCTTGGGCTGACAGCACAGAGCCTGCTTGAGACTCTCTCTTTCTCTATCTCTGGCCCTCTCTTGGCCACTCTCTCTCTCTTTAGCTCTCTCTCAAAATAAATAAACATTAAAAAAAATTAATTAGGGCACCTGGGTGGTTCAGTCAGTTAAGCATCTTACTTCAGCTCAGGTCATGATCTCAAGGTTGGTGGGTTCTGGCCCCTCATCGGGCTCTGTTCAGACAGCTCAGAGCCTGGGGCCTGCTTCAGATTCTGTGTCTCCTTCTCTCTCTGCCCCTCCCCTACTTGCACTCTGTCTCTCTCTGTCTCTCAACAATAAATAAATGTTAAAAAAAAAATTTAACAATTTAATTAATTAAATAAAATGTTTGGATTCACTTGATTTAAATAAATGCATGTAAAATACTTTTTCTTTGATGATCTATTAAGATTTTTCAAATATGGTCTTGAGACTTTTGAAAATTCTAGTACAGATTATAGAAGTGAATCTGTTTATGTGCATCTAGTATAGAAGATAATTTTACCCTGGAACTGATTTATAGCTCTTTTTTGCCTCTTAAATGGTTATATTTTCTAGTCCTTTGGAAAGTCTAGATTCTGCTCTTTAGTTATTGTTTTAGAAATAAGACTATCCTGTTTCCTGATTTTGTCAGAGAAAACAAGTAGGTCTTCTATATATGGACTCAGTAAAATGACCACTTTACACTAGAGGGAGGTAATGCAGACTTAGGAATTAAAAGACAAAGATTGGAATTACAGTTAGCAGAAATACAGCACATCTTATACAAAGTTGAATTTAGATTAAGTTCAGTCCAAGAAATTACTATTGGAGAATCGTATGGACATATTAATTTTGCTCTAAATCAATCACTCATCTATGGACATAAAACTTTGTTGCACTCTAGCCACATCTATAATCTACTCAAAATTACAATATATATAGTCCAGTTTACCGAAATGTTTTTCTCCAAATTAGTTGTGCTGATATATTAGAATCAGTTAGTTATTCATTCATCTTTCTCTTAGACATAAATGAAATTTTTAAAATATTTTTTTAAACATCTGTGTAAAAAAGAGTTGGTATATCTACCTTATGGATGATTAACATAATCAGCTTTTTAAAAAATGTTAATACGTAGGATTAGTAAAACCATCTTAAATCTTCCCCTACATCCCCCACGCCAGGTACATGAAATTTGACGAAGTATCCCAGGCTCTATAATCTGGACAATGCTGCCTGTCAAGGATGTGGCTGGAATACCTGGTTAGAATCCATTAAATTGTACCTTTCAAGGCTCATTTATGTGCATTCACACCTTTCCCTCCCTAGCTTGTAACCAAGTAGAATTCCCCCTCTCCCTGTTCTTTCTTTACCCCAAATTTAGCTATACCAAACTACTTCCAGTCCACAGACATGCTAACCTCTTTCCCAACAGTGAACATTCACATGGTTTCCTATTTACTTAGAATGCTCTCTATACTTTCTTCACAGTTGAGTCCCATGGGTATTTCAAAGGCATTGGGCATAAACCCCTTGAAGAACCCTTCCCTGACTTACCTAGTGTGGACTGTTGGTGTCTTTCTTATCCCAATGCTCAACACTTAATACCCTGCATTGTGAAGATTTATTTTCTTGTCTCCTTAAGAGCAGGGACTATGTCATTTATCTTGCCTTCCATGGAACATAGTGATTAATCAGTAAATGTTTACTGAATGTCTCTCTGAATAAATGGATACCTTTTTATTTTAAGGCTGCCCTTGACATCCATTTTATCCAGAATTGATATTATCAACATGAATGGTATAAACAGTGAGGGTTACTCCTACCTTTTCACAGGCAGGGCAGTCACTGGGAACATGGACAAATGATTATGGGTTCCTGTCCATTGTTCATTTAATGTTAGCCACTTTCTTCATGTGATCATGACAATGCTTATTTCACAAACAAGTACTGAGTCTCTGTGATTAGCCTGGCACTGAGAAAACAAATATAAAGACGTCTTTGTTCTGATGGAGTTTAGAGCTGAGTTGAGATGAGCATGAAAACAATGGAAGTATGTTCCAATGGAAGTATGTTCATGAGAATGTGTAATGGAAGAACAGAAGAGGGAGTATTATTTTCTACCTTAGAGAGATCAGGAGAAACTTTACCCAGAAGGTAACATTCAAGCTGGGTTCTCCAAGCAGAGAGAAGTGCTATTTCCAAATAAAGACAGCAGCATGTGCAAAGGCATGAAAGAGTGAAATTGCTATAGTGCTCATGGCTTGACTAAGATTCAACCAATTTTTCTCCGCTCAGGCACATACCTTATAAAGTTGGAATAATAATTTCCTTCTTAAAACAGTGCTCTTCCATGTGGCTGTTATTAAAGAGTAAATTGGATTTAGTGACGATTTGATATTGTAATATCATGGCTTGGAAATCTGCCTCCACTGCACTCAAAGGCAAGATCTCTCTGTGGTGAGGGTGTGCTTCTCCCAAGGCGTGAGTGAGAAGGCAGCATGGTAGGTAGCAGCGACTAGGTCTTGGGTCCTCCACACCCATCGCCACCAATTCCATGCCAAAACTTGAAATGGCATGAGGTCCATAGCAGGGATTTAGTAGATCTTTCTGACTGTACTATCAGTGAAATAGAACCTCTAAACAAAGTTGACTGCTTTTAGACATTAAGGAAGTGGCAAGAATAAAACAAGTTACGTTGACATGGTGAGAAATTAACTAAGATTGCAATTGCACAGTGGCTGCAATAAATAATTTTCAGAAGCAGGCATGATATATCTGTGGATCATCAGTCCCCACCAAACACCCATAACATCATGGGTACTACATAAATTTTTGTTAAATGAACATATCAATGAGTGCTGCGGTGGAGAGATTATGAAGGTGAAATTAGTTCAAGATAAAGTTTTTACTTAATAAGTAACTCAGCTATAGCTTGAAAACAGTAGAGAAACAGAGAGAAGAAGTACAAAAGTGATTTAATGGCATCACAAAACTATTTTGTTATTTGTCCTGCAGTGATCAAATACCTCACAGGGATCATTGAACTCCTTTGGGTAAGAGAGAGTACCATATGTGAGCTTTCCCCCCACTGGAAAAAAGCGTGCCCAAGAGCACGTAATTAAGGGACTCCAATATGTCATCTGCATTTTCTTTCTAGGTTTCTGAGATAACCATGACAAATTTTATAGACAAAACCTGATTCCATGATCGCCTCCAGTTACGTGATAATCCTGAGCATCACCATGACAAAACATACTCATTTTGTTTCCCTTCTCCCTAAGTTTTTACTTTCCTTATTCTTAGGCCAGAGTTGCTTCGGCCAATCAGACTAATGCCGTATAAATCAGGTAAGGCAGGAGCCACCCTATTGTCTTGGATTTATAAATATGAAGATTTTCCTCTTGGTTTATAAATTGCACAGGTTGTGTTTGGGAAAGTGGCTGTCAGAGATTAACTTTGAAACATCACATTGTTTCTGGCTGTAGACCCATCAATTAATGTGGTGGCAGGTTGCATGCTGATAGGCTGCCAAAAATGGTGTATGCTGCTTTTGGTGGAAGAAGAACAATGAGAGGAGGTATTAGGTGATTGAGGACAAAATGTTCTTTGTGATTTGTTGGTCCTGAATTCTTCCACATGTTCCTTTTGGATAGAAAAACACAGGGATGCAAATTTATACAAAAGACAAATCTGGGTACTGGAGAGAGCACAAACGATATACTCATATTTCTAAATATTTTAGCTGGGAATTATTCAGTCATACCATATATAGCTGTAAAAGTCATGGAATATCAGAAGGATATACTTGTTGTTGTTGTTGTTGTTGTAAGGATCTGGCCATGTCACCTGAGAATTGGTTCATTCCTTCTGGCATTTCAGCTTTTTATGTTTGTGATTGCCCCTACCAAATATTTTCTGTCATGATCTTTTGCTGTCCACTTACTCAAATACTGTCCAATTACTCATACACTATGGATTTCTCATTGTCTGTCCTAAATCTATGAAGCTCTCCCTCCTTATTCCAGTTTACGTTGATTAGTTTCTTCTTTTATCAGCTATTATATTTCATGCTTATAATACATAGTATTTAATTTGTGGTATATTCTTAATTGGTATATGTGTTTTAAAGTCATGTTTTATAATTGAGAAACTGCATAATCCAAGTTTCATGTCTTCCGTGTATCTAATAAGGTTGTGTTAACTTCTAGGCATTGGGTTTAATAAAATGAATCTTTAGAGATCAATAAGAACAGTATCTTATATTTGTAAAATTCCTTCTATATTTCAAAACATTTTCATATATATTGTTCCATTGATTCTGAAAGCAATCTTGTGATGTTTGCAAACCCGATAATTTAATTTCTGTCTATAAAATACACACAGAAGCTAATAGTCCTCAGGTAGATTGACAAAAGTTCCAGGAGTTGTATTTGGCACAGCCTGGGCTAAATGATGGAACTTGTGGCACATGATATCCAGGAAGAAGTATATCTAGCCCCAATCTGTAGTGTGGCTTATTGGACTAATGTTAGAATGATGCCATTAAACTTGCTTTGGGGACGTTTAAAAAGACATTTTGTGGGGGCACCTAGGTGCTTCAGTCAGTTAAGCGTCCGACTTCGGCACAGGTTATGATCTCACGGTTTATGAGTTTGAGCCCCGCATCAGGCTCTGTGCTGACAGTTCAGAGCCTGGATCCTGCTTTGGATTCTGTGTCTCCCTCTCTCTCTGCCCTTCCCCTGCTCATGCTCTGTCTCTGTCTCAAAAATAAATAAAAACATTAAAAAAAATTTTTAAGACATTTTGTAACAATGAAAAATGGGTGATAAAGTTTTATGTAGCTCTAAGAAGGAAATGCTTCTAGAAGTCCTTGCAAAATCCAGCCAACTAGGAGAAACTTAAAAGCTAATTTGAACATAGTCCCAATTTGCCACATTATTATTTTTCCCTCAGAAATTAAGGAACGAACTCTATGTAATTGCCAGGTCAAAATAGCACCAGATGTGTGTGACCTAAAATGGCAAATTGTGGCAGGGCTTTCCTACACATAAGGAAATATGTCTTATTAAATCCATATTACCCAAGACGGATTAGACATACATGGCACATAGTAAAGCTTTTTTTAAAGAGGAGACAAATGGGAAACAGAACTTTGACATTTTAAAGAGATTAGCTAGAAAATAGCACTTAAAGCAGAAATCTATGTTAATGTTAATTGATTTTTTAAAAAATCATTTTAAGGGGCGCCTGGGTGATTCAGTCGGTTGAGCGTCCAACTCGGCCAGGTCAGGATCTCACGGTTTGTGAGTTCAAGCCCTGCATTGGGCTCTGTGCTGATAGCTCAGAGCCTGGAGCCTGTTTCAGATTCTATGTCTCCCTCTCTCTGCCCTTTCCCCGCTCATGCTCTGTCTCTTTCTGTCTCTCAAAAATGAGTAAACATTAAAAAAATCATTGTAATATTTTAAGGTTATTTGAATTACAAATACATTATGTAAGTTTTCTGTATAAAATTGCACACAATTGTTGTCCATGGTGCTCACCAAAGCAAATGTGGACTAATTCTCCATCTCAATTTTTTTTTTACATTGAACATTATTTTTTGAGCAAAGAAGATGCCTTTTGTTTGATTATGCCACATCTTTAGGTTGAAGAGTACAGTTCCTCCTGGCAAAAGCTATCAATAGTAGCAAAATTTCCTAATGTAGATCTTATGGCTTCCATTTTCCATAATGTCATTCAACTGGAAGGTGTAATTAGCAATTAGATTAGTGGTAAGAATTTGGGTCCTGGAGAGATCACAAACAATATACTCAAATTTCTAAATATTTTAGCTAGAGTTATTCAGTCATACAATATACAGCCAGGAAAGTCACAGAATATCAGTGAGTTCAAACTTTTCAGATGAGGAGACAGAGGTTAAGAATCTTAAGAACAAAAAGTTTGAACATTGTTGAGTCTTAGCTAATAAACTTGGACTCACTTTTAATCCAGCATCGCACGCACATGCCCAAAACATCATTGGTGATTAAATCATGTTTGTGAATAGTATATATTTTAGCCTCTTTAGGTATTCACAGTTCTCATCGAATTTTATTACAGACTCTCATGTACCTTGCATTTCTCCCACTTGCAAATTTACATGAATTTACATGATCATTAAATAGATGTTGTTCTCCTTTCAATGGGCTAAAAGCTATAGGACAGAACAAAGATCATTTCTGTGTCTGCCCACCAGTGGATCTCCAGCACATAATATGTTAATATACTGGTGCATATCAATGAATAATGTGATAGTTGTTGTCCATATCATAGGCTCTAAGAAGTTGTAAAGAAAAAAATGTTTAATTATATTTAACTCAAAATTCCCAAATGGTTCTCAATAACTCTCAAAACTGTTTGACCAAACATGCACTTATTTTTAATTTAACACTTATCGGTAGCTTGCTTTAATCACAAATGAGCTTAACACTTTGAATTATATGGAGCACATAGGGAACATAAATTTATAATGCATTTTTAATGATTTTTTTCTTTCCTTATCCTAAGTCACACACACCCTTACACAAAAGCAAGTAAATTTTAAATATAGAGTGGAACCCCTTTTTTAAAAAAAATTTTTTAATGTTTATTATTTTTGAGAGAGAGAGAAACAGAGTGTGAACTGGCAAGGGGGAGAGAGAGAGAGATACAGAATCCAAAGGAGGCTCAAAGCTCTGAGCTGTCAGCACAGAGCCTGATGTGGGACTCGAATTCACAAACTGCGAGATCATGACCTGAGCCAAAGTCAAGATGCTTAACCGACTGAGCCACATAGGCACCCTGAGAGAGCCTTTATAACAGAGTCTGGGGAAGTCATTAATACCCAGATTCTTGGTTATTTGGGATTAAAAATCTTTGTATACATGAGGTGTAGTCACATAATTGATAAATGCTAACTCCTATATTGTAAAATATCAGCTAATGTTATTTTGAGATTCAACTGGAATGTAAGTTTTATATATTGAAGCATGTTCACTTAGCCTGGGTTACCTAGAGAGTAGGCTTAGGTGCTGTTACTTTGAGAGTACAAATCCAGAGAACAGAAGTAAGATACAAAGGTGGCGAAGCAGGAAGAAGCAAGAACCAGTATGGGAATGTTCAGACAAGCTGGTCAGATGACCTGATCCAAGAGACCTCATCTCCAAAGAGCCATATAAACTGTATCTCGGGACCTTCCCTGTGGGTTGGGAAGGAAGGCAGTTGAATAATTTCCCATTGACCCATTCCCCACTTCTGAGTTGTGCATGCTTGGGGACCAAGCATGGTTCTTTGGGGCTCTTCCACCTGCAGCAATAGGGAAACACAGGGGACGTAAAAAGAGAGAGAGGACATTAGGGTATGTCACATGGTGCGGTCGGCAGATTGTGCCTATGTGAGGTTGGCTGGAGTCCACTCAGAGCTGGGCCCTGCAGTGGTGTCCAGAGCAGTTGATAATTGTGTCTGAGAGAATCAGAAAGGTATATAACAGTTATCTGATGCAATTATAGATAACGGTACGGTCAGAAGTTAAGATGTGGTGTTTCTTTATTGCAAGACCTTTTGGTGCGGACACTTTCAGGAGGGACGCTTGAAATGTGCTGTGAAAATGTAAAACCTTTAACGAAAACTGCCAGGTTGTATAGCAATATATATTCTTGATTTCCTTCCCTATTCCTGAGTCTATACTACCATATGACTGGGGAGTGGTGAGATGCTGAAGAATACAGTGTGAGAAGGAGGAGGATTGGGAATGGCTTAGAAAATGAGGGAAAACTTAAGGAAGAAGGGAGCTCATGGAGAAGAGAGGAAGGTATGATATTCAGAGAGGAAATGAGGGTAAAGGATTGGATTGGAGTTAGAGACTATTACAGGCATTACTTGCCTTGTTTTCTAAGTGTTTTGAAGGCAGTCAAAATTTCCCTGCCGTTAACCATGTGGTAATTTTAATAGCTGAGGGATACTCTGTCTAACCAACTGTATGTCCTTGGACAAGTCTTTTTACCTTAAGTGGTCATTACCTAATCTGGAATCTGAGGAATTTGCATTTTACCAGATAATTTCCAGGGTACTGTTCGACTGTAGAATAACATAGTTAGAGCTAACATTGAGAGTTTTTATTCAAGTGCACACTCATTTAGTGATGCTTGTGGTTTAAATTCATTTAGTGACATTTATGGAACAGGTAGCATTTGGGGCACAGCTGTGCTGTCCCTCTAACTATTCCTTAAACCTGGGCCTGAAGCATTAACAGTCCCCAGAAGTTGTGGAATATAACTCCCCTGCAGTCTGAGAAGCTTGGCCCCAGGGACCTCCACAGCTTGTTATCTGTAGACTTGTATTTCAATTTTTGTTTTGCTCTAGAAGCCCATGGGAAATGGCCTTTGACTCCAATCCCTAAAGCTTACTTTAACAAAATCCACCTCAGACAAAGGTTTTTATCTTTTTACCCTCTTTATTGTGGTTTGAAAGAAGAAAAATCAGAACAGAAAGTGAGAACTTAGAAAAGGTTTATCAAATGGACCCTTCCTTGTGTTTTTGGTTTTGTTTTTTTTTTTCTCTTTGGAGAATTTAGACATAGATGTAATGATGTATATTGAATGCTGTGTGTTTGACACGTTCATGCTAAATTCCACACAGAGTGAAACTATATAGAACCTTCCAGCAGTTATTTTAGTTAGAATGACCTTTTCACATTAGAATTAGTGCATATTTACCTATAACCTAGATTACTTGAATAAGAAACCTAAGCAGAACCAAATGAAGTTATAGCAACGTCAAATCATATACCAATGTAGCAACTGTTAAAAAGTTAGTAAGAAAACTACAAAGTAACGTGCCTATAAAATAGAGGTAATCAGAGGTAATCTACTTAATATTTGAGAGAATCTGTCTTGGAGTCCCCTAACGTGTGGCATGGTTAAAACTGTTGTGCACAAAAAAAAAAAAAGGAAAAGAAAAAAAAAGATACTCTCAAAGCAGTAGATGCCTTAAAGCCAGTTAAATGATAGATACAACAGATATGAAGCCCCAGCTGCATGTACCAGTATGAAAGGAACTTTGATTTCATGTATGGGAGTATTAATAGCACCTTGATTTTTCTTGAAATCTTTCCTGATCAATGGCCCAGAATTGCATGGCAGCTGGCTGGAGGTCAGGGTGCAGTCTGTGACCAGAGAATAGTTTTTCTTTGATGTGGGAATCAGACTTGCAACCTTGGCTACATTAGCATTCTTCTCTGATAAAAGTAACTGGTTGAGCTACAGCCCACTAGGAAATTCCTGAGAGATGTCCTGATCCTTTATTATTACAAACTGAAAACGTGTCCTTCAGGGGTCTCCCTCCACTCCTAAATAGAGTTCTTAAATGATTTCTGTGTCTGTTCCAAATGAGCAAACCTGGCCACAGTATTTATTTGGCAGTATACTGTGGAAGTTGAACTGCAGGTTTTTCAAGTGTGGAAAAAGTACATAATCCAATATTTTAGACCACAGCCTTGAAAACAGCTGGGAATCTGATGCAGTTGCACTAAAAATCACCTTACTTTAATTCTTACTTAAAAAAAAAGAAAAAAGAAACAAAGCAAAAACAGATACCCTATTTCCCTTGGAAGCTTGTTCTCCATAATGCTTGATTTCATCCATGGCTCATATGACTCCCTATACATTGTATATGGCCCCAAATTCATATTCTGAGACTTCTAAGTAAAGGCTTGTATTGAGGAAGCAATGTTCTCAAAGCTATGCCATTTTGTGCCCTCACTCTTTTGAGAAGGTGTGTGTAAAAGAACTTTTAAAAGTGCACAAGTGCCATGTGAACACATGGGAACAGTATCATTACAAAGTGTTCATATTTTTAACTGAGAGAAGGTTTGAAACCTCCACCTAAGAATTTTGGAAAATGGACACAATGTACAGCCTAAAAATGTTGTGTGTATTTTTGTATCTATCTGCCGTTAAGGTGGTGGTTCTTGAAATTTCTTAGGGGAACAGCTATAGGATCTCTTGGGGATTTTTATTAAAATACGGGCTCTACAGTTTAGACCATCCACATGAGAATCTCTCCAGCTTGAATATCTGTATTTTTTGTGACCCCATGGTTCCCTGTGGAAACTAAAGCCAGAGTATCACTGCTCTGAGGGGAAATGCTGCTCAAGTATTAGACAAATCCCAGGACATTCCTCTGGGCAGGATGATGGAGTTTTGGGTAGCGTTACAAGCTACTAGAGGTAAATGGTTTTTAAAAATGTTTTCCTCTTATGAGAGTAGCAAGAAGGCTCAGGTTACCATCTCTGAGGCCATCTTGGCCATCCCTCCAAGTCCCTTGTGATTCCTCCCAGGCATGCGGGGACAATAGACAGAGAACCTGGGGTTTGCAGTGAAAACCTTAGCTGGTAATGCCATTCATGTCTCTTTGCCCTATACTAAGGTGTCAGCATTTCTCTCTGGGACGAGAAGAAATAATGATAGAAGTGAATGGCAGAATTGGATGCTGTCACAATCTAGTCTCAAAGGACTCCCATATTAGAAAGGATCATTAGTGTTTAGGGAAGTGGTTCTTACACATCAGTATCACCTGCAGGGGTTATTAAAACACACATTGCTGGCCTCCACCCCCACAGCTTCTCATTCAGTAGGCCCAGGAAGGGCCCACAAATGTGTATTTCTAACAAGCTTTCTAGTGATACTGCTGGTCCACAGACTATGCAATTAGAACGGCTGGTTTACTGTAAGGCTCTGAATGCCAGCCCAGCTAAACTGATATTCCAGGCAAAATGCAAGAAATGCAAAGTTCCTTGCTAACCAGGTGACGTTCACCACAAAACAAGCACACCTGTATTGTGCAAGTTTATTTATTTATTTTTTTGTTCTGTCTTGTTTTTGGAATACTAGTGTCAAGCATTAGAAGTTACTACCTGGTTGGTTGCCCTAGATTCTGTCATTATTTACCTCGCTCTTGGCTGTGATACCATCTTAGGTCAGAAGCAACCATGCCAAATTCACCTCAGGGGACTCCTGTAGATTCTCTTCAGCCAATCTGAATCACTCCAACCATGTGCTCTCAATTTATTCATTATATAAATCATGGTCTTGAGAAGGTTGAATATAGGAGAGTTCAAGTGAAACCAAAACAAAAGATGAAACGCACATGCGCACACATCCACAAAACAGCCAGGCTCTTCCATCGGTTTATTTCCTGACCAGGGCCCTCAGAGACCATAAGCTAAATCTTTTATTGTATTTGTGGCTTTCAGAAAACTAGAGTGTGGCAGAGTTAAATACTAAACAAATAAAGAGGGATAAGACCCTTATTACACTGAGTATGAGTCATCAACCTGGGTGGAAATGGAAGCAGGACTCAGTGGAATTACCTCGTACTCAAAGATTTAGTAGGAAATCAAAAGATCCATGGCTGGAGCACGTTGGCTCCAAGAACCATGTTTGCTCAGAAGCAGAGGAACTATCCCAGTGAAGGGTGAAAAGCCTTCTGAATTTGTCATATGAACTGACAACTATTGTTGGGCCTTTGAAAGAAAAATCTTAGAAACTCAGCGAGGAATGAAATCAGCTTAAAAATCCAGTTTTTGATCTTTTAGCTAGAGTAGGAATGCTGGGGGAAAGGAAGAAAGGGAGCCTAAAGAGTAAGCAACAGTTTTAACCCTTCACACAGTAGAAAATGAAGCAACCTCCGAAGCAGGCCAAATTTAAAAACTCCTCCGGACAAAAGAAGGTGGGACATACTGGAGAAAAGAGTAAGGGCACGTCAGACAACATAGTTTCTTTTTCCATGGAACTCTACAGGTCGTCCCAAGGTGACTTTCTCCTGGCCCAGAGATGTCTGAGAGCATTTTTCCTCTTCCTCAGGCATAATGATGAAGCTGTGGCCATCCTCCTCCTCTTGCTCTTCTCTATGGCCAGTGATCCCTGGCCTTCCTCTTTTTATATCAAAATCATCAGACCGTAGGACTTTGGAATGGAAGTATGTAAACCAATCCTGTTTTGGGGTTCTGGGTCATTTGCAGTGACCACACGTGGGTAAAAGTCCTTATCTGTCCCCCTGCCCCCATATGGTTCAGACCAGTACACTGGCATTTCACATTGCAGTTCAGAGTTTGGGAGCCATTTCTCAACTAGTATTAGTTCCTTTGCTTTGTCTTATTTTCTAATTACATATTTTATTCAGAGGCCTTGCAGGTTGCATTTTAACATTCCTAAATTTGCTTAGATTCTATGAGGTTGGAACACACTGGCACCCTAAGAATTAACATAAAAATTGTTATTTGCTCCGTTCAGTTTCATTCTTAATATGATTTCATCACTTATCTGCTAGAGCCTAGTGAGTGCTGTTAGGAAAATAATAGCGTTTTTTTTTTTCTTTAGGAAAAATGTCAGGTCATTTCCTCTCATCTACAAGAACTCAAATATAAATCTCCCAATACCTCAACACATGCAGATAAATGATTCTCAGTTAAACTGGAATTTCATAAAAATGACCATTTTTTAGTATTTGCACCATTCCATATGTGGGATATACTTATATTAAAAGATTATTCATTGTTTGTCAGAAACTCACATTTACCCAGGCACCCTGTTACCTGGCCACTGTGATATTAGGGCTCCATAACCGACATCTGTGATCCTCAACTCTGACTACCCGTTATATTCACCTGAGACACTTTTATTTTTTTTATTTTTTATTTAAAAAAAATTTTTTTAATGTTTATTTATTTTTGAGACAGAGAGACAGAGCATGAACAGGGGAGGGTCAGAGAGAGAGGGAGACACAGAATCCGAAGCAGGCTCCAGGCTCTGAGCTGTCAGTGCAGAGCCCGATGCAGGACTTGAGCTCACAGACGGCGAGATCATGACCTGAGTCGAAGTCGGACGCTTAACCGACTGAGCCACCCAGGCGCCCCCACCTGAGACACTTTTAAATAAAACTCATGCCCAGAGCCCAACCCAAACAAATTAAACCAGAAAGGGCATTTATTTCCAAGCTCTCAGATAGGACCATTGTGCAGTCAGAGTAGGTAATTAGTTGTCTGTACACTTTACACATTTTCACCCATCACGTTCTCTTATGCCTTCCAAGTATGTGTTCTGGTTATCCATCGTTTTACATGTCTTCCACGCTTCCTGTATCTTTGGTAACTTTTTGACTCCTTGAACACTTAGAGCCTGGATTGTTGGTTGGTTGAGGTAAACACCATAAACCTAATTCTTAAAGCAAGAGTGTATGTGTGTGTGTGTGTGTGTGCGCGTGTGTGTGTGAGTGTGCTGCATGTGGATGGGCTGAGTAGAACCTAGGGCAGGGACCACGCCCATGTGCTGTTCAATATACAGAATTCCAGTGCGGGATCTTTGAGCAACACCGTAGCATACTTTGAACTGTGCTAACCGCATAAACAGTTCATTGCCCACATTCATGTGAGAAAGTGTGTATGAATGTCTAAATATTGAGTGGGGAAGGATTAGGAAAAACTCCATTATTTAAGATAGAGCTCAGAGTTCTATTTGAAACTATAATAATATACTTACTGCAGCTGGGGTCTCTTTCAATTGTTAATTATCCTATCCAATAATAAAACATCATTTCTTTGAACTTTACACATATTTCATGGGAATTGTTCGGTTTAGTCCATATTTTCATATGACAGTTATCAACGCATAAGGATAGAAAAAGGTTATCTTTTACAGCAGAACTGTAGATAGGAGCCTCGCTTAAGTGAATGTGCTAATAATTCTTTTCTAATTATGGCCATTAGCTGCTGATAATCTTTAAAAATCCATAATAGAGTTCTCACTGTATTTCTCTAGCTAACCAACCGCCCTCACACTTGTATGAGAAAACTCCAGAATCAAGAATTAATGGTGCTTACGTTGGAACTCTGCCTCTCTGCATAAAGGAGAAGAATTTTCCTTAGTTGTTAATGCTTTTGGTACTCCAAGCCAGGGCAGGCCCTGGAATGAGAGTATGAGTTCCAAAAAAGAAGGGATTTAATAGATTTGGAATGTTAGGCCCAATCAAGGCCTGATAAGACAAAATCTTATCCTCAACTGTGTTGTGTGAAAAGACATTTGTGTATCACAGAAACTTGTTTTGGTACTGAGTTTCTTCATGTGATATTTAGTTTATTTAAGTGAATTCTAAAATTTTATAACATCAGTGTCTCTTTTTTGTTGTTAGATTGTATCCTAAATAGACTTATTAGACACGAACAACTTCAAATATCTTACTTTTTATCTCAGATAAAACCTTACTTTTTACCTGTAGTTTATAGACAATTTGTTCTATTTAATTTTTAAAATCTTAGTATGATAGTGTTTTATGATACACATAAACTAAAAAAAATGAACATACAATATTTCTTAATCAGACATAAGAAGAAGGATGGAGTATTTTCAGACATAAAAACTTCATCCCTGTAAATTATGACACCTGTAGTTTAAGCTTCTCTGAAAAGAGGACAGTCTTCTGGGGAAGATAGTTCATAGGAGGGAAACAGAATCTATCAGAAAAGCTGTTTACAATAAAACATTTTGACAGCTCGAGTAATTAAACGGGTTTCCAAGGTGCAAAGCAGTATCTTAAATGCCCCTCTGGCTATAATAGTACACAGATTTATCCTTCAGAAAAAAAATAGTATACTATGAAAACAAGTTAATGAAAGGGAAGGAAAACTTACTAAAATAATTTTCTAAAGATGCTAGCGACTTAGTTATTAAGACACATGTAAATAGAATGAACAGGTATTTTGCTTACCTTGACACTGAAAAATGTAGTGTTCGTTCCTTTTGAAGCAGTTGGAGGGGAAAAAGAGGTGTTGATTTAAGCCATAGATTTCTTGCTAAGTGCGCACGCTCTCGCCTACACAAAGTCATGAATTAGTAAGTGGCACAGAAAATGTTTGGACTTCCCCATTCTCTAGCTTCTGATTATGCATATTTAAAAAAAAACAATATGCAAAACCATTTGCTTCTTCTTCATAACTGAATTTAGCATACTGACCATGGCACCTACGCGAAAGGAAAGGAATTACAAAAGGAAAAATGGTCAAATTCAACTACACACAGACAATTGAATTGACCGGTTACAATTCTATTGCTTTTAGACAAAGGCTGTTGTACAGCTCATCTAGTAAAGGATTTGTTGCTAGTTGTGCAATAGATTCAATAACTGTCTAATGAATGAAGGAACACAGCAAAAGGATGTTAGGGATTCCCAAGGAGCTGCAGTTTTCTTTATATTCTCATGTTTCTCTCTTTCATTAATGAGGGATTTATGGAAATAATCCCTTTATTTAGACATGTCATGTTTGAGAGATATGCTTTTGTATTTTTAAAACATATTGTGCCTGGCAAGAGTATTCCTTCAACAAATATGTATTAAATGCCTGTAATGTATGCATTTAGATAATGTGCGTGGTAATCGCCTTGACAGTTGCATCTTCTATGCGGGTGTACACACACCTAGAAAGAGCACGAGAGAGAGGAGTTTGGCCTTTCTAAATTTTATTTCTCAGTTAACCATAAAAAACATCTATAGAGCATATTGAGCATACATAGGAAACTGAGCAGAGTCATAAGCAGATTTAAAACATTTTTTTATAGGGGCCTGTCGGTGGCTCAGTTGGTTAAGCACCTGACTTCAGCTCAGGTCATGGTGTTGCCATTCGTGAGTTCAAGCCCTGTGTGGGGCTCTGTGCTGACAGCCTGGAGCCTGCTTTGGATTCTGTGTCTCCCTCGCTCTCTGCCCCTCCCCTGCTTGTGCTCTGTCTCAAACATAAATAAACATTTAAAAAATTTTTAAACATTATTTTATAGCATTTTCTGAAGGATTAGATGAAACAGGTTTTTAAGGTGAGAACCCTTAGATGATGCTTAGATCAAACAAATTGTCCAACGTTACTCAGTGCAGGTGCTGGGATCTGTAACAAGATGTTCTGACCCCGGAGATCAGGGTCTGCATCCCGGTGAGGTATTGCTGCATGAGACGGCTTATTTAATGATAATGATGGCACAGCAAATGTAGATCAGCCTGTACCCTAATTATGATAGGTGGATAGAAGAAAAACTAGGGAGTCATAAAAGAAGTAAAGGAAGTTTGTGCGCACAATAAAACGCTGAGATGACTACACTGATACTTGATTTTGCATAGCACCGTAACAACTGCTACAAAAATCAAATGCTAGTGGAGAGAGGACAGGATTTTGAAATAGCAGATAACTGACCTGAGTCTTAAAGTGCAAATATGTGTTTGTCAGAGGACAGTGGCAGTTTCTGCGTTCCAGTCAGAGCAAATTGTATGCCACTGGAAATCACCTGGGTTGCTCTGACAACCCATGTCTGACGTAAATGAGAGAAAAGAAAATCATGAAGGTACTTCAATGGTATGTTAAGAATTCTGCACTCTGTTTGAGTCAAGCTGTAAACAAGATGATGGATGCAAAGGATGTGAGCTATCAGAGCCTGATAAGTAGAGCTGTTGTTATCACTGATGTAGTTACTGTGGTTAATTCTATATTTCCAACAAGGAGTCAAAACAGAAATAGATGTATGTATTTTTAAAGTTGATTTCAAAAGTCAGGGGATGCCTGGGTAGCTCAGTCAAACATCCAACTCTTGATCTCTGCTTAGGTCTTGATCTCAGGGTCTTGAAGTCGAGCCCCGTGTTGGGCACAAGCCTGGACATGAAGCCCACATACATACATACATACATACAAAAGTTCAGTCAGCAAATACATACTGAGCACCTGCTATGCACCATGCATTGTTGTAAAGCACTTTATGTGAATTGGCTATTTCAGTCCCCTCAAGAATCTTGATGAGCAGGATACTATTATTATTTTCATTTTACAGATGAGAACATGAGGCACAGAAGGCACACATCTAAAAAAGTGATAGAGCCTGGCTGGCTCAGTCAATAGAGCATCCAACTCTTGATTTCGAGGTAATGAGTTCAAGTCTCATGTTGAGCATAGAGCTTACTTTACAAACTAAAATGAAAAGCTAAAAAAAGTAAAAATTAAACATATTAAAACTGATAGAACCAGTATTTGGTGTCAGGCAGCCACTCCAGCCCTTCAAGTTTAACAACTACCAGCTCCTTCCTCTCAAGCATCTCTCTTTTGGGGGGTATCAAAATACTTAGTGACATAGTGAAGAGAGCTTAAGTGGCAGATTTCACTACCGGAATGTGTCTTCTACTTTGAAAGAATGCCCCAAGGCTTAGACTGCTCATAAAGTTCATGTCTGCATTTTCTACTGTATTTTGGGTATTTTCCCTTGACCTCTATGCCTTGCTCTTGTGAAATAAATGTTTTAGCCAAAGAAGTAAGAAGTATTCCATAAGAGGACATTTTACTGTTAGTGCCTGGTTTTTGTCTTCTAAGGTATATACTTAAATAAAACCCAAGTGATAAGGGATATGGGCTTAATTCTTAAATTATATTTACTTTTTACTGATAAGTTAAAACAACTATTGGGTTATCAGAACATTCCCAGTAAACAATTCCAACCCTGACCTTATGGTAAAGTTTGTAGACCCTCTGGACAATTGAGCCCCACATATCCATCCTCACATTTCCTCTAGATCCTTTTGGCTGCTTATTTGATTGCCCAGCTGACCCAGAGTTCAGCATTTTAAATCTCTTTAGTCTCTTTTTACCAAAGGGCATTGAGAGGGACTGCTTTAATTTATTCCTCTTCTTGCTGCCATCCCCATAATATGCTCTCCTAGCTGCACGTGGTCATTTTATCTTCTCATTGCAAGTCAAGGAGGCTGCAAAGCCATTTAGCTTATCAGGAGCAGGTGGTACCAGGTATTAGAATACATGACTCCATTACTTTGGGAGAAGATACAAATCACCCAGGAAGCGTTCTTAGGTCTGCAGAGCAGCTGGGCCTGTAAGGGATAGAGGTCTTAATAACAGAGCAATTTTTGTTTTCAGAATGAATAATCTTTCTCACATACATGGGTTTCTTATGGCATCTGTTAATGTTTATCTTACTAAAAGAAACAGAGACTGGGATTCTATCACTTGCTAGGTGTTAAGCATACGATTTAACAAAAAGGGTCTTTGAGTCAAGTTTGATATTCCTTGACTTAGTTAATGTCAGTTGCAGACATCATTAAGCTCACTATTTAAAGTACACACTTCTCTTTCTGATACATTTCAAGGAAGGGCAGTGGTTCCTAATTGTATGAAACAGGAGGACACATCGGCCCCTCGTGAGCAGGTCTGGTATGTAGATGGCACCAAATGAATTGGCAATAATAGTTACTAATTAAGTACTCGCTATGAGTTAGATAATGTACACAAATGTGTTTTCTATAAACTTTTTATGTACACTTTATATCCCTGTTTACAAATGAGTAAATCAGGGGACGCCCAGGGGGCTCAGTTGGTTAAGTGTCCAACTTCAGCTCAGGTCATGATCTCACGGTCTGTGGGTTTGAGCCCTGTGCTGACAGCTCAGAGCCTGGAGCCTACTTTGGATTCTGTGTCTCCTTCTCTCTCTGCCCCACCCCCGCTTGCACTCTTTCTCCAAAATAAATAAACACTAAAAAAATTTTTTTAAGTAAATAAATAAACAAATGAGTAAATCAAGTTTCAGAGAAATTAAGTAACTGACAATCAATTAAGTGTAAGCCAGGTCATTCTGATTCCGTGATCTTGGTTGCATACTGGCTGCATGATACAGTAGAAATTCCTCTAAAATATGCAATAATACGTAGCATTCAGGGATCACCCTGTTCAGATGGAATGGAAGCTTTTGTTTTCTTTAATGGAAGAGTTCTAGACCCTTAAATCCCCTTTAGGATAAGTTTGCATTCCTTCTCATGGCACAGAAAACTCCCACTCATTAACACTCAACATGATAACTATTGATCTCTTGCTGGCAAAGTGAAATTGAAAATAAAGAAAAAAAACATGGATGGAGAGGAGATGATTTTTATACGAGTCTGTACAAGGCACTATGCTAGATGCAGGGACAGAAGAGGGCATTAGGGACACATTACTCTTCTCTGACTGCATTTAGCATTAAAGGAGACAAGTGACATGTTAATTATCTGTAAAAGCATGGCTAGAGATAAGCAATATAACAGAGGTACAAATGAAGTTATATAGGAGTTATGAAGACAGAGAAAACACTTGATTCTGCTGCATGGGATCAGGGAAGACTTGCAAAGGAATGCTATTTGAATTCAGCCTTGAAAGATAAAAAGGAATTTGACAGGATAGAGAAGGTGAAAAGAAAGATCAGATCTTACACACTGAAAACCTATTTAGGCACTAGAGATACAATGATGAATAAAGGCATGGTCTTGTCTTGATGGGAGATATTTAGATAAGTTATCTCTCTCAATCTAGGGGGAATATAGATATTTAGATGGTCTGGTATGTGTGGGGATGTTACAATGGAACTTTAAGATAATTTCCTTGAAGGCCTAAAGGCCAAGACCAAGTACTTGTACATTTTAAAGTGAGGTGCTGGACCACCTATATAGGATATGGTAAAAGAGTCTATATAATCAGGTCCGTAGTATTAAAGAGCAACAACCTCCAGGTGGGAGAAAGGGAGAGGGGGAGAAACAGACAGATAACAAAAGGGACAGAGACAGAGAGAGAAGAGGAGTGGAGAGAGGGAAGGAATATAGGTCTAGGAGGAGAGAGCAGTATTAAAGTATCAAGAGGGAGCATTTCTTTGGAGACAATTTGCATATCATTTTAGATCTCCCATTCCTTTTTTTTTTTTTTAATGTTTATTCATTTTTGAGAGAGAGACCGAGCATGAGCGGGGAAGGGGCAGAGAGAGGGAGACACAGAATCTGAAGCAGCCTCCAGGCTCTGAGCTTTCAGCACATAGCCCGACGTGGGGCTTGAACTCACAAACTGTGAGATCATGACCTGAGCCGAAGTCAGACGCTCAACCAACTGAGCCACCCAGGTGCCCCTTTAGATCTCCCATTCTTACCAATCAGTCAAATATCTCCTAGAGCTTGAGGGACTGGACTCTGACTCTTGGTAAGAGTCTAAGGAGAAGTGATTGAGGCTCAAATTGCCCCTGCCTGACAGCCAGGTCATCCTATGAGGGGGAGCTCATTGCAGCCATTAAAAAAAACAAAAACAAACAAACAAACAAACAAAAAACTGTGCAGTGGAAAGCAGTATGGAGAGAAGAAAGCCCAGCAGAGAGATGGTTGTGCCTCAGGGAGGAGCGCCATGAGTCAGAGGGGGGAGGTATGCCTCTCTCATGCTATTGCCCCTGGAAGTTCCCAACAGGATGTCACCTGGAAACCTCCAAAGGGGCACCCTTGTGAAATAAAAACAAAACACACAGCAATGTTGTGCCTACCAAAACGTGCCACACTGTCCATTTTTCACTTAGTCTCTTTCTTCCTGAGCTTGACCCTAGAGTGAGTGGTCAGGACAGTGGGGTAGTGACAAGGAGACTATCAAGAACCCACAGTTAATGACATGCTGTCCCAGGGTCAACTTCCAGACCTTAAACCTTGCATCCCTGCGGGTGGGGAGTGAGGGGAGAAGCTTTCTTTTAAACAAAGTTTGGAGTTCTGAATATTGGTACGGATTGGGCATTTTAATCCCGAAATGAGGCACTTTTCATGAAACAGCTTGTCAGGAATAGGAATAGTTCAGGGAGCTTTAACCAAAAAGAAAAAAAATAAAAATAAAGTATCCGGAGTCATGTTTATAAACCCTGGACACACATGAAATAACCTTAGCGGCTTCGACAGAATCCCAATCCCCTCCAGTGAAGGAACAGCAGTTTTTCCAGTAAGTTTCTCCCTAAATATTCTTCCCATTAACCGAATCTGATCCATAACGCGGAGGAGCAAGTTCAAGAGTTCCCTTCTGACCAAGAGCGGCTGTGCAGGTCTCGCGGTGGTGTCACGTGGCAGTGCGCGCAGCGGGCCGGCTTCAGTCCAACCAGCGTTTAGTGCACATTCGAATCATCTAGGGGTCTAGACTCCCGTTCAGTGGGTCTGGGGTGGGCCCCGAGAATCTGCATTTTCTAAAAAGCTTCCAGGTGAAGCCAAAGCTGAAGTGTTTAGAACTCCGATTTTGGGTACCGGACGGTTGGAGCTGGGTCAGACCGGCTCTGTCATTATTAGATGTGTGTCCTTGGGCAAGGTACTTAACCTCTCTCTGCCTTAGTTTCCTATTCTGTACAGTGTTGGTTATGGTAATAGTATTGCATCATAGGGGTGTTGTAAAGATTAAATTCATCACTAAATACAAAGCAATTCAAGGGAGAAACACTGTGCATTTGCTATTTCTTTAATGGCTAAACCCAGTGCTTCCCCTAAGAAGCTTACTTATGTTTTTGCTTTATTTTTATGTGTTTGGTGAAACACTTAATGTATCCATACATGTCAAGATTCAAAATACCCTAAAATGAGGTCCTCTTGCCTTTCTTTTCTTCCATCTCCCAGTTCTCCTAACAATTAATAAACATTACCAGTTTAAAATGATTTTTTTAATGGGCTCAGCTAATGGCTCTTCTGACTTTTTCCCTCATTTGCCAGGATCCTTATTGTGTGGATTTCAAAAAACCTCACAACTATAAGAGCCTAACCTCCCCATCCGCTAACTTTATCCCATTTACAAATAATAATACTAAGGTGATTCTGGTCTCTTTGTTTTATCTGAGAAAAATCTAGGTACAACAGGGCAGCAACTAAAGCTAAGGGTTCCATCTCTTCAACAGAGAATTAAGGCTGTTAAAGTCATTGTAGGACAATTTAGTTGATGTGCAGGAATGAGACCATGATGTTGACCCCAAATTTTTATAGAGTTCTTCCTGGCCCTGAACCCAAAAACCCCGCCCCAACCTGTCTGTTCTTACTTTCTACCCATCAACATGGCATTCCTTTTGCTCATGGAGCTCCTTTGGCCATAGTCCAACCTCACTTTTCCTAGGAATGATCCATAAATATTTTTATTCCACTGATTTCTTAGTGACTCCTCTCCCAGGCAGGAGTCTTGATCCTGGAAGGTACCAGACTCCTTGCTCCTAGGAAGTGGCAGGACATCCCTTACTTGGTGATGGCAAAAATGGTTGGGAGACTAGGAGAAGCTACTCAACCAGAAACAGGGCTTTTCAGGAATGCTGAATCCCCCCTCCCCACGGCCCCCCACCCACCCACACACGCACACACAGTTCTTTGACTGAACTCTTATTTCTGTATGACTGAGATGCTTTCTCTAGAATATGGCAGGTTGGGATCATCAAACTAAAAATTCAGTAGGCTGGGTCAATGGGCTTTTTAATGTCTGAAAGAGACCTGTATTCTGAAAATTCATTTCCTTGTGTTCAACGTGACAGACTTCTGTTGTTGTATCCCTAACAAGACATTTTTGCTAAGAAAAGGGTGAATGGGCCGCACCTTTCTCTGTCAGCCCTCAGAGAACCTGCTTCAAATTCCTCAGCTCATATAACAGGAATCTTGTTTTCTCTAGTTGGGGTGCAGGCGTCCACTAAATTGGCTATGATTTGCCTTAACCTGTCCATAACCTGCTGTCAAAGTGCATGCTACCTGTTTGAATGCCTGGTCACATTTTGAAGATCTTTTAACCTTTATTTGTTCTGTCAGGTTAATTATTTCTGGGGAGCTAAATGCCAAGACTGGCAGCAGTTCTAGCAGGAAATGACCTGGAGCCAGTGAGAAGTAAAAGAACTGCTTTCCTACAGGGATGAAATGTAGTGCAAGGATTGAATCTGGAGGAAACCTTCTACATATTTCTAACACGGAAGTCAACACCACTGATTGAATAATAGTTTGCCCTGCCGCCTTAGGTGGACGATCTTGAGCTTAGTAAAAAATAATCCTTTTCATCATACTTTAGCCTTTAGCAGACTCTCTGGAACCATTTTCCACTCCTAGCTCCCTTATGACATTAAGGATATGAAAGAAAATGAGAGGAGGGAAAAAAAAGCTTTCAAATCTTATTAAGGGCCTTTGGTTATCCAAGGATATTTTATCATCTTTATGCCATACACAGGTTTACTTATTCGGGGAGTTCTGTGTGAACATTTGGTTTTATGTAAAAAGCACCTGTTTCAATATAATTTGTTGCTAATATTTATTTGTAAAGGATTCATGATGATAAAACATTTAAAAATGAAAATTCCCCTAGCAAAGTTTGTCCATTTCGGGTTTTGATTTGTTTTGTTTGTTTAAGCCACAAATGGATTATTACATAGAACTCTAATGTGTACCTTCCCTGGTAGAAGGAGGGTGTGGAGAGGCTGGGCATACATCCAGAGTGCTCTTCCCCACCTCCTTATCCCTGAGCCAACCTCTAAGGCAATTCTTCTCTGTGCTCGGCCCAAAGGTTCAGTTCAAAAACAAGAACACAGTTCAAAAACTATTGCCCTGATACATGTATAAGATGATTTAGTTTCCCAAAACCATTTCAGCATAGGGTTATAAGAAAAACTTCTATTGAAGTTTGACAAATTTGTATTGTTACATGTGAGTTGCAATAACTCAGCGAGCAAAAAGGTGCTTCCAGAGTCGATCATTTTTGAAGCTTGTCAGTCTTTGCACCTGGCACACTGCAAACAATGAAAATTGCTGATACTTTGGAAGAAATAATCAATGAGGAATGTTTATTACAATGACACAATGTAAGGAGCACATTAAGGAAAGCTATTTCTTGTCACATTTCCATTCTTTCAAAATGCATTGCTTTATCATGCATCCATTCTTGTTTCTACAGAAACTGATTTGTACTTGCAAAATAATAAATATTCATCTCATATGGATTTTTATAGGTGACTGATTTGTAAAAATCAATAACTGTCTTTTGCCAGCTCGTGGACTGACATGATTGCCTTCATTTTCAAACATAAAATGACTGCATTAAAATAACATTAAGAGAGAAACATTGGCTGACACAGGAAGAGAAATTCTTAAATGAAAACTGCTCCAGCCAGCTTTAATCAGTTCCTATCATGCTTTTTATTATAGTGCAAATGGACTCTATTAAAAGGAAAGTCAATTCCAGATGATGATGCAAATAATTATAGCTGCCTTTAGCCTCTAGTTAGTGTTATTAACTAATGGTTTCAAAATATGAGATTTATTTCAGAAAGAGCATTTTCCTTTAGCAAAGAAACAGAAAATTGGGCTTTGTCTAATGTCAAATATGCAGATAAAAACTGAAAAAATAATTAGTCTGTTTTTTGGATATTAAAAAAAATGAAACAATTGACTATATCATTTCATATAAGTTTATTAAAGTTCATCAGTTCAGCAATTCCCAAACTAGTTTTGGTTCTCTATTAAATATGAGAAATTCTGGATATTCTATTTACCTTGTCCCTCTACCATTTGAAAGGCCCTGAGAAATTTTGCAGTAAATATCTATATCCATCTTCTTTATCCTTTCTTTCCATACTTAGTTTGAGCATGGAAACATTTTTAAAATATCTAGATTAATATTCTGTGTTACAGCAAACCAGGGAATTTTCTTTGAGAAATTATGAATGAATTTATAATAGTAGAGCCTATTTTTTTAATGTCTATTTATTTTTGAGAGAGAGAGAGAGAGAGAGAGAGCGAGCAGGGGAGGGAGAGAAAGGGAGACACAATACCCAGCAGGCTCCAGGCTCTGAGCTGTCAGCACAGAGCCTGACATGGGGTTCGAACCCACAAACTATGAGATCATGACCTGAGGTAAAGTCGGACACTTAACCGACTGAGCTACCCAGGAGCGACTAGAGTTTATTTTTTAACAAAATGCAATATATTGAATCAAATGTCCAGCCACTCAGTCATAAAATGCAATTATAGAATCAGAAGTTTTAACCAAGTTTTACAAACAGTAGTTTAAAAATAAAAGAAAATATTGTCGGGGTGCCTGGGTTGCTCAGTTAGTTAAGAATCCTACTGGATCTGAGCTCAGGTCATAACCTGACAGTACATGAGATCAAGCCCTGTGTCAGCCTCTGCACTGACCACTCGGAGTCAGCTTGGGATTCTGTCTGCCCCTCCCTGGCTCGTTCTCTTCCTCTCTCTCCTTCTCCCTCTCTCAAAATAAATAAATAAACTTTTAAAATATATATTGTCTCTAAAAACATGTTGATCGTTGAAGCATACCTCTTGAAATACTTTATTTTTCACTCTTCCAAATTTGAATGAAATTCAAATTGGCTTGTGCTCAAATTATGTTTCTTAGCATTGATACATTAATTTAGCTCCTTTTGCTCCTATATACTTCCATTGTTTCATATGTCACAGGAATTGTACCTTTTTTGCCTTTGTCTCAAGTGCAAGCTGCGGAAGCACTCTGCTGCTCAGTTGTTCCTTCAAGGAAAACTTAATTCACCTGTGAGGAATGTAGTGAGCTGACAGCCTCCAGCTGCTAAACCTTCAGGATCTGTCTAAGCCTTCAGGCCAAGGTCAACCCTTCCTAAGCAACACATAGTGCAGTAGTTCTGCAGAGGTATGGGGGGGGGTGGGGGTGGTTCCTGGCCATTTTGGCCAAATGCAGGACTCCTTTAGCAGGTAGTGGTTTGTTCTGGAGCTTCCCATGCTGACCACAATTTTGTCAGATTTGCCTCCTGACTTGAGAGCTCCTGCTTCCTCCTCCTCTTCTTCCTTTTATCACCCACAAGCGTTGCTTACAATAAACCTTTTGCACTCCTAACTGTCTCAGCTTCTGCTTCCAAAAGGACTGAACTGACACTCCCCTGTTAGTGTCCAAGATATTTTAGAGACAGGGTCATGTCTTTACCATTCCATTGTAAATATATATTATACAAGGGTTAAACAATAGGCACTCAGTAATCAAGTAAGTTTGCACTATAATTTAGGTCAAAAAGGAAGTATAGATATGGGTACAGATTCTGATGAAGAGGCCGTATTTGAATCATTTTTGTTACCTGGTTGTATATGTGTAAGTGCATGAGAGAATGCTGTATAGAAATTAGTAGAACATTGTGTGAAAAAGTCAAATTTATTATGGTGCAAGGTAACCTTTACGCCTTTTTCTCAAAGGATTTCTAGTCTGGGTGATCCCAAAGGAGAAAATTTGGTCCTAACAATATCAATGGGCTCAAGTTATTAGAATATCATATCCCATCCTCACAACTGGAAATCATTTTAGGTATTTAAATTCAGAAGAAATATTTTGAAAAAGATCACAGGAAGATTAATATAACATTTGTGTGCATAACAGATGAAAGAGAGAAGACTAAAAGAGAATCATTCTAGGGGACAATTATAGCAATCATGATTTTTGGTTATCATCATCAAATACTGGTTGTTGCCTGTGACATGCCAGACATTTTATATATATTTCCATATGTAATCCTCATAAAAAGCCTGAAATAGAGGTAGCAAGATTGAGGGAAGAAAGGCTCAGAAAAGCAAAACAAAACAAAACAAAACAAAAAAACAAAAAAAAAACTTGGTCCAGGTTCTTTCTGGTAGAAAGCTGATAAATGAAGATTTGAACCTAGTTCTATCTTATGCCAAACCTGTAGTCTTTTGTGGATGTCAGCCTGCCTCTTGTGTGGGAATGGGGATTCGTTTGAAACTAGCATTGTTTTTAAGAACTTTGTCTAAGTCAGAAGAATAAAAGGGAGGTGGCAGGTGGGGATCATTGCTCTGATCTTGGGCTCCAGTACAGATAAATTAAGAAATACAAGGCATGACCTAATGGGTAATATGGATACAAGTGAGCAAGAAGTCATTGCCAAGATGTCTGGAAATGTAGAAAAATGAAAGTCCTTATTGGCAGCTAAGTCTTGGTATTTGGAGAAGGCAACAGGAGGGTAAAAAAATGCCGTAACAAATGAATTGAGTTCAGAGAGAACAAAGTAACAATATGATGAGAAAATCAAGTGTATAGTTCAAGTTCAGATATAAGAGCAATCTTCTGGAATAGGGGAGGGGAAATTGTGACCATAGGGCCAAATCTGACCTGCTGTCTGTTTTTGCAAATAAGATTTTATTGGATTACAGCCACTCTTGTTTATTTACTTGGTATCTGTGGTTGCTTTCATATCACAACAGTAGAGTTGAATAGTTGCAGCAAAGACCATATCCAGAGAGCCTAAGTGTTTACTCTCTGACCTTTACAGAAAGTTCGGTGACATGTATTCTAGAAGGCTCTTAGAATTGGGCATATGGGAAACAAACCATAAGAGACTCTTGAAGATAGAGAACAAACTGAGGCTTGATAGAGGGGGGTGAGAGGGAGATAGGCTAAATGGGTGATGGGTATTAAGGAGAGCACTTGTGATGAGCACTGGGTGCTGTATATAAATGATGAAACACTGAATTCTATTCCTGAAACCATTATTGCACTGTATGTTAACTAACTAGAATTTAAATTTGTTTTAATGTTTATTTATTTTTGAGAGAGAGAGACAGAGTGCGAGTGGGGGAGGAGCAGAGAGAGAGGAAGACACGGAATCTGAAGCAGCTCCAGGCTCCAAGCTGTCAGCACAGAGCCTGATGCGGGGCTCAAACTCACAAACCCTGAGATCATGACCTTAACCTACTGGGCCACCCAGGCATCCCTGTATGTTAACTAACCAGAATTTAAATAAAAATTGGAAAAGATAAAAAAAATTTTTAAATAATAAAGCAGAGGTCAGCTAAACATTTTCTGTAAAGCGCCTGATAGTAAACATTTTGGACTTGGGGCCCACAATCTCTGCTGCATAATCTTTGGGTTTTTTGTTTGTTTCCAAAAATTGTAAAACTGTTCTTAGCTTTCATGAAGTACAAAACAGGCTGCAGGCCAGATTTGTCCCATAAGCCATAGTTTGCTGATTCCTGATCTAAAAGAAGGTTTCTATCCTCTGCCCTTATCTCCTGCTTCTTATTGAACATAGGCAAGCTATAGGTGGGTGCCTTTAATGAGAGACACTGAAGTCAGTTAGTGCTTGCTTTGGATTGTGGCTGAGGCAATTGACTATGCCATTTGGTAAAGAAAATTTTGCCATAATAAACCAAGTTCTGCTTTTTTTTTTTTTTTTTTTTTTTGCTCGTCACACAAATTTATAAAATGGCTTTCCTCTTAACTGGATTTGTGTCTTCTACTGACTTGAAGAAGTAAGTATAAGAATTGAGATCTTATTACCACTTGATAATATATATCCATTCAAAGACTCTGATACTGCTTCAGCGGTATGGGTGTAGAAATGCAGGACCCTCAAAGAGGGATATGACTCTGCATCTTTTGGGAGTGATCCGTGTCAGCCTGGTTCCCACCCCATCCTTTAATCACTTTGTAAGTATTAAGCGGAGTTATAAGGGTCCTACCTTGATGTCTATCTGTGTGCCCTGCTTCTCAAACCTGCTAGGGGCACTTATTATATCAAACAATCACCTTTTCAGAATCAAAGCTCAGTAACATAATAATTGGGAAAGCGGAAAGGCAAGAGAAGTCTTAATCCCCTGCCAATATTGGATCAGTCTGTTCTCCTTTATGATTCTTCCTTATGATTATAAAATATGTGTTTATTGTTGGATTTGCATATTTTGAACTGGTAATTCATCCTACAATGATGGTGGAAACAGTTAAAACGTATTAAATGCTATGTGCCAGCTGCCTTACTCTGTACTTTGTGGGTATTATCTCATTGACTCAACAGAGACCTCCTATTAAATGATCAGCGTTCTTATCCCCATTTTACATATCAGTAAACTAAGGCTTAGAGAGAGAGAGCAATTAACTCAAAATCTAGCAAGTGACAGTGCTTGGATTTTGGCCCAGCCTGTATGACCCCAAATACTCCCCACTATACTATACTGCATTTGTAATAAAGAATAATGCCCTTTGTCACTTTGGTGCCTTACCTAAAGGGATTTTATGACATTTTATAATGACTTCAAATATCATGAAAAGGAAAAGATACTAAGAATAAGGCAAAAAAAATCTGGAATATTTTAATAATATTTTTATAGTGTTGAGCACATAAATTTATGAATTATCTTCCTTCAGCTACATTAATGGGAATCTCTGGAGGCTAATTGGTTAATTATATTTAAGAAATTAGAGAAATGTTCAAAGTATGTAATATAGAACCAAATTACTGTTGGATTCAAATGTCCTTTATTATATCATTAGTAATGTTTCTCAGATCCTTCAATTCTGGAAAAACTTAATGTTTTCATGAAGGGTTTCTACCTTGTTATATGTATTACCTTCACAAAAGATAACAAAAATGTCAGAGACCAAGTAATTTGGAAAGAATTCAGACTGATGCTAAAAAATTGAGAGTCTGAATTAAATGTGGTGAAATTCAATAAGAACAAATTCAGGGTAGTGCACTTAGAACTGATTAATTCTCCCCACAAATATAAAATGAGGCTGTATTCTGAATAACAGTATATGAAAAAAGACTTAAGAAAGAAAGCAAACCATGTTTTGAATCATAATATATTGAATCTAATTATGTAGACTCTTCCAATGAGGTTACACTGATAAAAGTTAGCAGAAATATTTTCCTATTCTTAGGTGTTCAAAATTCCAGAGGAAGAAACATGGGAATGAGTTGATAACCGTGACTGTAAAGCATAAATATAGATTTACTGTATATGAGGCATATTGCTTCATAATTAACATATATTATCTCATTTGATCATTATAAAAACCCTAAGTTAATGTCATATTTGGAGATAAGTAAACTAAAGTTTAAAGAAATGCATGGGCATCTTGGCTAAAATATGATTATCTAAAAGAACTGCATTGAAATCATGATGGTCTATAGTGATACCCAAGTATAAACTTTTAAAAAATGTTTATTTACTTGGAGAGAGAGAGAGAGAGTTCGAGCGTGCACACGGGAGGGACAGAGAGACAGGGAGACAGAGAATCCCAAGCAGGCTGTCATTGTGGGACCTGATGTGGGGCTTGAACTCACAAATCTCAGAGATCATGACCTGAGCTGAAATCGAGTCAGATGCTTAACTGACTGAGCCACCCAAGAGCCCCGCCAAGCATGCATTTTTAAAAGTTAAAATATGACTGTGTTAAAAGATAAACTGGGACATGTTAAATTTTTAAGAATTTGAGTAAAAACTGATTCACACTGGACACTGTCAAACCAGAAGAAGTTAGAAGTACTCCATCACCAGGAGCTAGGGGAAAGACATTTACAGAGAGGAGGTGGAAGCAAAGCTAGGAGATTATTTGATTGACTATGTTTTAGCCAATCAAAGCCTTATTTGGGAAAGTTTAGTTGGCTGTTTCTGATAGGTTATCCTTAGGTTTTAATTTCTTAGCCTTGAGACATTTCAGGCTTAGGTTTTGGTTTGCTGACATAGGCTACTGAGGCACCAAATTCACCTCAGTCTAATGGCCTCCTTGTTTAATTAATTTAACACCTGTTACACATATCTAGAATGAACACAACAAAGATTTATTAAGGCATTAAGGTGAGAACTAATAAAGCGTTTTTAAAAAGTAGATACTTATAAGCATGTAAAAAGAATTTTATAATTTTTTTAAAGTTTATTTTGAGAGAGAGATCCGAGGAGGGGCAGAGAGTGAGAGGGTAAAGAATTGCAAGCAGGCCCAGCACTGACAGCACAGAGCCTGACATGGAGCTCACACTCACAAACCTTGAATTCATGACCTGAGGTGAAACCAAGAGTCAGTCACTCAACCGAGTGAGCTACGCAGGAGCTTCTAAAAGGAATTATTAAAAAAAAAAAAAAGACTTCTAGGGGAGATACAGAGCAATAAAAACAATTGTTTAAAAAGAAAAACCTAAGTTTTGGAGTTATCTTTTCTACTAAGCAATTTATCTGCATTTATACTAGGCAAAATCTACAAGTCAACATGTAATTTCATTAAATAATAGCAAATAACAAAGTCAAACAAAGGTGCATCGTTTAGGCACTTAACTTCAGGATAAATGGGGTAACCAGCTGTCTTAGTTTTCTAAGAACTGAGGGATTTCCCAGACATTGCACTCTCAAAGCTAAAATCAGGAAAGTCCTGAGCAACCCAGGACTTTTGGTTTCACCAGCAGTGCCCCAGTGTAACATTGAAAGGACATGCTGCATCCTCTTGACCTTATGCCAAGGTCAGTGAGATTGCAATAATGGTATTATCTTGTTCAAACAAATCTTGCTTAACTTTGCAGTGACTCAAACAAGTGACTTACAGTCAAAAGGGACTTCAAACCTTGAGAAATATTAAAATAGATAGACATTTGGGGGATTTACCTTACTTTGCATTGTACCTCCACATGCACACACACACACACACACACACACACACAGTTTCTTCTTCATTATTAAAATGCTCCTGCTCTGGTTAGTAAGGTCTAGAAATACAATGGTAGTTTGCTAACACAACATCTGAGCAAAGTCTGAATTTAGTATCCAGTGGGGTGCAATACACATCTCTTCATCCCTCACGTGATGCCCATCTTCTCACACTTTATGTTCATCTGCAATGCAAAGTTTACATATTTAGTAATTGCCTAAGATTTAGTTACTATCCTGAGTTTAGTGGGAAAAATTGACTCCAGCTAAACTAATGAGACTTTTCCAGGTTTTTTTTTTCCTTTTTTTGAAGACTAGAGAAGGAGAGCCTATGAAAAATTATCTAAAGCCACCAAATTCTAGAATATTGAATATTCATGTTATTAAACACAGATATCTACTTTCTCCATGCATTTTCTCCCCCACTAACTCCATCACTCCTGCCATATATTCAAATGTGCTCAGTGTTTGGCTTCTCTGAATGTCATCCTAGAGACTTCAGGCTTCGAAGAGAAGTCCTGAGCAGTAACTGGGGAATGACTAAGGGAGGTACCCGGATTGCAGCTCAGGTTCACTGAATCTGAAGACCCCAGAATGGCAGGAAATACAGCTGAAAGTTCTCAAGACCCCATAGGGAGTCTGTAAGGGCTGGGAATTGGCTAACTGGAAGAGGCCCAACTATGCTGGCTCTCTCTCTCTCTTCAGTTCAGAAATTATTTTCTACTTTCCACCAAACACGTACACCACTGTTCCGGTGAATGGTCCTGCCACTGATGGAAACCACCCCTATGGAGGGCCATCTACGGCCATCTATTTTTACTTGAGACTGCTCATTGCCATCTCACCTCCATGTCCCAAATTGCTCATCAAACACTTCTTCCAAATCCTCTCAGCAATTTTCCTGAGTGTAGTTCTGGTAATAGAAATATTCATCTCACTGCATAATACAATTGAATCAAATTACAGGATGACACCAGTTCTTGACAGAGCAATGCAAGAAAGTAGAAGAAAAATAAGAGAAAGTGGAAGGAATTCAAATAAAAAATAATCTTGCTAATATCCTCCAGTTGGAGAGTAGAGATGAACAAGGGTGGCCTGAGGATAGAGATAGGTATTTCTCCCCATTGCCATCGCTGAAGACCACAAATAACAACAGCAACGACAGTTGTGGGAACAATAAACTCCAAAGTAAGAATCGCGAGGAATCTCTGCAATCCAAACTCTGACCAACTCATCAGTCTATTCCAAATTCAAGGAAACAACTGAAAATCTGAAAGGCACTCAGATCAAGTTTAAGGAGAATCTTCACTGTGACTGAGCTGGTTCCCAGCTTTGGAGAATTTGAAGGAAAGATATACGAAGATATGGTTCTCTGACCACAGTTTCCTCAAACAGTTGAAGACCAGAACACAGACCATTGTATCTACAATAAAGCCTTCAGCCCAGTGTCCAAGAGACAGAGCCAAAGATTACCAGGACAACATGGAAAAGAATCCCACCCAGACTATTTTCCGGCTCACAGCACTTTTCAGGATGCAACATCAGTGCCTGTTCACCTTCTCAGGCTACTGTCTTTCTGTGCACTTGAATTTTGGAGCTACAAACTCTGAATGTATGTAGGATAAGATGGCACCATGCCAAATCTAATCCTTCCAAGGACAATAGCCACACAGCAGGAGGAAGACAGCTTGGTACTCTGGAATCAAGCTGTGATGGTGTTGGAGTTGGGGTTGGGGTTGGGGAAGGTGGTGCGTGAAGGACCTTTCTGCTTCCTTCAAGAGTACCAGTCTTAGAACTTTACTTCTCTCTTTGCAATTGCCAACCTGGCTCCAATAGTTTTGCACTTTAGCAGGTTGTACCCCAAATCAGAGAGAGATGCGTTGTCAGACCTAGTTGCTGGTGCCATTGTGACTTGTGTTTTTCTCAGCCTTTTTAGGAATATTATGAGGAAATTGAGAACAGATGTGCCAGGGGCTACCAGAAAAATGTCATTAGTTGGCTTTAAATGGCACGATATTGTCATTTGATACTATTTGCCCGTTAAATATGTTTATGCGGGCCAGGAAAATTGCACATTATGCTTATTACATCAATCTTCGTTCCGAAGACCAATGTTTCTCTTTATTTTTTTGTAGCCTCTAATTAGGGGAGAAATCTATAAATAAATTGTTTTAATTAAATTTTTTAAATGCCACTCTGAAGAAAAACATTAATTGGGTAATTTTTTGACTTCAAGGCTTCACTCACTATTATAAAGAAAACACAAATGAGAGAAAAAAATATGGATCAAATGAGTAGAAATACTATTTATACTAATCCTAGAAAGTCAAGGCTTAAGTGGGGGACATTGATTTCAAATTAAATTTGGTCCTACTTATTTTTCCTAATCAGGCCCACATCTTCCATGTCCTTCGTACATGTTAGTAGAGGTTCCAGTGAGTCCCTTTGCATTTCCTTCTTTTAGTTTTCCCCGGTTGGAATCCCATCTTATATCAACTGACCAGATCTAGGCCCTCCTATAGTGCCTAACTCCCCTTCCAAACCTCTAGAGAGCCTTCTCAACTAAATATCATCATGCTATTATTTTTTGTTCTGACAATGGTTAATTTATATTACTTTACCTCTGTCATCTTATATTGCATACATACACACACACACACACACACACACACACAAAATATATATACAGTTTCCACCCCAACAGGGAATATGTCCTACAAAAAGACCAATTCTTTGATCTATTTTATATTCCTAAAAATGTCCCTTAACACAATACATTATTTTTTCATTTTTTCAGGATTTGTAGAATGATGTGTACAGGGGAGCCTGGGTGGCTCAGTCAGTTAAGTGTCCGACTTTGGCTCACGTCATGATCTCACAGTTTGTGGGTTCGAGCCCCACGTCAGGCTCTGTGCTGATAGCTCAGAGCCTGGAGCTTGCTTCAGATTCTGTGTCTCCCTCCCTCTCTGCCCCTCCCCTGCTCACAGTCTGTCTCTCGACTCTCTCTCTCTCTCTCTCAAAAATAAATAAACATTAAAAAATGTTTTAAACAAATTAAAAAAAAAATAATGCATCCAAAATAAAAAGACTTTCCAGATAACTTGAATTTCTATTCCTGGGAATTTCCAAGTAAGAAAAATGGTTGAAAACAGAGACATGATAGGCATGTCCAGGCATGTTACTTAACTGGACTAGATGCCGGGCTATTTGACTAATCCCTCTCCTTTCCTGGATTAAAGATTACTTTTACCTTAAATTATTTGCTTGAGCTGATGGTTTTACTCTTAAAGCAAAGTTGAGGAGACTCATGGGACATGAGACCAGATTGTAATTTACAGATTTTCAGTGGTGCTTGATGCTCAAAGCAAAACTGGAAAAAGTCTGAAGTAGGAAGGTGGTAGTGTAGGCAAGAATGGCAGGATAGATAATAAGAGCTCTGTCATGGCCTTTAAAAAAGAAACAAAAGGCAAGAAAATCACCATGAGAAAGGGCAGGCAGTGGGTGCAAATGATGGTATGGGAACCAATTAAGGAAAAGAATAGATTTCAAGTCATTTTGAAGGTGCTCTTGCTAGACTGGGAAGGAAATCAAAGTAGGTAACAATTCAACCCAGGAAAGATGGATGAGTAAATTACAGTGAGTCTTATGTCCCTCTGGGATTTGTCCTGGATTGCCTGGTTTTGGCTCTCATTATTTTCTTTTACTTAGTTACTTCCAAAATCTCGGGGACAAATTCTAATCCTCTGTATCCAAATACCAAGTATAAGCATAATTATTCTAAATTTAGGAATCGGAACATTTGTATTAGAATCCTAGTTCTGCTACTTATAGGTTGATTGTCTTTAGATAATTCATTGAAGTTATTTGACTTTCACTTTCTTAATTATAAAATAGGCCTAGTAATAGCGCCTAAAATTGGGAGGATCTAACAAAATAACTTGAGAAGATACCTTGAAAACATAAACTTTTGTTCGAGTATGAAGACTATTACGTATTTGTAAAATTTAATATGGATGTTTCATTGTTACCTCAAATTTAGGATGTCTGAAAGCCCATTAAATAGCTTACCATCTAGAACTGGTATTTTTCCTTACATTTTTAATGCTGTCATTTTTCCATTGTTGTCTTACCCAAGTATGATAAAAAAGGGGAAAAAAAGACCTTAAGGTTGTTTTTTAATCCCTCCCATCTTTAAATATTCCCTGAGTCCTGCCTACTCCTTGTTTAGAGCATTGAAGGTGTGAATCCCTTTCCATTTTTACCATTTCAGTGTCTCTGTCTAGGCAATTACCTCTTACTCCTGGATTGAAGCCCATCTTTCACACCACTGTTCAGCTCATCTACTTCAATCGCTGCTCTTACCATCTTATCTCTGTTTATAGATTCTTTTAGGAGTTCCCTCATTTAATGTAACATTTTCTTACCAGAACTTATGACCTGCCACAATAGTGTCCTTCCTTAATCTTTCAGAGTATTCACAGTATGGATCCTCTGGGCCTCCCAGATATTTTCCTTCTGTTTAGAATAACATGGAAAGTGAGTAATGGTGGTATGAGGAAAGGATTGTGCTCAGGACTGGAGGGAGTAGAAATGACTATGTCAGGAGAGGTGAGATAGCAGCACAAAATATCGTGGGATCAGAGCTTTCTAAGTTTACCTGTGTTTTTGCCTGCTTTTTCTATTTTGGTTCATAGTTATAAATGGTCTTTATAAATTTAACTTCTGTAAAAATTTCTGGTTCTAACCAAAGCAAGACTTATATCCAAAAATAATACAGGAACTTGTATACCTAGGGTTAAAACTCATTTAAATTAAGTAATTATAGTTTTCAATACAAGGGTCCTTATACAGAACCAGTCACCAAACACACACACACATACACACACACACACACACACACACACACACACACACACAGATTTTAACATAAGAATCTTATTATATCTCTGAATACTGCTAAAAATGATACTCAGCAGCCTCACTGCAACATATTAAGTCTTAATTTTTAGAGTGCTAACCATTACCAATTTTCATCAAAAGGAAAAGAGCCATAATTGATGAAAAAATTAAATAGATGCATATGCTTGGTTTTATCACAAGCAAGTTTAGCCTCTCTAACGCAATGTTTCATCTTTTTATAAATACCTCATTTATCTCTTATTTTTATTGTTGTTATTAAAGCATATTGCCCTGCTATTTAATTACAGACGAGCCATTGTTAAAGATACTTCATTCCAGTCTGCCACTTGGTCTTCCATCTCTAACTGGTTCCTGGATTGTGTCAAGTCTGCCTCAGAGATGGTTCCAGAATAAGGGCTACCTGTCTAAAGATAGGCTAAAAGAATGCCTGTAAAGCATGAATAGGGTTCTCAGAAAACAGCACTATTCCACCTTCAGCTTGTGAAGAAGGTCTCAAAGTTTTTCACAGACATAATGATGATTGCCTGAAAATGCTTCAAAGCGAGAATAATCAATAGTCCAAGAGAACTTAAAATCGTCCCCAACTCCTCTATTGGTAATGAAAAGTACCTAATTAGGATATAATGTATTTTCATTAAATCTTGTGCTGTGTTTAAAGGTGTTACTGGTGGGGCACGTTGGTGGCTCAGTCGGTTAACCGTCCAACTTCGGCTCAGGTCATGATCTCACAGTTTGTGAGTTTGAGCCCCACTTTGGGCTCTGTGCTGACAGCCTGGAGCCTGGAGCCTGCTTCGGATTCTGTGTCTCCCCCTCTCTCTGCCCGTCCCATGCCTATGCTCTGTCTCTTTCTGTCTCTCAATAATAAATAAATGTTAAAATTTTTAAAAGATATTCTTAAAGGTCTTACTGGTAATAAGTTCTCTTCTGAACAATTGTGCACCACACCTAGCTTAGATGGAAGTAGCAAATAGAGTCTGAACCTAGTAGTGGAGACTGCAAAAGATATCTCTTGCCTCAGTTGCCTCTGAGTCACATACGAAGACACAGGGCCTGGAACTTAGTGACAAAATACAAATTATGTGATGCATGTCTCTAAGTGGTTGTGCATAACTAACTACTGAGCAAATAGAAAATTGATTCAAGGTAGTTGGCATTGTGACTCACCAGGGTTTCAGAAGGGGCTCAGTCAATCTTAAAGTTATATTCAACACTATTTATTTGACGCCAAAATGTAATTGAGCATTGTTTATTGTAACGTTATGAAACTAAACAAAATATTACCTCCAAGTTCTCTTTTGCTTTTATAAATAAAATTTATACCTGGTAAGAAGATATAAGTCTCTTTCATTTCCTTCTTGTCTCCTGCCATCTCTTCTTTCCTTTTCCTTCCTTTCTAATTATATATAGAAGGGCATTCTGGCCATGAGCTGTTTGTAAAAGTACATTGTCTAGGTGATGTCCTAGATCATAGATTGTTTACAGATATTTGCAGTTTGTACATACTTAGCTTTAATTATGAGGCCTTTACGAAATGATACAACACAAGATTTTAGTGTGACACTATCTTTTCTCCTCCATTGTTTTGCTTGTATGTGTGTCTGTTTTATTTATGAAAAAGATAGATTACTTCTGTGTTTCAAATCATCAGATGTAATGCTTGTAGGTATTTATATATTTCTAAACACGGGCCAATAGCTAAGGAAAGTATTCCCTGTTATGATGTTACTGCTTAACAGTAAACCACTATTAGTCTTTCCAAATCCCTGGGTGGTACTAGGATTAAGTCAGCACACCTGAGCTATGGGGAATACATTTAGATGGAGTTTTATTGGATTCCAGTCTCTTATTTCTCATTGATTCCAAGGGGGAAGGAAATACGCAGAAAAGATACTGCTTCTCAGTAGATCATTTAGAGTCCTCAGGGTGGGTTTCCCCTCAACTGCTTGAGAATATAAATTTGCCACAAGAGTGCTCCAAATCACTATTGGTTGGACTAGTTTCTTTTGTGGGAACCCCATACTGGCTGTGGGCACAAGCTCCTGATTAAGTGGACTTAAAGCTCCTGGAGCAAGAAAAAGAATATGTCTTTCTCAAATGCTGTTATTCCTTCACTCCCACAGCAGTGTTCTGCATATAGTAGAACCAAATGTACCCATAAAGATAACTGTGTTAGCTTTTCAGAAGACAGTAACCAGGATTATGTGACTTGTGTCTTTTGCAATTTCTTTTCTCCCTAAACAATACTCACTAACAAAACCATGACCTAGTAAAAGTCTGAGTACAAGTCCAGTAAACAGGGTGGTCTGTGTAGCTGCAGGTGAGAATCTGTCTCAGTGCATAGTAGAGACTTGGGAAGATACCACCTGATTGCTGCTTTGTTGTTGTTGCTGTTATCTGGTGTGTGACATGTAGAATTTCCCTCCGGGCTTCGTCTGAAGTCTATATGGCGATGGTGGTAATGCTTCTCTTGCATATGCTAAATTCCTATACACACTTGTTATGTAGCTAATTTTATTTTATATCACAGCAAATTCTTGAAATGGAATAATAGTTTAAAAATAGTGGCCCTTTATGCTCTAAGACAATCACATATTTTGGGTATATTTGTACTAGGATGGGGAGTCAGGAAAACTAAGGAAAGAGGTGCCTGAGATTCCAGCAGAGGCCACCCAAGAGGGTGAGTTATTGCGCCAGGAACTTGTTGTGCCACAGTCTGTGTAACTGCTAAGGAAGATGCAGGAGTAGGTAAAAGCACGGGTTTGGAAATCAAAAGATCTCTGTCCTAGTTTCAATGAGCAGTGCAATTTGGAGAAATCACATAATTTCTCTATGCCTCCATCTTCTCCTTTTAAAACATTTTTTAAGAACATTCTTAGTTATAACACAACAGTTTTTTCTGAGTACATTTCTGAAGTAGATTGTAAAGCTTTCCCCTGTGCAACACTTGGAACAACAAAGTCTGTTCTTGAAGGAATCTCTTTAATTTTTTGTTGTATTCATCTATAGGACGAATACACATCTCAGCAATCTCAAAGGCAGAAGGCAGGAAAATGTAGGTTATTTAGTCGAACTCAGGGCAAATGCAGCATGCCAAGGCTTGCACATTAGAAGACTTCTAGAATTTGTCAAGTTTCGTGAGTACTAAAGCTCTTTATTTTATTTTACATATGTAACTTTGTATTTTATTTTATTTTGGTAAGCAGAAGCATTTGGATTTTCATTGGCAGACTGGCTGTGCTGTAGAGAGGAGAAACTTGCCTTTATGGCTGTTGGATCTGTTGCTGTGATCAGCTCATGCTGAAGATGATGTGACATGATATGTCTGATCATAAAAAATATTATCTGGATGATTGGTTGAGCTGCCTTACGAGATATGGATATTTTCTTCCATTTAAGTTTCTTCCCTTTCAAAACTACAAGAAATCATCTTTTTATTAAAAAAAATCTTAAAACATCAGTCATTTTTAACCACTCATGCAGAAGGAAAAATCTCAAATTGTTATCAAGGTGGAAAATAATTTAACATTCACTTGTTACACAAATAAAAATAATGCTCATTGAATTGAGAAAAGGTATAAACAGTTTCTGGTAAATTTTTTCCAGAAAAAAAAAAGTGAAATTATCAGCATAATACTGATAACACCTGCTTGGGCTTCAAACATAAAATAAGTTTACCCAAAAAACCACATTATTTTAAACCTTCTAAATTTATTGCAGATAATATTTTTTGGTTAGATGCAATATTTTTATTTTCAGCTATCAGGGTGCCCATCTCTTGTGATTTTTTTTCAGAGTTTTATTGGCCCTAAAAAGATGTTTACATCTTGGTAGATGCTGTAGAGGCAGAAAAGTTTTTCCTTCTTCCCTTCTAGGTTCTTTGTTCTAATAACTAAATTCATGTAAGATACACCAACAGTAGAACAGACAGAAATTTAATACCATGTATACCTCCTCTATACATGGGAAAGACCCAGAAAAACTGAGTAAGTCTCTGAAATGGCTGAAACAATCACCTTAAATCCCATCTTCAGCTAATGACAAAAAATGTTGGGGATGGGAAGTCAGCTATGGTTCATTACCAGGAAAAGCATAGCAAACAAAGGTGAGGTTGTTAAGCAGATTTAAGTCATTGCCTTCTCCACTGATAAGAGTTTTTAGAACTATATTGTACTCCTGAAAGTAACATAACACTGTATGTTAAGTATACTGCCATTAAAATGAAAAATTTAATAACAAAAAAAAGTTTCTAGAGATTGAGTTTATCCCTTTCTTCCTGGTACAGTGAGGAAGACACCCTTACAAATGGAGATTTCCCTTATAAATGTAAGTCTCTTACAAAAGCATAACTCTACTCAGGTTTTAGAACTTGTTTTAAAAAAATAATCAGCTTAAAATAATATGCCAAAGAGACATATTTTGGGGTGGCAAAATCTGATCCCCTTCAGTCCCACCTTTGAAACTTCAAAGAAGTTTTGCAGTCTAGAAGCTAAGTTGATAGGTTGTTCCATAGTTCATTGAACCAGTCTCAGTCTTGAGAATAGCTAAATTCAGTTAAACAGTTTTGTCTTATTTCAGGAGGCAGGTGATGCAGGTGGGATCCCAAAATTAGGCTTATGTTCTGTAAGCAATCATGTATTTAATATGAAGCATTTCTGTGGAAACAAAGAAGACCAAAGGTTAAAGGTCACAGCAAATTATAAACTCAGTGTCTGAGTCCTGAGAGCTACCAATAGAGACAATTTCTAGATATCAGCCTGGAAGCATCTTGAGATGGACTGAGGGCGGGCAGTGGCAATCTGACAGATTGTGCTGGTTTGCAGTTTGAATGTATCTGACGATGTCATCGAGTGTACTAGTAAACTTTTTTGAGTGACCCATATAACAGACACAAAGATTGTCTAAACATGAGCTATTGCGGTGCTTTCTCTGAAGTTTGTATCAAATCGTCTAGCTTCAGTTTTCAGGGCTTGAGGAAAATGGGCAGTGATTCCAAGTCAAAGGATGGGAGAAAATTGGAAACATTAATTTGTAAAGTCATAGCCAGATATTTGAGGAAACGAGAGGAATTCAGGATCCAGTGCAGTTTATAGGCAAACAACAAATCTTCAGAGACAATCAAAGCTAGAATCTAATGTCCAGAAAGGTATGTTACTGAAACATAATTTTACTCTCTAAAATCACCTTCATTTCTATCCAGTCAGCCAAATTAAGACAATTTTTTTGGTAAAGTAAGTTTAGTTTTAATAAACATTGTCTGATTATTTATGTAAGTGCAGCAAGAATAGCAGTTGACTATATAGGCTCTTTTAAAATCTGCTTTGCTGAAGCTTTTCATAAGGAGTCTCAGATTGAACTTTTAAAAGCCCCTCAAGGCCAAGAAGCCAAACCAAGGATTTGTCATCAGACTTGCCTACAATCCTGTATGTTTGGTTAAATTCCCTTCTTTTCTAGATCCCCAAAATATCCTAAGAATCCTGCACCTGCAGGGAAGTAACCTTCCTTACTCACCTGGTAATATTCCCGGGAACTCTATAAGCAAAGTACCAGGCTGTTTTTCAGAGGGGCTTTTCTGGCTGCATAAAGTCAACCTTAGTTCCTTACAGCTCTCTGATCATATCTGAGGCTATGCATGCCTCTCTCAAATATGGCATTCCAGGAAAAGCCTTGGTAATAAAACCATTGCTTCCAGTATATCCTATTACACAGAGAAGAGATTCTTACTGAACTTATGCAAAAAAATATATTGCATGAAGGTGAAAATATAAGAATACTCAGAGGTTTTGAAATCTGGAGGGATCAAGTAGAGAGAAAAAGATAATTGTTTCAATTTGTTCACAAAGGTATATTTTATTGAATTGCTGTAAATCATAATTAACTTAAGAGAAAAAGCTTCCTTAAACCTAGAAAAAAAAACAGTTAAAAAATCAGCAATAAAACAAAAAGTCACAAAAATTATAACCATCCTCATCAGTTCATTCAGTCCCATGTTATTAATTTTGTTCTATTGAATCCAGTTTATCCATTAGTTCTGGACATTTTTTTCCCAGTTTGTGTTTATGATCCTAACTTCAGCAGAAACTTGTATTCTAGAGTACTTTCCAGGAGACTCCTTGAAGATGAAGCATTTTGGCAAAAAATTTTGCAAAAGCATCAGAGCAAAACAAAGACTTAAAAATGGCCATGGCTAAAAATCTGATGAGAGTTTATTACAATGCAGTTAACAAAACAAATTTGGTTATTTCTATGACACACAACACTTCAAGATAATAACTAGAATTACAAGTGATAACATTTTACCAGGACATACTAGATTTTTAGTAATCATATACGGCTTCTAGGACACTTATATTAATAGCATGTTATTCATAACATATTAATGTTATAAATAATTAATATATTGATAGCATGTATCTATACAGATATAATATGAGAGGGTTTAATATCACTTGACAATGCTTCCCATGCAATTTAACACACCAAATAAGCCTAATTAGTTTAACAAATCTGTTAATATATTCCAGTGACCCTTTAGATTATCCCACAGTTTCTTCCAAATCAAAAAAACTTCACTGAGAATTTGATTTGGTGAAGTCTGTCAAAAATATCAAAGATTTTGAGGCACCTGTGTGGCTCAGTCAGTTAAGCATCGATTTCAGCTCAGGTCATGATCTCACAGTTTGTGAGTTTAGGTCTTGCATCGGGCTCTGTGCTGACGGCTTAGAGCCTGGAGTCTGCTTCAGATTCTGTGTCTCCCTCATGCTCTGTCTCTGTCTGTCTCTCAAAAATAAGTAAGTATTAAAAATATCAATAGATTTTGATTTCATGACTAAATAAGGTCATAGTTACTGTGAAACAATACTTATGTATTTAACCAAAATGACAAAGATTTCACAGGCAAATATAGAAGGTTACATAGTTCTGAGCAAAACTTAGCTCTTTTAATATTGAGAGGACTAGGTTTACTTAAGTAATCAAAGACCTGATGATAGAGATAACATGAAGCACAACCATTTTGATAAAGTACAAAATCTTCCCTTTTTAGGCAGATTATTTTAAATGGTAAAAACCTTTTATAGTCTCTTATGAAGAGGAGACTAATAGTCCAAGATTACTTTTGATACTGAAATTCACTCACTCAATGAGCAAGGGGCAGAGAGAGAATCCCAAGCAGGCTGTGCCATGTCATGAGGCCATATTTGGATATTGCTAGAGGTCTAGGATAATTACTATTTATTTATTTTTATTGTTTGTTTGTTTGTTTATTTGAGAGAGATCAAACAGGGAAGGGGCAGAGAGAGAGAGAGAGACACCAAGTGAGCAATGTAGGGCTGGAACTCATGAAAAGTGAGATCATGACAAAAGTCAGAGGCTTAACTGACTGAGCCACCCAGTCACCCCAATTTCCCTTCTAAAGATTTCTTTCCACAAACCTACAACTTTCAGATTTTATCATATGGTTTTTTTTCCTCTTTTCCTCTTGAAATAACCAGTTTTACTTTAGGACAAATTTACTTTTTTTTCCCCTTCAACAAAAATGAAAAAAAAAATGCATTTCCATCTGTTATACCTTCTTTTATTAAAAACACACATCCTACTTTCTTTGCATGTGAAGATATTTCCATTATCATTTCTAATAGTTTTGGTTGCAAATATTAATTAGAATTCTTAGCCCTTAGAAACCTTAATTTCTAGTGAAAACTAAAAAGTAAGTTATTATGAACAGTCTGGTACACCAGTATTCCTTAGATTGGCAAATTTATGAATACATTTTATAATTTCTGGAAGCATGTGCTGCTTCATAGTATGATCTTTCAGTAAAGCACAAGACATGTTTACCAACAGACTCAAATTTATCTTCAGTTTCTTTGTAGTACAGAAGCCAGAAATAGATAAACCATTGTTCAGTAATTGTTTTATTATTTTATCTTATTTGGAAATGATTTATATATTGAGCAAATTTCCATCATTTAACTTAGCTTAGCAAAACTCTAAAGTTTTAAGTTACCAAAAAAAGATTTTGGTAAGTATTTTTAAGTACACCTTCCATAAAATGGAATTATAGCTAAAAAGTTCACCTAAAAACTCTTACCCCACTAACATCTCTCTAAATCACTTCCTCCCAAAAATTACATTTAGACTACCCATGAAAACTTCATGAGCCATTAGACAAAATCAGCCATCATCCTAGGCTATTTTTCTTGCTGACAATTTTCTATAACAGAGATATAAAACATGAACTTATTTGACTATTAAACCTAGGCAGGATAAAAGTTATATGTGTGTGTTATATTCACTATTGATAACTCTAAAGACATATGTATTTTAACTAAACCAATGAACTTAAATTAGCTTTAATACTGAGTATTTTCCAGATCATGCAAACCTACAAAGCATTTAGTTTCTGTTATATTTCTGAGAACTTTAGAAATGCTTAATTTTTAAGTACTTGAGTTTAAGTCAAGTATATAGAGCTCTTTACAAATTATTTTTGGCAATACCACCCAGAGGTATTGCACACATAAATATGCAAACAGACACAGAGACCCCATAGCCACTGCTTTAAAATTTGAGCCATTAGTCAGGCACAACACAAAACTCACTGGTTTATAAAGAAGAGTTGGATCCAAATTTTGTTTTGGTGATTAGAATAAGTTAAGTTCACCCGCTCAGATAGCTAGTTTTTCGACTAATATTTGTGGAGAAGATACTTAAGATTTTTTCATAGCCCAACTTCCAAATACTTCTCCACAGTAGTTTTTTTTTTTCTTTTGATGAGAAATATCTCCTTCTAAACTTTTCATTTCAAAGGATGGCTCTTAGGTCCTGGAAAAGACAGAGAGATAATCTACATCACAAAGACGATTCAAGTGTTCTCCAAGATGGAGTTTTGGGGCCATATTTGACTATTCTCAGAGGACTAGGATAATTACTATTTATTTTTATTATTTATTTATTTATTTGTTTGTTTGTTTATTTATGAGAGATCAAGTGGGGAAGGAGCAGAGGGGGAGAGAGAGAGAGAGAGAGAGAGAATCCCAAGCAGGCTCCACACTTAGCATGAAGCCCAACACAGAGTTTGATCTCACAAACATTAGACCTGAACCAAAATCAAGAGTCAGATGCTCAACCAAATGAGCCACCCAGGCACTCTGATAACTACTATTTAATTTCTTTCTTTCCTTAAGTGTAAGATAATTCTGTTTCCAATATCCTGACCTTTTTCAATATCTACAGGCATTTTGAGACCACTAGTGGAGGTTTGGGGATTGGTAAGGATAGGCAAGCTTTAGATGGCCCCTAGAGCCACATTTCTGGTTTTGTAGAGATTTCCAAAACAAAGACAGTTGTTTCCAATTCACCAAATAACTGGATTATAGCCTAAATATCAAAGGACCAACCTGCCTTTCCAACTACCCTCATTTCTCTATGGCAGGGAAATTTCCAACTAAGATAGAAATGAAAAGATTTATGCCTTTGTAAAGTTTGTGTAAAGTAGTTTAACAAAAGCCTTCTTTTATTTTTAAATGTATTTTTTATCTTTATTTATTCTGAGAGAGAAAGCACATGAGCAGAGGAGGGGCAGAGAGAGGTGGGGCGGGGGGAGAGAATCCCAAGCAGGCTCCTTGCTGTCAGATCAGGGCTCAATCTCAGGAACTGGGAATCATGACCTGAGCCAAAATCAAGACTTGGACACTAAACTGACTTAACCACCCAGGCACCCCAACAAAAGCCTTATTTCTGAGTGTGCAGTTGAAACTTAGCTTCTATCAGCCCCCGAACATGTCTTCAGCTGATAATTTATAGGAGGTTAGGAAAAAATTTTGTCATCTGTTTCTTCAGTGAATGGGCTTGTGAATGGCCACTAATCTTCCTAGTTTCTACATTTAGTAGGATCTTCTGAAAGGGACGATTAAAGGGATTTATAATTTAAAAGATCCGCTGCTGTCCAGGGGACACGAATTCTTTGTAATGGGGGTCTTGCATACATTCTCAAAGGACATTGCATAGGAAGACCTGAAGCTGGCAGAGCCTAATTACGGAGCCCTGGAAGATGGGAGGGATTGTAAAGGACAGCAAAGCGAGTCCTACCACCCATCTTGGGTGTTTCTGTTAAGTTCATTTCCTGGCTTTCAGCATTTACATGTGTTAACTATATACTTTGTGTCTAGAGATTAGGCTGAGTGCTCCCTGTAAATCTTGTAAAAAAGAGGAAGCTAAAATAAGCAGATGGGATGGATTTTCAGAAGAGGAATTTACGTTGGATGTGGACATTGATTTTTGTCTTAAGTCCAATTTTTGTTCTTTTTTTTCTCATCAAAAGAGTTGCTAAAACTAGCCATTATACTTCTTTGTGTCCACGTTTTAAATTTGGTCTTTCTATAGGTACTAATAAGAAAATTGTTTAGGATAAGAGTTCTGAAGAAAAAGGAAGAGGAGGGGGAAGGATAAGGAAAGGAAAGGAAAGGAAAGGAAAGGAAAGGAAAGGAAAGGAAAGGAAAGGAAAGGAAAGGAAAGGAAAGGAAAGGAAAGGAAAGGAAAGGAAAGGAAAGGAAAGGAAAGGAAAGGAAAGGAAAGGAAAGGAAAGGAAAGGAAAGGAAAGGAAAGGAAAGGAAAGGAAAGGAAAGGAAAGGAAAGGAAAGGAAAGGAAAGGAAAGGAAAGGAAAGGAAAGGAAGAAGGGAAGGGAGGAAGGGAGGAAGGAAGGAAAATTTTCAAATATCAAAGTTTGCCCAATTCAAAGGATCCATCATCTGGCCATTGACAAATAGGATCTTATTTTAATCTCGATACCCACTCAAACCAATAAGCCTTTTTATGGCTTAACCAAGGATACAAGACCATCTCCAAAGGAGAATGCAAAAGCTGCAGGCCTCACAAGATCCAGAACTTTCACTTTCAGAGTTAGCCTAGGATAGCAGAAGCCTTCCTTTCATAGGCAGTAAGAATAGCACAGTATAAATGGTACCTCTGGTTTCCCATGAGAACATGAGATACCTCCAGTTGCAGACCTGTTAATCTGTGACATTGGGTAGGTTCTACTGGACTGGGACTTTTCCAGCACTAACAAGGGAATGAAGGTTGAGATGACAAAGGCCCCTTATGGACCAGGACCACTTATGACAAATTCCCCTGAAAGCTGGCACAGCTGGACAAAGAGAACACTGTTTATTGGATCCACAGCCTAGTTAGCTGTTCATCAGATGCATGTCTATACATGTACCCTCCAGCTGACAGACTAAGAAGAGTATTATCACTGGTCATAAAACTAGGTTCTCAAGCTTAGAACAAGACGGAAGAGACAAAAAGAAACAATGACAGTCTCTGAGAGAAAAGGGATCAATAGAAAACAAAAGTACTGATAGCAAATTTTTTACAAAAGCCACTGTACCCAATGAACTAGTTCACGCAAATATTTTCTCCTGCTCACCTAAATTTAGACAAAGAAAAGGACTGGATCACTCTTGCTTCCATTAGACCCTGAAGGCAGAGATCCAGGAGACTGATATGGTGAGAATTCTTACCTTCTGCTGGCTTTTGTCAGAGATCCCAAGATCTCTCAGCTGCAGTGGCTCTGGAATGAGCAGTCACCAGTATGTGAAGGTCCCATCTGGGTTTCCAAAATAAGGGCAGAAAAGTTTCCTCTTGTATCCTCTTAGGTTCTTTGGCTGGTCTCATAGTTAAATTGATGTAAAATCAACAGGAGAAAGCAAACAGAAATTTAATAACACATATACCTCCTATACCATATATACATAGAAGAGACCCAGAAAAACTGCCTAAGTCTCAGAAATGGCTGAAGCCATCACCTAAAATGCCATCTTCAGCTAAAGACAAAAGGTGTTGGGGATTGGGAGTCAGTTATGGAAGGTTACCAGGAAAAGCACAGCAAACAAGGGTAAGGTTGTCACACAAATTTAAGTCATTGCCTTCTCCATTGAGAAGAATTTCTAGAGATTGAGTTTTCCCCCTTTACCTGATACAGGGAGGGAGACATCCTTACAAATGGAGATTTTCCTTATAAATATAAATGTTACAAAAGGGTAACTTTGACCCAGTTTTCAGAGCTTTTTCTTTTCTTTTCTTTCTTTCTTTTTTTTTTATGTCTGCCATTTCTTTGAAAAAAATAGCTAAGTTAAGATAACCAATATACCAAGGAGGCATATTTGGGAGTTGCCAACTCTGCCCTCCTTCACTGTAGGGATTAAAGTTTATGACTTTTTAACATACACAATGTTGGCGTTATTTTTTGTTCATTGAACATCCACGGCTCTACTTGTGACAGGCTGTCAAGAAACATGTCTCTGAAAAGGCAGGTTAGCTCCTCAGAGACAATCAGTGATGCAATACTCAGTGATGTGCTACACCCCGCCAGAGTGCCTCTTACCGTTCCTGTGTGCAGTGATGTGATGTCTGAACTATTTGTTTTGCTCTGCCATAAGATAGCATTAGCAGATGTAATGGGAACAGATCACTCATTTGTGGAAATATTTATGGTCGTGCTTTCAAAGGACCATTCAATACACAGTTGCGACTGATGAAGCATATAGCAGGGACTGTTTCTAAAACCATGTGGGCGAAAATGTCATCCTACAAGGCAGTTAAAATGTGTTAACTTAATATGTGTATGACCAGAGATTAGAAAACATTCTCTAGCTGTCATATTTGAGCAGATTCAACGCACGTGCATTTTCAGTAAAATAGAAGTAAGTAATCATCTTATGTTGAAAAGGCCAGGCTAAATTGCTTTAATTTAAGAGGAAGGCTTCACTATCACATAGTTCAGGCTGCCCAGCAAGGAACCTTTTCATAACCAAAATGCACTTTTTTTTTTTTACCTGACAAAGCTTTTTTAACATTACAGATATTGTTTTCTGAGCAGTACTTAAAATCACACTTCACAGCTCCTGAATGCAACACACTGAAATGTGAAACTGAACCAGTCTTTCTCTTTTAGGCTGCTGATAAATTTTCTATCAAAATGAGAAAAGCCATAGAAGATGAATTAATTTAACAGATGCCCATAAGTGTGATGTTGGCCACATACAATAGCTTTCACTGCCTGTCGGTAGCTTTGCCTTCTTTCACTAAGCACCTCACTGTGCTCTAATTACTGAATGTCTTTTAGTCCAAAAGCTCCCTAGAAGCAGGTCATAATAAAATGTAATGCCCAGTCAATAAATGCTGGCAAATCTTTGTCAAAATTTGCCAAAGATATTGAGAAAACCCTGAAAGGGTAAGGAGAGAAGGCTAAATGCATTCAGGAATACAACAGGGAGGTAACTTTTAGACACTTTTTAATACTTTCATTACTTGGGGCTACTTATTAGTACAGTAATAATTTACTAAATAGGAGCAATTTAATAGAGAATCCAGAAATGTAAAAGAATTATTGCATCTCTGAAAAAAGGACATAGCATTCGCTCTGAAAAGATGAGACCCAGCATTTCCAATAAAGTTGATTTACTACTTAATGCACATCTGAAACAGCATGGTGTTGGTTCAGAGAGCAGTTTGTAGCAATTTGATTTACACTAATCAAATAAAATGGTGCATTTTCCTGACACATAAATGAAGTACACATTTTAAAAAATTACTTAAGAAAATAGCTATTCAAAGTGTTCAGTCATCATGATGGAAGCTAGTGGACGTTTCACACTTACATTAAATTGATGAAGTTTAGTTGTCTCTAAGGATACATCTTTGCAATCATCCATCTTGTATGTTTTAAGAAATCAAAAGTTCATCCTTCTAATTTCATTTAATTTTATATCAAAAATGTTTTTAAAATATGTAAGGGATGTGGAAGGTGGAATGAGAAACTCCAGCCAAATAGGAGTTCTAAAAGGAGAGAAAATATTATGTAAGAAATGTTGCCATTAAATGTTTTTCTTAAGAGATGGATTGAGTGTTTGTGTGAGGGCAGGAATTCTGTAAGGTTTGGATTCCACACTAGGTACTGAGCACCTGCTTTATGCCAGGCACCATGTTAGGTGCTTAAACTACAAAATTGTATATATTGTGGTCCTTTTAAGTAACAAACTCAGGTTTATTATTGGAGATAACTTGGTATGATGGAGACCAGATCTTGCAGGCTAAAGAGATCTCTCAGAGCTTGAGCTGAGCCGAGCTAGAAGAATAGCTAGTCATTTTTTAAGCAAGTAGTGGTATGTCTCTGTTTGGGAGCAAGGGGCAATGAGCCCAAGGGTGTCCCAGGCAGATATGTGAATTGCACAGAACCATGCATCTGTGAGCAGATACGAAGATGTCCCACAATAAAGGACTCACAGGCTTTGCCAAAGAACCTAAGACTAATTCTGAAGGTCCTGAAGAGCTATGGGAGGTTTTTTAAGCCAGGCAGTGTCATGGTCATTTTAGGAAAAGGAGTGAGGAAGACTTGAGATGAGTAAAAACAAATGGAGACAGGGAGGTACACTTACAATGCCGTTGAAGTGAAGGTGAAGACCTGAGGTAAGTCATTCACAGGAGGACAGAGATTTGACAAATACCAAAGTGGTGGACTCAGATTCAACTCAAGACAAATTCTATGTGAGAGATGAATGAGAGGACAAAAGTACAAAATCTGGTTTGGAGTTTATTCGTTTTTCAAGATGACCAAAGAGATAACATTGACCCTAACCAAAAAAAGAGAAGGAAGAGGAGATTTGGGAGAAGATGGTAATTGCCTTGTGTTTAATACAGATCTGGAGCTTATTGGAGACATTTGAGATGGGCTATAGAATTTGAAGTTACTGGAATAAAGAGCATTGAATTTACAGATGTAGGAGATTTCTAGGGAAAATATGTAAAGAAGAGAAACAGCTGAAGGCGAGAATATTTGGAGAAAATACATACTTAAGTACTATTAAAAGAGTGTAGATCTATAGAGTCAACTTTAAAAAGACATCCAGGAAAGCCCAGGAAAAAGAAAATAAAGACAAGAAGAAAGAATTTCAAGGAAGTCAAAGTCATTTAAGATATTTAAAGTCTAAAACTGAGAGTTGATGGAGGGTGAGTGATGGGTATTGAGGAGGGCACCTTTTGGGATGAGCACTGGGTGTTGTATGGAAACTAATTTGACAATAAACTTCATATATTGAAAAAAAATAAGATATTTAAAGTCTATGGAGAAGTAAATTAACATAAAGATTGAATAAAGCCCATTGGAACAACGAAAGAGTTTCAATGGAGGATGGGTCAGGGAGACCTAGAGGCTGTGGGCTGGAGGAGGAAAAGGAGAGGAGAAAGTGAGACTGTATGTATAAGCAAGCAAGAGGGTGGTGGGGTGGTGGGGAGTGTAACAGTTTAAGAGGGAGGTAGGATCAAGAATGTTTTCTACTTTTAAGAAAAGAGAGGTTTGGCCAAGTTCATAGTTGGGGGTGATAATGAAATAAAATGAAAACATGACAAAGAGGTTGAAGATAGAACCAAACTAGAAGATGGTGATGGCTCAGTCTCTGAGCAGGCGGGTGATGATGCTGCCCAGGGAAGGAAGAGGGGCAGCAGCCACTGCGAGAAACAAAGGAAGAAGAAGAGACTTGGCGCAGACAAGTTTGAAGATTAAGAGTATCAAGGCTTTGGGTGGAGGGCCGATGGGGCAGTCACACAGAAATGAAAAGACTAGGGTTATTACAAGTGCATGGTCTCCAACTCCAGCCAGATCTCAGCACTGTCTAAAAACCCATTTAAGTGTCTCCAGCTAAGTTATCCTTCCCTGAATAGGATAACTCTAAGGATGGCATTCTACACTGGCTCTTAGATTTTCCCCGTTGTCCCCAGATTTTACCAAACATGGTAACTTGTTTGATAATGTACACTTTATTGGGTATTTTCCCTTTCCTGTATCACTTGCCCACTCCCCGTAGAATCTACTCCCAAAATAACAATTTTTATTTAAATCCTTTTTTCAGGATTGGCTTCTGAGAAAACTCAAAGTAGAACAAATAAAGTGCTTAAAATAATGCCTGCCATATAAGAATCACTCAATGATGCTTTTTGATATATAAATCGGGGATGATAAGATGAATAAATATTATCTACATAATGTGCTTAGTTTAGTGCCTGGCACATAGAATTTGCTCAATAATAGCCATATCAGTGTTCAGAGCTGGTAAAGGCCATTTAGTTTCCAGGAATCATGCCACATAGGGTTTAGAATGAACTACTTCTAGGGGCGCCTGGGTGGCTCAGTTGGTTGAGTGCCCAACTCTTGATATCAGCCCAGGTCATGATCCCAGGGTCATGGAATTGAGCCCTGTGTCAGGCTCTGCACTGAGTGTGGATCCCGCTTAAGATTCTTTCTGTCTCTCCTTCTGCCCCTCTCCCCCACTTGTGCTTTCTCTCTTTCCCTCTCTAAAATAAATTTTTTTTAAAAAAGGAAAGGAAGAACGAACTGCTTCTACTCTGGATGAGTGAAGAGAAGCAGGGGGCTCCAGGAAGAGCCAGACAGAGAGCTGGAGGCAGCATTCTCTGAGTGGGTTGAGGAATGAAGGGTGGTGGCACAGGAAGCAAAGCTTCCTTGGGGCGCCATGGCAAGTTTAGGAGGCCGGTGGGATGAGCACAGGGAATGTGCATGTGAGCAGGGGAAGATCCAGAGAAATGACCAGAGGTTTGCAGTTTGGATGGGTGGCCAAGGATAATGAAGAGTTGAGGCAGAGCAGGATGATCTGACCCCATGGTGCCACATAAAGTTGCTTCAGTGTGTCCCAGGCTGAGATGGCAAGCCTCACAGAGCTGGTGGTTGACCGAGGAGCTGGAATCCACTAGCAGAGCCCGTAAGGTCAGACATAGCAATATGTCTGCAGGAAGATGGGTGTCTGTAGGTTAAACCAGGACAAATGGTGATAACATAAGGGAAGACAAACACAGCATGTTCATTAACCTGTGTCTCCTTTTGGTCCTATTGTGCATAATAATCATACCAGGCTTATGTGACAGTGTATGCCTTGAGAGTAAATAGCCTATAATTATAAGTAAATATGGACAGAGTCCCTACACTTCAAAACAAGTTATGTGCTATGATTCCTTAAAAACACCACTAGAGAAATTTGAACACAGAAACAGAGGTGCAGGGGAGAATTTAGTCCCCACCATTAGAATATAAATCCAGGCTGATGAAATAAGTCCCACTTGCTGCTATAAAATGATGCTTGGGCAAGCATTTATTTTGCACCTACTGTGTGCTAGGAGCTTTATTTATATTGTTGCATTTATGAAATGTGTTCAGGTAGGAAACACAGAGGGAAGAAAAGGTGAATCCCCACGGCTTTGTTAAGGCAGTGACAATTCAAGGATATTGCTACCTCCCTCTGTCCAGCTGTGACAATCTCCTATGCCACCCCTTCTACATGTTATATTCCTCTGAGGTGACAAATTGTAGAAATAGGGGGAGATAGGAGGAGAAAGGCTGAAATAAGGTTTCATAGAGAAAAAAAAAGTGAGACAAGAAGGGAAAAAGGGATCAACAAAAGTTACATCAAAAATAAGAAAAAGATGGTGTTTGAAAATGAGCCTTTTGCTTGTCAGCATACTTCTTTCTACACCTAAAATGCATACTCGACCTCAATGATGAAATAGCATGTAATCTAGTCACGTGGGGGAAAGGAACTTGCAGAAATTGTTCCAAAGCCATTACAGAAAATGTGACCAGCAGAGGCCTTATATTTCGACTCCTGTTCCTGGTAATCTTTTGAGTCAGAGAAGGTGGAAACAATGTTTAATATTTCTAAAACTTATGTGGGTGAAGACAGTTAGGTTCTGATTTCAGGGCCCAAATCACAAGCGCTTTGCATTTAATTGTGGCGAATATGAAAGGTTTTCATTAGGTAGGTGTTTGTAAAGAAAAATTTAAATAAGCATTAGGGGATTTTAAGCCCCTGATGAGGTAGTTACCTGCTGCATTATTTAGAACACTTGGGACTCAAACCGCTGCCCTTTTGTGTGCCAAGCAGCCACTGACTGATGTAAGGGCCTCAGAATTTCTCCCTTAGGAGGTATAATCAGTGAAAGTCCTTTACCAACACTAGTCCCTGCTAGACATCTAAGGGGCAAATTTTCACAAATCATGTGGACTCTCTAGCACAATAACAGTAGCACTCATTGTAAGTTGCTAAATTTTGCAAACTAATGAGTAACAAGATGATGGCATAGGTCAGTAATACGTATTATGCTTAATTTTCATTAAGTGATTTGCGTATTACATCTCTGCCTGAGTAAACAGGTGATGAGCATAAAGTCACCAAACATCATTAGCCCTCCGTGATTATATTACATTTTTGCGTAAAATGAAACTTTCTGATGTTTTATAATTACTGCAGTGTATTAGCAAAATTTTATTATGCAATTAAAACATTAGCTACAACAAATATAAATATGTTCATGTGTTCGTAATTACAGCACTTTAATAATCACCGTTCACTCGTGTATAAGTAGTTTACATATGATTAGAAGCACTTAAATTAATGTAAAAGTGGAATTTCAAACTTTTAAATCTGATTTTTCTATAAATGGAAATGATTTTATGATTGAAATGTATAGCCAAAGAGGTAGGACTGACATTGGACAGCCCTGAACCTAGTGGCTGTAAACACCCTGACCCTGGGTTCAAATCCTAGCTCTGCCACCTCTGAGCCATGACACCTGCAACTCTGTACCTCGGTTTTCATATCAGTAAAATAGAAATGCCAATTATAACTAAAACACTTCCTAGACTCGTTGTAAAGATTAAATGCATTGGTAGATCATGGCATTTAGAATGACACCTGACACATAATTAGCACTGCATGAGTGAGAGTGATTAATATCATTATTATTGCTTGATTGTCAGAGGAGCTATTATTCCAAATTATCAAGATAGGGGTCTTAATAAGCTTTCTCAAAAGATCTCAAACAACCCTTTAGGTAGGCAAAGCAAGCAACCAACAGGACATTTTTCTCTCTCTTGGAGATGCAAAGTAGGAGCCTGCGGAATCACTTGTCAGGTCAGCATTTAAGGCCTCAGACTTCCAAGCAGATGGTACGATGAAACATTAGAAAGGCTAGAAGCAGGGAGGCTGCTAAAGAAGGAAAACTTCATTCATCTTTTCCCTGAGGAAGGCCTCCACCCCTTCCTCACTCTTCTTCTTGAAGGGGAGCTAAGGAGTTAGAGCTGAGGAATCTCATGAGGCAGGCAGTCTTCAGGGGGCGGGGGGAGGGAAATGGGGCCACTGTACTGGGTTCCTCTCAAAGCACAGGAAGTGCCTGACCTGGAGCCTATTTTCTTAAAGCAAAACCCGCACTTACACTCTTTCCTTCAGTTCTTCCTGCAGCCAACCAGAGTGTGGTAAGTCTGCTTTAGGGTTTCAGGTGTAAGGAGAAAAAAACTCCCCTGAGCTGTGTGCACCAGCTCAGCTTACCGGAGCATTGCTTGGACTTTGGGACAGGAGCCCTGCTAATGGCTAATAATCTGCTTCCTTGGGCTAGCATTCCTTGCCTGTATCTCTCTGTCCCAGTTAGCTGTTGTCTGGGTAGGTTTCAGACATTCCTGGGTCCTTTCCCTGAATTCCATCTAAAAACATCCCAATCCCAACACAATCTCTGACATCATCTAATGGGGAAACTGAGGCCCATGAAGAAAAAGTAACCTGCCCAAGATCACACGGTATTTAGTGGTAGCACTGTGGCATGGAGTTAAGTTTCTTGATTCCCAGCTTATTACTCAAAAATTAGGTATAATCGTTATAATATGGACAAAATACAAAAAACTCCTCACATCTGGAAATACAATGTTTAAAGTACACAGGCATACGATCTGCTTTTGTATAGAACTGAGGTCTTAGCCATGCTTTATTCTTTCCAAAATCCTTCTCAGAAAAGCCTCATGTTCCTAGCCAGATTCCCACTTAGGCAATTACATCCTGTTCATATAAACTGTTTTTATATCTCAATTGGACAGAGCACACTTCCATCTAATTTATCTTGCTCCCCTAATTGGCTTTGCAGGATTGCTGTGTGAGCTTTGAATTGCTGCACTTTCTCTCTGCATTCAGGGTGTCCTTAGGGAGCCATTATGTAAATTACTTTCTTCAGTGTGCTAAATGATGCCCTAGTGCCCTGAAAGAGTTAATTCACCTCAGAAAGGTGAGCAGTTATTCACCCAAGGACCAGGACTGTTACTGACCCAAAGTGGGCCTTAACAATCTGGGCATATAGCCAATTAGCCACATGCTGGCTCAGTAGACATTCAGTAGGTAGGCGCCCAACCATTGTTTATGCACCATTGGAAATGACTTAACCATGGGGAACACATGACTTGTTCAACTGAATCCCAAGTCTCCCTAGGAGTAGAAGTTAGAAGTAGTTCTGCCTAAGAACACCTATTTAGACTAACACTTGACTCCTAGGGGAGTAATCTATTTTTGTTCACAGATGGTCCTAGGAACTCCTGAATATACAAGTTGGTTCTGCAGCGGCCCTTCCCAGACAAGATATCATATTCCCCAAAGGATCATTTCAGGGGTCCCAACTGAAGGAAAAAATAATAAATTATAAGATGTTATTCCATCTACTAGGACTGTTCAATAGAAATATAATATGAACCACATATATAATTTTATATTTTCTGGAATCCATATTAAGAAAAGTAAAACTAAGTAAAATTAATTTTAATCTCATATTTTATTTAACCCAACATATCCCAAATATTGTCATTTCAACATGAAGTTAATATTAAAATATTATTGAGATACTTTACATTCTTTATGTTTGTATGAAGTCTTTGAAACATGGTGTGTATTTTACAGTTAAAGCACATCTCATTTTGGTACTAGCCACATTTCAGGTGGCCAGTAACCACATGTGGCTAGTGACTGCTATACTGGACAGCCAAGCTCTTAAAGTTATCTGAGTTGGTATAGCCTTAAAGGGGGGGGTCACATATTCTTTTTCTCCCACCTGTTTGTTTGTTTTGTTTTGTTTTGTTTTGTTTTGTTTTGTTTTGATGCCAGGCAAACTCAAATCCCCTGAGCTTGTTCAATTCTTTGTAAGTTTGATCCAGCATCTCCAAAGTGTTCTACAGACTTGACCTTTTTTTTTAAATAATCATTTGCGTTATGGGAACTTTGTATGCTTTTTATACCCCAGAATCTCAACTCCTGAAGTAAAAACTAAACTGGAAAATGATGTGAATAGGGCTATATAGCCTTTTCAGAAATATGGAAGCTATAAGAGGCAGAGAATCTGTTGTTGTTGTTGTTGTTGTTGCTGTCATCATCTTCATCGTTGTTGTTTGTTGTTTTTCCTGGAGGTAGAAGGGAGGTGGGAAATACTGGAGTAAATTAACTAAAATGAAGGCCAACAGTTCCGTAAAACATTAGGAATCAACTATAAGCCAGGCTCTTATAGCACAAAGATGAGCAGGCCATAATCATAGTAATTGAAAAGCTTGTAATTTAGCAAAGACCATCCTAAGGGTGATTTGATATGATATAGAGAAGTGATCAATGAGAGGTAAGAACAGACTCTATTTGAGCAAATTGTGTAGTGTTTTTACCTAACTTTGGATACAAAGACCTCTTCCTCGGGGAAAAGGAGTAAAACTTGGATCCCCCAAATGAGAATGAGAGGTAACCAGAGCACCACCTGAGAGCTACAGCTTATAAATCATGTTATGAACTCACACTTTTTCTGTAAGTGATGGGAAGCCACTGGGAGTTTCTAAAGGAAAATTAGGTTTTAGTTAGATTAGATGGATGACTCTGATTGCCTATGGAGGATGAATTGAAGGATAGAAGAGGGGGTCTAAGAGGTGGAACACTGGAATAGAGGAAAGGAGACAAAGTATGAGGCTGATATGAGAGAGCAGGGCATTGACGAAGGAACTGACCAAGGGGGAGAGGGTAATCTAAGACAATGATAGACATACATGAGGTAAAATCAGTAGGTCTGGGTGATTAGTTAGATCCAGGAGATAAGATTGAAAGCAATTAGGCAGAGATTACAGACAAAAAGTCAATTTAGAGGTCAAGATGGTGAGTTCTGTTTTTGAAGAGACTGAACATGTGTTGTGCCTCTGCAACATGCCAAGGACTTTGCCAACAGACAGTTAGTTACTTACGCAGGTCTGATGCTCACATTTGTAGGTAGTAAATAACACCTGCTATTTACAGATCATTTAATCAGATCAAGGACTTTACATTTGCAACTTTAATAATGGCCAGAATGAATTTAAGAGACATAAATTATTATGATAAATTTTACAGATGCAGAAGATCAAATGTAAGTGTTATAATTAGGAGCCAGGATTGAACCTCCAGGTTGTCTGAGCTTATAGCCTCAAATTGCACTCTGAATTTTGTCCTGTGTCATCTGGGTATAATATCATAGAGTAAAATTCATGAGTGAAAATGATATCACCCAAGATGAAGATGAAAAGAGATCAGTGGGTCAAGGACTAAACATTTTATCACTCATCATAAATCTAACAGTACCTCACCTATCACAAATATTTAAATATATGATAAATAAAGTGTTTGCTTACAAATGTACTGTTTAGTTTAAAGGATATCTTATATCCTTTTTGTTACAAATGGTTCTATGGCTGAATATTTACAATATCTACAATCTTTTTGTTTTGCAAATTTATGAAGAAGCTAAGTTTTAAGAACAAGGGAAACTAATAATACTCAACTAAAAAAGTAAAACAAGACAATTTAAGACTTGATAACTTCCATAATGTTTAGTGGTCACAGAAGACTGTCACAGTCAGTAAACAAACATCTTCCATCCACTACCTGCCACCAGTCCCCCCACCCACCTCCCACCACTCTTATCTTTTAACTCATATCTACTCTTTTCAGTGGTATGAAAATAAATTATTATAAAAAATTAATTTAATGTAATTATCCCATGGGATGATTATCTATGTATATTTATTTTCATGTTCTGATTGTCAATGTCAGCTTTTTCTTGGCGTCTCACTTGATACTGGGTTCTGAAACCCAAGCTTTTACAGAGCTCACGGTCTCCACTCTTCCTTCTCAGCCTCCATTTCTATTTTCTGTACTAGGAGTCTATTTAGCTACTGTTATATGGTTGCTATCTGGATAATAAGTGAGACACGCTTTAGGACCTCAGCACTGTCACACACCTTCTGGATCATTGATTATCACCCCCTTACACTAATACCACCCTCCCCCATTTTAGATGGTCTGGCTAGAACCCATTTGACATGACCTTTGGATGTTATAATTAGATGATGCTCAAGGTCCAGTTAGGCCTGATTAGCTTCTAAGAAGTGTTCTTAAATATTTCTAGTCTTAGCACTAGCCTGCCATGGAATTCTCAATACGGCTGTTGGTAAAAGATGTTTATAGTTTTATTGTAACTGATTTTGGTTTTTAGGGACTATAATCACAGCAGTGTGTCTGTTATATAAAATCTTCCTTCTTGTAGGCATTTCAAAAAGTATTTTTGAAGAGGTAAATTCCAGATGACAAAATAACTGAAGCTTTTCTGTTTGCTCAAAAGTCATAAAGTAAAAAAAAAAAAAATTAAATTAAAAAAATTTTTGGTTAAAAAAAAGTGAACTGACCTGAATAATTCACAGCTAGAATCTCTCCTAAAATTCAACTAACTAAGTTACAATTAAGTTACAAGACTAATAACTACAAGAGGAGTGATCCATTTAATCAGCTAAGCCTTATTTAACACAACTATCAAGGCTCAATCTGGCTCTTTCTGTCTTCCTCTCAGTTGTGCCAAATCGCTCCCTCATTAACTCATATCTAGTTGTAAACTGATCTGGAGCCTTTCTTTTTTTTTTTTTTTAATTTTGTTTTAAGTTAATATATTCTTGAGAGATAGAGAGAGACAGAGCATGAGCAGAGGAGGGGGAGACAGAGAGGGAGACATAGAATCCCAATCAGGCTCCAGGCTCTGAGCTGTCAGCACAGAGCCCAACATGGGGCTCGAACCCATGAACCGTGAGATCATGACCTTAAGCCGAACGCTTAACTGACTGAACCATCCAGGCACCCCAATCTGGAGCCTTTCTTTTCATGAGGATGGTCAGGTGGCTGCTCAAGTGACATTTTCTTAAAGAGCCCAGATCTAACTAATATCATCTTGTATGCCAGCCTTCCAGTGCATCTGCAACCACTTAAGTAGTACTGGGAACAAAAAACTATGACTTAGCTAATAGAGCCATGATTCATTTGCATGAGTAACTACCTTTTTTACCCCATATAACCTATTGTCACCATAACCAGAAGTAGATTCTTTCATTTATTTTTAGAATAAACAAATATTTATAGATTATTGCCCATACTCTTGGCACTGAGAAGGCACTGACAAAACCCAAGAGAATATCACAACATGGATGGTCTCTGCCCTCGATGAGTCAATATTTTCATGTATCCAAATGGGAGGGGAGAAGTACTGGATGATGTATCAGTCAGAGTACAAGCTAGGTTATGCTACAGAAAAATATATTCTCCAAAGTCACTGGTGTCTGAAAACAATGGTTTATCTCTCATTTTCACTTCATGCCTTTTGCAGCTGAGCTGGGGCTCTGCTCCACACCTCTTTCCTCTGAGGTTCAGGTTAACAGAGTAATCACTATCTCAAATATTACTGGTCACTAGAGTCTGGGCAAAAAGCACTCTAGAGGGTCTTGCATTAGTAATTCAATGCCTTGGCCTGGAAGAGATACTTCTTGCTTCTACCCTCAACCTAATAACCAGAACTAGTGATGTGAACTTACTCAACTGCAAGGAAACAGATAATGCCTGGGAGGCAGAGAACTGGAGTATCTGAAAAGCTTTCATTAAAGCATGTCACTTCCAGAGACATGCAAGTTCTGAAGGAGGAAACAGGTAGAGGCTTTCAATGTCTCTAGCTTCCTAAGTCCTGCAGAACAACATCCTTGGAGCTCTGGGTATCCCAGACGAAGCCTGAATGTGCAAGGAACTGGAAAAGGGAATAAAAAAAGCAGAAAAAGAAGGAATTCTATTTATTGATTTTTATACTCATTAATTGATTCAATATATTGTTTAAACATTTCAGTTTAATGGATTGAGGAGGAAAACAAAATGTTTAGCCATGATCAAGGAACTAGAAGTATTCCAAAAGTAAACTTAGCTCCCTGAGCCATCTGATTTAACAACATGGTACCAGATACAACATGGTACATGCAAACCGACAGCTGTGACGATTAATACGTCCTCCAAGGTTTACCTAATTGGATCTACCCAAGATTGAAGGAGAAACTATAAAAATGTAACTCATTTTGGAAATACCTAGAGGAACAAAGGTTACTCTGTTTTCCCACCCAACAGCTTTAATTCAGAAGCATACGTGTACTTTGCGTGTCTCTGTGTGCCTTGCCTTCAGCCTTGCTACAAATGTCAGTATTTTTTCTACTTACATTATACAAACTACTGAAAAGAGAGGCATACAGCTTGAAATGAGGCCAGCAAGAGCTCTAAGTTTTCTTTCGCTTTCTTTCTTTCTTTCTTCTCTCATTTGCTTTCTTTCACACTTGGATTCATTAATTGCTTCTTCTTCCTATGTCCTTCCAATACCTCCTTCTCACTGACCCATTCTGGTCATTTTTTCCCCCTGGTATTGAAAGGATAAACCCTCTCCGGGTTTAAGTGTCTAGGAATGGATCTCTTTATTTGGTATTTTTCTTAACTTTCTTTAAGCTCTTTTGTATGTATTGCTTTGTATTTTAGAATTAAAGAATGCAGTATAAAGTTACAAGATATGGATGATGTTTATAAAGTGAACACATTTGGGGGTAAAGAGTTGATACTATTATTCAGGTCACTCTGAGCATTTGGAAACCTGTCCCTAAGTAAAAATACAAATTTCAGCCTAGTTTTTTTTTTCAGTTGAATATTAAAAACACAGACTTATGAATTGGAGAATTTTACATTGTCACAGAAGCATCATATTGAAAATAAATAGGACTATGTTATAGGATCCCTGAAATGAAATAATTATTTTGTAAGATAAAACAGAACTAGTCAGAATGCTGTAAAATTTATATTTTTAGAGAAATTTAAGGGATAACATATGATTACATTCAATACTTGGCTATCAGAGATAATCTTAGGGTACGTGGAAATAAAATAGGTTACAGATAAGCCCAAACCATACAAGTTTAAAGACAGTCAACTCTTCACTACCTCAAAGTAGTGAGGCCAGTTTGCAGATCAGTCAAACATTGGATAAACCACAGCTGCCATCTGGAAAGATCTCATTCTCCAGTGAGGCTAAACAATTAGGTAATGTATGAAACTGGAATTGAAGGACAGCTCTCCAAGGTGAGGAGCTGGGAAGCCAAACCTTGGGTAGGGCTTTTAGTAGAGTAGATCAAGTGTGCCAGATTGCATGACCTGGAATCCTGTCATCCAACCACTGGGGAACTGATAATTAGGACTAATGCCCCAGGGCTTGATTATATGCCTCTGTAGGGGAAGTGACCTAATCCCAAATCTCTGCTGTACCTTAACCACCTCCATCTGAAAACTGGCTAATCCACAAACCTGTTATTCCAGAAACCACTTAATCCACCCTCAGATAAACAGGAATTAATGGTATGTGCTTGTCTGTGCACATACTCTAATAATAATTAGAAAGAAAAGGGGCAGTTTTCTATAAGTGAAAGCCTAGAAATTCTATTTAGGATATAATAAAAGACATTTCTCCATTCTCATCTTTTTTTTTTTTTTAACATTTATTTATTTTTGAGACAGAGAGAGACAGAGCATGAATGGGGGAGGGTCAGAGAGAGGGAGACACAGAATCCGAAACAGGCTCCAGGCTCTGAGCTGTCAGCACAGAGCCCGACACAGGGCTCGAACTCATAGGCCGAGAGATCATGACCTGAGCTGAAGTCTGCCATTCGACTGACTGAGCCACCCAGGCGCCCCTCCATTGTCATCTTTTAATCCAAATGTAAAACTATAGATAATATTGAAAGGCATCTCTCCTAACTGATTTATATACTCCCAAAGTTGAAAACTTTTAAGCCTTGTGAAACTAGTGATTATATCCCATATGAATAGAAATTTACTTTTCAATGGATATTTTATCATTTTAATTAATTGACTCAAATAACGTGTTAAGCATCTATTGTACATCAAGCCAAAAAGCATCTACTATTAAAGAATATAATGGGTTATGGCTTTGTAATAAGAAACCTGTATTCTTTTTTTTCTTACTTTTAAACTTTTTATTTAGAACTCATTTTTTCCTTACAGAAAAGTTGTAGAAGTAACATTAGATTTTTCTAATGTAAACATTTTACATAACTATAGCACAATTACCAAAACCAGAAAATTAGCTTTGGTACAATCCCATTAACTGTAAACCTTATTTGAATTCCACTAGTTTTTAAACTAATATCCATTTTGTGTGTATGTTCAAAGATCCTATTCAGGATCTCACATTGCATTTACTTCTTTATTATTATTAGTAGTAGTAGTAGTATTGTCATTATTATTATTATCATTTTTTTTCATTTGTTTATTTCTCTAGAATACAAGTATCAAAAAAAGAGCAAGCAATGCAAATAATGACAAAGGAGGGCTGGAGCTTTTTTTTGTTTAAGTTGGATAAGTTTGACATGTAATATTGTGTAAAATTAAGGTATACAGAGTATTATTTTGATGCATTGTAATATGGTTGTTGTTATAATGGTATTTATCACATTACATATTTAGGAGTGTCTAAATTCAATATACTATACATTAGATCTCTGTGGCCTATTTAGTACTTGTTACAAATTTGTATCTTTTTAAAAAATTTTTTTTTAATGTTTATTTTTGAGAGAGAAAGTGTGAACGGGGGAGGGACAGAGAGACAGGGGGACAGAGGATCCGAAGCAGGCTCTGTGCTGACAACAGTGAGCCTAATGAGGGGCTTGAACTCACAAACCATGAGATCATGACCTGAGAGAAAGTTGGAGCCTCAAGGGACTGAACCCCTCAGATGCCCCCAAATTTGTACTCTTAAATATCATCAATCTTATTCCCTCACCCCCATTCCCCTGGAAACTACCATTTTACTCTGTTTTGTTTTGTTTTGTTTACAGGTTTGACTTTTTTAGATTCTGCATATACACGATATTATACAGTACTAGTCTTTGACTTATCTCACTTACCATAGAATTCTCAGGGGCCATCTATGTGTGTGTCACAAATGGCAGGATAGCCTCCTTCCTCATTGCTGAATAGTATTCCATTGTGTATGTAGTCTACATAATACCCATGAGTGGAACTGCTGGATCATATGGCAGATCTATTTTGAAGTTTTTGAGGAACCTCCATATTGTTTTCCATAGTGATTAGACTAGTTTACATTCCCACCAACAACATATAAGGATACCTTTTTACCACATCTTTGTCGGCACTTATTTTCTTCTTGATGATAGCCATTCTAACAGGTGTGAGGTGATATCTCGTGATTTTGTTTTGCATTTCCCTTATGATTAGGGATGTTAAGCGTCTTTTCATGTGCCTATTAACCACTTTGATGCCCTCTTGGGGAAAATGTCTATTTTGTTCTTCTGCCCATTTTCTAATCATTGTTTTTTGTCATTAAGTTATATAAATTCTTTATGTATTTTGGATATTAACACGTTATCCAATATATGGTTTGGAAATTTTTTTTCTCCCATTCCATAGGCTGTCTTTTAGTTTTATTGTTTCTTTTGCTATACAGAAGCTTTTGAGTTTGATGTAGTCCTATTTGTTAATTTTTTGCTTATGTTGTTTGTGCTTTTGCTACATTCAAAAAAAAAAAATCATTTCCAGGACCAAATAAGTGAATGCCTTCCCTACACTGTCTTCTAGGGGTTTTATGGTATTAGGTCTCATGTTTAAGTCCTTGCTCCATTTGAAGTTAATTTTTGTGACTGGTGTGAGATCGGAGTTCAATTTTATTGCTTTACATGTGTTTTTTTCCAGTTTTCCCAGCACCATTGGTTAAAGAGCCTATCCCTTCCTCACTGGGTGTTTTTGGCTCTCTTGTCCAGTATTAACCGATTGTATATGCTGGGATTTAATTCTGGGCTTTCTACTCTGTTCTATTGGTCTATGCATCTATTTTTGTGCCCGTACTATACTGTTTTTATTACTATAGCTTTGTAAGTGTAGTTTGAAATCCAGAAGCATGATACCTCCATTTTGTTCTTTTTTCTCAGGATTGCTTTGACTATTCAGGGTCTTTTGTGGTTCCACACAAATTTTAGGGTTGAAGAAACCTATATCCTTAATTCTAAGTATTTAGGATGTTATAACCAAAAACTGACAAGTAGGACACAAAAGCCTATACTGGGCAAATAAGACTTAAAACTTTAAATTTTTTTTTCTTAAGCACTATAAGAGTAATAAATGAAAGTTTTATTTTCCAAAACTAAGAACATGTTATAAAAATGGATTTTGTAATGAAGGGAAATTCAATCAGTATGCCGAAATGTCAATCTTATTGAAAGAGCTTTTCTATTTGTGATAAAACAGTGAACTAGTTAGTAGTATTAGCTCATACTTTTCAGTTTCCTTTTCAGGCTGACCCTTCTCTCCTCTAATCTAAGTCAATATATTCCCCTTGGGGTATCCTAACCTAGAAGGTGGGTTGGCAAAAACTATGGCCTGTGGGTCAAATCCATGCCTCAAACAAGGAATGACATTTATATTTTTTAAATATAATACAAAATAAAAACCATATAACAGAGGCTGTATATGGCTCACAGAGTCTAAAGTATTTACCAGCTAGGCCATTGTAGAAAAAATTCACTGACTCTTTGTCTAGAATATTCTTGGACTCCTCCCTCCCTCTTCTTTACTCCTCAAATCCAAATTAGTGTCTGCTTCCTAATATCTCTGCCACAGTCCTCTTTTCTCCATTTTTCTTGCTAACTGTCCTAGTTTATGAATCCATTGCCTCTTGCCTCTAATCTGACCCTTCTCCAACAATTGACTAGAATATCTCTGGTAAGTCTTTTAAAGAGAAGTCATCACATCCTTCTCAGTAAATCTTTTCTCGATGTCCCAAGATGATCACATTATATGTGTTTGCTTCTCCTAGTCCCTGCTCTTGTGCAGACATCTATACTACACACTTCACTTTGCAAAGGATTTACTTGCAAACTAGCTTTCCTACTTACCTGGGAGTCCCTTGAGGGTAGATAGAGACATAACACATGCCACACACAAGTTGTGTCAAAGACTAAGTAAGTGAATGAGTGTATAGTGTTTTCTGAGTGTGGATTTTAATAGGGTAGAAAAAGTTCCTAGGACCCTGTGTATCTTTGGAAGAGAAGAGGAGATAGGTATGTGCTACCAAGAAAATGTTTGGCAAAGAACAGTAAGACTAGGAGAACTAAAAACCAACTTCTAATCTGCTTTTCATGCTAATGTCTCCTTTCATGAATGCATTTGAATACATAAAAATTTTTAAATGTTTAAATTATGCACAAGACTAAGCTGTATACTTTACGTGTTTTCCCAGTTATTTTCATTTTATAAAGTTGGCATATGTGTGAATATAGAACTGAAAGTTGACAGAATGCGTGCATTTTTGTGTTTGTGGAGAACAAGGATTAAAGGAAGGCAGGAGGACAGAAGGAAGATAGGAGAGCTTACTCCTAGCTGCCTTCTCTGCTTCTAATTTCTTTCCCCTAACCCCAGAGATAAGGCAATCTCCTTGCTTTCTTGGCATCCCTTTTTACTGGTCAGGATAGACTATGCTATGCTACAGTAAAAATTCACTCTGAAATCCCATGGCCTTAACGTAACTAAAGCTTATTCTTTGCCCATGTTACCTGCTTATTTTCTGTCAACATGGAGCTCTCCTCTGTATGGTCACTCCGGATTCCTGGCTGATGGGAGCCCCACTAACCAAACTTGTGTCATCTGGGATGTGTGGTCCTATTTTTGTTTTTTTAAGAGAAGGAAGTGTATAAAGACTTCACCTACTTCTTCTATGCTTTTATTCTATTGCTCAGAGCTAGTCACATGACCTACCTAATTATGAGGCTTTGAGAATTAGTCTCGTATGTCCTAGGGATGAGAAAAGAAGCAGATATTTGTAAGCATTAGTAATGTTCACCACACCTTTCAGATGAACTAGTTATCTTGAGTAGGATAAAATTATCCAAGTTGTAGTATAGAATTAGAACTTCTGTTTATTTAGCTTGGGAGATGTCCTACTCAGGGACTAGTGATTTCGTACATGTTTGGCCAGCAATCCAGTAAACTCTTGTTTGGGTTCCAATTCCATCTTCTTTGCACCTTAAATTTATGTTGATATTTTTTTCTAAACACCCCATTTGCTAGTAAAGAAAATAGCAAATATTTACTCCTGGAACCAGTAGCTTCCCTGATCATGTGAGAAATAGTCCTCTATTAGTCCTCCACTTCTCCCGATTTCCTTAGGATACATGGAACTAGAACAATAGACCACAAATTAGAAATTAGAGCAATAGCTCAGAACCCTGAATACTTTTGTATATGTGATGAGGACTGAGATGGTAGATAGAGTGGAAATGGACTTTTGGGGTCTAAGCAACCATGAGATCTCCGCACTTCCTCATTAGTATGAGAACAATCACATCATCACTTCATATCCCAAAGGTTTTATGTTAGCCTTCCTGGAGTCTTTCTTCTCCTTTCTTGGCTGCCTTAGATGCTCATTTTAGCATGCTCCTACCTACAAATGTTTAGACGGAGAAGACCATGTGTTATGAATTTTCATGGGCTTCTCAATCTTGAAGGACTGAATTAGAAACACTTCTTTTTTTAATTTGTATCATTGATTCTCTGTGCCTTTCCCAGATATCTGAAAATCTAAAAGTAGAACGAATATGTGTTCAGTAAGAGGAAATTACCACAGTTTAGATAAGCCTATGTTGAAAGCATATGTAAACACAATTTATTAATCAAATGGATTCAAGTTACTGCTTCTCTTAGAATTGTGATGTCAGTTCGTACTTGCCTGGGGCGAGACTTCTGGCTAATCATGCCTTCTGGAGAGAAAGAAGCCAGAAGACCCTCTTACCAGCTTTAAAAAGGGAAAAATAAGAAAACAGATGCATAGACTCTGCTAGCATCACAACTTTATTTCTGGGGAAAAAATATACCTGCCCCCTGAGAGGAAGAAGACCTTATATGAGTTAAGAGTATAATGCATTCCTAAGAAGCCCAGATGGTAGTCACCAAACAAACTTATGATTAAAGACATTTCTGCTTGTTGTATTTGGTTATAGATCTTTTTCTTTTCTTCCATGTATCTGTAGATGGACTTGAGGTGAATCCTATTTGTGACAGTATCCCCAATAACTCTCTTCTCTGCCACCTCTTGAAAGGTCTACCAAGGAGATAATAGGGTGCCTCATGTCTGCATGTAGTTTGGCCCTCACTGTGTCAGCTTGCACTGTATATGTCAAAAATCTCAACTAGTTGTTAAAGTTTAAAATTCAGAAGACTTCATATAAAAGTCAGGATGGGGGGATGGTAATACTGGAACTGCATCCCTCCATTGCAACTTTTGGTTGGAGTTGAGTGACAGCTGCTCCTTTTAAAGGAGGCAAGAGCCCCCAAATACTCTTATCTTCCTATTCCCCATTGTTTTATTAACATTTAATACCAGATTTGCCTTGGTATTTTCCTTGGACTTCCAGCCTGTTTTGCTTAATCATTTTTCCTCCATGGCTCCTTTACATATTTGAATTTATGCCTCTGGCTAGTAGGATCAAGTTTCAGTCAAAGCATCAGGGTTGGTGTATTCTTGGATATGTTTTACATGCCCTAGAAGGCCAAGATCCAGGTATCAGCTTAGAAGAGAGAGATCTAGGAGGCCACTTACCTTGCCTCAAGCCTAAGCAAAAAGAATTCTTAGGGCCCATATATGGTCCAGCCAAATATGTCAAGGTATGCAGGGGTATGGAATTAAGACCTAGCTAGTAAGCATTTGACAAAATAATTGCATGTATATTATCTGATTTGTTATGGCCTTTGGTATTTTTATAACAAAAATAAACATGATACAAAGCAGTGTAACCAAAAAAGGGAATCTGTTGGTTCTATAACTGAAAAGTGTAGGAGTTAGTGTGGTGTCAGATGTCACCATCAATTTGAGACTTTTGTCTCTATCTTTTGGCTCTGCTTCCTCTGGCTTCATTCTCAGATAGCCACCCTGCCTTATGGCCACAAGATGGCTGCCAACATTCCCAGAGGTACAGCCTTTCAGTTCTGTATCCAACAGGAGAGAGTGCTTATATTTGTCCTCCTATTTCAGCAAAAGCCTATATACATCACATCAGTACCAATTGGGACAGATCAGTCCCAGTGTCTGTGACCAGATAACAGTCAGGCAACAGTGACAGGTAGATTCGCCACCAGAAGTAAAAAAAAAAAAAAAAAAAAGAGGGGGTTGGTGTAGTATAGTCCCCCAAATGGAAAGGAGTGAATGAATGATGGATAGCACCAGGATCTGATTTCAACTATATCTGGGCAACTTGTTAAAAGCAAATTCCTACTGCCCAAATATTCTGATTCATGAGGTGTGGATCTAGGCCCAGGAACCTTCTTATTTAATAAGATCCTTAGGGAATCTGGTACAAGAAGTTATTAATTCAAACTTTGTGAAACACTTTGAGACTGCAGTATCTTATTACAACTAAAAATAAATTCATTATTATATGCCAGGAACTGTCTTAAGTATTTTAGAGGCATTATTTACATTATTTATTATTATACATACATATATACCTATGAAGTAGGTAACATTATTATCCTTATTTTTTAATGAGGAAGTGTAGCTTAAGAAGTTTAATAATTTCCCCAGTGAAACATAGATAATAGATAATAGATAATAAGTGGCAGAGCCAGGATTCAAATCCAGCACTGTCAGACTCTAAAGTTAATGTTGTTATGATAGTTCTCTGTTATAATACCTGTATCCCTTCATATTTTTGTGCTTGCCCTAAATTGAAGGATGATTTACCAATCAGAGAGTTTGATCTTCTTATTCTTTGATGTAAAGAACAGACAACTTACTGATCTTTATCAGTATGTGTCACTGGATTAGGCAAAGTTATATCAAACATCAGTGTCTTGTTTCTATACTGCTATATACTATATGTGACCTTCAGCAAGTTACATCAGCTTTCTGAACCTCAGTTTCCCTTTCTATAAAGAATTACTTATTTCACTATATAAGGAAGACATAGGAATTAAATGAATAAGTAAAAGTGCCAAGACTATACCAGCTCTCAGTAAATACTGTTTTTTTTTTCCATCTCTGTGTTAAATCATAAATTATCACAATGATTTATTTTCCTACCACTTTGGTGCTATTGCTGGTCCATTGAGAAGTTCCACTGCGGGCCTCTTCTCACCCTCAGCATAGGCTCCAATAAATTCTGACCAACTTGTACCCTTCAGAATGTTTGTGATGCCCTTGGCAGCTGGTGTTTCCATTTGAAAGAGGTGGTCAGGGATTAGAAAGACAAGAAAGAACAAATATTTATTAAGTGACTAATATGCGTGGCAGGCATATTTCCAAAAATATGTTGCTAAGCTTTATGAACAGTGCAACATCATGTAGATGAGGACTCTAAGTTTGGAGAAGTTATTTGTCCCAGGTCACTCTGTGAGGCAGGTAGGGGCCCAGAATCCAGCCCATGCTTTATCCTAGTGACTTCACAACCTGTGGGATTTTCTGCACGTATTATGCCTTGTGAAAGTAAAGCCCTCATCACAGTTAACTATTCACCTGGTAATGACTCTACTTGAAAGGATTTTATTAGTGAACACCTTGGTGTGCTTGACATATTAATGCTCAAAACCAGAACAGAAAGAAGTTGTCAAATGTGAAGAATTGTGGGCAATTTTAATGATGAGATTTACATTGATTATGACGATAATAAATACATCTCCTTTTAAAAATAGTCCTCGCTGACCCTTTTTTACTCTAGAGTGGAAATTAGACATTCAAACTAATCAAATGCTAATGTAATAAGTTCCCTTATAAGGAAAACATCACATAGTTTTGAATACATAGAAGGTTTTTTCTTTTCTCTGAGAAAAACCTTCTGAAATCCCCAGTTGAGTTAAAACAGGTTTTTATTAGAGAACCATAATAAATTTATGACGAAGATAGGTTTTTGCCAAGATGCCTTTCTCATTTGCTTTGCGTTCAATTCTGTTAGAAGAATGCTGGAAACATTCAGTTGAATTGGGGAAAAAAATCACCACATTTCCAAAACTTGGATCAATTATCTAATAATATTAAGAAATTGAATATATTTTCTTATACATTCCATTTTATCTTTCCAAGACCGTTATCATTGTTCTTTCTGAGGCTCAGGAAGGGTATTCTCTGGGTTTTTCTAAAACTTCCTAGATTTCAAATAGTCTATCCCTTCTCTTCATTGACCATCAATATTTTGAAAATGGCAATAATTTTATTTTCAACCCATAGAAGCCACTCTCACTATGCACCTGGAAGCAATACCAACATCCTTTTCAAGTAATGGGTTTCAAATATGGACTTAAAATATATTGCCATTGTTATGAAACGCAGAGTAGCTAGCAGTGTTATACATTTTCAAAAAAAAAAATAGCTCTAAAATTTTAGCAAAGACATTAGAGGTTGGTATAGACAACATGAATGTTATGCTCTTTTCGTCACAGACCAGTCTCAGATTTTGAGGAGTGTATACCCCTACCCCTTATTCCATCCCCCTGACACATAAATTCTTGAGGGCTATTATATTTGTCAGTGAAATAAGGTATTCTAGTATTTGAAAAAAAGCAATTTCAATGGTGTGAAACACCCTGTTTAATTAATTATGTTTAAAAGGACTTCAAACATTGTTTATGCTTTTGTAACAGTGTTTGTAAACTGTAGTATGCATTGGACCACACTTTCGCAACCTATCTGTACTGGATTGAGTAATTCCCCCACCCCAGCCCTTCAAATTACTGCCTCCCTGGAACTTCAGAAGGAGACTTTATTTGGCAGTAAGGTCCTTAAAGATGTAATTAGTTGAAATGAGGTCTTTGGTCTTACCATATTAGAGTGGACTCTAATCCAATGACTAGTGTCCTTATAGGAAGAGAAAATAGAGACACAGACCCAGACACAAAGAGAGGCCATGTGATGATGGAGGCAGATATTAGTGATGCATCCACAAGTCAAGGACTGCCAAGAATTGCCAGAATCCCTTGAAGCTAGAAGAGAGGCATGGGATAGATTCTCCCTCAGTCTCCATGAGGAACCGACCATGCAGACACTTTGCCTTTGGATTTCTGGCCTCTTGAACTGTTTTCATAATATGCAATCTCACAGTTTACCATGTCTTCCTCCTTTAATTGTTTTTTTTTCTTCTGATTTTTCTGTTACTTTATGATCCTACTTAGTCTCTTCTGATGATACCTGTTCCTTTACCTAAACTTATTTTTAAATGTTAGCATGACCCAGGGCTCCTTTTGGTTCCCCATTCTATCTTTATTGTCTTCTTAGGTGATCTCATTCCCTTGATTTGCAAACACCTAAAGTCTGATGATGCCCAAATTTACAAGACCAGCCTTGACTTTGCTCCCATATTCCAGGCTCAAAAATCTGTTTCCTCACCTATCCCTTTTGTCAACACCATTGTGTAGAAGAGTCTATTGACATGGAAGAGGCAGAGGCTCACTGTCCTGTGCTGTGACTTGGTGTAGACAAAGGAATATTTTCTTTCCTTGGTCTAACCATCACCCAGAATATTGTGTTCAACTGGAGTGTGTAAGAAAACTGAGTCAACACAATTTTTTTTAAGTTTATTTATTTATTGAGAGAGAGAGAGGGCACAAGCAGGGGAGGGGCAGAGAGGGAGAGAGAATCCCAAGCAGGTTCTGCACTGTCAGACACAGACTAGACACAGGGTCGAATCTCAAGAACCTCGAGATCATGACCTGAGCCACAATCAAGAGTTGGTTGTTTAAACAAATGAGCCACCCAAAGTGCCTCAACACAATTTTTTTTCATAATTAGGCAAATCTTCGTGTACAGCACACGTATATGTACATGCATAATATACTGGGAATTTATGTAGCATTTCATAATTTTTAAATATTTAGATCCAATTCAGCGTTATAAAAATCTATGTAAGAGCCAAGCAAAGTCACCATATTTGATCCCAATCTTAGAATAAAATTCAGGGGCGTCTGGGTGGCTCAGTTGGTTAAGCGTCCAACTTGGGCTCAGGTCATGATCTCACAGTTCGTGAGTTAGTAGAGCCCTGCATGGGGCTCTGTGCTGACAGCTCAGAGCCTGGAGCCTGCTTCGGATTCTGTGTCTCCCTCTCTCTGCCCATTCCCCACTCATGCTCTGTCTCTCTCTGTCTCTCAAAAATGAATAAATGTTAAAAAAAAATTTTTTAATAAAATTCAAACCCCTTTTAATAGTCTTCATTATTATCAAATACAGCTCTTGCTCCCTACTTCCCCAACCCATATTCTGGCCACACTGCTCTTTTTATTTCTTGAATGTTATATCCTACTCAGGATGTTGGTACTTGATTTTCCTCCGAGTGGCATATATTTTTTTTCTCTGACCTTGCACAGATGACTTCTTCTCAGTCCTTCAGGTCTCAATTTAAATGTTATCCCCTGATCAAGGCTTTTCTGGACCCTTGCCCCAACTTGAGTGGCAGCCCCCATTTACTCTATATCACATGACTGCTTGCTTATTTCCTTTGTAAGTCTTTATAGGGTCTATAATATTTTTAATTGTCTGCCCATGTCTCATTCTCTTCTACCACCATTAAAACGTGAGTTCAAGAATAGATTTTTTCTGTCTGCCTTACTCAGTGCTGTATATTAGCACCTATAACAGTGTCTGGCCCACAGCTGGCCCTCATAATTAATTTATACAATTAATTTGTTTTACTAAGCACCTGTGCTAGGATTTGAACTTGAGTTGAACTTGACTCCAGAATTCAAGCTCTTAAATACTCTCTTTGACTAACACTTCATTGAAAGTAAATGACAATAAACAGTAAATGGTAGTAAGGGTAACAGTGGTTGACATCCATCAAGGAAAATTTCTTGGAGACCATGTGAATGATTTAGCAAAAACTTAAAGGAGAACATCTCAGATCAGGTGAACACACAGAAAAAATAAACTGGGTTTATGAGATGAGTGACAAGGAAAGCTTAATTATAAGCTTAATTGTAATTATAATGGAATTGATATGGAACAGACATAACATAACCCTCTGGTGGAAAAGTTTAACTTAATCCTAGTTTCTCCCAGTTTCATGCCAAATTTAAGTTTCTTTTGGAGTTAATGAATGCACTTACACATTTATATGTGTATAATGGGCAAAGCTACAGCTTTCAGAATCAGGTCCTCATTTATTACAGGAGGTGAGAAAGTGCCTGCTGGCTGCCACCATTAGTACTCAAGAGTTGTTAAAACCAAAACGACAAACCTGGAATCTTCTTCTTTACTCATGTTTGCTTTGAGCTGTGCTGTAATATTCAGCATGACTGAGACCTGGTAGAAAGAGCAATGGGAATTAGTGACAGGGGTGGGGACAAGGATTGAACAAATAAAATGTTTTTATTTTGCAAATAAATTTAAGCATTCTCTGCAAATAAATTAAGCAGGCTATATAAAATGTTGCAGTTTATATACATACATTCATCAGTTTCGAAGAATATGCCACTTTCATTTTGAAGTCTAGTGTTGTTAAATAGGAAAGCCTAAAATACATACACACACACACATATATATATATGGAAAAATATGGAAAAGTATTATTTACTTCACTCAAATGCTTAGAAAAATATACTCAGATGTACCACCCATGATTCACAAATGAAGCTGAGGTCCCACTACAAACTACAACTCCCACTCAGAGATAATGAAGCATGAAATGGCACTTTAAAATTACATTGAAAGAAAGTGCCTTTCCAAAACTCAAGAAAAAAAAATAGTATTAAAATGTTGAATATGTAGCCAATAAATAGTATGTTGTTTGTGGCAGTTATTTACCCACTATTTTATGTGAATCTTTGCTTTACCTCAACGTTATGACATTTTCTAATAATTTCTTATGGGAACAATTTTATTGATAGATTTGATTTTCAGTCATTTTCAGAAAGAAAATGCATCTGGGCCTGGAGTTTTATTATATCAGGTAGCTATTGTGGTCAAATTCTGAACATAGGTTCCTTTGCTTTATTTGAGTTACCCTCATAAAACATTTTAGACCTTTCTGCTTCTTGAATGTCATGTGTTTTTATGTTGTTTGAATATGTGTATTTACTATTCTATCAATAGTAAAACTTCAGCTGTTCTCCATAGGTAAACAATGTGTGTGTGTGTGTGTGTGTGTGTGTGTGTGTGTGTACAAAGCCCAAAGAAGGTATTCATGGCTCTCTGATCTTAAGTGTTAACCAAGAAAGAAAGAAGAAAAGTATCTTTATTCAAATACTTTATTTTACTTTTAGGTATATCATATTATGCCTGAAAACTAATTTTATTCTTCTTGATTTTTCAGTTATAATTATATAAAAATTACATATACCCACTGATGAATTTTGCTGCTTTAAAGAAATATTTGCGTGAGAATAATACATTTGGTGTAGTAGAATATAAAAAATTAATAGTGATTTTATTTTTTCCCCTAAATAACAGGAAATGTTTCCAATTATTTTTTAGAGCAGGACATTTGGTACAGATAATGTTGCTATAGCAACTTTAGAACAGACTTAATTTGGGCCACAGTGAGTGCACCCACTTGTTTTAAATTCATCATTCAGTCTAATCTAGCATTTACATGAAGAGCTGCATTTACAAACACTGCAGCAGGAGTGCCTATGTGGAAGGTTGTTTAGGGATACTATGCCTCAAATTTCTACTTGCATTCATGGCATTTATTAAGAGCTTATATCACAGGGTTACCAAGAGCTGTAGTGTTTATTAAGAAGAAATAATTTCTTACTCCAATTTTACTCAAGATTAAAAGCTTTGAAAATTAATTTAACCTTAATATATCTCTGAAAATATTTTGACATTAAAATACAATTTACTATTTAGTGTTAAGCCTTACAAAATCTTGGAAAGGAAATATTCCTTGTGTTTGCCTGAAGGAAGATATTTTAACTTAGTCTGCATTAGCTTATTTCTACTATAACGACACTAGGTACCTATTAGAATCTTGCCAGTATTTACACATATTTAAGACCAAGCTGGTTTCAGATGAGAATGTATGGGGTTTCCCAATTCTACAAAAACATGCTAAATGCACTGGTCTCCAGGTTTCAGTCTCATGAAGGATAAATCTTTAACTTAGGATTTCAGGTAAGATTTCATCTCTGTCACAATTGAAGTATTGCTTTAGAGGTAGCAATATCTTCCCACCTTTTTACCTGTGCCTAGAATTTGTTTCCTGTCCACCTATGTTAAGATTCAACTCCAGTGTTAGGACCTCTGCCAGACCTTTCGTGATTTGCACACCGCAGAGTCCCTTTTCTCCAGAACACTGTGTCTAGACTGGGCTCAGCTATTTTCACATACTCGCTTGCGTATTTCTCACTACTAGACAGAGCTTCCTATGAGGAATCTTTCCTTGAACTTTGTGTCTTCTTTCCCCCCAGCCAACGCAGTATCTGGTATACTGTAGCAGTAGCACTACATACAAATTCAACAAACGTTTGTTTAAATCAATTAACATATAGCTGGCTATTGACCACTTACCACGAATTATATAAAAAGTGTTACAGACTTACTATTGGGGGGGGGGAGACTTAGAACACGTAGGTAATACATAGCATATGTGTAATTTAGGTGATACCCAAGGGTACAAGGCAATGAATGTCATCTGTAAAATGACTGAAACCAGTAAGAGCAGTAAGTTATGCAAGAGCTTAAGAGAAAGCTAGGAAGATCAGGGAAGGTTTTAAGGAAATGGGAAGATCTGAGCTAATCTTGAAGTATAGTTGGGAATTGGGGAAGTAGGCAAGAGTATGGAAGGTTTCTTCAGAGAAGAGCCAAGAGCAAAAAGCAATGGAGACACGATAATTGATCAAGGGACAGTAACTATAGAAATATGGCTGCGTCTAAAGCTATCTGAAGGAGAGGAGATCCCTGAAGAGTAGTTAAGATTCCAGAAGACTGGTTAAGACCAAGTGTCTTTTAAGAAATGACTGAGGAAATTATAAAGAAATGTTTTAAATTATATACTACAGAATTCCAGTGTCCAGACTTAGAATTGGTTCTGATATTTATTAACTATTATTTTACCCTCAGAACATTTTTAGAACCATAAGTAAAATGGTCATGACAAAGTAAAATATGAAATATCCAATCCTTTCTCAAATGCACTAGCTCCCAATAAGACTGTTTTTAACAGACATTTCACACAAGACAGGAATGCAGTGAAACAATGTATTTTAAGAAAAGGTAAACTTGATTGATATCTCATCTGCCCTGAACTCCTACTAGTTCCATACCTTTAATTTCATTATTTAATCTCTCCACTGACAGAAATACCTTAAACATCAACAAAGAGGTAACTATTTATATAAAAGAGAATTGAGCTAATGATAGAGAAAAGATTTGAAGATCATCTTCCTGGCTCAAAAAACATAACAAAAGGAGGCTCTTGAACTTTGTATTATATAACTATTATATCCAAGAAAATAAATTTTTTGAGAATAAAAAGAATAGGCTGTTGAATTTTAAAAATCTAAAGTAATCATATATGCTCAAAGGTTTAAAAAAAACAGGTAAAATTTAAAATAAATAATTAAGAAGAAAAATTGTGGAAGGTTGTAAATCTAATTTAATGAGAGGTCAAGACTTGTAAGTTTGTATAAAAGACTAATTCTGAGGAGAAACATTAAATAAAACATAGTGTGGGAGTCAACTATTAAGTAAATGAAGACTAGATTTAGAGAACAGTCAGGAATACAGAAGGAGACGTGACAAATGCAACAAATACAAAACCCTGGTGTTTAACCTTTAAATCAGTGATCTGGGACACTAGAACACACTATGGTGTGTGTGGGGGGGGGGGGGGAGGAATGAAAGGAAAACATAAAGAGCTATGTGCCAAATTAACAGAATATGATTCAGGATCAAAATTGCTAATCTTTTGTTAGCAATAAGAAAATAAAAGGTAGGGAACTCGGTTTTAATAACATGATATTAAACCAATTATGAGAAGTAAAGGCAATGTGAAATAGGATAGAAAATCCCATACTCTTGCCTCCCAAGAGCATTGAGGATTAATGAGACAACAACAATACAATTCCATTTGATACAAAAGGAAGGTGATGAAGCTTCAATGGGAAAGTGTCTTTATTAATGAAGAAATAAAGTTTTGTTTGCATGTTAAAAATTCTAAGCTTGAAATTTCCCACTCTAGAACTGTAAGAAAATAGCCTTGCTGCTATTTTAGGGTCTTATCCTTCTGTTTCAAAAAGTGATCACAGGTCAGGATGCTCCCTAACCTATAAGAGGCAAATAAGTAATAGTCTTTTTTCTTTTTGCGGGGGTGGGGGGGTGGGGAGGGGGAGACCCTATAGAGAATGATGCGATCTCATCCTTCTAAATATTATCCATTGCCTCACAACTCTTAGAGTCATTAATTAGTACCCCAGCCTTATTTAGTAATAAAATTAGAATGAGATCCAGTAAAACTTTGGTTTGTGAGCATAATTCATTCTGGAAACATGCTTGTAATCCAAAGCACTTGTATGTAAAAGCGACGTTCAAGAACCATTGGTTCAGTCGTGATCATGTGACATTCGGCATCACGTACCTTGTATTGCAAGACATCACTTATCAAGTTAAAATTTATTACAGGGGCGCCTGGGTGGCTCAGTTAGTTAAGCGTCCAACTTTGGCTCAAGTCATGATTTCATGGCTTGTGGGTTTGAGGCCTGTGTCAGACTATGTGCTGACAGCTCAGAGCCTGGAGCCTATTTCAGATTCTGTATCTCCCTTTCTTTCTGCCCCTCCCCTGCTCACATGTCTCGAAAATAAATAAACATTAAAAGTTAAAAAAAAAAGTTCATTAGAAATATTTGCTCATCTTGCAGAATACTTGTGGAACAAGTTACTTGCAATCTAAGGTGTTACTGTATATAGAAAATATAATAATGATATGATATGTATTAATCATTTACCATATTCTAGTCACTGTGCTAAACGTGTTTAATGTAAACATATTAAACATGCTTGCTACAGTACCTCATATGATCATCAGTGTGAGTGTACTATTTATCAATTCATTGCCTCTCAACTACCAACTCTATCCTTCATTCTCTGTTGTGACAAAATAGAGCTGAACTTTTAAGTATTTTTCCTCTGCAAAGTAGTGCAAAGCTACACTTTGTTGTTGGAAGTGCTGGGGACCACTGAAGGAGGAAGGAATGTGTCTCCTCCTGGGTCTGGCGTGCTCCCCTTGCCAGGCTTTTGCAGAGAGCACACCTTCCCTAGCATCTGGCTCCTGCTAGTGCTGCAGCTAGCTGGACCAGTGGCCACACACTTTCCCCAACACCCAGTCAGTCAGACAGCTTCACAGTCAAGCCCCGTGGGAGAAGCACCTCCCTGCGGATGGCTTTTCCCGGTACCTTCTCGTTCCCCTTTGCAGCCAGCAAATCCCACTGTTCTTCCCTAGGTGCCCTCTCTCGGCCCTCAGGCGCTCTGTAGAGTGCCAGTCCTCCATTACCTCCAGTGCCCTGGTGCAGCTAACAATTTTTTTATGTTAAACTCACACTGTTCAAGTAACTGTGAGTTTTCTGTCTTCTGCTTGTAACCCGACTGACAGGGCTTTCACAAGGTAGCAGTTAGAAAATAGACTGAGAGCACAACTGTTCCAATGTCACATAGCTAATAAATGGGAGATCGGGAGCTGAACTTTGTTTTTCCTCACTTCATGGCTCAAGTTCCTATTTACAACCACGTATAATTAAAAATAGCTCCCCCTTCTATTCTTGGAAGTGTCTCAGTTTGTGTGATAAATTACATGGCCACCCGAATTATACTAGTCTATTTCTCATTTCGTTTAAAGCAGCAATTCTCAAACCGTTTACCTTGTGACATAAATGAGAAGGGTCACATGTGTGTCACACTCTGTCCAGTTCCTTGAACTCCTTTTCTTACACTCCAGAAAGCACATGCCAAGACAGACTCAAGAGATGTTGATAGGGAGATTACCTTGAACCACCTCTAAGTTATTATTAAGGCAAGTCCTTCACATGTTTTGGTACTATCTACTATCAGTAATTAATTACTTATGACACCTTACACCTGATTGAGACACTATATGTGGTGAAAAATGGCTACTCTAATCCATTCACTGAAGATACGTTCTCCTGTATAAGCCAAAACTTCTCAGTTGCCTTATGTAATATACACTTTATTATGTACAACGTAATATACAAATATTAGCATTTAATGTATGCTTCACTAACATACAAAGTATATTTCTTTACTAATATGCTTTAAAAAGTTGACTGTTCTAAGGGTACCAAGTTACATCTCAAGCAGGACAATCACTTGGGTGCTTTATCAATAGTGATATTTAAGGACAATATCAGAATAGTGATCTAGAGAGCAAACACACACGCAAAACTGTACATCTTACTGAGAACATCCTGAAATAAATTTTTTTAAATGTGATTGGACTTTGCCTTTGCATCTTCAGATAAACTATTAAACATTGCTCCCAATAATCCAGGAACAAAGATTCCTTAGTAATATGCTAAAAAATTCCACAGCTTTCTAGGGTTATGAAATATGATTTATTCTAGCTTTACATCTGAGGGAAAAGAAGTGAACACAATTGAAGTTATAGTTCCCCTTCCCAAAGTTTAGAAACCAGGAGGTTCAGAGAAAAAGTATGGCAAACAGAATGAGACAGAGTGGCACATCATAGATGTTCAATAACTAAATAACAAATGAATGTGTTGAGTGGATAGACGAATGCTATTTCTTCATACACACATCAACTTCAGTCCTCCAACATGCTTACCTCAATATTGTGTAGCCTAAGCATCTCTTTGAGAATCCAGTCTTATCATCTTAAGGATCGTGTGGCTTATGTGTCTGAGTGGGGATAACACTCTGGCATTGGGCCTTGCTCCACCAACAGCCTGGCCTTGAACTAGCAGCTGTGACCTATCACTCTCTGCGGTTTTGCCTACAGGCTTCTTTGGCTTACATGAGCCTCTGCATCTGTTCTCTGCATACTAGTGAGATTTGCCTGCCTTAAGATATTTAATATCTATCACAGAGGCACCAGATGCCCGATGGAAAAAGAATACTAATGAATGCCGTAGAAGCAGGTTCAGGAAAGATTACGGAAATTGTTTACAGAAGGCTTACAATGGATGTGATACTAACTGCTGGCATGGGTTTCATTTGACTGTTTCTAGAAATAAGATGTTGTTGTTCGTGTGATTATTTGGTTTCATTGGCAATTTGGATTCTCTCCAGGTATTACAAATATTACAGATATCCTACTCTTACCTAGAATTGTAAAACAGTTAGTTGATAAGATTGACTACTATCTGAATGTTTAGCAGGGTATCTCGAGTTCTCAAGCTCCAGTTCTCAGAAGAAATATTCATTTGAAAAATACTTTTGATGTTTTGCCTTGGTGAATGTTTGTGCTGATTACAGAGTGAGAGTTTACGTCTATGGTTATGCAACCTCATTTTAATAATGTGTGTTTTTGAACACAGGGCCATAATATGCTTATAATAAACACAAATAAGTAGGCAGTGGACAGTACATTAAATGTATCTTTTAGAGATGCTTGTTTCCAGCGGAGTGTTGGTTTAGAAAGATCTTTGCATATTTAGAGCCATTAATCCTGCAAATTACAATTAACACTTTTTAATTGAGATATAATTAATTGATACATAACATTAATTTCAGGCATTCAACATAATGACTCAATATTTGCATATATTGCAAAATGATAGTCTAGTTAATATAGTCTAGTTAATATCCATCACCATACATAGTTACAGAATTTTGTGTGTGCTGAGAACTTTTAAGACAATCAACAATTTTTAACAGAAAATTGGAAATCCATGGTATAGACTGTATACAGAATGATAAATTTATCATCATAACAAGAGCTACTGAATTCATCCAAGGCAGTTGGAAAGTATTGAAACAAAATCTTAGCTGGATTTGATTTTTTAAAATAGCTTTATGTCTTTTATTCCTCTGTAAATTACTGGATACTTTCTTGATTATAGAACAAATAGCACCAGGGAAACCAGCTGTATATGTTTCTCTTCTGCCACACTTTTACTGCGGTGACAAGAGAGTAGCCCTCAGCCTGATGCTCAGGCAGTACCAGTTTTTGTTTGTTCTGTTTTTTCGGTGTCAAAGCGATGCCTGGATGCTCCAAGCTTTTCAGCTAGAAGGTTCAGGGAGAGGATGAAGGAAAATGTTTAGAATGCATTGTATCAATAGCATTGGTGTGGAGCTGCGGGCTCTGAGGTGTGAGCACTTAAACTGTTAAAGGGGCTGAAAAAAGCGACCAGCAATTGAGAATAAAAAGTTTCAGTAATTGCCAGTCCCATTGCCTTGGTTGTAACAGGCAAAATATTCTGCATCCCATTATATATCCTGTGCTGTATCCCATCCCCCATGAGACAGAGATTAATGCTGCAATACCAAAGAAGGAAAATGTGATTACACCAGATTTTATTGTAATACCATTATCGATTTGTTGCCATAATAATGTAGGATGCACATTGCTTTACTTCAGTAAGTTTTTATTTTTCTACATTTCCCTCTAGAGATTTGAGAGTCTATATGTCTATAAAATTGCACCTTGGGTCTGCAATTGGAAATCCCATCTATTGTTCTAAAGTTACCTTTAATCTGACTATCCAGATAGGCATAAACTATCATGGTAATAGAATGTATATCCCTAGTACCATAAATTTTTTATCATCTTGCTACTGTCTTAAGCGTACCTTAGTTTTTAAGGTGTATCTAGACACACCAGGATTTTTCCTCCATCTTAGTCATTTTTATTTGTGGGATGAAATGGGTTCTGCTATATTAAAGATTTCAAACTTAAACATCCAAAAACAAATTATGCCAGTCTTCTTCACACTAATCTCTTTAAAATCAAAATATGTTTTAGTCTTATTAAAACAAAACAGAAAAGCTTTTGAGCTTTTTAGAGCTTTCTATGTTCCCATCACTGATTGCTATTGAAAAGACACATTTTCCAGTTACATTAGACACATTTCGAAAGATAGTTTCCCATTTATATCTCTGTTTCACATCTCTTGTTGAGTTTAGACTCCTGTGGTCAACTGTTCGGTTAACATTAGAGGTCCCAAAGGCATTTCACTCTTCACACATCCAAAGTGAACGTTTTTGGTTTCTCTTTAAACGTGCTTCCTCCTCTTCCTCATCTCAGGAAATGCCATCACTTTCCAACCAGCCATTTTTGCCAAAAAGCTAGGGATCATCTTCCTCCTTCCGCATATCCTGTCCATCAGCAACTTCCGGTGGTTACATTCCCTAAACATATTCCAAATCCATCTACTCCACTCCCACTGCCCCTGCCCTAGTCACCACCTAGGGCCTCTCAGTGTCCATTTATGGTGTCCTCTTGGCCATTCCCCATGAAGGAAAAAAGCAGTCTCTTAAAACATCATGTAGATCATGTCACATCCCAGTTTCACTTAGAATAAAATGGAGAACTCCAGATGTTATATTTAAAATGAAATCTAAACTTCTTATTCTGGTTTGTAAAGTCTAGCCTCTGCCCACCTTGGGAACATTACTTTCTGTTGTCTCCCCTGCCAGATAGTTACCAGCCACACTTTACCTCCCTGCCCAAGGAATGTGAATGTGCCATTCCCCTGCTGTGAATGCTCTTCTCATCTTTGAATTCTTGGCTCCTTTTCACCCTTCAGGTCTCAGTTTAAATATCATCTGCCTAGAAAGATTTTCTTCCTGGCCACCTTATTTAAGTATGATCCCCAGCCCTACCTCACCAGTATTATTTTCTTTTACACCCCCCCCGCCCCGTCCTATTTTCTTCATAACACTTTTCAAAAATCTATCATTATTTAATTAGCTGCCTGTCTTTCTGTCTGGGCTAAAAGTTCCATTAAGTCAAGGATATTGTCTACCTTGTTTATCCTTATAACCCCAGAGCCTAATACAGTGTCAGTCACATAAGAAATGATAAATAGACAGACAGACTGATGTCCCCCTGGGTCATCATTTACTGTAGTCTTGTCTATCACTGCTTACTCACTTCTATACCCATCACTTAATTCAATTCCTTGTTCAAAATAAACATTTCAAAGCTATTTCAAGTTCTATTACCTTATCTCTGGTCCCTTATAATTCAAAAATAATCTTAAAGATGTTATTATTTTACTAATCTTTTGTGTGTTTTCTTCTATAACTTAGCTCATTTTTTTTATACACCAAGTATAAGTTGGTGGTCCACAAACTTCACAAAACTACAGTGGTTAATACAAAAAAAGTTCATTTCTACTATTGCCCCACATCCTAGGCACATCAGCAAGTGTCTCCACTCTGTATTATCATTCAGGATGCAAATGGACAGATAGAGATCTCACTACCCCACAGCTGCATAGTATGTCATAGTACCTCCTTAGTGGGGGAATAAGGGAGAACTAAGAAGGAAAGAGAGAAACAAGAAATTGCACGTGCTTTTTCCCTAATCCAGAAATAGCACACCACACTTGTGTTCACGTGTCACTGGCCAGGATTAGTGGCATGACCCTGCCTAACTGCAGAGGGACCCTAGGTAAAAAATGCAAGGAGCATTTTCTCTCTGCCATTCCTTCTATACCATCTAAATGGTATAACTAACCATCTTAAAGTGTCTAGAACTTTTTGCTTTTCAGTCATTTAATAAGAATGCATGTATGTGTGTGTACATATATATTGCTCAGCTCAAATATATGGCACTTAGTTGTAATGTAATTCAATTTAGGAGGGAGTGTTTTTTGCAGACACTAGCAGTTAATGTGCACAACACACATGGAATAAAACCTTGAAAGAGTGTATGTTTTATAACACGCTGTGTAAATCAATATAAAAGCAATAGTGTGATCATGGGTGGAAAAATTGAAATATGAAAAATGAAAAGAATATTTTATTCAGACATAAAAAATACTATTTCAAGTATAATTTGTTCTTTTAATCTGATAAAACCATATATACTTAGACATATACAAGAAAAAATTCCAGTAGATCCCCATTGCTCTCTAGATCAAAAATTTTTCACTGTAACTGTTAAAGTCTTCCTATCAGTTAATAATACCTTGTCTGTTTCACTCTTTCAAAAATAAATCTTTATTTGTGCTAAAGACTTGGCTTAGCACTAACATTAGAAATCTCAAAAATATGGGGTCTCTGACTTTAAGAAGTCTGTTTAATGAGGGAAGGGTGTCTTGTAAATGGTTAAGTGCAACGTGATAATAGTTGCAATAAAAGTGTCTGCAGGTGTTAAAGGAACAGAGGAAAGAGTTAAAAAAGGCTTTATAGAAGCGACAACATTTGATTAGAATCTCAAAGAATGATTTGTGGCAAGTAGGGAATGGAGAATCTAGTACAGATCACAGGACCAAATGCCAGAAATGAGGTTGTACTTAAATATCTGCATATCCCTACAAACCCCAGGCCCACGTCTTTAGTCAGGCCTTGCTTGCTGGGGAACATTACAAAGAAATACTGGCAGCCCCAGTGAGGGGAAGTTCATTAAGTATAGAGAAGATTAAACATGCTCTGAAAGAGAGCCCGACATGTACAGAGTCACAGTGAAATTAAAGAACATGGTGGATTGTGTGTTATGTATAATATCCCAATAAAATTTTATTTTTTTCTTTCAAAAAAAAAAGAACACAGTGTATATCAGATTGACAGATACCAAAACTTTGTGTGATATGTGGGTGTGTAAGACCTCTCACACATTGCTAGTATGTGAAGACAAAAAGTACAATCTCTATAAATAATGATTGGCAACTTCTAGAAAAGTTGCGCACACATTATTGATTGTATGCAATTCCTTTTCTAAACATCTATCCCAAAATTGACACTGGCAAAAATGTGAAAAGACATTCTGTACAAGGCTATTGATTACAGCACTATTTTTAAAATAAAAAATATATAAATAATAACTGTCAACTAAGATGGGCTGGCTGACTAAATGATTGTCCATTTATACAACATAGTCAAAGCCCCTGTGAAAGGAATGGGCACTGTCTTTATTTACTACTATGGAATAACTCCAGCGTATATGTAAGTGAAAAAGTGAAGTGAGGAAGAGTGAGTATAATATGCCACTGTTTGTTTAGGAAAGTAGGGACATGAATATTTACATCATATAGATAGAGCATACACAATTGCCATTTTTACATTAAAAAGCAGCCACATATTGGCAGTTTGATGTAGTTCTACTTAAAGTATATGCCTATATTTTTTGAGTCGAAAAGATAACAAATGTAAATGGTGTCTTCAAGATACAATGACACTTACTCCAGTTTTGCCGCAGATGGCCCTGGTTTATACTTGTTTCCAAGGTGTAATTGTCAATATAACCCCTTTTCACTCTTGAAAGTGTCCCAGTTTAGACTAAAATTTTATTTTCTTTTTTTTTTTCAAAAATTTTTTTAACGTTTATTTATTTTTGAGACAGAGAGAGAGACAGAGCATGAATGGGGGAGGGTCAGAGAGAGAGGGAGACACAGACTCTGAAACAGGCTCCAGGCTCTGAGCTGTCAGCACAGAGCCCGACGCGGGGCTCGAACTCACGGACTGCGAGATCGTGACCTGAGCCGAAGTCGGCCACTTAACCGACTGAGCCACCCAGGCGCCCCTAAAATTTTATTTTCATGTGGAGGAATGAAGGAAGAAAGAGGTACAAAAGACAGGTGGGAAAGAAAAAACCGGATGGGAAGGGCAGAGATAGAAGTTTGACATCTTTGAACATTTTTTTTCTCAGTTTAAGTTTGAAAAGATAAATATTTTAAATCAAAAGTTAAGTGAAATAAACCTAGATGCATATTCAGTTGGTAGCATAACTACACAGAAACAATGTAAAATAGCATGAAAATGCAATAATAGTTCCCTCCGGGGGGAGGAAAAAAAGAACTGCAAACATGTCTTTTATGAATTATACTATTGTCGATACTGTTGGTATTATTCTGAGATAGCTTTGTGTGTAGTGCAGAATAAAGCAAATGAATAATTGTGTTGGTGTCATTAAGAACCAGAATTTTCAGCAGGAGAGAAAAGATGGTAAAAATGTAAGATCAATAGATTCAGTAAGTATCGAATGGGTCTCAATTTCAATTAAAAATATCAGTGTTAACCTAGGATATGTTATATCTTTTTTTAAAGGATTTTATTTTTTAGAGCAACCTATTTTTTAGAGTAGGTTCATCGCAAAATTGAGTGGAAAATACAGAGATTTCCCCTATACTCTCCTCCCCCACACATGCATAGCATATACTATTATCAGTATCACTCATAATACCATTTGGAACTGCATGGGTCCACTTATATGCAGATTTTTCTCAATAAATACAGTACAATACTATAAATGTATTTTCTTTTCCCTTTGATTTCTTAATAATAATAATATTTCTTCTAGCTTAGTTTATTATAAGAGAAAGTATACAATACATATAACATACAAAATATGTGTTAATCAACTGTTTATGTCATTGGTAAGATTTCCAACCAACAGTAGGCTATTAGTAATTAAGTTTTGGAGGAGTTCAAAAAATATATGTGGATTTTTTACCATATTGGGAGTTGCTGCCCCTAACCCCTGTATTTTTCAAGGGTCAATTATATTTGTTACAGCTGATGAATCCACACTGACAAATCATAATCACCCCAAATCCATACTTGGTTACACATTCTATTTGTTTGGACCAATGTAAAATGATATGTATCCATTATTACAATATAATATACGATATATAGTAATTATACATTATGATATCATACAGAATATTTTCCCTGCTCTAAAAATCCTCTGTTCTCTTGTCTATTCATCCCTCCCCACTCCCATGCCTGTCAACCACTGATCTTTTTACTGTTTCCATAGTTTTGCCATTTCCAGAATATCAAATAGTTGGCATTATATACTATGTGGTCTTCTTGAATTGGCCTCCTCCACGTAGTAATATGCATTTAATTTCTTCATGTCTTTTCATAACTTGTTAGCTGATTTCTTTGAGTGCTAAATGATATTCCATTGTCTAAAGGTAGCATAATTTTTTATCCATTCAGGGATTATGTTTTTTACTGTATGTTTTGTATTTATAAGCTGAAAATCAGATGTTAAATATGTTTTTCCTGTAACTAATTTTCTGCATCTTATTAATGAAATGACCCAAATCTAAGGATCTCAATATATCTAAAAATATTAGTTCATTTTTTAAAAAAAGTTACAGCTTAGAAGAAATGAATAAATTTCTAGAAACACACAACCTACCAAGACTGAATCATGATGAAATAGAAAATCTACACAGGCTGATTACTAGTAAGGAGATCAAATCAGTAATCAAAAACCTCTCAACAAATACAAGTCCAGGACCAGAGACTTCACTGGTGAATTCTACCAAACACTCAAAGAATGCTTCTTCTCAAACTCTTCCAAAAAATAGAAGAGGACAGAAAAGTTCTGTCCAAACTCATTTTATGAGGCCAGCACTACCTTCATACCAAATCCAGTCAAGAATAACACAAGAAAAGAAAATTTCAGGCCAATATTTCTAAAAAAACACAGGTGCAAAAATCCTCAACAAAATATTAATTCAAATTAGCAATACACTAAAAGGATCATACATCATAATCAAGTGAGATTTATTTCGGGGATGCTAGGATGGTTTATCATCCACAAATTAGTCAATGCGATACACCACATTAACAAAATGAAGGATGAAAATCATGATCATCTCAATAGTTGCAGAAAAAGCATTTAAAAAAATTCAACATCCATTTATGATAAAACTCTCAACAAATCCTCAACGTAATACCTCAATGTAATAAAAGCCATGTATGACAAGCCCACAGCTAACATCATACTCAATGGTGAAAAGCTGAAAGCTTTTCTTCCAAGGTCAGGAACAAGACAAGTATGCCTAATGCCACTACTTTTATTCAACATACTATTGGAAGTCCTACCCATAGCAATTAGACAAGAAAAAGAAATAAAATCAGCCACATTGGAAAGAAAGATGTAAAACTGTCACTCTTTGCAGGTGAAATGATATTATGTATGGAAAACCCTAAAGACTCCATCAAAAAGCTCCTAGAATTAATAAACAAATTCAGCAGTGTTGCAGAATACATAATAAATACACCAAAATCTGTTGTGTTTCCTACAGTTATAACAAACTATCAGAAAGAGAAATTAAGAAAACAATTCCATTTACAATTGCATCAAAAGAATAAAATACCTACAAATAAATTTAACTGAGGCAAAAAAAAATCTATTTACTAACAACTACAAGATGTTAATGTAAGAAACTGAAGAACACAAATAAATTCAAAGATATTTCATGCTCATGGATTGGAAGAACTAATATTGTTAAAATGTCCATACTATTCAAGACAATCTATAAATTCAGTGCAATCTATATTAAATTCCAATGTCATTTTTCACAGCAATAGAACAAACAGCCCTAAAATGTGTGTAGAACCACAAAAGACCCCAAATAGCCAAAGTAATCTTGAAAAAGAAGAACAAAACTGGAGGCATCAGCCCCCTTATTTCAAACTACATACAAAGCTATAATAATTAAAACACTATGGTATTGGCATAAAACAGACACATAGGTCAATGAAACAGATAGAGAGCCCAGAAATAAACCCACATATATGTGATGAATTAAATTATGGCAAAGGAGCCAAGAATATACAATGGGCAAAGGACAGTCTTCAATAAATAATGTTGAAAAACTGGACAATCACATGCAAAAGAATGAAATTGGACCACTATCTTACACCATATACAAAAATTAATTCAGAATGGATTAAAGAACATAAGGTCTGAGACCAACAAAACTCTTGTAAGAAAACATAGGCGGTAAGCTGCTTGATATAAGTCTTGGTGAACTATTGAATCTGACACAAAGCAAAGGCAGCAAAATTAAAAATAAATAAGTAGGACTACATCAGAGTAAAAAGCTTCTGCACATCAAAAGAAACGATCAACAAAATGAAATGGCAACCTACAGAATGGGTGAAAATATTTGCAAATTGTATATCTGATAACAGGTTAATATCCAAAATATGTAAAGAACTCATATAACTCAGGAAAAATAAAAAAACAATCTAGTTAAAAAATGAGCATAAGGTCTGAATAGAAATTTTTCCAGAGAAGACATACAGATGGCCAAAAGATAAATGAAAAGACTCTCAACATCAGAAATCATCAAAGAAATGCAAATCAAAACAACAAGATATCATCTCACACATGTCAGAATGGCTATTACCAATGATAATAATAATAATAATAATAATAACAACAAGGATTGGTAAGGAGGAGAAAAGAAAACCCTTGTACACTGCTGGTGGGAATATAAACTGGTGCAGCCACTGTGGAAAACAACATAAAAGATTCTCAAAAAATTAAAAATAGAACTACCGTGTGACCCAGCAATTTTACTTCTGGGTCTTTAACCAAGGAAAACAAAACCACTAACTTGAAAAAATATATGCACCAAGTTCATTAACATTATTTACAGTAGCCAAGATATGGAAACAACCCAAGTGTCCATTCATGGATGAATGGATAAAGAAGATATAGTATATATGTACAATGGAGTATTATTCACAATGGAATAATAGTCTCCATTGTATACACAGAATATATACAATGGAATATTCATTATTGAATGAAATCTTGCTATTTCAATATGGATGGACATCAAAGGTATCATGCTAAGTGAAATAAATGAGACAGGGAAAGACAAAAATCATATGAGCTTTTTAATGCATGGACTCTAAAAACAAACAAACAAGGTCATAGATAGAGAGAACAGACTTATGGTTGCCATGGGCAGAGGGTCAGGGGAGGGAGGAATGTGTGAAGAAGGTAAAAGGGTAAAAAGAAAAAAATAATAAATTTAAATAAAATAATAAACCATGCAATTAATGATATTAACAAAATAAATATCTGTGATCCACTTAATAGATGTGGACAAAGGATTTACCAAAATTTGACACCCATTACCGTTAAAATTCTTCTCTCATAGTAAACCTTAAATCTAATCAAAGGAATTTATAAAAAAAACAAAAGCTAACTTCCTACTTAATTGTGGAACATTATGCATAAAACTCTTAGAACAGTACCTGGTACAAAATAAGTATTACACAAGGGTAATTTAGATTTAATTTAATTTAGATCTAACAGTCAATACACAGGAAAAACAGGAGACATCATAGGGGTGCAACCAGCACACTCCAGACAGTTGGAAATAGTATAAGAAAACTTCCTGTTGGGCGGGGGGTGGAGGGGGCAGCGTTGTCTGGCTCAGTCAGTAGAGCATGCTACTCTTGATCTTGGGGTCATGAGTTTGAGCCCCACGATGGGTGTAGAGATTACTTTAAAAAAATAAATAAAATTTAAAACATATACCTAGTTTTTAAATGAACAAATGTAAGAAAAAAAGAGGGAGATAAAGGTGAATCTATAAACTTAAAGAGAATTAAGAGACATGTTAAATAATTGCAAAATGTGGACTTATTTGAATATTGATTCCAAGAAACAAAATGTATAGAACAGAAAATGTATTCCTTAAAAGTTGATAACCAGAGAAATGGGAGTACTAACTGTATATTTAATTATTGAATTGTTTGTTTGTTTATGATATGATATTTTGGCTACTTTTTTTGAAGAGCCTACATGTTGTCTATTGCCAAAAAAACATGTGGGGTGCCTTGGTGGCTCATTTGGTTAAGAGTCTGTCTCTTGATCTTGGCTCAGGTCATGATCTTGTGGTTTTAGGAATGAGCCCCAAGTCAGGCTGAGCACTGACAGCATGAAGCCTGCTTGGGTTTCTCTCTCTTCCTCTCTCTTGGCCCCTCCCCTGCTCATTCTCACTCTCTCAAAATAAATAAACTTTTTTTAAAAAATAAAGAAAAAATTTAAAAAATAGAAAAATAAATGCAAGTATTCTAAATAACCTTTTCTTAAATTGCTATATAAAGACATTGTTACTGGAAGACTCTCTTAGTAACACTATCACTTTGAACATTCAGCACAATCTGATCTTCATAATATAGTTCATAGCTATAACATATAACTATGATTAATGTACTTTGCAAACAAATAAACAAAACATTCAGATACTCTATTGGCAATTCCTATAGGTCAAAAAGAGCAATTTTTTCTTCTATGGAGCTTACACCTCTTGGTCTTGCCCCATTTTCTCCTCCTGTGGTATCCCATCTCTACTGAATGACCCAGAAGGGCTAATGCCAAAAACCAAAGGCTTAACACAACACAGGGAGAACTGTAAGTAGTAGATAGTTGTGGTGTCACCTTGCAAATAATGACCAAAGACAAATCCAGAATATATGAGGACAGTTGGACCAGATTGCCAATTGGAATATGGGAAACAATTTACATACCAGAACAAGGTGCTACAAGTAGGAGGAAAGTTGGAACAGGTGCTGAGTAACTAAGTTTGGCTGAGTAGTAAGAATGGAATCTAGGTTAAAGAGATGGAAGAAAAGATGAGCAGTGAGCGATGTTGAATAACCAGAACAAGAACAGTGTCAGAACCAGAACCCCAAAATTACAGAAGTCAACTCACTGAAGAAGCAACAGAGATCAGAATCTTATAGGCTTGCTGTGAAAAACAAATACACACGCATACACACACACACACACATGCACGCACACGCAATACTTCCCTGGAGGCACCAGGTAATTTTTAAAACATTGGCCAAAAGCTTTTATTCAAACTTTACTTGCCTTAAAAGAACTTTTGTTCCAGGTACGCCTGGGTGGCTCAGTCAGTTAAGCATCAGACTTTGGCTCAGGCCATGATCTCATGGTGTGTGAGTTTGAGCCCCACATTGGGCTGGCTGCTGTCAGCACAGAGCCCACTTTGAATCCTCTGTCCACTTCTCTCTCTCCCTGTCCCACTTGCACTCCCTCTCTCTCAAAAATAAATATTTACAAAAATAAAATAAAATAAACTTTGGTTCCAGTCATCCAGGAAATTATACAGTGTTCACTATACACAACTATACAATACTCATTACACATAGTGACTATGGAAAAACTTAATAGCACCATATCATAGGTAAGGATGAAATAAAATTAAATATTTAAAGCACTTAGTACAGTGCTCCTTAAAGGTTAACTTTAAAACAATAACAACTTAACCAATGCTAGAGTGAGGTTGTGTTTGTAAATTGTATCGTATTGAAGGAAGTCACTAAATCTTGTCATTTCTATTCCTATAAGTTCTTTAAACTTATTTCTCCTTGATGTCTCTGTGGACATGACCTTAGTTTAAACCAGTGTTTCTCAAAGTATCCAGGGATCCCTGGGGGACTCCAAGACTCTTTCAAGGTGTTGTGAGGTCAAAATAATTTCATAATAATATTAAGATATTATTTGCATATTTTACTCTTACTGTCTCCCAAATGTTCAGCAAAATTTTCCAGAAGCTGCATGACACGTGGAGACATCATTAGTCTGATGACTAACAGCATATGTGTTTGTAATGCTCTTGTGCTTGAAAATTTCCCCACTTTTTGTTTCTAATATAGTAAAGATCAGTAGGTATAACCCGATAACCATAAGTTCCTTGAAATTCTCAATGATTTTTAAAAGGGTAAATCAGTCCTAAAACCAAAAAGATTGAGAACTGACTCTTTAAATCATCCTCTGTTGCCTTAACCGCCTAATTTCTCCAAAGCGCTCATTCAGAAATACAAATCTGACTATATTGAATCTCTATTTAAAATTTTTATACCTATTCTAACCTATAATGTGGAGAAGTAGCATAGCACAGTAAAACAAATAAGCGAGACTGGTTTCACCTAGAGCCAAATTCAAAATCCATGTATGTCAGACCCCACTGACTGACCCCCAAGATCCATTGCTCTTTCTTCGCTTTTGTAATAAAACCCCTGAATTTGAGATTGGCACATGGCATTACTTCTTGAAACTACTTCCTTGAAGATGAGTGTGGTCATATGATAATGGCCACTGGGAAATGAGCAGAAGTGATATATATGAAACTTCCAGGTCAGGTTGTCTAAAAAAGGAAGTAGGTTTCCTTCCATTTTTTCCTCTTTTCCCGCAAGCTTCAAAAAGGGGTTAGGGGCTGCTCAGCCAGCTTCACCCATGCGGATGAAGACTAGACACGCTACTTCACATTGTCCGCCCAAGTCTGTATTTTTTCATGGAAAAAATCAACCTCTCTCTGGAGTCAATTTTCACCAAGCAGGCAAAGACTTGGGCTTAACCTAAATCAAGTGCCCACATGAACTGAATCCCTGAGGTAAATTTGTATAAAAGGCTCTGTCTAGATGTTTTTTGGTTTCCTACACCGGGTTCCCATTAACGTGGGCCTGCTCTGAACAAGCATTCATTTTTTCATTTAGCCTTTCATTTAATAATTAATGAAGTATGCTAGGCAATGTGCACAATAGTATAGCAGTGTTTGGTCACCATTCAGTATGTCCACCAACACCATGAGATCCAAAATGAAAAAAAATGGTAACCTGGTAGTGAGGCAGAGCAAAGTGACAGGGAACCCAAAGGATCTGTACCCTGGAGCCCAGTCACACACATGGTTTCTGGGTCTGGCCACAGTAGCCAGGACCTCAGTAAATGACAAGATTTCAGGGTGCCTGGGTAGCTCAGTTGGTTGAGTGTCCCACTTAAGCTCAGGTCATGATATCACAGTTTGTGGGTTCAAGACCTACATGAGGCTCTGCTGACAGCTGGAGCCTGGAGCCTGGGTGTCTCTCTCTCTCTCTCTCTCTCTCTCTCTCTCTCTCTCTCTCCTGCTTACACTCTATCTTTCTCTCTCTCTAAAAATAAATTAAAAAAAAATAAATGACAGAATTTCAGATTTATTGGAGAGAGACGATTAAGAAGAAAGTGGCTCAGCTAGTAAAGTGAGGAGTGGGATCTGTACAGAGGGGTGCAGGTGTGTGATTAAAGTAACATTAGAACATCTTTCATCAAGCCTGGGCTATTCTAGAGTCCAGAACAAGACTGAAGTATGCAAGTAGGAGATAAATGATCCACGCTCATCAAGAACTGTGGAGGCCAATAAGGAAGAATGCTTCTACCATAACATAGTGTATGTGTGGGATGTTAGAATTATATCTCTTATAGACATACTTTTCCATGTGAAAGAAATACATGTTTTCCAGGTCATTTTTTGTTTGTTTGTTTAAAATGGAAATGTGTCCCATTTGGGGATTGACAGTGTTGTTACTACATTTTTACCGAAAATATTTTGATTTTATATTCTTTTTAGGCTGAAGCAAATGAAATTGCTGTTTTGTGGATCAAACGTGGAATTAAAGGCTCACACAACTGTGGAAAGGTAGGAGGAGTGAAGGCCGGGAAGGCCTCTTTTGGGAAATCTGTATATGAAAGAATTACAGGAAAACTACCACCAAAAAGTGCTCAGATACCTATAGCATCAAAGTGGCTGACATGTGGGAGGATCTCTAAATGCTAAAGGAAAATAAAGCCTTACCTTTACTCTCTACCTAGGGTTTATCCAAAGCTAAAGGATAATGGGTCTTATTTTTTTCTTCCTTACAAATCTCATGCAATGATCTCTCACTGGTCATTTCTACCTAGGATCCTGCTGGCAGGAGGGGTGTGCACAATGTAGTTTGCAGGTTTCATACTTCTGTGGTATGTGGGAAACCTAGAAGAGCTTGAGCCTATGATAGTTTCATTGTTATTAATTAGACTGTGGGGAGGTTTCTAGGGCAGAATAAATAAGAGTTCCAAAGCAGAAAGAGAAGGTAGAGAAGGTATGTGTCAAGTCAGACTATTTTTCTTTCAAGTGGCCCTTTTCCCTTTGCTCTTCTCCTTCTCTAGCACCCCCTGTATTATGGATAAATGGATATACTGCTAGTACTCATACCCCCAATATGTGTGTGTGTGTGTGTGTGTGTGTGCGCGCGCGTGCGTGTGCACAGGCGCATGCTTCCTGTAGGACCCACCAAAGAAAGACTCAGAGTTATTTTTCTATTCATCTCTACACCTTCCTTCATTCAAGGAATAAAGGTCACATTTACAGTTTTTAAATTGGGGGAGTTGGGATTGTTTGAAAATATAAAACACCATTAACCAGGAAAGACAGTTATCTGGGATTCTATGTTATGACATTAAATACATGCTTTATTCATTAATGTCCATTTAAAATAGAAATCAATGTGTTATTGTTAATGAAAATGTAATTTGCCATTTGGTAAAGATGCCCCAGACTCACTATTTCAGCTTCTCGGATTGATTATTTAAGAAGCCAGTGGCAGGTCTAAGCCGTGGGGCTTTCACTGTAATTACATCTGATTCCTCGACATTATATTAATGCTGGACATTAGTATAATAATGGCCACTGATATACTTTTCATTTGTATTTTCATAATAGCATATATCTATGGAAGACACCTAATTTGTCATAATGTAAAGTTGGTGTTTTTAAAGTATATTTTAAAAGGGTAATTCCTTGTGACTCGACCGCAATAGTTCATGTCGTAAAACTGTATCATTTTTTTTCAATATGTCAGTGTTAATCCGTCTTGCAATCTGTTTAAGCCTGGTTTGGTGGTCAGTTGTTAAAGCTGTAATAGTCAAATGTCTCACACGTTGCCCTTTAGAATATTCCTATAAAGATATAAATTTGAGAGGAATTATCCATGATAATAGCTTAGTGTTTCTTGAAATTATAGAATTATTCATATTGATATCAGATATAATGTTCAAGATTTTTTTTTAATGAGTAAAATTACTCGGGAGAAATACCAGTGCATATCTCTCTTCATATTACTTTCTTCTACTTTTTTCCTGAATGTAAATATTCACGCCCATTGTAGAAAGTATATTTTAAAAATGGAACATTCAAACCATTTATAATTCTGCTATCTAGAAACATCACCATTTTAAAAATATATCCGTCTTTTTTTTCATATATCTGTGTGTAAGAGTATATATGTGTGTCAGGTATACATGTGAGTAAAGATGTGTCTATTTTCTATAAGAATTCAAATTAGGAACATACTGTATTTTATTTACCATGTAAATATAGGAGACTTTATTAGCATTTAGTGTTGGAAAATGAAATCTGAGGGCAAATTGATTTTTACTGCTTTGGGATTGGTTGAGATAGTGGATTACAAAAATAGATTTTCAGATGTTAGATCAGCCTTGCATCCTTAGAAAAAAACCCACTTGATCATGGTGTATAATAGTTTTTAGATACTTCTGAATTCCATTTGCTAATATTTTGCTAAAGATTTTTGTGTCTATATGAGGAATGTTGGTGTATAGTTTTGCTTTGTGTGGTTTTTGTATTGTCTTTGATTTGATATGAGGTCAATACTGGCCTCATAAAACAAGTTGGTCAGTATTTCCTCCTCTTCTGTATTCTGGAAAAGGTTGTGTAGAATTCATGTTAATTCTTTAAATGTTTAGTACAATTTTCAGTGACACCATTTTATCCTGGAGATATATTCTTCAGGAGCTTTTAAATTATGAATTAAATTTCTTTAATGGTTATATGGCTATTCACATGATTTCATCTTTGTTGAATTTTGGCAACTTGTGGTTTTCAGGAAATTGGTCTATTTTCTTCTAGGTTGTTGAATTAATAGGCATAAAATTATTCATGGTATTCCCTTATTATCTTTTTAATGGTGGTAGCAGTCTATAGTGATTTTTTTAATCAGGTAAATTTACAAAAGTAAAATGCACATATCTGAACAGCATAGTCTGATGAGTTTTGGCAAATATATACACCCATATAATGGTCACCCAAATAAAAAATGAAGAATAATTTCACCACATTTAAAATTCCTTTGACCTCTTTGTTAGTCAATAAGCTACACTCCTGAGGAAACCATTGCTGTGACTTCATTCATTCTAGAATATTCTAGAACAGGGTTTGGCAAACAGCTCAGACTAGTTAAATATGATCTATCACTGTTATTTTTTTTAATTTAATGAGTTAATCCTTTTATTTTATTTATTTTTTAACTATAATTTATTGTCAAGTTAGCTAACATACAGTGCATACAGTGTATGCCGTGTGCTCTTGGCTTCGGGAGTAGATTCCCACGATTCTCCCACAAGTGCCCTTCTCAGTACACATCACCCATTTTCCCTCTCCCCCACCCCTCCCATCAACCCTCAGTTTGTTCTCTATATTTAAGAGTCTCTTATGGTTTGCCTCCCTCACTTTTTGAAACTATTTTTTCTGCTTCCCTTCCACCAGGGTCTTCTGTTTCTCAAATTCTACATATGAGTGAAAACGTATGATATCTGTCTTTCCCTGGCTACCTTATTTCACTTAGCGTAATATCCTCCAGTTCCATCCATGTTGTTGCAAATGGCAAGATTTCATTCTTTCTCACTGCCAAGTAGTATTCCATTGTATATATTTTTTGGAATAGCTTGAGAAGGATAGGTATTATCTCTGCTTTAAACATCTGGTAGAACTCCCCTGGGAAGCCATCTGGTCCTGGACTCTTATTTGTTGGGAGATTTTTGATAACTGATTCAGTTTCTTCACTGCTTATGGGTCTGTTCAAGCTTTCTATTTCCTCCTGATTGAGTTTTGGAAGTGTGTGGGTGTTTAGGAATTTGTCCATTTCTTCCAGGTTGTCCAGTTTGTTGTCATATAATTTTTCATACTATTCCGTGATAATTGCTTGTATCTCTGAGGGATTGGTTGCAATAATTCCATTTTCATTCATGATTTTATCTATTTGGGTCATCTCCCTTTTCTTTTTGAGAAGCTTGGCTAGAGGTTTATCCATTTTGTTTATTTTTTCAAAAAACCAACTCTTGGTTTTGTTGATCTGCTCTACAGTTTTTTTAGATTCTATATTGTTTACTTCTGCTCTGATCTTTATTATTTTTCTTCTTCTGCTGAGTTTAGCCTGTCTTTGCTGTTCTGCTTCTATTTCCTTTAGGTGTGCTGTTAGATTTTGTATTCGGGATTTTTCTTGTTTCTTGAGATAGGCCTGGATTGCAATGTATTTTCCTCTCAGGACTGCCTTCGCTACATCCGAAAGCATTTGGATTGTTGTATTTTCATTTTCGTTTGTTTCCATATATTTTTTAATTTCTTCTCTAATTGCCTGGTTGACCCACTCATTCTTTAGGAGGGTGTTCTTTAACCTCCATGCTTTTGGAGGTTTTCCAGACTTTTTCCTGTGGTTGATTTCAAGCTTCATAGCATTGTGGTCTGAAAGTATGCATGGTATGATCTCAATTCTTGTATACTTATGAAGGGCTATTTTGCGACCCAGTATGTGATCTATCTTGGAGAATGTTCCATGTGCACTTGAGAAGAAAGTATATTCTCTTGCTTTGGGATGCAGAGTTCTAAATATATCTGTCAAGTCCATCTGATCCCAATGTATCATTCAGGGCCCTGGTTTCTTTATTGACCGTGTGTCTAGATGATCTATCCATTTCTGTAAGAGGAGTGTTAAAGTCCCCTGCAATTACCACATTCTTATCAATAAGGTTGCTTATGTTTGTAAGTAATTGTTTTATATATTTGGGGGCTCCTGTATTCAGCGCATAGACATTTATAATTGTTAGCTCTTCCTGATGGATAGACCCTGTAATTATTGTATAATGCCCTTCTTAATCTCTTGTTACAGCCTTTAATTTAAAGTCTAGTTTGTCTGATATAAGTATGGCTACTCCAGCTTTCTTTTGACTTCCAGTAGCATGATAAATAGTTCTCCATCCCCTCACTCTCAATCTGAAGGTGTCCTTAGGTCTAAAATGAGTCTCTTGTAGACAGCAAATAGATGGGTCTTGTTTTTTTATCCATTCTGATACCCTACGTCTTTTGGTTGGCGCATTTAGTCCATTTACATTCAGTGTTATTATAGAAAGATATGGGTTTAGAGTCATTGTGATGTCCGTAGGTTTCATGCTTGTAGCGATGTCTCTGGTGCTTTGTCTCACAGGATCCCCCTTAGCATCTCTTGTAGGGCTGGTTTAGTGGTGATGAATTCCTTCAGTTTTTGTTTGTTTGGGAAGACCTTTATCTCTCCTTCTATTCTAAATGACAGACTTGCTGGATAAAGGATTCTCAGCTGCATATTTTTGCTGTTCATCACATGGAAGATTTCCTGCCATTCCTTTCTGGCCTGCCAAGTTTCAGTAGAGAGATCAGTCACGAGTCTTATAGGTCTCCTTTTACATGTTAGAGCACGTTTATCCCTAGCTGCTTTCAGAATTTTCTCTTTATCCTTGTATTTTGCCAGTTTCACTATGATATGTCGTGCAGAAGATCGATTCAAGTTATGTCTGAAGGGAGTTCTCTGTGCCTCTTGGATTTCAATGCCTTTTTCCTTCCCCAGATCAGGGAAGTTCTCAGCTATGATTTCTTCAAGTACCCCTTCAGCACCTTTCCCTCTCTCTTCCTCCTCTGGGATACCAATTATGTGTAGATTATTTCTCTTTAGTGCATCACTTAGTTCTCTAATTTTCCCCTCATACTCCTGGATTTTTTTATCTCTCTTTTTCTCAGCTTCCTCTTTTTCCATAATTTTATCTTCTAGTTCACCTATTCTCTCCTCTGCCTCTTCAATCCAAGCCGTGGTCGTTTCCATTTTATTTTGCAACTCATTAATAGCATTTTTTAGCTCCTCCTGGCTGTTCCTTAGTCCCTTGATCTCTGTAGCAGGAGATTCTCTGCTGTCCTCTATACTGTTTTCAAGCCCAGTGATTAATTTTATGACTATTATTCTAAATTCACTTTCTGCTATACTGTTTAAATCCTTTTTGATCAGTTCATTAGCTGTTGTTATTTCCTGGAGATTCTTTTGAAGGGAATATTTCCGTTTCGTCATTTTGGATAGTCCTTGGAGTGGTGAGGAACTGCAGGGCACTTCCCCTGTGCTGTCTTGAATAACTTGCGTTGGTGGGCGGGGCCACAGTCAGACCTGATGTCTGCGCCCAGCCCACCGCTGGGGGCACAGTCAGACTGGTGTATACCTTCTCTTCCCCTCTCCTAGGGGCGGGATTCACTGTGGGGTGGCATGGCCCATCTGGGCTACTTGCACACTGCCAGGCTTGTGGTGCTGGGGATCTGGCGTATTAGCTGGGTGGATCGGCAAGGTGCACAGGGGCGGGAGGGGCAGGCTCAGCTCACTTTTCCTTCAGAGGTCTGCTTCGGGAGGGGCCCTGTGGCACCGGGAGGGAGTCAGACCCGCCGCCAGAGGCCGGAGGAATAGATCCGCAGAAGCACAGCGTTGGGTGTTTGCACAGTGCCAGCAAGTTCCCTGGCAGCAACTGGTTCCCTTTGGGATTTTGGCTGGGGGATGGGTGAGGGAGATGGCGCTGGCAAGCGCCTTTTTTCCCCGCCAAGCTGAACTCTGTTGTCCGGGGCTCAACAACTCTCCCTCCTGTTGTCCTCCAGCCTTCATGCTCTCGGAGCAGAGCTGTTAACTTATAACCTTCCAGATGTGAAGTCCCACTTACTTTCAGAATACACTCCATCCAGCCCCTCCACTTTTGCAAGCCAGACTCGGGGTCTCTGCTAGGCCGGCGGGCCGCCCCTCTGCCCCGGCTCCCTCCCGCCAGTCCATGGAGCGCGCACCACCTCTCCGCCCTTCCTACCCTCTTCTGTGGGCCTCTCGTCTGCGCTTGGCTCCCGGGAATCCGTTCTGCTAGTCTTCTGGCAATTTTCTGGGTTATTTAGGCAGGTGTGGGTGGAATCTAAGTGATCCGCAGGACGTGGTGAGCCCAGCGTCCTCCTATGCCTCCATCTTCCCAACCGGGCTTTTTTCCATTGTATATAAAAACTACATCTTCTTTATCCATTCATCAGACATTTGGGCTCTTTCCATAATTAGGCTATTGGTGATATCATTGCTATAAACATTAGGCTACATGTGCCCCTATGAATCAGCACTCCTGTATCCCTTGGATAAATTCCTAGTACTGTGACTGCTGGGTCTTAGGGTAATTCCATTTTTAATTTTTTGAGGAACCTCCACTCTGTTTTCCAGAGCGGCTGCACCAGTTTGCATTCCTACCAACAGTGCAAGAGGGTTCCCATCTTCACATCCTTGCCAATATCTGTTGTTTCCTGAGTTGTTAATTTTAACCACTCTGACCGGTGTGAGGTGGTATCTCATTGTGGTTTTGATTTGTATTTCCCTGATGATTAGTGCTATTGAACATCTTTTCATGTGTCTATTGGCCATCTGGATGCCTTCTTTGGAAAAGTGTCTATACATGTCTTCTGCCCATTTCTTTACTGGATTATTTGTTTTCGAGTGTTGAGTTTGGTAAATTCTTTATAGATTTTGGATACTAACTTTTTATCTGATATATCGTTTGCAAATATCTTCTCCCATTCTGTGTTTCATTTTAGTTTTGCTGATTGTTTCCTTTGCAGTGCAGAAGCTTCTTATCTTCATGAGTTCCCAATAGTTCATTTTTCCTTTTATTTCCCTTGCCCTCGGCGATGTGTCGAGTAAGATGTTGCTGCAGCTGAGGCCAAAGAGATTGCTGCCTGTTTTCTCCTCTAGGGTTTTAATGGTTTCATGTCTCACATTTAGTTCTTTCACCCATTTTGAATTTATTTTTGAGTATAGTGTAAGAAAGTGGTCCAGTTTGATTCTTCTGCATGTTGCTATCCAGTTTTCCCAGCTCCATTTGCTAAAGAGACTATCCTTTTTCCATTGGGTACTCTTTCCTGCTTTGTCAAAGATTGGTTGGCCATACATTTGTGGGTTCAATTCTGGGTTCTCTGCTCTATTCCATTGGTCTATGTGTCTGTTTTTGTGCCAAAACGATACTGTCTTGATGATTACAGCTTTGTAGTAGAGGCTAAAGTCCGGTGATGCCTCCCACTTTGGTTTTCTTTTTCAACATTACTTTGGCTATTCCACACAAATACTTTTCTGGTTCCATACAAATTTTAGGATTGTTTCTTCTAGCTTTGAGAAGAATGCCCATACAATTTTGATTGGTTTGCATTGCATGTGCAGATTGCTTTGGGAAGTAGTGACATTTTAACAATATTTGTTATTCCCATCCATGAACATGGAATGTGTTTCCATTCCTTTGTGTCTTCTTCAATTTCTTTCATAGGTTTTCTATAGTTTTCAGCATACAGATCTTTTACATCTTTGGTTAGATTTATTCCTGGGTATTTTATGGTCTTGGTAATATTGTCAATCGGATTGATTTCTCGATTTCTCTCTCTGTTGCTTCATTATTGGTGTATAAAAATGCAACCAATTTCTGTACATTGATTTTGTATCCTGCAACTTTGCTGAGTTCATGTATCAATTCTAGCAGCTTTTTGGTGGAGTCTTTTGGGTTTTCCATGTAGAGTATCATGTCATCTGCAAAAAAAGTGAAAGTTTAACTTCTTCTTTGCCAATTTGGATGCCTTTTATTTCATTTTGTTGTCCAATTGCTGAGGCTGGGACTTCCAACACTATGTTAAACAACAGTGGTGAGAGTGGACATCCTGTTGTATTCCTGATCTCGGGGAAATTTCTCAGCTTTTCCCCATTGAGGATGATATTAGCTGTGGGCTTTTCATATATGGCTGTTATGATGTTAAGGTATGTTCTTTCTATCCCTACTTCCTTGAGAGTTTTTATCAAGAAAGGATGCTGTATTTTGTCAAATGCTTTTTCTGCATCTATTGACAGGATCATATGGTTCTTATCCTTTCTTTTATTCATGTGATGTATCACATTGATTGATCTGCAAATATTGAACCAGCCCTACGGCCCAGGAAAGAATGCCACTTAATCATGGTGAATGATTCTTTTAATGCACTGTTGAATTTGATGCTAGTATCTTGTTGAGAATTTTTGCATCCGTGTTCATCAGGGATATTGGCCTGTAACTCTCCTTTTTTAGTGGTCTCTGTCTGGTTTGAGATTCTTGGCTTCATAGCATAAGTACAGAAGCTTTCCTTCCATTTCTATTTCTTGGAACAGCTTGAGAAGGATAGGTATTAACTCTGCTTTAAATGTCTTGTAGAATTCCCCTGGGAAGCCATCTGGCCCAGAACTCTTACATTTTGGGAGATTTTTGATAACTGATTCAATTTCTTCGCTGATTATGGGTCTGTTCAAATTTTCTATTTCTTCCCGTTTGAGTTTTGGTAGTGTGTGGGTGTCTAGGAATTTGTAAATTTCTTCCAGGTTGTCCAGTTTGTTGGCATATATTTTTTCATAGTGTTGTCAAATAATTGTTTGTATTTCTGTGGTGTTGGTTGTGATCTCTCCTCTTTTATTCATGATTTTATCTATTTGGAGCATCTCTCTTTTCTTTTTTTAAATTTTTTTTTAACATTTATTTGTTTTTTGAGAGACAGAGCATGAGTTGAGGAGGGGCAGAGAGGGAGACACAGAATCCAAAGCAGGCTCCAGGTTCTGAACTGACAGCACAGAGCCCGATGAGGGGCCAAAACCCATGGACTGTGAGATCATGACCTGAGCCGAAGTTGGATGTTCAACCAACTAAACCACCCAGGCACCCCCCTCTCTCTTTTCTTTTTGAGAAGTCTAGCTAGGGGTTTATCAATTTTGTTTATTTTTTCAAAAAACCAGCTCTTACATTCATCAGTCTGTTCTACTGATTTTTCTTTTTCTTTCAATTCTATATTGTTTATTCCTGCTCTAATCTTTATTTCTCTTCTTCTGCTGGCTTTGGGGTTTCTTTGCTGTTCTGCTTCTAGTTCGTTTAGGTGTGCAGTTAGGTTTTGTATTTGGGATTTTTCTTGTTTCTTGATATAGGCCTGGATTGCAATGTATTTTACTCTTAGGACTGCCTTTGCTGCATCCCAAAGGCTTTGGGCTATCGTGTTTTCATTTTTGTTTGCTTCCATATATTTTTTAGCTTCTTTAATTGCCTGGTTGACCCATTCATTCTTTAGTAGGAAGTTCTTTAATATCCATGCATTTGGAGGCTTTCCAAATTTTTTCTTGTGGTGGATTCAACTTTCATAGCATTTTTTCTGAAAATATTCTTGGTATGTTCTCAATTCTTTTATATTTGTTGAGGGCTGTTTCATGACCCAGTATGTGATCTATTTTGGAGAATGTTCCATGTGTACTCAAGAAGAATGTGTATTCTGCTGCTTTTGGATGAAAAGTTCTGAATATATCAAGTCCATCTGGACCAGTGTATCATTCAAGGCCATTGTTTCTTTATTAATTTTCTGCCTAGAAGATGTCCATTTCTGTAAGTGGAATATTAAAATCCCCTGCAATTACTGTATTTTTATCAATAAGATTGCTTATGTTTGTGATTAATTGATTTATATATTTGGGTGCTTTTAAGTTGGGAGCATAAACATTTACAATTATTAGTTCTTGATGGATAGACCCTGTAATTATGTATGCCATTGTTCATCTCTTGTTACAACCTTTAGTTTAAAATCTAATTTGTCTTGGGGCGCCTGGGTGGCTCAGTTGGTTGAGCATCCGACTTTGGATCAGGTCATGATCTCCCGGTTTGTGAGGCTCTGTTCTGACAGCTCGGAGCCTGGATCTTGCTTTAGATTCTGTGTCTCCCTCTCTCTCTGCCCACCCCTACTTGTGCTCTGTCTCTCTCTGTCTTCCAAAAGTGAATAAACATTAAAATTTTTAAAAATAAATAAATTAATTAATTAATTAAATTAAATCTAATTTGTCTGATATAAGTATGGCTACCCAGCTTCCTTTTACTTCCAGTAGCATGATAAATGGTTCTCCATCCCCCCACTTACAATATGAAGGTGTCCTCTGGTCTAAAATGAGTCTCTTGGAGACAGCATATAGATGGATCTTGTTTTTGTTTTTGTTTTTATCCATTCTGATACCGTATGTCTTTTGATTGGGGCATTTAGTCCATTTACATTCAGAGTTATTATTGAAAGATATGGATTTAGTGTCATTGTGTTATCTGTAGGTTTCATGCTTGTGGTGATGTCTCTGGTCCTTTGTAGTCTTTGCAGCACTCCACTCACAGAGTCTCCCTTAGGATCTCTTGCAGGGCTGGTTTAGTGGTTGTGAACTCCTTCAGTTTTTGTTTGTCTGGGAAAGCTTTTATCTCTCCTTCTATTCTGAGTGACAGCCTTGCTGGATAAAGGATTCTTGGTTGCATATTTTTCCTATTCAGCACATTGAATATTTCCTGCCACTCCCTTCTAGCCTACCAAGTTTCAGTGGACAGGTCTGCTACTACCCTTATGTGTCTAGCCTTGTTGGTTAAGGCCCATTTGTCCCTAACTGCTTTCAGAATTCTCTATCTTTGTATTTTGCCAATTTCACTATGATATACTGTGGTGAAGACATACTCTTGTTGAATCTGAAGAGAGTTTTCTGTGCCTCCTGGATTTGGATGTCTGCTTCCTTCCTCAGATTAGGGAAGTTCTCAGCTATAATTTGTTCAAGTAAACCTTCTGCCCCTTTCTCTCTCTCTCCCTCCTTCTTCTTCTTTTTCTTCTTCTTCTTCCTCTTCTTCTTCTTCTTCTTGAATTCCTGTGATACGGATAATTATTACATTTCATTGAATCATGTAGTTCTCTAATTCTCCCTTCGTGGTCTAGTATTTTCCTCTCTTTCCTTCTCTCAGCTTCATCATTTTCCATAATTTTATCTTCTATTTCACTTTTTCTTCCCTCTGTTTCCTCCATCCTTACTGTCACTGCATCTAGTTTATTTTGCAACTCATTTACAACATTTCTTAATTCGTCGTGACTATTTCTTGATTTCCATAGCAATAGATTCTCTGCTGTCTTCTATGCCTTTTTCAAGCCCAGCTATTAATCTTATGACTATTATTCTAAATTCTTTATTAGATATATTGTTTCTATATGTTTTGAGCCATTCTCTAGCTGTCATTTCTTCCTGGAATTTCTTTTGAGAAGAATTCTTCTGTTTCATCATTTTGGCTAGTTTTTTGTCCTTCATGTGTTTTAATAGCTTGTTTAATAGTCTGTTATGTGTCCTGCATCAGCAAGCACTACTATATTGAAAAAGGACCATACACTGTCCAGAGCCTGGCCCTTCAGGGGTGTTTTTGGTGTGTGTTGCATGCTTGCTGTTGTTGTGACTCTGGTTGCTTTATCTCCCTACTCATAGTGATGGTTTGGACCTTCCACCAGGTGTGCTTTGATTTGTTCATTGAGGTAATCCTGGAAAAAATTTTAAAACAGTGGGGGTGGGGGGCTGTAAGAGGTGTAAAAGAAGAGGTGTAAAAAGAATAGATTAAAAATGTCTGCTTGAACAAACCAACAACCAGAATAGAGAAGAGAAGAAATAAGAGGAAGAAAAGGAAGAAAGAAAAAAAATATATACATATGTATATATACGTATATATACGTATATATACGTATATATACATGTATATGTATATCAGAAAATGAAAAACTACTGGACCAATATCTGATGGTGTCTTGAAACCGGTGGCTGTGCTGGTCTGGAGGAGGGGCCGTCTGGTTCAGTCAGTGTCTATCTTGCTCTGGTGTTACCAGGTGTGGAGAGGCGTGGTTTGGTGTAGGCCAGTCCCACCTCCACTGTGGGCCCATTTCTCTGTTCGCTGAAGCCGCACCTTGTTGGTAATGGGGAGAAAAATGGCAACACCCCAGTCTCTCCTCCCCAGAATGGGTGTTCTAAACCACTCTGTTCAGGCCATCCTCACAGTGTTGTGTGTTGTGCGAGGGCATGAGTGGGCCAGTTTGTTCCACTCCACAGTTTCCCGCGCTCCCAGGCACTTGACTGGGATTCAAACCTCTATATCTTAAAGGATCCGACTCCGCATGCCCTGATTCCTGGGTAGTGCTACTCCACCCAGCCAGCCAACAAAGGGCCTCTGACAGGTGGACGCCTGCAGGGTCTTTTGTCCTTGGAATGACTACATACCTTCTTCCCACAGCACCCAAGGAAGGGGACTGCTGTCTCCAACTGTGCCTCTGATCTTGCTACTGAGACCAGGGCTAGCCCCCCTCTTCCCCAGGCACATGTACAGAGCCGCAGGCCCCAGTCCAGAGAAAGCCCTACAACCCTGGGTCGAGTTAGAAATTTGTTCTTTCTCCATTTTTTCCATTCCCGGTCCATGGTTTTTCTCTTGTCTGAACACAACCCTACACTTCCACAGCCTCTCTTTTTCTTTTTGTCTCTCTACGGAAGGGGATCCCTCCCCTCTGTGCCTATGCCACCTGTTTTATCTTTCCCAATGGCCCATCAAGTTGTCCCCATGCACCCCTAGAGATGTTTCTGTCACTGTGTAGCCTCGATTCCTGGAATTCCAAGGCTTCTGGCCTCAAAACTGCTGTGTTTGAGGAGCAAGGGAGTTTCGGGTGCCCCTACTTCTCCACCATGTTGACTCCTCCAGGAGGCTACCACTAGTTTATGTAAATAGGTTTAATTGGAATAAAGTCATACCTATTTTTTATGGTATTTTATACTGTTTGCTTTCATGGCTCAAGTGCAGAGCTAAGTAGTTGAGACCCAGACATTGTGGCCACCACTTGGGTATCAGTCTCTTTTGGATTTTTCAGTGATCCTGCAGAGACCCAGCCTCCTGAGCAATGAAAATTGGCATGCTATAAAGATAGAGAATGCCTTATTTTGTTCCCTAGAAACATTTGCTCTTCACATTTGAAGGGTATATATTTACATTGCTAAAGGAGATGAAATTGAGAGCTATTTGTTTTCATTTCACAGGATTGTAAACTAGGAACATTCCTCTTTTCTTCCTAGTCAAGATTTATGTACATTAGGGAGGTGAGATTTATGTCCTTCTTCAGGAGTGGAGGGGAGCTGCATAGCAGTTGCCATATAAATTCTCAGATTCATAATTATAGGATTCTTCTCCTATGATACAAAACCCTCCTTTTTGTATTACAGGCCTAAACTTGTGGCTTTCATCACATTGCCCTAGAAGGAAGAGGATGTGGAGTGGGGAAATTAGGCAATTATTGCTGCTATAGTAGTCTGCCTCTGATCCAGAAACTTCTTGTGTACTTTCTGGACAAGAACAAATGGATATAGATAACTAAAAACTTTATCACTACAAAGCCTAGATATTTAATATTTACAGAAAAAGTTTGCTAACCCCTGTTCTAAAGTGGTATTACTGTTCTTGAACAGAAATATATGGAATTATAAGTGTATACTCTGCCTGGTTTCTTTCACTCAACATAATGTTTTAGAGATATATCCATATTGTTGTGTGTATCAATAGCTATTTTAATTTCTAAGTAGAAACTACTATGTGATACTTCAACAGTTTGGTTAGTGATTTTCTGTTGGCAAACATCTGAGTCATTTTTGGCTTTTAGGTATTATGAACATTCTTGTGCAAATCTTTGGGGACATATGCTTTCATTTTGGGGGGCATAATTTCTGAGTCATAGTAAAGATGTATTTCTAACTTTATGAAAATTCTTACTTGTTGGAAGTGGTTGTATCATCTTATACTGTCAATACATTAGATTTTCAGTTGATCCAAATTGTTGTCAATACCTAGTACAATCAATCTTTTTAATTTAAGCCATTCTATGGATGTAGGGTGGTACCTTCTTGAGGTTTTCCTTACATTATTCTGTTTACTAATGATGTTTGGCTCCTTTTTATGTGTTTGTTAAGCACTCATATACTTGTTGTGAAGTTTTTTAAGGCAAATTAATTATCTATTTTAAATCATGTATTTATATTATTATGTATTTGTTATATATATTTATATTATATCTTTTATATTTTGGATGAAAGCCATTTGTCAGATACATGTATTGTGAATATCTTCCCCAATCTGTGACTTGCCTTTTCATTTTCTTAAGAGTATTTTTTGATGAGAAGTTTCTAATTTTTTTTAAGTTTATTTATTTATTTTGAGAGCAAAAGCGTGCACATGAACGGGGAAGGGCAGAGAGAGAGGGAGAAAGAGAATACCAAGCAGGCTCCATGGACAGCACAGAGCCCACCACTTGGCCTGATCCCACAAACCCTGAGATCATGACCCAAGTGAAAATCAAGAGTCGGACACTCAACTGACTGAACCACCCAAGCACCCCAAGAAGTTTTTAATTTTGATAAATTCCTACTTAACAATTTATTCTTTTGTAATTAATGATTTCTGTGCCCTAAGACATCTTTGCCTACTCTACAGTTAGAAAAATATTCTCTTCTGTTTTCTTCCAGAGCTGTATCATTTTGGATTTTACACTTAGATTTTACATGTGAGCTACTTTGAATTAAATGTTATATATGGTGTTAGGAAGAATGTCAAGGGTTTTGTTTGTTTCCTTTTTCTATAGACTATCCAATTTTAAAAACAACATTTGTTGCAAATATTTTCCTGCTCACTTTCTTTGGTATCTTTATCGAAATGCAATTTACCATATGCAGGTAAATCAGTTACTGAACTGTATTCTGTCGGCTGATTTGTCTTTTCTTTCTTATGCTAATAGTACACTAATTTAATATTTGTGGATTTATGTTTTTTTCTCAAAATCAAGTTGTCTTCCAACAGTTTTTCTTCATTATTTTCCTGGATATTCTACTTCTTTTGTATCTCCATATGAATTTTAGAATCAGCTTGTCTATTTCTATAAAGTAGTCTGCTGGGATTTTGATTGAATCTATAGATAAATGTGAGATTCTTAAAACCTAGAAATCCTGAGCTTTCTCAATCTATTAATGTAATAGATTTATTTATTCAAGTCTTCTTTAATTTACCTAAGTAACAGTAGTTTTCAGTGTACAAGTCTTAGTAAACCTTTCATTAAATTTATTCCTGAGTTTGAAGACAAGTTTTTTAATGTTTTTCTGTTGTTGTTGTTAATTTCTAACTGGTCATCGCTAGAATGTAAAAGCACTATTTATTTTTGTTAATGAACCTTGTATCATACAACCTTACCAAACTCACTTATCAGTTCTAATAATTTGTCTAAAGGTTCATTCACTTACCAGTTCTAATCATTTGTTTAGAGGTTCATCTGGATTTTCCCTGTACATAATCATATCTCCTACAAATAAGGGCATTTTACTTTGTTCTTTCCAAAGTATATGCTGAATTCAGCTCCCAGGTCACCAAATTGACACCCTTAGGAGTCTCAACTCTTCATTGTTTAGGCTGAAAACACTGAGGTCCAAGAAATGACATGCTTAATTAGTAATTAGCTGAGCCAAAAGCATGGTCCTATGATTCATAGGCCAGGAGTCTCTCTGTGACCAAACTCCTAGTATGTGAGTGTAGGACAGATCTCAGAGTAAATGTCTCACTTCTATTCTTGGCCAAGTTATGTTTAGCTACTTTTCCAAAGCAGGCCCAGTCCTGGGATGTTCCTCAGCAGCATATGTTCCCCCTGTACTGGAAAGTTATGAAAAGGATGTTTTTCCAAAGTGTTGTAAATATCTCCTTATTCTTGGAATTTTAAAGAAATCACAGAATATCTATAGGTATGAGTCTCTTCATTTTGCCTCAGACTAGCAGAGAGCATTCTGTCCACGTCTATAAATCTTATTTTAGCTCAAGAACTTGTCTTTGCTTGTTAATTTTTATTAATGTTCCTTTAATTGTTGGATTTCGGTTCTTACTAGCTACTTCTATTCATTATTTCTTTCAAAATATAGTTAGGCTATATCCTCCTGGCACTCTAGTAGGTCCTGGATTACAAAGTGTCAGCAAAAGCAGGTCTATATCCTGCCCTCAAGATACTTAAAGATGAGCTAAGGGACCACTATTCAGTTTTGTGCATGGTTCAAATTCTCAATTCCTAAGCTTTAGGCCAGAGAATAGAAAATACCAAAACACCTTTTCTCATTTCTACCACTTTTTTTTTCCCCCCAAACAGGGGACTTTGCTGGGTCACAGAGGCCAAGTATATGCTGGCCATTATGCCAGTGCTTCATGGATCTTATCCCCAAATTCTACTAAAAGCATGTCATGGTTTTTTTTTTTTAGTATTATTGAGAGTTTCTAATCTCTTTTTAGTGGGAAATCAAGAGAAGATAAGTCAAAACATATAAGACAGATAATATTTTAAAACAGAATTTGTAATGGCTTTTTAATGTAATCAATTTATTTTCTGAGATACTGTTCCTAATTTCTAATGTTTTCTGATATCTTTCATTAGATTTTATTTTAAGTTGCTGGAAATGAACATCTTATTGTTATCCTTTTTGAACAATTTTGGAATGTAATGTTTTTAAATAACCCACTGTTCTGTAACTATCAATATTCCTACAATGTATTCCTTTTGCTTGGAATCAAAAACACAAAAAAATTACTCTATGGAGGAAAATAGCCCAGACTGAAAAAACATTACTTGCAGAAGAGGTTAGTTACAAGTAAGAAGAAGTCTTTATACAGAGTCACTCAGCGTTAGATTATCTGCTAATTCTCTTTAGTGGAGTACCTATTTTCTATGGATATGTTTTATACTCATTTTTTAAATTAAAAAATAATTGCTGCTTCTATAGATAGCTTTGAACTCTAGGTGAAAATGTTTTGTGCATCAATTTCAAGTCTTTTTGGGGCAGACTTCACTTTAGTACTAAAATGGATATATTATTTGCAATAGAGTTTTGTGCAGATTACTACATGTAGTCCATTTATTCTTTTTCAAATTATGTATTTCTCCCTTGGTTCTGGAATCATTAATATTATAAAATATATGTACAGGAAAGAATAATTAATTCGCTTTTATTCTCAGTACCAGAATCCTCTGCTAATGCTGTCAGGGCTTTATCCCTTGATAGCTCATCATCAGCGATGATAAGGTGAAAGGAACTTCCTCTGTCAAAGAAGTCTGACCTACAATTCTGGAACATCATTTAGTAGCCATAGAGCATTATCTTGAATTTTAGTTAGCAGGAGAAAAAAAAAATGAGAGGAAGAAAATCATTTGATGTAGTTTGATGCTAAAGATTACTGTGTCTGAGAACCTGCTCACAGTGGAAGAACAGATTACATATTTCCACATTTAAAGAATTTTTTAATTACATGCCCCCTCCCTCCAGAACCTTTGGTGTCTCTGTGTATGATATCTTTCTGCTAACTGGTTCCTGATTTACCTGAGGAAAAGAAGTGAAATCTAATGCACTGCTTTTTACCCAGTGGGTGTGGGTATTTGCGTATTTAAGAAAAAACTGATATCTCAAAATATCCATAGGTTTTTATTTCTCCCTATTGCCTTATCTCAGGGATACAAACTTATATTCCTGTAGGGCCCAGGCAGGTAGTGAAAAGTCCTGATTTCAGCTTGGTATAAAACCTAGGGATTGGCAGGTGCTAGAGAGTACGAGCCCCATATGAAGGCCCTCAAATCCTAATTTTTAAACATTGTTTTAGACAAACCAAACCTTCGGAGAGGGTAAGGGGAGATATGCAAAATTCAGTCATGAAAATACCACTTTTTTGCCCTTATCCAGGGGTCTGATACTAAATATCTTCTCTTTAATTCTTTCATAGCTTTGACAGAGAAGTATCACTGTCCCCATTTCATCAGTCAACAGAGAGACCAAAAATGTGTGTATGCATTTATTAATATGTGTAAATAAAAGTGTCCATTTGTACTTACATAGATTATTACCATATGTGTAGCTACACGGGAGGTAGATTTGCATAGCAGAAATAAAATCAAATCTAGAGAGAGTGAAATTGGACTTCGATATTAGCTCTGCCACCATTGCATGTGCAATAAGACAAAGTCACTTAACCCCTCTTTGCCTCATTTTTCTTCCGTAAAATTAGGGTTTGTTACACTTTTTAAGAATTAAGAGAGGCCCGATGTGTGATAATAATTGGTAAATGTAAAAAAGCGAGAGTAAACCAAAATAGGAATTAACTTTCAGTCGGTAGTAACACCCATGTCTATACAGGGACAAAATGATAGTGGCTGAGGAGATAAGTTGCTACAGCACTATGTTAAGCAGAATGAAGGTTCTTCAAAGATGTCCCCATCCTACTCCCCACAACCTGAGCACATCGGGGCACAAGGCATTGAGGAATTAAGTTTGCATATGGAATTAGAGTCGCTCGTCGGCTGTCCTTCAGATATGGAGAGTATCCTATGATCTTTAAAAGTGGAAGAGAGGGACAAGCCCGGTCAGAACCAGAGAAGGAGATGTGGTGATGGGAGATTGGAGTAGTGCGATGTGAGAAGAACTCAACTTGCGATTGCTGACTCCCCTGCGGGGAAATGCAGGCAGCCTCTAGAAGCTGGAAGAGGCAGGGAAATGGATTCTCCCGTAGAGCCACCAGAAAGGGATGCAGCCTGCTGACATGTTGATTTCAGCCCAGCATGGCTCACTTTGGGTCTTTGGCCTCCAGGACGGAAAGATAATAAATTGATGTTGTTCAAGCCACCAAGGTTGTGATAATTTGTTACAGCAGCAAGAGGAAACTAATGCAAGAGCTGACTGACTGACAGGGGCAGTGTGATGTTCTGTGGTATGAGTGTCAGGGACTCAGCAATTCACAGCAATGTCAGAGGCTGAAGACAACTGGACTAAGCCTTTTACTTCTCATCCGGTAGCTTTCTGGCTATTTGCTTGAGCTATTTCACTGCTCATAGAGATGCACTACAGAAATCGGAATTCTCTGGACAGGAACTCATGCAATGTGGAAAATTTGAGGGTGACAAATATGTCACTCTCTTAATAATGTTGATAGTTTCAGGGATGTATACAATTGTTGAAATGTACCATAGGGTACACTTTAAATATGTGCAGTTTATTGTACATTGGTTATACCTCAATAATGCTGCTTTAAAAAAAAAATGAAATGTGGATTCTTCTGATTTTCAAGTGTCTGTCTCTGTGCCAGATCTAACAGTGGGCTTAGAAGTATCTCTGGTCTGACCTGTGATGGGGGCCATGAATTTCATATGATTTGCAGCTTGCTTCCCAACATGAGTCCTGAACTGCAACTTCTTGACGGCTATAAAAATGAGATTTTCTTAATGTAGCAATAGCTAATTGGCTTCTTCCTTTCTAGCTGTGCTGGGGCACAGAGAAGCAGAAAAGCATGTGCATACCTCCTCCTGAGTTTCAATCTTCCTAGACTGTCATGACAAGCAGGGCAAGGCTGCCCTTGTTTAGTAGGAGTATGTGGAAAACAAATTAACTTGGGTTAATTCCATTCATTGACTGTCAGTCCTTGTGGGCTCTACTTCATTTCCTGAATTCATAGTTCAAGATGTGCACAGGGACCATCTCATTGCGTGAATAGTGCTACAATACTGGATACTGGAAGGAAGTGATTCCTTACTTTCCCTTTTTTTTTTTTTTTTTTGCCTCTCACCCCCAAGGACACATCACTGGCTTGTTTTCCAGCTTCAAGGCTCTACAGAAGCAATAGTGAGTTTTGGGCTAGTCAAGGCACAGAATTTATTTACCTGCATCCATTCTAAGTCCTCTCTATGAACTTGAGCAAATCAGTTTTTATTCCCTTGTCTATAGAATGGGAATGATATGACTGCTCCCTTTTTCACACTTATAAATGTGATTAATAATGAAGGCTGAAAATATCCACACAGTTCTAAATTCCTCAGAGATGTGGTTAAATGGAAATTAAGTGATACATAATGGAGGTTCATAATAGACATGCCTAATGAAAAAAGGAAAGAAAGAAAAGAAGGAAGGAAGGAAGGAAGGAAGGAAGGAAGGAAGGAAGGAAGGAAGGAGGAAGGAAGGAAGGAAGGAAAGGAAGGAAGGAAGGAAGGAAGGAAGGAAGGAAGGAAGGAAGGAAGGAAAGAAAGAAAGAAAGAAAGAAAGAAAGAAAGAAAGAAAGAAAGAAAGAAAGAAAGAAAGAAAGAAAGAAAGAAAGAAAGAAAGAAAGAAAGAAAGATGGAGAAACAGAGTGCTCTGGACATTGGGAAGAATTATTACAAATTCCAAAAGTCCCTTTTAAAGCTGAGATTAAGCCTGAGTCTCATTAGTGAAAATGCCTAATCCCCTCAATCACTTAACCTCTGGGAAAGTCTGATAATAGTGGTGGATCTTCTGGTTTCTTTTGCTTACTCTGGATAACCCCAAATTTCATTTAGGATTTTCACAAAAGTTCTTATCTGCAGCTTAATGTTTCTCTCTTTTCATCATATTTCCCCCTCGAATGTAAACTTCCTTATTAAACATTACTATGAGTAATGTCAGAATCACTGTGATAATTCAAAATTATATTTTGTATTAGCGTATTACAAAATTGTATCGCTAGTCTCCTTTTAGAGGCAAGAACAAGGGTAGCATTTGAAACAAGGCTATAAGGCAAATTTTTCTTTCTCCATCTCTCTGATAGACACACATGCATGCCTGCATACAAGTATGCACATACATGGGCACACACACACCCCACACCAGTGTTAGGTGACTACCTATCGAACTTCAGGAAAACCTTAGCTACCACTTAGTGTTTGAAATCTTTGTATTTCCTTATGCATTTAGAGTTCCATGTTGTTTTTATCTTCTCTCCTTCCAGATAATGAAAGAGATACACACAACATTCTGTGTATTAATGCCATAAACGTCTGCCTCTGGCAAAGCCTTAATATATGAACAAAGAAAGGAATTGTTCACACAGCAAAATATACAATGAGAAATGAATATCAGTGGTGGAAACCTCTCTGTTAGAGAGAATTTCAGATCATTTCAATGTTTACATTTGCAACTCAAGCATATTGACAGAGCAATGCAAATAGATGTACACTAGGAAATGCAGGAAGAAAATTATTTGCACAGATACTGCAAAGATTTTCTAGCTATGTGAGAAATGAAAATGCATTTTTGCCATAAGTGGTAAACTGAACGTTATTAACAGGACAAACCTCATGTAAACGGGAGATAAGCAGAAATTGATTTGAATATTATTGCAGAGCAAAGTAAATAACCACGATGCATTCAACCTTTATAAATGTGCAAAACCAGATTAATTTTCCCAATTACAATCCTTAATAATATTAAATGACTTTTAAAACATGAAATAGGATAAGAGATTGATGGTAATGATAATCCACAAATGTGTTCTATGGGATATTAATAAATATTTGGTTAAACAAAGTGGGGAAGAGGTGGAGAAGAGAGGGAAAATGCTGTGTTAAATAAAGTTAAAGAGATATCCTCAAGACTTCTCAACTCTGAATCTCTAAACAGAAATAAAGTGTGTGATGTTTCCAAAATTCTTAGACCTTGAAACTCTTTCACAAAGCACATGAGAAACGAAAAGTTCTGAGGAACACACAGGACACTGAATGTCTTCCTGATTGATTCAGACCTAGAGTTAAACTCAACTCCACCTTCTATTCCAGTCACTGCTATGATAGCCAGTGTTAAAATCTGATTCTCTACAAATGAAGAAAGCGTTTATAGAAATGCAAGTAGACACATCACGGTTCTACAGTCCAGTCCCTGAAAGCCAGTGCTGCATTGCTGTAGTTGTAGAGGTTATGCCAGAGAAATGCTGCCCAGATAGTCACACAGAAGCATTACCAGGTGGTTCACAGCATACTGAAGAAGTCACCATGATACAGGCCTGAAACTTAACCTTGTCGTGACCAGTATCATAATATTGACCCCAAAGGTATCCTAAAAAAATTCACTTTACGGTAAACACAGTTGTGAAAGCAGCCAGGCAGCCATCGTCTCTATCTAGCATCTCTTCTCTTTGTAGATTGATCTACCTGGAAAGCCAGATTAAAATTGGAAGGTTTTTCTGGTGACCATGGATCAAAACAAAAGGAGCTAGCGATATGACCTACATCATTAATGGCATCTTTTCAGGCTTTTAGAGCCTGATCCACCATGCTCCAAAGAGAGCCATAGTCCCATTAATTCCAGCCTCAGTTATGGTAGAATATTGCATGAGCACAGCTAACTGCTTTGCCTTTCACAGTGCTCTTTAATGTTTTTTGCTAAACACCTCATTTTGACTAAATCCATGCTTATTACGTTATGATAACACAGTTTAACTACATCAGTAGGCTTAGACACAATGTTATAGGCAGGATTCACCTAAAGCTACCCTCTAATAAATAGGTTGAAGAAACCTCCTATCATCCACTATAATTTTCCATACTATCCTTACAGTGACCTTATTCCCACATTGTAAGAATATCTTGCTATTATATCTTTTTTACTCGCTACCAAGAAAACCTGGTAAATTCAGACTTCCCCATTGCACTATCACTTGTCTGAAGATGCTAATCAAGTAGACATTATCATATATACACATGTGTAAAATGACTGAGGATCTGGCACTTACATCCATTAGGATTTGCTCTAGCCACAGCCAAGAGGAGGGAAGACCAGAGGTGCTGAAGAGCTTAGCCCATGACCAGTGACAAACTCCAGCCTCCTCATCCCCAGATATGACAACTCTGAAGTTTATTTTACATCGTCTCCCAGGGGATTCCAGTGGAACTGAGTCACAAGCACCCAGTTTTCTAGATTGTTCATTAATCCCATCATACATTGTCTACCTTTTTCTGTCTTGCTTCTCCACTTCCTGATTGGTGCTTCCTAGGATCCCTTCCCAAATAAGCTACCTACACCTCAAATACTACTCTCTGAGCTCCAGGGAAACCCAACCTAAGGTAATGTGTAACTATAGAGTTGATTAGCAATCTGCTCTAGACCCAGAAATGTTTACTTTCTTTCTGACAGCTCAATTAAATTTGAATTATTTTAATTACCTATGGCTAGACTTGTATAAGTCTATAGAATTTCAATTTGCTTGTATATTATTAATCAACCCATGGCATGTAGCAACTACTCTACCTTTCTTGGAAAAATCAGCCATAGATCAAATGAGTTAACCTATGGTTTGGTCCAGGTGTAGAACCTATTACTTATATCATGAAGGAAAGCCAAAATGACAGTATTCCAAACAGGCTGACCCATATTGGTAATCTGGTAATAAAATAGCTCTGCAAAGTGCAATTCCTCCTTTCTCTCTCTCTTGCTGTGGATCATATTTTCCATAAATATTTTTTTCAGTTCCTAATTGTGCATTATTTTCAATAGAATAAAATTTTTTGGTGTTATACATGTTTAAGGGTTAATTGCATTTTTTTGAAATTTGAACAAAAGGTAGATAAATGCAGCACAGGATGGGTTGAGATCCAGGCACTGTGCTGGCTGTCCACTACTGTTACCTCACTTAAAACAGAAGGAGACGGCACTTAATGTTTTTTAAGGAATCTTTCTAACTCTAAAATTTTAATTTCTATGATTCTCACTACAAAAATTATTGGCAGTTATTGTTACATTGATAGAAATTAGTATTATTAAAAGCACAGGGAAAACTTTGCTTCTAGATTCTATAAGCTATAATATGTGAGATTATTTGTACATTTTTACATTTGAAAATTAGCTTTAGGCTAATTTTAGGCTAACAGTAGTTTAAAAGTGACTTCTGATTTAGGTCAGGATGGAATATCAGGAAGAATGTATTTCTTTCCTTTTCCTTTTTTTTTTTTTTTAAGATTTTATCTTTAAGTAATCACTATACCCAACATGGGGCTTAAACTCACAACCCCGAGATCAAGAGTCACATGTTTCACTGACTGAGCCAGCCAGAAGCTCCAGAAAGAATTTCTATTTTATGTTTTAAATTTAAGTATCCAAATTGGGAAGTATATTGCAGTGATCCATAATGTTGGTATAAGGGGGAACACACTAAAGTCATGTTTTGATTTAAAGAATTGCTAATTTGGTTGAATCATTACTATTTTATTGGAAGGAAGGAGCTGGACCCTAGGAGTAACATAGCTGGTTCATGTGTTAAGATGGATCTTTACCTCTTTGGCATGGTAGTTAAGGATAAGTAGGACTAATTTTTTTTTTTAGTTTATTTATTTACTTTGAGAGAGCTGTTAGCTTGGAGCCTGCCACAAGGCTTAAACTCAAGAAGCATGAGATCATAATCTGAGCCAAAATGAAGAGCTGGAGGCTTCATCGAATGAGCCACCCAGGTGCCCCAGGACTAATTTATAGAATGAAATGTACTTTGGCGCCTGGATGGCTCTGTCGGTAAAGCCTCCAACTCTTGATTTCAGCTCGGGTCATAATCTCATGGTTTGTGAGTTTGAGCCCTGCTTGGACTCTGTGCTGGCAGCACAGAGCCTATTTGGGATTCTCTCTCTCTCTCCCTCTCTCTCTCTATTTGCTTGTCCCCTGCTTGTACTTTCTTTCTCTCTCTCTCTCTCTCTCTCTCTCTCTCTCTCTCACACACACACACACACAAAATAAATAAATAAACATTATAATTTTTTTTCAAAAGAATGAAATAGCCTTTAGAATGAAAAAATCAGAATTGTTATAAGGCTCATGAAAATCTCTAAGCTTTAAATGGCTCTGGAGTTCTTTATGTGTATTAATCAGAAACACACAGCTATCACCTTTTAAATATACTTTTATTTTTAAAATGAGGAAGAACTATGCCTTCCAGTTTCTTTAAGTCGGCTTCTTTTAAAAACAAAACAAAATGCCCCAAGATGTTCAAGAAGCTACAAGCACATCAGGGAGCCACTCAACTAAATAGAACTCCTCCTTTGAAAGGTGCTGTCACTGACCATGGGAGAAGAGACTGTGGCATTTTATTTTGTAAGCTTTAATTTTCCCCTGAAAATGAAAGATGAGCTTTGAAGTTGGGGGTCTCCCCATAGCCTATTAGTAGAAGATGGATAAGTAAGAGAGGAACCCAAGCTAGCATTCAGTGAGGCAGAGCTCACCTTTGGGCCAATCAGACACCTTTGAAATGCCCACTGGCCTTGGGGACGACTACTTCTGGTTGCATTACTCTCCAGAGTGGCTTTCTGGATGCGAGTTATCAGACTTAGCCCCACTTCTCTCAGCAAGTACCTGCTCATCCTACTTTGTTTTCTCAAATAGTCTGGCATTTTAACATCTCTTAGCAAAATAACTCTGCTTTTTTCAGGAACATCTGTTTGTGTTCCTAGACTTTTTCACTTATGACATATAATTATAGAACTACTTTCTGGATACTTCTGGACACAGGAAACAGATGCCTGCCAAATGGATTCTGAAAACAGTCACTCAGTAATGAAAAGCAATAATTACTCCGAAATTCTTCATTTTCACATAATCATGAGACTCCCATGGTCTTCCCTCATTGCCTAGGATACATGGAAGCATTTTGTGGAGCACTGAAGGAACAAGTTTATGTGCCTAGGCTCTTATAAATCCTACATTAAATGATAGATACCTTTTACACAGAATAATTTTTGTTTATATGTTTTCCTTTCTCAGACTGTTTCCCAGAAGTTGCTCACCATTATCTTGCTAATTTAAGCTTCTCAGGACCAATGACATCCTAAATTTGGTTACTGTGTAATTTTAGAGTTATAATGTTCTTACCACTCCAGGGGTTTAAATATCTGGATGTAATCAAACTAGGCCAGAAATAATAGCAGGATACATTTATTGAGCACTTACTATTTTCAGGTACTATGTAAATGTTTTCCATGTATTAGTCTTCTCAATGATCATATGAGGTAGGTCTTATTAATTAACCACATTTATAAATATGACAACAAAGACCTTGATTACAAGTATCATGCCCAAGGTTACACAGCTAGTCTCTTCTATAACTGGAACCAAACTCATATTGACTAAAAAGTTCTAAATAGGGAATTTTATCTAACTTCTCAATTCTTGACTAAATAATTACAAGAAATATACTTGGGAAATATTAATAAACTAAAAATAGAAATAAATTACCAGCTGTCATGATCCTCTCGGAGCTCACAGATTGCACCCTTCTAACACATAAATACACATCAACAACAAACATTTGGATATGCTCCAGTGTCAATTAGAAGAAAATGCAGAATAGAGAACTCTACATGAGCGTTTCAAATTTATAATCTTATTCTGTTATTGCCCCCATAAATACCTTTTTCTCCTCCAAACCAGTGTCAACTAGTGGTTACCTACTCACCTTTTCTTCCTTCCTTCCTTCCTTCCTTCCTTCCTTCCTTCCTTCCTCTCTCCCTCCCTTCCTTCCTTCCTCCCTCCCTCCCTTCCTTCCTCTTTCGTCCTTCCTTCTTCCTTCCTTCCTTCCTTCCTTCCTTCCTTCCTCCCTCCCTCCCTCCCTCCCTCTTTGTCCTTCCTTCTTCCTTCCTTCTTCCTCCCTCCCTCCCTCCCTCCCTTCCTTCCTCTTTCATCCTTCCTTCTTCCTTCCTTCCTTCCTTCCTTCTTCCTTCCTTCATTCCTTCTCTTCTTTCTTTCTTTCTTTCTTCTTTCTTTCTTTCTTTCTTTCCTACATTGCAGGTCATGTTTGTCAAACATTTTTGTTTGCCTCATCTGTGATCATATGGGACTGAAATGATCACATGAATCAGTTGCCCCCCACCAGCGTGCTGGGGCATATGCCCATATGCCACAAATGTTTCCTGAGTGCGTTGCCAAATTTTGAGCAATGTGTAAAATGTATTTTGGTTACAACTAAGGATACATATGGTCATTGAGATGTCTTTCGGATGGAGTGTGGAGCAAAAGAGGTCCTGAGATTTGCCCTGGAGCAGGTTAGGACTAAAAGCCAACTGATGTGTCTTTAAACTGGTTTCAAAGTAACTTGGAAGGTTCCTTAGTAAATTCTGGTCTTTGCCTCTTGGGATTTTAAGAAAGCATTCATCTGCAATAATCAGTTATTCTCAAGCAGAGACCCAGTGCTATAGGGCAACACTTGAATCCTGTGATGACTATCGCTGCTTGTATAGCTTGGTGAGATATTATACTGTGAATGTGATCATGTGGTAATCACTGTGAGTGGGGACACAAATCCAGGAAGTTCAAGAACCACTGAAATAGGCTGATTTTTGAATTTTGTTTATAGTGCTGATGTTAGAAAAAATTATCTTTCATCCTTTTCCTTCCAGTGACTTTCTTATATTTTAGAAAACTTCTTGCTACCCCCAAATTTTCCATGTTCCCAGTATTTACCACACAACCCAAAACAACTTTACTACTTGAAATAATTGGCTGTATTATAGTCCATTAGCATTAGTTACCTAAATATATGAGCTCTATATATTTCACAATCAATTCTAACTCGGCACTTAGGGGTGCCTGGGTGGCTTAGTTGGTTGAACATCTGACTATGGCTCAGGTTGTGATCTCAGGGTATGTGAATTCGAGTCCCACATTGGGCTCACTACTGTCAGCAGGAAGCCACTTTGGATCCTCTATCCCCCTCCCTATCTGCCCCTCCCCTGCTGGCACTCTCTCTCAAAATAAATAAATAAATAAACTTTTTTTACAATCTCTTAAAAAATAATAATTTGTCACTTAGACAAACGAGTCAGACTGATTTTCTATATCTAAATATAGCCATTTATTGAAAGAAGCCTATCCACCCAAGCTACAAAAATGATCAATCACACACATACAGTTATTTATTGAGATAGATGATAGATAGATAGATAGATAGATAGATAGATAGATAGATACATCAGACACATATATTCAACTAACTACTATTCTAGGGGGAAAAATCAACCTTCATATCTTTATGAAGAAAGTCTGATTCTTAACTAAATTACTAAATGTTGACCGATTAAATATTTTCTCAGATATTAGAAAAGAACATGAACACCATTTGAAATATCAAACAGGAAACATGCATGCACCTATCTTTTTTTTTAGAAGATCACATCTGACATACTTATATCCCTGCCCTCCACCTATCTTTATAGAAGTTTTCTTTTTTTTTTTTTTTTATCAAATGCAGAAAGTGCTTGGCAAACCTGAGCTTACGTTTGCCTATAAATGTTATGTTATTCTTAGCCAATAGTGCAAAATTATATTTATATGGCTCATCTCCAAATCCTACTAGTTGCCCTCAGCGAATGTGCTAATTGCATTTCTTAGCTATCCATTTTCTTATCTTAGCCTTTGTGGTTTTATGCACATTTTACTAGACGTTACACTTCCTTGTGTTTAGGTTTTATTTGCATGACACCGAAGTGTGAGTCAGTTGGCTCATTGCATTTTGCATACATTGTGCATAATGAATGCGAAAGTGAAGATTATCTTTTCATGGAATAAAACTGAAAACATGTGCTTCTCTGCCAGCTCTGCTTTGATGAAAAACAGAGAAACCTAAAATGTTGGGCAGTATATGGTAAAGTAATCTTTCTGCAATCCAATCTGCTGAGCCATGGAAGACTTTGTTCCTTGCCTTCTTTTATATTGTATATACTTCATTATTCTTTAATTTTGACAAGTTCAAAAATAGCGTACTTAAATTCTTTAATGAACAAATTTAATGGAAGTGTGAGGTGTAACATTTGTGTATGTATGTTTGTGTGAATATGTGTGTATATTATGGTTGCCATATGAGTTTGCATTTTGATACAATATGCTATATATGTTACATTAAGCGATTCAGATTTATTCTCAAAGATATGGAAAAGAGAAACCATCATAAAGAAAAAAATGAAAATAACTCAAAATCTTAATAAGGGCATTAGTATAATATTTTTAATGCCACTTTTTTCTTCTTTTTTTTCTTTTTTTCTTTTTAGAGAGAGGGAGAGCAAGCAGAGGAGGGGCAAAGGGAAAGGGAGAGAGCAGACTCCAAGTTTAGCATGCAGCCTGATGTGAGGCTCAATCCCATGACCCTGGGATCATGACCTGAGCTGAAATCAAAAGTCATACTCTTGGGGCACCTGGGTGGCTCCGTTAGTTAAGCATCCGACTTCAGCTCAGGTCATGATCTCACACTCTGTGAGTTCAGGCCCCACGTTGGACTCTGTGCTGACAGCTTAGAGCCTGGAGCCTGCTTCAGATTCTATGTCTCCCTCTCTGTCTGCTCCTCCCCTGCTCATGCTCTGTCTCTCTCTCTCTCTTTCTTTCAAAAATAAATAAACATTATTGGGAATGCAAGCTGGTGCAGCCCTCTGAAAAACAGTATGGAGGTTCCTCAAAAAACTGAAACTAGAACTACCCTACAACCCAGCAATTGCACTACTAGGCATTTATTCAATGGATACAGGTGTGCTGTTTCAAAGGGACACATGCACCCCCATGTTTATAGCAGCACTATCAACAGTAGCCAAAGTATGGAAGGAGCCCAAATGTCCACCGATGGATGAATGGATAAAGAAGATGTGGTATATATATATATACAATGGAGTCTCACTTGGCAAACAAAAAAAAAAATGAAATCTTGCCATTTGCAACTACGTGGATGGAACTGGAGGGTATTATGCTAAGTGAACTTAGTCAGTCAGAGAAAGACCAATATCATATGACTTCACTCATATGAGGACTTTAAGACACAGAACAGATGAACATAAGGGAAGGGAAACAAAAATAATACAAAAACAGGGAGGCAGACAAAACATAGAGACTCATAAATATGAAGAACAAACAGAGGGTTGCTGAAGGGGTTGTGGGAGGGGGGCATGGTCTAAATGGATAAGGGGCACTAAGGAATCTACTCCTGAAATCACTGTTGCACTATATGCTTACTAATTTGGATGTAAATTTTAAAAAATGAAAAATAAAATTAAATAAGTAAATAAATAAACATTTTTTAAAAATTTTTAAAAAGAGACTTAACCGACTGAGCCACCCAGGTGTCCCGAGTAATGCCATTTTTCATATGCTGAATTCTTGTCTGCAATAAGACCTGTTTACTTGAGACTGTCTTTTCACTACTTTAAGTTTACAATATGTTTTGATATCTATTATTGCAAATATTTCCCTCATTGCTTTGAATTGAGTTGCACTGCATCTCTGGAATAACCTGGGAGAGAACTTTCTGCCACTATACAGTACAGAAAAAAAACAATCCTACCTGGGCATCTTCTTTTGCTTCAATTTCTCACTTTAGAAAACACACACACACACACACACACACAGCCTGTGCAGTTTTGTTTTGTTTTGTTTTTTCTTGGAGAAGAACTGTCATTGTGGTTTTGTGGGGATTTTCTTGTTTTGTTTTGTTTTATCTGTTTGCTGACTTGTTTGTTATGAACTATTTGGGTTTCCTCAAATTATTTTCCAGGCACCCCACAATTTCACAAGGAGGAGAATGTAAACCTCTTTAATCAAGGTCCCATTAATTAGTTCTAGCAGAAAGTCCCTCAAGCTTGGGGGTCTGTGGATGATAATTTTCAACTTTACAGCATGGATGCAGGTCACAGTAGGCAGAATGCTAGCCCCTGACAGATATCCATGTATTGAGAACCTGTAAATATGTTAGCTTGCACAGCAAAAGACACTTGGAAGGTGTGATTAAATTAAGAGCCTTGAGATGGTGGGGATTACCCTGGATTATCTACGTGTGTCCAATCTAATTACATGGGTCCTAAAAAGTGAAGAAGCTTTTACAGCTGCAGTCAGAGGGAGATGTGAGTAGGAAAAAGACTCAGAGAAATGCTCTGAGGACAGAGGAAGGGCCCACACGCCAAGGAATATGGGAGGCCTCTAGAAGCTGGAAACAGCAAGAAATTAGATTTTCTCAGAGTCTCTAGGAGGAAGACAGCCCTGCTGAGGCCTTGACTTGAGCCCAGTAAGACCTATATTGGATTTCTGATGCACAGAACTATAGATCATAAGTGGTTATTGTTTTAAGCCACTTAAGTTTGTGGTAATTTGTCATAGCAGCAACAGAAGACTAATACACAAGTTGTTCCCAGTTTTTTTTATTCTGTTGAGCATTTTCCTGGGATTGCTGGTGGTGGAGTGTGGAGGAGAACAGTAAAGTATCCTCCAAATGGAGCAGGCGATTTTGAGTCCGATAAACAAAGCAAGCCACTCCACACCATTTACTGAGTTTTGTTCGGGGTAATTTACTGACAGGGTGGACCAGGTGGACACATGATCCAAGCATTCAGCAGCCACTCTCCACCCAATCCAGCTCTTATAGAGTGAGGGGCATTGTGGTGAGGTCAAAGGATAATTATCCAAAGTGGTACCATCGGTCTACCAGCCATCTCTACTAGTTACATAAAGTGGTGCTTCCTGTGTGTCACGTTAGGGAAGATCAGAACAAGCCTTCCCACTTTCCATTCTGGGCCTACATTAACCTCCAAGAGGCCTGGAACGTGTAGCACTGAGAGAGGTCATTGCGTGGGCATGAACAACATGGAGGGCCAAAGAGGAAGTCAGTTTTGTCAGCACTCCCACAGCTCAATAGAAGAGATGCAAGGGAGGTGGATACCTACGCTTATTGAGCATTGCACCAAAAAAGTTCTGTGGTAGGAGCATGCAAAAAAATAATTTAGCAAACTTTTTTCAACATTCTGTTACTGACTAGTGATATAAATGCTGTTCAGAAAATCCTCTTAATCAGCTTTACCATTCTACTGGTTTACTCTTTAATTTAAAAACATATTATAAAGTATTAAAATAAAAAATCTTTAACATGTGTTTATTTTATATATATATGAAGGTTATGTTTTTAAAAATTTTTTTAATTATATTTTGTCATTCCAAAATATTTTATCTCTGTGGGTGTGTGTGTGTGCGTGAGTAAAATGACTAATGATGTCATTCATTTAAGCACTATTAATAAAGGATTCTATGTTGGTCTTAATTATATATGGAATTATGTATATTTGGTATATATACATTTTTTGGTAGGAGTATTAAGAAATATTAGAGAAAGTCTAGACAATACTTAAGGTCTGAAATTCACTTGCCAAAAAGATGCTTAACATAAATTATGTAGTTATATACTATTTCTTATTCTGAATATAAATATTTATAGAAATATTTTTTGAAAAACCAATGCAGAACTTAACTTGTGTGTTTGGAGTCTGAGAAAATGATTTCTTGTGCTTTTTACCCTCCGTATAGAATACATGCAACAATTTTTCATCAATTTTTAATTTATAATTTAAATACTAAGCACTAAAGAGATTTACATAAAAGATTTTATGGCAGTAATCATTTGCAGTGTAAAAATGTGGTTTCTTATTATTTCCAGCTCTTAAAATGTTAATGTAATACATAGCTATGTAATTTTACAGAATAATTTAATTTCCCTTGAAAATATGGACCTCGGTGAAGGGTCCAAATTAAAAAGAAATTAATATATTTCAAATATTAAGTTATTTTTCTGGTCCTCTGAGTTATATAACATCTAGACTTGGTGAATAATGTCAGTTCTTCCCTGCTTGATCTGTAGACTCAACACAATTAAATGACAAATTTGGAAAACCTAGGATTCTGCCTGCACTGTCCAACATGATAAACACTAGCTAAATGTGATATTTGTACGTAAGATTAAATTTATTATAATTTAATAAAATGGAATATCAGTTCTTTATTGCAGTGCCACATTTCTAGTGCTCAGTGTCTTAATGTCATTGCTGGCTATTATCTTAGTGCAGAATTAGAACATTTCCATCATTGCAGAAAATTTTACTGGACAGTGCTGTTCTAGACTGTAGTCATGCTGGCCATGCTTCTTTCTCTTTTCAAATGTTAAAGATAAATTTGATCTTATCTAAAGCCTAAGAAATATAATGTAGGACGATATCATGTAAGACAGCAAGATCAACATTCCTAATTTATTGAGCAGAGAATTTCAGTGAGCTTCACATTTACCTATGTTCTAAGTACATAAAGCATTTTCTACATATTTTTTAGATTAAAATGCACAAATGGGCTTCATTCATTCTTAAGTCTTATTAAAATTGTTTTAATTTTGAGTGAGACTTATTTCTAATATTACTAAAAATGAATAAACACTTAATACAAAATCAGAGAAAGAGATATCCATAGAAAATAAATGATTTTTATCAATTTAGAATTCACTACCCTTGTGACCAGAGCTCCATAAAAATTAGAATATGGATGATTCATCTCATGATGCTTTATTTTCCAAAAATAGTTACTAATTTTCTTTAATACATCTGGTACTTCCTTTTCTCATACCAAATTCAGTAGTCATTACTCATATAATGATTAAACGCACCATCACCAGGAATCGAACTCAGTGAGAATGAAAGTCTACATCAGTGATTGTTCCAGGCATCCTTTTCCATCCATTCTAATCATAGGCAAGTGAGTCATACTGATGGTGATGATGGCTTTAAAGAAATTTAATTTCAGTAATTCTTGACATAAAATAAAGATAAAATGAAATATCTGTATTTAATACCTAGGGATTCTATGTGACATTTATCACTTCTTAAAATTAATCCTGTTTTAACCTTTACATAAAGTTATGCTTTTATTCCACTTAATGGAAAGAACATAAAAACTGTTGAATTCCTGAGGATAACCTTATTTTATGAATGCAAACTGGTGCTGATACTCTAGAAAATAGTCTAGAGGTTCCTCAAAACATTAAAAATAGAACTACCTTATGATCATTGTAGTTTTGATTTGCATTTCCCTGATGGTAAGTGATGATGAGTATTTTTTTCATATGTCTGTTGGCCATCTGTATGTCTTCTTTGGAGAAATGTCTGTTCATGTCTGCTGCCCATTTTTTAATTGGATTATTTATTTTTGTGTGTTGAGTTTTATAAGTTCTTTTTATATTTGGGATATTAATCCATTATCAGATATGCCATTTACAAATATCTTCTCCCATTCCCTAGGTTTTCTTTTAGTTTTGTTGGTTGTTTACTTCAATGTGCAGAAGACTTTTCTTTTGATGTAGTCTCAATAGTTTATTTTTGTTTTTGTCTCCCTTGCCTCAGAAGAAGCATCTAGAAAGAAGTTGCTGCAGCCAATGTCAGAGAAATTACTGCCTGTTCTCCTAGAGTTTCTATGGTTTCATATTTCACATGTAGGTCCTTAATCCATTTTGAGTTTATTTTTGTGTCATGTAAGAAGGTGATCCAGTTTCATTCTTTTGTGTGTAGCTTTCCAGTTTTCCCATCACCATTTGTTTAAAAGACTGTCTTTTCCCATTGCATGTCTTTTCTCCTAGCTCAAAGATTAATTGGTCATATAATTGTGTGTTTAAGAAATAAACCCACAATCTCCTATTCTGTTCCATTGATCTAGGTGTCTGTTTTTGTGCCAGTACCATGATGTTTTGATCACTACAGCTTTGTAGTATAACTTAAAGTCTGGAATTGTGATACCTCCAGCTTTGTTTTTCTTTTTCAAGATTGCTTTGGCTATTTAGAGTCTTTTGTGTTTCCATATACATTTTAGGATTTTTTATCCTAGTTCTGTCACAAAATGCTGTTGGTATTCTGATAGGGATTGTATTAAATGTGTAAATTGCTCTGGATAGTACTGATATTTTAACAATATTCTTTCAATCCATGAGCATAGAATGTCTTTCCATTTCTTTGTGTCATCTTCAGTTTCTTTCATCAGTGTTTTATAATTTTCAAAGTATAGGTCTTTCACCTCCTTGGTTAAGTTTATTCCTAGGTATTTTATTATTTTTGGTGCAATTGTAAATGTGATTGCTTTTTAAATTTTGCTTTCTGCTGCTTCATTATTTGCAACAGATTTCTGTATATTGGTTTTGTATCCTGTGACCTTACTGAATTCATTTATCAGTTCTAGTTGTTTTGTTTTGTTTTGTTTTGTTTTGTTTTGTTTTGTTTTGTGAGTCCTTAGGGTTTTCTAAATATAGTACCTTGTCATTGCAAATAGTAGAAATTTTACTTCTTCCTTACCAATTTGGATGCTTTTTGTTTCTTTTTGTTGTCTAATTTCTATGGTTGGGACATCCAGTACTATGTTGAATAAAAGTACTGAGGGTACACATCCTTGTCTTATTCCTGACCTTAGAGGAAAAGTTCTCAGTTTTTTCCCATTAAGTATAATGTTAGCTGTGTTTTTCCATATAAGATCTTTATTATTTGTTGTGGGTTTTTATTTTGAATGGATGCTGTACTTTGTCATATGCTTTTTCTGCATCTATTAAAAATGATCATATGGTTTTTATCCTTTATCTTACTGATGTGATGTATCTTGCTGATTGATTTGCATATATTGAACCACTTGCATCCTGGAAATAAACCTAACTTGATCATGTTGAATGATCTTTGTAGGGTATTGTTGGATTTGGTTTGCTAATATCTTGTTGAGGATTTTTGCATCTATGTTCATGAGAGATATTGGCCTGTAGGTCTCTTTTTTTGTTGTGTCTTTATCTGGTTTTGGTATCAGGATAATTTTGACCTCATAGAATGAATTTGGCAGTTTTCATTTCTCTTCTATTTTTTGGAATAGTTTGAGAAGAGTATGTATTAAATCTTTTTTATTTAAAAAAATTTTTTAAGTTTATTTATTTATTTTGAGAGAGACAGAGACAGCCCAAGTGGGGAGAGGCAGAGAGAGAGGGAGACAGATAATCCCAAGCAGGCTCCATGCTGCCAGCACAGAGCCCAATGCAGGGCCAAACCCATAAAACCACGAGATCATCACCTGAACCAAAACCAAGAGTCAGATGATTAACTGATGAGCCACCTAGGTGCCCCTTAACTCTTTTTTAAATGTTTGGTAGAATTCATCTGTGAAGCTGTCTGGTCCTGGATTTTGTTTGTTGGGAATTTTTGGATTATTGATTTTATTGATTTTCATTATTATTTTTTTATTATTTCATTGTGGTTAATCAGTCTGTTCAAGTTTTCTTCCTGCTTCAGTTTTTGTATGTTATATGCTTCTGGAATGTATCTGTTTCTTCTACATTGTCCAAATTTTTGGCATATAATTTTTCATAATATTCCCTTATAATTATTTGTATTTCTCTGGTATTGATTGTTATTTCTCCTTTTTCATTTGTGATTTTATTTGGGTCCTCTGTCTCTCTGTGTTTCTCTTTCTCTCTCTCTCTCTCTCTTTTTTAATGAGTCTGGCTAAGGTTTAACAATTTTGTTGATCTTTTCAAGAACTAGTTTCTGGTTTCGTTGATCTCTTCTATTATTTTTTGTTTTATTGTTTTTTTTTTTTTTTTTTAGTTTCTGAATCATTTATTTCTGTTCTAATCTTTATTATTTCCTTCCTTCTGCTTGTTTGGGGTTTTGTTTGTTCTTTTTTTCCTACTTTAGGTGTAAGATTAGGTTGTTTATTTGAGATTTTTCTTGATTCTTGAGCTAAGCCTGTATTACTATCAACTTCCCTCTTAGAACCACTTTTGCTGCATTCCAATGACTTTGGACCATTGTGTTTCATTTTCATTTTTTTCCCTGTCATTTTTTTATTTCTTCTTTGATATCTTGTTTGACCCATTCATTGTTAGTAGCATGTTATTTAACCTCCATGTATTTGTGCTCTTTCCAGATTTTTTCTTGTGGCTGACTTCTAGTTTCATAGTGCTGTGGTCAGAAAAGATGCATGGTATGACTTCAATCTTTTTGAATTTGTTGAGACTTGTTTTTGTGACCTAATACGTGATCTGTACTGGAGAATGTTCTTTGTGCACTTGAAAAGAATTTGTATTCTGCTGTTTTAGGGGGGGAGTGTTCTGAATATATCTATTAAATCCATCTGGTCCAATGTGTCATTCAAAGCCACTGTTTCCTTGTTAATTTTCTAAAGGACAGGTTTTCTGAAAAGATCAATAAAATTGACAAATCTCTAGCAAGACTGTCAAGGAAAAAGAGGTGGGAGGAAGGAGAGAAATAGAGAAAAAGAGAGGTGTAACTGAAATCACCAACATCTGAAATGAAATAGTGAATATTACTATCGAATCACTAAATATCAGCAAAATAATGGGGAAATACTACAAAATATATAGACATACGTTTACAACTTAGACAAAACTGATCAATTCCATAAAAAGACCAAACAACTCATAACTCATCCAATATGAAATAGATCACCTGAAATAGGCACATAACTATTAAGGAAATAGAATTTATAGCTTATTTAATTTAATTTATTTTTATTTTTAGAGAGAGAGAGAGACAATGCTAGTGGGGGAAAGGAGTACAGGGGCAGAGGGAGAGAGAGAGAATCTTAAGAAGGCTCAATGCTCAGCATGGATCCCATGAATCTGGGATCATGACCTGAGCCAAAATTAACCAACTGAGCTACCCAGGTGTCCTGAATTTATAGTTTTAAAATTTCTCTGAAAGGAAATCTTCATGTCCTGATAGTTTTGCTGAGAAGTTCTACCAAACAAGTAAAGAGGTAACATCAGTTCTACACTGTCTATTCCAAAGAAAAGAAGAGGAGAAAATATTTCTTAATTCAATTTATGAAGCTTATCTGACCCTAATACCAAAACAAAACACAGAGTAGTACCAAAATAAATAAAAACAAAAAACAAACCAAAAAACTGTAGACCAATATCCCTCATGAATATAGATGCAAATTCTTAATAAGTATTAGTAAAAAGAATTCAAAAATATCTTATAATCATTCTAAATTACACATCATAAACAAATGAGGTTTATTCCAAGGATGCAGCCTTCCTCAATAATAAAAATATATCAATGTGGAACTTTCTCAACTTGATAAAGTTGATAAAAAATTCTCATAAATACGACAGCTAATATACTAAATGGTGAAAATCTCAAAGCTTTCTTACTAAGGTCAGGTACAAGGCAAGGATGTCTCCTTTTATCAGTTCTCAATATCATGCTGGAGCTAATGCAGCAAGGCAAGAAAAGGAAATAAAAGGTATACACATTGAGAAAAAAAAATAATTGTCTTTGTTTATAGATGCCATTATCATCTATGCAAACAACCTGAAAGAATCAACAAGAAAATTTCTTAAACTAATAAACAATTATAGCAAGGTTCCCAGATATAAGGTTAACATATAAAATCAATCACTTTCCTATATACCAGCAATGAACAAATGGGATTTGAAATTAAAAACACAATACTATTTTGTATTAGGATAAAAAATTTGAAGTATTTATGTATAAATTGAACAAGATATATATGAGGAAAACTGTAAAAGCTCTGATGAACAATAATTTAAAAACCAAATATTTGGAGAGATATTCTATGTTTGTGAATAGGAAGACAATGTTGGAAGATGTCAGTTCTTCCCTACTTGATCTGTAGACTCAACACAATTCAAATCAAAATCTCAAGTCATTTTGTAGACATCAACAAACCAATTCTAAAGTTTATATGGAGAGAGAAAGACCCAGAATAACCAACACAATACTAAAGGAAAATAACAGAGTTGGAGGACTGACACTATTGAACTTCAAGTCTTACTATAAAGCTACAATAATCAAGATGTGTGGTATTGGCAAAAGAATAGACAAATAGATCAATGGAAGAGAATAAAGAGTCCAGAAATAGACCCCCATAAATACAGTCAACTGATATTGGACAAAGGAGCTAAGGCCAGGAAATGGAGAAAAGATAGTCTTTTCAACAAATGATGCTGAGACAGCTGAATATTCACATGCATAAATGTGAGTCTCTGTACTAAGAACTTACATTCTTCACAAAATTTAACAAAATGGATCACAGACCTAAATATAAAATGTAAAACATAAAACTTCTAGAAGATAACATAGGAGAAAACATCGGTGACCTTAGGTATGGTGATGCCTTTTTAGATATAATACAAAAGACACAATACATGAAAGAAATAATTGATTAGCTAGATTTCATTAAAATCAATAATTTCTGTTCTATGAAAGACACTATCAAGAGAGTGAGAAGACAAGCCAAAGACTGGGAGAAAATATTTGCAAAAGACATATCTGATAAAGAACTGTTATCCAAAATACACAAAGGGCTCTTAAAACTCAACAGTGAGAAAGCAAATGACCCAGTTAAAAAATGGGCCAAAGACCTTAACAGACACCTCATCAAAGGAGAAATACAGATGGCAAATAAGCATGTGAAACAATGTTCCACATTTATATGGAAATTATAACAACAAAATACCAGCACACACCTATTGGAATGGGCAAAATCTGGAACACTGACAACACTAAATGCTAGCAAAAAATGTGGATCCAGAGGAACTGCCATTCATTGTTGTTGGGAATGCAAAACGGTATAGTCACTTTAGAAGACTTTTGGTGGTTTCTTACAAAACTAAACATGCTCTTACCATATGATCCAGCTTCCATGCTCCCTCATATTTATCTAAAGGAGTTGCACATAGATGTTTATAGTAGTTTCATTCATAATTGGAAACAACTGAGCACATGAATAGATAAGTGAACTGTGTTACATCCAGTCAATGGAGCATTATTCATTGCTCAAAAGAAGTAAGCCATCATGTCATGAAAGACATGGAAGAACCTTAAATGCATATTACTGAATAAAAGAAGCTAATCTGAAAAGGCTCTATGCCATATCATTCCAACTACATGACATTCTGGAAACGGCAAAGCTATGGAGAGAGTAAAAATATCAGTGGTTTCCAGAGGTTAGAAGAAAGAAAGGGATGAAAAGGTAGATCACAAAAGTTTTTATTGAGGTAAAAGTACTCTTTTAGATACTCTAATGGTGGATATATGTATGCCCTTATTCATTGTCCAAACCTATAGAATGCATACTACCAAAAGTGAACCCTAATGTAAAGCACAAACTTAGGATAAAATGATGTGTCAGTCAACTGTAACATCAATTGTGTACCACTCTGGTGGGAGATGGGGTTGATAATGAGGGAGATTATGTGTTAGTAGGGACAAGGAGAATATGGGATGTCTATATACCTTCCTACCAATTTTGCTATGAACCTAAAACTCTGTTTAGAAATTGTCTTTAAATGAAACTTAATGAAATGCCCAAGCAAGGAATAAATATTTGAGCTCAAATATATGCTAACCTGTAACAGCTCCCCTTCAATTATCATCAAGGTGCAAACTCCTTAGGCAGATCTTTAAGATTGTCATTTATATGAATCGGGTTTACCTCCTATTGCTTTCCAATACATCTTTCCCTTATCATCCGCCCAGCTGAGATTCTGATCTCACAGCTCCTGCCTCTGTGCTTTTCCTAGTGGAACTTCTCCCCAGTCCCCTCCCCATCATCTCTACCTGTCAAAGTTTTGCCCATTCTTCAATGCCCAATTCACCTGTTTACTTCTCCCTAAAGTATTTCTCTTCTTATAAACCAGCAGTTGTTTCGCCCCTTTCACTAAACATCCTTTCATTGCTGCTGGAGTTCTTTTATGACACCAAGAGATAAGACACTCCTGGGGTGTGTGTGAGTGTGTGTGTGTGTGTGTGTGTGTGTGTGTGTGCGTGTGCGTGGTTGAGTTTTGTTTATTTTTATCTCCTAGCAGATTTCCTGGCACAGAGGGAATGAGCAATAAATATTTATTAAATAAAATAGCATTAAAATTGTTTAATGCATGACTTTTTTTCTGGATCATAGTTTCCTACAGAGAAGTAACAATCTCTTGGAATTTTTAAAGGGACTTAAAATACTGCATTGCAAATGGTATGGAAATACCACAGTGTAAAAATAACCTGTTCAATACAACTGTAATGAACATAGCAAAAGGAGGTGCACAGCTTTGTCATTTTGTGTGTCATCTGAAATATTTTCATAAAATTAAAATATTTAAGAAATACTTGGTGGCTTGTTTGGAATGTTTACCCTTGCCAATGTTAAATACACTCTTTCTTGTGTAATATGAAGGGAAATACAAATGAAAGAGTTTGCTGTGCATGCTAACAAAGAATGATTTTATGTGTTATGTAAAAGGAAGTAAATCAGCATATCTGTTATCTGCATTACCTCTATCTGTTATAATTCATATCATTTACTTTGCTCTGTTCATTTTGCTTCTCTCTGTAAAGTAGATCAGCCAATTGTTTACTGGAACAATGCATTGTACTGTTGGTGCTTTGCTTATCATATAGCACAAGGTTAATTAAGATTTAAAATTTTTTTAAATTCATTTCGTAGATAGTCCAATTACCAGTCATTCATTATAAATTATAATGATATTTAGATACAGTTCAAGCATGTACATTATTAAGAATAAAATGTTTATTGTATTCAGTAATAATACATTTTAATCACCTAGAATGCTTATAGTCTTACTATTTTCCTCATTATTACTTTAGGTTTACAAGTTAACTTGACACAAATATAGCAGCGTGGATCCTCTTGGTTAGGAATATTATTCTATTCTTAGAGTAGAGTTCTTCGAATTATATGGAGAGGACCAGAAGTGCTACCCTCTGAATTGTTACTAAAAATGCATCCTCAGCTCTGGGAATTAAATGCCTAGCAAACACAAAATACCCCTAGTTGTCAGGATAATTGGCTTTACTTTCATGTGCTTTAGATGTCTTAGTTACTTTCGATGGTCTGTCTGAGTTAAATGCTTGTTATTTTTTTTTTAAACTGACACCAAGTAAAGCCAACATAACATTAAGCTCTTCTGCCTTATTAACTCCAGCAGTCTAAGTGTTTCTCAGAGCAATACTGCCACTAAGAAGTCTAACTTATTCAGCTTGAAGCCTTCTCCTATCCAAATGCTTTCATTCATTCATTCATTCATTCATTCATATAACAGATATATATTTATACCTAATATATCCCAGGTACTGGGATATATTCCTACAACTCAAGAAATTTAATCTACTTTGGGAGATATATTAACAGAAAAATATGTTAACGCTATAATGTGAGATGTATAATTCATTAAACTATTCGACAAAAATTATATTGAACACTCACTGTGTCTGGTATTGTGATATTTAAAAACTAGAGATAACATCACAAGAAAGCAGACATAGTAGTTGTCTTTATGGAGTTTATAGTCTAGAGAGTTGTTTAGGAAATAAATAGGAGACAAAATTGGTAGTTATTGGTAGTTATCAATAATTGGCAATATAATAGGTGAATGGGGGCTTGCAGTTGAAGAATACACAGTTGCTTTCAAGGTTCTAACGTGGGTTTTTGTTTCATTTTGACTATTCATTTACTTAACAGATGCCCATTAGAACTTACTGTTTGCTAGGTTGTATTCTAAGTGCTTAGTAATGCATTGAATCCTCACAACAACATTATTATTATTTATTCCTCTCTTGTGGATGAGAGGCCAAGTAGCAACTTTGTCAAGATCAGAGAGCCATTAAGTGGTAGCACTTGAACTCCTACCCAGGCAGTATGACTCATGAATACATATATCTAACCACCAATCTAGACTGCCTCTCATATGCCACATGTGACAATAGGCATGTTTCATGGCCTATTGCCATGGAGAATACCAAGAAAGGGATAGCTCTGGTGGGGAAGATGTCAATTTGACCTATTCAGAGAACATCCTATTGGTAGATGGCTTACTGGATGTGAGTCTTAAATTTTAAAAAAAGGCTGAGCTAAAGATATAGATACAATAGTTGTCCATTTATAGGTATTAGTGAAATCTGAAGAGTAGGTGAGCTCATTTAGTGGTTCCCAAACACCAATCCACAGACCATTTCGGATCCGTGTTGAAGCTTGTATCAGGTCTTTGCAAAGTAGAGAAATAAGGAGTGTTGAGGGGTGCCTGTGATAGTTATTTTTATGTGTCACTTGGACTGGGCCGGAGTTGCCCAGATAGCTAGCTGAACATTGTATCTGAATGTATCTGTATTTCTAGAGGAGATTATCATTTGAATTCGTGGACTAAGAAAAGCAGGTGGCCTTCCTCTATGTGGGTGGGCCTCATCCAGTCTGTTGAGGATCTGAAATGAACAAAAAGGCTAAACAAAGTTGAATTCTCTCTCTGCCTGACTGCTTGAGCTGAGATATGTCTCCTCCTACTCTCCGAGTTCCCAGTTCTCAGGCCTTCAGACTGGAACTGCAATCTATATTCCCATCAACTTTCCAGAAATCAGGCCTTAAAACAATACCATGGGTTTTCCAGGGCCTCCAGCTTACAGCAGACAGATCATGGGAATACTAAGTCTCCGAATCACATGATACCCTATAATAAACCTCTTTCTAGCTAGAACTAGAGCTAGAGATACATAAGTATGTCTCATTGGTTCTATTTTTCTATAAAACTCTGACTAATACAGTGCCCAAATTATTCCACTCTTTTCCCCTTATATAATTGTAATCAATAGAGAATGCACACAAAGAACAGTCATCAGAAAATAGCTAAGACCTAAAGTAAAATGGACCCTGATTCTCAATGCACATGTCTAAAACTTGGAATCTGTCAGAGGAAATACTGTCTACAGGGAAGACCCTTCTTACCTAGCTAGTTATAAGCTAAGACCCTAGGGAAAAAATGGCTGCCCAAATTGATTACCACTTGAGGTAGAGGGATGTAGCAGGTCTAGAGAATGGCTAGTCCAAGAAAGACTTAAGGTGATCTTAATAAAGTACTAATATGTTTGAACATACTGAGTGATATTTTTATACTTGACAAGAGCTTAGAGCTAAACTAGTAACAGGACGTACAAAAGAAAAGAAACACAATTACTAACCTTAGGGAAAGCACACTTGTCATGCCGCAAAAATAATCACAGTTTATTATGTGTCCAGTTTTAAAAGATGTAATAATGGGAATAATGTATATTTTGTAACCAAAGTAATTATATAACCATATTGATGGAATACAGTTGGGAAACTGGGGGTGGGGGTGGGGGCTTGTAATTGGATGGAAAGTTAAAAGAGAGCGAAAATTTTTATCTTCCAAATTATCAAGTCAATAGACAATGCCAAAACTCAAAAAACCAGAACTGCCACATTTTATTTAGTATATATAGAAAAATATACCAAATAATCAGTTAAGAATTGAGAGTGGTGGTTTCCAGTAAGAAAGTGGGAAGGGTTGGGGGCCTACTGTGTTTCATAACGCAATTTGTGGTACTATTGAACTTTACTTAATTGTGCACGGATAATTTTGATTTTAAAGCTAAGTGATACATGAACTTGCAGGGGGAAAACAAAATGAAAGTCATAAATAGCAGAATGTGTCGTGACAAAGACTGAACTAGTAAGTGCCTGGAAGATGGGACTTCAAAATTCTACCAGAGACAAAGTGTTCCGATATCCAGAAAACTAGAGTTTCTGGAGAAAAGAAAAAAAAAGATTAAAATAGATAGAATGGATTCTTAGCATGACAAAAATGATAGGTAACAAATTTTGGAATTCCAGATTATCAAGTAAAGAAAAGTTTCTAAGAGAGAAAGAGCATACCGGTCAAAAAAAAAAAAAAAAAAGATTGGATTGATGTCTGACTCCCTAATAAAAGCCCTGGAAATAAGACAATGGATGAATATTTTTAAAATATGGAAGGAAGGGGCACCTGGGTGGCTCAGTTGGTTAAGCATTCGACTTCTTCGGCTCAGGTCATGACCTCATGGTTCCTTCATGAGTTTGAGCTCATAGCAGGCCTCCTGCTGTCAGCACCGAGCCCACGTTGGAAACTTGTCTCCCTCTCTCTGCCCCTACCCCATCTCATGCATGTGCTCTCTCTCTTTTTCTGTCTCAAAAACAAACAAACAAACAAACAAACATTAAAATAAATAAATAAATAAATAAATAAAATATGGAAGGAAAAAAACCTCTGATTTTAGAATCCTATAATTTTCCTAGACCATCATTTACATGTAAGGGTAAAATTAAGACATTCTTATGTACTTAAGACTTCAGCAATTTGGTGTAACAGAGATCATCTGAAAACATTCTTTGAGGAAATACTACAATAAAAAGGAGAGTATTAGTAAAAATATGAAAAGAATGGGTGAACTTGATAAAGTTATTATGATGTAAAATAGCAAAGACCAAAAATTGTTTAATAAGAAAAGGCAAACAAACAGGAAGAAAGGAAATAAAAGAAGGAAGGGAGAAAAAAGGAAATCCATTCAACACAACACTACAATTGTAGAACTTAAATTCTCTACCATAGTAGCAGAACCCCAAAGGTAGGGAGGTGAAAAGGTACAAAATACTTCTTTTATTTGAGTGAAAATGTAGATATTGGTAAATTCATAAAATTAGCCACTAAAACTAACCTTACATGTGCTTTAAAATGTTAATGACAACAACTGAAAAAGAAAAAAAAATATGTTGCATTTTAATCAGCAAAAGACAATCTGTTTTATTCAATGCAAAGCAGGAAAGAATGAAAAATGAAAATATGTGAAGAGAAACATAAAATGAGATAGAATTTCTAAAGTCTCAGTATAGAAACAAGTGTAATAACTATAAATAAATTCCAATCTCCAGACTGACGGAGACAATCAGATTAGATTTAAAAAGCAGTATCCAGCAATACATTGTCAAGAGAAATGCAAGATAAATGTACAAATTCTCTGGCACTTTTTTCTAAGCAGCAAATAGAAAATACATCATTTTCAATAACAACAAATGCTCTCCATATATAGGAATTAACAAAGAACTTACAAGACCTCTTAAAGTAAGTTGTAAAGCTCTATGGAAAGACATAAGACCTCTGAAGTGAAAAGATATTCTATGCTTGTGTAAAGGATGACTTATTATAAATGATACCTATTTTCTACAAATTATGTGTCAGAGCAGTGCAATCACAATTGAAATCTACCTAGTTTTTTTAGAAGAATACATTATGTTTTAAAAAAAATACATAAATAACAGATTATAGATCCATGAATAACTATGTTAAACTTTTTTTTAATGAACTAAACTAGAGGAAGAGTGTTGGCATCTAGCCTGGTAACATACAGACATACCAATGGTCTTAAAATAGATGACCAAAGTATAATCTTTAAGTAAAAATACATATATCAATGGGTTTAGATCCATAAAAATAAGGATACTTGTTCAGAAAAGAATGTCTTAGACAAAGCTAACCAATAGTGCACTATAGGAGAAGAGATTTGCAGCATTTAAAATTGACCAAAAAAAAAAAAAAAAAATGACATATGCTGGAGGTTAGAAGGAATTACTTCAGGAAAATAAAAAAAAGAAGAAACCCAAACTTGACAGTCATCTAAGAAAAAAGGGGAGCCCAAATGTTAAATAATTATCTGAAGAAATTCTCAATTTGATTCATAAGGAGAGTAAAGTGAATGAAGACACTGAAAGCTCACTTTAAACCCTAAAGATTGAGGAAAAATAGATATGGGGAAACAGAAACCACCATGGTTCAGCTAGTGTTTTGTAGAATGGTGTAGCTATTCTGGAAGAATAGGAAGAAATTCTCAGGTAAGGGACATGTGAGAGTATGTATCTCGTAGCAGGGTGAGGGCATCTAGATAATCCTCACTGGGGGAACCAAGCAGGGTAAAGGTAGTGGATGCCTATTACAGAATATTAGTGAGCATTAGAGGAAATAAACTTTTTCATGTGTGTCCTCAGAACAAAGATGTATCTCAAAACATAGTGTGGAAAAAGTAAAAAACAAAACTTTGTCTTTGTCTATGGTGAAAATAACTTTATGTAAATTATAATATATATGCAAAAATATTACTATATATTTTACATATTAAAATAGTTGTCCATACAAGGGGCAGCAGCAGCTAAAGGATAATATCATAAGAAGGAATATGCTAACAAAACAACTGATCTTGTGGGGATCAGTGCTGACACTGTGCCATGAACTGAAAAGACTAACTCCACTCTGTAGCTGAAAAGGAGGAGGAAGAAGGAGGGAAGGAGAAGAAAAAGTAAAAATTTAAAAATTCAGAACCAATAATACCTCTCATTTTCTAATTAAGTTAGTCTGGTTTGTTTTCAATTTATGATGTTACTTGTGCATGCATTTTCTTACCTTCTTGAACGTATGGAGTTCCTGAAACACACAAATTTCTACCACACCACAATCATTGCAGACACCAGTTTCGACCCAAACACGTATGCAAGGACCTAACAATAAACTGTGGACCTTACCCTCACAAGGTTGGCATGAAAAGTCCAGAACCTTGAAGCAAAGTATTAACAGAGTCCCCAAAACAGCCCGTGAACTAATTTAAGTCATAGAATTCCTGATCTTTGGGTATATTACCCAAAGATTATCTTTGGTTCCATTTTATTACTGAACAAGGCAGTAGTTTTATAAAATATACTTTGTTCAAAATCTTAATTCTTTTTTTTAATGTTTACTTATTTTTGAGAGAGAGACAGAGACAGAGCATGAGCAGGGGAGGGGCAGAGAGAGGGAGACACAAAATCTGAAGCAGGCTCCAGGCTCTGGGCTGTCAGCACAGAGCCTGACGCGAGGCTCAAACTCACGGACCTGCGAGATTATGACCTAAGCCAAAGTCGGACGCTTAACTGACTGAGCCACCCAGGCACTCCAAAATCTTAATTCTTAATTCCCTCATGAGACCATCCTTTTGGATTAGTGTAGAATGTTGCCAACACTCTTAAGATGATAAATTGTGTTCAATAGTCATTATTGCAGGATAACACTTTGACGACAGAGGCTTTAGATTCCAAAATAAGTGGTATGACCTCATGAAGGGATTTCCAGTATCAGACAAGAACCAGTGCGAGCCATTTGAAACAAGGAATGGAGACAGGGAAATTGCAGCAAACAGAGGAAATTCTGAAAGTGACAAGGAGTAGGCAAAGACTGTAAGGTGAACATTTGCAAAGAGGTAAATGCAATGAGAAGACAAGAAAAGATAAGCATTAGGAAATAATAACCAAAAAAAAAAAAATAGAATAGGGAAATGGAAAATTAGTAAAATATTTGCTTAGGTGAATGTTGTACTCATTTCATTCAACAACATTTATTGATTGCCCACTCTGAATGGCTCTGTGGGCACACAGCTGTGAATAAAATATTACTTCAGAACTAACAGTCCAGTGTGGAAGACAGGTTGAAAATAATGAAGAGTCATTGTGTTAAGCACTGTAATACAGGTATAAAACTGCTGTGGTAAGACATTGGAGAGAGTAATTAATTCTCATGTGGGAATTAAGAAAGGATTCGTAGGATGGCATTTGACCCTCAATTCAAAAATAAAGAGCAAAGATTATTTGAGGATAATCATTGAGTAAACAATATATTCTTATAACTTATTACTCTTTTATACTTACTAAAGACTTCTTATTTTAGACTGATCTCTATTAATTTAATGATCTCTATTCTAATTTCATATGAATATAAAAATTATTTTTAAAAAACAATTATTGTGCACTACCCACATTTTGTCTGATTCTTCAGGTGGCAAAATAATTTTGAAATATGGATTTCCCTGTATAATCTTACCAAGATGTTTGACCAAATTTTCCATGAATTACCCTAAAGATCACTCACTTCTCTCGTAGCGCCTGGGTGACTCAATCGGTTAAATGTCCAACTATAGCTCAGGTCATGATCTCACAGTTCCTGAGTTCAAGCCCTGCATCAGGCTCTGTGCTGACAGGTCAGAGCCTGGAGCCCACTTCAGATTCTGTGTCTTCTTCTCTCTCTGCCTCTCCCCCACTCGTGTTCTGTCTCTCTCAAAAATAAATAAAAATTTTTTAAAAAGAGAAAATTTACTTCTCTCAAAAATAAGATTAGTTTCATTTGAATATAACAACTCCTATGCCATTGCTCTAATCAATCCAACGTACTTTTAATTAATGCAATTTAATACAAAGTAAATTAATACCACTATCTCAGTTTAGCCTTAAGATAATTGAGCAAGTGATAAAAATAATAAAAGATAAAGAAGTCATAGAGGTTTAATGCCTAGCATAGTCCTGGCAGGCTGCAAAGGTTTCCTGATTAAGTAAAGAAATTATGTATCAATATGAACAATTTAATCATTGAAAATGAATTTACCAAATTGGTCAAACCACTTACTGAAATGAATTGATCATTTGTCTAACTCAACTATCTAGTCAGATCCTGTAGTCAAAATACTTTCCCACATAGATGAAGATTTAGTCTTTATCCCCAAGTAGAAAATAAGCACTGACAATAATTAACATTAGTGAAATCTCAGAATGTGGGAAAGGGAACAGCTCAGATCTTTTCTGACTATGGCGCTCGTTGGTTCTCTAGTCTTCAACAGTACTCCCTGGTTTAAAAATGAGAATTTTCATCAGCCAACTTAAATGTAAATACCATTAGTAGGCAATATGCTGAATTTTCCCCTTGATGAGGGCAAAACAAAAGAAAAACATGCAGGCACTCTTGTGAACACAAACCTAAACAGCACAGGAGGTATAAGATAGGAGATGGTGGAAGATGCTAGCATCTCCCTTTGTATAATTCCATGCCTGTTTTCCTCATACAAAAAAAGTGTTACGACAAATTCAGAACTCCCTTTGAAATCGAAACCTAAATGCTTCAACCTGAACTTAAAAATTTGTTCTCCAGTTTCCTCTTACAGCAGGAAAATTGAGTCCTGACCTGTCATTTGTTTTCAAATTGTATTTAAGTTTCCCAGAAGACATGGTAAAAGGAGTGGGGGAACCATTTTCCAGCAACCACAACAATTTGAATAATTTTACTTTGCTCTTGTTTAAGAAGAAAGGTTGTTTAAAAGATAACATGAAGGAATCCTGCAGGGAGGACACTGAGAAGTGAAAGTTGCCTGTCAGAAGATGGTCTTAATACTACCCCGATGTAAAACAGCTTCTTCGGAAAACAGAAATATAACATAAAAATACGTATGTTTGGTAACAGGGACCATATTTCCTTCTGAACTTTAGTAAAAGTGGTTTATTATATCAGTTATTTCAAAACTCTCTCAATGTTTTGAAATTTTAAAAGTATATTTGTAACATACATTTATTTATATGTTTTGTTCAGTCATCACACTTGAGAGTTAGAGAGGGAGAAGGTAGGACCTTAATTCTTTTGTTCTGTCAAGAACAGAATCAGATCTATGAGCTACACAAAGCAGCTCCGTCAAGTTTCCACAATGGCCCATTAGCTGCCTTCCCATGGGTACAGGTTAATGATTGTAGGGTTCATGGTGCAAGCAATAGAGTCAACCAGCTATCCAGAGTGAAATTATCAGAAGAATGTAAAATCTGCAAAATGGAGACAAGTGGTTCTGGAAGACGTGTGAAACCCAAAAGGATTTTGGAAGTTAGGTGCCATGAATGTTGTCACCAAGACACTAACATCACAAACGCTTGGACATTCACTGCCATGGCACACCACACCTTCATGCAAACCCCACCACTCCTGATTCTGTCCACCCAGGGGTGGGGAGAGGGGAATTTTCCCGTTCAGCTTCCATAACAGAAGAGGGGTACTGGATCCCAATGACACAATGCCCAGGGCAGTCTTTCTAAAAAGGAAGGCAGATATTAGATGTTGAGGAGAAACAAAGAAGAAAATAAAAGTATCTGTGGTGGGGTTATTATTCCCTCTGCTCTAAAAGATATAAAGTATGAAGACAAGACCAAGAGATCCAAAGCCTTCTCTTTTTGGATCACCTGATGATCTTCCAGAGCCTTTCAACCTTGTATGCATTTTGGAGGATTATTTATTATTTATTTACTTACTTATTGTCACTCTGTTGTTTTTTCTTAACATTTATTTTTGAGAGAGAGAGTGCACAAGTGCAGGCAGGGGAGGGACAGAGAGAGGAGGACAGAGAATCCAGAGCAGGTTCTGTGCTAACAGCAAAGAGCCAGATGCGGGGCTCAAGCTCATGAACCCCGTGAGATCATGACCTGAGCTGAAGTCTGACGCTTAATCAGGCACCCTTTGGAGGATAATTTAAATGACTACAATGCATTTGAAGGTCTTAGATGAAAGACAGTTTTCAAAATATCATTTCAGTCAACTGGAATTTCAATAAAGCCAGAAACATAACCTATTTACCCACATTTTCTAAATGACATGACACTAAACTGGCAGATAAAATGTGAAAGAAGCAATAAACTCACAGATGTTCTGTTAACATGGCATTCATATATTTGGAAAGGTACAAAATGACTTTAGTATGATATCTATGGAAGATCATTGTCAATGAACTAAATCTCTGGGGCACCTAGTTGGTTCAGTTGGTTAAGCACCCACTTCAGCTCAGGTGATAATCTCGCAGTTCGTGGGTTCTAGCCCCAAGTCTGGGCTCTGTGCTGACAGCTCAGAGCCTGGAGCCTGCTTCGGATTCTGTGTCTCCCCCTCTCTCTGCTCCTCCCCTGCTCACGCTCTGTCTCTCTTTCTCGCAAAAATAAATAAACATTAAAAAAAATTTTTTTAATCTCTCATTTGTAGACAAAAAAGATGGAAACATGAAGAGGTTACAATCACAGGCTAAATACTTTAAAATAAATAACATAGAAGTCCACATTGCTTCATAACAGATAAAATAAAACAAAAATCTAGTACACCTAGAGTTCTTTGGAATTAAACAAAAAGGGAATCAACTCACAGAAATAATTTTCAAACTTCTTTTTTTTTCTAACGGCTCTTGAGGAGAGCTCCAGATGCTTGAATTTGAAAATCTCAGTCCAGAATATAAAAATCTATGTTCAAATCATTCCCTACATGGGAACCAAAGTGGACTTTCTAAAACACAAATCAGATCATTTCATTCCCCTTCCTTAAAACCCTCCAATATCTTCTTAGCCACTTATGATATAATTCAAACAGCACATCAGACCATCCAATACCCTCTGCCTTCTGCTTCTGAAGCCTCATCTCTAGCCTTTTGTTTCTTCCTTTTGTTTTCTGTTTCTTGGACTCACTGGCATTTTAGTTCCTCGAGCAACCCCAAGCTCTTTCCTACCTCAGGACCTTTGCACATCCTGTTTTCTTTGCTTACAATGTTTTTGCTTCTTTCCTGCCTTCCCTTCTTGTGGCTAGTTTCTTCTCAACCATCTAATCTCAGCTTAAATGAGTTCCCCTCCCCCCAAAATTAGCAAAATGTAAAATCCTCTACTCATTCATTGTCTGTCACCCCCCCAAAGGTCTATATACATCTTGAGGGCAGGAAACAGGTCTTTATCCCCCTGTACATTTCACAATATCTGGCATGTAGGAGGCAATCAATTAATATTGGTTGTATAAATTAATGAGTTTTGAATATTACATTCTATCATTTTCTACTTTTCAAAAGGTCAGTTCTTTTATATAGTATTTCATTATTCTGTTCATACATAGTATTTTATATAGTATTTCATTTCATGATCCATATAAATTCTTCTTAAACAAATGAGATAAAAGTATGAATCGTCAAGTTCACCAAGGCAAACTAATTGGCTGCAGTTTCAGGCTAAGGAGATGTCCTACGATTGAGACAGAACTTTTAATAGTACAGGAACTAAGAGAGGAGCCCAAGGAGACAGGCTGATTGGGTTGGAATCTGGACTGAACTATGTATCTATTAGCTGGGGGACCCAACACAAGTTATTCCAACACTCAGTTTCCTAATCTGAAATATGGGAAAAGCAAATCCCCTCATTGGGTTTAAATGAAGATTAAATAAAATGCCATAAATAAAGCATCTGAAATAACACCTGATGCGTTGTGAGAAATTATTATTACCCAAGTAAAACCTCCAAGTTCAGTGGACTTTAGTACATTGAAAATTGTAACATTTTTCATAATCGTTAGACCTTGACCCTTCCTAGTTGCTTGCCAAGTTGCCCTAGTGATGAAAATCATTTTAGAGTTTGCGTTATGCTGTCTTTCTGACCCCATGCCAAAGAGCTCTGGTTAGATGGAGCTTCATCAGTTGCTTCAGAGTGTCTGCCTTAGCCAGCTATTCTGACCAGTTTCCAATGTTAACATATTTTGGTTATTTGAAATGTTGGATTCAACATTTTTAAAAAGAAATTGGACCTGATCTGCACCTGGCATTATTTATTACACCAGATTATTTGAATCTCATCCAATTTCAAACCCCCATCTGTAAAAAGTTCTGGCACACGGAGAAAAAAATATATGAAACTATTACTTGTTACAATATGCTTTCTCCTCCCCTGAGCTCTTATCCCTAGATCCCATGGCATAATTTCAAAGCTATTTGGAACACAATATTGGTCTAATGATTGCCTACTCATTGTTATCGAATATTTTAGGGGGAAAGAAGTACTTTTATAATAACAAAGTGAAAGAAATAGATTTAAAGATGCCTTTATGAAAAATGAAATGCCTCATTACTTGAACTTATAGCAGATGATCCTGGTTATTAAATTCATATACAGAACAACAGATGCACATTAATAGCCCCTTGTAATCCTTGTCAGCCCAAATTCTACAATTATTACTCCTTCCTTTCAAATACTCTGGAGCACACCTTTAGCTTATTTTTGTCTTATTCTACATGCTCAACCTACAAATGCTTCAGTTGTTTCGACTAGGAGCTTATGAGCAATGCTATTAAACAAAACGTTGTTGTTCAGTGTCCCTAACTTGAAAAATATCCATAAGTAATTTTTACTTGTGTGGAGGAAAGGAAGATTGCAGAACCATAGAATGTAGACTTGAATGAGACCTTGAAAATATGCTAACTTAACCCCCTACCCAAAGCTGGAGACTTCTGTGCAAAACACTCACAACTCACAACATTGCTTACTCTGTCTCTATATACCTTTGCTAATGGAATTGTTTGGATTTAATTAGGTTCAAATTGCACCTTCCTGAAACTTCCTGAAAGTAGAGAATCTATAAAAAGGAGAAGACCACAATCATATCACCTATCCTCCTCAATAATATTTTAGTGTTTTGAATATTGAATTTATTATCTTCAAAAAGAAGCTGGACTCAGTTGCACCCCTTAAGTTCCCATTTTCACAGTGTAAATATTTTTAGGTCCTTTTGTTGGTGGGTAGTTGACTCATAGTTAAGAGTTTACTTTTGGTCTCTTAGGAAATAGAGTTCTAGAACTCAAATCTCTTTGGACTAATTTTATTCTTCATTTATTTTTAGAATTCAATAATGTTAGAGCCTGTATTGGGTTGAATTACAACCCCCCCCCAAAAAAAAAGGTATGTATACAACGTAACACAGGAAACCTGTGAATGTGACCTACTTTGGCAAAGGAAGTCTTTGCACATGTCATTAATTAAGGATCTAGAGTCGAGGTCAGCAAGGATTTAGAGTGAGCCCTCAATCCGATGACAGGAATCCTTAAAAAAGACACACAGAGAAGAAACACACTCAGAGAAGAAAAGACTTAGAGAAGGCTGCAAAGAAATGGGTAAAAATTTGGGTTTTACTGCCATAAGTCAAGGAAAGCCTAGAGCCACCAGAGGCTGAAAGAGATGAGAAAGAATTCTCCCCTGGACCATTCAGAGGGACAGGACTTCTGGACTCAAACTGTAAGACAATAAATTTCTGTTGTCATAAGCCACGCAGTTTGTGGTAATCTGTTATGGCGTCCTTAGGAAACTGATAGAGAGCTGTCGCTCATTCTGTATTTCCAAATCTGTTAAACAGAGAAGCTCCCAAGAGATAATCTGTTTTCCCTTTGTCTCAGAATATCGTTTCCTTCCCCTTCCCCTGGTCTTCATTTAAGATTGATTTATTTCTGGACTTGTAATCTCACTTTTAATGCTTATGATGGGGAAGATGCAAGGGGTCCCCTTGGATGCCAGGTCCTGAGTAAAGCTCAGGTGGATCTTGAAGATCAGAGGTGCATGTTCTTTCTATCATAAGATGTGAAACCGTCATGAGCTGAAGACACCAAGAGGAACCTAAAGTTAAAACAGAGACAAATGCCACCTCAGAGGCTCATTTCTTCCTGTTTTTTTTTTTCTTCCCTCTTGATTACGCTCCAGCCACTAATCAGGAAGAGGAGATTGTGAAATTGTGCAAAAGAGGAAAACAAATGTGTACCTACAGACACACACACAATTTTATATATAATTTTGTGGATCAATCATTGACCATCTAAGAGTCAATAGCCCTGGATAACAAATTACTCCTACAAACTCAGCAGCTTAAACAGCAGAATGCTACTTCCTCACAGTTCTGGAGACTAGAAGTCCAAGGTCAAAGTTCTAGCAGACCTGACTGCTTTGAAAGCTGGGAGGGGAATCTTTGTCTTGCCTCACCCTAACTTCTGGTGGTCTTCAGGCAATCTTTGGCATTCCTTGGCTTGTAGAAACACCAGCCCAGTCTCCACCTGTGCCTTCACATGGCATCCTCCTTGTGTGCTGGCTCCAAATCTCCCCTCTTTATAAGGACCCTGGTCGTAAGTTATATTGGGTCAAGACCCATCCTATTTAACTTAACTCATCTTAACTCCACTAATTACTTCTGCAACGACCCTACTTCCAAATAAGGTCACACTCTGAGCTACTGGGGGTTAGGACCTCCACCTCTGAATTCTGGGAGGACACAGTTTAACCCACACCAGTGTCCCAAATTCATTGCTCTTGGGGAATGAACTACATGTTCAGAGTTGTGCTCATTGTCCTATGAAGTGGGAAACATTGTGTCATGGTTTCTGCTCTCAAAGGATTTCCTTGACTGAATACATGAAACAATGAAGAATTTAGACTGCTTCACTTATGTGGTGTGAAGGCAAAACTGCAAAGCCCCACTTGTGTGTGCTGTTGAGAGTAGTCAGTCACAGAAATAGGAAGGGGAATGGTGGTTCCCAGGGGCCGAGGGGAGGCAAAGAGGGGGTGTTCAATGGGTAGAGAGTTTCCATTTTGCAAGGTGACAAAGCTCTGACGGTTTCTTTCACAACAGTGCAAGTATATTCAACACTGCCGAACTGTATGCTTAAAAATGGTTGAGATGGTAAATATTGTTGTATGTTAAAATAACCGAAGCAAAGAACTGAGTAGATGGGTTCAAGGACAATTTAAACATACAATTAGGAGAAAATAGTAAGAATGACAAAAAGTAAGTATTCACAAAAGTCATGAAAGACAAGACTGAAAAAAATTTTTTTAACTTTTTTTAAGTTTATTTCTTTATTTTGAGAGAGAGAGAAAGAGAGGAGGAGAGGGGGGAGGAAGGGGAAGAGAGAGAGAAACCCAAGCAGGCTCTGCACTGTCAGCACAGGGCCGACACAGAGCTCGAACTCAGGAACCGTGAGATCATGACCTGAGCCAAAACCAAGAGTCAGGTGCTTAACCAACTGAGCTACCCAGGCACTCCAAGGCTGAGAAAATTTTAAAGACTAGAGACAAGTAAGGAGAAATCATTCCTGACTTCAAGGTAGATCCTAGATCAGAAAGAGGATATTAGTGCAAAACCGAGTCAAATTAACTAATTAATTTTTTGAAATAAAAATAAAATCTTAGTTTAGTTAATAATATTGTTCCAAAGTTGCATTCCTGTTCTTGATAATTGTACAAATGTTAACATTAGAGGGAAAGAGGATTAGAGCTATCAGCACCTTCTTTGACCTATTTTTGTACCTTTTCTGTAAATCTGAAATATGTTCATTTAAAAAAAGGACATTAGAGAAGGTAACTTGTAGCACAGTATAAACTGCTATGTTCAAATCCTAGTGTTACCACTTACCTGCTGTGTGATTCTGAAAAAGTTACTTCACCTCTGCTTGTACTCATGTTTCTCATATGTAGGCTGGCGATTCTATATGTATTCTTCACATGGTTGTTATGAAGATTGAGTTTGCATTACTAAAGTGCTGGGCACATAAAGAGCTCAATAGAAGTAATAATAAAAAAATAAATCATTGCTAAGGAGTCTGGAGTAGTTAAGAATGTAATTAGGTGGGTTTGTAATTGATTAATAAAATATCCAGTCTCTGAAGAGAAAGCAAAGGAGAAACAAATCATTGAGAAAAGGGTTGGATTTGGACAAAATAAATGACACTTTCCCCCCTGAGGGAGAAAGAGAGTAATATGGATATCTAATAATGCATATTCCTGGAAATAGGAAGTCAAAGGACTTTCCTACCTAGGTGATGCTTTATTTTTTATAAAATAGCAGGATTCTTTTTTTTTGTTTTATGTTTATTTATTTATTTTGAGAGAGAGTGTGTGCAAATGGAGGAGGGGCAGAGAGAAAGGAAAAGTAAATCCCAAGCAGGCTCCACACTCAGCTTGGAGCCTGACACAGGGCTCTATCTCAGCCCCTTGAGATCAGTACCTGAGCCAAAATCAAGTCGGATGCTTAACCGACTGAGCCACCCAGGTGCCCCAAAAGCAGGATTCTTAACTAAATATGAAAGATGGAAAGAGTTAAAGCAGTTGACCTGTGTATGTTTGTAGTTGTGACAGAGGAAACTTCTGGGGAAGGAAAGAAATCAGGTGATCCTCATAGACATGCTGATAGCTGAACCCCTTGTAAATAGATTGATATTTGCTAGAAGATGAGCCCTTATCTCTGGAATTCTTTTAACAGGATACTCCTATTTTAGGATTGCTCATGATAAAGGGACCTAGGTTGCATGCATTTATGAAGCATGGTTCTCTGGAGAGTGTCATGCAAGCTAAGTAACTATTGGGGTACAAAATGAAGATATTTTATAACCTAAATGTTCCCACTATATATGGTAATAACCCGTGAGTATTTCTTAGAGACCTCATCTGTTACTCTGGATCACACAGTGAATGTCTAGCACAGGAATGAGGCACTGTGAGAGCTATGCAGGATATCTTAGACCTCTCCATGCTTCCCCTGTGCCTCATGATTGCTTGCATTTTTGAAAATACTAGTAAAGCTTGATACTTGAAGATCTGTCTTTTATGTGAGCCAATTTGGCCATCAAAGTCTTTGGGTTAGCTAAATGAACAGGAAATGGTAGAGCAGGAGGTTTTCAGAAATTAAGTTTGGAATAGAGAAGGGAGCTGACAAAGGACACACAAAGGGGTAGCGTTGAGGACCCACCTGAGGCTAGAGACAATGAATGGGTAGTAGCAGCAGCACTCACTCACTTATGATCTCTCCAGGAGTGCTCATGCGCTCAGCACTCCGAATGTAAGAACAGAGAAGGGGAATGGTTTGGTTAATATAATTGGATTTTTTTTTTTAGAGAGAGAGCACAAGATGAGGAGAGGGGCAGAGGGAGGGAGGGAGGGAGGGAGAGAGAGAGAATGAGGATGTTAAGCAGGCTCCACACTCAGCACCGAGCCCAACATGGGGCTAGATCCCACGACCCTGGGATCATGACCTGAGTGAAAATCAAGAGTCAGTCACTCAACTGACTGAGACACCCAGGCACCCCTGGAACTGGAACTTTTTAAGGATGTCAGTAGCTCACAAGACTAGAAAATAAAGGAGTTGAGGGCACTGAGAAACAAGAGAGTGTGTGTATGAGAGAGAGAGCAGTTGAGAGAAGTTGAGTGAACTATGACAAGATTCAGGTGGAATATGAAAGGGAGTAAGAATGTCAGAGCTGAATGGCATAGGCTATGGAGCAACTACACCTGACTTTGAACCCTTCTCCACCTACTTCTCTGTGAGGTAACTCATTTAACCTCTCTATGCCTCAATGTCCTCGTGGGTGAAATGGGATAGTAATTCCTACTTTTGGGGACCTCATACGGTTTAAACAAGGTAATGTGTGTAAAAGCACTTACAACAATGTAAGTGCTCAGTAAATTGTGGTTTATGTTGAGTAAATTGGCTAAAAGAAAATGAACAGGCAAAGAAGATGGAGGTCTCCATGAACTCAAGACATGATTAGCAGGAGTAAATAGCTGAGGGGTCAAAAGAATCTCAAGTTGGCCAAAGACGAGATAGTAGAGTTTAGAATGAAATAGTTCCAGAGAATAAAAAGGTCCAGGATGGAGACCAGGGTTTCCTGGGTAGCTCACATGTGTGAATGTGGTGGCCACTGTCATTGATTAAATCTTAGAATCTGGAGGGTTCTGGGACAGATCCCAAAAGAGGCAGTTTTAGCATTTTTGATTTTCACTAATGTAAGCATCGTGCAGAAACAACTTAGCTCTACCTTATAAATTATTAACTAACACTCTGAAATTTGTGTTGAAAGTAGATTTGATTTGTATTATTTGCTTTGTAATGAAAACATCGATGAGGACAACCATGTTTCTGATATGTTGTTAACCCCAGTGGATCCGGTTCTGCCATTTCCCCATGAACAACACATTAACTGAGGTCCATTAAGCAATGAGCCAAGAAACATTATTTAATGTAATGGCAGTTTTCATTTAAATTATATTATAAACAATATTCCATTTGGCTAATTTATAAGATCAAAGCATAATTATTCTAGTACAGTTTCTAAAGAACAAATTAATTCAAATCACTAACAGATTTGCAGAAATTGGTTATATAATATAGTATTTCAACAGAATAAATGATTTAAACTAACATAACTCGTTGAAGTTAATAGTAATTCACTTGAGGATAATTGACAGAGATGTTTAATCAAAGGAAAACATGTAATGATGGGAAATAGGCAAGGTTTAGAAATATACTAATATCAATGTGAATGACATTAACATGGTTCTTTTATATTTTAGTGATATGACTGGTCCAGAAATATACATAGTAACTAATAATTAAGAAGAAGAATCAGAACATTTAGAACTTATAATAGCATGAGCAATGCTCTTGAACATAATTATAGAAAATTATAAACCAGTATGTAAAGTTCTCATCCTAAATACCATATTTATGTGATACCCACATAATTTAATTATTGATTAGAATTCTGTTTAGAAGAATAATTTAATTTCTATTGTGAATATACTCAAATGTTATGTTATACTGGCAAATAAGAGTTTTTGAAAAACTTAGCCTATTCTATGAAACATCAAACACTCAAATATTTAGAAACATTGGTATGGTTGAATAGGATAGAATAGAAATGATACATATGTAATAATATAGTATACATAGTGACATGGAACACATAGTAATATAATAAATCAATATTATGGTTTCATGCTTTATAAAATTGTAGTTGGTGGATATTGCCATAAGTTTTCATCAGAATGGCTCATTCAAGAGAGAAAAGGAATGGTTTGACAGGTATATCTACTATCATCATAGACAGTGGCCAAATCCATTCTAAAGTTAGAGTAAAGATAAGGTTTCTGTTGTTTAAATCTGTTAAAAAGTTAATATGCTATTAGGTAACATTCTGTTAACTTCATCTTCTTTTCTTGCTTCTTCCTTCACACCTGCCCTTTAACTGCAGGATTTAGCCAAGGTCCTACACTCTGATCTCTTCTGTTTTCTCTCCCTTAAAATGAATTATTATAATAAAAGTAATGTATGCTTATTATAACTACTCAAATACTACCAAAAAAAGATGAAAAGCAAAAGTATTCCTCTACTTTTCTCCTAATGCACTCGTATTTCTCAGAAACAGCCTCTTAACCATCTCTGTTTAGTAACTAACATGTTTCTATATACATCAGTTTATTGTCTTAACAACTCTTGATACTATCTATTGATTCAACACTATGAATTTTGAGATTTACCGTATTTATACTCTCTTTTTTTTCACCTTTGTTTTCTTCTCCCAGTGTTTATAGTTAGATCATTATCTTTAATTCTCCTATATCACTTACATTTGTCACTTTAAATACTACCCTTAAACCTCTGTTTCTTGTTCATTAATTTTAGGAAGGATCCCTTAACTCTTCACTTAAAAAAATTACAATATTGGTTCCCTCCCCTTCCTTTCATTTTTCTTCCATTCCTTTCCATGTTCCACCTTCTACCACCTACCTTTTATTTTTATGTTTTCAAGGTTAACATTCATCTTCTTTTCTTGTAACCACACCCCAGCTTGCTGTGCTTTTCCACAGATTGATTCTAAATGTAGTGACCCAGAAACAGCATTTACATTATCATTATTATGTAAATACTGTTCAGAGTTTGACCAAATACTATACTAAAATTGCATTGCTTGTCTCTGTAGTTCTAATGTTACAACTCCCAGGGACACTCAGAGGGGACCGTGGCAGCTATGTAATGTGTCCGTACATAACACGATCAGCTAGGCTAGGCTGAACTACATTTCCCCAGAATTTCCTCCTCTGTCTGCTTCATGTTTGAGTGAGCCATGGAGAGACACTTTGTGTGAAATTCTGAGGGCTGAAATGGAGAAGCAGTCCTATTGTTTTTATGCTTAGAAAGTTGGAGAAGTACGCCAAAGATGGCCGACAGGGCTAAAACAGACTCTGTTCTCTAGCTTCGAGACCCCTCCTCTGGGTTCTTCTTCCTTTGTTTGCTGTGCACATGAAAACCCCCCCAGATATGGAAGCTGTCGGCTATCAATTACCCTCCCCACTTGCATTCCGGGCTCAGACCTTTGAAGAAACAGCCTCCTCTGAGCCCACTGGTGTAAATAAATCTCCAATCCACCAAGATCTCTGAGTGCTGTTTGGTTTTTCCACCAGCGTTCCAGCCTGGTTCCTTAACAAGAAGATTGAGGAAGGGGAAAGAAGGGATGTGACCCTCTAGCACATGTTTTGCTTATTTTCTGGTTCACCTTGTTGGCCAGGAGCAGAAGCCTGGCCATCAGTTTTTGCATCTCTCCCTAGATCTTTCTGTCTTTTTGTCATCTAGGCCAGGTGGATGTTGAATTTCAAGACAAAAGGCCCCAGCTTATCCTAAAGAACATACATACTCATATCATTGAAGTTGGAGGCAGTGACAAATGGGCATAGAGTTCAGTCTGTTCTTGTAGATTTCAGCTAGTGTTTATTGGTTCTAGTATGTTTACTTTCCACTATTTTATTTATCTTCCCTTCCCCATTGTCTGCCCTGAAGACAACTTCAAGGTCCAACATCAAATGCCTATTGCCTTATGGTGTAAACAGCCTCTACAATTGTGTATGTATATATCACTGATACAAAGACGTTTCTAACTTCAATTTGAAATGATTTTTTTTAACGTTCTACAATTGCTTACCGTTGTGTTACATCTTGGTTTGCTTCATATATATATATATATATTTCATATATATTTCATATATATTTCATATATATATCATATATATTTAATATATATATTTCATATATATATTTCAGATATATATTTCAGATATATATTTCATATATATTTCAGATATATATTTCAGATATATTTCAGATATATTTCAGATATATTTCAGATATATATTTCAGATATATATTTCAGATATATTTCAGATATATATTTCAGATATATTTCAGATTTTTATTTCATATATATATTTCATATATATTTCACATATATATTTCACATATATATTTCATATATATATTTCATATATATATATTTCATATATATATATTTCATATATATATATTTCATATATATATATATATATTTTTTTTTTTAAGTAGGATTCATGCCCATCACAGAGCCCAGTGCGGGACTTGAACTCACAATCCTGAGGTCAAGACCTGAACGGAGTTCAAGAGTTGGATGCTTTAACTGACTGAGCCACCCAGGCGCTCCATTTTGCTTCATATTTTTCTCTGAAATTTCTCATTGCATTCTTTGTTCCTTGAATTTGTGACCTTATCATGCTCACATTTACCCACCTTCTCAATCATATTGTCTACAGTTCCTTTATTTCCCATCCTTCCTCCCTCCCTCCCTCCTCCCCCCCAACCCCTGCTGGTGATCAACTTCCTAGAGTTCTCTCTCTTCAGCTCTAATGTGACACTATCCTAAACTGTAGTTCTGGGATTTCTTTGACTTCTTTACACAGTTAAATCAACTGTTTCCTGGGGGTGCCTGGGTGGCTCTGTTGGTTAAGTGTCCGACTTCAACTCAGGTCATGATCTCATAGAACTGTGGGTTCAAGCCTCATGTTGGGCTCTGTGCTGACAACTCAGAGCCTGGAGCCTGCTTCAAATTCTATCTCCATCTCTCTCTACCCCTCCCCTGCTCACGTTCTGTCTGTCTATCTGTCTGTCTCCTTCTAAAATATAAATAAGCATTGAAAATAAACCCACTGTTTCCTGGATCACAGTCTCCTTTCTTTCTGTACTCTCCCGCTTTGCTGGAGTATGTTGATGAAGAATTAATTTTTTTAATCTTTGCATGTCTAAATGTATTTTCAAACATCCCTCATATTTGACTGATAGTTTGAACATAATTTTTTTCCTTAGAAATTTGAAGAACTTCTTGTAGAAGGTTTTAGTGTCTTTTATCCTTGTCACTGTGTAAAATTTCATTAGAATATTGGAGGTGCCCAGATGGCTCAGTTGGTTAAGCATCTAACTCTTGATTTAGGGTCAGGTAAAGGATCTCATGGCTCATGGTGGGTCATGAGATCGAGCCCTGTGTCAAGCTGAGCATGGAGCTTGCTTAAGATTCTCCCTCTCTGTCTCTCTCTCTGTATCTCTCTCTCTCCCCCTCACTCCCCCTCCTTCTCTTTCTCTCAAAAAAAAAAAAGATTATGTCTTTGTGGGTATCTTTTTATAGTTCTGGACACTTGGTGAATCCTTTTACTGTGCAGACTCGTGTCTTTTTTCCATTTTGGATAATTTCCTTCCATTTTGTCTTTGACAATACTCCCTCCTCCACCATCACCAACACTCACACTTACACACACACACACACACACAATTTTTTGTCCTGTCTCTCTAGGACTTTAATCAGAATTTGAACGTTCCATATTTGAACTCTATGCCTCATCTTTTCACTAATGTTTCCATATCTTTCTAATTTCCATTAACTTTCTGGGAGGTTATCAATTTTTCTTTTTACTTCAGTGCTCATATTTTAATCTCTAGGAGCCCCTTTTTTATTCTCTAATAGTTCCCTTTGGATTGCCTTTCTGTCCTTGCAGTAAGAATGTAATATCTTTGGGGCACCTGGGTCGCTCAGTCACTTCAGCACCCAACATCAGCTCAGATCATGATCTCACGGTTTGTGGGTTTGAGCCCCACATCAGCCTCGTGTTAACAGCACAGAGCCTGCTTCAAGTTCTCTGTCTACTTTTCTCTCTGCCCTGCCCCCCTGTTTGTGCTCTCTCTCTCTCTCTCAAACATAAACATAAAAAAAATTTTTTTAAAGAATGTAATATCTTCCTTAATCTCTCTGAATATTTTAGATACTTAAGGTGTAATAGAAAATTCATCTGGATCTTGGTGATTTAACTTGCTAAACAAGAATAATAGCTATTCTGTAAGATTATTGTAAATATTAAATGAGATTATATATGAAAAATGCTATTGTAAAGTATAAAATATATTAAATATAATATAGAAAAATATTTAAATTATTATATATTCCTAAATGATAATGTTTTTGAGTATGGCAAATCAATGCTTTCATTGACCTAGTTTTGCTTTCTATTCCCTTCTCTATTGTTCCAAATATGGAACAATTCCAGCCATGTCCCACACAAAATTCTCCAAGTTATTTTCTTGAATCTTTTGCCATTATCCCTCTATACTTTGCCTTTTTTGTATGCTAGAGACTACCATAAACCCCAATATTAATTCATCCCATCTTCTTTAGTAATAAAATTCTCAGTTTTTAGTGAAACACATCATTTTTCCACCTCTCCACATCTCTTGTGGTTGATTCTTGGAATTAGTAGAATCACTGTATGCAACTTTTGTGAAGTGTCTGGAAATAAAGGGGGTATGCTCGTCCTCCCTACCACCCCCTCCCTTCTTGCTGGCTGGGATGCAGATATGATGACTGGGAATGAAACAGCCTTTTCAGAGCCTGAGCTGGAAGTGACAAGCAGAAGGCAGAAAGCAACATAGAGGAAACACCCTGGATTCCTATTTCTGGAGCACAACACTAACAGCCAGACTAATTATGTCCAGGTTTATTTTATGGGAGGGAGAGACAATTAGGGGAGGAGGAGACAGAGGGAGAGTAGTATTTTGGGTTTTCAACTACTCAAGGATTAATCTAATCCTAATTAATACAGTCCCCATCAGCATATGACACTATTCAGTCATCTCTCAAGACTCAGTTAAAATATCACTCATTCTGGTAAGCCCTGCCTAATTAGGCCTTCCCAATTAAATTTAATGTCTCATTTCTAGAGTATATTTTTCATGAGACCAAGGACCCTGTTTCCACTTTATGCCTAGTGCCTAGAACAACATGTGGGACATATTATTCACTCTTTAAATATTTTTTAAATATATATAACTCTATGACTCTTAGGACTTTATGGCTACCTCTACTATAACATATATATTTTTCCCCAGGCCACTCTCCCAACTCCAATTATAACCTCACCCATAACCATATATGTCATATCATATATTTTGCTCATTTATATATAGTACATGTCTGACAGTCTGATGAATTTCATGCCTTAAAATGAGAATAAATTTAATAATACATAAACATTTCACTTGAAACAAAATCTTTATAAGAGCATTGATATTTGGGATGAACTACATCAAGACTAGTTTTTGTGCTCTCCAGATGATACTGAGACAATTTAGTGATTCTATCTTTTTTAAATATCATAGCGCAAATCACAGCCTGACATTGGGCAACTTATTGAACTCCCAAACTTCCATTTTTTCATCACTAATAGGGAGTTGATATCAACCACATTTGTTATCTTGGACTGTGCTTACCACATGTGCTTATTAGTAAGTGGTAGCTACAATTCTTAGAATGATGAATGAGACACATTATCTTTAAAATTTAAGGATTTGTGGGGCTCCTGGGTGGCTCAGTTGGCTAAGCATCCGACTTCAGCTCAGGTCATGATCTCACAGTTCGTGAGTTCGGGCCCCACATTGGGGTCTGTGCCGACAGATCCTGTGTCTGCCTCTCTCTCTCTGCTCCTCCCCTACTTGTACTCTATCTCTTTCTCTCTCTTTCTCTCTCTCTCAAAAATAAATAAACATTAAAAAAATTATTAAAAAAATAAATTTATGGGAATGCAAGCTGGTGCAGCCACTCTGGAAAACAGTATGGAGGTTCCTCAAAAAACTAAAAATAGAACTACCCTATGACCCAGCAATTGCACTACTAGGCATTTATCCACAGGATACAGGTGTGCTGTTTCGAAGGGGCACATGCACCCCCATGTTTCTAGCAGCACTATCAACAATAGCCAAAGTATGGAAAGAGCCCAAATGTCCATCGATGGATGAATAGATAAAGAAGATGTGGTGTATATATACAATGGAGTATTACTCAGCAATCAAAAAGAATGAAATCTTGCCATTTGCAACTGTGTGGATGGAACTGGAGGGTATTATGCTAAGTGAACTTAGTCAGTCAGAGAAAGACAAATATCATATGACTTGACTCATATGAGGACTTTAAGAGACAAAACAGATGAACATAAGGGAAGGGAAACAAAAATAATATAAAAACAGGGAGGGGGACAAAACATAGAGATTCATAAATATGGAGAACAAACAATATGGAGGAGATGTGGGAGGGGTGGTGGGCTAAATGGGTAAGGGGCGTTAAGGAATCTCCTCCTGAAATCATTGTTGCACTATATGCTATTTGGATATAAATTACAAAAAAAATTTTAAATAAATAAATAAAAACAAATTTAAGGATTTGTGTTTTATGTCACCCTCATTTATTCATCAAATATTTGCTTGGTCCCTACAATGTAACAGTGATGTGATTCTGACAATACAAGGTCCATGTTCATCCTCTAGGAGTATGGCCACTGAACAAAAATTTCCAATGGGATGTGCCGCTGGGAAAGAGGTGGCAGAAGGAGGTCAGATCATGCACAGTGCACAAGCGGTGCTGAAGATTCGAGAAAGCTGCTGCAGGTTTTAGCAAAGTGGGAGGGGCTCATGGTCAGGTTCACATAAAAAGATGACTCAGGTCAAATGACATGTCCTCAGGGAAGCCCTTCTTGGTACGCTGGATGACATCTGGTTTTCCTATTACACACCTGGTCTTTCTTCTTCAGAGTAGCACAAACAGAATAGCTAATAATATTTTTTTTAACTTGCATGTAAATAGGATTTTTTAAATGTTTTTATTTATTTTTGAGGCATGAGCAGGGGAGGGGCAGAGAGAGAGGGAGACACAGAATCCGAAGCAGGCTCCAGGCTCTGAGCTGTCAGCACAGAGCCCGACGCAGGGCTCGAACTCACAAACCACGAGATCATGACCTGAGCCGAAGTCCAAGGCTTAACCGACTGAGCCACCCAGGCACCCCAGTGTTTATTTATTTTTTGAGAAAGACAGAGCGTGAGTGGGGGAGGAGCAGAGAAAAAGAGAGACAGAGACACAGAATCCGAAGCAGGCTCCAGGCTCTGAGCTGTCAGTACAGAGCCTGACGCAGGGCTCAAACTCATGGACTGTGAGATCATGACCTGAGCTGAAGTCAGACACTTAACTGACTGAGCCACCCAGGCGCCCCATAAATAGGATTTTTAAAACAAATCATTCAATGTGTGTCCTATTTGCTATTCAAACGACTTCTGTCATTAATTTTTGAAACACAATTCCCAATTATATTTTTAGTTTAGTGAGGCCAAATTTTATGATACGTTATTAAAAATCAACACCTGTGAATATGTGTGTGTGTAAATGTATATAAATGGCATAATTTTAAATAAAAAAGACCCTAATGCATATATACTTTTGACACATATATATTTAAGATATTAAGTAGTAGCACTACTCTAAATTATAACATATTCTATTCTAAGCAAGTCGCTAAATATGCTTATAAGTCAATTATTTAACAGTCTATATTTGTAAATCTTTTCATCTTTGAAAGTATTTTTCAAAGTAAAAATAATTTTTCAAAGTAAAAATAATCATAACATGGTGCTAAAATCCTTTAACTCATTTATTTTTGTTAAAACACCTAACATCTTTCAAATATTGAAAAATCTATTGTGAACAACATGGTTTTCTCATATGTAAGACGAACTAATTGATTTTTTTTAGCAACAAAATCAGGTGGTGGGAGAAAAAGGAAGGAGTTTGATGTATTCATCCTAAAATGGCAAGACTAGTGCAAATGAGAAGTAAAAGGTTATGTAAATGAAGGAGGTTAAGAGCCAAAAGGTTATGACACAGTTGGATCATTCGCATTACAGAAACAGTAACGTAGATGAGTACAATTTGCAGACCAGCTAAATCCAAATTGCACAAATGCACCCAAGGGAACTGAAACGATCTCCATAGTTTCCTTACACAGAGAGCTAAACAATTTGAGGTTGAAAGGGTTGCTAAGTTATTTAGAAGAACTGTTTAATCTTTAACAGTAAAATATTAAACCAAAGAGATTTTTTGATCTATTACTGATTTCCAGAGAGCAATAAATTTATTATTCACACATTCTGAATGAGCTTGCATCAATCACTATAAGACAGTCAATCAAATTCACCTTGAAAAATGAAATGGCAAATGCATTTAAATTCAGGAAAGCCAATTTGGGGCAATTGACTGTAATTAAGAATGTTCACTGGGATGAGGTCTCCTAGATTCATGAATATATAAGAAAGAGCCTTGAAAACACTAAAAATTGAAACAGTGGAGTTGTGATTTTAACATCCAACTGGAAATAAGATTGGAGACGTTTGCATGAGTGAGTGAGCAAGTAACTGAGCTTGTGACTGAGTGTGCATGAGTGAATTTAGGGGTGTGTGTGTGTGTGTGTGTGTGTGTGTGTGTACTCATGCATGGGTGTGTGTGTGTGTGTAAAACTACAGTTAAGATTACCAAAAGGAGGAATTGTAGTTCTTCTTCCCTCCCAACCCCCAAGCCTCACCACGACCAGAGTGATACATTCCTCATCTTTACTCTTCCTGTAAAATAAAGACTTAGATCTTGTGAGTTTCTACTTAAGTTAGGGGAAATCAACAGGAAAGGCCTTGAAGAGTATACAGTAAGAAGAGTATGCCCTGGAAATGTAGTGTTAGGAAGATTCACTTTCTGAAACCAGGCTTTTAGGGAAAAGCAAAAGGTTTCCTGTCACCCCTTGACTAGATACTATTTGAGCAAGGAACATTCACAGTTATCATTCCTGCAACCGCAAGATAGTCAATCCAGAGCAAGCTGTGCCTGCATGTGAAACAGGTCTTTTCACCATTAGTGTGAAGCTTAAAAAGATTGTGCTTTCTGAAGTGCAATTAAATTCGATGCCCTGAGCTTGCTATAGTCCCAGTAACACCTTCCATTGGCTTCTTCCCAAGGCGCACCATATTGATGTTGCTGGCAAGCACTGTTGCCAATTTAATAAATACTTTTGACTACACGATCTTCAAAAGAGTAGTTCTAAATTTAACCAAAGCACTTGCCATGATGCCAAAAATTAACATATTTGGTTGCCTTCACTCTTCCAACAACAGTACTTGAACGGCTGCCAAGTGCAGAGCACTTGGGTAGGTGCCTCAGGAATACACAGCCACATATGAGAGTGGGGTGTGGTTTAAAAAAAAGAAAAGTACAATCAACTAAAACACAAGGCAGAGTGCGGTAAATGCCAAAAGTTTGATCCAAAGGCTTTGGGTGCTCAGTTAAGGTGGATAATGTATTCTCACTCCTCTTTTGCCCACTGAGGGAATGTGCTTCCAAAGACCCACTCTCCCTGTCCCACACCCCCACTCCAGGTTTCCTTCCTTTCCTGATCAGTGTAGATCCGGTGCAGACTGTGCTTTCACGGTTCCTAAGATCTCCTAACCTTTCTGTCTTTTACCTCTGTCTACTCTGCAAATTCTCAACTAGGAAACATCCCAAACTTCCAAGGCTTTTGTCCTTAAAAATACATATCCTTGGTGGAAAATCTCACATAATTGTAGAGAACCATGCCACCATTACAAAGTTAAGATGTCTTATCTCAAAGAGACTTTCAGGACAACCTGTTAAATCCTTTCATTTTCTTTAGCGATGAGTTCTCCTGAGCAAATTTCCAGAATCTCCACAATTCTATAAATATATACTATTCAACCCTTACTCCTCACTCTCAGCAGAGAGAAAATCAAGGTCATAGAGTGTGAACTCCCTCAGGGTCTGGTTCTCTGTCTTGCTTCCTTCCTAAGGCTTTTTTTTTTCCTCATACACTCTTATCCAATCCTGATTTCCCCCATCCGTGCTCTGGAGCTCAACCAGTCTCCTCCAAGACCTTCCTTCAGCAAGTTTAGACCTTTTAATCTACAATTGGTTCATCTCCACTGGCTCTTTCCTTTCAGTCTGCAAATTTGCATAAATCTCCTCCTCTTGGCAAATAATGCGTTCTTCACCATCTTTTGACTTCACTGTATTGATATGTATGGTCACTGCTTTTTTTAGATTATAAAGGTTCACTGTAGAATATTTGAAAAATGCAGAAATGTATAATTAAATAAAAGTTACTCTAATCCCATGGTCCAGAAATGATTATTTCAGTTCATTCTTTACCATATTTTGATATATTCTTTCTAGTAATATGTGTTTGTATGTGTGGGTTGTTTTAGTTTGTAACCAAAATTTAACTTAAGCTTAATATTGCTTAAATCCTAATGTTTTCATCTTATTATATCAAGAATATTATCAGAAAAAAAATATTATTGGGGCACCTGGGTGGATCAGTCGGTTAAATATCCTACCTCGGCTCAGATCATGTTCTCCTGGTTTGTGGGTTCAAGTGCCATGTCGGGCTCTGTGCTAATAGGTCAGAGCCTGGAGCCTGCTTCAGATTCTGTCTGTCTGTCTGTCTCTCTCTCTGCCCTTCTCCCGCTGGCACTCTGTCTCTCTCTGTCTCTCAAAAATACATAAACATTAAAAACAAAGCTAAAAAAAAGAATATTATCTTTGTCAAGTATTTCTCAAAAAATAATTTTAATGGCAGCATGTTAATCCATTTATTGTTGAAGAATACACTTTTCCCACACTGTGGGATTAACAATATTTTATAGTATTTGTCACTTTAATCGACAAATAAATATATATTTACTTAAATTTGTATGACTTCGATTATTAGAAATTTAAATATTATTTTATCTTTGTTTACTGGTATTTTTGTCTTCTTTTATGAAACATCTGTTAGTATATTTTGCCCACTTTTCTATGTATCTATGAGACTTTACCAGTATTAACCCTTTTTCATATGTGTACCAGTAATTTTCCCACTGTGTTATATACCTTATAATTTTATTTATGTTATTATTTTAAATTTAAATCATCATAGTTTCAGATTTATTCTTTTTTTTAATTTTTTTAATATTTATTTATTTTTGAGAGAGAGAGAGAGTACTAGTGAGGGAGTGACAGAGAGAGAGGGAGACCCAGAATTGGAAGCAGGCTCCAGGCTCTGAGCTGTTAGCACAGAGCCCAATGCGGGGCTTGAACTCACGAGCCGTGGGATCATGACCTGGGCCGAAGTCAGACGCTTAACTGATTGAACCACCCAGGTGCCCCTCTTTTAGATTTATTCTGTTGTTTTTATGCACTGTAAATCATCCCCATTCCTGAAAATATGCATAATTTTCTTTTTCATAGAGACTTCAGCTGTTTACATTTAATGCTACACATCCTTGTAATTTATTTGGGGCTATGGTAGGAGGTGAAAAGTCCAATTTCATAACAGGGTAATAATGATGTCAATAGCATTTATTAAACCATCATTCCTGTCTGGCCTGATTTGTGATGTCATCTTTATTTTATATTCTATTCTGCCATCCTGCTGGCCTCCTTGTCCTTCTGCTGCTCTGCTCTGTCATCTCAAGTAAGCTGACCTTCAGAGACTTTCCACACTCCTTAATAACAGACCATCAGCACTTCTGGTGGGAGGCACTGACCAGAGGAAAAGAGGAGCCAACGTATCTCTCCCCTCTTTCTGCTTCAGGTGGTACCTTGGGCAGAGGCTCCACTTCTCCAGCACTTTGTCCCTGCTTAGACAGCCATCCCACGATCTTACCTGGTTCCCTACTTGACCCAGCCCTGAGCTCTAGGAACTCTGCCCCCTTCTTGTGCTTCTCTTCCAGCCTAGGGGCACAGCAGCTGTTGCTGTGTTGTTCCTCTTGAGTGGCTTCTCAGACCCTTTTATCACCAGCTTAACCCATTGCCTGCATTAAGTTCCCTCTGCTTTAAATACTCAGTTTAATTTCACTTTTCCTCTTTGGAGCTAACTGATACAGCTATCATTCCTATTCACTAATGCACATGTTCTTTTTTGTCCCATGGCTACAGCTTTAAGGATTACAACTTTTATAAAACATTTTAATTTTACTCAGCTTTTTAAAAGATATTATTCCCTAATTTTATTTTGGAAAAACTAATTTTTTCAAGCGAGCTTTAAAATTATGTTCTCAATTTTTTTTTAGATTTTATCTTATTGACATGCTTAAAGAAACACTCACATGAGTTAACAAAAATACCTACACAAAATGTTTATTTAAAAATTGTTTGTACTAGTAAAAAAATGAAAATAACCAATTTTAAATACATTTACAATGTATTTACACAATGCGATACTCTAGGTCTTTAAAAAGATTATGGTATACACCCTGGAATATACCGCTATGGAATAAACCGCTATAATCATCTTAGAAAACTCTTTGGCAGTATCTACTAAAACTAAATATGTGAATACGCTATCACCTAGCTCTTCAACTCCTAGGTATATATTCAACAGATATATATACATATGTTCATAAAAAGACACATGCAAGAATGTTCCCAGCATCTCTATTCATAATATTCTCAGTCTGGGAATAACACAATTATCTACTAAAGGAGGAATGTGTAAATTGTCATGTAATAGTCATGTAATGTAATATGGCAATGAAAAGCCAAACTACTGAATGACTCCTAAATATTGAGAATGAAACCAGACACAGTAATAACATACTGTGTGATTTCATTTACATAAAGTTCAAGAATGGGTAACATTAATAGGTGCTGAAAAAAAGTCATAATAGTGTTTACATTTAGGGAGTCATGATTGGAAAGGGACATGAGGGAGGGATGATTTCTGTATTCTTGTATGTATGATAAATTTCAATTTTAGAAGTTTAAAAATGTATAAGGTAGATCCATATGTATTGATGTAGAAAGATATCCAAGTTATGCTGCTAAGTTAAATAAAATAGTTGTTGGAGGGTACATAAAGAAAGAGTCCATATGTGTTAAAAAAAAAAAAAACGACTATCATATATGTGTGTGTGTGTGTGTGTATAAATATATATTCATGTGTGAGTACTTACACACATACACACACACACTCAAGAGAAAGTAAGAGAATGAGAGACTTGGTTTGGATTTTCCCCCACAAATATGAATCATTTTCATAATAAAAAAAATCAATGGAAAATTTGTGTTACATTGCATTGAAACTGTAAGTTAATTTAGGAAAATAATTTTATCTTACAATATTGTTTTCCTAGCCAGAAATATGGTATGTCTCACCATGTGGTGTTCATCTCCTTTTATACCCTCTAGTCAAGCTTTTAAACCTTCTTCCTATAAATCCTGCCTGACTCTTAAAAGGTTATTCCTGTGGGTTATTTATTTACCATTGCTCCTATGAATTAAACTAATAGCTAAGCTTCTCGAATGAGAAGTCTAATCTTCTATTTCCTCATTCCCCATTCATTTCTAACCTGCTCAACCCTAATGAAGGTTTTCTGGCAGAGATTATCTGTTTCCAAGTACAACAGATGGCTTCTGCTTTTTAGAGTGACACTTGTAGACAGTCATTAATTCATTAATTCAATAAACATTTGTTGATCACTTGATATATGCTAGACATAGTGCCATACACTGTAGGTTCAAATACCACCTCTACCCTCAAATTGTTTATGTCTTATTGGAGCAAACAATAAATGGATACTTATAACACACTGTGGTATGTGCTCAAGTGGAGATAAGCACAATATTCTATGGACAGACATCAGAGGGGCACCTGCTCGGCCTTGGGTTATTAGAAACCACTTTCCAGAACAGATGTTGTATATGTTGAAACCTAATTTCTATGAGAATGATGAACATTCTGGGCATAGGTAAGATTACATCATTATTTACAGAAGGTCAGAATCAAGAGAAAAAACAGCACATTTCAGCACATTTAAGGAAATGATAATAATGCAATATGGCTGGATTATAGAATGTGAGGTAGGTAACTGTAGAAAGTTAGACTACAACAGTAGGTAGAAGGCAGGTCGTAAAGCCTTTAATGCCATCCTAAGGAGTTTGGAGGTCAGTGACAAGCCACTAGAAGGGTTTGTTTGTTTCACTAGAAAATTCTATCAAACTGCTTTTTAACTTTTAGATTTTTCTTGAAATTTAATTAACATACAGTGTTATATTAGTTTCAGGCGTACAACATAGTGATTCAACAATTCTATGCATTTCTCAGTGCTCATCAAGATAAGTATACTTGTAATTCCCTTTATCTGTTTCACCCATCTCCCCACCCACCTCCTCTCTGGCACTGAAGATTTTAAAGGCAGGAGTTGATATGATCAAATTTGCACTTTAAGAAACTGAATTAAGTGGCATTGTGAAGAGCAGATTAGAATGGCAGAGGCACTGGTAGCAAGGAGCCTCTGCTTGTTTTAATGATCTAGACAGTGGAACTGAAGAGAAGTCATATAGAGACCAGAAATGTTAAACAAGCAAAAGTAAGAAGACTTAGCAATTAACTGGAAATAGGAGGTTAAGGATTGAGGGGAGTCAAGGATGAAAGCAAGGTTCTGACCTGGTGGAGAGCGTGAACTGTGGTCTCCATTGACCAAAATGAGACAAACAAGAAGAAAATTTTGCAAGGGCAGGGAGTGATGGGATGCAGAGTTTAGTTTGAGAAATGTGGGTGTTTACTTGCTTGTGCAAAACAGCAGTCAGTGGGACATAGGGGCTTGGTCTTCAGGAACCATATTTGGGAAGGAGCACTAGATTTGAGAAGCACGAGCATTGGGCAGGGGATTACATGCAAGTGAATGGGATCACCAAGGGTAAGAACACACAACAAGCAATTAAGGGACAGTCTCTGTTCAGTCAGATTTGAGTAACTCGGTTTTGCTTTGGGTATCTTTGGTATCTTGCTTTTGCTACCTGCTAGCCTGGGGGCCATCCTAAGGATCTTTAACTTCTCCATCAGGTGACATATTAATAGGGTTTTATACCTTATAGGGTTTTATAAAAAATCAAATATCATCTCTAAAAAGCATTTAATACAAGTAAGAATTTGATGAATATTAGCTATTATTACTATTGCTGTGGTCATTATAAGTTTGAAGATGAACTCTGATGACCTGACACCTTTTAAAAGGAAAACAGAAAAATAGCTCATGAAGGAATCTGAGAAGCAACAGCCAGAGAGTTAGGGGGAAAAAATCAGAGACTGCAATGTCACATAGGCCAACGTGGGGGAGAGGAAGGCAAGGAAAGAGCATCTCAAGAGGAAAAAATAGACACCAGTTTAAAATGCAGTGATAGAGGTAAGTAAAATAGGGGCTTATATAGCATCAAACTATCTTAACAAGCATAGATTCGCTTGCATTCTAGAAACAAAAGCTGGATTACATTTAGGCTGAAGAATGAATAGAAGGTGAAAAAAAAGGAAGACAGGATTTATAGTCATTTTTTTGTGAAAAGATAAAGATGGTAGAGAAAGATGGATGGGGGAAGAAGTTTGGCTGCTTGTTGATGTGATAGTGAAGACTTAACCATGGTTGTGCTGATGGGAAGAAATCTTCCAGAGAGGGTGCTTATAGATCTTGAGAAAAAAGATGGATGGCCGACCAACCAAAGAGGTAAGGATGAGGTGGGAGAAGACGGCTCTAGTACACAGAAGCAGAGAGGTCCTTGATCAGAAGGAGGAACATCTACTCCACCATGACGGAGGGAAGAGAGGCAAGAGAAGGGGGCAGGAGTTGGAAGGTTTGCAAATATACAGAGGGAGGAGTCTGAGGAAAGTTCCATCCATCTGTTGTTGTCTATTTTCTTTGTAAATTATGTGCTTTAAGTGAAGAGAGAAACAGAGAGAGATCAAAGCTTTCAGGAGAAAGAAAATTTGAAAAAGCTGTGGAAATTGAAAAAGGGAAGCAAGAGAAAGTCAGAAAATTTTCCAGGCAGATTTCAGGACCCAGTTGTTACTGAAACTGTTCATTTGCCAGACTATCAATCTGTTATTTGTGCTAATTTTCTCCAGTAGTGCTTAGTAGCCCAGGAAAGTAGCCCAATGAAAGAGGCTTAAACTTTGGTTTTGTTGGTAGAAGCAGGGGAAGGGGAAGTGGCCAGAGTTGAGACATATGGCAAGAATGGGGTTTAAACATTGGAGCTTGGACAGAAAAGGAAGTGGAAAATATGAGGGAATTGTAGATCAAAAGACAGGGAGTAAGAAATTACAGATCCCAATAAGGTTGTGGAAATACTGGTGAGAAGAACTAGAAAGATAAGACTTTGTGGTACAAAAGCAGTTGTGACTATTTCAGAAAGGGGCTCTGTTGGATGAAAACAGGGTCTGGGCTGGAGATGTGGACATGGTGTTCTGAAATGGAACGGGTATGATGACTGTTGGTGTAGGAAAAGCCAAGCTAATGGGAAGCTAAGCTGTTTGCTGGGAGACCCAATGATCCCTGAAGCTACTCCAGATAGGAACAGGGGTAGAAAGAAAGATGCATCAGGTGCCAAAATATGTGATGAATGAAAAATAGTGACTGGAAAACTTATGAGAGCAAAAAAGGTATGAAAGGTGATACCCTAAAAGCATCACAAACCTCCAAGAAAGAGTAAGATGAGGAGTCATAAAAGTCTGGATATGGCATTGAGGAATGAGGATTTTGACCCTAGTTTTGTGTGGGAAGTGGGTGGCACCCACTTAAACAGATGCTGAAGAAACCAGTTTTCAGTGAAAGCCAGGGAACAGGATCGCCAGTCTGTGCAGAAGATAAAGATGTGGGAGAGATAGACTGAATAAGATAGGCGTCAGAGAAGGTAATGTGCAAGGTCTGGGAGGTGGTGGGTGCAGGAGAGAAACCTTTTCAACATGGCGCTGGGAACATGGAAAACACACAGTGGAAAGCTTTCAATTAAGCACAGTAACCACAAATCACAGGAATGTGCAGCACGATGGGTTCACTGATTCTAATTGTAAACATTCCATGCCTCAACTATTGTAGCAAACTCCTAACTGGCTATTCTGCTTCCAGCTTTCCTCTTTTAAATTCATATTACATGATGTATCTGGATTTGATTATATAAAATGTACTTCTAATCCTGTCATTTATCTCCTTGATTAAAATCCTCCTGTGCTTTTTATCAAATCTTCAGTGCTAATTGTAAACTCCTAAAATTAGCATTGTATATGGGTCTCTACAGTTATCTGGCTCCTGTCCACCTCCCCAGCCTTATCTCCTGGCAGACCTTCAAATGCTGTACCTTGTCCCTTCATCACCGTGAACTACATGAAACTTCCCCAAACTCTGCACACTCTAAGTGAAGATAAGGGAAAAAGAATATTCCGGGTAGAATAAACAGTTTAAAGAGACGTGAGAACCAAGAGCTTTGAGAAATGTCAAAAGATAGAATTTAACTGGACTCTGAAACATAATTAGATGATAAGACAGGAAAAATAACGATTGCAGATAGCTTTTATTCTTAAATCAAGTACCATCTCTCTGAAATGTGTTATAGTGTAGGTGCTGTTAATTTTTCTCAAAGAGTTTAATTATATGCACCTACCAGGCTAAATATTTTGTATTAAGATACACTTGTCTGATGTTACTATTAACAATTACAGTTTACATGACCTTTTCTTCAACTTTCCAAGTTTTATATAGTCAAAATTTTTTTGATGTCGAGAGGCATATTGTTTAAAAGGTACTCTTCACAGCAAGTAACTCATAACAGACACCTTGCAAAAATGTGTGTGAGTTTGTATATTTTTCAAAGATAATGAGGAGAAAGATATAAAATCTGTTCAAATGTTTTCTGGCAAAATGTACATGAGTCGTGCCAAAAGGAATTGCATATTGCATGCCTTCAATCTGTTTTTGAAATATTTGTAGATACAGGCAACATCTGTTCCACTGGACAGAGATATACTGTAAGTGCTAATAACTTTGGAAAGCCCTGATTTTAAAAGTTTGTACTTGAAAATTAAATATTTTTTAAACAGATACATGCTAAAGCTCTCTAAATGAACTTCATTTTTTTTAAAAAAATCACAGTAATTATAAAGAAAATATTCTACAAAATAAACCAAAGCTTAAGACTTAAGGAATTCTCTGAATGACTTAATCATGTGTTGAATATGTCTACTGGAAAAATATAATATTGCAACGCAGCTGTGTTAGGCATAGGTGGGGGTGGGGTGCAGTGTGGAGAGAGAACTAAGGGATCTATCCACAAATATATAAAACAGATTCCAAATTGAGGTAAAAGCAAAAAATATGTAGTCTTGAGAGAACACGAATGGGAGTTTAAAAATTCCAAGCGGAAGGAAAATAATGAAAAATTGTCATTGGACAACAAAGCAAAGGGAAGTGATTTGGTGGAGGTCCCTGATCGCTGGCACATACCAAGACTGGACCTAGTTCAGGATTAGTAAACGTTGTAAGTACTGGTGGACCAGCACTGACCAGATTTGTCAGCTGGAATAATATTGTTCCAGAAAAGTCTAGGTCTGAATCAAAATAAATGAAAATAGTCACTTTATAAAAATATCTGTCTTGTGGTAAATTATATGAAATGGTAGAAATTTCTTTTTTATGGCTACAGGAGGGATGTCTTTGACAAGATGCTTATTGTCGTTAGGTAGTATTTTTCAAATTTCAGGGAACTTTGCATTAGTGGGTAATGAAATCCATTTGAGTTGATCATAACATTTTTAAAATGAAAAATAATACTTTAAAATGACATTGCATTATAGATAATAGGGGTAAGAATTGTTAGCATTTTGTTTCAAATGTGTATATGTGAGAAAGATATGAAGTGTAGTTCTTATTGTAGATCAGAGTTTTTAAAATGTTATATTTTCTCCTCTTTGGAGGCTAACCTAGTTGCAATTTGGTCTAAAGAGCAGATCTAAATCAGAGACGATACTGGGGCAGATAAAGTCTTAGGTATCACAGACTCCTCTGAGGGTCAGAAGTGCAGGGAAACCAAATAGACTAGGGACACATCTAAGGGGGATGATGGAGAGTGGGTGGGGTAGGAGTCCCAACAGTTGCCCTATTCCTGCTGTTACAACTTGGGGAGCCTGGACTGGACTTTGGAGAAAGAGGGGTATTTCTATGCTCCTCCATGGAACATTCACCCCATTTCTTTGCGGTACACAAGAAAATAATAGCAAGGGAATACTTGGCAGGTTTTATGATCGACAAAGGACCATGCACCATATTAACCATTATAAGTTGTGGAATCAGTTTTCTAGGGTTCATAGGTATGAGTCACCCAGATGCTAAACATCTCATGTGATTTAGGAATTCGCATGCCTAAAGCAAGGAACAAAAATCTGCATATCCAATGAGTTGAAAAACCATTGTTGTATAATTGAATGACAAACATAGGAATACTTGTCTTACCTAGCCTTATCAAAAAGTGAGGTGTCCAAAGACTGGTAAGGATCCTTGATCACGGGAGGGGAACTAACTGGCTAAGAAATAGGTTAGGAGGGACACTTAATTTTCGCTGCACACACTTCTTGAATTTTAAACCATGTGCATTTTACCAGTTAAAAAATAATAATAATTTGTATTTAGGAGAATAAAATAAGTGTCGCGTTAGTGAAATTTTTAGATAAAGTAGCTCTATAGGGGACACCTTCTTGGGTCTTTAGCCAATAGCCATTCTCCTGGATCCTTTTGGTAAAATTCCCTGATTTTTCTCCTGGTGGTAATATGTCCAAGCCCCAGAAGATGAAGACTAGCCTACACAAGTCAGGGATGGCAGGAAAAACCATGACCCTCAAGTGTGGGAGAGCCTGCTCTGAGGAAGGTGCTGCTCCAGATGCAGAGGCATGGACAGAAGGCCCAAGAAAAGAAGCTGAGGCAATTATTACGGTGCAAACATACCTGCCAGGGTGATTCCTTCCACCCTCCTCTCTTGTGCTAAGCCATGAGAGAAAAATTATCCACAGCTAAAGCAGTAAATGTGCACGCACACATGTATGCACACATGCACGATCTCTAAACGCTGGCAATGATAATCAAAATTAACTCTCACAGACAGGTCTTCTCAAATGCACACATAAGAATACTATCAAAAATCACAAAACGTTTGAAGAAAAACTGTAATAAAAGGAAGCAACAAATAATTTAAAGAATCATAAATATTTTCATAGGGATATGAGAGGCTGTCTTAACCATGAAAAATAACAGGCTGAGTTATAAATCTTGAAAATAAAAAATAGTGGTTTTTAGTAGTGAGAGAGACAGACAGAGACAGAGAGAGATGGACTGAATAGCTGCATAATTATGCTGGAAAAGTAAACTATAGTGCTAGCCTGTTAAGGCAGTGAATTCTCCTATAGTACGGCCCAACACGACAGACAGGCGGCAGGGAAAGAAATATGACAGAAAAATCCAGAAGAGTCAACCCATGTGAGGAAACCATCAAAGTTAAAAGGTTAAAAGTTAACCACCTAAAAAGTTAGGGGATGCTGAAAGCTGAAAAAATACATCAATTTTCCATTTAAAATGGACCATGTAGTGCTAAGCAGAATAAATCAAAAGGACAAGTGCCTGGAAACACTTGGAAAAACGCAAAAGAGAAAAGAAAATTTGAAAGTCCTCAAAATATGAAGAGACAGAAGTAAAAAATTTAATTCCACAGAAATGAGATTGAGATAGCCTTTAGTTAAAAAAAAAATAGATGTAAAAAGACAGCAGAACATTTCTCAAAAACTGTAAAGGAGACAGCTGTCTGAAACTAGAAGCTTATGCCAACAAAAATAATTCATATTAGAAAAAAATATTGAAAGAAGACAGGGAATATGTATATACGATAGAAGATTTGATAACTATAAACTTTTTTTTTTAACTATGGCAAGAAAAGTCCAGACACTAGTGACAGCACAATGTAAATGAGATATGTGCTTCTACTGAAAGAGATTTTTCAAATTCGGTAAAAACAAACAAAATCTATATCTAAATGTGTGATGTTTACAAAAGCTCTAAGGCAACGTGCTATAAGGATATCTGAAAAGAGAAATAATGGACAAAAATATAACAGAAAATTGCTAACAAAAAAGGCAGATTTAAAAATATCAATATCAGGCAAAGTAGAAATCAAGACTAAGCATGGAAAGGAAAAAGAATTATATGGAGATGAAAGGAACAATATAAAAATAATGTATACTCTTGATAGTTCAAGTTCTTAACAGCAGAAATATATAAAATAAAAAGAGAGATAAATAAGTGAAATTAGTAAGTGCACAATCATAGTCAGAGATTTTAATATATCTTCCTTATAAATTGACAGATCACGTAAACTAAAAATAATTAAAGCTGCTTAGAACTCAAGAGCACAACTGGGGCACCTGGGTGGCTCAGTCAGTTAAGAGTCCGACACGCTCAGGTCATGATCTCACAGTCTGTGGGTTCTAGACCATCGTCAGGCTCTGTGCTGACAGCTCAGAGCTTGGAGCCTGCTTCAGATTCTGTGTGTCCCTCTCTCTTTGCCTCCCCCCCCCCCCCCCCGCTCTGTCTCTCTCTCTCAAAAATAAACAGAAAAAAATTCAAAAGCACAACTTTCAAAATTGGTTTTATAAATAGTAAATATATAGGGAACTTTGTAGTCAAGGGAACACTCGTGAAACTACCATTTTTCAGTCCACAAAAGAAATCTCAACAGGCAAAATTCTCTGATCTCAAAGCAATAAAATCATAGAGCCATTCACAATTACAAAGTGTTTACTCTGTGCCAGGTATTGTTTGTTCTAAGAGATGGTTGTTACATTTAGCAAATAAAGGTACAGGTGACAAGTTAAAATAGAATTTAAGATAGGCACTGAATAATTCTGTAGAGATTTTAGAACTTTTAGAAATTTTTAGAGATAATTCGCTTGCACAGCATTGGGGGAAAAAATGGAGAAACCTTTCTGTATCTTTCTAAGATAATTTTATAATCTTGATCCCTCAGCTAGACAAACATGGCACAAAAAATAAAACCATAGGCCAACTTGACTTTTAAGTATAGCTGCAAAACTTCAAAATAAAAATTTAATAGATTAAATATAGCAGTGTATTAAAAGTTGCTTGACATCAGAACTGCAAGGAAGGTTTGACACTATAAAATGGTTTAATTAATTTGTTTTTTAAAAGATTAAAGAGAAAAAAAAACCACAAAATTATTTTAACAAATGCAAAAAGTCCATTTATTAAAAATGGCATTTTTTAATTTGGTAAGTACATAAGACAGAAAGAAAGTTTCCTAACTTGATGAAGTATACCTATCTAAAATCAATAGTGACATATCAGAAAACCTAATGAAAAAAAAGCCCTGGTCATAATTGAAAATGATAGAGAATTAAAGAAAATAACTAGGAATAAAAGTAATGCAAATGTGCAAAATCTAAGGTAAAAACTTAGATATATATATCTAAGTTAGATATATAAGTTAGATAAAAACTTAGATATATATCATAATATATAATACATATTATATATAATACAGATTATATATAATACATATTATATAATTATGTAAGCATTATATACAATTATATAAATATTAATATCTAACATATAAGTAGTTTAGCATTGAACTATTTAATAAAATACTTTTTAAAAACTATTTTATTAAGTTTTAAAATATTTTATTTTATTTCTAACATCTTAATAAAATAAAACTGTTATATTAAATAGTTTACAAATATATTCCCCTAGAATGCTAAGGGAATATATTTGTAATCTTGGAGCACATATATCTTACATATGGAGTACATATATCATACATATATCTTGAAAGATATAAGTGCATATTGTAAAAGAACCTATTGATAAATTTGACATTAATATAGAAAACATGTGCATGAAAAAAGAATGATATTTCTACCAATATTATTAATTTTTAACACTAAGAAATTTAGAATCTTCAGAAGAAAGGGCTCAAAACTCAGGAAGTTAAAAGTAGACAGGGAGAACTACCAAATGTTCAAGGTCTGCTATATAACTGAAATCATACTAGGGGCTTGACATAGGCTATCCCATTTAATCTTAGAGAATCCTCATCGAACCAAGAAGGATATATTACTATGGTTGTCTTGCTGAGGAAGAAATCTCGTATCAAGCAATTGGCAGGGGTAGAATTCAAACCCAATGCTTCAATGCCACCTTGACTCCTGCAAAATAAGTAAACATTAGAAATTATACAAAAAAGTGCATGAGTGCTAATAGTTTGCTAAAATAGTAAATCAATTAGAATTTGGTAGATTAATTTAAGATGGAAATAAACAATTAAAATGCACTCAAAGGAAACAGTTATTTAGTACAGTCTATGGTAGATAACGGATAAGAAGGAAGCAGGAGCCTTATTCTGAAGCTGTTGAAATGTTTCAGTGTCACACTATAGGAGCCTGCATGAGTCTTGTAGACATGAGTCTGTAAAATGTTTCAAAGTACTAAATAACAGCATATAAAGCCAGACTCAGCTGTAAGAGAAATCCTTTGAATCTACTTCCTTGGCTTTAAGTTAGGCTGCTGGTGCACTGAGGGTTAGTGAAGAGTAGTGGTGATCAGCTAAAAATGCGACCTAAGACTGCCTCTCATGGAGTCATGTAGATTGTCACTGCATCTGTATACCTGCGTTCTGAACACTGCATGCAGTGATAGCGTGTTTTGTGATGTTCGTGGCCTACTAAGTAGAGACAGTAGAAGCCTTGTCAAAAGTGTTCTCCATGAGGAATTTGGGGTCGGACTCCATTTTGGAGTATCTGCTGATTTTAAAAAGAATGGAATCTCTCTCTAGAAGATTCTGTTGTTCAAGTTAGCAGATAACAGGATTTGCTCAGTGCATCTTACATTCTTTTCTAGGAATAATTTTGAAGTATTTATAAATGTTTGAAGTAGTGTCAGTCCCTGCCCTATGTGAGAGGTCAAGAGTTGAAGTAACTTCAGTCTAATACGTTTCCACCACCTGATCCCAGAAGCAGTCCCTTCAAAGTCCTGTAGTGTTTTAAGAGCTTTGCAATGAATATGGCCATTCAAATGATAGGATTGGAGGTGCCTAGAGTAAGGCCGCCGCTCAGCATGCTAACTACAATATTAAAATGTGCCCAGTAGTCATCTTCCTTATAAGCCTGTGATTTGATGTCTGCCTCAAATTTTGTTTGCTTTCATCCAGTGAAAATAGCAACTCCCATTTGGCCCGGGCCTGGCAAGCATATGGCTCTTCCCAGTCTCTTACGGGACTTAATTCTGCATCCATACCAGTGGGATTGGCTTTCACATGAACTAACTAACAGCCTAGATTCCAAGTACTGCTCCCTCTGACTGTTCCCATGTTTGCTGAGTTCCCAGTCCCTCTCTTTGAAAAGGAACATCTTTCACAGATGTGAACAATTCCCCACTAATAAATTAGGGGGAATTATCTGCATTGAACAAAAGGGGAGAATTTAAATATCAGTGTTTGGTTATTATGGAACATAATCTCCCTACTATAAACATGTAAAAATATTCATTGTGATGGGTTGTAAAAATCCTTTTAAAATTTATATTGTTTGCTATGGCCAAAAGAAATCTTAGCTGTTTCTACTTTGGACATTTGAGTTAGAATGTAACATTTGTGGGTAAACATCATCTTAGCCAGATGAAGGCTGCTGCCTGGTAATGAAACAGTTTTCCACTGGAAAAAAAAAAAAATTGGACCGTAAATGTAAAATAATGTGCTTATATATTTGTGAGATTAAAGCCATCTAAAAACAGGAGAAAAGAATGAAAAGAGTGAATCTAAGTTTTTCTCCTCTAATAAAGACCTGCAAACTAGAAATCTTTGTTTTCCTCTTTGAAAATACATTCTAGTGCCTTGAGTGTTTTGTGTGTGGTTTTTTTTTTTTTTTTTTTCCTCAACACATAATTGATTCCTGGAATGGCATTCACTTTGAGTGTGGACAGTTGTGCCTTTGGGACAGAAGCAGTTGTTTCTACCTTTGTCATTTTGAACAACAGTGATAGTTGGAGACTATTTTTTCCCAAAATTACCACTTAAGAGACCTAGAAAACTGAGCAATGTCATTTTGTATGTTTATAAAAGACAAATCAGTCTTTCTACTATAAACCAAGTAGAGGAAAAAGACAATTGAGCTAATGGCATTTTTATCCCTGGGAATATACAGTGTCATTAAAAATAGAAGCATATAAAATATTTAAGGATACAGTGAAAATGGTGGTGTGTTGAAATTTTTGAAAAAGATTTTTAAAATAGGGAAAATTTTTGCAGACTAGCAAAAAAAAATAATGGAACTCTTTTTTAAAAAAAGACTACAGATAGAAAAACTTTTTCAATGTATTTTTCTTATGTGTTTTCTTTTTGAGAAGAGGTCTTGTGTAAAAGAACAGAATGTGCCTCACATAACCAGTGAGTACTGGAAAAGATAGATTATGTATTAATTGATGATTAAGTAACTTATTCTCTTAGCTGTAATTATAAATCACCATTTTTCTTTACAATTGATTCATAATTCTCATGAGCCAAGATGGCGGATCTATCTAGCTATAGATAAAAATTCAAAATCATGTAACTTGAAGGAAGCAAATATATAAACATCATGGCTGGAAAAAAACCCAAAAACCAAGGATCAGTTAAGTGTAATTTAAGTATGAATATACATCTAGTATATATTTTTTTCTTTTTCTTCCCCAGAGTTTGCATGTAGATGTAGTGATTATGAAATGAACATGACTAGTAAGGACCTAACTCCATATAGTACAATGAAATGTATTTATAAGCAATAAATTATTTCAGTGCACTCATGAGAATGTGTACCATTTAGCGTTAAACTGAACTTTCGTTAAACACAAAATTTGGTAATGTTGTATTTGTTAAACAACCTATAGTAAGGTTTGTTGTGTTTGTTAATTATTAATGTTTTACCAAATTTATTTGATAAGAACTTTTATCATTGTCTTCAAGTTAGAATTCTAACCTACATACTAAACTTTATTTTAAATTATCCCATCATTTTTATGATACCATTATCAGTATTCCAAATCCTTGAAAGCTTCCAAATTTAGTCTTTTTAAACCTGAAACTTGTTTACCTAAGTATTTGAAAAAATGAGAAACAAAAAAAGGCAATTATTGTGTTGGCAAATTATTCAAATTTTTACACAATTTAAAAACTATTTATAAAAACTTTAGTTAGAATGTTGACCTTCCTATAATTAAAAAAGCTAAGATATCCTAAAAAATATTATAGCTTTCTTTCAAAATGTTTTCAGAGGATTTTGTTGTGTGGTTAAATATTTTTTCTATTAGAAAAATAATATATTAAATCTTAACCTAAATGTACAAGGCATTAAGAAGTAGCAATATCATTCATAAAAGAATTCACTATAAATTACCTAAATATATTTTTCCTACTGCATTTCCAATTCAACCTGAAAAAAATCAATCTGCACACAATTTTTAGAAGTTCAACTATTCAATAATGTATCATAAAGATGTATTTTTCTCACATCATGCTCACAAAATCAGCATGAGCTATTATATCCCCTCTCTGCATAAGAGAAAATGGAAATCCAATGAGGTCATGCCTTTGCCTCATCAGATGCAAAACAGGTTTATTGTCCATGTTTTCTAGTTTACTGATATTTTCATTTCAAAGAAGCTCATATTCTCAGTTACATACTTGAAATAACCATAGTCTAGGAAAAAAGTTTAAATTAAAATGAAATGACCTTTAATGTGGGTATTAAATTTCTGATGATCACCATCATCAAATGCATTATCATTTCCATAGGAGCACGTGAACAGAATACAAGCTGGCAAATATTTTGTGCAGAAAGATACTTTAAGCTCATAAACAAGGTATTATGTGTTCCACTAGAACTTTTTTTCTATATCTAGATTATTTTTTTCTTTTTTAAGTGTTTTTTTGTTTTTTTGTTTTTGTTTTTTTTTTTTTTTTTTTTGGAGAGAGATTGAGAGAGAGAGAGTACAAGGGGAAGAGAGAGAGGGAGAGAGAATCTCAAGCAGGCTCCACAGGAACAGCACAGAGCCCAATGCAGGGCTCGAACTCACAAACCATGAAATCATGAACTGAGCTGAAACTAAGAGTAGGATGTTTCACCCACCCTGAGCCACCCAGGAGCCCCTATATCTAGATTATTTTTAATGATAAATCTTAAAGTATATAACTGAACCCTAACATAGTATTTAACAATGTAAAAAATCTCTTGATATATGAATCAACTAGGAACAGTTTTATTTGTGTAGAAGAGTGCCTGATAAGATAAGCCTTTTTTTATTAAACAAAAAATGTCACATTTGAGCCAATATTGAAGAGGTGTATGAAGGAAAATGGCTAAGTGGATATGCATTTGCAAAAGGACTGTGAACATAAGGTAACAGGGTGTAGTGGGATAGGTAAGGAAAAATGAACATATATGCCACTTAAAAGCCTTCAAGCACAAACGCTTCAAAATTCTGTGCTAAGATTGACAACTCAAGCTAAACAAGGGATTTCTTCAAATGGTAACCAGCAGTTTGCAACCATTGTGTAAGTGGAATTCAGAAAATATAAGTAGCCTTGGAGCATTTATTCTTTGTTTCAAGAGTTACTGGACCAGCTCCTCCTATTTTACAAATGCCAGTCGGACCCAGGTACTCATGGGAAGAATGTAAAACATTGAATTTTTGGTTTGATAAAGGATGCTACTCTTTTTTTTTTTTAATGTTTTTTATTTATTTTTGAGACAGAGAATGAGCAGGGGAGGGGCAGAGAGAGAGGGAGACACAGAACCCACAGCAGGCTCCAGGCTCTGAGCTGTCAGCACAGAGCCCGACGCGGGGCTTGAACTCACAGACTGTGAGATCATGACCTGAAGTCGGACACTTAACCGACTGAGCCACCCAGGCGCCCCAAGGCTGCTACTCTTAATACCCTCTTGAAATGCAAGATGTCACAGAGGAGGAGGGAGAAAATCATCCTACCAATAGAGCTACTAGAGAGAAAGGGATTTCAATTTAACTTATTCTGTCCTCAGGTCTGCCTGAGGGTTATTGGTAGAAATGCAGCCAACAACTGCAAAGAGGATCTTGCCAAGATATAAGGGAGAAGGAACTCAAGACTGGGACCAAGAAGCTCAGCTAAGAAACTCTGACCTGCCTTTAAGCCTCTTTGTTTCATCATTTGGGTACAAAAGAAGTGTTCTGCACATGAATGTCACTTTAAAAAGCTGTAGTCTGAATCCCAAGTACAGCATTGTGATGTAACAAAGATTTAGTGATTGAATGAGAAAGGATAGTCCTTACTCGATGCAAAGGAACAAATTAGAGTTGCAACCCTCTGTAGAGGAAACAGAGGCAAGGGCAACGGAATCAGGGACCTCCAGTGAACTCATCAGAATGTTCCACTGCTCCCCACCTTGTGCTCGGAAGCAGCTCCAGCAACTTTACGCTGAATACGCCCCGGAAGTTTGGACAACTAGCGCAATGATGTCTTAAGAGAGAGATTTTAGAGGAGGTGTCAAAAACATAAGGAAAGAAATTAACTGTATCCGTAGTTCTGGCTGAAGAAGTGGGTCTTTCTGGTTATATCTAGCTGATTAAGAAATCAAGGATTCATGAATACGTTGTTCAGTTTGGAGGATTCCAATTCTTATTTAGAGCTCATACTATGGTTTTTCAATAAAATCGTTTCAATAAATGATTTTAAACAACTACTGATATTCAAAAAAGTGTGGACACTTATCTTTAGATATTGAAGCCAGATTTAATAAATAAAATCCAGTGATGAAGGCTTTACATTTGCATCACATATCATTTTGCTTATGCTATTTCTTTTCAGCATCACTGCACCCCTATGAATTAGGCCAAATTATGGGTTTTGGTATTCAGAACTCAAGCGATAATGTTTGAAAAGTTATAAAGTAAGCACCCATATCTTTTGGACAAAGTCACTGTGTGCAAAAATAACAGAGAACCTCAAATAAATAGCCAAATACACCTTAAAGGACTTTAGGATTAGATTAAGAGTATAAAGGGAATTCATATTTCTCTTCCTGTTCACGGCAGCCAATGTCCATTTCAAGTACCTTCCTCTTCACTTTGTACGAGCAGAAAGGGAGAAAGGAAGATGGCAATGGTGCCTGTCAAATCCCCTGATTCTCCTTCCCCACCTTTCCCAAAAGGTGGCCAAAGGCTCTTGCATAAAGTCAAACAGGGGCTTATTCCTAGTGAAGAGTCCTAGGCTTGCCTCTAGAACCTGCCTGCGCCTGAATCAATTCTCTTGGATGGCCTCTGGGGATTTTCAGGGTTTTTTATTTATTTTTTAATGTTTGTTTATTTTTGAGAGAGAGATGGAGTGTGAGCGGGGGAGGAACAGAGAGAGAGGGAGGCACAGAATCCGAAGCAGGCTCCGGGCTCTGAGCTATCAGCACAGGGTGCTTGAACTCACGAACCTTGAGATCGTGACCTGAGCCAAAGTCAGAGGTTAACCAACTGAGTTCCACCCCACTTCACCCCTCCCCTTGCCCCATGGGGATCTTCATTTTTAACAGCCTTCTCAAGGGTTAGTCTGCACACTAACCTGTAAGGATCACTGCCTACCTACTCCCTTCAAGGACTGCCTTACATATTAAAGTCCTAGTGTTAGAGTTTTTTGATTAACATTTTTAATATCATATTATTTGTTTATAAAACCCTAATCAATCAGTCTGTGTTTAAGTCATTATGAATCACAGAAAATTGCTCTTCGCATTTTTCCATTTCCTATAGTTAATTGACCAGAAGTGGATCTGCTTATGAATGGCTTTTGAAATAAAAAGCATACTGTTTTTAAACATTTCCCTTTTTTCAACTATTAAAATATGGTATAGCTGAGAAAAACATATAAAACATCAAAAGAGAGGTCAACATTGAAATTAGAATCTTATAATGAAATAGTATGGAATATTTGCATGTGGTCTGTTTGGTCTAATGCCCCCAGAGTCTCAGTTACTCTCTTTCATTAAGTCAGACAGTTACCACAGTGCTATTTAGATCTTACCCAATTCTGATAAAAGGCACTTTGGTTAAAGAAGATTGAATAATTTGAGCTTAGGTACATTTTTTCTTTAGGATAATGCTTACAGAAAAAATACTTTAGAAGCTATCTATGAAATATTACTACATGTAAATGAAAACTGATAAATGAATTCATATGAAAGTCATTTTTTTATACAGAAGACCAATTTTGCTAATATCACTTATTTACTACTGCCTTCTTTTTCCAATTGAATTCTAATGATTCCTCTATCACATCCTAAGTTCTCACAAATGTTTAACATTAGGTCTTTACCAGTTTATTCCAATTACTGAGCTTTATATTGTCATAAAATACGCTAGGAAAGACACCCCCATCCTTTGTTCTACTTTCTCAGTTTTGACCATAATCCCCTTATATAGATTTCAGATTCAGTTTGTCTGGTTCTATATAAAATTCTATTAAGAATTTCATTTGAGGGGCGCCTGGGTGGCTCAGTCGGTTGAGCGTCCAACTTCGGCTCAGGTCATGATCTCATGGTCTGTGAGTTCGAGCCCCGCATGGGGTTCTGTGCTGACAGCTCAGAGCCTGGAGCCTGCTTTGGATTCTGTGTCTCCCTCTCTCTCTGCCCCTCCTCTGCTCATGCTCTGTCTCTCTCTCTGTCAAAATTAAACAGTAAAAAAAAAAAAAAAAAAAGAATTCCATTTGAATTGCATGACATTTGTGGACTAATAAGGGTTATATTTGACATATTTCTAGTTTTGAGCCTTTTCATCCATAACCATAGCAAATTTTCACATTCATTATGTCCTTCAGTAAATAGCATTTTGTCATTTCTTTCATACAGTATTTTTTTCTTTCATACAGTTCTTACACATCTTTAGTGAAGTTCACTGCTATGTATTTGTATTTTTTGAGTGGTATCTATTTTCTAAAAGATTTCATCTTTGGTTATTGCTGATACACAGAATTATTTTTTGTGCCAATTTTTTTAAGTTTCTTTGTTTTGAGAGAGAGTGTGTGTTCCTGGGCATGCAAGTGAACAGGGGAGGGGCAGAGAGAGAGGGAGACAGAGTCCCAAGCAGGCTCCACGCTGTCAGCACAGAGCCCCACGCAGGGCTGAATCCATGAAACTCGAGATCATGACCTGAGGTGATATCAACAGTCAGTCACTTAACACACTGAGCCACCCATGGGCCCCTGTGCTGATTGTTTGGTATTCAGAAACCCTTTTATACTCTCTTTTTTCATTCTAATGTTTGTCTACATATTTTATTGAACTTGATGTGTATTCCATCATCTTTATCCTTTCCTATCATTATGCTGTTTTTGAAAATGTCTTGGTTTTAATGCCTCAGCCCAATTCTTCAGTAAAATATTGAATAATAGGCTGACAGCATGCCTTCTTATCCTGACTTCGTCAAAATGCTTCTAAATGTTTTGCCACCAAAATATTTGAGAGGGATTTTGATAGTTGTTCTTTATCGAGCTAAGATTGTTCTCTTCTATTCCTAGCTTGCAAAGAGTTTCCATGTAATAACTCAAATTTTGTAAGTTTCTTCTTTGGAAACTATTGAGATTATTCTATGTATCCTTTTAGTCTACTAATACATTGTACTGCTCTCATGGCTTTTCTGATGGTAATCTTTCTTTATACTTCTAATATAAACCTTCTCTGCCATTATGAGTTATTTTTTAATACCAGTGGATTTGATATGGTGATAATCTAAGATTTTCACACCAACATCCATACTGCATAGCCTTCTTATTGGTCTTCCCACAATTCCTTGTCTTTCCTCTAGGATATTTGCCACACACCTGCTATTGATCCCTCTAAATTAAGATCATGTTACTGAAACTAAAAACCAAAGTCCTTAACGGAGCTCATAAAACCCTATACAAGCTGCTCCCAACAACCTCCCTCAATGTATCTCCTGTCCCATTTCCTTTCCTCACCCCTCTCCTGACTGTTTCTTGAAGCAACCACATACAGCTTGCCTCAAAGCCTTTACCCTCACTCTTCCTCCTGCCTGAAGTGCTTTTTCCCTGATATCTGCATGGCCACTCTCTAATTTTTTTATGCCTGCTCAAACGTCACCTCATGAGTAAAGCCTTCCCTATTGACTCTATTAAAATAGTGCTCCCTTCTCTATTCCTATCCTACTCAACTTTATTTTTCTTCATAGCACTTGTCATCACATGACATATTTTATATTTATATTTATGTATTTATTTGTGGTTGATCCTCAGACAACTACAATGTGAATTTTATGAGAGTGAGCATTTTTTCCCATTGTTTGTATCCCCAGCAGTGAACATGCCTAGACCATAGTAGGTGCTCAAGAAAATTGGAGACAGTATTATGTTAGGTACATGTCTGTGGACCTGTATGAAAAAAACAGCATTCATTCATTCATTCACTAAATATTGCCCACCTACGGTGTGCCTAGACATGTACTAGACATTAGAGTACCCACGGCCAGGGTTCTAGTTTCTGAGAGTTACACTGTGTTCACTCTCACGGAGAGAAGTCCAACTGCTTAGTCATAAAGTGCTCTGGGCACCATTTTCAGTCAAGACAGTCCTTTCCTTTAACAAAAATGGTTTTAATGTTTATTTACTTATTTTGAGAAAGAGAGAGAGCAAGCTGGGGAGGGACAAAGAGAGAGTGAGAAAGAGAATCCCATGCAAGCTCCTCTCAGTCAGTGCAGAGCCCAATGTGGGGCTCGAGCTCATGAGCCAATATCAAGAAGTCAGATGCTTAATCAACTGAGCTACCCAAGTGCCCCAAGGCAGTCCTTTCCTAATCCTGGCTTTGTGTTAGTATTTCCACCCTAGCTCTCAGACCACAAGGAGTCATCTGATGGGACTCCTTGGCCGCTCATGTGTAAGAGGCCACTTCCCTTACCCTTCCTTCTTGTGCAAGCCTGCCATCCTAGCCTAAGTTTTGTTTTTATAGCACCTAACATTTTGCCTCAGCTCCTGCTCACTCTGACTTTCAGATTCTTAATTTCTGGGACATGGGATTTCTTCTTGGATTAATGATTGGCTATTTATTCAAAACATGTGAAGGTGCCTGGGAGGCTGAGTTGATTCAACATCCAGCTCAGCTCATGATCTCAGCATTCGTGAGTCTGAGTCCCGCTTCAGGCTCTGTGTTGATAGCTCAAGGGTCTGGACCCTGCTTCAGATTCTGTCTCTGTCTCTCTGCCCCCTCCCCTGCTCACACTGTCTCTCTCTCTGTCTCTCTGTCTCTTTCTCTCAAAAATAAATAAACATTAAAAAAATTTAAACAAAAACAAAAACAAACTTGTGTTAGCTTTTAGCCAGCATGTCCATGTATTGGTGAAAAGAGACCTTTTTGCCTTGGTAAAATTTTCTCATGGGAACTGAAATTTTCTTAAATATCTGAGAAACTGCTGATAGCCTTGTATATCATGAGTGGTGAATAATTGTGTAGATTCATTTCTGTGCCAATGTACCCTTAGTACTCTGATGAAAAATAAAAATCCTGGTTCTCTTTGTATTGATTTTTCACTTCATTGTCCTTAAAAATATGCTTTTAAGTGCTACATTTCTAAATCTTCCATAACTATTTCATGAGTGTTTTTATGAATTGTTGGTATTTCATAGCCCTGTGAGTGTAAATTTATCATTCCAAAGATCATATGTTATATTCGGTATATCAGACTGGAGTCTTAGGCATGGGTTATTTTACTGCATCTCGGGGTGCCTATAAAATATGCTTGAAAAGGCTTTCACTAAAGATACCTTAGTATAGAATCTCTTAATATGAGCAAGGATAAAAATATTCAGAGAAGTTTAAAATGCATGGGAGAGCCCCAGGTTAGAGAAAGAATGCATTTTTAATTGAATATTTTTTTACAAAACCCAATAGAAATTGAATAGAGGAATTGTCTTCTGCCTTTGCTGTGTGAGCACCGCAATGCCACTGGAAGAAATCCTTTCCCGAAGAGCCCAGATCGACTCATTTCATTAAACAGTTAGCTGAATGCATTCAGCTTTTAGTATATTAATATAGCCATCTTTCTTTGAAAGGGAATGCCCTGTGAAAGCTTTCTTCTTCTTTTTCTCCTTTTTTTTTTTTTTTTTTAGTTTCAGTAGATTTTTAAAAATAGCTTTATATCCAGAATATAAATTATGCAGGGGAAATGTCCAGGCATTTATTCTAAATAGCACAGTAATTATTTTGGAGACAATGTTAAAACTAGCATGTTTAAATTTAACAGTCACTCACATGACTTATATCTACATAATGCCAAAGTAGTAGTAATGAACATGTTCTTCCCTAGAACTGAGCATTAATGAATAAACCAGTTGAAATGATCTCTGCCATCTGGTATAGGCAAAAGAATGGACTGACTTGGTTTAATAGAAGATCTAAAGATTGTCCACATTATTTTTTACCATCGTATGAAAGCCAGTTGAGAGTATTTTCTTAGCTTCAGAAATAAAATAAAATTATTGGTGTACTTAGCATCCCTTCAAAAGAATGTACTTGGGCTTTCTCTGTTCAAGTTCAGTAAGAGGTAGAATCCAGTACTAGTTCAGAGCCCAAAGTCTAAAGCCGGACTCACTATGTCCAATCAACACTTACTAGCTGTGTGATTTGAGAAAGTGACAAAGTTTCCTTTTGATTACCATAGTATAAGGTTGTTAGAGGATGAAATAATTATAGCTGTATATAAAATGCTTAAAACAGGGCCTGGCATATATAAATATATTGTAACTGTGAGCTGACTTGCTTTTTCTCTCTTATCCACAGATTATAGTAGTAAAAAATTGTTTCTCACAACAGTGCTAAATGCATGCATAAACATATAGCACAAGATCATGTTTATTTTATCTTTACTCACAGTTCCTTAGTAAGGGATATGTTGATAATTAAGTTGTATTAATATGACAAAAACCATATTGGACCCATGCTGGTCTAGTATTGCTTTTTTCTAGATTTGATTATCAATAATCCAATCCTTACAGTAGCTATCAATTTGAGTACATTTTCTTTTTAAGGTGATAAGCAGCAAATTAATAGAACTATTCAGAAATCATATATTCTAGTTATCCAACTACTCCCCCCCAAAAAGATGAATAAAAACAAAAAAATCTTGACAAAACAGGAAAAAATTAATATCTTGGACAGAAAGATTTTCTATTAATTTTTCAAGTTTCACTGTCCATTTCTTTCCTCTCCTTCCAACTACACAGTGTAGAATCTACATTTCTAAAAACTGAAGCTGGTATAATTGCCACTAAGCGGGATTAATAACATTAAATACTAGCCACATTTAAGAAGACAAAGCTTCTTTTGAGTGTAGAATTCATGACACCTGTCTGTTTCATTTTATCATGAGTTAAAAATACTTTAGACAGTAATGGAATGACTTAGTTTAGCACCCAGAAATTTAAACATACCGCTCTTTGAATTAAGTGGTGGAAACAGGTAAAAAACTCTCCAACAGAAAATATGCTGAATATTTTATCTCTATCTTTTTCAAGACAATATAAAAAAACTTTAGTTTTGTAACTTGAGACAATTATAGATAATTGAGGTACAATTATAGAAATAAAATACAGTTGGGATATACTCTTAGCACACTTACACTTATGTTACTTCCGATCAAGTACATATCATTATCTAGTACATATATAGAGCACATGGTTAGATTCAATTGAAAAGTAGTCCAACTTCTGCATAAACTTTCAAAGTAGATTTTCTAGAATTTGGTTTGTATCATTGAAAAATTTTATCCATATGAAAATATTTTTGTTAAACCCAAACTCTGAAAGCAAATGTTTTTTTCTTATATATTTAGAAAAGTTCTTCTTTCCCCTTTCTTAGTACAGGGTATCTTTCATTTGCCCTATAGATACCTTTCCACTCTTCACTACCTGCTCCCTGCTCTGGGAGTACAATATTTGTGGACTATAATGGGATCCCTTGCTCATTAGCTTCCTTTTGGGTTTGGATAGTAAAGAACAGCAACATGAGGTCAAAAGGAAGAAAGAGAGTGAAGTCTATGACACAGACTGATCCCTCTAACAAAAGTCACGGCTACTTTCAGGCAGATCTCTCACCTGACTTCCTGTCTCTGATTTTCAAGTACTACTCCCTTCCCCTCATATCCCTTCTTGTCTGGTTGATAATCTGGGCTCTGGACACTGTTTCCCTCCACTGTCCCTTCTTGCCTGGAACTAGTGATAGCTGTTACTAGCCCTGGTTACTGGAGTATCTCTTGTAGTTTCCCCACACTCTGCCCACAATTAACACCCCCTTTATTAATCTGCTATCAAATTACAATGTGAATATGCCATTTCATCACATGCAAGACACTCATCTGTACAGTTTCCTGCCAGGACCATGACTGATACCCTTACTTAAAAATCTTGTGAGGGGTGCCTGGGTGGCTCAGTCGGTGGAGCGTCCGCCTTCGGCTCAGTCATGATCTCGTGGTCTGTGAGTTCGAGCCCCATGTGGGGGCTCTGTGCTGACAGCTCAGAGCCTGGGGCCTGCTTTGGATTCTGTGTCTCCCTCTCTCTGTGCCCCTCCCCTGCTCATGCTTGTGTGCTGTCTCTCTCTCTCTCTCTCTCTCTCTGTCAAAAATGGATAAACATTTTTTTAAAAAATTAAAAAAAAAAAAAAAGTCTTGTGAGATAATCCAAGTTACATAGGCAGGCTTTGCCCTGCTTCAAAATCATTCCCTAGAGGTGAACATTTACTCTGCCTGAAAATGGAGTGAGATACGTTCTATTCAGTAGATACCTGTTTTTAACAAAAATTTGAGGATTATAAAAAGTGAATGCAACAATGGTATTCATCATATTCTAATGGGAGATTAAAAGGATTTTTGTCTTTGCAAATAAATGAAGACACATATTGCCTAACAATACCATTCTGCTGGTAACTGTTGAAAATCCATTATCTATAATATGTAGGGAACAAATTTCATATTCAGCGTTCTCATAATATTAAAAGATTGAAAAGGGATTCAATTTAAAGATATACAAAACTTATAACTTATTTTTATGTAACTGGATTTTGTTGGTGATTGTTTTGTAGAGATAATGTTTTTTTTTTAACTAAGCAATCAATTTAAAAAATATCCAATGTTATTTTCTCATGTTTAAAGGCATTCCAAAAATGTACCTTAGTAGCATTATTTGTCCCCTCGCAAGGAGTAGAATATCACAAGCTGACTCACATTGAAGGTGAAGTATCCATCTCTTTACATAAAACTGCCTTCAGGTTTTCATGATCAGAATTGTGAAGTGATAGAACTCTCATACTGACTTAACAGATGAACTGCATCTAAGTGTACAGTTTTAAGTCACTGTGATTCAATTCCCAGCTCTATTTATCAGGATTGGTATTTAAGTGATGGTGAGCAATGAGAATCCAGATTGAGTGGTAAGAAGTGGTTTTGATAAAATGTTACTAAAACTCATAGACCCCAGCATTGGTCAAAAAAAAAAAATCTATATTCTCTAATAATTAAATCTAGATAGTAGTTATACGATGCCAAGATTTGGGAAATTATTGTGAAAAGAGAAAAATTTTGTATTAATGAAACCAATTTTTAAAAAATTGGTAATAATGACAGTGTGTTTCTCTCAATTATTTTCTCATCAAGCTTCAAATCAGACTCAATCTACAAAAGCAATATCTATGTCTTGATAAGTGGGAATAAATCATGCTTACAATGAAAACAGAGCACAGAGAAGTTTGGAAAGAAAGAGGAAGTGAATTTTAAACATGGAAAATAATGTACAGTGATAGGATCAGAAAGAACGGGACATTTGTGTTAATAATCACCAGTTAGAAATATTTCTGGTTGGACTGTTTTAGGATTAATTTTTTTAACAGAAGTGTAATTGACCTACAATATTATATTTGTTTCATGTGTTCAACATAGTGATTAATCATTTATATACATTATAAAATGCTCACCATGATAAGTGTGGTTACCATCTGTCACCATACAAAGTTATTACAACACTTTTTACCATATTCCCTATCTATATTTAAGTCCCTGTGACTTATTTATTTTATAACTGAAAGTTTGTACCTCTTAATCCCCTTCGCTTATTTTGCTCATCTCTCCACCTCCTTCCCCTCTGGCAACCACCACCATATACAGAAATAAACTCAAAATGAGTTAAAGACCTAAATGTAAGACCTAAAATTCCGGAACTGATGTTGACTCATCTTTTCAACATGAGAAGCCCAAATATGAGCTTTCATGCCACAATCTGCTCTAATGAGTGTGCTGATTTGCTGATTTGGGGGAAAAAAGAAAGTCATGAGGGGAGGCTCACGGTTGTGCTGATTCCACCTGGAGACCATTTCCTGGCCGCAGAAGATAAAGCTAGAATCCACAAAGAGCGTGGATTTCCTACTGACCTTAGGTGGAAGAGATTAGAGTACAGAGTAGCAGTGAAAAGAAGAATCTGCATAGCAAGTTGCTGAAGAGGAGGAGGAAATTTATGGAGAAGGGCTGACGTCTTACATGAGTCCCCTATGACTCTTTTCTGAAGATCGCATATTGACAGTGCAGGACTATCTGGGACTTACGAGAGTGATTGCTATGGAATTTAGAACGGAACACACATACCAGAGGCTGGGCTACAGCTCCATATATATAGGGAAGGTATCTATATATCTCTATGTACCCATTCAGAGAAAAAAAAATAGCAAGGAGCTATACATCTCTGGTTTCCCTACTGTGCCAAAGTATCTTCAAACATGAAAAGAACTGCACCCAGGACACTCTGCTTCTTTTCCCACAGCCTGACATTGTTTCAGTTCTTACTTGGGAACACATCCAAGGCCTGGAGCACAAGGATGTTCTGTACATGATTTTAAATAAAATACTTTTATTATAAAATTGAAAAAAGGCTGGAGGAGGGAAACTTATCCTACTCACCGGCACTTCTATAAATGCACAAAAGACTGCATTGTGCTGTACCCAGTAATTATTATTAAGCGTTTGTATAGAACTTTATATTTACAAAGTGCTTTGTAGTCCTTTATATTATTATTCCTCACAGCAGCCTTATGAGGTAGGTTGGTATTGTTAAATCTATTTTACCCCACTTCAGGAGGTCGATCTTTGAAGTACTTTGAAATAAACCTTGAAGAATCAAAACCCTTCAGTGTGTCTGGAAGAACAAGGTGAAAAAAACCCCATGGTGAAAGTTTATGTTAGAAAAGAAATCCCAAAGGGAGCCTGTGTGCTGGAGAAGGAGATCAGAGACCAAAACAGGAGCTGGAAATTACATCAATTTGATTTGGAAATAATGTGCAGCCTGAATATAGTGAGGTCCGTGGACTAGGCTGGTTACAGGGCCTGTTTTCTCCTTGGTTTTTCTAGAAAACTTGGTTTTGGGTATTGATAAATCAATTGCCAGTAAACCAAATATGTTTGAATATGCTATCCAGATGAGAGTGGTGAATGCCCTTCATCTTCTCTTTCTGTGTTTTTATATCATGCTCCATACAATCATAAATGATGAAATCCTGGGCGATTACTCACTCTGGGTCCTGTTACGTATCCAAACATTAACTAATCAAGCAGGAAAACAATTTTATTTGCATAGCCTTGGAAGATAAATTTTTATCTTCCCCCTCCCTTTGAAAAATAATTCATACTTGTTTGGAAAATTTAGAGAATAAATAAAATTTGGGAAAGTTGGAAAATCTCATCCATACTCCCAAGGCCCAAGATGATCGATATTAAAAATGTCATATTTTCTTCACATTTTTGTCTAAGTATATTTTACAGTATTCTGATTATATAATGCTTATAATTTTGCAAATTCCTTTTTTATTTAACATCTTAACATAAGAATAACATTATTCTGTGTTTTGTATATCAAACACTATGGCCTGCAGCTCTTCTAAGTCTGCAAGAATTTACTGAGTGCCAGAAAACACAGAGATTTAACTTATTCTAAAATAGCATTCCCTTAAAAATAGCATTACTCTTAAAATCTAATATGATAGACCTCCCTAGTAATGGCAAAAGCCGTCACATTTGCATGAAATGGATCATCAGTCTCGCAGCCTTGAATACCATCCACATATGCTGATAACTCCCATATTATATGCTCATGTCTCTCTTCTGAATTCCAGATTTGTATATTCAACTTGCCCATTCCTCCTCTTTATTTGAAGAAATCAGTCTCCCTCATACCCCCACTAAGCTGCTCCACTAGGGGTCCTCCCAGCTGCGGTAATGGAAACTCTACAACGGCTCCAGTTACTCAAGCCAAAACTAAGAACCAATCTTCACGTCTCCATTTTTGTCACCCTCAACACCCATTTATTAGCAAATCTTCTGGGCTCTACCTTCAAAATCTAACCACTGCCCACACTCTCTACTGATACCACCAAAGTTCAAGTCACTGGTGTCCCTCTGGATTATTGCATTCACCTCCTATCAGGTGCTTCTGATCTTGCTCCTTTAAATACTGCCACCAATCCAGCAATCCAACAAGATCCTGTTCAAACCTGTTAGACACAGTTCTCCTCTGCTGGAGACCTTGCAGTGGCTTCCCATTTCACTCACAGCATAAATCTTACTTGGTTTTAAACCCACATGATCAGGGATGCGTGGGTGGCTCAGTCAGTTAGGTGTCCGACTTAGGCTTAGGTCACGATCTCAGTTTGTGGGTTCAAGCCCTGCATCAGGCTCTGTGCTGACAGTTCAGGGCCTGGAGCCTGCCTCAGAGTCTGTGTCTCCCTCTCTCTCTGCCCCTCCCCGGCTTGCACTCTGCCTATCTCTCAAAAATAAATAAATAAACAAACATCAAGAAAAAAATTTAAACCCACATGATCAGCCCCTCCCCCATACACATTCTCTATCTCTTGGACCTCATCTCCGACTCCTGCCCAGGGAGTCCACCTCAGAACTCCCGGCCTCAGGATGTTTTTACTCCTCTTCCCCCATTAAAAAATGATTTCTCCAAATAGTCACAAAGTTCTCTCCCACAGCTATTCCCTCCCGGGTCACCCCACCCAAAATTCAATAGCTACTCCCAGCACTAGAAACCATCTATCTTCCTTCCCTTTTTTCTTTAGTATTTACTTTGGGTTATCATGCTATATATGTTTCTTATTTATACTGTTTAATATATTCTTTCCCCACTAGAATGTAAACTAGAATGTAACAAAAACATAAGAGCATGGATTTTTGTCTGTTTTGATTGTTACTACATTTCCAGTACCTAAAACAGTATCTAATACACATGTGCCAAATAAATAGTTGTTGGCTAAATGAACCTTCTGAGGCAGACTATGTGGAAATCTCTTTTAACAGACATAGCTACTTTTAAAATGAGGCTACAGTGGATACAGAGGGTACAAAACGTATTTAGAGATAGTGTAAAGCAATGTAGCCTGTGTAATGATGAGGTGCCCCTGAGGGCCACTTGCCAAAGAAGGTGACAGGCATTCATTTTAGGAGAAAGTCATTGATATTCAAGGCCAAGGTTTTTGAAGTATTCCATTCTTTTTCTAAGATTTAGGGCAGGGTTGCAGGTAAGGTTCTAATGATGGAAGCTTTCCTGCATTGTCAGGAACTTGGAGAATATATATATATATATATATATATATATATATATATATATATATAACTTGGATAACTTGGGAACTTGGCATAATATTTAGAAAATAGTGATTTTCTAAAACACCTGGTTCTCCTACCATTACTTAGGGAAAAAAACAATCACAGAAAAAGAATTTTATGATGTCATATTGTCAAATGAATGTACATTAAATGCAAGTAATCATGAACATAACAAATTTAATTTTGTGCAGCAACCTACTTGATTTTCAATATGTAAAATATGATCATTTGCACCAGGCACTATTCCAATGTTCAAAACTTATAAGGTTTTTATGTAAGTTGAAATAACTAAAAACAAATAAAAAGCCATAAATATTACCATTTTTATTAAGTGCCTTTTAAGAATAAATCAAATTTATTCAAAGTCCAGTAATAAAACAAATTAATGTTCCATAGTAATGAAGAGAGAAAATTTAAACTGAATCTGAACAAAAGAATTAAATGAAGTTAATTTATCAAATCAGTTGTCAAAACAAAGCTATCTAATAATAATTTTAATTGTGTTACTGGGGAAATTTTTAAAGATTTAGACCTATATATAGGCCTGTATATATATACACACATATACACATACATACCAAATGCTTATTCGGGTCATATTTTAAACCTTAAGAAATGAACGTAAATATAAGCAAAAGATTTCATTTTTATTTGCTAACGTTGCTCCACTGCAGGGACAATTTCTTACTTTTTCTGAAGGCATTAACACAAATTTTGGTGATTATTGCCGTATGCCAGGCCATATGCCACATGGCATAGTATGGCATTTCGTAGGCTAACTTTGTAGCAATTCAATTTTAGATTTTTGGAGGTATACACACATATGAAAGCTATCATGATAGTAACTGAATTTTTACCCTGATGAATTATCTATATATGTCATTTCAAAACCCATCCCTCTAAAAATAGACTGTATATATTTTACAAAAAAAAAAAAGTAGTACAACTTATAGCTTTAAAACTGTCATTTCCTATTTATCATGCAAAACCCTATTCAATTTTCTTGTGCAGTTTTTTAGTTGCTAATTACTGATAAACACTTGCAATTGTAATCTTCTAACTATGAGGATATTATTGTTAGGTAGAAGCCAGGCATGAGCAGTAGAACGAATTCCCCCAAGCCAGAGTCCCACGTCCTTGAAGAGGAATGAGAGGAACCACAAGATCATGACCTGAGCCCATGTAGGATGCTGCTTAACCAACTGAGCCACCAAGGTGCCCCTAGAATCTCACTTAAAAAATTTTTTTTTTATATTTATTTTAGAGAAACAGAGTGAGACACAGAGTGAGTTGGGGAGGGGCAGAGAGGGAAGGAGACACAGAATCCGAAGCAGGCTCCAGGCTCTGAGCAAACAGCACAGAGCCTGGTGCGGGGCTCGAAACCACGAACTGTGAGATCATGACCTGAGCTCAAGTCAGACGCTCAACTGACTGAGCCACCCAGGTGCCCCTAGAATCTGACTTTTAAAAATGAATGGATGGCCAAAGATCAGGAGATATAAGTAGAGGGAATCTAGCTTGCAAGACCAGAGCAAAACAAAGAAATAAGAAAATGAAAGAAAACTGGAAAAGACAAAGAACATATCAGGAAACAGAATAAAATGTCAAGCAACTGTAATCTCCTTTGGGAAAGAAGAGATGGGGTATTCATAAAATGAGAACAGAGTGCTGCTTTTAAAAAAGTGAGGTAGCATTCGGAGAATAAAGAGCCCTTATAAATTAAAAATGTGCAAACAGAATTTATGAAGTTTGGGAGATGAAGTTGAGTAAGTTACTTGTAAAGAACAAACAAAAAAAATGACAGTTCACAAAGACAAGGAAAATATTCGATGGAAAAAAAAATGCTCAATAAGAGAATCATTTCAGAAGATTCCAGATGTCTAATAGGAATTCCAAAATGAAAAAACTGAGAAATAAGAGGAAAAGAAATTATGAATAAAATAATACCAGAAATTTTCTCACAATTGAAGTACACTAGCTTTCAGATTTGAAGAGCTCAGAGAGCTCCCAGTCCAATGAGTAAAAACTCACCCCCAACAAGCTTCCTCATATTAAATTTTGAACACCAGGAATAAAAAAAAAATCTTCAGAAGAAAGCATGTGTGAGAGAGAAAGCAAACAAAAAAACAACAGGCCATATCCAAAAAAAATAAAGAGACATTATAATTCTCAAAACAATAATGGAGATATGCCTTCAAAGTTTTTTTAATGCTTTATTTATTTTAGAGAGAGAGAGCTTGAGTGGGGGCAGGCAAAGAGAGAGGGGGACAAAGGGTCCGAAGCGGGCTTTGTGTTGACAGCAGAGAGCCCAATGTGGGGCTGAATCTCACGAACCAGGAGATCATGACCTGAGCCAAAGTTGAACACTCAAATAACTGAGCCACCCAGACTCCCCATGCCTTCAAAATTCTGAGTAAAAATACTATTTCCAACCTATAAGTATATTCCCAAGAAAACTATCAAGTAAGTCGTGAGAGTAGAATAAAAACAAATTCACACATTCACAGCTTCAACAATTTATTCCAGGGATATACCTATTCTCAGGAGAGTTCTGGAGAATAAGCTCAAGCAAAACAAATGTGTAAGCCAGGAAAAAGGTAGACATGTGATTCAAGATACACAGAATTCAACACTAGAAAAATCCCAGGGCAAGAATGAAGAGAAGACCTCAGATGACAACTGAGGCCCCAGGCAGGGAGAACAAGCAGTTTAGATTGGGTACGACAGAGGGCACCAAGACAGATGCCCAATGTCCTCTACAGGAAAAAATACAGACCTGAAAAATGAACAAATAGACTTTACCATGAAAGAGGCATTTCACATAAGGTTTGGGGATGAATTAACAATAGGTACGAGAAAACTAAACAAATCAAATTTTAAAATATAAAAGAAAATTACTAACCTCAGGAGAAAAAAGAAGTTGTTCAAGAGAGGAAAGGAAATGTCACCAAAACACACTTTGTGGCTCTGCAGTAAGATTATTATGAGACCGTGGGAATGCAAACTGGTGTAGCCACTCTGGAAAACAGTATGGAGATTCCTCAAAAAATTAAAAATAGAACTACCCTATGACCCGGCAATTGCACTAGTAAGTATTTATCCAAGGGATACAGGTACGCTGTTTCAGAGGGGCACATGCACCCCGATGTTTATAGCAGCACTATCAACAATAGCCAAAGTATGGAAAAAACCCAAATGTCCATTGATGGATGAATGGATAAAGAGGATATGGTATATCTATACAATGGAGTATTACTCGGCAATCAAAAAGAATGAAACCTTTCCATTTGCAACTATGTGGATGGAAATAGAGGGTTTTATACTAAGCAAAATTAGTCAGTCGGAGAAAGACAAATATCATATGACTTCACTCATATGGGGACTTTAAGACACAGAACAGATGAACACAAGGGAAGGGAAGCAAAAATAATTTAAAAACAGGGAGGGGGACAAAACATAAAAGACTCTTAAATATGGAGAACAGAGAGTTACTGGAGGGGTTGTGGGAGAGGGGGTGGGCTAAATGGGTAAGGGGCATTAAGGAATCTACTCCTGAAATCATTGTTGCACTATATGCTAACTAACTTGGAATTAGATTAAAAAAATAATAAATTTTTTAGAAAGGATTATTATGAAACTCGTGTATACTAATGATAATCTAACAAAGACTATTTTCCAAATTGGCTAGCGAGGGAGTAGATATCAGGGAATATGGAGGAATATAAGAAATTTAAATCTTAATTCTGTATAGTAGGAAGTCAGTAAATAATGACTACAGTTTTAGAATCCATGAAATTGCAATACCTCTCTCAGAGAGGTATGCAACAGGGCACAGCTCTTTCCACGGTAAATATTGCAATACTATTTAACTTTTTAAGCCATGTATACATATTGTTTGAGTAAAAATTTAAATGGTGTAAATGCTGACATAATTATCATACTAAGTATGAAGAAGTATTAGTAGTCATGAGAGATAGCCTTAAGTTGACAGAAGGAATGTAGTGTTTTTTCTCTAATTTAGGTTGGATTCCCTGAGGAAAAGAATTGTGTGTCTGTGGGAACAACACTCCCAAGGGAGGGAGGGAAGCAGGACTGGACGAAAGGAGTTAAACTGACAAGTGGTTGTAGCAAATGCTTCGTGAGGGGCCCTGGGGCTGGGATAGCTCTTTTGAGTTGCCCCAGATGAAGGAAGGGAGCCTTTGACTCCATTGACCAGTCATGGGACCAGGAGCAAATCCAAAGATTAAGTGAGGCAGCTTTCTCTGAAGGAAGGAAATTCCTAGAGGGAGACTCTGCTCTCAGCCCTCAGCCAACACCACTAGCAGCTGGATATGAGTGTGTCGATCCTGATGGGGGGATTTAGGTGCCCCCGCCCCAGAACATTCCACTAAAAGCCTTTCTAACAGATCAAGTTGCAAAGTTTTGCATGGCAATTTGGGGAAATTTAAAAGTGTTTTCACATTAAAAAAAGTACACAGTGTAAACTTGTGAAACTGAAAATGTTAAATTACATGCAAATACATGACCACATTGATAAATAAAACACAAGATTTAAAAAAAAATACACAAATTAAAAACACTTTTTGACATGGTAGGTAACTTTCTGAGATGGACAATCATTTGTATTAGAAACAGTAGTTTTGTAAGCAACTTGTAAAAGGGAATAAAATTTCTCCTGAGGCGCCTGGGTGGCTCGGTCAGTTAAGTGTCCGACTCTGGGTTTCGGCTCAGGTCATGATCTCACTGTTTTGCGAGTTCGAGCCACATCTGGCTCTGCTGGCAGCAAGCGGCCTGCTTAGGATACCCTCTCTCTGTCCCTTCCCCACTCATGCTGCCTCTGTCTCTCAAGATAAATAAATAAGCTTAAAAAAAAAGATTTAAAATTTTTTCCTCTTGAAAACTACCTTCAGAGTTCTACCTTTGAATGCATGGGCATCCCTCTTTCATAGTAGCTACCTGTAGCAGATATGGGGACTCCGCTTTGTCTGCTGGATATCTTATCCAGTTGCTGCCCCACGGCCCTGGAAGTAGGAATGTGGGAAGGGAAGGAGTGGAGATGAGAGTAGGGAAGAGGGCTTCTGGGCATCAGTGGTCCTGGGGTTTTCCCTGTTCTCTCACCTTTCTTCCTTACCCAAGATGTCCCTGTAAGTCCTTGCACTAACTCCCTTCACTTGGATGAGCTGCCATGTGGGGTGAGACGACAGTACCATCAAGGCAGCTTATATTGTGTGTTCTGTAACATTTAAATAGGAGAGAACAAAAAGGAGGAGCTCTGTGGTCAGGATTCTCTGTGGGAATTCTACTCAGCTCAACCTACTGTTTGTGAGAGACACTTGGCTTTGTTTTAGCATGTATTTACTGAATGCCTAATGTGTGCCTGGCTTTCTGTAGGACAGAAAGGATGCATCCAGGAAGGAAGCAAGGATAAAGCTGTATGATCCAGAAGAGTGAGTCTTTGATATACTGGGGATTGCCTGTTGTGAGAAACCTAATCTAACCTCACTGAGAAATGTTAAAGGATCTGACCAATCATATATTAGACACTGTCAGGTGCAGCGTTAGGAAGTACTGATAAAGGATTGTAAAGAACAGAACCTCAGAGTAAGCCTGACAGAGAATTATGAAAGAAAGAGCAGAACCTCAGAGTAAGCTCCATGTAGCTACTGATGCAAATTGAGTATTTGCCGACTGCTTGCTAAAAGTAGGCTGATGTGTAAAAACCGTAGCTTTCATTCCATATAAATAGACCTGAAAAATCCACTATAAGTTTGTAGCTACCTGCATGCATTCAGGATATTTGCTTTGTTCAACAATATAATTAGCTAATTCTCAGTGTATGAATTGGCATGTTCCTTTGGGTCTTGGTTTCTTTTTCCTTTAATCTCCCGACACTGTATATGTATAGGCATCATGAACAATAAGAAAAATATATATGTGCATTATCATCCAAAATAGCAAGGACTTGTCATGAATATTCAACTAACAAATTCATTCTACAACCTTCAGAAGTCCTTTAGTCATTATGATTTCATGGTGGATTCAATTTAGTGAGATGCTATTTACAAAGAGTTTTAAATAAAAGTTACATGCCTTTAAATAAAAGGTACATGAGCCATCTTAGAATCAAAGGGCACTGAAAAAATATCTCTCCGGTAGACTATATCACTGTGTGCTGAGGATGTCATCTCAACTAGCTAAATAGTAAAGGTAGACAGACTTAACATGTGTTTCGAGGTAAATGGTCCAAATTATTCAACGTGCCTTACTTCAGCGCCGCTCTTAGAGTTCATATTTCACGTAAAAGTCAAGTTTCCTTCTTCCAAAGTCATAGTTTTGTCTGTCTGTATAATCTGTTACTAATATTTTGCCCTTGTCACATTTCCCCCCATTCCTAGACCGTTTTGTGATGAGTTTATCATTGTTATTTTATTTTGGTCACAAAGCATGAGTAGTGCATTTTTCAATTGATTTATGCTATTTATAAAGTGCCACATCAACTATTACTGAAGTTCATCTTTTGAATTCTGACAGCTCTGGTAAATAAAACACTATCTGCCATAGAGGAATTGCTGAGGTCTGTTTGGAAGGAGTCTCATTTGACCTAATTGTCCAGATGCAGTCAGCAATGCCTTTACACCAGTTCACATTACAAGAAACTGCTCTTACCATGAAGACAAGGTGCATGTGTCTCGAACTTTGATATTTCAGTATGTAAACAGTATGCAATTGTTTCTATTGTTTTATGTATCTGATCAACGTACAATTCAAACGCTGCAAATGCTATGCTCCAAAACACAAAGTCTTCCTCTAAAATACACTGGGGGGCGGGGGGGGGGGGGAAGACATGTGTAATTGTGTTCGATCATTTGTAAAATCATACTCATGTCAAGTAGGAAAATGCACACCCATGGTGGCCCCCATTGAGGGCTGCGTTGTCAGTTATGTTAGGAGAGGGCTTGTGTTTTGTTATCTGGTAAGAGGCAGGTGGTCTAGCAACGCCCTTAAACAACTGGGAGCTTAGTCTGCATTCCAGGCAGCTGCCTCCTCCTATTTTAACTGGCATTGCATCACAAAGGACAATAGTCACTTGTGTCACTTGTAACACAGAGACAGGAACTGACCTTCTTCCCACACTATGCTGCAGGGTTTGAGCAGGTTATCTCTTTTGTTCACAATGAATACCATTTAGAGGCTCATCCTACTCAAGTATTTGTCTCTACCATACCTACTATTGTTAACAATTCTTTAACTGTGCTTAGTATTGTTAATACCAAAATACTTTAACTTCTTCACTCATTGTTGCAGATCACTTGGAATTCTCTAACTTAGAACTTTGAACTCTGTCAAAGACACCCAAACTGTTCACTGAGAATGAATAAACCAAACACTATGAATTAAGAATTACAGGGGCTCCTGGGTGGCTCAGTCAGTTGAGCATCCAACTCTTGATTTCGGCTCAGGTCATGACCTCACGGTTTGTGGGAACGAGCCCCACATCGGGCTCTGAGCTGACAGCGCGAAGCCTGCTTGGGATTCTCTCTCTCTCTCTCTCTCTCTCTCCCACTCTTTCTCTCTCTCTCTGCCTCTCCACTTGCACTGTCTCTCCCTCTCTCTCTCTCTAAAAAAAAAAAAAAGCCATTAAAAAAAATTATATACTGTTTACCTGAGAGGTTACTATAATGCAATAAACTTCAAAAGCTTCAGAAAATTGTTCTGGTATTAATTGGTTAATCAATCCCTCCTCATCAGGATATAGTAAAAGTCTTAGCCACCTGGGAAGTGCTTTGGTCTGCTGCAGGCTCACATGGACATCTTACGCTGCCGCTGAACGATCACCCCTACCAAATCCCATTCCTGGCCACTTCGAGATCAACTCTGTCATCAGGGCTTCTGATATTAAATGAAGAAATTGTCAAATTCTTTGTCTATATCTTCTCTACTCTTTCAATTTTTCATTCTTTATCAATGGTCTAAAAAGACCAGAACTGTGACAATTTATCTGAAGTTGCTTCCATAAACAAAGTTCTGACATTCTGTAAAAAAAAAAAAAAAAAGTACACTCTCCTCATTTATTTCATTTTAAGCCTTGACCACCTTTCAGGGGATGACCTCTCTTCGTTTACAATTTTATACCGGTTTTTTTTTTCTAAGAGGTCTCTCACAGATATTATAGTCATGTGGGCAGCCACACAGAAAGAATCCGCTTCAACAAAATTTGACCACTTGACCAAAAATTAGTGAGATCAGAACCAGTTTGGTTACCACTGTTTATTTTTTACAACAGAAAGACACAAAACTATAATTTGTCTCATGGTCTCCTCTCTTCTTTTATGTAAAAATCAACCGGCTGTCAATCAAGTCAAAGCTTCGAAACTTTCTAAGGAAAAATAAGCATTTACAAAGTGAAATGAAACACAAATCACTTCAATAGCTTAGGTTTGTACTTCGAAAAGTGTCAAACTAAACTAATCATAGTAGGAATTGATGGAGTATTAGCTCTGGATTTCAAGTTATTATAATTTTTCAATGTCTGTCTCACATTCTTGGCTGTCTGTCAGATATAATTACCTTGGAAATCCCATCTTCAGTGTTAGTTCTCTGTTTAGGGCCTCAGGGAAGCAGCTATAAAAATGAATTAGTCCCATGAAAACAGAGTACTTATGGGTGTTTTCTGCATGGGTTTTGGACTACAGAATAGATGTTCTATAACCTTGACTTGACAGCAGTGCAAGGTGGTAGATTCACAATGTCGGAGAAGGCAATGAATGCAAACTCACAAAGATGATTCTGCATGCTTCCACCTATCCCCATCCTGACTCAAATGTCTGTAGGGAACCATGGATACTATTAGCAAATTATATGAAAAATTGATTTGCTGCCTTCTTTATTTGGAGACCTGTAACCTTCATTTTAGAAAATTGCAAAAAAGTAAAACAACCATCTTCTTTCCTATTTCATTTACTGCTGTTTTTGTGTTGCAGCGACTAAAATTTCTTACTTTGATAAGCAATGGTACCAGGGAGTGATCATTTTAATAATCCTTTGGAGCAATAGGGCAAAGTGGTTCAGATCAATGGTTCGTTCACAAAATTGATGCCTCTTCTTGTTGTATGACCTTGAATAAGTTAATTAATCATTAGACCTCAGTCCTCTCATCTGTAAACTGAAAAAAAAAAAAGATAAACTGAATTCGTAGAAGTGAGGTTAAATGAGATAAGGCATCCAGAGACTTAGCACAGTTCATTTAGACTATTTTTTACAAACATAAATTATGAAATATGTTCCTTCTAGTACAAGTTGTAGGATGCATTGTTTACTATTTTAAAGATTTTGTTGAACTTATGGACATTTCCAGTACTTCTATGTGCTAGGAGGTTTTTGCATTGAATGTGTTCACATTTATGATCTCAATTCTGTAAATTATAGAATCCAGGTTATATATATATAAACATAAAACCACATACTAATACAGACAGCAAATATGATGATAAGCAAGAATAGTTATGAATGCTGACAGGTAAATGATCCCAGCCTTGTCCTGGGCTTCTAATGAAGAAAGTATCCACTGACAAGTTATTAAATATAAGAATGACTAAGGTATGTTATACCAAGTCTTTAGGAGATACAGGCCCACATCTAAATAAGCACCAATTGAGGTCAACTCATCATATATATTGAATAGGTAGTATAAGTTGACGACATGCCAGTATACCCTCAAATCCACTTATGTATTGGTTGCCAGCTCTGGTCCTGTGCTTGGACTGGGCACATAAAACAGACATACTGGAAGCTACAGTCCAGTGTCAAGTGGGAGACACAGATAATAAGCAATAAATGCTGTGAATTGTTACATGTTCTGTGAAGAAAATAACCGGGGCATGGTGTATTTGTATAAAGGGTAATTACCCACCATAAATAGCCCAAGAAAGGGTGTATGGGGAATTAACATTTAGGTTGAGATCTGAATGATGGAGGTGTCAGTTCTGTGTCTAATAGGGAAAGAAGGTATTATGGACTGAATGTCTGTGCCCCTCAAAAGAGCGTGTTGAAAGCTTCCCCCTCCATAGGATGGTACTATGAGTATACTTTACTATGAATATACTTCAAGTATACTTAAGTATACTATGAGTATACTTTAAGAGGTAAGTAGGATCAGATGAGGTCATTATGGTGGCACCCTTGTGAATAGGTTTAATTCCCTTTTTATTTTTTATTTAAAAAAAATTTTTTTTAATGTTTGTTATTGAGAGACAGAGAGACACAGAGCGTGAGCACGGGAGAGGTAGAGAGAGGGGAGACACAGAATCTGAAGCAGGCTCCAGGCTCCGAGCTGTCAGCACAGGGCCCGACGCGGGGCTTGAACCCACGAACCGTGAGATCATGACCTGAGCCCAAGTCAATCGCCCAACCCACTGAGCCACCCAGGTGCCCCTACTTCACTTTTTAGAGTTACCAGAAGGCTTGCTTCCCCTCTCTGCTCTATACCGTAGAGGACACAGTGAGAAGTCAGTGGTCTCCAACGTAGAAGAGGGTCCTCACCAGAACCCCACCATGGTGGCGCCCTGATCTTGGACTTCCGTGTGCCAGAACTGTGAGAAATGAAGTTCTGTTGCTTATAAGCCACCAAGTCTATGGTTCCTTGTTAGCGCCCATGTCGACTAACACAGAAAGCTGTATGCAAAGTGGTTAAGGATACTGGTGAGAAGTCAGGCAGGAAATGGTTAAATAGAAATGCTCCTGAGTTACTGCTTGCACAAAGAGGCTGTCTAATGGTGCCTCTCAGGAAGTGTCACAGTGCTGCACTCTAAGACATGAGTGTCATTGCAGCTTCCAGTCAGAAAGGGACTTTTCTCAGTAAACAGGACAATTAGAAAGTGTAACCTTCCCCAGAGACCAGTAAAGAAGGCTGAGGCTGGAGCTGACTTTTAGAAGGAGCTGCAGGGTGAACATTGCCAACTGCCTACATTTTGCAGAGAATTTCAAAGGCAAGCAAAGCTTGTTTCCATTTGTTAAAGGCTATACTTTAAGTTTACAGAGCTGGAGAATGGGCTAAAACAGCAAAAATATCCATCGGGGCAGTCTGTAAGAATAAAATATTATAGAGTGCTTTGTGTGCCGCCCTCCAAGCAGCTGAACTTGGACAATTGGGAAGAAAATAATTATTACCAGTTTGTGAGAAGGAACCGAAAGTTAATGTCATGAATTCAACAAATATTTATTGTGTTACGTCTGGGTACAAAGAAACACCAGGAGACAAAAAAGTCTGCCCTCAAGGAACTTAACACTGAGGGGCTGGGAGCACGAGGGGAGAAAAGACTGGCATCAAGCATTAAACACAAATAAGTAAGTGACAGAGTATGTTAGGGAAAGAATGAAATTAGAAAATGAAAAAGAGTAGAAAGGAAAGTGGTGCTGGTGAAAGGGAGAAGGGACAATCGCAATATTAAATAGTTGTTCAAGCCAGGCCTCATGGGAGAGGGGCTGTTTCAGCAAAGACTTGAAAAAGATGAAAGAGGGGCACCTGGGTGGCTCAGTCGGTTGAGCGTCCAGCTTCGGCTTAGGTCACCATCTTGTGGTTCACGAGTTTGAGCCCCATGTAGGGCTCTGTGCTGACAGCTCAGAGCCTGGAGCCTGCTTTGGATTCTGTGTCTCCCTTTCTCTCTGCCCTTCCCCTCCTCGTGCTCTCTCTCTCTCTCTTTCTCTCTCAAAAATAAATAAAACTTAAAAAACATTTAAAAAAAAGATGAAGGAATTGGTCAAGCGGCTATTTGAGGGAAGAGAAAATTCTAGGTTAGAAGTATGTAGCTCAGGTATTGTTGTAGGCACTTACACTCAAGTTTTTATGTAGTAGAATGAATATTTCCTTTATTTACATGATGATTATACATATATTAAGGTACCTTTGAAGCATGAGTTATCATTTGCAGGCAAATCTTTTTCAAAAACAGTAAGTTAAAAAAAACCTTCCAGAAGCCATTAGAGATGGATTTCCATGGCTTCTTGACGTTACTAACAACCACAAGCAAGATTCTGGATCCCAGAGTAGGCAAAACAAAGGAAGCAGCATCCCTTACGAAATCCTGCTTTGTAAAGGATCATTTCTGTCCTGGCATGTTTCATATTATATTAGGTAATTTAGAAGAAATAAATATGTCATGAGCCCTCCCCGAGGAGTAATTAAAAAGTAATTTAACCTCATATCCAGCTTTCACTTTTGACTTTTAGTTACAGGTAAATTCTGCTTTCCTCAGTTCTAAGGCAAATGTTAAAAGCTTATGAGGAGGCCTGGAGGAGTCTGGAACAGCTTCCACACCACCTCTTCCTGCCATCCCAGTTGGGAGGGTTGTCTTAGGGGAAGCAAAAAATAATTTAGTATGTAAAATGATATTATTCTTGGAACAAGATATGTTACGTATTTTTCCTGCATAAGAACAATTCAATCAACCATTGATGCTTCAGAAAGAGATGCCTCGGTTTTCTGAATGATGGGGGCTGGGGAAGAAGGGTGGGTAACGAAAGCAAAAATGTGATGTAGCTGTTGAAAGAGCCAGTCAAACCTTTCGGCAGCATTCATGGAAATACAGCATCCAGATCCTAAAAGTAATAAACCCACAGTATTTTGCATCAGTCCTATGATGTCCAACAAGGTTTATTTCTGAGCATCACGTTGTAAGAGAGATGTTAAGAAATAGCGAGGTTTTGGATCATGACATTAATGATGTCAGGGTACAGAAACTGCCATATGAGGAATGGTTAATGACCACAGTTGAGACAAGATGAAACAGAGCCTTCACATATTTGGCGGGCTGTCATACTGGTTATCACAGTAGTTTTTAGTACATTCCACATGACAGAATGAGGCCCAATGGCAGGCAGTTAAGAAGTAGATTTTGGCACAGGCGAAGAAGAAACTTTCTGAAAATTAGAACTTTCTAGATAAGAAAATGGCTTATCAGCTCATGAATTTAATCTCTGGTTGTTAGAAATACTCAAAAGGAATTTAGATGGTGAACTCTACCAGAATCCCCACATTTAATGGAAGTCTATTCTGTAGGATTGACCTCTGAAGAATTTTCCTATGTTCACATTCCTTGATTTTATGTTGTGTATAATGAAGCAACAGCTCATCGAAAACCCCTTCTCTTCTGAATCATACATGTCACATAAAACTTAGTGTAAATTTAGGAAACTCGATTTATGCTTCTGTTGGTATTACCATCCAAGTTACCGTGCATCAAATAAAAACACCATACTGCTTAGTGAGTTAACTTTCTTTAATGACAATGATAAAGTGGGTTGTTCTAGTTCCTGATTTATCATCTTCTGTCTCCCCACACATCCTTTTTGCCCCACTTTGTGATACCAGAATTAGGCTCTGCAGATCACATTCCTCTTTTGCTAGCTGGCTCAGTGCTAGGTTCTGCCAATAGAGGGGGCCAGAGAGAGCCTGCAAACCGGGAAGAGGAGGGAGGGATGTTTTCCTTGTCCAGTGTATTGTTGTTCTCCATGATGTGCATCAAGCCAGCATCAGGTAGCATGTTTCTGCAGTCGCCACAGCCTCTCGTCAGAGATCTGAATTTCAGCCTTTCTTCTTGAAGTTCCTTCCTTTCGTTTTTTGCTTTCCCCTAAGTTCTAGGAGTCCTTTCTACAGTTGCTACCTCGGAATGCTTACCTGTGTTAGTAGTTAACGGTCATAAATCTAGTTGATAATTCTATTTATGTTATCCTGTTCAAATTACTGTTGTGGTTCGTATCCCCTGATTATACCCTAATACAAGACTTGACAAAAAAATAAGAGCAAAAACCAATTCAAAGCCTCTCATTATTGGTTTCTCCTAAAGCTCTCACACAATAAACAGGAACGTTATTCTCCTTCTCCTCTTCATGGGGGTGGGGTGGTGGTTGGTGGAAATGCTTTTAAATACGTTTTGCTGGACATCAGTTTTGTTCTGACAGGAGAGCTTGAGGAGTATCATATATATTCATAGTTGTACTATAGCCAACCTGACCATAGCCCCAAAGGACTGCTTAGAAATATTCGAAGCCCTTATTTGTAGAAGGCAGAAGCTTGACATGATAATCAGTCACGTAAATCTCATGATAAAGAAAGAAATTAACATGTGTCACCCTAGCTTCTCGGGTGTCAGATTTAACTGCATCTAGTGATTATGAAAAGGCTGCTGAAAACTCAGGGTCTCTTTTAAGACTGTGTATCACAGGATACATCATGACTTTGGTAGAAAATATCATGTGCTCATGTTCAACTATAAATGTATACAAACTATAAATTCTCAACTGCCTCTATAGATCTCAATAAACTCTAGGTACTTGTAGCTGACCAAGACTGTGTGAAACAAGATAATAATCTCCAGAAACAAATTATATGATAGAAGACCTAAGGAACTTTATTTATTTATTTTTTAAATTTATTTAAGTACTCTCTACACTCAGCGTGGAGCTTAAACTCATGACCTCAAGATCAAGGGTCACATGCTCTTCTGACTGAGCCAGCCAGATGCCCCTAGAAACTTTTAAAAGTCAAATGTCCACTATCTTTCTTTTTTATCCTGCCTGTGAAAGAAAGACTGAGTTGCTTAACGCTTGTTTGTTGTGTTGATTTAGAGGGGTGGTGAGATGATAGGTATGCATATAGAATTAAAGAAGCCGGCCAGCCAGAGTGATTTTGCTCTGCAACTGAATGAAGCCTGGGGAGCAAAGAAGGAAGCAAATAAAAGGCCCATTAAGAGTTAAGAAAGAGAATGAAAAGGTGGGGAAAGAGAAGAGTAGAGATTGACGTAGATCAGGGAAAAATCCAACACAGGAGAGTTGGAGGGTTTAGAGGGGAGGTGGGGGGAAATTACAATAAAGGTAGGGATTTAGGGGAAAGATGTATAAGAAAAATTTAATATATTTTCCTGTATGATGCCTGTTTAATACTCCCCACAGTGCCCTCAATAAAATGTAATAAAGTTTTCCACTGCTTTTGAAGACTTTTTCTGTTCTAATTGAAGTGGCATATGTGTTTCTTTTGGATGTGACAGGAGACATGAGGCAAGCTTCAAGATGGCCCAGTTTTTTCAGGATTCAATTGAAGAAGAGAAAACATTTCCAGACTATGGCACACCTTTCTATTACACGCTTTTGTTACATATCAGTTTTCTAGTAAAAAAAAAAAAAAAAAAAAACCAACAATAACATACGACTTGAAAAAGTAGCGAATAACTATACCTCTTTGTAGTCATATATTTGTTCCCTTCTTTCTGTCCCAGATTTCGTAATATAATTCAAATGTATCCCTTACTATCCAGTCAGAAATGTTAAAATAGTCTATATATAATAGACTATCCTATATTTAGGATATCATTTGAGGTATAGGGTTTAATATTAAGTATGATTCTGTTATGAAAAATTATAATTACAGTGTTTGGTAGCATTATTTTCATGGTCCAGATTATGCTCTCCAACAAAATGACAAATGCTAAAATGAAAAGGAAATATATCAAATACTCATTAGTTAATATATTTCATGCTTCCTAGAGCCATTCATTTTTTTCAGTATCTGGAACAAACATCTAATACCTGCTTAGGGGTCAGGGGACAAGCGGGGGGAGAGCAAGATGAATATCACACAACTCTGGCATCAGTTTAGTGGGTGAGGATGCTTTAAATGTGACAGAGACAACTGATGAGCCCTCATAACCACAAAAGGAATGTCTGATATTTTATAAACCGAGGTCTTTCTGTTCTCTGCGTAAGAGAAACTGTACAGGCCCTTTGAAAGCCTTCACCCTTTATTATACAAAACTACTGCCTCTGAGTATTGTGGGTTCCGCTTCCAGGACAGAAAAGCAGTCATACAACAGATAACAAGGAGAAACTATAGGCAGCGAGTTTTTTTAAGTTACCACGGCTGGCACTAGGATGAGGTGAACAAAATTTAAAAGGTTCCAAAAACTCAGTAATCAAAGAGAAATATATTCTAGTGCCATATTTTTTAAAAATAGAAACGAATGCGAAAACTCCACGATGAACATAACACTAAAATTTTTAATAAAAATAAAATCAGTTACTGATTTTTTTTCCCTCTTACCTCTTGTTCTAATATGGATCAGCACAGCACTTTACTGATCCTGTCCTTATTTAAAATTTTGACATTTTTCTTATTGTGGATCTTTGCATAAACTAGTAGCCAAGATTTAGAATGAAGGGAGTTGTCTGGGTTCTGTGACGGAGGCAGTTGCCCAGGAGAAATGATGCCAAAAAATGAGGGGAGATCATCTCTGCCTCATCTAAACTAATCACAGTTATTCCCCTGGAAAGTGTCAAAACCGTGAATGTGAATGTTATCGTTTCAACAGTGCCGAATGTTTCCTGACCATTAAGGTCAAGTAGCAGTTTCATGTCTTTGCCCGGCATTTGGTGCTTGGCCTCATCTGGAACACTCAGCAATAATTTGACAATTTGAGCCAAAACTTCTGCAAAGGGAGCAATTGCCTGGCGTGCCACTGAGGAAAGTCTCCAAAGAGTAGGGAGAAAAATCTTTCAGAAATGGCTTCTCTCTCAGGTTACCTGAGAACAGTTCTATGGGCTTTGGTAATAGGAATGTGGGGTGCACTTCAAGATGCTTCGTCCAGATCCCTCTCAAGAAAGTACTTACCACCCAACCCTCAAGGATACTGTCAGTGGCTCCAGGGTTCACCTCAGCTGTAAGGAGCCACCTCTCCTGTGATCACATCCTTCCCAAGAAAGCCCACATCTGCTGACTGAACAAGGCGAGAGTTGAAAGGTCGCAGCATTTGGTCCAAGGCAGAAAAATCGTGAAGGGCAATGGTCCCTTAATAGCTCCTGCTGGATTGGTCAATGATTGGTTGGCCTGTATCAGTTCAATTTCTCCTTCTGCCCAGTCCTGCTTCCTCCCCGTCCATTTATATCTTGTACTCTAAAACCCATGTCCACATTTGCCTCCAGAAAACCCAGCCCAAGAGAGGCAAACCAGATGACATTTTTCTTTCTACAATTATTATTTGAACAACAGAAACACTTATGCAAAAAAAAAAAAAAGAATAAATATACAAGTCTATTTGTAACATATCTCTTCGAGCACTCTCGATTTAGATCAGAATTATCACAGTTATAATTAGCGTGCATATGTGATTTTGGATTTAGATTTTTTGATTGATATTAACATACAATACCTTATAGCAAGTCTGTCTACATATTTGTCTTTTATAATGCCCTTGTGATATTCCATGGTGGATTTCTTACCTGTCTCCAAACTTATGGCCTTAAATCATTCCCTATCTTTTCACTGCTTAAAATAGTGCTGTTATAAATATTTTTGTACAAATTGCTTTCTTTCTTTCTTGATTAATTCCTCTGACAATTGCTTTCCTAGAGTTGGACCACAGTCTTGTGATGTCAGCACTGGGACCAGTTAGCAGAGGAGAAGAGAAGAATAAAAGGAAAAAGAATGAGGACTCACATAACCACGAGCTTTTCCTTTCTTGTATATAAAGGATGTGTATCAATGGAGTGTATATAAATCTAGAACAACCTGAAATTCCATCAGGTCCTGGATAATTTCATTTTACCTATGAATCTTATTGAATAACTCCACAGTAATTTGTACTTCGAATTGAATTATTTATTTGTAGCAGCATTATCCAAAGTTCATTATACAAAATTCTTGTAGCAAAGAAACTTATTAAATCTATTTAATCCACCTATCCAGTACAATTAATATTAGAAGAAAAACAGTTTGTGAAACAATGGCATACATGGTGTCGTAAAAAAAAACATTTAGAAAAATTGTATTATACATACACAGATAGTATACATATAGCTTTCTTTCTAGAGAAGCCCATTTATGCTATCACATTAGTAGCCCCCCCCCACCCCCCAGCACCTACCACCCATCCAGGAAACTTTGAGATGTTTTACAAAGGTTTATGAAGTTACATTAAACATCTGTTAAAAATCACTTTGTTCATTGCTAGACATTTATGTAATATAGTTTTAAAGAAAGATAACAGCTGAGGGGAGCTACAGAAAAAAATAGAACTTATGCTGAATTATTTTTTCTTGTACATATGAAGTTTCTCTGTGAGAACAAGAGCACTCAGCAGATGTACAGATCCATTATCTTTTCGCATGGCAATATGTTCCTCCTTTGAGAAAATTTGAGCAAGTTTGGAACATAAAATATTACAAATAGGCTGAGATGCAAAGCAGAGAAAATGAAAATGATTGGCAGAAAACCATGGCATAGACATAAGAGATGTTACCTAGGTGAGCTTTAATCAGGGCGTTAACCACTGAAGTTCTCCATTTAATGAAGCATCCAAATGTATATTAATCTCCCTCAGTACTTGGGGTGTAGCAGATTTCCAGCACACGCATCCCCATGTACCCTCTACATTAAAACCAAATGACAATGGTTTTCTCATCCTGTCCTCTCAGCCTTGACTCTCTCAGTGCGCGTGAGATCTTTCCATGGTTCACATAACCTGTGTACTCACAAGCAGGTATTTGCAAGTGTGCATCTGGTGACAAGTATTAAAGCTGGAAGATGAAAGTTCTGAACCAGTCTACTTAATTCTTTGTCACTTGTCAAGGCCACCCCCAGCCACACTATTGTACACAGGACTCCACAGACTTTAGAATGCCCCTCCTACCTTGAAATTTCAAATTGTATTTCTCTCTAAAGAAATTTTTAGATATTGATAAAGCTATTGCTCAAGAAAAGATTTTAACAATCAAGATTGACCCATCATTTTACAACCGAGAAAACTGAGAGTCAGAAAGCTGAAAGTTTTTGACCAGATTCAGAAAATGAATTTTGTGTAATTTGTGTGAAAATAGTGTCCCTTGGCTCCTACCACAATTTTTTTTCACTCTATTATTCTAAGAAACTTTGGGAGCGTTGTTAAAACAATATTGCATTATGGTTAAAAAGCACAAGTTCTGGAATCAGGAAGACCAAGGTAACAAAAGGAATATTATTTAACCTAAGTTTATTTCTTAGTGAAATAATATTCTGTATGATATAGTATTTTTGTGAGTTTTAAATGACGTGGAATATAGTTAAGTGCCAAAAAAACTATTAGCTATTGTGATGATTACATATGTAAATAAAATTCATTTTCTGCTTATTACCATAGTCTCCAAAAGCTGCAGATTGATTTTTATCAAATTTGGAGGTTAGGCTCATGTAAATTATAAGCCAGGTGTCATATCCAAAATTCATGCTGACTTCTGCTTCTGGGAGGTTGAGTAGGGGTGCTTTTCCCCACTCTTCCCACTAGGCACAGCTAAAAGTCCTGGATATTATATGTATGGAGATTTTGCAAGGTAGAACCAAGATGCGAAGCAGACTAGGGAACTTAGAACCCAAAGAACTATACTGTGACTTCCCTGGACTTTCTTCTCACTTCATACATCCCAGACTGGGTACTGAAGAAGCCCAAACCCCCAAAACACTAATGACACAGAACCAAGAAATAAAGCCTCAAGAAAAACCTGTTCTCCCCTGTGAATGAACCAGGAAAGGAACAGCCTAGCTTGACAGACAACATTTAGACAATAGCCATTCTATCCAGTCAAATGTGTGGAAGGGACGCCTGGGTGGCTCAGTCGGTTAAGCATCTGGCTCTTGACTTCAGCTCAGGTCATGATCTCATGGTTTGTGGGTTCAACCCCCATATTGGACTCTGTGCTGACAGTGTGGAGCTTGCTTGGGATTCTCTCTCTCCCTCTTGCTCTCTGCCCCTCCCCCGCTCATGTGCTCTGTCTCTCAAAGTAAATAAACTTTTAAAAAAATGTACAGAAACTACTACAGCCCCACCCTCGCAGGCAAAGGTCCAGTAGGAGACAATGCTTTCACCCTTGTCCAGCTGTAGGGAGTGCTACTCTCTCTCCCCACCTCCAGGGTGGTGTCTGAGAAGCCAGAGTGGGAAACTGAGACTTTTTCATCTCTACCAGGTGGTAAAGAGGACTCATTCCATGGTATCATGTGAGACTGTGGTTCGGGGAGGGGGAAGCTTGGACTCCCACCCCCACCCGGAGGTAATAAGCACCCCTCTTACTTCCCACTGGGGGGGTGTCAGAGAGGGCTTACTGGTGAGTCAGGACTTTCGCCACTGCTCAGTGGTACCGAGACGGCCCAGCAGTGCTGGTGGAGGTGATGTGGAAAGCCATAAGGAGATGTCTGTCCCTCCCCATCCCAACCAGTGTGGTATCAACAGATGCCTCATGGGGAAGTGATTTTTGACCAAAGTGCAAAAGCAGTTCAATGGAGAAAGACTAGGCTATCCAACAAATGATGCGAGAGCAATTGAATACGCATAGGCAAGACAATATAAAGCTCTATCTGAACCTCAAAACTTTTACAAAAATTAATCCAAATCACAGATTCAAATATAAAGTATAAATCGTATAAGATGTTTAGAAGATGACATAGAAAATTTGGGGGACCTGAGACTTAGTGAATATTTCGCAGACATGACACCAAAAATGTAACACATAAAAGTGAAAAACAGTAAATCGATCTCATCAAAATTAAAAATTGTTGTGTTGCGTAAGATCCCGTTAAGAGGATGAAAAGACAAGCTACAGAGTAAGAGAAAATATTTGTAAACATATCTGACAAAGCACTCATCCAGAAGTTGTAAAACTGAACTGTAAAAACAAATAATCTAATTAGAAAATGGGCAAAAAACATAAAGAGACATTTCACTGAAAAGAATATATGGATGGCAAGTCAACATGTGAAAAAATGTTCAGCATCACTAGCTATTAGGAAAATGCAAATTAAAGCCATGATGAGATATCACTATAAACCTCTCAGCATGATAAAATATAAAAATAGTGACAATCCTCAATGCTAGCAAGACTATAAAGATGCTTGATCCGTTATACATTGCTGGTAGGAATATAAATGGCACAGCCAATCTGGAAAAAACAGTTTGACAGTTTCTCAAAACAATTAAACATATACTTAGCACACAATCCAGCAATTGCACTCCTGGGCATTTATCTCAGAGAAATGAAACATTATTGTAACAGCTTTATTGTAATAGCCCAAAACTGGAAACAACCAAAATGTAATACTGCTCAGTAATAAAAAACAAATGAACTATTGATATACACAACTTGGATGGATCTCAAGGACATTATGCTAAGTGAAAAAAAAACAATTTTCCAAAGGACATATATGCTGTGAGTCGATTTATATAACATTCTTGAAATGACAAAATTATAGAGATGGGAAACAGATTATTGGTTACCAGGCATGGGGGGAGAGAATGGGGTGTGGCTATTAAAGGAGTAGCAGGAGGGAGATCTTCGTGGTGGTGGAATAATTCCCCATCTTGATTGCACTGATGGTTACAGGAGCCTACACATGGGAGAACACAGAATTATACACATACATCGTGTCAACATCTAATTCCTGTCATTGATACTGTATTATAATTATGTAAGATGGACCCACTGGGGGGAAACTGAGTGAAGGGTCCACGGGTCCTCTGTGCACTACCTTTGTAACCTCTTGTGAGTCTATAATTATTTCAAAATAAAGTTTGTTTCATTTTAATTTCATGTTGAGGGCATCTCTGGGGAGCAACAGAGGCTTCTAGTCAGAGGAGCTGTGGATGGCTGAGGGCAGTTGACAGCAAAGTACAACGCAAAGGAAGGTTGTCTACCAGCTGAGAAGAAAGGCTGTGTACAGATTTTTGTGGCAGAGAAAACGATCATTCTTTTCCAGTATGAATCCTAAGTATACTAATGTTTTTTAACCCTTGACTGCAGATTAGAACTAAGTGGAAAGTTTTTTAAATGCCCCATGTCCAGTCCTTTCTCCAGAGATTCTCTTTTGAGTTAGGATGATCCTAATTATCCTAGATGAGTCTAAAGTGCGGTCTGGCCTGAGGAACACCATATTACACCAAGGAATGTAGCATTATTTCAGTGTCTGAAATTTGACACTATTTTGAGCACTGTAAGAGAAAAGTAAACCCAAAGATTTATATTATTCTGATAATGAGTTTATGTCTCAAGGCTAGTTACTGAGCCTCTGGACTACCAAAATCATAATGGAGTTAAAAAAAGAACATAGGTGATTTTCCACATGCTATGTTAAAACAAGAAATCAATATTTTATCTTTTGAATGTGCGTGATTTTCTCAAATAATCGTTTTACTCTTTCATGGCCATGAATGAGATGCAAGAAAAAAGTATTCTAAATTCCAGGAACTAATCTGTGATAAACCTCTTCTAGAAGGGGCAATTCTATATTGTGTAAACCAAGGTAAATAGCAGCAGGGGTCCTATCATATTGCCCAGGATAATAGAATGACAAATGTGTTCTATGAAAGGATTTGACACAAGTTTACAAATTAAAAAATAGTAAGCTTTATATTAATTACTACAATTATGGAAAGTTCTCAAGATTCCATATTACTATTCTTTTTTAAAAAAAATTTTTAATGTTTATTTATTCTTACAGAGAGAGAGAGAGAGAGCACAAACGGGGAGGGGCAGAGAGAGGAAGACACAGAATCTGAAGCAGGCTCTAGGCTCTGAGCTGTCAGCACAGAGCCTGATGTGGGGCTCAAACTTACAAACGGTGAGATCATGACCTGAGCCAAAGTCAGACACTCAATCAACTGAGCCACCCAGGTGCCCCTCCATATTACTATTCTATTCAACTTTACTTAACAGCAGTTCGTGATGCTCCTGAGCAAAAGTGCATATTACAGATGACACATAACTGAGATGTGGAGCAGAGTCCTGGAAACACTGTGGGGACTGAAGTAGAGGGCTGCTGTTCCTGTCCCTCCTACTCTACTCACTGTCTGTTTGACCCTGGGTGAGTTCTTTGTTAGTTACCTTAGCTGTAAATTTGAAATAATAATATTCTGAGGAATGAAAGAAATAATATAAGAAAGCACTTTAACTTATACAGTGCTAAACATGTTGCCATTGTCATAACTATTACCATTTTAAAAACTCAACTCTTGTTAGCTGCCCACTTATGGGTCTGTGAAACTAACATTTTTTAAAAGCTATAGTTTACATAAATAGAGCAAGTTTCTCATGATCAAAACTAGTGTGTGGTGAATGAATCATTAATTGAAGGGTGATAGTTTCCAAACTGCAAATGTCTTGGGCGTATTTACTGACATTGATGAATCCTATTAACTCTAACTCATGAAAGTGGCCCGCTCCCTCCACACACAGAGCCATGTGGCATGCAGATACTGTATGCCATTTGCAGTTTTCCTTTTAGAAACCTAAAAGATATATATTTATATATTTTTTTAATTGTTTAATGTTTATTTTTTTGAGAGAGAGAGCGTGCGCGTGAGTGGAGAGGGGCATAGAGCTGGAGACGCAGAATCCGAAGCAGGCTCCAGGCTCCGAGCTGTCAGCACAGAGCCCAACGCGGGGCTCCAACCCACAAACTGCAAGATCATGACCTGAGCCAGAGTCGATCACTTAACCGATTGAGCCACCCAGGCCCCCCTAAAAGATATATTTTTTTTCCATTTCTAGCTTCTCCATTAAAGGGCTGGGGTGCTGCTAAATTCTTAAGCTTTAGATTTAGGAGCAAAAGATCTCTAACAATGTAATCTAGCTGTTCCTATTCCATACCCTGAGGAAATGCAGAGGGCCACAAGGATATCTGGAGGAATTTCAAAATGTCTGTAGCATGTTTACTAATTGGAAAGTAAGAACATGCTACTGAATAGTGTGAGAATAAATGTCTTATGTAAATATTTTTTAAACTTCACAAAGACAAAATTGTACAAGAATTCTAAATAATAATTGCAAATAAGGCCTTAATGAATGATTTATAAGAACAATTGAACAATAATAGTCTAAGAACTAGCTATGTCCTAAATATTGAAAATCATAAATAACATTTTATGGAGATAATTTTAGTATTACCCATAAATTATAACTTTTTAATTAACAAAAATATTTTTAATATACAAATTTTTGGGGCTTGCCTTATTTTACATTTTAACTATGTAACTAATTTCTATTTTCAAACATACTAATTCCTTGTCTTTGAGAAAATTACTATTAAAAATCAACATTTAAAGTACAAACATAAACTTGGTGATTCCTCAATATCTATCATTTTCTATACTGCAGCTGTATTTTTTCTCAAGTTGAGATATATACTTCAAAGTATACCTGTAGAGCTGCCCTTATATATACAAGTAATAGGTGATGTGATTTTATTGGCTTGTCTGTTTATACCCCCTTCCCAAACAGAATTACAATGCCCTATTATAAATGGCTACACCATAACATGAAATAGTCACAGAAACTGAGATCAATAAAAAATGAGTGTAGGAAAAATAAGTCAAAGTTCAAAGTGAGGTTAGAATGCATATGGCTCAATGTACTTGCCAGAGAAGGACTAAATTTAGCTGATGGGAAAAACAGGATTGGTTAATATACATGGGATCCAAATGCCAGGAGATGTGGTTCTTCCTGGTGCTGACATCTGGTGCCAAGACATCTCTCCCATGCATTATCCGAAAGTGGACCCTCTTTGATATAGTAAATGGCATCATCAACAACACAGCTATATGTCCATACGAGTAGTGTCAGAGGCCTTTCCTCACAACATCTCCCCAAGCTGGCTGATGCTGTAGCATCAAAGTTCAGGAAAACTAATTCTACAGGAACCAAAAAATATGTAGAACAGAAGCCCAGTTCTCTAATGAGCAAGATAGATCAAGATTTGGAACCTAGCCAAATAGATAGTGGCAAAGTGACTCCATCTTAATCCACAATTTTGAAGTTCAGAGGAAAGAATGACTAATATAGCCAAGTGCCCTACTACCATTTATTTTTAAATAAACTAGAATAAAGGCAGAAATACTCTTTAAGCCTTATATGCTACCTAATTTCTTCAATATTGTTTTAATACGTGGTGGAGATTATGAGGATAGGACATAAAATACAAAAAAGAAAAAGGGAAATTATTAATGGGGAGTTGGATTTTGAAAATAAAAGAAAATGAAAGTTTTGGGTAATGAAAAAGAAACAATTCATTTCGTATATTGGTATTGGGTATTTCATATCAAATTTGGTGCCAAGAATAAAAGAAGAAAAGCCAATGAATACAAATTAAATTGTACAGTAGCACTGAAAGAGATGCAATGAAATAGAAAAGGCCCACATTTCTTTTAACTGGACACTCAAGGTAAAAAGCCAAATTACCTAAAAAAGCAGGGAAGGATATTCATAAACACATACTAAAATATCTATACATAGTGATAAATACTCTGCACAGTTCCCATGTCTTGATCTATTTCTGTTATCAGAACCCGGAGAACTGATTGGATAGTGGAGGGAAGAAGACCTCAGCTCAATTTACATAATCTACTTGTCTAATTTTGTGAATAGACTCTAGGAGATCTTCATGCATTACATTGAAAACTAGGCATTTCCTTTCAGAACTTACTGCCAAGAAAATCAAGACTTGAGCACTAGCCAAACAAAGAATTACAAAGGAGGCTACAGGTAAATCCCAAGATTAATTCATGTCAAGCCAATTAAATCAGAAGTCAATAATGTCCAAGAAAAATCACTGGGGCATATAATGGACTTGACTCAAAATTTAAGGAGTGAAGGTAAAAAAAAAATTTGTCCTCACTTTTGGCTGAGAGAGAATGGAAGGAATTTGAAGGAAAAAATGGAAGCTAAAGGGAGTTCAAGTTCAGGTAAGTAAAGTAAGGCAACATGGAGACGAGAGATGGTTTCCTACCAGTTTTCTATGTACAAGCCAGTTCTCAATTGGCCTTTATCTTGTGTAGGTGTTTGTAAGTCGTGAACCAGCCTTTGCAGAACAAGACAGGAAGGAAAGGCACATTTGGGCACTGACAGAAGAAATTAGCAAAATACACAAAAGAAATAGTTTCAAGATTATCTAGAGATAGAAACACCAAAGTATACCTTAAAATGTAGAAATGTATAGCTCCCAAATGGAAAAAATTCCTGAAATAATGAATAAAAACAGATGGGGAGAGGTAGCTCCCAAACTGGAAGAGGGACCCAAAAACCACCAGAAAAGGAAAGAGCCCAAGAAAGAGATCATGAAAATGAGGTGGAGAAGGCTATGGGGTAGAAATAAAGGTCCAGAAGGAGGAAATCAGACAAGAATTTACCTTGAACCAGCTGTTTGGCACTAGCTCTTTGCAAGTTTCCCCTCTTTGCCAACTTTTACCAGAGTAGAAACACGGTAGAAATCCTCAAGCCAAATTTAAATATGGCAAGTGGATTTTGTAGCCATGCTATAATACTGTTGAATTTAGAATAAATTTTACGTAGAAGAATCATCTTGGATCCTCTCCTGGAATTTTTACTTCATGAAATACAGGAATCCCACATGTAGAACATTCTTGATTATAAGGCATTCTCTTAAGTGGATCCTGAAGATATTATCATAATTAAGTTCTAGGGTACATATTAATGCAAAATCCTGATAAAGAGAACTCTTCTCATAAAAGAAGTATCTCTGTAGATAAACTCCAGAAGCATTACTGACAACTTCCCATATATGAGACTATTAGGATGTGAGGCTACTAACAAGAGAATTTTCCTTTTGCTTGCAAATCCTAAAACTTGAATGAAATATTGACTAGAGGAAAAGCACACATAAAACAAGTACAATATGATGAGATGCTGGGAATAGAAAAAGTGAAAAAGGTAAGTAATCACTTAACACCTACTTCCGTTCATAGAAAAGACTGAAAACACGTTCAAGGAGGAGAGTGAGTTGGTGACAGCAAGGTGAATCATTGGCTGGAATTAAATTTGAGCTGGGTCTTGAACTGTTGGTCTGTTGGAAAGGTGACTGACAGGTACTTAATGAGAAAGAAACTCCATGAGCAAGGTACAAAGGAGAGGATGTAAAAAATGCATATAAGGGACTGTAATCAAGAGGGAAGAGAAGAGATGCATAGAGGAATAGAAAGATGACCTTGGACAGCAATGAGTAATCATGGAAAAAGCCTTAAAAATAAACTTACAGGAGCCAAGAAAATGATATAATGAAAACAGTATTTAATCTTTTTTTCCTTTTTGTCTTTTCACAGGTTAAACAGCCACCTAAGATCACTGGCGATGGATGCCGGCTAACAAGTGGGGAAGCAACATCTATGAGATGCTTTGGCGACTCCTAAAACTGTTCTCACACTGCAGACGCAGCCACCAATTAAACACACACACGAGAAATGTGTGTGTGCATATTGTTGTTATCATTGTCTTTTGGAGGTAGTGTTTTACAGCCAGTAAGTTACCTCTGGGAAAAATACTGCTTACATCATAGTAAATGTGGAGTGGAATATGTTTACTCAGGACTTTTTTTGAGATTTTCATTTCGTATGTTTAATTAAGACAGAATTTAAAGACTAGGGATGTTGTTAAAATATTGTTTCAGGTTGATGCAAGAACACTCTAGTGCTATTACGATAACTCCAACTGCTGATTGGTTTTATTTAATCATAAAGATCTTATATCTCAAAAGAAATACAGAGAACAAACTGATGGTTGCCAGAGGGGAGGGAGTGGGTGATTGGGCAAAATGGGTGAAGGGGAGTGGGAGATACAGCTTCCGGTTATAGAATGAATAAGTCAGGGATATAAAGGTACAGCATAGGAGATATAGCCAATGGTGTTGTAATAGCATTGTATGGTGACAGGTGCTGGCTACGTTTGTGGTGAGCATTGCATAACATACAGAGTTGTTGGAATCACTATGTTGTACACCTGAGATTAATGTAACATTGTGTGTCAGTCATACCTTAATTAAAAAAAAAAAAGCCTCAAATGTTAAAGAGAGAGAGAGAATTATCTTAAAGTTGGATCAGAGGAAATACTATTGTCGTGAAATTAAATTACAGAATATCTTATAAGAGGATGAACTTAACACTCCATTCAACTTTTTTTTTACTACCATACTATCCAAGTAATAATGACCACATATTTCACACTTTACAGTGTGAACAGTGCTGAGTAACATTCTTTAAAAAATAACAAATGACACTGTCCTCAAATCCAGAAATCTGTGGAAATGCTATGTAAATATTTGAGGTCAGAATTTGGTTTGAAGTGTTTAGAAAAAGGAACGAGATATTTAAATGAGACAAATGGCTTAGAGGCTTAATGGAAACAGATGGATAGCAATTAGAGGGAAAGCTAAGCTGGAGCCCCACTGCAAATACTTCCCGGCTGGAGAGGAGCAGATGATCGCAGACCCAGGATGGGAGGACCGAGAAAGGAGACAGAGGAATTGCTTACTCCTCTTGTTCAGCCTCTCCTTGTAAGTAAAAAAAAAAAAAAGAAAAGAAAAGAAAAAAAATTAAGGAAACGTACGGTGGAAAAATAGCGCTACCAAATGAACACCAACCAGAAGTCATAGTATCTGTATCATTTATTCTTTTTTTCCTGCTTTCCACTCCCTCTCCTTGTCTTCTTCCTTTTCTCTGTTCTCTGAGAGTCAGGATTTGTTTTACAGCTTTGCCGTTTTCTTCATTTTGTTAGAAAGGGCCAGAGTCTTCCTCAAAATGGCAATCTTGAGTTAATATGGTAAAGGAGAGAGAGGAGAAGCCTGTACTTAACAGGATCGTATGGAAGGGGGCTGGCTACTAAAATTTATTTTTTCATGTTCAGAAAGTCTAGAGAGACTGAATGAAGCAGGGGGAGGAAGGGACTAACATGGCTTAGAGATTTACCATGTACACTTTCAAGAATGACTGGTTGTAAATTCTCAGCTTGGGAAATCACTTTTAATTGGCATGGGGGTGGTAGATGGGAGATAGGTGTGGAACTGTTGCCTTGTTAATATTACTTGGTTTATTCTGATTATATTGAATAATATTGCACGGTGACATTCAAAATATACCATACTAATGATTCTAATTTGATGCTTCCTCTACTGCTCAAATAGCCTGAGGCATTAGTATTTTGACAGATGCTGGGCATTCTTGTAAGTACTCACCTCCAAAATCTTCATACATGGATCTTGACCATTAAAACCCTAATTGAAATCATGTTATGTCAAATAAGATGAATAGTACAAGAAGCAGTGTACATGAAGAATGGAAATATTTGGGAGGAAAATAAATCTTTCTAATCACTGACTGGTGTTGGGGGAAGGCAGATACTTCCTCTTAAGGATAGCAACTTACTTCAATTGTGGAGGTTCCCTGCTTTTTCTGCTGATAGAAAAGCCATAGGCATTTTCAAAAGATGTATCAATCAAGTTAGAATAAATACGTATATATCTTGAAGTAGAATAAAAATATAAAATTTACATATTAAATGTAACTTGCTGAATAACATAAGAAATAAAAATAAATATTTGAAATTACCTAGGCTTGGTAATTAGCAATAAATTATCTTCTCAGGGAATTTAGCCAAACACTTTAATGTTTATATCAGAGTGAGAAGTATTCAAAGTAATACCCAAGTATAAGTGACCAAAATTCATAAAGAAGCATGAATTTTCAACTTCAATTTCAAAAAGTTTGAAATAAGATACTGTGTAAGGAGTCATATGGCAGAAAAAATTCTGGCCGTAATTGAAAGGCCTGGGTTTTACAACTCCCTTGTATCTGTTTACCACCCTAAGACCAAGTTTTCGCTTGTATATAAAATGAAAGCTTTGGACTAAATGACTCGAGTTCCCTTCCACTTTTCCTACTTTATGAATCTGCAAAATCTTACAATGTGAATGAAGAGAATGTATTCTCAATCCAAGGTTGATGTTCAAAATTCAGTTACTCTCCAGGATTCAGAATGTACACAGTACCATCTCATTTTTAAAAGGATATTTACACATAAAAAATTTCTGGGAGGGCATACACCAAAATGGCAACATTTGTTCAACAGATATTTATTATTACTACCATGTGCCAGATACTGTGCTCTTCACAGTGTTTACTGCAGTGACCAAGAAGGACCTGGGCCTGGCCCTCAGGAGCTTATGAACTAGTGGCTATGTCCGCTGGAGGCAGAATTTGCAATGGGAGTTTCTTTTTCTTTCTTTCTTTTCTTTAATCACATTTCTGAAGTTGCTACATGTAACAACTTATCACAGGTAGTAACTTTCTCTTATTACTATGAAGAGAAATAATAAGAGAAAGTTACCACTTTAAAAATGTCCGCTGTTTGCAAGATATCACATAGTCCTATTTCTTTGTAAACAGTAATGTACAAAAGAACACTCAGACCTCCAGGATTTTTAACGAAAACAAAGCAATTGCTTAAATCTGTTCTCACAAGCAACAGGTTTGGTACATTTTATTGCTAATTTATTATTATACCAGGTCTTTGTGGCCAGTTGACCAGAGGACCCAAATTGGGAACATGATGCTGTTAATAATTCTAGATCCCATTTAGAGCAGAGCACCATAAAAGATTCAGAAGAAACTTTTTAAGTAAAACCATTACTTACAAAGCTCAATCGTCATATGCCCCCTAGTAAAAATTTTATAGTGCTATCTATAATTAGATCTGATCCTAACTAGAGTAGCCTCTTTGATGAGACCTGTCAGACTATTAAAATCCTTTCTGAAAGGTCCATGGTATTGTCTTCTTCTTGATCATTTGTTTTTTATTGTTTACTGATCCCTGTTTAGTCTTGTATGACTCAGGCTTATTGTGTATAGTTCTTCTTGTCTCAGAACCTGTTTTGGAGAAATCAGAAATCCCTTTTCACATTTGCAATGGTTAGCCTTTTCAGCCAGATACTGCTTTCTTTCTTATTAATGTTTTCTCCTTTCCTTTCTAAGTTTTCTCTTCCTAAGTATTTTCTTCTAAATCATCCATAGAGTCATACTCCACATGAATTTCACTTGACTGTCATTGTAGAAATTGTTATTGAGCTGTTATAATTATTTTTCCCAAACTGACAATGTGTAGCTTCCTAGATATTTTCATTATTATTCTTTTTTATTATTACTATTGCTATGATTATTAGTGATCTAGTACTAATTAATATTTTAAATGCAGATATATTTACATGCAATATATTAATTACAGTCAAAAGGAATATATATTAATAAGTGTGATGTTGAGGATGGCCTAGGTAATTATATCAGAAAACTATTTTCATTTTTTAATAATCTAGCTGATCATTTATCATTTCTATGGGCAGCCTAATCTGATATTTAATAATTTTGGAAAAGTCAGGGTAATATTCTAAAGATAGCGTTGATTTGTCAGTCTGTAGAACGGAGTTGTAACCATACTTCTCTCAGTATCCTATAGCCTTCTATAGTGGTGTTACATTATTTTCTACCTAAGCTACATTCATCATGCTATAGTTTAAGCCTGTGTCCTGATGTTCTCTAACAGAAGTAATTTCTATATTTATCTATAACTTTTAAGTGGTATTAGGTTAAAATTATCCCTCATGTGACTTATCACTTAACTTTTTAATTCAGCTTAAAATATTTTCCAAGTCTTACAAATACAAGGCTCTTGTACAGACTTGAAGTCAAACTAAGTGTTACCTCTGCCCACAGAGAAATTTCAGTCTAGCAAGGGAAATGAAACAGATCATAATCATCCAAACCTGGTCACAAGCCACACTTAGTCCAAGTTCTTTTGAGTTGTACAGCATAAACTTCACATTCATTTGAAAGTGAAGATGATCTGTCTGTCCCGGTCCAGACCCCATTTACCATCAGTATTGAATCGGTTGACATGAAAAGTGTACCTTCTTTCCCTTGCCACTTAGCCCAGCTTGGAGTACACCGTCATGACATGGTGAGTGCTTTCCTCTGAACAACACTGTTAATGACTATTACTCTATACATTTCACAGATGAAGAAATCAGAACCCTGAGAAGTTAAGTTCTTTACCCAAGTGCCATAGTTAGGGCTCATTTGAGTCTAAGCCCCAATCTTCTCAGTGAAACTTGGGCACCATTTCCTGAGGTATCACTACTGTCAGAATCAAGGTTCCTTTTGGTAAATCCTCCAACCAACCTCCTAGATGCTTCCATGGAAACTGCAGAATCTGATCGGTGCAAAATTTATGGAGACTATTACCTTTTCAACATTCATAATGAAGGCATTTCTGGAAGAAGTGAGAAGAATTGAGATCAATTGATTGTCACTGTGTACAGTATTATGTTGTGAAGGATTCTGAAGGCTCGTTTGAGATCAATAGAAAAAGGTTGCCATAATTAATTACTGATATTTACTATGGGAGTAAAAAGGGGAAGCGGTCGTATACAGGTCATGTATTTTTTTCCATCCCTAATCATCTGTGAAGTAGCATACCTTGTACATCTTACATACAATATAATTCACTGACTTATGGTCACTTCACTTTTCACTCTCATCCATGCTTCTGTCTACCATGACCCTCTGTTTTGCCCTCCCTTATCACACAAAATTCTAATTTTTCTGTTCTTTCTTGCCATCGCTATCTACTTCAAACAGTTCTTTTTATATCATTAGGGGGAAAGATCTTTAACCCATTTATTTTCTTTATGGAGAGACTATAGTTTGTTACTTTGAATAGTTAGATATCATATGGACATAAAGAATCAAAGTTAACATATAGGAATAAGAAATAATTTATAGTCACAAAGGATTGAGTTGTGGTTACCATAGTAACCTTAGCTATGAATGCTAAGGCTTTCTAAGGTAGAAAACTTAACCATAATAGCACAGAAACATGGCTTTTTCATGCTTAATAAGCTAGACATATTACATATCATAACTGTGTGCAATAAATTACTTCTGCAAGGTAAAGAAACCTCTAAGATGTTAAATCAGCAATTTTTAAGGGTTGACTAGCTTCTTCAAAATGGCCTATGGGTAGGAAAATAATAGACCATCTACTGCAAGTTCTTTTGATATCTATGTAATAAGAGAAGTAAAAGTAAACATTTGGACATATAAGAGTCTTGAAAATAAAGTCAAATTTCTAAGAAAATCATAGAACCTGAGAGTCAGCAAGGACCTCAGAGACCAGCCTGAAGCAGAGTCGTGTTGTATGGATTCCCTAATAGATTACAGCCAGCCTTGGCTTAAACTCTTGCAAAAGAGACCTTCTTTTCTCACCAGGCAGCCCGTCTCCTAGTTGTACAGATTGAAGTGTTATTTTAAAGTTGTTTCTCTGAGTCAACAATCTGCCTTCTTTTTGCTCTCACCCCTGATTCCTGCGCTGCTCTCTGGAATGACAGAGTGAAAGTGATCCCTATAACATCGCTTGACAATTCTTTAGATATTTGAAGACATCTGTTAAGGTTTTTCACTAGTGTGATTCGTAAGGTTAACCTGTCTCAGTTCCTTCAGTTCTTCCTGTAGATCATAGTTTCCTGACCCTGCCAGCATCTACTGGTCACTACTGATTGTAGATGTCACTCTTGAATTAAGGGGGAAGGAGTGCTGAATTAAGCAAAGTAACTTTTTCACGTGTCTATTACATTCCAGGCACTGGGCCAATGTGGTCTGATTATCTCAGAACGAAAGGATCTACACTCTTCATAATATTCTTTTAAACCATGTGGTCAGCGAAACCTGCACAGTGTTTCACAGGAACTGCTGTTTTTCCCTACTGATTTGTACTTCCATATTTGCATGTCTAAGTCTAGGGAGCAGATCTTTTTTTCCTGCTAAATTTCTTCTTGTTTTGATCTGATATTTGTTGCCTGGAAATATATGTTGGCAGTGGTGGAGAAGAAAGTTTTGAATCTTAAGGCTACCATTGTTAACCTTTTAAAATCTAACAATTATGTCTTCTATTTCCATGACGAAAGTATTGATTGGGACAGCTTCAGGAAAGGAATCCTCTGTTCTTCCGCATTTGTTCTCATTGCAGGCTGAAACAGAGATACTGCTGATACCCTTATCTTGCATTTTCATGCGTAGGTATACTTTGTAAAAACCTTTGAAAACCACGATCTTGTTTAAACCTTGCAGCCACCTAGAAGTAACCTTGAGTTACAGCAGTTATTATATCTTTGTTTGACAGGTAGGGATACTTACCAGGCCACACGGCTGCCAAATGGCTCAGGGAGTTCTGCAACACACCTTAGTTCTTCCCTTCTGTACTGTAGCGTCTTCCAGTGGGATCTGTGTTCACCCTGAGGAGGAAAACAGGCTCTATCACTGCCAACAGAAACTGCCATCTGGTTTCAGACAACATCAGGAAGAAAGAGACAGCCTCAGTATCCTTAAGCTAATGTGCAGTATATCCAAGAGAAACAAAGCTAGCAAATACTTAAAAGTAATGTAACCATCACCGTTTTAGCTATGATTGTTAAATAAGCTGTCAATACACCAAGCTGGACTATTTTCCCACCTACATTACCAGCTTATCTGGATATTATGAAAGTAATTCTTTTTTTCTAAAATCCTTATATACCGATCTTAACATTTTGTATTAACCAACCTAATAACTCTGATAAAGTAGAAGCAAATATTTTGGAATGTCTTATCCTAAAGAAACCATGTAAAATCTTAGATTCTTTTCTAAATCTTAATCACTTACACAATAATGCTACCATTTCACAATGGATAGGTTTTTACTTTTCCGAAATGGCGCAATTCTTATCCTTCAAGTCTCCGGGAACCTTTGCAGGACTCTGAATTTTTCGAATATTTCTAGGAAGATCTTAGGCAACTGGTAAAGTTTCTTTGACACTTCATGCTTTTGGAGACTCAAAATCATTTGTAGCTACCAAAAGTTTCATGTTACTTCCTTACATACCTTGAGCATACCACGATTGCTTCTATAATTTGTTCATTTTCCGTATTTATTTGGAAACCTGGCCAAATATGAAAGCAAAACAGGGTCTGGATATTGTTTCTGAAATGTAGAAACATGAAATCATTTACCTCTGACATTGAGTCTAACCCTTTCTTCTTATTCTTTCTCCTGCTCTGAACAACAGCTGAAAAAGTCACTTGGGCTGTTCCAGTCACTTTCTTGAAATCCTCAGTTTATCCAGGGCTTCAATCTTTCTGATATTATTGGTGCACTCTTGAGTTGGTCCTTATTTTTTTAAGTCTCTTCTTCACTTTTTTGCACATCTTTTTAATCAAAAGATGTTAATCAGAATGCTCCTTACACAATCATGCTGATTTTTTACTAAAGCCTCCTTGTTTTCTTTTTCTTTGAGATCTTTTCACTTCAATGCCATGTTTTACACATCTCCAACACTCAAACAAAATGTTTTTAAAAAAGAAAAGAAAGACTTTTCTTACCCATCATAGGCCATGTATCACTTTAGTCCTTAAGTTAAAAGTATACCTGTCTTTGCACTGAATTTTTTGAAATCTGTTTTCCTACTTTATTACTTTTTTATGGTCTTTGAGTTACTGGCAAGTACAAATTAGCTAAGAATATGGCCAAGGAAATCTTCATACTACAGACAAACAGGGTGATAAATGAGTTTGACCAGATGTTTTCCTTTTTGGTTTAAGCCGAAAAAATCTGGAGAAATACTCTTCCCAATCCATACAGATTTCCTTTGGATAAAGCCCTGGCAGCACCAAATGAAGCAGGAAAGGTCTTTGTAAAAGTAAACCGTTATTCAGTGAAGTTTGATTACTATGATTTCTCTCATGCCAGTACCTCAGAATTATTGTTCCATATGGTGGCAAACTCGAAGATGTATATGAAATGTACTGAATTTCCAATGTGTACAGACTTGATCTACTTAGGACCGGATATTTTATCTGTATCAAGGCCTAGCAGATTAGTCTTATAAGAAATCCTGACACGGAGGTTTCTGTAAATGTCTACACATAGGTCCCGACCCTGTGGAGTAGCTCCCTCAGGAGTTAATCAGTTACAACAATGCTAACCAGAGACAAGGTGGCTAACACAAAGGTTGCTTCCACCGAAGCCACTTGGCAACCTTGACAAGTTGTGACAAAAAGGAACTGGAACCCTGACAAACAGAAACTCATTTTTTATAGTCGGATCTTTTGTGTACATAGAACAGTGATGCTAGGCCTGTAGGTTAGGAGATTCTTTCCATTTATTCCATCATTTGGTCTCTTTCCAAAATAGGATATTTTAGTCACTAGAAAACCTGAACAAAAGCACCATGTTAGGGCCTCATAAAACTCTTTTATTTCCCTCATTCCAGAATTAATAACATGCCAGAATTGTGTATTTCTAACTCATCTGGAACAGCAGCAACTGTAACATCAATGAACACTTCCCCCTCCTCTGGATTTATAAAGCACCTTACATGTGCTCTTATTTGGTCCTCATAGCAGCCCTTTAAGGTAGATGTGATTATTCCAGTTGTAGAGATTAAAAACAACAACAACAACAAAAACTGAGGTTCTTAGACTGTCAGTTACTTGCCTGAAGTGAAAGAGCTAATAGGGATACAGCACCAGGCCGTGAGTGAGCACAGACCTCCTCTCATTTCAAACGTTGTGTTTCAAACATTGTGTTCTTTTCACTATGTTAACACTGTGAGGACGCTTATGGTTTCTTTAAAAATTCTATGAGAAGGTCTCAAGAGATAGAGGCAGAGGTAATATTCAATGAGGGCAGATTTAAATAGCAAGGTCCTCATTGAAAAGGGGGCGAAGGGGGTAAAGAGCTGTTACACAGAAGGATTAGATAAGAACTAGCCAATGATAGAATGCCAATGGCCCAGGCTCTAGAATTTGCTCTCTTCTCAAGTGGTACGGATCCTAAGATGAATTTAAAAGGCTGATTAGGATCTCTGGTTGCTGAGAAATACTCCATTGGGCACTGTGAATAAATAAAGAAGAGTACAGATGATAAACAAAAAGAAAAGAAAAGATGTGGTGTTATATAGTCGGTATATTGGAGAAGTGGAAAGACAGAGACCTTTCCAACTTCAACTCTTCATCCTTTGTAACACACTATATGTCTTCTTGCCAGATCTTTTCATTCCTCTGCCTGCGGTATTCCTCACTGTACCATCCTGTGGGAGGAGTGTACAATCCTTTCCTGTTGCACTTAGAAATGGTCATGAAACTTAGAAGTTCATGTGTGTCTTCTGAGTGGAAGCTTTAAGAGCCAGCCTGTGCTTGGCCCCGGGAACAGCACTTTTCTCTGCCCTGGGAACAGCAACATCCAAGATAAGAGTAGGGCCCTCAGTCTATACCTGGAGATAAGAAAATATGGAGGAGGGCCACAGCTACCTAGCAGTGAGCATGTAGCATGAGTGAGAAACTTTTATGGTTATGACCGCTAAAATTTGGGGTTTTCTTTTTGTTACTACAGCATAGCCTATACTCTCCTGACAGATGTATTCCTCTTTCTATGTATTTATCCTTAAACACAAGCTAGATAGATAGTGAAATGCACACTCGGTCTGCCTCTTAGTAATGATTGTCCTGTTCACTTATTCGTTTTTAAAATAATGTATAAAATGTTATAGGAATAAAATATTTCTAGCAAATATGCCAATACAACAGAACTGGGAAACTGAAATGATACATGATCACATGTATGAAAAATGATCTAGACAGAATTTACAAGGAAGTTTCCCACATAGTGCTTAATAATTACAGATGTAGCAGGGACCAAGTTCTTCAAAACCAGAGCATCTTATTAAGCAAAGCAAAAACTATATACGTTTTTTGTAAGTAGAGCTAAAAATCTTCCCAGAAATTCCTTTAGTTCCAAGAATCTTTTCTAATTATTCCTATTACACTTTAAAGTGTCCTGGTAATTCCAAAATGGTAAGCTTTTTTTTTTTTTTTTTTTAATCTTTAGTTGTTTTCTTAAAAGAAATAGCCTCAGGGAGCCTGGGTGGCTCAGGCAGTTGAGTGTCCAACTCTTGATTTTGGCTCAGATCATGATCCCAGGGTCATGGGATTAAGCCCTGTGTTGGGCTACATCCTAAGCATGGAGCCTGCTTTGGATTCTCTCTCTCTCTCTCTCTCTCTCTCTCTCTCTCTCTCTCCCCCTCTCTCCCCCTCTCCCCTTCTCTCCCCCTCTGCCCCTCTCCCCTGCTTGCACTCTCTCTCTCTCTAAAATAAAAGAAAAAAGAAAAAAAGAAATAATCTCTATGTTTAAACTGATAGTTTTGCCAATGGTCATTACCTATGTTTTCATTTGTGCATTTTCTATTTAAAGAATAGCTTTTGGTACTTTTATCTCACCAAATTTAAAACTTCATTTCTTGGGGTGCCTGGGTAGCTTAGTCAGTTAAGCATCCAACTTTGGCTCAGGCTACGATCTCATGATTCGTGGGTTCCAGCCCATGTCAGGCTCTGTGCTGACAGCTCAGAACCTAGAGCCTGTTTCAGATTCTGTGTGTGTGTCTCTTTCTCTGCCCCTCCCTTGCTCATGCTCTGTCTCTGTCTCTCAAAAATAAATAAATGTTAAAAATGTAAAATAAAAATTAAAAAGGGGCACCTGGGTGGCTTAGTCGGTTAAGCATCCGACTTCAGCTCAGGTCATGATCTCATAGTTTGTGAGTTCGAGCCCCGAGTCGGCTCTGTGCTCACAGCTCAGAGCCTGGAGCCTGCTTTGGATTCTGTGTCTCCTTCTCTCTCTGCTCCTCTCCCACTTGTGCTCTCTCTCTGTCTCTCAAAAATAAAATGAAAAAACAAATTGTTAATAAAAACTAAAAAAAATAAAACTTCATTTCTTAAGATGATAGGATTATTTTACTTCAGGTATGTTTCTTTTAGAGTTAACGTCAAGCTCATGTGTCAAAAGACTGCTTGACCCATATGGTATATATGGAATCCCCATATCAGTATCAACAACACCTGAAAACATTTCTTTCAATCGACATTTCAGAGCATTCCCAATGATCCCAAACTTTGGTATCCTAGGCATTTAAAGATTCCTGTTAAAATACCAACAGTTCAGTCAGAAGTTGATGCTATTAATACTAGATAATCATTTACTTCAGTAAGGTATAAGGAGGGGCACCCGGGTGGCTCAGTCAGTTAAGTGTCTGACTTCGTCTCAGGTCATGATCTCACAGTTTGTGGGTTTGAGCCCCACGTCGGGCTATGTGCTGACAGCTCAGAGCCTGGAACCTGCTTCAGATTCTGTGCCTGCCTCTCTCTGCCCCTCACCCCCCCTCAAAAGTAAATAATAAAAATTTTAAAAAAATTAAAAATAAAGTATAAGGATACATTTGATAGAAGTAGAAAGAAGAGGAAAAAAGAGCCCAATATGAACATATGTAACTGCTAGCTCATCTCTCACACTCTCTTTAGCTCTTTCTCCCCCTCTCTCTTTTTTTCTCCTCTTTCTCCCCTGCCCCCCCCCCCCCCCCCCCCCCCGCCACGTCTCCTCCCTTCCCCAAGCTGATTTACATTACTGCATCTTCTCTCCAACCTGGTGTTAAAGCATCCTAGGTCAATCCTGGGACTCCTCTCTACTTTAGTTGGTCACATCTAGTTCCATGACTTTAAATTCAATCTAGAAATGAACAACTCTATTTTTATCTCCAATCTCAACCACTCCTGTGAACTCCAAGCTCACAACTCCTACATTTCCTCTTTGATATCAAATAAGGATCTCAAATCTAACATGACAAAACTCACCATTTGAATTTCCCCCAAGCTTTCTCTTTCCACTCTCTTGTCTGTCAGTAAATGGCAGCTGCCTTCCTTTCAGTGTTAATGTCTCATCTCATCTGATCCTTCAAAATAAAATCCATGTTAATTATCTTCCCCTTCTTCCACCCTCCTGTTGTTCCCCACATTTCTCCGCCTTCTTCTCAGATCCCACCTCTTACCCTCTGCTGGATGGCCCTCAGCACTGCCATCCACACTGGCCTCCTACTTACTGCCACCACAGGGTATTTGCATTTGCTTTTCTGCCTGGAAAAGGCCCTCCTGCAGTTATCTGCACACCTTAATTCAAGTGTCTGCTCCATGATCACCTTCTCAAAAAGCCTTTCCTGAGCACAACTATGCGAAACAGCATCGAATACTCCATCCCCCTTACCTACTTTTAATTTTCTTTCACGGCCCTGACCACCTCTGGACTAACTACATATGTATTTGTGTCATTCTCTTGCTACTTAAACAATAGTTCCTAGAGGGTGGGACTTTGTTTTGTTCACTCTTGTGCCTCTGGTGCCTAGAACAGTGCCTGGCACACGGCAACTATTTGTTGAATGAATGAATTTCTGATACAGTGAGGCGCTCTAGATGATCAAAAAGCTGCATGATCGCTGCCAGAATGGCGTATAGGAGAGCAGAGAAGCAAGATCTAGTTGAGAATACGTAGGTCCTGGGACACCTGGGTGGCTCAGTCGTTTAAGCGTCTGACTTCAGCTCAGGTCATGATCTCACAGCTCATGGGTTCGAGGCCCACATTGAGCTCTGTGCTGACACCCCAGAGCCTGGAGCCTGCTTTGCATTCTGTGTCTCCCTCTCTCTCTGCTCCTCCTTGCTCATGCTCTGTCTCTCTCTCTCTCTCAAAAATAAACATTAAAAAAAAATTTTTAAGAGAATATGTCAGTCCTAAAGATAAACTTTGTCTATTATACACATTGCCTAAAGTTAGATCCGTATTGTATCATTTATTTTTCAGTGTGAAATCTCAGAGAGCCTCCAAGTTCTACACTATTCATGGGAAACACTTTAAGTAATTTTGACAATAAAAAATAGAGCATGATGCAACCTCCCTTCCTACTCACCTTACACTTTAACTGTATCCTCTTTGGAGTATGAGGTATTGTCTGCAGCACAGTCTTTAAATTTATTTCTCTTTTTGTGACTCCATAGAAATTAAAAGGTACCTTCTCCATTTGTATTCTTGGTTCATTCACAGCACAATTTAATGTGGAAACTCAGTGTTTTCATTTATCATGTGAGATTTGGACTTGAGTGTACGTGGAAGATTTAATGTAGAAGCTACCATAGGGAGCGAGAGTGAGGAAGCAAGCAGAGTGAACAGGAAAGGAGAAAAAGCCAGTACAAAGGGAGATGACCCAGGCCACTGCTGCCAGCAACAGTCTTAAGTCCAGTGGAGCTTCCTCAGAGGCCTGTGTAAAATTCCTCCCATGGTGGTCCACCTCAAGGCAGGAGAATAGAGCAAGGGTAGGCCTACTATGTATGGCCATGGGCCAAATCTGGCCGGTAGATTTTTTGAAAATAAAGTTTTATTGGAGCACAGCCATGCTAATTTGTTCATTTATTGCTTATGGCTGTGTTGGGGCAAAAAGGACAGAGCTTAATAGTTGCCACAGAGGGGCGCCTGGGTGGCTGAGTCAGTTAAACATCAGGTCATGATCTCCCGGTTTGTGAGTTCAAGCTCCATATCGAGCTCGATGCTGACAGCTCAGAGCCTGGAGCCTGCTTCAGATTCTGTGTCTCCCTCTCTCTCTGCCTCCTCCCCTTCTGATGCTTAGTCTCTGTCTCTCTCTCTCAACCTCTCAAAAAATAAATAAAACATTAAAAATTCTTTTAAAAAATAGTTGCCACAGAGACTATGGCTTATAAAATTTAATATAATTACCATCTGGCCCCTTGAGGAACAAATTTACCAGCCCTATTCTAGAGCATTTATCTTCAAGCTCCCATCCACCCTTGTTGGAAGATTTCTGGAGGAGCTCTGTCTCTCCCCTATTTCCTGGTCTTGCACATAAGAGAACCAAGTGATCTTACAGAGTTGAGAAGCCCCTGGCTAAATGTGGAAGTATGCTGCATGTGATCTAGGCTGGTTACTGTCAGTGAAAGCTGAGCCTGATCTGGCACAGAACTGCCCCTTGTAGCTTCAGCTGAAATTAAAACTGGACCAAGAGAATGTAAATCATGCCCCAGTGGCATCTACTAGTCTTGATTCCGAGATATGTTAACAAGTTTGTGCCCTGGTAAGTGAAAATCTATTTACAGATGAAAACACTTAACTAATGAGGATCCTAAATGAATGGGACTTTGAGAAAATTGACTTACTGATTGAGGCAATGATTACAAACTAATTGACTAGGGACTACTAATCCTAGCAATTTTACTAATGTACAATGAAGTCGAGTTTCCCTAACCTCTCCCATAAATTATTTTTATTCTCTTGCAAGCCATTAACACCCAAACAGTTTTTATTTTCATTTGACATTATTGTTCAATCTTATTTCTTATTCCACTGCCAGAAATTTAAAGAGATTTTGTGGTTGGGACGCCTGGCTGTCTCAGTCTCAGGGTCATGAGTTCGAGCCCCATATTGGGTGTAGAGATTACTAAAAAAAAGAAAAAAAAACTTAAAAAAATTTTTTGTGGTTTGGTATGTAATCTTCCAGATTTAAAACATTTTTCTATTTGACTATGTATCTATTTACATATGTTCAAAATAAACTATACCAACTGTTAACTAACTTGTTTTTCCCAAATGTAACATACATTAGACCTTCTTCCCTATCGGTGCAATAAAGATTCCTCATTATTTTTAATAGCTGTATAGTATTCCATCCATATACATACTTTAACTGATTCCTCTGATAAATGTTAAATTGTTTCTAATTTTTTGCTATTTAAAATGATACTCAAAAAACAAAATAAAAAACAAAGAAAGAATGGTACTCTACATACCCACTGAGCAGGTCCTAGTTTGTAAATACCAATCTCCACTAAATGGAACTAGGACTCCTAGGAAAATGGCTCATTCCAGTACCAGGACAAGGACAGTGAGCCTAGAGCATCTTATTACAGTGGAATGTAGGAAAGTATTCTGAAAATTATTGGATTATGTCAAAAGGACATAGAAGTTTACTTTAAATGGGTCCATTTGTCAAACCTGGTCTAAATTTGAGTACCAAAAAAAAAAAATAAAGATTAGGGGCGCCTGGATGGTTCAGTTGGTTAAGCATCGAATTCTTGGTTTTGGCTCAGGTCTGATCTCACAGTTTCTGAGTTTGAGCCCTGCATCGGGCTCCACACTGACAACACAGAGCCTGCTTAGGATTCCCTCCCTCTCCCCTCCCCTGCTCTAGCTCTCCCTCTCTCCCCAATGAAATAAAAAAAACTTTAAAAAAATAAAGATTATATCTCAATTAAGATAATATTGTTAATATTATATATTAATAAAGATTATTTTATTGACTAAAATTAGAAGTCACTAGTCCATACTGACAAAATCTAAAGACATGCAGAAAAAGAGAAAGCTCTTCCTTACAGTGGAAAGCAAATCATATAGAAGGAATGATGAGATTAGAAAATCACCATCAGGTTAACAATTGCCTTGGGTGTGAATCAACAACAGCACCTAAATTAGTGAGTGAAAGTTTGAGGCGGAACCACATTTTTTTTAGTCTCAAAGCATTTACCCACAAAAATACCTATTAGTTACAAAGAGAAATATGGTATTTTTACACTAGGAAAACCTGGCAAACACCTTAGCCAAGTGTTCAAAGTTAACATTACCAGGAAGAAGATAAAACTTCTTCTTCCGCATGTGCCTCCTGGTCTAATATACTAAGGGAAGGACTGAGTGGTAGTCGTACCGAAAGTGCATAACACGAACCTAATCGTGAGACTACATCAGACTAACCCAAAGGAAGACAAAGTCTACAACCTACCTGGCCTGTACTCTTTTAGAAATGTCAATGTCATGACATACAAAGAAAGACACAGAAACAATTCCAGAATAAATGAAACTGAAGAGACATGACAATGAACACAACCCATGGGTTTTCTTGCCCTACAGAACATTACTGGGAAAACTGAAGAAATCTGAATAAGTTCTCTAGGTGAGATAATAGTATTATATCATTATTAAATTCTTAACTTTGATAAATGTACTGAGATTATACAGAAATGTTCTGGATTTTTAGGAAATATGTAATGAAGTATTTAAGAGTAATGGAATACTCTGTCTACGACTTACTCTCAAACACTGCAGGAAAAAAAGTTGTATAAGGGTGTGTGGAGAGAGAAAAAGAAGAGAAGAAAACAAATGTAATAAAGTATTAATATTTGGGAATTTGGGATAAAAGTTATATTCTTTGGTTATTCTTGTGATTTTTCTGTAAGCCTCAGATTATGCCAAGAGTAAATTTTGTAAATAGTGTTCTAGTGAACATCAAGGTATGTACATTCTTGTATCATTCTAAAGCTGTTACTATGACATCAATTCCAAGTGGAATTGATAAATCAAAGAATATACACATTCTGGGTTTTTAGAGAAACTGAAAAAATTCTATCTTACTCCCATGTGCCATTTGCTAATCCACAAATGATATAGGAGATTGTCTGATTCTGACACTTTGACATCAATGTACGCTGTCCCTCTTTTGACTGCAAATCTGATAAGAAATGAGATCTCTTTGCTATTGGGGCTTGCTTTAGCAGATAGGTTGAATATCGCTTCATATATTTGGTAACCATTTGAATCTCATTCTCTGTAAAGTGTCTGTTCACATACTTTGCCATTTTGGGTGTCATTTTTTTCCTTAATAATTTATAAGTTATTATGTTAATAACAGTAACTGATGTTAATATTGATCATGAATGTTGATTCTACTAGTTTATCCTTTCTTCAACTTTTTAATCATGCCTTACAATTTTATGTAGTCAAATCAGTCTTTTTTGTAGGGATTAGGATTTCATGTCACATTTTTTGAAAGTTCAAGACTTTTTTAAAAGTTTTATATTGATAGAAGGGAAGTTAATAACAATCTGTAAACCAAATGCTCCCCATGTTCTATGTTTAAAACAATTGTTATAGAATAGTTCAATTTTCCTAGCTTGCTAAAGATTTATGACAAATTTGGATCCCAAGGACAGGTTTGGTAGATTTCCCCCTACATCCACTCCCCCATTCCAGTCCTACTGTAACAGATGACAATACATGTAGGGAAAATGCTGTCATCCTTTCCAAATAAGCTATCTTCTCCCAGAAATAATATCTTAGTGTAAATATCCATCTGGAGAGAATCTAGTTGTTTTCTGCTTAGATGGGGCTGGCAGGCAGTGTCAGTCCCTTTGATCCCTTGAAAGCACATGGGCCTGTGGGCTGCCATCCTCTTGAAGGATACTGTCATTCCCTGTCAATCCATATTAGACAAGGATAGTGTTTTGTAACAATTTATCTCCTTCAAGGTGATGTAGTTATTTTCTGCCAAGATTATGCTAGAGGATGTCATTACTTTTGTCCTGTCTGTCTCGTTATTTTTATTGCCAGAGAATGTTGTCATTTACCTTCACTGATAATCTATCTCTCTGAGAAAAGATTGTATTAATATTTTTGTGCTAGCTAAAAGCTTCATCTCTACACTGAAGAACATAGAAATAAGACTGCTGTCCCTGTTCTTTGAAGATGCTGTCACAAATAAACAATAAACAACCCTAAGGAGGAAAAAAAGGCTTTGAAAACAGCAACATGTTATGCATAGAGTATTCTTAAAAGAAAAGAGCATCTATATAAGTGTTCAATTATATGTAAATTAACATCTTTGGGTTTTTTTTATTTTTAAAATTTTTTTTCAATATATGAAATTTATTGTCAAATTGGTTTCCATAAAACACCCAGTGCTCATCCCAAAAGGTGCCCTCCTCAATACCCATCACCCACCCTCCCCTCCCTCCCACCCCCCATCAACCCTCCGTTTGTTCTCAGTTTTTAAGAGTCTCTTATGCTTTGTCTCTCTCCCACTCTAACCTCTTTTTTTTTTCCTTCCCCTCCCCCATGGGTTTCTGTTAAGTTTCTCAGGATCCACATAAGATAAATTAACATCTTTGAATCATGGTATATTGATTAAGAGGAACGATTTGGATTTCACCATTGCTAGCTAAGTAACAATGTGTGTCACATGCTGTTGTAGCTCACTTGCCTTATCTGTAATATAGAAATAATTGCTGTGCTATGTCCTAGTGTTGCCAAGATTTACATAGATAAATCCATGGAAAGTATTTTAATACTACTTATCAAGAACTCAAGGAACATTAGCTGTCATCATCATCATCAACAACATTATAAATAATTCTTATACATTGCAGTAATAACTATCTAAAATAATTAGATTCTAAAATAAGAGAACATACTTAATAGTATTACCTGTAATACACAAATGCCCTTTAGCTGGACATTGACAGCCATTGACTGAACTCAAGAACAACTAAAACAACAACAAAAAAATCTGTACAGCAGTTACAGAGAGGAATATTTCCAGTAATATGGTTTTAGTTGAGTCAAGCCTCTACACAGAATATTTGTCATTTTTGGATAATAGTATTTTGCCATTATTGCCTCTTTAACTGCAGAGGTTTGTAATGGACTTGCTGTAAATAAGTGAAGGCCTCTTCCTCATGATGTCTTCTGCCATTTTTTTGACCATTCTGGAAAAGGTGGCTCTATGACAACTCTTTCAATCAGACCTCGGACAGCTCCTCGCACAACCCCTTAAGTATCTCATCTGGTGACTCCCTAACTCAGTCTCTCTCTTGTTCAATTCCCCACTCCAATATTCCTCCTCCCAGCACCCCCAGCATTTAATTTAGAAGGATTTTATATTTACTCCCATTTCACATTTTGGAACAAAAACCAAGTTGCCAGGCAGTAATCACTATATGATGTATTAAAGGAGTTATATGTCACAGTAGATAACATAAATATAGCACAAGGGATAAGAACTAAAAAAATAAGTACAAAAAATGACACTTAAAGAGTTATGAAACTTAAAACTGACTTCTGTGTCTAATCTCACCAGTAGTTAGAATGACTGGTTCTATTAACATATTGGAGAGAATTACAAACACAGCATAGCTTTATTTAACATGATGAAGTAACTCATTATATCCCTGGAAACAATGGACATTGACTGAATAAAGATGGATTGATTCATTGGCAATTGAAATGCCCTACCCAATATGTGCTAACTAACGAAATGGTAAAGGGAGGCTATACCGGAGAGCAACAATTAACATGCTCTATGCCCTTTTAAAATTTATTGATATATGATTAAGACACAGTGAAATGCATAGATTTTAGGAGTACTTTCAGTTTTAACAAATGTAGACACCCATGTAATCCACACATTTCTCAAGATATAGGCCATTGCTCTCCTTAGGAAGTTCCTGTGCCCTTTTCCCAGTCAATCCCTCCCACCCAGAAAGCAACATTTTTCAGATTCCTATCACAAAATATTAATTGCACTTGGTTTAGAACATCCTGTAAGTGGAATCAGGCAATACTTACTTTTTGGATTCTAGCTTCTTCCACTGTATAGTATTGTTTGAGCTACATCCATACTGCAGAGTGTGACACTAATTTAATCCTTTTTTTCTGAATAATATTCCATTGTATGAATATACTAGTTTGTTTATCTATTCTCTGTTGATGGACACACACGTGGACAGTTTCCAGTTTTTACTATCATGAATATAGCTGCTATAAATGTTCTTCTACTTGGCTTTATATTGATATATATTTTCATTTCAGATAAACATCAGGAAGCACGATGTTATGTAAATATATAATTTTTAACTTTATAAGAAATTGCCACACTATTTCCCAAAGTGGTTTAACAGTTTTATTCCTACTGGCATTGTGAGAATTCTGAAAGTTCCATATCCTTCACAGCATTTGGTGTTGCAAGATTTTGGTGTTGTTGTTTTCATTTTAACCCTTCTGGCAAGAGGTATCTCCTTGTGGTTTTAATTTGCTTTCCTGTGTTTGATAATGCTGAGCAATAAGTATTTTTGTCAGATATATTACAAAGAATTACAAATATTTTCTCCGGGGTCTGTGAATCGACTATTCATTTCTTAGTGGTGTCTTTGGAAGAACAGAAGTTTTTGATTGTTCTGAACTTCAATTAACATTTTTTCCTTTTATGATTAATGCTTTCTGTGTCATTGCTAAGAGATTTTCATTTTACCCAAGGTTGCAAAGCTATTTTATAATGAATGCTTCTAGAAACTTTATTAATTTAGCCTTTATATTTAAGTCTATAAGTCCTCTTGAATTAATTTTAGTGTATAATGTGGAAAAGGTAGTGTAGGTGTGTTCATTTTTTTCCCATCTAGATATCCAAATATTCCTATAACATTGATCAAAAACATACTTTCAGCATAGAACCACTTGGGTACTTATAGTCATTTGTACATACATTGGTCTATTTGGGGGCTCCTTATTCTGTGCCACTGGTCCTTTTGTCTACATTTTGATCAATATCACACTATATCACTATACTTTCATAAGGAGATTTGCTTACTATACCTTTAGATAAGTCTTGAAATCAAGTAATGTTAAGCCCTCCAACTTCTAAGACTATTGTAGCCATTTTATATTCTTTAAATCTTTCACAAAACTTTTAGAACCAGCTTAACAATGTCTCAAAAAGTCTTATAGTCATTTTCATTAAGATTTCATTGAATATATAGATCAATTTGGGAAAAATTTACATCTTAAAAATATTGAATCTTCCTGTCCAAGAACATGGTATATCTTTATTTCTTTAGGTTTGCTTCAGTTGCTCTCAGCAGTGTTTTGTAGCTTTCAGTGTAGAAGTTCTACACATTTTTTATTAAGTTTATTCCTATGTATTTTATGATTTTGGATGCTACTACAAATGCTGATTGTTTTTTAAATCCTTTTTCAATTGTTCAGTGCTATTATAGGAAAAAATAATTGAGTTCTGTATACTAATTTTGGATTCTCAGCATGTTAAATTCACTTACTTTTAGTCGGTATTTGGAGATTTTTTTTTAGGATTTTCAGTATATAATATCATCTGAAAATAGTTTTACGTTTGCCTTCAAATTTTGTCTTTTTGTTTTTATCATGGAATTAGCTAGAATGCCTAAATAGTACGATGTTGAACAATAGTGGGGAAAGTTTTAACATTGCAACACTGAGCAGTAGACTTTTCATAAATGTGTCATATCAGATGAGTGAATTTTCTATCTGTAATTTTTTGTTAATTTTTACTATGAATATGTGCTAAATTTTGCCAAATACTATTTCTGCATTTCTTGCAGTGACTGTGGTTTTTTCCTACCTTAAACTATTAACCTGAATTAACGTCAATTTTTTAATGTTAAAAGAATCTTGCAGGGTGACTGGATGGCTCAGTCAGTTAAGTGTCCAACTCTTGATTTCAGCTCAGGTCATGATCTCATGGTTGGTGAGATCAAGCCCCTCATCAGGGTCTGTGCTCTCTCCCTCTCTCTCGAAATAAATAAACATTTTAAAAAAGAATCTTGCATTTATGTCTAAACCCCACATGGTCATGATCTATTATGGTTTTAGTATTTAATTTGATGTCCTAATATTTTGTTAAAGTTTTCTACATCCATGGTTAGAAGCAATATTAGTTCTTTTTTTTTTCTTGTGGCATTTATTATCTGGTTTTGGTAACAGCATTATGCTGGCTTTACAAAATAAATTGAGACGTGTTTTTCTTTTTTTCTATTTTCTGAAAAAGTCATGTAAGCTTAATATTATTTCTTTATTAAAATTTTTTTTTAACGTTTGTTTATTTTTGAGACAGAGAGAGACAGAGCATGAATGCGGGAGGGGCAGAGAGAGAGGGAGACACAGAATCGGAAGCAGGCTCTAGGCTCTGAGCCATCAGCCCAGAGCCCGATGTGGGGCTTGAACTCACTGACCGCGAGATCGTTACCCGAGCTGAAGTCGGACGCTTAACCGACTGAGCCACCCAGGCACCCCTTAATATTATTTCTTAATTAAATGTTTGATAGAACTCACCAGTGAAGACATCTGGGTCAGAAGTTCTCTTTGTGGAAAGGTTTTTATGAGAAGCTCAATCCTTTTAACAGCGTAGGGTATATTACCTTTTTATTGCTGTGTTAACAAAGTATCCCTAAAACTCAGCAGCTTAAAAGAACAAACATTTACTATCTCATGCTTTCTGTGGGTCAGGAATCAGGGAGAAGCTCAACTGGATGCTTCTGGCTCAGAATCTCTCACGAGATATCAGTCAAGCTGTCAGCCAAGGCTGCAGTCATCTGAAGACTCAGCTGGAGAATCCACCTTCAGCTCATTCACAGGTCTTTGGCAGGACTTATTTCCTCCCCTTGTGGGCTTCTCCTAGGCTAACTGCTGTCCTTACAAAATGGCAGCTGGCTTACCATTGAGTGAGTGATACAAGACAGGGATACAGATAGATACAGATACAGATACAGATAAGATATACAGAGAGATACCCATGATCTCCTTTGTAACTGAATCTCAGAACTGAACATGCATAATTTCTGTTGTATTCTGTTGGTCACAGAGGCCAATTTGTATAAAACATGTGAAGGGACAATACAAAGGTGTAAATACCAGTGTTGTTACATTTACAGATCAATACAGTTATAAACGGTGGAAAAATAAATGTATGCTTTTCATAAAAAGGAAGTATTCGCCCTAACATCTGTATGTATATTAGGAGTTTTATGCTTCTTTGTGACACTGATACAGAGAGGCATTGACAAACTGGAGTATGTAGGCAAGATAATAGACAACAGATAGTGCAGAGTGTTTCTCAAGTGCCAAATGAAGAATGGTACCTACAATTGGTTGAAAATTTGAAAATTAACATATTCTTTGATCTGATGGGCCTACCAGTAAGGATTTATCCTGAGAAAATACCTGGATAAGTACACAAAGGATTGTGTGCAAAGAGTCTTCACTGTGTTGGGGGTGCCTGGCTGTGACTTTTGATCTTAAGGTCGTGAATTTAAGACCTCACTGGGCATGGAACCTACTTTAAATAAACTAATTATTTTTTTAAAAAGCCAAGAATCGGGGTGCCTGGGTGGCTCAGTCGGTTAAGCGTCCGACTTCAGCTCAGGTCACGATCTCACAGTCCGTGAGTTTGAGCCCCGCGTCGGGCTCTGGGCTGATGGCTCAGAGCCTGGAGCCTGCTTCCAGTTCTGTGTCTCCCTCTCTCTCTGCCCCTCCCCCGTTCATGCTCTGTCTCTCTCTGTCTCAAAAATAAATAAATGTTAAAAAAAATTAAAAAAAAATAAAAAGCCAAGAATCTTCACAGTGTTATTTAGCAAAGAAAAATAGGCAAAGAACTTACTTGTTCAAACATAAAGGAATGTTACATAAAATTGGTATTTTATAGCCATCAAAATGATTTTCTAAAGGAATATTCATTAACATGAAAATATTTTTATTATTGGTTCTAAGTAAAATAAAAACAAGTCACAAAAATAGAATTGCCAGAGAATGATCCCATTGTAAGAAACATACATGTATGAAAAAACATCTAGGGGGCCCCTGGGTGGCTCAGTCATTTGAGAGTCCGACTCTTGATTTCAGCTCAGGTCAGGATCTCATGGTTCATGAGATCAAGCCCCATGTCAAGCTCCACACTGAGTGTTGAACCTGCTTGGCATTCTTTCTCCTCTGCCCCTCTTCCCTGCTGAAGTGCTCCCTCTCTCTCTCTCTCAAATAAATAAAAATGAAAAAAAAAATTTAAGTCTAGATATTATTACTCAAAATATTAAGTGTTATACCAGAATGGACATGTTTTAGTTTACCCAGTATCTATTTCTCCTTTTCCTAATAACAAGACCTAGACTTTGCAATTGTCCTTCTCTTATCCTCTGTTCAATGACTGGGTAGAATTAACTCAAACCCAAGTTCAACAAAGAAGTTGGCATATGACCTAATCTCAAGCAATCATTGTATTGCCAGCCAGCCACAGACATTGAATCAGCATTAGGATTGAGAGAGTCAAACCCCAGACTTTTGTATGAATAAGTCTAGAGCTAGAGTGGTTACATTGCTCCTTTGTGGAAGCCAAGAGATGGAGGGAGTACCTGGTGAGATCATTTGACTGTATATCTGCAGTCAAGCCCTAGTGTCCTCATCTCATTTAGGCTCCAATACCCTATGTTCTATCATCACCTTTCTCCCCACCACATACACCTCTACCCGACTTAGCTGCAACTCATGGCTTTTGGACTGAATTAGGAAAAAAGGAAGAAAAAGTGGAAGTGAAGGAGGGATGAATAGAGAGAGGGAAGAAGAAGGCTTGCATTTCATTCATTTATGAAAAGATGGCTATGTAAGAAATTAGGGAAAATTATTTTAGACAAATGAAAACAGAAGGGGAAGCATGACCATTGTCTTCATGGAGGTTAAGGACTCACATGTAGAAACAAAAAGAACGATTTTGAATTCAATGGTCTAAGTTACAGGGAGGCACATTTGCTTCAGTATAAGCAACATAGTGTTCTAACAATGAGAGCTGTCTAGAGGTAAAATAGGATGCCTTGTAAAGTTCGGAACCCCTTGTAACCGGAAGCATTGAAGCAGAGACTGGATGTCAGTCATCAGAGTTTTGTACAGGAGCTTCATCCCTGCTTTAAAAGAAGGGTAGTACCAAATGACAACTAAATTAGTTAACCTGGGTAGGTAACTAACTTGGGATCCCTGGGCTTTTGTTTCTTCTTTTTATTTTCCTAATCTGATAAATGAGTCTTTGCCCAGCACGCTTTTTAACATAATTCAAAAAATGTCTAAAAGAGCATACTTGGGGAAGGCTGTACTCAATTTTCTAGTAGCAAAAATAACTAGGTCCTGATCTTCTTGTGACTCAGAACAATCAGTAGTCAGTGCATTAAATACAAAGAACCTAACATGACACACAGTTCCCTTTTGAAAAATAAAGCTATTTTGAATTACACAGAGAAGAGAAATTTCCCTTGGATAAAATTGAAAACATTACATACCATATCAAGCAAAGAGAAACATTATATTTTTATCAGCATGGGACTCTAGAGTGTTTTTTATGAAAACATGAGCATGACAAAGTGAAAAAAACCCAAAAAATATTGATAAATTTCTGAACTGTCAGATTTTAGCTAATGGAGTAAAATCTCTCAGGTCCTTATGGAATAAATTTTACACATGAGTGTTCATTCCTTTAAGCACTAAAAGTTTTGTTTTGATAGAAGTCTTTTTACAAATATATGGGTATATTTGCCACTTTCCTGCCTTAACAGAGAATGCCAAAAAATAATAATTAATGTCTTAATGACCCACAGAACTACTGCTGTATACTCAACTCACGTGGAGTCCCTCAGACTCTTCTGAAGCATATATATATCCCTACATTAGCATGATCTTTTTTTTTTTTTTTTAGTTTTTTTTAATGTTTATTTATTTTGGAGAGAGAGGCAGAGAGAGACAGAGCATGAACAGGGGAGTGGCAGAGAGAGAGAGAGACACACACAGAATCCGAAGCAGGCTCCAGGCTCTGAGCTGTCAGCACAGAGCTTGATGTGTGGCTCCAAATCACGAATGGTGAGGTCATGACCTGAGCCAAAGTCGGATGCTTAACCGACTGAGCCACCCGGGTGCCCCCCTACATTAGCATGCTCTTAATGTGTGGTTTTAGTAGCGTCTCCTTTTTAAAGTTTTCTGGTTTTCTTCCTTACTATCAGACTCCAGTCTGTCATTCTTCAATGCTGCTAATAAATCTATCTCTGGCAGCCTTTTTTCCTGACATCAAGTTTGCTGCTTTTTTATCTGTTGCGGTTTTGAAAAATGGATAACTTAAGCAGACTAAGAACACACCAGAAAGATGAAATCAAAACGGTGGACAGAGTGCATGTGTGTGCTTCAGCTTCCTTTCCCAAATCCCTAGAAATGAAAGAAATATATGCTGTATGAGTACAATACAAGAATGCATGGCATTTTTACAATGACTTTATTTGAACTGTCTAACTCCTGGGAGTGACAAAACTGTGGAGTATCTTGGTTCATACCTTCTCCCTTCACTGGTGGGGCTAGAATTGAGGATTTTTCACGTAGAGACAATGGAAACCACATGGCTTGTGGGAAAGAGGCTTGACAAAAAACCAAACATGTTCAGGATGCCCGCACATGCTCCAAGGAGGCTTTCCCCACCACCATCCTGGCCACTTGTCGAATTTAAAAAAGCTTGGATTTTAAAATGAGAAACTGCCCCTTTTTAGTTTAACTTGAGCAGGATTCACATTTTCTTCAAGTTGATAGGGAAACAGCTTATAAGAATGGTAAGTTTTAATTTATGTTTAAATTATTAACTCCATAAAATATACCTTAGTAGTTTTGGAGCTACAGACTCATGAGTGTTTTCAGTTCCAGAAAATTCCAAGTTATCATTGCTTCCAGTGTTACCTCTGCCAGTCCCTCCATTCTCTTCCCCTAAGACTCTTGTTAGGAGTTGCAATCTTCAAATCTGTCCTCTTCATCTCTTCCTTGCCTTTTCATATTTTAATCTCTTTTGTCCCTCTGTGCTGTGTTTTGGGTGAATTCGGCAGGCTATCTTCTCATTCCCTAATTCTGTCTTTTCCTATGCCAGTGTGTCAATTATCTATTGTCTAAAGAATTACTTCAAAATGTAGTGGTTTGAAATAAGAACAATTTATTGCTTTGTGAATTAGTGGGTTGGCGAAGTGGCTTTTCTGATAGCCTTGTCTGGACCCCCTCATGCACTACAGCTACCTGGCAGGTCAGCTAGAGTCTTGGCTTCACTGAGCTGTGGGACAGCTGAGGTGGCTGAACCTCTCATTCCACATGATCCCTCCCTGCCCAGGAGGTAACCAAGGCTTCTTCCATGGTGGCTTTAGTGTTCCCAGTATGAGTGTGTAAGACCCAATACTTTCCAGGTCTCAACTTGCATCAATTTTGCTAGTGATCCATGGGCTAAAACAACTCACAGAGAAGTAGGCTCCTCCTTTGGATGGCAGGAGCTACAAAAAAAATGAATGGCCATTCTTCACAGTTTCCCATACCTGGCTAGAATTTATTCATCATCTACATTTTGTATTGCAAGTATAGTTTTTCATTTCTAATATTTGTAACTCTTTTATCATATCCATATATTCTCTTTTTATGCCTATTTTGTTTCATAAAATCTTGCTTTGTAATGAATGTAATTTTTTATTTCTTTCTTTGAAAGAAAAAAACTTATTTAAGATCTTTGTCATCTTGTGCCATGGAACTGATTTCATTTGGGGTGAATGTATGTTCTGCTTGTTAACTTTGTTGGCTGTCTTGTTCTTATCCTTACTTTTTTTATGAGGTTCATTTTGAGGGTTAGATTTTGTTGTGATTTGTTGTTTCAGTCCTCAGTCTCTCTCTTCCACCTATCCTACTTTTACTTTTTCTCCCACTCTTTCAGACCTCTGGTCCAGAATTGAGTCTTATAATGTGTTTTGGGATCTCACGCTATTACGACCTATGGGTTTATAATGGATTTAGGCCCAGGGCCAGAGGACAGCTTGACTCAATTTCCAGTCACAAGTCTCCTTGCTTCCTGCTTGCTTAGCTACACCTTCCTGTGAGCCCCAGACAGAGGGTCAGCAGCAAGAAGGTGGAGGGTAAAAATATGGGGCCTTTCCTATTTCAGCTTCCTTTCATAGGGGTGAGTAAGAAAGTTTCCACTCCAGCCACTGGCTTTAAGCTATGAGTCAGCCCAAGTCCCCTGTCTCCTACGGAGGATTTATAATCTTCATTACCAATGGGAGCCATCCTTTCCCCACTTCTGTTTCCAGACTCATCATCTGGCAGGCCTTCAACTTCAGTCCCACTTATTCATATTTCTATTGGTTTATGAGAGATGTAGATGTTTACATGTTGTGGATTCTGTCTACGGATTTTACATTTCATCTGTTATGGCTATGGGTTTCAACAAGATGAAGTGTATTACACATGAATTTATTACCCAACTGACCAAAGTCCCACAATAGTTTTAGCAAAGCGCCTCATATTAAACTCAGAAGTACATGACAAGCACAGGACAAGATGTTCAATTATGAACCATTAAGGAAGTATAAATTAAAACCACAATGAGGTGTTAACCATGTGATTATTAGAATTGCTAAAATTATAAGTCTGATCAATACCAAGTGTTGACAATGAGGTACAGCAAGAGGACTTTTCATACACATTGGCAGGAATGAAAAATCATACAACCAATTTGGAAAATAGCCTAGCAGTTTCTTAAAAAGTTAACACTTAGGTACCTACATATGATTTAGCCATTCCACTCTTGGGTATTTACCCAACTAATGCATTCATCCATATAGACACCTGTACATGAATGTTTACGACAGTTTTATTTGTAATGACCAAAAATCCAAATTCTGTCAACACCTGAATGGGTAAATAAATTGTGATATGTATATACAATGGAATTCAACTTGACAATTGAAAAGAATGAACTATTAATAGAGTATAGAATGAATGAATCTCAAAAGAATTAGCTGAGTGAAAGAAGCCAGACAAAAAAAGAATACATACCATATGTTTCCTTTTATAAGCATTCTAGAAAATGCAAACTAGGGGCACTTGGGTGGTTCAGTCAATTGAGCGTCTGACTCTTGATTTCTGCTCAGGTTATGATCTCACGGTTGTGAGACTGAGCCCTGTTGTGGACTCTGTGCTGTGCATGGAGCCTGTTTGGGATTATCTCTCTCCCTCTCTCTCTCTCTGCCCCTCCCCTGTTCATACGTTTTCTCCCTCTCTCTCAAAATAAAATAAAATAAGGAAAATGCAAACTAATGTATAGTGACAAAAATTGGATCAGTTGTTGTCTGGAGATGGAGATGGGAAACAGAGTACAGTAGAAGGTAGAAATTACAGAGTTATGAAGGAACTTTTCCTGGTGATGGACATGTCCATTATGGTGATGGTTTCATAGTACTTATATATCAAACTTAAATTGTAAACTTTATATCCAGTTTATTATATACTAATTATGCATTAATAAAACTTTTAAAAAATAATTTGATGCTATATATTTCTGAGCTAGTTTAACTTGGACATGCTCGTTTCACTTAAGAGAAAATTATAATGTTGACAAAAATATTAACAATGACAACTAACACTGGGCACTTTGCCATGCCAGTTATTATGTTAAACATTTCACTTAGGTCATCTCACTTGGTTCCTTCAATAAACTTATCAATAAGGAATTACTAAATATCCCATTATCCAGATAAAATAGTCAAAAGACGAAGTAACTTGCCTAGGAGGTGACATATAGGTAAGTGCCCCAAAATGCGATTTGAACCATAAACTGTGGTTTTGAACCATAAACTGTGGCCCAAGCTTTGAACATTTACCCCTAATTGGGCAAGAAGGACAATTTGTCTCACTCTTACTCAGTTTCCTAGTCTTATCCTTTAAAACTGCCCTCCCTCACCCTTATTTTTATCTGCTCCTAGGAAAGTCTAAAAAGCTTGTTCCCAAGGATGGAGGTTGAGAAAGAGCACAACCTTTTGGCTATGTCTCACCAGGTTACCTATGTAAGGAAAACTGAAGGACTAAAATTATGGGGTATCCTTGCTAGTTTATACATCTGGTGATCACCTTTGCTTGTCTTTACTGGACTATTTTACACTTTTGTAGAGATAGAAATTGTAGAAAATGAATAATAATGCAATAATTCCTTTCCATAGAAATGCAAATTGTCTGGTAAAATGCTATATTGATTATTGCTCTCTAGACATTGACTTCTTGTAGCCTGTGTTTTATTTATATATATATTCATTTCAGCATTTCTCATCTGACTATAAGTTGTCTTTTAAACTACATAAAATCTTTGACATGTGTTCATTTTTGTTTGTATGAGAGACATGATTTTATCCTTTAAAAATCTATCCTTTTGGGGAGTCTGGGTGGCTCAGTTGGTTGAGCAACCAACTTCAGCTCAGGTCATGATCTTGCCATTTGTGGGTTTGAGCCCCACGTCGGGCTCTGTGCTGACAGCTCAGAGCCTGGAGCCTGCTTCGGATTCTGTGTCTCCCCCTCTCTCTGCCCCTCCCCTGCTCATGCTCTCTCTCTCTCTCTCTCTCTCAATAGTAAATTAACATTTAAAGATTTTTTTAATCTATCCTTTAATACATATATATTATAATTTAAAATAATTCTAAAAATATATTACCTAACAGAGCAAGCAACTTACTGAGTTTAGTGATCTCTTCCTAACCCTGTCCAACCACAAAATTCCCTTTGTATAGACTTTCAATGACTGTGAGGATTTCAATTCTAATGTAAGACAATGGTGAGCCCCTCCCTTTGCATCTAATTACATAAAGTAAAATTGGGGAAAGGAAAATAGAGACTAGACACAAAATAGAGTTGGAGAAGTAAAAATGGGCTTCCCTTTCCGTAATGGAATATAAAGTTTAAAGAGAAGAGGAGGAAAAGTAAATGCAGATTTTAAGATTGCCTCCTTGTGACATCTGTAAGGAGAAAGGAAGGAAGCCAAATACATGTTCTTTGGCTTGAGGTGATCATAGAAAGAGCTGAGACCTTATAAAACTGAGTATTTGGAAAGAAAGTAAGAAATACCTGCTCTCTGATGATGAATATATTAAATACAGATGACTCACAGTTTTTTCCAGTACAAATATCCAAGTTGTTCTGCGTCCCTTAGTTAAGGCAATAAGGTGGTAAGACAAAGCAGATGAGGAGGCCTGACAATGATGCAGGTGCCTGGAGCATAAGATTAAATAACGATAGGCACAGAAAATCAAAAAAGCATTGGTAGGTCTAGAAGTGAACAAAAGCTTGTTATCCAGGTTATCTACCATAAAAGAAAATAAATGTATGGATATGTGGTTAAAACTAAAAGAGGGAAATTTTGAAAGTTTTCTAGAAGAACAGTAAGTGGGAATTGAATATAGCATATATTATTTAAGGTATGTAAAATATCATTGATGCTGTTCTTATAAATAAATCATGTTTTATCTAAGATGACATTAAAAATATTTAACAACCTTAAGACAGAAGGAAGACCTATATTGAAGGATGCAGGGCCCAGTGGAGCAAGGTTCTGGAGGCCGTTTGCTGTGCCTGACATTGAGCTGGGATTCATGGGGGATGATAGAGAATCCAATAGCCCTCAGGGAAATAACCAAGATTACTAGGGCAAGTGTCTGGCATTTGGAAGGCTTGGGGTAGTGGCTATTTACAAATTGCATAGAATTGTTTTCCATTTTAATTAAAATGCCTCTCTCTTTCTCTCTCTGTCTCTCTCTCTCATAAGTATACTTGGTACTGCTCACCTAAACAGAAAAAAAACAAAGAACTGTAAAAGAACTGGTCACTGCATGAGTTAGGAATGTGCAGAGCTACAAATAAGAGAAAACTCTACCACAGGGGCTTAACAGAAATGTTTTTCATGTCATTAAAAAAAACAACAAAAACAAAAAAACCCACTAAACCAGACTAGATATGAGCATTCCAAGGCTTGGATATAATGATGCATAGTGACATCATCAGGGACCCAGTCTCCTTCCATCTTCATGTTCCTCTATCCTTAGCCATTCTCATCATGCTTGTTGCCTCATTGTTGCAAGATGATTCTTACCCCACCACACTTCACATCTGTTTCAGGAAAGAATGAGATGGAAAGGTGAAGGAGTAGTACCTATCTCAGGAGATTAGGTGCACAGCAGACACTTGTCTGCCTTTGGCCAGAAGTGTCACGTTATCTACCCTACATGCCATGGCAGCATCAGGAAGTCAGTATTTTTAGTGATGCACTTTGTTGCCTTGAACAAAATGAGAATTCATTAGTAAGGATGAAGGGGAAAATAAGTATTGGTTGGATAAAAATATACTACACTCATCTAAAACCTTCATCAAAACTCGGATAGAATTGGCTCTAGCAATGAATTCTTAACGTTTACAAAAAAGTCTTAAAATAGCAAAGTACAGTTCAGTCTGCTACGGGTTTTTAAATAATGTATTGTGTCATTCAGTAAATGTTGTTATTTTTAAATTTCACATCTGCAGGGATGTATGTAATCACAACCTCATGTTTAAGTGGAATCCATTGTATTACACATAAGCTGTTTCCAAACATGTATAACTAATCAAATTTTTAAGCCAAATTTCTTCATCCATGCAGAAAAAACACTCCTCATTGATGTTCATATAAAAGCTTTTCATGAATGGAAGATTAATTTTGTAGTGTTTGAGGAGAGAGAAAGGGCATAATTTAAAAATTGTAAAATTATCTTAGTTGAGGCAGTAAAATGTAAAGGAATTTTCAACTTAAAAAACATTTTAATTTCAGAGTTACTTGCCCCTTTAAGTTAGTTTTATTTTGTTCTTTGATTCTGCAGCTTTTCTAAGGTGATCTTCAGTTTCCATTCTGTCTTTCTCTATTTTTGTTTGACTTAATTTTTTTCTCCATTTCAGAATGGAATTTTTATAAGAGTGGCAGATTTTTTTTCCCAAATTGCCCAACATTATGTATCTCTATTCTAGAAAATGGGATTCTCATTTGTCTCTGCAAAGAGGCTTTTCATGGTTTCTAGTGCAGCAAATGCAATTCAATAAGTTATGCTCCCAGTTTAAAAACATCTATGATGAAATAATGTGTAAGAGTTCATTGGAGAATAACCCTTGCATAAAACGTTTGAGCATCGCTTATTTAGTCTGAATCCCAGTTTGGGAAGAAAAATGTTTTCAGAATAGTTTCCTTTTGGTAACTGTTAATACTGCTGGATCCTCTCCTTTAAATGCAGCAGAGAGTAGAGGGGAATCCAGTAGAGACCAACATACACAGTTAAGACCCTGATACTCACCTATAGCACATATAGTGCTATAATGCCTCAATCAAAAACTGAACATTTCTCTGAGAAATAAAACTGGAGGCCAAAAAAGTGACATTTCCAAGAGAGATGTTGGTTCTATATTCAAGCTATACCTATGTTCAATTCAACTGAAATATATATCACATTGCTTGAAGTCCATTTACCCTAAATTTATGTCACTTATGACCAATGTGTGGTGGTGATCTCCTTTCCTTCTTTTCCTTCTCAAGCCCAGACAATGCCTATTTGGCATTGAATGGACCCAGTGAGTCATCTAGGTCTCATCAGAGATAACTGTAAACTTGGCCAGAATTTGTTATCACTGTAAAATGTCCTATCCTGCTAGTGTGAGTATAAGTTGGTTCAACTTTTTGGAAGATCATTTGACAATGCATCAAGAGTCTTTAAAAAACACAGCACTTCTACTTTGTGCTCACAGCTGATCATCTTTGGGTAAAGTAGATTTGTATACAGATGTTTATCATAGTATGTTTATAAAAGAAATAATGAAAAAAACCTCTAATTATTAGGTTATTATGACATAACCTAATATATGTGATTATGACCAAAGATAGGGGGGAAAGGTAAAGTTTGAAATAGTATGTATTGCATGACCTGCCTGAGTTTTTAAAACTATTCATACAGTAAGACCCAACATAGAAAATTGTTTTCCTGAAAGAAAATTCAACCATGTCATATCTAGGTAAAGTGAGTGCAAACCTTATACACATAGCTGATTAATTATTTTGATTAAATTCCTAAACATAGAGACGATCCAGTATACAGTTATTTTTAAATGGTTTATATCACATTTTCAAACGACCATCCATGAGTGTTACACCAATTTATGTATTTTTATTGTAAGCAAGCCAATTTTCTACTCAGGTGTACCTAGCTTACAAGGTCTTCTTTATATTTTTCTTTTTTTTTTTTTAAGTGTATCTATTTATTTTGAGAGAGACAGAGATGGTGCAAGTGGGGGAGGGGCAGAGAGAGAGGGATAGAGGGAATCCCAAGGAGGCTCCTCACCATCAGTGTGGAGCCCAACGCAGGCTGGAACCCACAAAACCGTGAGATCATGACCTGAGCCAAAACCAAGAGTTGGGTACTTAACCAACTGAGCCACCCAGGCACCCCTATATTTTTCTTAATTGCCCAAATTATCTACATTAAAGAACAACATTTTAATAATAAAAAAATACTTATACACATATGAAGCTACAGTATTGAAAATGCAGATCAAATAAGATGGAACATCTTGTCCTTCAAGAGTGATTATCAAGTGCTTCCTGGAATCTGTCTGAGACGCACACATTAACCTCAAGTATCTGTCTACCTTCCTTTTTTGACTAATTGGTGTTTCTACTTGCGTCTCATCATCCACCTTACATTAAAGGTGCCAAAGGGGCACCTGGGTGGCTCAGTTACTTGAGTGTCAGACTTCGGCTCAGGTCATGATCTCACAGTTCATGAGTTCAAGGCCCACGTTGGGCTATGAGCTGTCAACACAGAACCCCTCTTTCTCTGTTCCCCTCTTTCTCTGCCTCTCCCCCGCTCATGCTCACTCTCTCTCTCTCTCTCTCTTTCTCTCTCTCTCAAAAATAAACATTAAAAAAAAGAAGTGCCAAAAATGGGACTCCCAGGCTACCTCCTACTAGCATCATTTCTATTACTGGCACCATTCTTCTCTCACACTTGAAACCTTTGAGCAATCTTTGACTTCTCCTTTCTTGCCTACCATATCCAGTTACCACTGAACCTGTTCTCTGTCCTTTTCTATTCCCATGGCTCCCACCCTAGCATAGGTTTTCATTACCTCTTTCCTGCGACAAATACGTATTTAGTGCCTACTGTGCACAAGGCTATGATACTGGGACAGAGGCTGTTCCTACCCACATGGAATGTCTAGTCTAGCAGGGTGGATAGACAGTAAATGGCAAATTACAGAATTAATCCTACAACTACAACTGTGGTAATGCTTGATGGAAGAAAGTCTGACAGTTTTAAGAGCAAGTAACTAGAGAGAACATTATCTAGTCTGCAGAGCTCAGGTTGAAGATGGCTGGAGGAAGTGCCTTTTTTTTTTGAGCTCTGAAGTGGAGGCATTAACTAAGTGAAGCAAGGAGAGAGTAATCTAGGCGTAACGAACGAGGTGTTCAAGAAAACTGAGGAGGAAAGGACTTGGGGCGTTCAGAATACTGGGACAAAGCCAAGTTGGATGGAGGGCAAAGAGAGGAGGAGAATGATTTGCCCTGAGGCTGCCAAGGTAGGGTGGCCAGATCATCCAGCCCTTTGTAGGCTATGTACTACATTGTAGACATCAAACAGGATAAAATTTGCCTCTCTGCCTCCGGGTTACAGCCTCTTCAATTATTCTCGCCCACTAGAACTAGATATATCTTTCAAAAAGATCTGCTGGAACACATCAGTTTCCTAACACAAAGAAAACTGGAAAAAAAAAGTCACTTAGTAACTCACCACTGCCTATGAACTCAGGGAGATTCTTAGGCTTTGGTGTAGGCTGAATTGTGTCCCCATCAAAATTCATATGCTGAAGTCTCTACCCCTAGTATCTTAGAATGTGACCTTATTTGGTAATAGGGGACATGGGATCATTGCAGGTGTAATAGTTCAGATAAGGTCATTCTGGAGCAGGGTGGAATCCTCATCCAGTATGACTGGTGTCCTTATAAAAGGCGAAATTTGGGCCCAGACATATGCACACGGCAAGAACAAATCAAGGAACTACCAGAAGCTATGAGACAGTCCTAGAATAAATCATTTGCTATCATGTCCAGAGGGAGCATGTCAGACTTCTGAACTCCACGTGAGGCAATAAATTTCTGTTGTTTAAGCCATTCAGTTGGTGATGCTGTTACAGAAATCCCAGCAAACTAGCACCAACTTTTAACTTGAAATTTTTCATTTGAGATAAATTGAACTGTTGTCCTCAGACATACAAGAGGAATACCATCTTTCTTGTTTTCCTTATTTCCTGACTAAAATAATCTCTCTCTCTGCTTATCTGTATCAGTTTTTCCTTATAAAGCCGACCTATGGGAACCCCCTTCTCTTCTGAAGCCTCATATAATTATTTTTTTAATGTCATATTCATGCAACTCTTGTAAGCTACCTTAAATAATTTAGGGGACATGATGAAGTAAAATAAATGGATAAAAAGTTAGTGTGGTGTCTAATTGCAATGCTGTTCATTATCTATTATATGATACTCCATATTGCCATTTTGTTATGGCTTTGTCTCGTCTCTCCAACCAAATTGTGTCCTTCACGATCTTTCTCTACTTTTTTGAATCCCTGAAAGTAGTCAACCAAACCCTACTTGTTTACCTGAAATAGGAGCCCCTGACTGACCTCTTGTGAAAGGTGATCTAGCTGATTTCCAGGTAGTAGCGACCGTGATGCTAACTTGACTCTGGGCCAGGTGCTCCAATGCTTACTCTCAGTATTCACCTTCAGCATCCTCTGGGACAATTACAACACTTCTTTTCCAAAGGTCCCCCAGGGCTTTGGAGAACTAAAACTAGATCTCTCTCAAGAAGGGTAAGAAAACATAGGCCTGAGAGGTACATATATTAAAGTGTATTCAATTTCAAAACCATTATTTAAGGAAGAATATTGAAGAATGGGTACGTGCTTTTCATGTTGTAAGTCTAGTTCTATTCAATACGGATAAAGAGCATGGAGCCAATAACATACAATTGCTTTTAATCATGACTGGAAATTTTTGGTATGATTCAGACACAGGCATTTGTTTATTGCTGCTTTTTCAAGGCACATGAAATTCAGTCTTGTGTTCTTACCTATTTCTTTTTTAAAGCCCATCAGAAATAGAAAGAAATTACTATTTCATGATAATATTACCTTAACTGCTAGTTTATTTTAAGGAATCACACCAAACCACCTAGAGACATACGTAAGTGGAATAAGGTTAACCTGATAATTAAAAGAACATTATTTCCCCTTCAGTTAAGAGATGAAGTCAGATGATGCTAATGGTAATAGTTAAATACAATATCCATAGCAAATGATTGTTTTCGCTTGTTATATTTTGATGGTAAGGAACTTTTGGTTTATGTTGGGAACTAAGGCATTAACCTGACTCTAATTTCAAAATAGGCATAAATCATAACTATTAATTTTTTTTTAATGTTTATTTATTTTTGAGAGAGAGAGAGAGAGAGAGAACTGGAGGGAGAAGGGCAGGACGAGAGGGAAACACAGAATCCAGAGCAGCCTCCAAGCTCAGAGCTGTCAGCACAGAGCCCGATGCAGGGCTTGAACTCACGAACCTGAGATCATGACCGGAGTCAAAGTCAGATGCTCAACCGACTGAATCACCCAGGTGCCCCCTGTTAGATAGATTGTGCCCATAGTATATTGTCTCAAAAGCCACCTCTACATAATATACATCCATTTTAAGCATTGAGTTTAAGGAGACAAATACTTGTCTCCCTTCTATGTGGACTCTAAAATAAAAACCAAACTCCTAAAAACCAGAGAACATTTGTGTGGTTGCCAGAGGTAGGGTGGCAGGTGGGGGAATTAGGTGAAGGTGGCCAAAAGGTACAAGCTTCCAGTGATAAGATGAATGAGTTCTGGGGATGCAATGCACAGCTTGATGACTATAGTTAAATATACTGCATATTTGAAAATTGTGAAAAGAATTGACTTTGTCACAAGGGGAAAAAAATATAACTATGTGAGGTGATGGTTGTTAACTAATCCTACTATGGTGATCATTTTGCATGTATACATATAGCAAATCATCATGTATACCTTAAACATACACAATGTTATAGATCAGTTGTATATCAATAAAACTGGAAAAATAGTTTGAACATTATTTTAAGGGCTTTCTTCTTTGCTATGTATTTTCACCACTGTAATTTTGTGCATTTTAAATATGCTGCTATTTTGTTCTGTTTAAAATATCCAAAATATAGAGAATATGTATTGGTTGGCAGCCTGTAAGATGGCCCCCAATGATCCCCACCTCCTGATATCCACACTCTATCACCTCCCTTTGAATATGCACTGGACTTAGTGGCTCACTGCTAACAAATATAGTATGACAAAAGTAATGTCATACCCCTTTTGATATTAGATTATAAAAAGACTGGCTCCTGTCTTGGATTCTCTTGCTCACTCTCTCATTCTCCCTTGAATCTTGCTCTCTTTTGAATGACCTTGGGAAAGCCAGCTGCCATAATGTGAGGCTGTTCTGTGAGAAGGTGCATGAGAGTGATCTTGGAAGTAAATCTTCTGACCCCCTACCGAGAGCCACATGAGTGAGCTTGGAAGTGGATACTCCTTCAAGAGGAGTCTACTTCCCTGGCTGACAGCTAGCTTGCAACCTTAGGAGCGACCTTGATCCAGAACCATCCATCTAAGCTACTCAGATTCCTGATCCGCAGAAACTGCTTGAAGTGATAAAATGTTTGCTGTTTCCAGCCACTGAGTTTTAGGATAATTTGCTACATAACAGTAATAACTGATACAACATAACATTGTGTGCTATGTAGGACATCAGTTTTCATTCTGTCTTGAAATTTGCCCAGTCAAGTTTTGGGTGTTGGGAATGGGCTGCTAACTATATTAAATTTGGTCTTCTGTGGATAACTACATCATTATATAGTCTGATTTTCAGTGATTTCCATAATTAACCTTAGAGGACTACAATGTCCTATTGTGTTTTGTGTGTTGAGGGTAAATTTATATCAAAGATCTTGGTGAAATCTTAAAATGTCCAGAACCTCCATATGTTTGGAATATGTTATATGGCTTGTTCATTCCTTCATTCATTCCCTTTATCATTAATTCAGGTAGAAAACATCTGTTGAGTCCATGTTATGACCAGGACTTGTATTAGGCAATCCAGATACCAAATGGAATATTACTAATCCTGCCCTCCAGAAACTTAAGGTCTAACAGGGTAGACAACAAATAACAGTGATAACAGAGGGTGGTGATTGACAGAAATAACAGTTGGCCCTGGATGCTGGTGCATTGAGGAGGGGCATTAGGGTGATAAAAGAAAGCTTCCTTTAAGAAGTCATGACTGATTTTGAGTGATAAATGGGATTTAGTCAATGAAAGGAAAGCATGAAGGAAGTATTTCAAGCAGAAGGAAGATGTATGTCACAGAACAGTAGAAACAGAGTTTGCAATTTTAAAGGCACTTCAAGTTGTTTATTGTAGCTGTAAGGAAAAAGGTGTGACCGTGAGAAAAGAAGCTGGAAAAGTTGGCAGGGGCAGAAATTAAAAAGATTTGTGAAACAATTTAAGGATTCAGATAAACCCGTTTGTTCCCAGAAGACTAGCTACATTAGGATCACCTGGAACACTTATTAAAGTTATAGATTCCCACATTCCCCCAGAGACCCCTTTAATCAGATTCTGGAAACAGAATTAAACATTATAGTAAGCTGGTCAATGTTTCTAAAATTAGTGTAATATAGGGACTGTTTTTAATAGGAAAAGCAAACTGGAACTGGCCACCAGTATTTCCAAATGAAATTCAAAGAAAAATTGTGGGGACACCTGGGTGACTCACTCGGTTAAGTGTTTGACTCTTGATTTTGACTCAGGTCATGATCTCACAGTTTGTAAGATTGAGCCCTTCATTGGGCTCCACACTGACAGCACAGAACCTGCTTGGGATTCTCTCTCACACACTCTCTCTCTCTCTCTCTCTCTCTCTCTCTCTCAAATAAAGAAAATAGATGTAAAAAGAAATTGTGAAACCAATAAAATTTAAATCTAATAACACTCATTTCAATTGTGGGATGGAGTTGTTTATTGAGCTCAATTGGAGCTTCCTCATTGACTATAACTCTGCCTCCTGTTGCAGCACTAGATCTTCAGAGTTCAGCATGTTGATATGATTGTGCATCATGTAATGACTTCATTTATCCCACACTTTTTCCTATTTGAACTACTATGAATTCTAATTTATATGACCCATTTGATGTCATTTGACCTTCACTTAAGAATGTTTTGAGTATTGAATCTATGTACTCAATAGGATTAAGTTCATTTACAAGTGATCAAAATCCAAATACTTAATTTAAAATGGATAGATGTTTATTACTCTCTTGTATATGTTTGGGAAGGTGATACAGTTTGGTATAGTCTCTACAGTATCAGAGACCCAGGCTTCTTTTGTACTGTCATTTTGCCGGCCCTAAATGGGCCTAAATGAGCCCTAAATATCTCATCAGCCAAGAAGAGTTCAGGCATGAGAATATATTCTACACCACAGAATAGAGAAAAATGAAGGAAAAGGATGTGCATTCTCTCACTAAGGATGCTCTCCAGTGGCTGCACATGCCACCTCCTTATGTCCTGTGGTCACACCTAGCTGCAGGGGATGGTGGGAAACAAAGCCTTTCTTAGAGGCTGCCTTTTGGTTCTGTTACTGAGGAAACAGGAACAATTGATTATTGACAGATTATTGGTAGGCAACTTGCAATCTCTGTTATACTTCATTGTGTTTTTTTCATCTTTAGCCCACAACCCAAATAGTTATACTAGTCTTCTTGCATGTTATCATAAACATAAAAATAGACAAGGACACTGAATAAGGTAGTCATTGAGATCATCCACATTATGCTTGTTTAAATTGCTCTAGATCATCACGAAAGTAAAAATACAAATGTAAACATATCTTATTCAGTTATGAAAATGAAATGACAAAATGAGATCCAGCTTAAGCAAAACTACCAGTGTTATAAAAATCACAGACTTGAAAATCAATGCTAGACGATGTAGAGCCATTGAAAATTTTTAAGTAAGCTTATATTAACAACAATATTCTTTCTCAAAATGAGAGAGGCTATGGAGAGCAAGGCCCAAATCTTGGAGGATTTGCTTTTTAAAAGCATATGAGTATATCTCCTGACTTTGTGATATAACAGCAGAAAGTAAAGTTTGATAAGATCTCTGGAACTTCGCAGAAGGTAAAGGAAGAAAGCATCTTAGAAGGCATAGGTTGCAATGTTGACAAATACTGCTTTAGGAAGACCACTCTGACAGGAGTGTGAAAAATCATTTGAAGATAAAGCCAGTAGGAAGGAGTCCAATAAAGAGGCTATAGAAGTTATACAAAGAGAAAATAAAAGACCTGAACTGTCACTAAAGTGGAAATGAAGAAGAGCGAGTCTTTGTTGACTTAACATTTTCTGGCTTGGACCATGTGAATGTGGACGGTCTTGATATTTGCCGAGTCCCTGAACATAGGAGGAGATACAGATTTCATTTGCTCTTGTACTAAATGACCTTTGTTTGTTTCAACTAGAAATCACTCTAGTGATGGAGAAAAACGTATGAACAAATAAATATGAATTACAAATTGTGGTAAAAAGAATAAAGGGGAAAACTAGTATGCTAAGGGACACTGAGGGGATTTATATATAATAGTGTTGTTGTGGAAATTGTATTTTTAGACATTTAGTTTTTAGATAATGACAGAATATCTTCTTGGAAAAGTTCCAAAGCAATGTATGCAGAGAATGGAACTAGGAAGAGAAACTGGTCTTAGGGTTAAAGACTTGGGTTTCACCAGTGGATTGGCATTAGTTAAAACCATGGATCTCAATTACAACCCAAGAGAAAATGTGTAGGGTTATCAAACTGTCAATTAGTTAAAGAAGAGTGCTTTTTCACTATCGACAATAGCCAAAGTATAGAGTCCACATGTCCGTTGACAGATGAATGGATAAAGAAGATGCAGTACATATATGCAATGAAGTATAACTTGGCAATCAAAAAGAATGAAACCTTGCCATTTGCAACAACATGGATGGAACTAGAGTGTATTATGCTAAGCTAAATCGGTCAGTTAGAGAAAGACAAATATCACAAGACTTCACTCATATGTGGAGTTTAAGATACAAAACATATGAACAGAAGGGAAGGGAAGCAAAACAATATAAAAACAGGGAGGGGGCAAAACACAAGAGACTCTTAAATTTACAGAGAACAAACTGAGGGTTGCTGGAGGAGTTGTGGGCCAGGGGATGGGCTAAACAGACAAGGGGCTTTAAGGAGGACACTCACTGAGATGAGCACTGGGTGTTATATGTAGGGGATGAATCACTGGATTGTACTCCTGAAATCACTGTAGCACTATATGCTAACTAACTTGAATGTAAATTTAAAAAGTAAATTAAAATAAAATAATAAAATAAGATAAAATAATAAACTAAAAACAAAACAAAGTAAAATAAAATAATTGTGGAAGAAAGCCATAAAAAAATAAGAAAGAGTGCTTTTTGAGGTAGATTTTAAAAGTATCTACACTGATTAATTTTAATCTGAGAATGTTACTTTTTACATCAGTACAGGGTTTAAAAATAATTTCAGGGGCTCCAGGGGGCTCAGTTGGTTAGGCATCTGACTTCGGCTCAGATCATGATTTCACAGCTCTCATGAGTTTGAGCACTGTGTCAGGCTTTGTGCTGACAACTCAGAGCCTAGAGCCTGCTTTGAAATCTGTGTCTCTGTCTCTCTCTGCCCTTCCCCCGCTCACGCTCTCTCTCAAAAATATATAAACACTAAACGTTTTTTAGAAATAATTTCAAAGAATTTTCATTATAATATTAGCAACCACAAAAATTCTTACTAATGTAATTTGCTTTCAGATGTTCCATTTGGTAAGTTCGGAACACTGATGGGAAGTTAAGTTTAATGCTTAAAAAGCATAGGATATTAAGGGCTGCCTGGTTTCAAATGTAGGCTTTGGCACTTACTACGTGACCATAGGTTAGTTACTTAAAATCTTTCATCTCGGTTTGTCTCACTGTGAAATGGTGAACATTTATAGTGAGATGGTGTACATTTATAGTGAGAAAAAAATGAGAATATGCAGGCCAAGTCTGTAGCACACTGTAGGTGCTCAATTTAAAAATGGTAGCAACTCCAAATATGATTCTTAATACTGTGAATATCACTACATGTGGCAGTGGTGGTCATTAGTAACAGTAGTAGTAAAAATTGTTCCGTGGCAACTTTCTGAAAATCAGTGGGATATTTTGGGCTATAGAATTATCAGTATTCTGATATTTTCCAGTTACTGCTGTAGTTTTTATATGACCACAAAGGAGATGTGGATTTTTTTTCTGTGTTTGAGGTAGAGATAGGGGAAAAAGAAAAAGGATTATGGAAGCACTGAGAAAGAAGGTCAGGTAATTGAACACGTGCCCTCTGCCATGTGAACTAAAAATCTTAGGATTTTTCAGGCAACTGGGACCTCAGATGCTTGGTGTTGCTAAGAAATGTGATCATTTCCCACCCTGAATACATGTGGAGATTATTTCTTTATTGTAATACTACAGTATTTTAAATATGAAAATGTCATTCAATGTTCTCAGTTATTGACACTGATTGTGAGAGAGCTGAAGATGAGGCAGACTTTAATTTACGTTTTTCTTTCCCCTTTTATCCTCTTTGAGATCCAGATTTATTTTGGCTATACACCTTGAAGTGGGATTGCTGAATCGCATGGTACCGACTTCTCCTTTTGATTTTTTGAGGAACCTCCATGTTGTTTTCCACAATGGCTGTGCTAATTTACATTCCCACCAAGCAGTACAGTTTCCCTTTTCTCCACAACCTCACGACACTTTATCTTTTGTCTTTTTGAGAAGAGCCATTTTAACAGGTGTGAGATAATATCTCATTGTGGTTTTGATTTGCATTTCCCTGATGACTAGCAATGTTGAGCTTCTTTTCACGTACCTGTTGGCCATTTGTATGTCTTCTTTTAAGACATGTCTATTCACATCCTTTGCCCATTTTTAACCGGGTTATTTTCATACATATTTTATAATTCACATGTTGAAATCCTGACCCCCAGTCTGGTGTTAATAGCAGTAGGGCCTTCAAGAGGTGAGTAGGTCATGAGAGTGGAGCCCTCACAAATGCGATTTTGTTGTTTGTCGTTATGCCAATCTCCCTCTTTTTAGAGGACTCTAAGACCTTCACACTGAAATCAACAAAACACAGCTAATATGGAGATTTGCAAATGTTTGATCCTTAGAATAGTGCTGCTATGGAATATTTTTATTGGTCCTTGGATCAAGTGAGGAAGAGAATGTTTTTTCTAAATTAAATTCATCTAAATATTTGCTCCTATATGTTATATTTATCTTATTATTCTTTTGTAAAGCTATGTGACAATATGCTGATGTCATGTTATAATTCTAAGCAGTTAAGTTTAGAATAAGGCAGCAAAATTAAACACTGGGAATTGGCCCTAACAAGTTTTGGAACTTTTACTGGTCTATTAAATTTATAAGACTAGTAACTATTTACCTAATGCGGATAATCAATCATAAAAATGTTGCTACCTTATCAACCATATTAGTTACTTATTGCTGATATAATAAATTGCCACAAATGTAGTGATTTACACCAACAAACATTTATTATCTTCTTGTTCTGTAGGCTAGAAGTCTGACCTGGATCTTGTTGGGCTAACATCAAGGTATGCTTAGATATCATCCTCCTCTACAGGCTCTGGGGGAGAAATCATCCCCTCGCCTTTGCCTTTGCCTGGTTCCAGAGGCCTCCTGCATTCCTTGATTTGTACCTCTTTCCTCCATCCTCAAAGTCACTAACAGCAGATTGAGTCTCATACCGTGTCTTGTTATTCCAACCTCTTCCTTCCTTATGTTTCCTTTTCAGACCCTTTTCTTCTGCCTCGCTCTTTCCCTTTTAATGATCCTTGTGATTACATTGGGCCCACCTAGATAATCCAGGATACTCTCCCTATTTTAAGATCCACTGATTAGCTACCTTATTCATCCACAACCTTAATTTTCCTTTGTCATGTGACCTTAATAGTCATAGGTTCCAAAGATTAGGATACAGACCTCTGTTTTTGTGTGGGATTTGGGGGCCATTATTCTATCAGATTAACAAATTTGGCCTAAACAGCAACTGAGAGAGAAGTATTCATGTGGTTTGATTTTGATTATTTATTTAGGATGAATTATAAGCAGTGAAATTGTTGGATATATGCACATTGTGAAGGTCTTTGAAGCATATTTGGCAAATTGCTGTACAAAAACCACCACAGATTATTACACAGAATATTTTATCAAATTGAAGTTTAGATTCTAAAATGCATTATTATTTTATGCCAGTACTGCCAGTTAAACTATGACACTATTTTTTATCACTTAGAATTTTTACTTGATAGTTATTTAAAGAATTTTCTTAAATGTACTTGGCCTTGGGTATTTATTATGCATCACGACAATAAGAAGAGCTATGGCCAAGCTCATGCAGTCACAGGCAATGCCAGCCACATCAGAAGTGCTTCCTGGCTGAGAGTGATTTAAGACATCATTGATTGGATGGTACATTTTGATTTCAGAGATGTTAAAACGTGCACATTAGAATCAATGAAATGCAATATATATAGAATCAGGAGATCCTATACTATGATGATTTAACATTCTTGATTCCACTCTTCAGTAGTAACTGAGATAGTCTGTGATGGGAAATGATTTTGGCTTTGCTGAGACATATATTGCATGTTTCCTGTTTGGTCACAGACCCAGTACCTCAGTTTGTGAATGAGCGTGGTGGGTTATACACTCGAGTCACAGAGCTGGGAATGCACCCATGCAGCAACTCACACTCTCCCTGCCACTCTACATCTAAATTTAAGAATATGCAAAGATTTCCTGTAACCTTCATGAATGTCAAGTCTGTGGTGGGTACTTAAAAAAAAAAATAGCATATATTTAAAAACTAGCATACTAGCATTACTCAGGGGAAAAACAGCCCTTCAAAAAACCTGCTTGAATAATTGAAAAATAACTACCATTTATTCAGGGCTTACCATGTACTGGGTATTATGCTATGGGCTCTGTCAACATTCCCCCACTTAATTTCCCAGGACTAACAACCTTGCACAGAAGATATAAATATGCCCCTTTTATAGGAGAGCAAATTGAGTCCTGGACTAGGTGAATGATATGTTCTAGGAAATAGGGCCAGGAGGGGCAGAGCTGGGTTTTGAACCCTGGTTTATTTGAATCCGATCACTGTACTATACTGCCTTCAATATTAATTATATTGTTTCTAGGCAAATAAATCACTGCTTGCAACTTACTGACATTACATTAAAGTTGGGGGAATTTTTCTGTCTCTACTGTGATTCATCCTCCTTGTAGGATAATTCTTTTAAGATAACTCAAGAAAACATACTTTATGAAAATAATTAAACTTCAAGGAGTAACATCACAAAATACAGATTTATTGTTTTTTTCCCCTAAATTGAGAATGGCTAAAATCCACTTCCTAAGGACATCACTGCTAACTCCAACTACCATTTGAAAAATATTCATTTTCATCATTGCATCATGACTATACAATGTATGTATATTATATAGTTTTTTAATTAGTAAAGTATTTTTGGTAAGTATTTAAAACTGCTTCTTTGGAAAAGACACAAATTAGGAATAATTATTATACATTGAGATAGAGGGGAAACATATTACTGGTATATTTCAATCTTAATAAATAGATGAACACTTCTAAAATCTAGAAATGTACCTCTCACATAATAAATGGAAGTGAAGGGTGCCTGGGTGGCTCAGTTGGTTAAGCATCCGACTTTGGCTCAGGTCATGATCTCCCAGTTTGTGAGTTCAAGTCCGATGTCAGGCTCTATGCTGACAGCTCAGAGCCTGGAGCCTGCTTCAGATTCTCTGTCTCCCTTTCTCTCTGCCCCTCCCCTGCTCACACTCTGTCTCTGTCTCTGAAAAATAAATAAATGTTAAAAATAAATAAATAAATGGAACTGAAGATATGATTTTTGAAGTAATCTGAAAAAAAAATAGCCTAATCTTTTCCTACATATCATTGGTGTAAAGCAGTTTGAACAATCACTGACATTTACTTTTTAATTTAGTAAGTAGAGTTTCTTTTCTTCTTCTTTCTCCACTTCACCAATTTTCAGCATCCCTACCATTAAGAAGTTCTCGACCTTGAGCTTATATTGGAATCGTCCAGGAGACCTTTAAAAAACTACGGATGTCTGGATCTCACTCCCAGAGCATATGATTTAATTAATCAGGTGTGTGATCTGTGCATCAGGATTAAAAAAAAATATATTTATTTATGTTTTTATTTTGAGAGAGATACAGAGAGAGTGCACAAGCATAAGTGGGGGAGGGACAGAGACAGAGAGGGAGACAGAATCTGAAGCTGTCTCCAGGCTCTGAGCTATCAGTGCAAAGCCTGATGCACGGGCTTAAATTTGTGAACCTCGAAGTCATGACCTAAACCAAAGTTGAACGCTTAATCGACTGAACCACCCAAGTGCCCCTGTGCATCAGGATTTTTAACAGCTCCCAACCATCACAAGATGATTCTAATGTGCAGCCTAAGGTGAGAATCAGTAAGAAAAGGGTTAGATAATAGAAAACACATCTGTGAGTGTGAGAAAGAAGGCTGACTCTAACGGCTTATAGTGATACTTTTGAATTAGTTACAGATTTTGCAGTATATATTATATCTGTTCTCAACATCATAGATAATTGAGACTTAGTTATGTTGCTAAATACTGTAGGCACTTTATGGACCAAGAAATACAACCAGATCATTACCTCATTGTAACTCTGCTCCTAAAATTGTCTTATTTGTTTCTGGAATTCTATAACAAATTTGTGTTTGAATGGTAGCACCAGGAAATTCGATGGTACTACTGTCTTGGGGGAGGGGAGTGGGAGTGTATAGTAATAAGATTTAAAAATTATAACTTACCATCTTGGGCAGTAATCCTGGCCAATATCCTTAAAAGACAATTTGACACACTAATAAAACTTCTGCCAAAATAATCCTTTGCAGAGCCAAAGTAAATTTAGGTACGATAAACTGGCCGCAATGCATAAATTTATGAAACAAACAATTCTAATAGGCTATGTGTACTTCTGATATTGCTGTTTTCTCTAAAAACACACACGGGGAAAAGCAAGATTTTGTACAGCAAGCGGTAGAGATGCAGCTAGGCCCCAAATAATAATAATTTCCATTCACACAGAATTTTATGATTTTTTTCTAAACCTTCTTCACAATAAAGTTCTCTATTTTGTTTCTATGGTGATTTAAAGTCACCTCACTTCATGGTAATGTTCTTTCTTAAATAAATGTTTTTACAACTCAAGCAATGTACTAATGAGGTAATTTAAAAGAAAATTCATGATTGGCTGATTAGAAGCTATCATGATGCTGTCAAGAAGGATAAGGTAAGTCACTATGATGTTTATACCTGGCGTTATCACTGTTTCTAATTAGCATATTTACCTTGGGTTCAGACTCTACATCATTATACATCAATACTCCACTTTACATCGCTCCTTAGTGTTATGTCTTCTAAATAGACAATTGGCAACCGCAATAGCAAACACTCCGTAAGAGGAAAATATGACCTCTTAAGAGGAAAGTGTCATCTACTGGGATTTGATGTCAGCGAATGAATATTCATTCAAATAAACATCTGTTACTTCCACAAGCCACTGCAGTAAATCAGTTTTAAGAAGCTCTACGGAGATGAATATCACATCCCCTTCCCTCACCCCAAATCAATCTCTTTAAAATGGGATCTCCTTTGTTTGGATTTTACATCGCACATATTATATGCCAAAACACATTGTAGCTACTTAGCTTAGGCAATGTGGAGTCTATGCATATGCTCCTGATGTCAGTCCCCGATACTGGTTTTTACTTTGTCCATGTTTGCAGCACCTAAGTTATGTAGTTTATTAAGTTATGTGGTTGTGAATGCTGCGATGTTAATCCTTATTCTTAGTCTTTAACAAACAAGTGTTTCCTCTTTTGGCAAATTAACTATCTGTGCACACATGCACAATATATGTATGTTTGTATTTGTGCTGTTTTACTAATTAGACTAAGTATGTTCAGATTAAGTCATTAATCCATACACTGTTTGTACCAGAGTAGGCAGAAATTGCCTGGTGATGGTGAGAATTTTCTCTAGACAACTCCTCTTAATGACTCACTATTATTTTCATACATGCACATAGTTAAGTGTACAAATATAGTTTATCAGTGTTTTAGTGGGTTTTTTTTTCAGAAACTGAGAGATTTCAGTGTTCTATAAACAATTCCTTTCCTGATGTTAGGCCCAAGAGAGCTCTTTCTCCCGTTCTAAAAGTGACGAGTCTAATTAAAGTTAAAATGTTCTTAAATCTAAATTTGGAGATACTTTTTAACTTAAAAGAAAATGTTAAATTTCAACATGAGATGCTTAGTACTTAAGATTTGGCAATCTCTTCTAATATTGAATTGATGGAGTGCCAAGATTTATTTTCATGATCTCTTGCTTTTTAAGAATTAGTCTACTTTGGGAGACTTTTCTTCTATTAAGAGTCATTGGCCTGCATTTACTGCACTAATAAGGAATAATTTTGAAATAACTTCAGTGATTTTCACAGAAGTTCAGAGACAGAGTGGGATGATACATACATTTCATTTAATAAGTACAATAATTTAAAATTTCAGCCAACATTAGAACAGCCTAAAAGGGATAGTAGAAGAAAGAGATGGGTACGGGAAAGAAAGGGTACGGCATGAAGAAGGAGGATGAACTAGAAGGAGATTGTCAGAAGAAAAATTGCCCGGAAGGACCACAAATAATTTCTGATTTTTATAGGAGCTTCTTACAAGTCTCTTTCTCACTGGGCAGTCTCTGTCAACTCCACTATCCATAGATTGTCCAAAAGTAACCCCCTTGGTATCCTAAAATCATAACACTTCTCCATTCTTCACCGGCTATCAACGTCTCCAGCCTGTCCCAGAGGCCCCAATTCTTACCTTTCTGATTATGGGGCCAATGATGATGCTATTGATTCCTGCTCCTCCCTCCCATCCTGTCACTTGGAATGCCATTTAGTTATTTAGAAGTAGCAGAGCATAACGGTCAAGAGCGTGGGGGTCCGGGCCAGGGTCCATCGTTTAGCAGTCATATGACTTTGGGCAAGTTGCTTTAATCTCTCTGTGCCTTAGTTTCTTCATCTGCAACTTTAATATATGATAACAGTACCTGCCTCATTGGGGCTATTGGGAATATTAAATCAGTCAATGTATATAAAATACAGCATAAAAGACAGTAAGTATTATAGAAGTGTTTATCGTTCAACAAATTTTTAGTGAACTCCAACAGAGTGCTAGGCACTGAGGATACAGCTGTGATGGGAGGGAGTCAGTGAAAGAGACCAATACCTGAAGTACCTTAGCTGGAAGGTTGAACTCTGAGTTATAGTCTCCTAAAACAAAACAAAACAAAACAAAACAAAATGAAACAAAACAAACAAAAGAATAACTTACTACATTGCAAAAATTAATAAAACTGTTGTTTTTTTCACCATGTAATTACCCTAAGATAGAACTTGTTTTTCATGTACTCAACCAGTGCCTACTTCTTCAGAGCCTGCTTCGTGTGTGTGTGTGTGTGTGTGTGAGAGAGAGAGAGAGAGAGAGAGAGAGAGAGAGTGTCTGTGGTGAAGGGCATGCTATCCACATTCAAAAATACCGTTTTCTTATTTGTGCAACAGGTTCGAAATGTTTGTTTGTTGAGTAAGCATATAAATCCCTCCTTTACATCCTCTGGCTTCTGGTAATGTATTTGAAGGCAGTAAAAGCACAATTCCAAGGCATTGCTTATCACATGAAAAGTAGGTGAATGACATTCTGCTGTTATTTTTTAAGCAAGAAATTTCTGCTCTTCGATTTTGAAGCCCTCCCTCTTAAACTATCGTGCTAGATTATAAACTTTATAGCAGAGATGGTATCCTATCTTGTTTGGCACGTAACTTCTAGCACTGTGCTTTGTCCTTTAAAAGGCATATGTTCCATTTGTTAGATGAGTAAAGTTTCAGATATGCAAATGATTGTATCTGCTAAGTTCAGTTTTGTGGGGGTTTTTGTGGGTGTGGTAAAAATGGCCATTGGTAAGTTATGGACTTCTTAAAATTTTTCTAGGGGCAAAAGAAAATTAATTTTAGAATGAATCTGACCAGGAAGTGGGAATCTCACCTGATGTAAACAACCATATTAAAAATAACATTGATTAAGGGTGGCTGGGTGGTTCAGTCGGTTAAGGGTCTGGCTCTTGATTTTGGGTCAGGTTATGATCTCACAGTTGGTGGGGTTGAGCTCTACACTGGGCTTTGCGCTGACAGCATGGAGCCTGCTTGGGCTTTTCTCTCTTCTGCTCTCTATCTGCTCCTCCCCTGTGCACACACCCACGTGTTTCTCAAAATAAATAAATAAACATTAAAAAATAGATACATAAAAATAACATTGGTTATTTTCTTTACAAAATTTTAAACAACTAGAATTTCAGGTATATATTTTCCCAGTGAAATTAATAGTTGCTTTGGATGCATATATATATTCATATAGCCAAAGTAACTGGGGGATGTCCTGGGGTGGATGTGGAGTAGGTGGCTGGTTACTGTAGCCTTTATTTAAGAAAGACGTTCAAATTTTTAAAAGCCAAATTGAATTTTAGCAGTTAATCAATTCGCGTGGATACATATGGCCTTAAATCACTGCTGGCACAAGTCTTGCCATTAAGCACTCTTAGTGTTTTAAAAAGCACTACCAGCTATGTTAGTTAATTTAGTTTGTTCAACAGGACTTATTTATACAATCACGTAAATCATAAAGATTCCAGAATTGGAAAGAATCTCTGGACTCTTTCATTTTGCTGATGAGGAAACTGGCATCTAGAAGGCTGAAGCAATGTAATCAGAACTAAAACCCAAGATGCCAGGTTTCGGGGTCAATGACCACGATGTTCTGATTAAGAGCTAGAGAAAGTTGGACCAAATCTGTAACAGTTTTATTTTTCCATCAGTCCTTTTAAATATCTCCGCCAATGGGTCTGAGATTGAGGTTGATTGATTTTAATCTTTGTTGCTAAAATTTAGCTTTATAGAACATATGACTTGATCTCTTCTATGTAGACATTTCATAAACAGGAAGAAAAATTTTACTGCCCTACTGTATAAGCCAGTACTCCTTCTCTGACCATGGTTCTGTAAGAAGTTTGGTGAGAAAATGTGGTCATTTTTCTCCTGACATGTATTTCAGAGGTTAGGGTCACATGCCAAACACCCTTGATTTATTTGAATGTATGATCTTAGTGTCTTTTAATTTGTCTAAATACTTTTGCATTCCTGTGTGGTTGGCCTATACTACTTTTCCTAAAAATCAGATCCATAAGTATTAGACACTGTAAAAATTTCTGTTCCTTGCTGTTGTTGTTATTCTATCACATTCCCTTCCATTGATTTTGAGTGTGAAGATATGTTGCCCATTCATCCATTCATTCAATTATTCATTCACTTGGGAATTATTTACTAAATATTATATGCTAGGCACTGTATGGGACATAAAAACCAGATATGGTCCCTGCTCTCATTCAGGGAGAGAAACATATTAAAGAAACAATCACACAAATAAATATTTATTTATAAAATGTGATAAGTATTATAGAAAACATATAGGGTATTAGGAGTGATTATAATAGGATTACCAATATTATATCAATGTGTCAGAGAAGATCATTCTCACGCTTATGAACAAGAGAGAGAAAAGGCTGTTACACTTAAAAGAACTTTCTGATGACATCTTTTTGACATCTCTACAGGAGCTGGTGACTGGGGAAACTGGACTATATGTTCTGGTGGATATGACAGTATAGTGGAATAGGGACAAAATTCCAAAGTTCTATCTCCAATTCTGTCAAGAGCTACATTTAAGACTTTAGGGAAATCATATAGTATTTCTGAGTCCAAGTTGGTTATGCTTCTTACCTCCACCAAACACTGAGTATATATTCTTACTAAAAATTAACACTTTTTTTAACCCACTCATATCATTCTGTGATGTTTATTTTATCCGAGTTATCTTGAGACATTATAATCCAGCGAAGTTAAAATATGCACTCTGACATTTTACTAGGTATACCTTTGAGATCGTCGATAAATGATGACAAACTTCTAGAATTTGGACCCCAAAAAAATGAGGAAAACTCACAACATATTTAGTTAATATCCCCATTTAAAATACATTGTTTTTGGGGGCACCTGGGTGGCTCAGTCGGTTAAGCATCTGACTTTGCTCAGGTCATAATCTTGCAGTTCATGAGTTTGAGCCCCACGTGGGGCTCTGTGCTGACAGCTCAGAGCCTGGAGGCTGCTTCAGATTCTGTCTCCCTCTCTCTGCTCCTCCCCTGCTCGTGCTGTCTCTCTGTCTCAAAAAATAAACATTAAAAAAAAAGTTAACAAAAAAATAAAATACATTATTTTTCTTCTTTAGTTATAAAGGCATTCAACTAAAATGTAAACTTATTTATCATGTCAAATTAAACCATTTTTTTGCAGCCCCACATTAAAGCATATCATTTCTTACTGAATCTCTTCCAAATGGGTAACCACTTGTATAATATAAAAAAAAGTAGCCAGAATCACAAGTAAACAGGCCCTTAAACCCAAAATGATTGTTTGCATTTTTCTTCCAAATCTCTTTTATACATTTTCCAGACAATCATATTGCACATTTTGTTTTCTGAAGCATAAAGCATACACTTAAATTGATTTTACACTTGAGATACTGTAAAGCATCTCAGAAAAATTTAAGTGACATAATGTTAAGTAAAAACATCAGTTAAAAAGTTGATGCACAACATCTTTTGTTAGTCTTATTAACTAACCAGGACATGAGCTGATCTCATAGAAAAGGATTAGCACGAAAAGGATATGACGGTAAAAATGATGCAGTGCTCACTATTTTATATTCATGTATATTCCATTGAGTGAATGGACCATAATTTACTAAAGCATAGCCTTACGTTGGACAGTTTGAGTGGTTTCCATTTTTGTATAGTATAAATTACACTGGGATAAACATGGTCAGGCATATGGCATTTTTTAATATTTTGGATTATTTCCTTAGGATAGATTCCCAGAAGTAGAATTACTAGGTTAAAGGGTATGAACATTTTTATGACTCTTGAAATACATTGCCAAATTGCTTTCCAAAAAAAGGTTGTATCAATTTACAATGCCACCAGCAATATAGGAAAGTGCTCTTCTCATAATATTCTCACAGGTATTTGACATCATAGAATTTCTAGATTTGCAAATTTTGTGGACAAGAATGTAGTGCCTCACTTTAATAGACATTTCTTAGTGGTTTTTTTGGTGTGTTTTTAAGGCAACATATTGTTATGAATAACTTCGAATTTCTAACATGTTCTTTAACTGTCTATACTGAGTTGATAATTTTATAAGCCTATACAGAATTATATGTGATTATATTAAACCTTATAGTGCAAACTATTGTGTCTATTTCGTTGTTTCAACTTGGTGCATGTATGAAAATTTTGACAAATTGTAAAACAGTCTGGTTGAATTTTCATTTCTTTTTGCTTATAAATAACAATTTAAAAAACTGTTCATAAAAATATTAAAAAAACTGTTCAAACAGGATTTTCACCAAATATATGCATCCACAATTATTCGTATCTTTTTTTTATTATAAAAGTAGTACCTGCTTATTTAAAAATAATTAGAAAAATAATATAGAATGAAAAAAGTTATTCATAGTTACTCTAAAATATAATCACAGTTAACCTTTTGGAGAGTATTTGTTTCAGATAGTTTTGCCTTGCTAGTTGTAAAGTTGTGGTACAAATGTATTTGATAGGTATTTATTCTGCACTTCCTTTGTCCCAGATACCTTAATAGGCATCGAGTCAGGCTCTGGCCTCACAAAATAGACAACTCCTGCCCTCATTAACATTTTATCATAATTTATTTTTGTATTTTGCATACTCTTCATATATCTTATTTTAATAACTGCAAATTTCATTATGTCATGCGAATCAGTTTAAGTAATCATTTTCCTAGAATTGGACTTTTCCAATTTTTTAATGTTATTTTTTCCACATTTACAATGTTTCCTTAAGATACATGTCTTCAAATGGAGCAAGTTGGTTAAAGGATATGAACACATGTAAGGTTCTTGACACAAACTTCCAGATTGCTTTTCAAAAGGTTAGTACTAACTTTCATTACTGCTGGAAATGGACAAAGAGAACTTTTTTTAATTTTTATGTTTTTACCAATTTGCAATGATTATATCACTAAAATTGTTTTTGTTGATTATTTTTTAATTTTCCCTTTTTGATAACTAGCAAGATTTGAGTTTGTTTGTTTTTTTAATAAGGTTAAATAAATGTAGTTCTTTGAAAATTTTTCGGATCATGCTTTGGTTCTATTTACCATGCTTATATTTTATTTTCATGTGTATGGGCTCTTTAGGGAATAAAGACATGAGACTTTTTGGCATTTACCCTCCATCAGAGTTCTCTCAAAGGAGAAAAGCAGGAAATGATCACTGAGTTTTTGGCCCCTGAAGTCCTTGGAGTCCAAGGAAGGTGTAAACACCTTTCCATTTCCAGGGCCTAACCTCGGGTCTAGCACACCGCAGGCTTTCCATCCATGATGCAATGGACAGAGCGCACAGATGTCAAGCAGAGTATTGGATCCTGGAGGGCCAGAGCCACTGAGACTCACAATGGCAAACAAACATGGCTTCTGAAACTAGGTCTGGGCCAAGAAATGACTTCCCTGTAAACCAATCCATTTGCATGGATAGAAAGAAAAAAAAAATTATAGTCAGAGGACAAAAGGATACAAGTACCTGGGTAGGCTCTGAAACAGCCTGAGAAAAAGAAAGGGGTAAAATGAAGGGATATGGAGTGGAAAGAAATGAACAAAAGCATTCTGAACACAACAAAACGAATTTAGTTTTATCCTATCTCCATTATGTTGTGAGGTACACTGCTGGCCATGGTGTGTGATTGAAAAAGATCAGTTAGCCTCACCAAAGCTTATACAAGTCATCAATTCAGAAACTGCTTAGGTGATGCAAATGATATATTCCTATAAAATTCTTAGTTACACACACATATACTTATGTACACATATAACACTGAGGCTCATGGAAAGGTTCAAGAGAAAGCATCTCCTATACTAAAGGATTCTGGGGCCTGCCTTTTCTGTCCTTATAATGCCAGGTCCCTTTTGGTCACAAAAAGAGAAGGTTATTATGGCAATATCTGTTGCCATTGGATTTGGTATCTTTCTTCTTACCTCTACCTCTCTCAGGGTTGTAAGAAGTTGGCAGGACCCCATACCAACAAGAGAAAAATAGCAGACTGAGAGGAAACAATCCTCTTGTAGTAGCTGGTGTCTGCTTCGTGGTACTGTTTTGAGGGGTCATATGGGAAAATTTTTATTACATACTTTATGGAATAATTTGCATTAGGTCAAATTTATATGCCCTCAGGAGTGCCTATAAAACATGATCCCTAATTTCAAGGGTAGACATGGCAAATACAAGAAGCAGATAAAATAATTACAAACAAAGGTGTCTTGTGAGGAAGAATTGCATGTTAGAAACAATTCATAATTTACAAGTTGCTATCTTACGTTGCAGAACTGTGAGCTGGAAAGAATCACTTGAATGACACGTTTAGTCATTTAGTCGGGTGAATAAAGGCAACTGGGTACCTAATATTTTGGGGGCAGACCACTACTCTCCCTAACATTAAGGAGCCATTCATTCTCTTTATGGTGACTTTAACAATATGGTAAGTAATACTTATTGAACATCTATTACATCCCAGTTACTTTGCCCAAAGCATTATCTGTATTATCATCCATTCATTCCTTCAGGCCCAGTTCACTGTTACCTCTTTTGACCCACCCAAGACTTATAACCCCAGGCTGAATTAATAATTCCATTACCCATTAATTGATAGTAACACTCTACTAATTCTGTTAACCCCTTTAATGGGCTCCATAGCCTACATTTCCAACTCTCCCACTATGTACTGGGCTCCATAAGAGCAGTGCCCATGTTTCATTCCAATTTCCTAGTATCTGGTAGTTCCTAAGTACCATATTCCGTTGAGTGAAAGTGGAGTGGAACTTCATGACTTCAAACACATTGAGGAATCATGGAATTCAAAACAAAATTTTTTTTAAAGTTTATTTATTTTTTGAGAGAGAGAGAGAGAATCCCAAGAATGCTCTGCATGGTCAGCGCAGAGCCCCCTGCAGGGCTCAAACCCACCAACTCTGAGGCCATGGCCTAAGCAGAAATCAAGAGTCAGACACTTAACGGCCTGAGCCACCCAGGTGCCCCAGAACCACGGAGTTGTTAAGCAAGAGAGTTAGAAACTTTGCAAACTACAAGCTTCTTTTCCATGAGAAAAATTAAGTTAGAACAGGTAACTTACCAGAGGTCACATAAACCTGGTAGAATGAGATTAGAATCCAGTTCTCTAGCTTTTCAGCCCCAAATAGATGCCACCAAAACACAACTAAATATCTTTATCTCCCAATCTCTTAGCTCCACCCAAATCCTATCAGCAATGGGCCTTTGGACCTTCAGGCTATTTCTGTGATACATATTTTCTAAAAGAATCCACTTTTACAAACAGTTTTTCTTTCTTTAAAAAAATTTGTTTTAAACGTTTATTTTTGAGAGAGAGAGAGAGAGAGAGAGAGAGAGAGAGAGAATGGAGGAGGGGCAGAGAGAGAGAGAGGGAGACACAGGACCCAAAGCAGGCTCCAGGCTCTGAGCTGTTAGCACAGAGCCCAACATGGGGCTGGGGACTCACAAACCAGGAGATTGTGACCTGAGATCTGAGCCAAAGTCGACGCTTAACGACTGGGCCACCCAGGCGTCCCCAAATATCTTTTCTTTCATGGCTCCCCCTTCCAAACAAAGCCCAAACTCCAAATTGGCTGGCTTGTCCTGTAGCATCAGTATAAAAGTTGGGGGGTACCTTCTGTCTATATTTACACTAACAAGCTCTTTCCACAAGCACCCTTTGATCCACTCAAATCAAAATGCTTGTCAACACACACACCATACTTTTTATCATTTCTTGAGACATGCTGTTCATTCTGACTAGAGTATCCTTCTTCCTTATCAACCTGGGAACTTTGATGATCTCTTCCCTTTCTGGACTGGGAGCTTCTGGCACAGAACAGAGAGAACTGGCTTTACTCTCACACAGCATTTGAATGAGTGGATTTTGTGTCCAGCACCTAGCGGCACAGCTCTCCATAAAGCTCACTGAATGGCTCTGTGTTTGGAAAATTACAGAAATGTAACTTACTCTTCAGAGTTGTAAGCAACCCTTTACCAAAACTTTTCTGTTTGGAGGAAAAATAAGTAAATATGTTGGCTCATTTAGTCTTTATTTCCTCCTTTTTTTTCTTTTTAGTCTGGTTCATCTGTTATGATTGCCATTCTCACCCCCTCTGTGAACTCCACATTCTCCCAGCACCCCTGCCCCTGGACACTTGTGGGAGAGAAATCCACAAATTCCTCTGGGGCTCCATCACTGGAACAACTTCTCAGTAGCTGGAGGAGATCTGGGTTGCAAACAGGAAGTTTTTGTACTTCTGGCTACTTTATGCCTGGGGCAAAAACTGCAGCGTCCACCTGGACACTGTAAAAGAGAATGGTAGAACAAAACTAACCTTCATTATCCCCATCTGAAGTTTTTTTGTGTGGATGTTCTGACCCAGTATCATCCAGGGATTCTTTTTCCAGAACTGTTGTCTAGCATGCACATCAGAATAGCCCCGCAGTAAAGTCAGGTTTGAGCCCCCCTAACTCCCTTTCTTCACTTTAAAAAATCTGGAGCAGGACATTTAAAATAATGGATTTTGGATTTAAAAAATTTTAAAGCAATCCGAAGGATTGTTGCCTTTGGTAGGCTGAGGGCCAAAGAGAAGCAGAGACTGGTCCCCTAATCTCTAAATCCTTTTTTCCTCCTTCAATGCCCTAGACCTCATCTTGCCCCTTTGGCTCCCAGGGGGCAAGAGGCAGTTTTCCTCCGCGGGCGTGCCTGGCCTCATCAACGACACCCATTAGTTTCCAGGTTTCCAGGGCAGAGGGGGACTCCCGACCACGCGTCCAGGGCCCTTCTCCAAGCGTAGGGGCCTCGAGGTCCACGCCGGTCCCAGCGCAGGCAGAGGGGATGTGGCCAGTCCTGGGGATGACCTCAGCCTGCCTGCCCCTAAGGCACCCCGGCCCCAGCCTGCGGGGCGGGTAGCCCAATGGGCAGCCTCGCTCCGGAGGCGGGCTCAGGCCGGAAGCCACCCCGCGGCACAGCGGCCCCGCGAGACGGCGCCCGCGCCCCCGCCCTCTCCGGCACGGGCTCCACGGCCAAGGGCGGCAGGGGCCAGCCCGCTGGGTCCCCGCCGCGCTCTTTGTCCTGGCCGCGCGCGGGCGGACGCGTGCGCCCCCCGGGTGAAGGGAGGCGCGGAGAGAGCGCGCGGGAGCGCGCAGGAAGAGCTCGCGCCCGCCGGGCGTCGGGGGCGCGCGTCCCTCCGCCAGGCAAGCAGCGAGCACGCGCGCCGCCGCCGCGCCCGCCCCTCCCCCGCCCGCGCTCGCCTCGGAACTTGCTGACTGCGCGGCCGGGAGGAGCCGAGCCGGGCGGCGGCGGCGCGAGGCCACAGCGCGCGGGGGTCTCCCGCGTCCCCTCCGCCTCGCCGGGAGCTCGCGCCCTCGCCCAGCCGAGCTCCTACCCCCCCACCTTTTTTCCGAAGGCGCTGGGCGGCGCCACCCTCCGGCCGGAGCCCGGCACTGCACAACCCCCTCCGACTTTCAATGTTCCACACTCCCCGGCCAGAGCCTCCTCGGCTTCTTTTTTTCCCTCCCCCCCCTTTCCCCCCCCCAGCTGCCTCCATTTCCTTAAGGAAGGGTTTTTTTCTCTCTCCCTCCCCCACACCGTAGCGGCGTGCGAGCGGGCCGGGCGGGCGGCCGAGGTAAGGCGGCGGGGCCGGGGGGCCGCGTGGGGGGCGGCCGGGGCGGCGGCGGCGGCGGCGGCGGCGGTGGGGGAGGGGGCGGGGGCGGGCAGCTTTGTTCGCGCCGGGCGCCCGCGCCGCCGGTGTCCGCGAGCCGCGGCGGGGCCGGCCGGGCTGCTCGCATCACTTGGCGCCCGGCGCGGCGAGCGCTGCCCGCGGCCCCCGCGCGGCCCTCCCCACAAAGGGCCGCGGAGCTGCGTGGCCGCCGCCGCCGGCCGCGGCTCGCCTCCGCGGGCGCGGAAATTTGTTGCACTTCTTGGGGCTTTGTTTGTTTGTTTTGCCTCTGATTTTTTTTTTTCGTTATTTTGGACAAAATGTCGGTGCGTGATGTAAAAATTGAGCGAGGAACCTTGATGGCATTGGGAGCTTTGCAGAAGGTGCAGTTTGGATTCTGCTTTTCCCAGGGTGGCAGCTCGGTCTTGGCCGGATGAATCTTCGCTGCTGGCCGTGGAAACGGCTAGAGCAGCTTGTTAGTTGATTTTTAAATTCCTAAGTGTTGTATTTAAAGGCTTACGTGCACAGAGAAGGAATCGCCACCTTAAATAAGCATATGGGCGATTAACAGGGTATGTTTTCCTCTCGGAAAGGGAATTTGGTAGCTTTGACCAATGTCAGTGTGTAAATATTTAGACGTTATTAGTGACTTTTTAACATTTTTCAGCGAGATCTGTTATTTACAGTGTGTCATATGTTATTAATGCTCATTGCCTAAGTTCCCTGGCAAATCTGCTTCATGCCTTCTGAGAAAGTAGACAATTGATAGATTGTCCAAGGGATGGAAAAAAATGTGAGTGGGTTTTCTAACTTGAGTTCGGTAAATCCTTGAACGCTGGCGTTGTGAGACACATCACCTCCCCTGTAACCTTGCTGTGTGATGAGATAAGTGTGAGCACTTTGAAGTGTTTTCATTAAAATGACAATTTTAGGTGAATATTGAGAGAAGAAAATGCTCCTGGTCTATTTCTTGGACTTAACATTTCCCTTCTCTCCTCCTTTTCTCTTTAAAAGTTTTCCAAGAAATAACTTCACCAAGATGTCCAGTGATAGGCAAAGGTCCGATGATGAGAGCCCCAGCACCAGCAGTGGTAGTTCAGATGCGGACCAGCGAGACCCAGCCGCTCCAGAGCCTGAAGAACAAGAAGAAAGAAAACCTTCTGCCACCCAGCAGAAGAAAAACACCAAACTCTCTAGCAAAACCACTGCTAAGTTATCCACTAGTGCTAAAAGGTAATGTGTAAAAGGATTAAGCACATTATCAGGTTGTCTTCCAAATGGTTGGACGCTTTTGTTGGTTTTACATCTGTAGCAGGAGTTCAAAAATATTTACTTCGTGATCACTTTTATTTGCACTCAAATGAGTTGTCATTCTTTAGGTGGCATATAAGCCACCTCCCTAGAATTGTAATTGTACTTTTCAGCAAACTTACTCTCTACTTTGGTAACTTCAGTAAAGAAGTGTCCTTGAGTAGAGATTGGACCAACGTTTTGACAGATTGTTTTAGGAGTTGGCAAGGAAAATTTGGTGAGCCCAAATTAGCTGGTACATTGAGGATGTTCCTTTTTATGAGTCATACTCTTCTTCATTGAAATTGACACTTCTAGAGATCAGCAGCGCCACTCTTCATGAAACTTAATGATTAGAAATAATTATGGTTGCTAGAAAATTTGTAAATTCAAGGCCTTAACAACATTTGAGAGCAGATTTAAAATTGTGCTCCCAATTTGCTTTCAGTTTTACAAATGTGACTAAGTCATTGCATCCCAGGTTATTACTTTTTGTAGTTAACTTATGGTTATGCCTCTATATTATTGTGAGTGTAAATAAAACTGAAACATAGCCATTTACAATTTTGGGTGGCAGTTGGCTATTGAAAACTTTCATTGTGCTGGTGACTCTTCACTCTAAAACTTGTGGATATGTTTGACATGTTATTACTCAACAGCAGAAGAAACATTTTGTTGGGTATATTTGAAAGGTCATTTGTTTCCTGTTGGTTTATATTATCTTTGATGGCAAAAAAAAGATTATGTCAATGGGACTCCATTGGTAGCAATAGGGAGGGGAATATCCATGCATTCTATTAGTTATATGTCATAAATGTTTTAGTATTAGCCAGTATTGACGTTTTGTTGATTTTTATTGATCACAACGAAAGGAAAAAGAAGTATAAAACCTGTTCAAATATTGAGTTCTCTAAGTGATTTAGAAGAACTCTTATTTTTCTGTGGGTTTTCACCTCTACTATATCAATAATCAAGTATTAATAACTTGAGAATATTTTATTAAATAATAGCAGTCTTTTAAATAATTTAGAATCCTCAATTTGCTGTAATCCTGTTGAGGGACATATAATACACATCTTAAGTTTTGAAAGCATTTTACATTTGAATAAAATCAGAGAACTGTTTTCCCCCTCCTCTTAACTCAAGGCTATATATCTTATTATTTCTTTTCCCCCAAATGTATTCAATTTTAGTGTTGTACTTAAGATTAGGGAAAACAGAATTGGTTAAGTAAGGTCAGAGTCCTTTAGAAGTTTTTCACTGGTCAAGATGTGTGTAAATTTCAAACTTTTTTTTGACACAAAATATTGTCAAAACTGTTACTGTGCTCATGTAATAGCTTGCTAATTCTTACCTCTGTAAAAGTGACTTAAAGTCATTGTCAAAAATTCTAGTGCTTTCCCTCCTCCCTTCTTGTCTCATTTGCATATAAGCTTGAAAAGAGAATTTCTTTGGTAAAAAGTGTTTTAAAATAGATTTTATAGCCTTTATTGAGTACTAGTAGAGGACTATTTCTAAGATCTGGTGTGAATGTCATACTTATTTACAGTAGCAAGTGAGAAAAAAAGCTGCAAAGTTTCTGTTAAGGGATTTGGGTTATGCCTCTGAGAACAAAGAGGAAGCAGCCATGTTAGCATTACTGAAGGCAAAGCGAGCCTTGCATTTAACTGCATGGTGGTAGAGGGCAGTGTAATTCCCCGGTTATTCTGTAGACTATCTCAAATCCTTTTTGTCTGTTCTCATTTCACTAACAGAATTCAGAAGGAGCTAGCTGAAATAACTCTCGATCCTCCTCCTAACTGCAGGTAAGAAACAAATTTTGTTTTTATTTCAAAATGTGCAAAAATAACAAGAGATTAATGTATCAGCTTGGGATATGTGTGCTGCAGAAGATACGTTTGCTTCTTCTCAGCTTTGCAAGTGCATGAAACAAAAATTGTCTAAGGTGAATTAAACAAGTTTGGGGGAAAATACTCTTTAGCATGTATCATACATTTGGAATTTATGAATATACTGATTTTGTGCTTCTTACTGAGATTAGTGTGAATGGTGCTGATTTTGTTCTGTTGTAACATTGCTGTAGAGTGTTTATTCAGAACTATATTGCAGAAACTTCGAAAATTTTGCTAAGCTTTAAAGTTAACTGCTTGTGTGCAATCTGAACTGACCTTCCAAATTTAGAAATTGCTGAATGTGGTGTTACAAAATGTAAATGCAGTAAACAAGGGTATAGTTTCTGTTTGATTTATTCAGTAATGTGCCTTAAGGACAAATTTTATGTGCTAAGCTAATGCTTCTAGTTATTTTCTGGAGAATGCATTGTTGGAATTATTTACATTTTAACCGAATGTCTTAATTACTTGGGAAAATTCTTGGTAATTTTGGTCCTCGAAATACATGTGTGAAAAGCAGTATATGAATTGGAATTTGTAGGAAGAACTCATTTCAGTGAAACTCCTGTAGGATAATTTAAGATTGTCAGTTGGCATATGGTGCATTAAAAGTGACTGGTTGATAATTTTTTTTTTTCGTTAAACGTTTTTTCAGTTTGTCTTACCTATTGCTTTGTTTTTCACCAGTGACTATATGGCTTCCAAAATATATCAGAGTTAGAAAGGACAGTTGTGTAGATAATTTGCATAGAGATATGTGCTCCAGGGTGAGAGTAGCAGCTAGAAATCAGGCAGTGTTATGGTCTAATACGAAAATGTTTTCTTGTCTTACCTATATTTTTGTTACAAGTTGTGTTCACTTGTGATGATCTGACCTATCTCCGAAGTCTACTTGAGATATAATTGGGTATAATTCAATTGCCTCTTGTGTGTATTAACCAGATCCTTAGATAAGGTGATCTTCTGATTTATTCAGTGAATTAACAGTTTTGCTCATATTTGTAATTAGCTATGTCAGCTCAAAAGGTAAACATGAATGTAAACTAATTTTAAACAGGTAGTGGTATGTCAGATCTCAAAGTATTAAGAGCTGTGCTGTCCAGTAATGCAGCCACTCGCCACTTGTGGCTAGTGACCGCTTTAATTGTTGTCCAACATGAGATGTGCTGTAAGTGTAAAACACACATCGAATTTTGGAAAACTTTGTATGAAGCAGAGAATGTAAAATACCTTACTGGGTTTTAGAAGTATCTGTTATGTGTTTAAATGATAATATGTTGGATATGATAAGTTTTATGGAATGTTTTAAAATTTTACTTTTTTACCATTTTAATGTGGTTAGAAAATTTAAAATTATGTATGTGGCATGCATTATATTTCTATGGAACAGTGCTGCTTTAGAGAATAAATAAATCCTTCCACCTTTCTCAATGGTTTGTCAAATCTGTAGCCATTTAGCGAGGTCAAGTTAAATTTGCTCTCTGAAGAATTACTTAACTTGCAGAGGGTGTTCTAATATTTCTCATTATAAAAGATACAAAGATCTATCAATTCAGAACTCTTAAATGTTTTAAAATTGCATGTAATGTCAAACATTTTTAAAGGTTTCACAAACTAGCATACGTGCCTAAGTCTAGAGAACCCAGTAGAGAATGTGTTGAATGCCCTTGGAGCAGTAGTGTAATGTTGCAGTTGCTGAAGAAGTATGCTTTACATGTTTAACCCGGGAATGGTTCCACAAGGTCACTGAGGATTATTTTAGAGGAAGTAGAATGTTTCTAGGAGGCAGAAAGTTTAACTTGTTTATTTTTCTCTCTATATACCATATGTTGTTTCAGTCCATGAAATGCTTCACCTTTAGTGATCAGTGAAATAGCGAACAAACGTGTGGGCTTGCAAACAATAACCTGGAATACATCATCTACACTTTCCCTTGTCACAACTTGGGATGGTTGTAAAGTATGCAAATTATATATTTCAGTTCTCTAGTTCTTTAATATATGAGTTTATTTGTGCTGTGTGACTAAAGAGAAAGCAAACAGAAAGTGATGAGTCGTAACTGGGAACTGGCAGAAGTTGTGTCTTACTAGTTTGGGGACGTTCTTATTCAGGCGCCCGATGTGCAAAATAGATCCTTTTGTGTCTTTTATTTTAAGTGTCTTCAGCTTTTTGGGAGGTGGAATATGATCTAGTCCTGTCCTTGAGCAGGAATTTGGAATATTGAGTGTTTAGTGGAGGCATTTCAGGATTTTGACAGCTAAGTCTGAATTTGTATTGTATTTGTATCTTCACGTCTGATATGTGACAGATTGTGGTGTTCTTGTACTTCACAGGTGCATGGGTGAGAATTTTAGCTATAATTTATAGTGATTGTACAGGTTAAATTTATTAATTTCTGTTATAGCTAAAAATGGGATTCTATATTAAATTCTAAAATGTGTGAATTCATATTGCCTGAAATCTATGAAACCTAATACTTTTCTGACTTTGATGTTGGACTTTCATGTGTAGTTAATTAATCAGAATTCCATTATGGTTTCGAAAATAACTTTTACAAGCTTGTCAGTATTTGACGGATTTAATTTTTCCTCAGGGAAGAAATGTAAAGTATATTTGTGTACCTTCAGGAAAAAGTTGATTGAAATACAAGAAAACTCAGCAAAACCAAAATTACTCCAATGAGACTAAGATTTCTCTTAGATCCCTTCCTCCCTTCCTGTGTTTTATTTATAAAATATTTTTTTTGTTATGTTATATATTCCCTTAGTATATAGCTGTGTCTAACATGTGCACACCATAGGTGATCTTAGGATAGACTTAACTGTTGAATTAAGTGTGTGGCTTTAAACATATTTGAATATATTTCGATAGTAACGATATTTCTTTTCCTAATGGTATAAAAGTTTGATAAAATGTTATTTCCAATGATTTGATGGCATTTCAGTTTTTAGGTGTTGGAATGCCTTAGGCCAGAGCATTCAAAACATAGGGATATAATACTTATATAGTGGCTTTAGTATATATTGTTTGCATACTATATTCTAGATTATGGTATACATAGTTGATACGTCAGTGAGAACGGAGGGAGGTTGTGTTTGGGCATTTTCCTGTTTTTGGAGAAAGTGATTGACTAGAATTGTTGAGTAGTGTGCTCTTAAGACGTTTATGTTCCTTCCATCTGTTTCCCAGGGAGTGCCCTTGTCTGATCACAGTAACCCCTTTTACAAGTGGCAGAAGTTTAGGAAGTTGCTGGATTTTTAACTCCACCTCTGATTCTTTCCATTTATGAGAAAGCACAAATGTACGCTCTTAAAATATTCTTTAATATGTTCAGATTGAATCTGTGTTAAAGGTAGATATTCAGGGGCATTTGTAATAGTTTTTAGATGTGGGAAAAGCCTTATTTGGAGGGAGGTGTAATAGTAGCAAGTATTTATTATAATGTGTTCATTTGCAAAACCTGAAAAGTACTATAGTACTTGTAATTTTGCTAACATCCTTCTTTTAAAAACAAAATTAATAAAAGAAGCAGTTAAGTTCTAAACCAGAAGTTGGCAACCCCTGATTTACTCCTATGCCTCGCATTGTCTAATGGTGGGTGAACTCTACCTCCTTTTGAGGGTTACCACCACTTGCCACCATTTTCTAGGGTAGCTTAGAACTTTGCCGCCCATAGGGTGAATCTTCTGATCAGCAGTGTCTGCATCACACGTAAGATTGTCAGAAATGCAGAATCTTGCCTCCCCCCACTGCAGAAGTACTGAGTCAAAAACTGAATTTCAGGAGGATTCCCAGGGGAATTGTTTGTATATTAAGGTTTCTAAAGCATTGGTGGGTCTGGTCCCAGCTCTGCCTCTTATTAGCTGTGTTATCTTAGATCAGTTAGGATGTATTTCTTTCAGTTTTCTTTTTTTCTTTAAAAAATTTTTTTTTAACATTTATTCATTTATGAGAGACAGCACAAGCAGGGTAGGGGCAGAGAGAGAGGAAGACACAGAATTGAAGCAGGCTCCAGGCTCTGAGCTGTCAGCACAGAGCCCATGCAGGACTCGAACTCAAAAGCTGTGAGATCATGACTTGAGCCAAGTCGGATGCTTAACCGACTGTGAGCTGCGCAGGCACCCCTCTCTTTCGGTTTTCTTAAATGTAAAATGGAGATTAAAATAATTCCCCCTCCCATAGGTTTATTGTGAGGATTAAATGTTAATATGTTTTAAAGTTTGGTAATGGTGTAAATTGGGTCAGTAAAGTGGCCACAGAATGATTAAAGGGAAAGAGGCAGTTTAGCCACATGCCCTCATTCTTGCTAGCATTCTCTCCAGTGCATCAACATCCTACTATAGGAGTAATTTTATTTTAATCAATTTAACAGCTATTTATTTGAGAACATATAAGCAAAAATTTATATGTATATAACTAAAAGGAGTTCCTTGGAACTTAAGTAAAAAAGAAAACCTAAGAATATTGGGCAAAGATGAGGAAATAGTGTATCCTATTTAAAGGAATATGCATAAAGTTAATGATAATTCATAGAGAATGCTCTGTCTCTGTAGTAAATGGTAATGAAAAATTTTAAAATAAGGATGTTATTTTTTCTCTTTTAAATATTGTTATTAAAATTTACAATTGAAGTGAGAATGAAATTATATCAATATTTGGAAAATTAGATTCTGAATTGATGTAGTTTACCACTTACCTAAACAGCAATTTTTTTTCCTTGTCTGTGACTTTGGAAGCTTTTTGTAATTGGTATATGAAGGCAGGTAATAATAAAAATAACATATGATATCTATAGCTTAGTTGGTTGCTTACACACCACTTGATTTTAAAGTCCCCACATATAGATAGCTTTTTTTCTTGTTTACTTATACGTTTGGTTTTTGTTATTGTTGATTTTAGTGTGTGCTAGGTAAAGATTCCCTATTTTATAAAACAAAGTTGTATCCCATTTATCCAGTTAATTCCTTTTATTTTCAACTCTTCAAAAACAATCCTAGAACTCCCCTTTTTTTTTTTTTGATAAAAGTTAAATCTTATTTGGAAGCTTGATTTCTAAAACAGATAAATACACAGCTACTCTGATTGAAGGTGTTTGTTTTCCTTACCACCCCACTGGGGTCATTATTATCCACCCCACTATGGATATTATTTACTAAGTTTTGGCATCGGCACAGTCTCTCAAAAACATGAGGATTTTTTGGAGACTTGGGCATTACTCATAATTTTAAGTGATGTTTTATGTTTCTTGAAGCTAATACTAACCAGCATAGCTGAAATACTATAGTATGTTAATGCTATATACTGTGATTATTTGCTTGTCTACCTTCTGTAAGAGTAAGTGTTCCTTTGAAAGGAGGATGGTCTTATACGTTTTTGTAACTCTTGCTTTACACAGTGTTTTGCATGTGAAGATTTGTTAAATTAATAGATAATCGAAATCTGTCAGACCAACAGGAATAGAACTTTCAGGCAAAATAGTGACTTTGGAGAAAATCAATTAAAAATCCCACATACTCTTTACTTTTTTTCATAGTTAGAATTTTTAATATTATTCAAAGGCATTTAGCTACTGCTTCTATTATAAAAGGAAATTGATAATCATAGTAAGCCTAATTTTTTTCTCTCTTATATGCCGGTGCAGCAGGAAGACCCAGTGCTGTTGTGACTAAAAACTTTTTCCAAAAGAATGATGTGATTGAAAACACTATTCTTCCCCCAAAAGGTCACATTTTTATTAGGGACATACAATGTTCAAAGCAGATAATATAGTTAGAAAGTAGGTGAAAACAGTGTGGACGTTTACTGCCAATTGTTGTCTCTTTCTATAGCTAACCAATTGGTATCTCATTCCCTCCTTGAAAGAGTTGCTGTAACAACAGATGGATATGTTTAGCTATGGGAAAATCAGCAACTCTTTCTTGTTTAGAGTGCAGGGGCATTCAGATTGAGAATGGGGAGTTTGATCCTGCCATTCTCATCGTCCCTACAAAACTGAGATTAAAAACATACGATAAAACCACTTAACAGATCTAGAGAAATAGAATTTTTTTTTCTTCTTTTGACAGGGAAGTATATTTGGCATTTTATTAGAATCTGGAAGAAGAAACCTTTTTTAAGTTTTTTTTTTTTATTATTATTTATTCATTTTTAAGAGACGGAGAAAGACAGAGCGTGAGTGGGGGAAGGACAGAGAGAGAGGGAAACAGAATCTGAAGCAGGCTCCAGGCTCTGAGCTGTCAGCCCAGAGCCACACACGGGACTTGAACTTGTGAACCTTGAGATCATGACCTGAGCTGAAGTCGAATGCTTAACTGACTGAGCCACCCAGGCACCTCTAGAAGAAGAAACTCTTTAAACTTCAAATCTTTCTTCTGCTTCTGGATCCATGATTCTCAGTTAGGGGTAAATTTTGCCTCCCTACTCCTCCCTGCCAGTCCTCTGCCCCCCTCCAAAAAAAAAGCCTAAAGAAGAGTTGGCAGTGCCTGGAGACTTTTGCTTTCACAACTGGGGGAAGAGGGAGTTGCTACTGATACTTCGTGAGTAGAGGTCACAGATGCTGCTAAATGTCCTACAGTGTGTAGAACAACCCCTCTACAGCAAAGAATCATCTGGACTAAAAGTCAGTAGTGCTCAGGTTGAGCAATCCTGCTGTAGACCTTTATTCTGATACCTTGCCTCCTGAGTTGTTGCATAGTTTGCTTTTTACCATTTTCCTGTCTTATTAATAATGACTGCTTAGTACATTGTCCTGCACCTTCCTTAGAGCTGATGGCTCTACCTCTGCTCCTCCTGTACTGTGGTTTACATTCATTGTATATTTTTTGACATATGTGTGTGTTTTTTATGTGAAACCACAGGAATGGCTACCTTGAACACCTGCTAAATTATGGTCTGTTGAGGCCAGAAATGCTTTCGGCGGTATTTTTATTTCTTTTCTGTCTTCTACTAGTTAATTATACCCCTGCATGATCTAGCTTTAGGCTGTTGTATCTGTGTTCTACCAGAAATATTGAAGTACAATGCATCAAGGAGAAACACCTTTGGAAAATCATCAAAATTCAGTTTTACATTGAATTACAAACAGGTTGAAAGCCATGCTCTTGATTTGGTTTTTATTTTCATCATTAAGACAGTACAGAGAATATTCACTTCTATTGTTGTTCTAAGTCCACATTCTTTTATTTCCAACCCTTGGGGCCAGATGTGTTTCAGAGTACAGAAAATTTTAGATTTTAGAAAGGGAATATGATGATGTGTTTGCTGTATCTTATGTAACATCCCCAGTGGGATCTTCAAGCACATCATATTTCTACACCAAAAATGTATGAATATTTATACTAAATGGGATAAGTAGAAACTACAAATAGTTTCAGGTTAGTTCATGATTTTTAGGGCTTTGGGATTTCAGAATTGTGGGCAAGCTAGTGTGGTCCTATACTACCTCTATTACAATGACTATTGACTACAGCCAGTTACAGTGAAAAAGTGTTTTAAAGTTGGTCTGCTTTTCCTTACCTGTTTCCTAATAGTTGTTTTTAGTTTTTCACGTTTTATTTTTGGATAATTGCTTTTTGTTGTTTATGTTGTATAACTTGTATGCTTAACTAGAAAAAAATTTAGACTCTTGATTTTTAGAATTCTTTCCCCTTAAGGTGAACTATAAATATCAGTTTCTTTTTAAGTTGTTTGTGTATGTTGGATTCCTCTTCCAGTTTATTATTAAATATTATCTTTTAATCATTTCCTTTTTTCTAAATATACAAAATTATACTGAAAACAAGATGTCCTTTAATATTAAACAGAGAACTTGCCATTTTTATGTATGCATTTTGTCCTGCAGCATTTGAGTATAATTGGACTATAAGAAGATACATTAAATTTTGCTTTGTTCACAAACCTAGGCGGCTTATAACCATAAACATATAAAGGTTTATTTCTCTTGCTCATATGAAGTCCACTGTAGGTTCAGGAGCTCTCCTGGGTAGCTCTTCCATGTGTGGACTCCTGATTTGTGCTGCTTGCATCTTGTGGCTCTGTCATTTGAAACATGTGTCCGGGCAAAGAGCTAGAGGGTCATGTGCCAGCTTTTAAGTGCTCTGGTCTGGAAGGAAGACATGAATTAATCACATGGCCTCAACTAACTGCAAGGGGGCTGGAAAATGTGGGGGGAGCATATGGATATTCAATGAGAAATCAATTTTTCTGCCACAAAGGATGTATATACTTCCAAGAATAGATGGCTTTCATTCTCACTTCAAAAGAGGAGATAATTGGGCATCCAGCCTGACACTGTCCTGGATTCCATAGCATAGTGCCTACTAATACAGTAACTTGTTCAATTCCCAAAAGAAGCCTATAAAGAATCATTCTTGTTAAGATTTCAAAACTGAATCTTAGAATGGTTGAGAAAATTGCTACATGTCACATATGTAGTGCATATATATAATAGATGCAGGGCAAAAATCTGGGTTTACTTTTTGATATAAAAGTAAGCACTTTTGCTTTTGTACAGTGCTGCTTGAGAAATGTAAAAACATACGAGTTGATTGTGGGTCTGTAGGTGCATGCTTAGTTGAAGTGTGTCCCATTTATTCATAGTTTCTTGAAGGATCCAAGAATACACTTCATGTAGGGTTTAGAAACTGGCAAATAAGGTTCAGATGATGAGTTGGAGAAGAAAAGAATTTCCTTGGGGAGCCTGAGTGGCTCAGTTGGTTAAGCATCTGACTCTTGATTTCTGCTCAGGTCACGATCCCGTGGTTCATGATATTGAGCCTGGCATCGGGCTCTTCTCTGACAACATGGAGCCAGAACCTGGCTTGGGATTCTCTCTCCTCCCTTCCCTGCCTACATGTTCACTCTCTCTCAAAATAAACAAACATTAAAAAAAAAAAAAAAGAGTTTCCTTCTTTGGCTTTGGGGTACTAGACTCTTCTTACCCTTTTTTTTTTTTTTTTTTGAATCATTTAAGCAGTTTCTTTCAGGGAGCATTCCCCCAGTTGTCATCTCTCCAGCCCTGTTCTCTTCCCCTGTAAGAAAGAAGGTCAGGGACTGAGTATGATCATAACGGAAAATGCAAATCTTTGTTCTCTACCATGTAGTTCTTTGTGTATGGCTTTCCTGTGAGCAAAGGAATATCTTCAAATCTACCTCTTCTTTTTTCTCTAGGGTATTGTGAAGCAGTCCATGTTTATGAATTGCTTTGAAGTTGGAAAAATATCCCTCTGCAGATAAGAATTACTGGCTTTATGGAGAAAAGTCTGAATCATATAGGATTTTAGGAGAATTTTAATACTGATTTCTCAGCAGCATGTGCACTTACTATTTTTTAATACTGGCACTAGATCTCACTTTTTAACAACTTTGGCTTCATATTAGATTCCTCTTAATTTTGTCTTTTTATAGTTCATTTAATCACTGTTTTCCCTAAATTTGTGAATTTATACAGAAATTTTTCCCAGATAGTATGGGGATTTGCTTTTCCCTTATGAGTCTTTTTAGAAAAGGAGCTGGTCCAATTAGTAAAATAAAATAGACCTGATGTTCTCAGGGTGACCTGCTAGGTTTATATAGTTCATTTTAGATTAATGAAACTAATGAGTTTCATGTATCATTCTGTGTCTTGCATTTTGTCTAAAGGCAGTATTAAAGTTAAATTCTGAAGTTTTGACATATTTTCTCTGTTGACACTTCATTGGTTTTATATATATGGATAAACAGCATAAACTTATTCATAACACCTGTTTTGGATGTGGTGGTCATAGGATATGATTAACCTAAAAAATAACAGCAGTAAGGCAAAATTTCTAGGATCATTACATTTAAAAAAATTTCAGTCCCCTCTTGATCCTCGGTGTATATAGTAATTATTTTAATTTAATGGTTATTTGCAACAAACAATACTGAAGGGAATTGCAATATTTCCATGTTCATTGTCTGTGGTTTAGCCTGCCTGCTTTGGAGGCATTTGGACCAGTTATAGCATTCCAAAGTTTCTTCGCTGCTTCACTGTCCCAGAGCAAATACACTTTGTCATTCTGTTTAACTTCTAGCTTGTCTGGGGAAAAATAAAGACATCTCTTGTCTGAAATTGCTTTTGGGAGTATAGCTCCACATGTTTTGGTCTGAATGAAAGGCCTAGGGAAACATGAATTTTGTTACCTTTTTATTTTATTTTCCTTTACTTATAAATCATCATGATGATCCTCCCTTTACATCCATGCCTCTCACTTTTTATAAACAACATACATTCCCTCTCTGAGAGTGGTTATTTGTAGTTCGTTTTGCCATTTACAATCTTATAGGTCCTTTACAAATGGATCATTTTTTCACATTAAATTTTAGTAGGTCAAGAATCCATTTATTCAGGGTCCCCAAGAGAATCGATCTTGGAAGATTGTGGCTACATATTTTTTACGGCTTCCTATTGCTTTCTGTAGTCTTCTCAATTTAAACAGTAGCAACAACAAAATATAGAGGGCACCATAAGGCCTTGGCTTTATGGTTTTATTTTTGTTACACACTTGTTTCTAAGGGTATTGGTAATATTTGTTGGATTTGTGATATATATGCTCGTAGTAAATTTACCTGCTATCACAGTGAGGAAAAATCTGGCATTTGATGGGTTTGAACATGAACTTAGATGCATGTGTTCCATATGGAATTGAGTGACAGTTTTAATTAGTATACCTTTACATTTTCTTTATTTTATTTACACCAGTGTCTGTTTACAATTTTAAAAGATATTTCTATTTTCCCAGATGCTTATTATCCCAGTATCCGTTAGAGGACTATGCCAAGCATTCATTTTCTTATTTTTTAAACCCTAGAATAAACATGTTGCAAATGATTACTTTCCCTTCCTGCAGAGGTTTCTTAGCTTTTTTTTTTTTTTGTTGTTGTTGTTGTTGTTTGTTTAATTAACTTTTCATTATGGACAATTTTAAGCACATAAGAAAGTAAACACCCTGGTATGATGAATCCCGATGTAGCTAGCCTTCACCCAGTTTTCAGTAGTTCCCAACCCTTGGCCAGTCTTGTTTCATCTATAATCCCATTCATTTTACCTTCCCATATTACATTGAAGCAAATCTCAGACATCATTTCATATGCATTTTTAAAAGACAAGTATTGCACTGTGCATTTTTGAGAGATAGGGACTCTTCACTTAATTCTCATTCTCTTATTTTTGCAATTTAATGAAAGAACTGGGTGGGGTTTCTGAGAGTCTGGATTTTACTTACTGAAATTTGTATGGTGTAGTTTAAAGCTTTCTTTGGGTTCAGTATTTGCTCTAACTTCGGGTCTTGAGTTAGGTCAAGAGGCTTGATCCAATTCAAGTTTGATCTTTCTTTCTTTCTTTCTTTCTTTCTTTCTTTCTTTCTTTCTTTCTTTCTTATTTTTTTGACACAGTTGCCTCATAAGTGTGCTTTTCTGTCAGGAGATTTGTAAGATCTGATTTTCTTGTTGTGATGTTAGCAGCCATTGGAATAGATCTCTGAAGAGAAACTTACCACATCATTTCTTTGTTTACCTAATGGGGTAAGTTACCTAGTGAATGTAGAGTAAATGCTTAATTTTTTCCCTTGTATACGTTTACTAGTTTATTTTTAGTGTTTTTTTCAAAATAATAGTTGGTTTCCCTAGTATCCTTTTCAGAATCATTGCGAACTCATTATTGTGTTCCAGATCATTGCAGTACTTCTGTATATTGCCATTATAATCCTTATACACTGTCTTAATTTTAAGTAAACTTAAGCTTAAATTGCTGTGCCTTAGGAAACTTTGGGTGTATAAAAATTGCATGGGCATATTTGGTGGTAAAAAATAATGCAAATCGATTCAACTTAACCATTGCCCTAGATATTATTTCAAAAGCGGAATGCAGGGGCGCCTGGGTGGCTCATTCGGTTAAGCATCCACTTTGGCTCAGGTCATGATCTCGCGGTCCGTGAGTTTGAGCCCCGCGTCTGGCTCTGTGCTGACAGCTCAGAGCCTGGAGCCTGTTTCGGATTCTGTGTCTCCCTCCCTCTGACCCTCCCCCGTTCATGCTCTGTCTCTCTCTGTCTCAAAAATAAATAAACGTTAAAAAAAATTTAAAAAAAACAACAAAAAAACCGGAATGCATATTTTAGCTATTGTTAAACATGGTGACATTCTCTTAGCCACACTTTATCATTTGTTAATGGGTAATTAGTAAGTCTTAACGTTAGAATGACTGAAATACCCTTATTAGAACAACAGGTCTGTTTTTAAGTTCTGAATTAAAATAAATCAAGCTGGAATGCAAGGACCTTTATTAGAATCAAATTAGTTTATCACAAGAAATGAATTTAAAAATCAACCCTGTTGTAATCTAAAATATGCAGGATAAGCAGCCTTCCTTGTCTACTCACAGTGTTTCTCCTCAGGGACCCCCTTGGCATTTTGGGCTGGATTGTGCTTTTCCTTGGAAGACATTGAGCATCCTTGGATTCTGCTGACTAAATGCTAGTGGGGCCCCTTCTAGGGTTATGGCCACCAGAAACCACCTTCTCCCGTTTCCAAATGTCTTAAGGAGGGGGGAAGGGGTTAATCACTTCTAGTTACAAATTACTGGTCTAGGAGCACCTGGGTGGCTGAGTCCGGAATTGTCTTCTATGTAAAAAATAGTAGAAGTTTTCTTCCTCTACCCTTTTTCTTTTTACAGCTCCCCGGAACTCTGAACTCTCATACTAAATTTGAACTTTGTGCCTGAGTTTAACATATGTGTTAACACACTCTCTTGCAAATAACATATTTGTCTCTGAATATTCTTTTGGTGTTTTTATTGTTCAGTGAATTTTATTTTATTTACAGGAAAACCTGCTTACCTGATGGGATTTTTTCTGCTAGCCTATTGCCTCAAACTGAATGTTTCATTTTCTTTTATTTCTAATCTCTTTCTATTAATCTTTCCTGTTTTTCAGAGATTATCTAAAAGCCTGTTTAATTCTGTCATCTTTTCTCTGTATCACCTACTCTCTGGCCTCCCATTCATCTTTATTGAGCCGTGTATACAGCCACTTTTACACTTTTCTGTTTTGTGTTTCTTTCATCGTTTTGTAATCTGGCTTTTCCTCTTCTGTTTTATTTCAGAAATGTGCTCTGGTAATCTTAGCTGTCAGTGTTTTCTTCATAAGACTTATTTGTAATTTCTTTGTTGTTGTTTTCAGTACACACCTTGCTATGTCTCTTTACTTTTCAACTTCTTTTCTGTTGTTTCTGAAATCTTTCTTTTCCTAATTACTCTTTTTTAAGTATGTAGTATTTCCACCTACATGTGGTATTATTCTTTTTTCACGAGTGTATCTTTTTAATCTCTTCTTATCTCCCCTGGGTACTCATGCCACATTGTGGCAGAGGGCCTTTTGATTACAGAATTTCCTCAGAAATCTCCCGGATTGTCCATCAACCTTTTCTGCATTTGGCTCCTCACTTTATTTTTATCTTCTGTTTTGTATAAAAGCCCTGTGCTCTAGTGACAGTGGGTCTGTTTCCCACCTTCTGGGCATGACATGGGTTTTCTAGGCTCTTCAATCTTTATTTATCTTCTCTCATCCCCTCGATTGGCTTTCATCCTCCGACCAGTAGTGATCCTTGAAGGCCCATTTCAAGTCCTGCATTTTGTGAAGCCTCTCTTTTAAGAGGCCTACGTATTATTATTTATTCTCTGCTACTTACTACGTGTTGTCATTTGCCCTTTCTTTCCAACTGGGCACCAGACCTGAGTATGGGTCTCAGGTTTCTGTGTATTTTCAGCTCTTAGTGTAATATTCTTGCATTACATCTTAGAATAATTTTAATGAACTTGTTGGTTGAAAGTGGTTCTGAAACTAGCCAAATTCTCAAAGTTTGGAACACTATGGGAACCCTGTTTTGACCATACATCCTGGCTTATATCTGTTTTCTTGGTGAATTATTAATAGCATTTCTTTTCACTTTCAGAAATGCCCCAGTCAGTATGCTAAATTATTGGGTCATGCTGTACTTGGGCAAGGGCATTGTTCTGGTTTGGCTTGGTGAAGAAAGATTCTTGTCATCAATTATTCAGAGCAGAGACTTTGATTTAGTAGTTCCAAGGGTGGCCTGAGAATGTGCATTTTAAGAATGTGCACATTTTAAATGTGCATTTCTTAATTAATTTTAATGGCTAGCTATTTTCTTAAGCATCCCCTATACTTCAAATGCCGGTGTCATAATACCAAAGTATTGGCAAAAGTGTATGTAGAGGAGTCTGCTTAAACATTAAGACTCTATGTGTGTGTGTAACTGTGTAACTAATGACTTGAGGACGTGAAATTTTAGTGCAAACAGCTGAAAGCAGAAGTAAATCAGAACTTAGTAAGATGCAACTTTGGAAGAAGATGACTGAGCTAATAACTCCAGAGATATCTCTAAATCTCACTCATATGGTTCTGTTTAAAAAACAAGAAAATAAAATACTTCAACAGCAGTATCTTCAGGTAATTAACAGAAGATGAGTCATTTGAAAACATGAATTAGTTTATTTGTAAAGTGACTTTAAAAAATTCTTACTTTATACTTTTGTTGAATACTTTTCTCTATAGATTTACGGATAAGATGTTTTAAAGTCGTAGACATTTTCTTATCTTTTATTCTAGAGCATAGGAAAACATGAAAAACTACCTTAAGCCGGTTTTGAGGCAGGTATAATCTAAATCCTCAAGCACGACCCAGCACTGCCAAAATGACCGTTGTCCAATTTCATCGAAGACCAACAGTGAAAACAAGTAGAATTCATTTATTAGGCTATACTCCTCAAACAAAGGGAGCTTGTTACAAGACTATGCAGAGTGGTGGCTTCCAGTCCTGTGACATATTACTTCAATAGGCTGCAGAAGAAAAATTATTGAACATTTTGAAATATAGAATACAAAATAAAAGCATTTGGTATATTTTACCCATTCATCAGTTATGGACATTTAGGTCATTTCCACCATTTGACTACTGTGAATGGTGCTGCCGCAAACATTTGTCTACAAGCATTTGTTTGAATACCTGTTTTCAGTTCTTTGGGTATATTTCTAGGAATGGAATTGCCATGTAAGCCTCTGTTTAAGTTTTTGAGAAACTGCCAAACTGCCGTAGCATTTTAGTTTCCCACCAACAGTGTAGAAGGGTTCCAATATCTTTACATTCTGTCACACCTCTTCTGGTTTTTCAACTATATGCATCCTAGTGGTTGTGAAGTGGGATCTCATTGTGGTTTGGATTTTGTTTCCCTGATGACTTGTGGTACTGTGCATTATTTGGTATATTCTAACTGACTCCCAGTTTAAACATTGAAGTAGAAAGGTATTCTCCCTTATAATAATAAAATATGCTTCCTTCCCTTTAGCAAAAAGCCAATTTCTGCTTATTGAAAATACTTGTGAACAGTTCTTTTAATTTGAGGGGAGTAAAGCCAAGGATGCCCCCATTATAGTTTTATAATAACTGACTATAATGTAAAGTTTGAAAAAGAACAGGTATAAATACTGAGAAGGTGGAGACAGATAGAACCTCTACCCACTCCCCACGCAAAATGTCCTTTATATTGTAGAACTTCTTTTTTTTTTGAGAGAGAGAGACGGACAGACAGACAGACGGAGAACGTGAGCGGAGGAGGGGCAGAGAGCGAGAAAGACCAGAGAATCCCAAGCAGGGTCCGCAGGGCCAGCCCAGCATGCAGAGCCCGTACAGAGCCCGACCCAGGGCTCCAACTGACTGCCTCCCAGGCTCCCTTGTCCTTTTTAGTATATCCAGGAACTCCAACTGACTTAGACAAATATAAGTTCAAGTCCCAGCTCCACAATGTAACTGAGATTTTGAGCAAGTTATTTAATAGAAATTAAATGAAGGATTAAGAGAACTCTTGTCAATGTGGGTAATAATCCTACCTCATCTGTTTTTTAGTATTAGATATTACGTACCTGGTGTATGTTGCATGTAATGGTAAATGGCAGTTGTTACATGGAAAAGTAAACCAGCATGTTTATGAAAGGACTTTGAAAAATGAGATATTTAGAGTCAATTATGTACAAAGATTTAAAAAAAATTTTTTTTTTTAATGTTTGTTTATTTTTGACACAAAGACAGAGCGTGAGCAGGGGAGGGGCAGAGAGAGAGGGAGATACAGAATCCGAAGCAGGCTCCAGGCTCTGAGCTGTCAGCACAGAGCCCGATGTGGGGCTCGAACTCATGAACCTTAAGATCATGACCCGAGCCGAAGTCGGATGCTCAACTGACTGAGCCACCCAGGCGCCCCAGTTATGTACAAAGATTTAAAAAATATTTCTAGTCCACACGTAGCAACGATGAGTGGGACCAAATTAAAAAAAAATGACACACTCTAGTCATTGACTTCTGTGGTAAGACTTAAGATTTTTGTGTTCTGTAACCATCTTTTACATTTTTTATTGTCAGCATTTAGCACAGTTCCTGGCGTTATGTATCTTTTAAAGTTCTGTTGAATGGAAGTTCAGATTGAGACTTAGTGTATTAAACAAATACCTTTAAAAATACTCTGTTAAAGTAACTTTCCAAAACATAGAGTTAAGATTACTTATTAAGTGAAATTGGAATAAGCAAATAATGTTTTAAAAAATTGTTAATCACAACTTTTCAATATAATATATGCTCCACGTGGATGAAAATCTTAAGTATATTGTAAAAAGTCAAAGTGTTGGAAAACTTTGGAAACTGGGCATATATATTGTTGGTTGTTCCAGAACATCCGCATTATGCAACTCCAGGGAGTGTCATTTATACTGTATTCTGTTCAACACACCACAGCACAGAGTCTAGTATAAGTGACACCCTTGGAATTGTGCAGTGTGGTGGCCATGTTTAGACCCTAAAGATTAACTTTAGTTTTGAATCCATAAGCAAAATTAAGGACATGATTGAAATTCTAATATGTAAAGTAAGAGTTCTTGTGCTGTGAAAAAGAACAAAACTTTAAACACACAGGAAAAATACTTGCATCAGCATTGTAAAGAATATGTATTATAAGGAGCTCATGTCTATGATAAAGATACCATTCGTAACGATCAGGTGAAAAACAGGAATTCACAGAAGCTCTAAAAGAGGCAAAAACTGGAAGCAACATTGGAGGGGTTGCACTACTTGGACTACTTCAAAAACCTATTGAAAGCTGTGAAGCAGCTCTTCAGAAAAATACTTACGCGTGATATTACAGGAAGTTTAGGGGACCACAGAGTTCTTTCTAAGCTCTGGAGTTTTATAAACAAATTATTACATTTGATGTCAATTAGTACAAAGAAACAAAGTAAAAGATGACACTTTTCCAAGAAAGATATGTGGGAGAGAATTAACTGTATAGCCTCCAGAAAATTGAGAGCTTGCATGTTGAAAGTAGAATTTAAAGAGCTTCTTAAATAGCTGGGGAAAAGAAAAATAAACTTATATTTTGCTTTGAGTCCTGGAAGTCCACCTGCCAGCTCTGAATGTGTAAGGGAACAAGAAGGAGAAATATAATAAAAAAGAGGATTTGGAGGAGGGGTGGGTTGAAAGAGCACCTCAAACACAATGGAAAGAATAGGCAGAAAAGTAGAAAAAAAAGTAGAGATCATGCCTGAAGTGGCTCTGTGAACTCTCAAAACTGAAGGTAAGGATCCTGATATGTAAGGGCCATGAGAAGTCTTTGCAGGGTATTGAAAGAGGAGTTGAGATTTAGAAGTAATGGATTAGCCTGCAGCTTGAGTTGTGATTAAACAGACTTGGGTAACTAATTGACAAATAGATGATTAGCCGGGGGGGGGGGGGGGGGGTGGTGGTGGGGGGGTGGTGATCTGGATGCAGTTCAACTTCAGATCAGTTAATATATTTTCAAATGGGGATGAGGAGATTTGACAGTTTCATTTTTGTAATCTTCCAGTAAGATGATGCTCTCCTTGCTATGAGATATTTAGTTACTAAAGAATAAAACTGTGATGTTTGTCCATGTCTCTATGTTTTAATATTGGAAGTTTACAAGGAAGTTGTTTGTACTTTTCTAGCTGCTGCACATGGAGATTCCAGGGTTTAAATATCATAACAGGCAATACAGTAGAAACCCAGTTGGCATTAGCTGGAAGTATATGTGGCCTTCCACACCTAGCTGGTAGATGGAATTTTAGGAATTGGGTTGACTTAATGGTTGGCTTCTCTAACTACCTCTTGGAATGGATGTTTTCATGAATTTCTTTTAATGAAAATGTGTATCAGTTGTTGGCTACATGATAAAAACCACTAGTACATTAGTAACAGCATAATGTTCTCTGATCTATTTTCAAGAGTAATCTATATCATATTAATTAACATTTATTTCATATCGTTTGCTGCTGTTAGGAAGGCATCCTGAGAGGTTGTATGAAAATGTGTGGAACAGGGACAGGAAACATAGATTGTGTAAAGTGGCACGTACATTTCTTTGTGTTAAAAACGAGTTTAGAGACAACTACAAATGAAGAAAATTTTCTGTTAAGTTTAGGTGCCATGACTTAAAACAGTGCTGTCTAATAAAAACATAATATAAGCCATGTATATAATTTTTTTTATTTTCTAGTAACCATATTAAAAATTAAGAAATATGTGAAGTTAATTTTAATATATTTTCATTAACTCGGATATCCAAAATTACTATTTCAGCATATAACCAAGATAAAATTATTAATGAACTATTTTAACTTTTTTTGGTACAATATCTTTGAAATCTGGTGTACATTTTACACTTGGTGTATTTCAATTTACACTAGTCACTCTGTAAGTGCTTCCTAATAGCCACAGGTAACTAGTGGCTACTGTATCGGATAGCCTGTATTTAGAATGTTTGTCCTGTGTCCATCCACATATTATGGATAAACTTGTCTTTTACTCCCTTTTACCTCTTTTTACTGTACATAGATTTCAAGAACTGGGGCACACCCCTGTTTATAAAAGGAAGATTAATAACCCTTTTTGGCTACAGGTAGATGTGAAAGGTCCAAAAGTTCAGCAGTCAGTACAGAAATGCAAGCTGTTTTCCAGAGGATTTTGTTTTGAAACCCAAATCTCTCTGCCCATGATTCTTCATTATTGGTATCTTATGGTAGTATATGCATGATTGAGAGGGAGTCTCTCTGTTCTTTTTTCATTGGCTTCATTGGTTTTCTAAGCTGAAATGTCATTTGTTATGAGTATGACTTTTTTATATTAAGACCTTCTAAGCAAACATGAGCTAACATATTTATAAATGTTTGATCTTGTTGTAGATAATCTTGCCTTTAGCAGTACTCATGTTTCAGACAACCTTTAAAGAACAGATGTAATTTTCTCTGGACATTTATAGAAGTGCTTTGTAAATAACTTTAATTCTAATTATTTATGTCTTTCTAAGAACTTCTAGGAGGGATGACATTGTTTCAGGTTTTAAAGTTGACTTAATCTCATTATAGTTGGACTTTATTTGATATAAACTATAAATAAGATAGCGTTAGTTCCATTTTTTTGGTTGTGATTTTTATTCACTACTCTAATGCCATAAGGCAATTGTTGTTTTTGAACACTAAATTTTAATGTTAAAAAACTTCCTAAAACAAAATTTATTTGTTTGCACATAGTGCATGATAAAACCAGACTGTATTTTCCAAGACTTCTGGTCTTCTACATTTTTATTGCCATTTACTTTTTACATGAATTATGACAAGTGTCACCTAGTTGCAGGTGTGCATGCCCATTTGAAACAATAGCTATTACTTACCATGTTAGGTACTTTGTTAGGTAATTTACAGGTATTATTTTCACTTCTCTCAGGGAGATATTATTATCATCTTTTTAGAAATCAGAATAGGGGCGCCTGGGTCGCTCAGTCAGTTAAGCGTCAGACTTTGGCTCAGGTCATGATCTCACGGTTCATGAGTTCTAGCCCCGCATTGGGCTCTGTGCTCAGCTCGGAGCCTGGATGGAGCCTGCTTTGGATTCTGTGTCTGCCTCTCTCTCTGCCTCTCCCCTGCTCGTGCTCTCTCTCTTTTCTTTCTCAAAAATAAAAAACATTAAAAAAAATAAGAAATCTTTGAGATTTATTAATCTCAAATCTTATGCAACTTGTCTAAAGACATACTAATTAATGATGGCAACAAGATTCAAACTCAAGTGTGTCTGATCCCAGAGGTCATGCTCTTCATCACACTGCCTTAGATGTTCTGATGGCATCAGGTGTGTGTGGGTAGGGGTGAAAGAGTAAGGATAATCGGTTTAGACGATACTCTGTGACAAGGAATACTTGTCATTTTATGTTTGTGTTGAATGCACATGCTTAGGGCTTGTTTCTTTTTAAAGAGGTGAAGGCATTATAGTCTGTTGTGAAAAAAAGTAATACATATTATGTAGTAAGTGACAACCACCGCCTTTGCTTCTTGGCCTTTTGTCAACTGTAGTTTTGAAGGCTAGTGTTTGTATGTTATACCTTAAGGTAGTCTATATCTTACTGTATAGAAAATGTTTTGAAAGAATTTTAAATAAAACCCAAAGGCTTACATTTGCATATACTTGCATATTGGCAGCCTGTAAGCCAAACTCAGCACTGTGTGTTTGTGTGTGTTATTTTTAAAGATTGACTTTGAATGCCTGTATCAAGACTCATTTGGTTGCAGTAGTAGAAAACTCAAACCAAACTGGCTTAAGAAAAACCTGTTTGTAGGTATAACTGAATAATGGCACAATTGAATAAGTTGTTTCCCATTACTGAAAAGTTCAAGATTGAATTGGCCTTTAAGCATGTCCCTGGCATCTGACTTACCTCTTCCATTTGGTTGACTCCATTATGAGACAGATTTTCTTGTTGGACTCACAAGGTAACTGCTGGTATCACACAGTTACATCCTTCAGGCTCATATGCAGTGTGAAATAGTGTGAGTCCTGGCTCCAGTGTTTTCATCACAACTCTAATTGCATCTCATTAACACTAATTGGATTCATCATTGAATCAGTCACAATGGGGTGAGTGGAGTGGAGTGAAATGTTATGTACATATGGTTCATGCCTAGGTGACTGCTCTGGCCCCGAGACTCTGTCACATTAACTCTACCTGTATAACTCCATATATAGGTTATGAGAAGGGCTGCAAATGTGGAATGGGTTACAAGTCAAGTGAATAGAGCTGAGTAGCAAATGCAATATGCATCTCTTTTGGGGTGGCAGGCATTTTCTGTTTCACTGTAGTCCTCACTTTTCCCAGTACGCTGGCTTACTTAACTAATTTACATTACTTGCTTGGCACTTTAGAGCATTTGAATTTGATTCCCCTGATTTATAGCTTCCTGGTATAAGAACTATTGAAGAACTTGTTGTGGTTATATAAATGTCTATTTCTCTCAATTTAACAGATTTATTTTTATAGTTTCAATCTGTGGATATCTGTGTCTTAGATGTTCTTATAAATATATTTGAGTTGTGGAGCAGCAAAGATGCTTATAGGCAATACCTCTGAGATTTTGGGGATTTGGTTCCAGACTATTGTAATAAAGTAAATATCACAATAAAGTGAGTCAAATGAATTTCTTGGTTTCCCAGTGTGTATAAAAGTTCTGTTTGCACTATTCTGCAATCTCTTAAGTGTACAACAGCACTGTATTAAAAATGTCATACCTTAATTTAAAAATACTTTATGGCTAATGAACGCTGATCATCATCTAAACTTTCAGAGAGTCCTAATTTTTTTGCTGGTGGAGGGTCTTGCCTCCATGTCCATGGTTACTGACTGATCAGGATGGTGGTTGATGAGGGTCGGGGTAGCCATGGTAGTTCTTTTTTTTCTTCTTTCTTTCTTTTTTTAGAGAGAGCATGTGTGCAGGGGTGGGGCAGAGGGAGAAGGAGAGAGAGAATCTCAAGCAGGCTCCACACCCAGGGTGGAGCCCGACTTGGGGCTTCATGAACCATGAGATAATGACCTGAGCCAAAATCAGGAGTTGGATGCTTAACCGACTAAGCTACCCAGGTGCCCCCCCATTGTAGTTTCTTAAAATAAGACAACAGTGAAGTTTGCTGCATTGATTGACTCTTTCACAAGTGATTTCTGTGTGGTATGTGATGCTGTTTGATAGCATTGTACCACAGTAGAACCTCTTTCAAAGTTGGAGTCCATTTTCTCAAACCCAGCATCTACTTTATCAACTAAGTTCATGTAATATTCTAAATCCTTTGCTGTCATTTCAGCAGTCTTCACATCATCTTCACCAGGAATAGATTCCATCTTAAGAAACCACTCTCTTTGCTCATCCACAGGAAGCAACATTTTATCCATTAAAGTTTTATCGTGAGATTGCAGCAATTCAGTCACATCTTCAGGCTCCACTTCTTCTTTTGCTGTTTTTAGCACATCTGCAGTTACTTCTTTCAATGAAATCTTGAAACCCTTCAGAGTCATCCATGAGGGTTGGAATCAACTTCCAAACTCCTGCTAATGTTGATATTTTGACCTTTTCCCATGAATCACAAATGTTCTTGATGACATCTACAATGGTCAGCCCTCTCCAGGAGGTTTCCAAGTTACTTTGACCATATCTATCAGAGGAATCACTATTTATGGCAGCTGTAGCATTCCAAAATGTATTTCTTAAATAGTAAGACCTGGAAATTGAAATGACTCCTTGACCCATGGGCTGCAGAGTGGATATTGTGTTAGCAGGCATGAAAACAATATTAATCTCATTGTACATATCCATCAGAACTCTGGAGTGACTACATGTATTGTCAGTGAGCAGAAGTATTTTGAAAGGAATCTTTTTTTTTTTTTCTGAGCAGTAGGTCTCAACAGTGGGTTTAAAATATTTAGTAAGTAAGCCATGTTACAAACAGATGTACTGTTATCTAGGCTTTGATGTTTCATTTGCCAGGGCACAGACAGAATATATTTAGCATAATTCTTAAGGGTTCTAGGATTTTCAGAATGATAAATGAGCAATGGCTTCACCTTAAGGTTGCCAGCTGCATTAGCTCCTAACAAGAGAGTCAGTCTGTCCTTTGACATTTTGAAGCCAGGCGTTGACTTCTCTTCTCTAGCTATGAAAGTCCTAGATCACATCTTTTTCCAGTAAAAGGTTGTTTCATACAACGTTGAAAATCTGTTTGTTAATGTAGCCAGTGTCATTAATTATTTTAGCTAGATCTCATTTTCATTAATTATCTTAGCTACATCTTCTGGGTAACAGGCTGCAGCTTCTACATCAAGACTTGGTGATTAATTTTCCACTTTTATGTTACAGAGACAGCTTCTTTCCTTAAACCTCACGAGCCGACCTCTGCTAGCTTCCAGTTTTTCTTCTGCAGCTTCTCACCTCTCTCAGCCTTCATAGAATTGAAGAGTGTTAGGGCGTTGCTCTGAATTAAGCTTTGACTTAAGGGAATGTTGTGGCTGGTTTGATCTTCTGTCCAGACCACTAAATCTTTCTCCATATCAGCAATAAGGCTGTTTCGCTTTCTTATCATTTAGTGTGTTTACTGGAGTAGTGAGAGACCTGTGACTCTTCCTTTCACTTAACACTTAGCGACCATTGTAAGATTATTAATTGGCCTAATTTCAATATTGTTGTGTCTCAGGAAATAGGGAGTCTGGGGGAGTGGGAGAGAGACAGGGGAACGGCTGGTCAGTGGAGCAGTTAGAACACACAACATTTATTAAGTTCCTCATATTACGGTTGCAGTTCATGGGATCCCAGAACAATTACAGTAGTGACATCAAAGATCTCTGATGACACATCACTATAATAAGTATAATAATAATGAAAAAGTCTGAAATATTGCAAGACTTACCAAACTGTGGCACAAAGACACGAAGTAAGGAAATGCTGTTGGAAAAATGGCACTGATAGACTTGCTCGAAGCAGGGTTGCCACAAACCTTCAGTTTGTAAAAAAAAAAAAAACAACAACACAAAAAACACACAGCATCTGTGAAGCACAGTAAAGTGAAGTACAATAAAGCAAAGCATAATAAAATGAGGTATGCCTGTATAGAGAATTGAATTCATTAGGTTTTGGGAATGACTTTACCAAAACAAGTTTGCTTGTTGGTTAAACCTGAGCTAGATGTCTTGAACTGCGTCTGACAGGTTTTTAGAAGAGCCTGTGGCCAAAATTTCGGCCTGTGTATATAGTTACAACTAAACCAAGAGCTCTTGGTCTAAATATCCAATCGATGGGCTGAGGGGTAGGTGTCTGGCATAGCTGGAATGGAGAGGGTCTAAGCCTAGTTCTTCTGTAGGAATAAAATCAGGAGACATTTCCAGAGTCCTTCACTCTGAGCTCAACCCTGAACTGAAGAGGGTAGAGAGGCACAAGTCTGTGACACTATTTGGGATTTATGGCAACAGGATGAAATTAACAGAGTGGGAGCTGGAGTGGGAGCTAGAATTGAGCACAACTAATGTAGAAAAAATTTCTCTAACAAGATTCTCTTGAACTGGCATTAGATTCAAAGACTTAGGGTTTGCTCAGAGGCATGTTTTCACTTGTTTTAAAAGCACACCTCTGTATTTACTATATACATATTGATTGTGATTTCAGATTTTATCAGCTTCCACTCTTTGCCTTTGCAGGTTCCATGAAGGCTAATACCTTTGGGTCTAGAAAGGGCAGGTAAAATACAGTATACCTAATTTAATCTGAATTTCAAGTAAATAACAACTTGTTAGTATAAGTATGTCCCAAATATACACAGGATATACTTATACTGAATATTCCTTGTTTATCTTAAATTTCATATTTAACCAGTTATTCTATGTTTTCCTTGAATCAAAGTTTTTATTTTGAGATAATTGTAGATTTGTGTCCAGTTATAAGAAGTGATTCAGGGAGATCATCCTGTATTTTTATTTGCTAAATCAGGCAGCCCTCTCTGGGTCTTTTCATCATAAGGCAACCCAACCTCCAAACATTTGTATTTCACAAATAATACATACTAATTAGAAACCCTTTGGGGACGCTGTAACACTTCATAGGAGACTGATTTGTGAAAGAATAATCTTTGAGGAAAGATCATAATCTTTGAAGAAAGTACTATGAAAAGTACTTAAACATTTCTAAATTTCAGAATAAAATTACTTTTAAAAGCCATGCAGAGTTTAGAGTATTTTATATTTAGTCTCCTTTCTAAAGATAATACATAGGAAAGTATTATGAAACAATGAACTAACTTAGCTTGTGGCATCTCTGAGCATGTAATATTTTGAGCCAGATAGTCTCAGGTCTCTTTCATCCCTCAGTGTTTCAGAATTGTTCTAACTCTCTTGACCCAGATTTGGCAATCTTATCTTTTCCTGCAGTTTGTGGTGATATCAAACTGTGGAATTATAATTTGATTAAATCAGATCCTATATGCCCACCACCCCTTTCAGTAAGATGAGAAAATGAAAAGAAGTGATCCTTCAGTTTTTCAGAGTTCTTGAGTCAAATGGGAGCAGCTTACTTCCTTGCCCTTTTCCTTCATCTGGACAGTGGGTGGTATGGCATGGGGAGAAACATGGCCGACCTGTTTCCCACACAACTGCTTAGTCAATTCCAGCTGTTAGCTCTCCATTGGTAAACAAACCTGATTAGTACTTCTGTTTTGTTTTATAAAGCAAATAGACTGAACTGGGAAAAGAAGAGGAAGTGGAACTAAGTAAAACTGAACTAAATAAAAATTGATCATCTCTTTTTTCCTTTGTGCTTGGAAATACCTGGGCTGATAGCTAGCTGTAGAACATTGTTCTCTAGTGAGGAGATGGAAATTGGAGCTAGAATTAGGTAGGCCACTGGACCTTCCATTGGATCAGTTTTGGTCTCCAGCTTTACTCCTTCTGCAGGAGCAGCACTGCATCAACCTGTTCTTTGCGCCACCACTCAGTGGTAGGCAAGAGCAGGAATGGAGGCCGGTAGAGCAGGTGGTAGCGCTTCAGGGCTTGGTCTACACCAGTGTTGTCCAAAAGAACTTTGAAATTAATTAATTATTTGAAATAATTGTTAGATTATGACCGTGTTTCACCCTGGTAGTCTTTGACAAAGTCTGTCAGTCTCGTGTTTTTCTTTCCTCATCAGCCTAGGCTATAATTTTTAATGGAATAAGATTGGGTCTTGATGCACTAGATACTGTAGTAATGCTAAAGATGGTTATTCTAAATCAGCATTTTTATACGATTTGTGTAAAATGGTAAAAAGGCAAAGGAAGTAGTTATTTCTGCAAGCCAACTCTGATACTGTGTCACCTACCGGCTCCTTTTGAAAGAATATCCTATTTAATCCCTGAGTTTCTAAAGTAATTGTTAATTTAATGCTTAGTGTGATGTTTTTTCTGGGCATGTAATATTTTTGATATTGACAGATTGGGCACATTACAAAACAAGTAACTGAAAAGTAAATGATCTTTTTTATTACTTATCTGTAAAGCTATCTATGAATTACTAAATTATCATATTATATTTGTAGTGTATAGAACTGTTTGGAGTCAGTGAACAAATATAATTTTCTTCCTTCAGTATTTATTTTCTTCTACTAAAGTGTTGATTGTGAAAATTTCATATGGCTCCTGTACTCTAAAGTACATGCTAATACTAATCTCTCCAAGAAATGTACAAAGCATTCTTTTTAAGAATTTGTTAATATCTAGAATTGCAAGGTGGTATTGAAGCACATTGGTGCTTAGCTACTTTATAAGTTTTTTTATCATAAAAGTACAATCTGTTATTTTTCTTGATAAACTATTCCAGTTTAATACATTTGTTTACTCTTTAGTTGTCCTCTCATGTACTTGCATTTTGATTTGTACATGCGGTTACTGTTTTCTATTCTGTTCTAGCCAGATACGTGGTTGTAATGTGATTCCAGCCCCATCCATTTTTGTTTTTAAACCCTAGCTAGATCATGGTAATGTTTTATGAACTAGAAACAGAATAAGATGAAAGCCTGCCAAAGAATTATGTCTACTGTATCTCTGGTATAATAATTAGAAGATACCTATTTGTGGTAGGTAGGCTGTATTCTTTTTAGTTGTGCTTCCCTATATAGTTCTTGTGTTCATTCAAAGAAAACAGTAAGTAGAAGGTACAATTTCAGGTGTGTTAGAACTGGTTGTTAACATGTTACTGTACTACTATTTCTGATTTGTTCTATCATTTATAATATTGAAGGGTTATTTTTTGAGGTAGTTGCTTTTAGTTGATTCCTTTTTAAAATAAGAGTAGTGGTTGATTTTCTTAGCTGTAGAAGTCAAAGAGATAGTCATATATTTCAGTTTTGCCTATGTGCCTTAATCTTTTTGTGTGCTTTTTGCTAATAGGAAAGCAGATTATTTGCAGAAACTATGCAAGTTTTTAATATTTCTATGAGATTGGAAATTCTCCTTGCTATGGTGTAAAAATTCTAGTAGGATTGGCACTGTTTTAGTTAGATTTTGGCAATTGTTTTGTAGCTGCCAAAAAAGGACTCAGAAGTTATATGTGAAGTTGGTTTTACAGTTAGATATAAAAGGGAAACAGTGACTAGTAGAATTTTTCTCAATATCATATTAGACTTTCTCTTTTCTGTGTTTGGATAAACAGTGTTTTCTAGTGGGACTTCAGAATAAAACAGCCTTTGATGTTAGGAAAAAAAAATCCTTTTTGATAAAAAAGAAGTACGATGTTTTATAGTATTGAATATATATACCTCCTGCTGGCAGTTTCGTTGCATCCTTTTTTTTTTTTTATTTTTTTTTATTTTACTCTTACATGGATGTGCTTATTGGCAATATTCAAATAATGTCTCAGACTTTTATGTATGTTTGGAGCACCTCTGCAAAAATGAACCTACTCATTTCCTTGTTAGTGAGTGTTGGGAGTTAAAATTTCCTACTGAAGACTTACTACTGGCTTTAGCTGCACATCAAATGACAGGTAGGGCCATTATGGACTTATCCACTATAAGCCCCTCACTTTGTTAGTAAAATCAAAGAGTGATTTAGTGACTTGGCCACAAGATCCTGACTCATTTTTGATCAGAGCCAGAACAAAAGTCCAGATCTCTAGGCTCCAGTCCAGTGTTATTTCTAGTTCTCCTCAAACAAAATTTTCTTTTAGAAAGATAACCCAAGGACTGCAAAGGAACCATGATATAGAAGTGTCATTTATAACTATATTAGTTGCCACTTAATGTTCTTCCATTTTTCAGCTTTCATCTTAATGTCAGCATTGTGTGAGCTATAACAGTTTAATCACTGAGATCCTCTGGCAAGTAGTGTTATAAAAATTGGATCATACCGTTATTTATTGTTCTTATTTTAGCTTTTGAAATGAACATACCATATATCCTCCTTTTAACTGCTTTTAGGAAGAACATATGATAAAGATTGACCAACATTTTTTCTGATTATTTAATTACACTTTATGGACAATTATTTTTATTTGTTTTTAAATTCGCTGAGTATGGTTTGGTAGGCAAAGTGGACTCCATAGACTCTATCATGTTTTCCTGTCACTTCAGTGTTTTCAGAACTAAACTATCATTTTATGTGGAAGGGCAGCTCTGTTTTGCTTCACTGTTAGGTAGAGAACTCAGTTACTAGGTGGGAGGTGGAAAAATTAATTATTTTCTTTTGAGAAAATGCAATGTGATTGGTCACTGGCTACAGATTTGTTTTACCCCCTGCCAAGCATGACATTTTTGAATAGTATGCATATTCCTTTTTTATGCAGCAGTGCTGTTAGCAACACCAATTAGATTAGTTTTAGCAAATCTGTTATATATAATAGTGTCTGTTGTAAATTTGTAATATAACTTAGGTATTCTATTTTGTTTTATTCAGTTGATAAAAAATCAAGATGGTTGTTAGTTACAGTTGTCATTGGAATCAGTATTGTCTTATGATTTACATTATGTCCTAGGTGTGTGTTAGGTACCTTGCTAGCCCTTAAAAAACAAACATATGGTCAAGGGGTTTGTGTGTGTCTGTGTGTATGTGTATACACAACATATGCACATATACACACATTTTCATGGATTCATGCTTGTGTGTGTAATTGATTCTAAGTCATTTATGTGACACCCACACATTATCAGAGATTTAACAGTTAATGCCACAAAGTAATCTCTGTTATGCCTGAAGCCAGTTTGGAAGATATAACTAGTAAAATGAGTGCAGTATGTTTTATATATACGAATATTTTGTTTTACACACATACCCCCCCCTTCTGTTTCTATGTTATTTATTTGTAAGTAAACCCCTATGTTTTAAATTGAGGTATTAAGCCATTTGATGCATCACACATTAAACTAAAGTTTAATCGTTATAACACATTTGTAGTTATGAATTTAGAGATGTTGGTAAATGTTGACATTTTTCATTGAATATTTCTGAAGTCCCTACTATGCATCAGACAAAACTTGCTGTCATTACTTGGTGTCAGACATGTAACATTGAACAAGTGAGGCTTTGTCTCTTTGCACATTCTCTTCTTTATTTAGGAAGACATACGCGTTAATTTTTTTTTTAATTGCAAAGATGTTAAATGTAACAAAAAACACTAAGTGTTATGATAGTGTACCATAGGGGTTGTATTAGTTATCTACTGCTACTTAATAAATTACCCGACAACGTAGCAGGCTAAAATAGGAAACATCATTATCTTACACTTTCTATGAGTCCAGAATTTGGGAGAGGATTAGCTGAGTGGTTGTGGCTCAAGATCTTCCATCAAGTTGCAGTCATGGTATCAGCAGGCTGTAGTTATCCGCAGACTTGATTAGATTAGAGAATCCATTTTCTCAATGGCTCACTCACATAGCTATTGGCAGGAGGTCTCAGTTCCTCACTGTCTGTTGGCAGGAGGCCTTAGTTTTTCGCCACATAGGCCTCTTCATAGGCTGCTTAAATGTCCTCATAATATAGAGCTAACTGCCTCCAGAGTAAGCACTGAGGCAAGCATTCTGAGAGAGAGTAAGAGAGAGAACTAAACGGAAGCCTGATTGTCATTTGTGATCTAGTCTTGGAAGTCATACAGCATCACTTCTGCTGTATTCTCTTCATCAAGTTCATTCCAAAGTCCCACCCAAATTCCAGAGAGGAGAGATGGACCATGCCTCTTAATAGGGACAAGGTTCTAGGAAACCTTTGCACCACAACTATTGATGTGGTCATTTTTGAAAAATATAATCTGCTGTGGAAGATAGCAAGAGGAGGTGCTGGCAGACCCGTTAATATGCTTCCAGTAGTTCAGGAAAAGATGATGGTGGTGGCAGTGGGGATGGAAAGAAGCAGATACCTGTGAGAGATGTGGCAGAAGATGGACCGAGTCTTGTAATTGGAAAGATGTGGATGGTGAAGGAGATGGTGAAGGAGGTATGTTAGGTATGGCTCCCGCGTGTCTGACACAAGCAGTCAGGGGAAGGTGGTGCTGTATTTGGGATAGGGAAGCCTGAATAAAGGCCAAAGTGGGGATAGAGGTTTTGTTTTGTTTTTGTTTTCAGTGATTGTGGTTGTGGTTGTGGTGGGCTAAGTTAGGGGGAAGATTCTAAGTTCGTTTTTGAATGAATTGAGTTTGAGTTACATGAGAGACATTGACTGAAAATGGAATGTTGCTAGTCTGGCAGTCTGGGCTGGAAATAATTGTTTCAAAAAGTTGGGTATATAGATGGCAATTTTAGATGTAGAGGTATCAGTAAAGTTCACTTAGGTGAATGTAGACAGAGAAGATAAATTTTAGAAAAGAGCTCTGAGGAATAACATCTTCTAATGGTTGATTGGAGGAGGCTACATCAGCATTAAGAGTGACAGAATGGCCTGAGAGGTAGGAGGAAAAACCAAGTCAAGGAAACCTAAGGAAGACAGTGTTTCAAGGGTGTATCAAAGTCAAGCGAGTTGCTCGATGGATTTGGCTTCTTGGAGGTGACTTTAGCAAAAATGTTTTTGAAGAGTTGGTGGTAAAGGCAAATGGGAGTAGCATGAAAAATGAGTGGAAAAAGAGGCAGTGGAGATGCCTGGTGAGGCAGCTCTTAAGAAGTTTAGTCAGTGTGGGAGGAGAGGGACCGAGGCCAGTAGCTGTAGAGGAATATGAAGTAAAGAGATTTTTTTTTTTTATATGCAATTTATCCCTTTTTAAAATGGGAGGGGCTCGACACCTTTAAATGTTTAAGGATCAATAGAGAGAGAAAGATGAGGGCAGAACTGTATATATCTTGTCAATTTAGTTTAAAGGGGCATGCAGAAGGATACTTAAAAATTGGAATAAGGTGTTTATGGCCCAATATTTAAAGCCACTCCTACCTGTGACTGCATTGGGCAGTTTTCAAAATCAGATTTTTACCTAGCTTCACTTTATCATGTAGCTTGTAAGCTTGTATGTGTTCTTCCCAAACTAAATTCTTGGGTTTTTGTTTTTTTTTTTGGTTCCAATAAATCTGGAGCATTTGTCAATAACTGCAGTATTTGTTGAAAAAGATCAGGAATAGATAGTACTTGATGGATTTTTGCAATAAAGATGTACAAATGTAAAACATTATATTGCTATTATTATTTTTTAATATTTTTAAGGTTTATTTATTCTTGAGAGAGAGGGAGAGAGAGCAAGCAGGGGAGAGGCAGAGAGAGAGAGACATAGAATCCAAAGCAGGCTCCAGGCTCCGATCTGTCAGCACAGAGCCTCATGTGAGGTTCAGACTTACAAACCGCGAGATCATGACCTGAGTTAAAGTCAGACGCTCAACCCACTGAGCCACCCAGGTGCCCCTAAAGGATTTTATTTAAAACAAAACAAAACAAAAAAACAAGTGGTGAAACAAATGGTAAAGTGTAATCTTGTGGAAACAAGCTTGTGGCAGTGTTAAAAGACAATGTCCACATTCTTGGAAAAATGAACAATTTCCATTAAATGATAAAGGCAAGACTATGTTTTACTATGCATTTATCATTTCAACAGTTAAGAATTGGTAAAAACAAGCTAATTGGCTTAGAAAGTCCCCAAGAAGTAATAGACATTTAAAAAACAGATGCTACAGATTCCGTCAAAAGTGAATGGTAACAAAAAATTGGCAATTACTTAAAAGAATGCAAAGTAGTCTGAAATGGGTATAATCAGTAAGCGGTCACTTGGTCCTTGCCCCACTTATTAGAGATAAGATTCACAGAGATTGCAGCTAACTATACTGTAAGAGCCCAAAGTAGAAGTTGGGTCCTCTTCTCGCCCTATGGAGAATGTTGTAAAATACCAGGGAGCGTGTTAGAGCTATGAAAACTAGATTGGAGTAATTGCCAGTGAAGATTAAAATTTGTCCAGTTAATCTAGTTTTATCAAGTTACAGAAATTCGTAGGAAGATAAAATATCTACATGCTGTCACTGGCATTCATATGCAGGCTTTGAAATGAGTGGTAGTGAACACTGTAATGTGTTTCGTGTTCGAAGGACTGAATTTTAATCCTAAATTTGCTACTCGTTTAGCTGCACAAACCTTTACCTTCTCAGTCAGAGCTATGACAAAACTCAGCTTTATTAAGCCGCAACTGTGTGACAGGCACAGTGTCATTTTCTTAGTAGTTTCTCATTTAATCCTTACAAGCGTCCCATGAGACTGCCCATGTCAGTTCCATTTTACAGATGAAGCTGGGTGAGTTGACAAGTGATAAAGCTAGAACTCAAGGCTGTTGACCCCCAGACTGATGTTTTTGACATGGCATTAGTATGTCACAAACTTCATGCATTTTGTACCATTTTAACAACTGTTGTGTTATCAGTGTGTCACTATTACTGTTATTTGGTATTTTTCTTTATATATATTTTACTTAAATTTATTTCAGAAGGAAACTGCCTGATAAAACTAAACAACTGGTATGAAAGACTGAAAAGGCAAGGAGCTCTCTCCTTCCTTCCCTAGAAAAAAATAAGAAAAAGTTACTTGAAAGATAGGAAGAACCAAGGGACCGGAGAGAGAAAAATCTCTCTGAGTTGGAGGCCAGAGCCTGGAAATGTCAGAACGTTTCAGAGAAGCAGGTTTGGGACTGGCAATTTGGATCCCATTTGAGAACTGTATCACATACAAGAAGATGGGAATAGAGTCAGGAGCACCTGCATTTGATTTAAAAGAGTGTGGTGGGCGGGGTACGGCGATGGGGTGGTGGTGGGGTGGGGTTTAGGAGACAGAGTTGGGCCAGGAGTGGCACCTGGATTATCAGAATCTGGAACGGAGGGGATGGAACACTTTCTGGGAGAGGGAAGGATGGTAGAGCCTGAAGAGGGGACACAGGGATTGGGAAGTAGGGAAGAAGCATTGGACTGGGAGCTCAGATTAAAGCTAGGCAGTGGCCAGAGCTCTCCAGAGATCGAAGGACTGCTCAGGTGAAGGCTGAGGCCCCGGGGGGATCAGTGGGACAGGGAAGGGCAGGGCCGGTTGGAGAGGTTCCAAAGTGAAAGCTTAGGTGTGGGTACATCTAAGGTTGGGACCCTAGAGGCTGAGTTGGGAGCACAGGGGTGGAGAACCAAGTATGATTCTCTCCAGTATTAAACCAACTGTTTTTCTCCTAAGACTGGACCATGAGTAGTACAGTTCTAGGAAATTTTCTTCAGAAGACCATTTGTATACTGTCTGAAATCATCTTTTTTCAGTGTGGTAGTCATATGTACACCACCCTTTTGGTAAATATGGTTACTTGTAGAGTTGATTCATCTGTCCCTTCTAGCTCTGGCTTTCTCCCTTGACCGGTTTTGTGTAGAGGTTCCTAGTCTCTTGTGTTAACATGTTTTTATTTATAAACAGTGCTAAGTAAAAAAAAAGGCTCAAAACTTTCTTTAATTTAATAATACTTTCCTGTAGCTTGCCTTGGTTTTCAACTCCCAGCTAAAAAGGGGGGCTTTCATAATCAGAGGATAGGAGCAGGGGGAGGGGGGACAGTCTGCCTCTATAAAGAGAGTGACTGACCTGAGACACTGAGTGTCCCACTGCCTCAGGTTTTCTGGGTCACAGGAATCCTCCCTCTCATGTTGTCAACAGTCATCTTCCAGTTCCCTCTCAGTTTGGTTTACTTTTTTCTCCATTTTCTTTCTACAGTATTTACTTTCTGCCTTCTCTTTCTACATGGAAGTTCACCTTAGTTTTTGTTTCTGTCCTTTTATTTTTACCTAGTTCTGTGTAAGGAGACTGCCAAGTTGACTGTGCTTTGGGTTCATTGGTGCCTATTGGACTTCCTTTTGCTTTGCTTTTGGTATTTCATTGGCCATATTTTCTAAAATGGCTGTTCTTGAATAACTAATAAGATTATATTACAGTAGTACTTTATGACACTAAAATATGAAGAATACCATTTATATTTAAAGATTCTGCCTCTCTGGGAAGAGTGTATTCTGGCGTTGTACATGCATACATACATAAATACATATCACATGTAAGCACCCATGTTTACAAATGTGGTTAATATTTTCATCTCTATAGGCACCTGGGTGACTCGGTTGGTTAAGCATCCAACTTTGGCTCAGGTCAGGATTTCATGGTTCGTGAGTTCAAGCCCTGCGTTGGGTTTTGTGCTGACAGCTCAGAGCCTGGAGCCTGCTTTGGATTCTCTGTCTCCCTTTCTCCGTCCCTCCCCCGCTTGTGCTCTGTCTCTTCCTGTCTCTCAAAAATAAGCATTTAAAAAGTGTTTTCATCTGTATACATAATATATTTGACCTATAGGAAGATGTAGTGTGTACTGTACATGTACAGGAGTGTTGTGTATTTATATACATGTGTATATATATATGTGTGTGTATATACATGTATTTCAATGTAGATGTTTAATTCATTATTAGCTTTTGGGCCTAAGGACGCAGAAAGTGTAGGTAGTTAAAACTGTGTGCCTTTCTTATTGCTGACACCTTTACATTTTGTTTCAATTTCTCCCTTTCTCCCTTTTTCTTTCTTTCTCTTTCTTTCTTTCCTTTCTTTCTCCTTTCTCCTTTCTTTCCTTTTCTTTTTCTTTTCTTTTTCTTTTTTTTGAGAGAGAGTGAGAGAGAGAGAGAGTGTGCATGTGTGAGAGGCAGAGAGAGAGGGGGACAGCAGATCCAAAGAGGGCTCTGTACTGACAACAGAGAGCCTGATGTGGGACTTGAACTCATGAACCTGAGCCTTAGTCCACTTAACTAGTTGACCCACCCAGGCACCCTTTGTTTCAGTTTCTAATGTTCGTTATTTTACTAGACCTTTTAATATAAGCAGGTTCTGAAGAGCTTGAATAAGGAAATTATTTTAATCCCAGGAGTTAGTTTAGGTTTTCTCATTCTTGTTTGTCATTCAACCAGGATTCTTCATCTTTGATTTGATACAGTGGTAATATTTCAATAAACGATCATAGTGTTTATCTGTTTGTTTGTTTTCCCTCAGTATCTGGAGGATCTAGAAGAGCTCATGGCTTTTGTATAGGGGAGAATTATTTTCCTGAATCAGTTGTCTAGGCTAGAAGCAGAAGAGATCTAGGTTTCCTGGTCTCGGATTTTTCATTATAAAATGAGGAAGTTGGAAACAAATTCTGAAGTTCCCTTGCTGCTCTAAAATTGATGAGAATATGGGTCTGTGAAATTCTTAGTTGACAGACATTAAATCATGGAGCATGTTCAGCCAGTGCTCAAAATTTTCTGCCCATAAATGTCACTCAGAAGCATATTAACTTTGCATTAATCTCTTTCCCTCCTACCAGTATAAACTTTCAAACTTTGAAAATACAGTGTGCAGTGGCATTCTTAACTTATTGTTTCAAGTTGTTACTTCAGAAAACACAGCATGGATTTTATTTTAATTTTGCATTTTGAAGAAACAATGGCAACCACAGAACTCCGAGGAGTTGGGAACTTCATTTGTAATTAGAGCAAAACTCATTTTCATTGCAGGGCATAACGCACCAGTAATTTTTTTTGGTCTACTTAATTGCTATTAGGTGTTGGGTTTTTTGTTGTTGTTGTTGTTGTTTTGTTTTGTTTTTTTTTTTGGAAGTTGATGTATTACTTTCTTTGGGCTCCTGAACAACATACCCCAAACTGGATGGGTTTAAACATAAATTTATTGTCTCACAGTTCTGGGGGCCCAAAGTTCTCAAAAGCAAGGTATGGGCAGGGCTGTGCTCTCTCTGAAACTAGTCGGGGAGAATCTCTCCTTGCCTCTTCTAACTTTTTGGTGTCTGCTGGCATCCCTTGGCTAATTGATACATCATTCCAGTTTCTGCCTCCTTTGTCGCATGGCCACTTTCTTGAGTGTGTCTGTGTCTCTTTTCTTATAAAGGTGGAAGCTGTATTGGATTAAGGGCCAACTTTACTTACGTATGATCTCAGCAATGATTTCTGTTTGATTCTGTTTCCAAATATGGTCACATTTTGAAGTACTACAGGTTAGGACTTCAACACATCTTTGGGGGGAGGGACAAGACACAATTCAACCCATCACAACTATTAAGATTATGATCATAAATAATAATGTACTAAAACCAAATTATTGTCCTTTTACTTGTCATTTCCTAATTCTTTCAACACTGCCACTACACCTTTCCATCTGTTGAGCAAATGTTACCGAACTTTTTTTTGTTTCTGGTGTCTAAGACCAAATAAAAGCCCTAGTGTAGATGCAGGGGAAATGTTCAAACTAGTTTTCGTATAAGGCTGAAAGAACTTTTGGTGAACAGCTAAAAGTGGATTTCAATGTAATGCATAAAGAAAATATTAGCCATAGGAACTAGAAAAAAATTTTTTTTGAATGTTTACTTATTTTTGAGAGAGAGTGTGTGAGTGGGGTAGGGGCAGAGAGAGAGAGGGAGACACAGAACCTGAAGCAGGCTCCAGGCTCTGAGCTGTCAGCAGAGTCCAATGTGGGGCTCGAACTCACGAACTGTGAGACCATGACCTGAGCCAAAGTCAGACGCTTAACCTACTATGAGCCACCCAGGTGCCCCGGAACTGGCAAATTTTAAATTCACCTTAATATATCCAGGAATTCCTTGATGTTAGTATAAAATCTAACTGGGTAGATTATAATTTTTATTAACTTTTTAGATTTAGAGAATGACAGAAGGCAGAAAAGAAAGGGGGAATTTTATCCTTCCCTGTTTCATAGTATTTTATTTAGAAATGTTTTAGTATTTTAATGTTTCTGAAATTAATGAAAAGATTGTTGCATACTTTGTCAATAGTTTTATAGACAACCATGCATAAAAAAGCAGTAATTATTTGGAGAAAGGTGGATTAATGGGTACAGAAATAAGGAGTAGATAATTGCTTCAGCAGGATACCAATCTTTGTGGTCCAGCCTGTATAATAACATAGTTGCAACTAAAAAACATAAGTCAGGATTGTGGTGCTTTTACTGGCAAACAAGATTATTAATCTCAGTGGAGTGTTGTTTTTTTCTTGATATTATATATCCATTTAAATTATACTTTTCTTAATCTACATTTTAAAAATTATTAAAATAATTGTAAATAATTCTTACAACTTTTTTTTTAGTTGTGTATGTAATGTATTAATACCTGTGGTCATGGAATTGAGTAAAGTGATTAGTGATATTTGAACTGATAGATTCCTTAATATTCTTTTAGACTAATTATTTCTATTGGTTTATATTTCATCTTTTTCAGGAACCATATGTAGGTTGGAAAATGTTTTTGAAATTTTTTTACTTAAATGATTTCCAAGTGCATCTTCAGATTCAGAGTAACAGTCCTGAGAATCCATGACATTAGTGTTGCTTGTATGTGAAACCACCAATTTTTCTCTTTTGATCAGTTGTTTTATTAAGAGTAAAAGCTACCTTACCTCACTTACAACTTTTACAAAGATAAGATAATGTGTGTATCATTTTGGAAATCATTAGGACGCAGTACAGATGGGGTAATATAGCATTAACAATGACATTAGAACTTAAGTGGGAATGTGTATTGAAAGCTTTCAATTAATGTTTGTTATGGTAATACTTTAGGAATCATGGACCTCCTTTTTTTTTTTTTTAGTTTTTTAAAATGTTTTTATTTTTATTTTAAATGTTTTATTTTTTAAATGTATTTTATTTTTGAAGGAGAGAGAGAGAGAGAGAGCATGAGCGGGAGGAGCAGAGAGGGAGACACAGAATTTGAAGCAGGTTCCAGGCTCTAAGCTGTCAGCACAGAGCCCAATGTGGGGCTCGAACCCACAAACTGTGAGATCATGACCTGAGCCGAAGCCGGACGCTCAACCAACTGAGCCACCAGGCGCCCCATGGACCACCTTTTTTAAAAAGAATGTTTGTTATCTGATAGTTGGGAAATTTAAGCATTTCGGTAAGACTCTTGAAAATAAGATTAATTTTGCTAGCTCTTTTCATTTCAGGAAGATTTATCAGATGGTTACAAAAGGAAATCCATTTGATTATCATTATTTGCAGTGGTTCTGTTGCCATGAACATTGAATTGGTGAACACTGAACCATTCCTCCTAGAAAAAATACAGGGTTAGGTTCCTGTGAGCCTCTGGTTACATTTCATTAACATGTCAGTATAGGACGTATATTCCTGGGTTTTTCTTTTTTTTTTTTTTTTTTTAAGGTTGTTTTGTTTTGTTTTGTTTAGAGACAGTGACAACAAGAGGGAGAGAGAGAATCTTAAGCGTGGAGCCTAATGTGGGCTCAATCTCATGACCCATGAGATCATGGCCTCTGCCAAAATCAAGAGTAGGACGCCCAACCAGCCAAGCCACCCAGGCACCCCTATGTTTTTGTTTAAAGACACCATATTTAATACATATTGTTAATTCATTAATATTGAACCCACGGCCAGTAGCACTATATAACTCATGCCTCAATGAAGCCTATTGATAGAACCATGTGTATTTTCTCTTAAGGTGCACCAGAGCTTTCTTCCACTTAGGTACACTAGGCAGCACTTCAGCACTGTGCTTAGGGGCCATTTCAAACAGTGAAAAGCACAAAAATGCGAAAAATGTGGTACTGAGTAGACCTTGAAAAGAATACCAGCTTACAGTATGAGAGCTGAAACAAGAAGGCAGAGTATTGCCTTATTCTACCTCAGCTGGGACTCAAATTTTCTGCCACTCTACATATGGCTCGAATGACTGAAAAAAACACCGCTAGTGTTTATTTGGAGTATATAAATACATTTTGGGGAGTCGGTGAATTCAATTTCAAAATCCGTGAATGAATGAGGATCAACTATATACGGAACAGTGAAAGAATGATTAAGTTAAGTTATTAAGTTGTTATGGTTGGATTCAGATAATTTTTATCTTAATTTCCTAAGTTTATGTTTATGGTAAATAGTACATCCTCCTTGTCTTCTGATTTCTCAGTGTAGCAACAAAATCTCTATTATCAGTGATATTTGTAACGAACAATTTAATGCCTTGCCCTTTTCATTGATGATGAGGAATCTGGAACTTAATCATGAATTACTGTATGGTATGAGAAGGAAGACAGAGGACTTTGATCATTGTAGTGAGCATGCAGCATGTCTTACACTATTTTACTCAGTTATAGTCATGCTCTTTAAGTAACCCCACTCTCCCAACCTCCAGGTATTTCTGGGTGTAAAAATCAGGGACATTCAGTATAGTAAAGGGGTTAAGAGCATGGGCTGTATCTTAGTATCATCTCTTACTTGATGTGTGCATTTAGGTCTATTAAGTTCTTTGTGCTTCAATTTCTTTCTTTCTTTCTAAAAAATTTTTTTTTTGATGTTTATTTTTGAGAGAGAGAGAGAGACAGAGGGCAAGCCGGGGAGGGGCAGAGAGAGAGAGAGAGCAGGAGACACAGAATCCCAAGCAGGCTCCAGGCTCTGAGCTGTCAGCACAGAGCCCAACGTGGGGTCTGAACTCACACAGTGAGATCATGACCTGAGCCGAAGTCGGATGCTCAACCGACTGAGCCACCCAGGTGCCCCATATGTATTTATTTTGAAAGAGAAAGAGCACAGGTCAGGGAGGGGAAGGGAGAGAGGAGAAAATCCCAAGCAGGCTCCCTGTGTTGCCAGTGCAGAGCCTGACATGGGGTTTGATCTCACAAACCGTGAGATCATGACCTGAGCCGAAATCAAAAGTTAGATGTTCAACCAACTGAGCCACCCAGGCACCCCCCAAAGGATTTTTTAAAACATACTTGTTTTATTTATTTTTTTAAATTAGGTTGTCTTTTTATTGTTGAGTTGTAGGAGTTATTTATATGTTCTGGATACAAGTCCCTTATCAGACATATAATTTGCAAATATTTTCTCCCATTCTGTGGGCTATTTTTCATTCTCTTAATAGTATCTTTTGAAGAAGTTTTCAATTTTGGTGTTTGTGCCTATTTACAAAAGCAAAGTCCTAATCCTCTCTCTTTTATTTATTTATTTTTTATTTTTTAACTTGTTTTATTTCTTATTTTTTTAAATTTACATCCAAATTAGTTAGCATATAGTGCAACAATGATTTCAGGAGTAGATTCCTTAGTGCCCCTTACCCATTTAGCCCATCCCCTCTCCCACAACCCATCCAGTAACCCTCAGTTCTCCATATTTATGAGTCTCTTCTGTTTTGTCTCCCTCCCTCTTTTTATATTATTTTTGCTTCCGCTCCCTTATGTTCATCTGTTTTGTCTCTTAAAGTCCTCATGAGTGAAGTCATATGATTTTTGTCTTTCTGTAATTTCACTTAGCATACTACCTTTCAGTTCCATCCACGTAGTTGCAAATGGCAAGATTTCATTCTTTTTGATTGCTGAGTAATACTATGTAGTGTGTGTGTGTATGTATGCATACATATGTATACATATGTGTGTGTGTATGTATGCATACATATGAATGCACACACACACTATATTGTGTGTGTATGTACACACACACACACACACACACCACCGCATCTTCTTTATTCACCCATCGATGGACATTTGGGCTCTTTCCATATTTTGAGTATTGTTGATAGTGCTGCTATAAACATGGGCGTGCATATGTTTCTTCGAAACAGCACACCTGTGTCCCTTGGATAGATACCTAGTAGTGCAATTGCTGGGTTGTAGGGTCGTTCTATTTTTAGTTTTTTGAGGAACCTCCATACTGTTTTCCAGAATGGCTGTACCAGCTTTCATTCCCCAAAACATACTTGTTTTAATATCTTCTTCTATCTTCTTCCAAGATTAGTCTTTTGACTGACTTGTTCTCAGAAAATGGTTGACAGTGTATATATAAGATTGGTTCTTAAAGTGAATTATGGATTAAGACTTCGTTTAGGGAAAAAGTGAGACTATCCTTCCATCCTGCCATCCTGTCATCCACTTGTCTTCTATGAAAAATAATACAGAAAAGTGTTCAAAAAAGAAGATTTAATATTTAGTATTTTAGAAACTGAGTTTCAGTCATCATGGAATGAATGAGCAGTAACCAAGATAGGTAAAGCTACAGTAAAATAGAATTATAGAACTATAAATTACACTTTGCATTTTTTTCAATTTATTTTCAAACTTTATATTTTATATATAATGATTTTGTAAAGAGTAATTGCAACATGCTGCTGGGTAGATATGAGTCAGTGTTCTAGAAATCTGTTTTTCTCTCAGCATTTTATTATGAAAATGTTAAAAACCTACCACAAAACTAAAAATTTTACAGTGACCACCTGTATGTAGTAATTCAAATACAATTTCAAAAATAGGTTTTTGTGATATATAATATTATTTCACAGTAGCTCTATCAATAGAAGTAGAACAGTAGCAGAATAATTCTCATATTCCCATTGGCAGGATAGCCAATTTAGAAAAAATAGTTTTATTAACCAGAGTTTTAGAATCCTGCATAACCATTTTATGTGGCTTCAGTCATTCACACGTGGTCAGGGCTCTTGGGACCGAATGTGGAAGTAATCTTGGAGAATAAAAAATAGCAAATAATTTTTAGGGACAACACTGTTTAGAGGTACACAACCAGACCACTTTGCCCAAGGTACTTGAATTCCTCACCATATTCACTAGCCTAGACACTCTCCTAAATAGAGCAGAAATCCTGTTCTTAATAACATATAGTCAGTGAAGTGAGTTTGTTTTCTGAACATGTTTTCATTTTTATTACCAGCATTTTATTTACAAATGAATAGAATTCATGGCGTCATTATGTTGATTTTGTCATTGAAGATGTTAACTATTTTTTTCCTTGGTATTTGGTGTTAAAATGTGTTTAGCCTTGTTAGGCAAAATAACTTGAATATTTTTCTACCTGATTTATTGTGAAAACAGGTATAATTGCCTGGAATGTATGCGTCTTATGGTACACTTTTTGAACAGTTATCTTAGAGGTACTGTTAATTATGGTTGTTAAATACCACATCACTTTCTGGATTTAAGCAGCTACCATGCTGTGTTATTGAACTTGTCTCAGAAATTATGGAAATACATGGTCATTATATTAAATTAATTCAGGATTTGAATCATATTATTGGCTATTAATAATATTTGAGAATCACATCTACATACATTAGCAGTAGAGATGCATTTTATTGACAATCTGTTAGAGTTAATAAAAAAGAAAAAAAATTTAAATTCACACCTTATCTTCTGTGAGAACAGGTCTAATATCAATGTATAGCCCTTTCTTTTTTGTTTTTAAGACACTGTAAGTTCAGTTTTATATGGAAACAGTTTTCAAAGGAGCAGGAAATGGATTTATGGAAATTTTCACATAAACTTGCACTCACATTTTGTCTGAAATGTGTACAGATTATTTTTAGCGTTCACAAAAATGTTAAAATTTGAATAATACCAAGAAGCAATTTTATTTCATTTAGAGAGTCCATAGAATAGTTAATAAAATGGTGATAGAACTGAAGAGACTTGGGGCGCCTGGGTGGCTCAGTAGGTTAAGCGTCTGACTCCGTTTCAGCTCAGGTCATCACCTCACGGTTCATGTGATTGAGCCCCATGTCCAGCTTTGCACTGACAGTGCAAGCCTGCTCGGGATTCACACTCTCTTTCACACTCTCTGCCCCTCTCCTGCTCGCTCGCTGTCTCTCTCTCTCTCTCTCTCTCAAAGTAAATAAATAACTTACTATTGTTCAAAAAAAGAACTGAAGAGACAACTGAAGGTCTTGTTGTAAGATCAAGTGTGTTGGGATAATGAATACATAAATAGTTCTAATTAAAACATCAGGAAAAACTGAAAAAGCAAACTCAAACCCTTTGAAAGATTAGTCAAAAATTTGGAATATAATGATTTGAGGCTAATATTTGTAGACATTTTCATGGAAACAGAAAAACAAGTTTTTGAGTATTCCAGATATAGAGTACATATTCTATAAATTGTTCTGGTGGATGCTTGGGTGGCTTAGTTAAGTGTCCGACTTGGCCTAGGTCATGACCTTGCAGTCTGTGAGTTCGAGCCATCCATCGGGCTCTATGCTGACAGCTCAGAGCCTGGAATCTGCTTTGGATTCTGTCTCCCTCTCTCTCTGCTCCTCCCCTGCTCACTCCCCCCCCCCCACACCCCCCCCCCCTCAAAAATAAATAAGCATTAAAAAAATTGTTTCGGCATTTTTTTTGGTAATCTGAAAATTTTTTTTTTTTTTTAATTTTAAGAAGACACTGAATAAACCATAGGTAACTGCTTCAGTTAATTTCCCTGAAAAGACAACTATACTCTCTCATGGAGCATTTGGATTTCTGCTGATTTCTGTATGTCTTTTGTTCGAAGGTAGGGAAGAGGGGTGTGTGTGTGTTTTCTGTCAGTCAGTTATTAGATCTTTCAGCCATTTTTTGATAATCCATGGAAATGCCCTCCAAAGGTTGAGAAACAAGAGGATGGAAAAGCTGCATCTAATGAGGACTAGATGGGATTAATTAGTGTTCTTCAAGTTGCAATAATGCCATTAATGTAAATGTTTGTCTCTGGCCTCTTTGTAGTTGAGACACATATGTCTTTTGCGTCAAGCACTGTTGACTGTGTTTAATTAAACCTGTGGTAATGGCATTACTAATGTATTGTACATATATTGTCAATAAACTTCTATTAGTTTGATATTGATTGAAGTCCATGTCTAATTTGAGTCTGTTGACCATATGGCATTTTGTAGAATTTTTATAGTTATTGCGTAGGTAAGGCTGATAACCAGTTACCCAGGCAATTGTTATTTTAAATGTTTCAATTTGAATTTTACTAATCAGTCAAATATCTCTGTCCATGAAGCTAATTATTTATTTGTAAGATTTGTGAATGAGAATTTTGCACAATATTCAAACTTCTAATTTTATCTAGTCTTTCTAATTTACACTTCATTTAGGAATGTTCTTAATATGTCTGTTAAATATTTATTTGGAAATTTTTTTGGTAATCAGTATCTGTGGGGCACCTGGGTGGCTCAGTCAGTTGAACATCCAGTTCTTGATTTTGGCTCAGGTCATGATCTCATCCTTTGTGGGATCCTGCTACACATCAGGCTCTGCTCTGCACTGACAGCACACAGCCTGTCTAGGATTCTCTCCTTCCCTCTCTCCGCCCCTCCCCCGCCCACATGTGCACTCTCTCTCAAAATAAATGAATAAACTTTAAAAAAATAATAAAATGTTATCTGTAACTTTTAAAGTTAAAGGTTATATATTTTGCAATGTATGTGAATTTCAGATTGGTAGCAAATAATTTATGTGTGTGCATGTATGTATAAATTAGATCTTAAAATGAAAGATCGATTGTAACAAAAAGTGTGGACAAGTTTTATAGTCCTAATGCCCTGCTTTTGGTTTTTCTGGATAAGATGCTAGTAGGTATCATGACCAGCCAAACCTCTTGTTTAAAATTGAGAGGCATGGTTAACCATAATTAAAAATGCCAAATAAATTTGAAAGGAGAGCTATTTGACCTATTAAATGAGAAGATTTCACCAGGAATTCCTAGATGTCAAGTCGTTTAATTCTGAACTCTAACTTAAAAAAAATACAAGACTTCATTTGTTTGTAGACTTTAAAAAGTTTTTGTTGCTCATACATCACTGAGGCTAGAAATTTTTTTTTATTTGAAGGTCTGAGGAAAAAAAACTCATATAATTATGAGAAGCAGGAGTACTAGAGAATATTGTATCTTTTATAAGTCTTGTAGATTGACAGTAAAGCCCCAGTTCCTATTATTATTTTTAAATACGCTGTTGAAGCTGAATGTAGTTCAGCTGACTTTTATTTTCTATCTTTCACTCCAGCATCACTATAGCTCTACTTTCTTAGTCATTTCATTCTACAGAAAGAGTATACTCTTTTATTTTGTATGTCAGTATACTTTTAAGTATTTATGCAGCACATAATGCATAGAAAAGAATAAGTGTCACAGGTTATGAACATAATAATAAACATTGATAACTTCTTCACTTTTGAACCAGAACAAATCGTTGAATCTATCTATAATGTTCATCTTTATCCAGTCCTGTGCTTCCCCTCATCCAGATGAGAGCTTTAAAAATTACTTCCTTACTCTTTTAAAAATACAGGTTCTTGGGCACCTGGGTGGCTCAGTTGGTTAAGCATCTGAGTCTTGATTTTGGCTCAGGTCATCATCTCATGATTCATGGGATTGAAGTAGACTTTCTGCAATCTTCTTATCTTTATCATTGTTTTTTAAAAGGTTTTTTAATGAGATATGTTGATGTATAACATATTAGTCAAGTTTATAAAAATGATTTGATATATGTACATATTACAAAATGACACCACAGTAAATCTAGTTAACATTGATAATTGATAACCACATATAATCAAACATCTTTTTTTCTGATGAAAACCTTTAAGTCTCAGCAGCGTTCAATTTGACATATAGTATTGTTAACTGTAGTCACCATGCTGTGTATTACGTACCCAGGGCTTACTTGTTTTACAACTGGACGTTTGTACCTGTTGACCACCTTCACCCATTTAGATCATTCCCCATTCCCCTTGCCTCTGGAAACCACCAGTGTCTTCTCTGTATTTATACACTTGTATATTTATGAATTTGGTGTTTTGGTTTTAAGATGCCACATGTAAGTGAGATCATACGGTATTTGTCCTTCTGTGTCTGTCTTATTTTACTTAGTGTAATGCCCTGACGGGCCATCCATGTTGTTGCACAGGATAAGATTTCATTCTTTTTTATTGGTGATTAATATTCCCTTCCATATATAAACCACATTTTCTTTATCCATCAGTGGACACTTCGTTTGCTTCCATGTTTTGGCTGTTGTAAGTAATGCTGCAATGAACATGAGATTGGATATATCTACTGAAGTTAGTGTTTTCGTTTCCTTCAGATAAATACCCAGAAGTAGAATTGCTGGATCATATGGAAGTTGTATTTTTATTTTTTTGAGTAAGTTCTGTACTATTTTCTGTAGTGGATGCAGCAATTTATATTTCCTCCAATGGTGCACAAGGATTCTCTTTTCCCCACAACCCCAACACTTGTTATTTTTTGTCTTTTTGATAATAACCATTCTAACAGGTGTAAGGTACTCCCTCACTGTTGTTTTGATTTGCTTTTCCCTGATTAGTATATTGAGCTTCTTTACATGTACCTGTTGGCCATCTGTCTTTAGGAAACTGAATTCAGATCCTCTGCCCATTTTTAATCAGATAGTTCTTTTGCTTTTGAGTTGTATGAGTTCTTTATATATTTTGAATATTGACTTCTTCATTAGATAGGTGATTTGCAGATATTTTCTCCCATTCAGTGGTTTGCCTTTTCATTTTGCTGATGGTTTCCTTTGCTGGGTAGAAGCTTTTAAATTTGATTTAGTCCCACTTGTTTATTTTTTTCTATCATTGCTTTTGCTATTGGTGACTGATGTCAAGGAACTTAACTGTGTATGTTTTCTTTTAGGAGTTTTATGGTCTCTGGTCTTACCTTCTTGTCTTTATCCATTTGAGTTGATTTTTGTATATTGTGTGAGATAACGGTATGGTTTCACTCTTCTGCAAGCGTTTGTCCAGTTTCCCCAAGCACCATTTATTGAAGAGACTGTCCTTTTCCCACTGTGTATTCTTGCCTCCTGTGTTGTAAATCAATTGACTAAACCTGGATGGGTTTATTTCTAGACTCTGTTCTGTTCTATTCATTTCATGTTTGTATTTTTATGCCAATACTGTACTGTTTTGATCACTATAGCTTTGTAATAAAGTTCACAATTAGGAAGTGTGATGCCTCCAGCTTTAATCTTTTTTCTCAAGATTGGTTTGGCTATTTGGAGTCTTTAGAAGTTACTCCAGACAAACTTTGGGATTGTTTTATTTCTGTGAAAAATGTCATTGGAATTTTGATAGAGATTGCACTGACTGAGGATTGCTTTGGGCAGTTTGGACATTTTCATAATCTTGAGTCTTGTAATCCATGAGCATGGATTATCTTTCTATTTATTTGTTCTATTTCTTTCATCATGTCTTAATGTTTTTATTTTAAAGGTCTTTCACCTTCCTGGTTAAATTTATTCCTAGATACTCTTTTTGATGGCAGTTGTAAATGGGAATTATTTTCTTCATTTCTCTGCTACATCATTGTTAGTGTATAGAAACTCAACTGAGTTTTGTGTATTTGATTTTTTTTTGTATCCTGCAAATGAATTTACTTACTAGTTCTAACAGTGTTTTGGTGTAATCTTTTGGGTTGTATTTATATGATGTCATGCCATCTGCACAGAGGCAATTTAACTTCTTCCTTTCTGGTTTGGATCCCTTTTATGTCTTAATCTTGCCTAATTGTTCTAGCTAGAATTTTCAATTCTGTATCAAATAAAAGTGGTGGGAGTAGTTATCATCTTATTATCATAGAGGAAAAGTTTTAACCTTTTTTTCATTGAGTATGATGTGCTTGAGATTATTGGCTTTACTATGTTGAGGTACAATCTCTATACCCACTTTCTTGAGAGTTTTTAATCATAAATGGATGTTGAATTTTATCAGATTCTTTTTCTTCAACCATTGAGATGATAATGATTTTTTTTTTTTTAAATTTTAGTGTTTATTTTTTCCAGAGAGAGAGTGAGTCAGAGTGCAAGTGGGGGAGGGTCAGAGAGACCACAGAATCTGAAGCAGAGCTAATAGCACAGAGCCTGATGTGGGGCTCAAACTCACCAACTGTGAGATCATTACCTGAGCTGAAACCCAACAGTCAGCCCAGTAGTCAGATGCTTAACCAACTGAGCCACCCAGGCACCCCAAGGTGATAATGATTTTTATCCTTCATTTTGTTAATGTAGTGTATAACATTGACTGATCGAACCATCCTTGCATTCTTGGAATAGGTCTAATGTGATCATGGTATGTGATTCTTTTAATGTATTGTTGAATTTGATTTCTTCATGTTTTGTTGAGGATTTTTACATCTATATTTATCAGGGTTATTGGCCTGTAATTTTCTTTTATTGTAGTGTCCTTGTCTGGTTTTGATATCAGAGTATGCTGATCTTATAAAATGACTTTGGAAGTGTTACCATCTCTTCTATTTTTTGGAAGAATTTGATAAGGATTGGTATGAATTCTTCTTAAATGTTTGGTACAATTCACCAGTGAAGTCATCTGGTCCTGGACTTGTGTTTGTTGGGAGGTTTTGATTACTAATTCACTGGTAATTGGTCTGTTCACATTTTTTATTTCTTCATGATTACATCTTGGGTAGGTTGTGTGTTTCTGGATATTTATGCACTTCTTTTTGTCCAGTCTGTTGGTGCATAATTGTTAATATTAGCCCATGATCCTTTGTGTTTCTCTGGTATCCATTGTTATATCTGCTGTTTCATTTCTAACTTTGAGTCTTCTCACTTTTTCTTGGTGAGTCTGGCTAATGGTTTGTCTATTTTTTATCTTTTCAAAAAACCAGCTCTTAGTTTCAGTGACTTTTGCTTTATCTTTTAACTTCTGTGTCATTTATTTTTGCTCTGATCATTGTTATTTTCTTCCTTCAACTTTTGGTTTAGTTTGTTCTTTTCCTAGTTTTTTGAGGTATAGTTAGGTTTGTTTAATTGACCTCTTTCTTCTTTTTTTTTAAGTTTTTTTTTTTTTTTAACATTTATTTATTATTGAGAGACAGACACAGAGCGTGAGCAGGGGAGGGGCAGAGAGAGGGGGAGACACAGAATCGGAAGCAGGCTCCAGGCTCCGAGGTGTCAGCACAGAGCCCATCACAGGGCTCGAACTCACAAGCTGTGAGATCATGACCTGAGCCGAAGTGAGACGCTTAACTGACTGAGCCACCCAGGTGCCGCTGACCTCTTTCTTCTTAATGTAGGCACTTAGTGCTATGAACCTCTTTCTTAGAACTGGTGTTGCTGCATTCCATAAGCTTTGGTATATTGTATTTTCATTTTTATTTGTGTCAAGGTATTTTTAAATTTTTAAAAATTTATTCTTTGACCCAGTGGTTGTTCAGTAGCGTATTGTTTAATCTTCACATATTTCTTTTTATAATTGATTTCTGGTGTCATACTATGGTAGTTGGAAAAGATGCTTGATAGGATTTCAGTCAAGTTTATTAAGAGTGGTTTTATGGCCTAACATGATTTATCTTAGAAATGTTCCATGTGTGCTTGAAAAGATATATTTTGTTGCTTTTGGATGAAATGTTCTGTGTATGTCTAAGCCTATCTGGTCTAATCTGTCCTTTAAGGCTGCTGTTTCCTTGTTGATTTTTGGTCTGGATGAACTGCCCATTGATTAAAAGGGAGTATTAAAGTCCTCTACTGTTGTTTTATTTCTATTTCTCCCTTTGTACCTGTTAATATTTGCTTTACATATTTAGGTGCTTATGTTTGGTTTATAAGTATTTACAAATGTTGTTATCTTCTTGTTGGGTTTTCTTTTATCATCTAATGACCTTCTTTGTCTCTCAGTGCATTCTTTGTCTTTAAAGTCTATTTTGTCTGATTGCTTTCCATTTGCATGGATTCTTTTTCCATCCTTTTACTTTCAGTCTCTGTCATTATATTTAAAGTGAATCTTGAGAGTGAATGTATAGGGAGCTGTGGGTTTTTTAGTGCAAAAAGTCTTTGCTTTTTGATTGGAGAATTTGGTCCATATACATTTAAAGTAATTATTGATAGGTATGGACTTACTGCCATTTTGTTAATTGTTTTCTGGATGTTTTGTAAATTCCTTTGTTCTTCTCTTGCTCGCCTCCTGTGATTTATTTCCTGTAGTGATGTGCTGTGTGATTACCATGAAGCTTACATTAAATGACTTCTAACAGTTCATTTTAATAGCAACTTAACTTTGAATGAACTCATTCTAAGTGTGTACATTTTTACTCTCTTTTTCCATGTTTTATGTTTATGTTACCACTACTTAACACCTTTTTGTCTTGTGTATCCATTAACAAAGTGTTATAGTTACCACTACTTTTATTTTTCAAACCTTCAAACTAGATTCCCAAATGATCAACTGACCACCTTTACAACAGTGGAATTTTCTGAATTTTATTTTATATTTGCTTTACAGGAAAGATTTGTACTTTCATATGTGTTTCTGTTACTAATTAGCACCCTCTAGTTTCAGGTTAAAAAAGAAGTCCCTGTAACGTTTTTTTGTAAGGCCAATCTAGTGGTGATGACTCCTTTAGCTTTGACATGTCTGGAAAACTTTCTTTTTGAATTCTGAAGGACAGTTTTTCTGGTAGAGTATTCTTGTTTGGCTCTTTTTTCTTTTCTTTTTTTTCTGTGAGCACTTTGAATTATATCTTTCCAGTCCCTTCTGGCCTGCAAAATATCTGCTAAACAATCCACTTATGGTTTGTATGTTACAAACCAGACTGCTTTTTCTCAGACTGCTTTTAAGATTTTCTCTTTGTCTTTTACTTTTGACCTTTTAATTATGATGTGTCTTGATGTGGGTCTCTTTGGAGTCATCTTATTTGGACCTTTTTGGGCTTCCTGGATCTGGATATCTGTTTCCTTCTCCAGGTTAGTGAGGTTTTCAGTCTTTATTTCTTCACAAAAGTTTTCAGCCTCTGTATTTCTCTCTTCTCTTTCTGAGACTCCATAATGCAAATGTTAGTACACTTGATGTTGTCCAATAAGTTCCTCAAGCTATCTCCACTCTTTTTTCTTTCTTTGTCTTTTTTTTTTTTTTTAAACGGTTGTGGTTGCTCTGATTGGATGAGTCCTACTGCTTTGTCTTTAAGGTGGCTGATCCTAAGGTCAGCTGAATACCCACCATTGTAATTTTCAGTTCAGTTACTATATTCTTGAGCTGTATGATTTGTTTGGTATTTTCCTTTCTTGTTTTTTTATTTGAAAGAGAGAGAGAATCCCAAGCAGGCTCCATGGTCAGCACAGAGCCCAACATAGGGCTTGATCCCATAACCCTGGGATCATTGCCTGAGCCCAAATCCAGAGTTGGACACTCAACCGACTGAACCACCCAGGTGCCTCTGTTTGGTATTTTCTTGTATATTCTCTCTTGGAAGTCTGACTGTCTTTATGTATTGTTCTCTTGACCTCAGTGAGTATCTTTATGACTGCTGTTTTGAACTTTTTATCACTTCTGTTTCATTAAGGTCTCTTTCTAAGGTTTTTATCTTCCCTCATTTGGAAGATATTCCTCTGTTTCTTTATTCTCCTTGACTTTCTGGGTTGGTTTTTATGCATTAGATAAAACAGCTACCGCCCCCCCCCCCCCCCCCCAGTTTTAAAGGAATGGCCTAGTTTAGATGAACCCCATTGTTAAACCTTGCCCCAGCTCTTAGTTGTCTTTCAAATCTTGTGATTGTCCATTCAGCCTGCTTTGTTCTTAGTTGCTTCCAGTAATTCAGGGTGTGTTAACATTTGTCAGTGTTCCAAGGGGGAGGATCTCAGCCAGCACATGGATTCAGGTTGATTAGAAGCTGGGCTTTTAGGTAGTATCTTTTAAAGTATGCAGTTATACCTCTTTTCACGAACCACTGGGAGATAGATGTTCTCTCTGCTCTCTCTATACTGAGCTCTGTGGTGATAGCCAATTAAGAACTTGTTTCTTTGTTTACTGCCATCTGTTGAACCTGTCAACACAAGCCCTGCTGGCCATCAGAGCTGGGCTGTCAAGGGGGTACCAGACATGTGCATAAGCTCCTTTCTAGGAGATACCATGACCTGGAGTGAGGTAAAGGGAGTGCCCACTGGCCTTTGCAGTTTTTTGGAGAATATTTTGGTAGATAGGTGTTAAATTAGATGCCTGCCCCTTAGAAGCTTTCAAGATAAGCACTTAGGCCTCTTTCATGGAAAGACTGGGTATTTCAATCAGCTGCTTCTCTGGGTCCTGTGGTGTAGCCTCCATGAATATGTGTGAGCCTCTTAAGACCTGATTCTTAGTTTGCAGTAACCTTGTGGGTATTGTGGATATATGTCCTGTTGGCTTTCAGAGCTGATGTTTTGTGGGCCCATCTCTTAGGTGCAGGTTTTAAATGTTGTGGTGCCAGATGTGGGGTTCAAACCTTTGATCTTAAGGGAGAAGCAGCCCTTTGTTTCTCAGGGAGAAACTCAGTTGTGAGGTTTCTCCTGATGTGGATTTCCATACCAGGGGGGTAGCAATAGCAAGATCCATGTCTCAGCCTCTTCTACCCATTTCATTGTGGGTTTTTTCTTGTTCACTCAATGTATAGGCATAACTCCGCTAGATTTTAGGTTTGTTTCAGAGAGAACTGGACCATATGTAGCTGTAGTTTCAGTGTGCCCATGGGAGGAGGGGAGTTCAGGATCCTCCTACATTGCTACCTTGAGGAGAAACTCCCTTTTCTCTTAAATCTTGTTTCATGGTTTGAGTCATGGCATGTAAATATATAGTTCAGTAAATTTCACTGCTGTATACCATTTTATTATGTGAATATACCATGATATAGTCTGTAGTAGGGAATATTGGGTGTTCAATATTTTGTCATGAGGAATTTTAATGTGAAGATTATTTAACATGTGTTCCAGTATATGTGAGTGGATTCTTTAGTTGTATATCTAGGAGTGGAATGGGGGTGCGTGGGGGAGGGGCACAGAGTATGTATTATGTTCATCCATACAAGCTAATGCTAAGTAGATGATGCACCATTGTGCGATCCTATCAGCAGAGTGTAGTAATTCCCTTTGCTCTGTATGCTTTTTAACACTGACAATTTTCAGAGCTTTTGATTTTTTCCTAATTCATGTGTGTAAAAATGGTGTCTTGTCATGGCTTAATTTTGCATTTTCCTGGGTGATAATGAGGTTGAACATTTTTTATGTTTATCTTCCATTCCAACTTTTATTTCTGTGCAATGAACTTTGTTTCTGCCAGTCTCTTGTATAGTTAGTCCTTTTTTTAAATTTAATTTAATTTTATTTTTTTAGTTAACCCCTTTTTAAATGTCATGGTTAAGAACTGTTTACCTGCTCTAAGGACTTGAGGATATTATTTTAAATCTGTCAAGAATTGATTCTTTGGACAGTGTAAGTTAGTGGTCCAGTTGTATTTCCCCATCTGAGTGACTGTTCTAGTATTCTAATACTGTTTATTGAATTCTCTTTCCAGTGTCTGCAGTGCCACCTGTGTCATTTCATGGTTCTGTATATGTGTGTTACTTTTTAAAATTATTTTTTATTTTCATTTATTTTATTTTTTCCTCTTTTAATTTTTAATAATTTATTTATTTTTTAACTTACAACCAAGTTAGTTAGCATATAATGCAACAATGATTTCAGGAGTAGATTCCTTAATGCCTCTTACCCATTTAGCCCCTCCCCGCCACCCCACTCCAGCAACCCTCTGTTTGTTCTCTATATTTAAGAGTCTCTTACATTTTGTCCCCCTCTTTGTTTTTACATTATTTTTGCTTCCTTCCCCTTATGTTCATCTGTTTTGTATCTTAAAGTCCTCATATGAGTGAAGTCATATGATACTTGTCTTTCTCTGACTAATTTCACTTAGCATAATACCCTGTAGTTCCTCGCACGTAGTTGCAAACAGCAAGATATCATTCTTTTTGATTGCCGAGTAATACTCCATTGTATTTGTGAGTGAGTGAGTGTGTGTGTGTGTGTGTGTGTGTGTGTGTGTGTGTGTATAGGCTATTGTCAATAGTGCTGCTATAAACATTGGCGTGCATGTGCCCCTTCGAAACAGCATCCCTGTATCCCTTGGGTAAATACCTAGTAGTGCAACTGCTGGGTAGTAGGGTAGTTCTATTTTTAATTTTTTGAGGAACCTCCATACTGTTTTCCAGAGTGGCTGCACCAGTTTGCATTCCCACCAACAGTGCAAAAGGGTTCCTCTTTCTCCCCATCCTCGCCAACATCTGTCATTGCCTGAGTTGTTAATGTTAGCCATTCTGACAGGTGTGAGGTGTGGTATCTCAGGTGTGTGGTTTGATTTGTATTTCCCTGATGATGAGTGATGTGGAACATTTTTTCACGTGTCTGTTAGGCATCTAGATATCTTCTTTGGAGAAGTGTCTATTCATGTCTTTTGTCCCATTTCTTCACTGGATTATTTGTTTTTTTTTGGTGTTGAGTTTGGTAATTTCTTTATAGATTTTGGATACTAACCCTTTATCTGATAATGTCGTTGGCAAGTATCTTTTCCTATTCTGTCGGTTGCCTTTTAGTTTTGCTGATTGTTTCCTTTGCTGTGCAGAGCTTTTTTATTTTGATGAGGTCCCAATAATTCATTTTTGCTTTTGTTTCCCTTGCCTCCGGAGACGTGTTGAGTAAGAAGTTGTTGTGGCTGAAGTCAAAGAGGTTTTTGCCTGCTTTCTCCTCAAGGATTTTGATGGCTTCCTGTCTTGTTTTAGGTCTTTCATCCCGTTTATTTTTGTATATGGTGAAAGTGGTCCAGGTTCATTTTTCTGCATGTCGCTGTCCAGTTTTCCCAGCACCACTTGTTGAAGAAACTGTCTTTATTCCATTGAATATTCTTTCCTGCTTTGTCAAAAGTTAGTTGGCCATAGGTTTATGGGTCCATTTCTGGGTTCTCTATTCTATTCCATTGATCTGTGTGTCTGTTTTTGTGCCACATGTGTGTTTCTATGTTGAGCTCTTCTGTTTTATTGATCAAGTTGTCTGTCCCTGCACAAATACTGCATTATACTGTGTTAATTACCATAGTTCTCATGAGTCTTCATGCCTGGTAGGGCAAGAATCCACATCTCTACCAAGAACTGCTTAACTCATGCATATAATTTGAGAATCATTTTATCAACTCCTTGAAAATTTCTTATTGCAGTTTTGATTGAAATTTTATTAAATATGTTTATCAAATTAGGGAGAAGTAAAATTTTTAAAAATGTTGACTCTTCACTGTACATGAACATAGCACACTAATTTAGGATTTCTTTGATTACAGTTACAATTTGTTCTCTATAAATATTGCATTTCTGTTAGATTTATTGCTAGGTGTTTAATACTTTTGATGGTATTATAAATTACATCATCTAAAAATTTCAGTTCCTGTCCTGCTATATAGAAATTAACTTGATTTTTTTTTCTGTTGTCTTTGTATCTATATCTAGCACCCTTACCTACAGTCTTATCAGATCCAATAATTTGCTTATGTACTTTTTGAGCTTTCTGTGTAGATAGTCCTGTTATATCTGAATGACCGTTTTCCTTATTTTTTTGAAACCCTTTTCCATTCTGTTCTTTTTCTTACTGTACTTTTCAGGTCTACAAGGTCATAGGTGTGCCTCCTGTCTTGTTCCAGATTTTAAAAAAGAATGATACAAATTTTCATCTTTGAATGTGAGGTTTCTTGTGAGTCTTTATATAAGTTAATGAAAGTCCCGTCCCCCTTTTTTTCTAATTTTCTAAGAAAATATTTTTTTTTTGTTACTGGTGTTCCTATGTAAAATATTTATTGGTTATTAAATTTTTCAAATGTTTATCTGCTATCAAGAAATAATAATGGTTTTTCTTTAATCTGTTAATATGAGAATTTAAATTTGTATATTTTTATGATGGCAAAATAACTTACATCACAGTTTGGTTATGGTATATTTTCCTTTTTAATAAAAACACTCTTGTATATGGTCTGTTATTAGGAGTTTTGCATCGGTGTTCATTAATGAGATTAGCTTTTAAGTCTTTTTAAAGCTTTTTTAAATACCAAAGTTATATTGGCCTCAGAAGAGTTTTTTGGAAATTTGAATGATCTGTTAAAATTTGTTAGAACTCTGTAAAATAATACTTGGAACTGGAAGTTTTGCGTTTGTGGTGGTTTGTGGTGGAGAAAAAGGTAGAGGATAACTACCAATCAGTTACTTCATTGATTATAGCAGTATTCTCATAGTAGCTTCCTTTTGGTAACTTACATTTTTCTAAGAGTAGGATCATTTGTCTAAGATTTATGCATGTCTGTTGTTTTGTGCCGTCTCTCATTCAGTATTATGTTAGCTTTGTCTATTTTATGAGTTTTAGCCAAAAAAAAAACCAAAACAAAACAGTTTGGTAAGTTCTTTATAGATTTTGGATACTAACCCTTTATCTGATATGTCCTTTGCAAATATCTTTTCCCATTCTGTCGGTTGCCTTCTAGTTTTCCTGATTGTTTCCTTCGCTGTGCATAAGCTTTTTATTTTGTGTTTTTGTTGATTGTGTGTTTTGTGTTTGTGTTCTGTGTCACTAATTTATACTTTTACCTTTGTAACTTCCTTTCTTATTTATTGTAGCTTTATACTGTAGTTCTTTTTGTAGTTGTAGGGTGTTTAGCTTGCTGATCTTCAGCTTTTTTACTTTAAGCCCCCACACTGTAACTTTACCTGTAATTACTGGTTCCTCTGATACCGTGATTTTAAATGTTTGATGAAATTTGCTTTTTGGCTTAACACATGGTTAGATTTTGTAAGTATTTTCAGTACTTTGGGAAAAATGTGTCTTCTCTAATTGTTAGGTGTAAGGTTCTATATGTCTCCATTATATAAAGTTCTGTATGTCTGCATTAATTGTGTGGTGCAGATATTCTATATTTTCATTTATTTTCCCTGCTTGACTTATCAAAAACAAAACAAGAAGTATAGGAAGGTATGCATTTGTCTCATCTTTCCTGTTAGCGGTGTATCTTGACAATATTTTATTAGGTAAAAGCAAGTTAAAAATGATATGCTTCACAGGCGCCTGGGTGGCTCAGTCGGTTAGGTGTCTGACTTCGGCTCAGGTCAGTGTCTCACGGTTCATGAGTTCGAGCCCCGCGTCAAGCTCGTTGCTAACAGTTCAGAGCCTGGAGTCTGCTTTGGATTCTGTGTCTCCCTCTCTCTATGCCCCACACCTGCTTGCTCTCTGTCTCTCAAAATTGAATAAACATTAAAAAAAATTTTTTTTTAAATGATACACGCCTCAATAAATTGAAACATTTATCTTCATAGCTTTTAAATTGAAACATTTATCTTCATAGCTTTTGTTTTTTTGTCTTTTAAAAATACCATGTTACTGTATGTATATGTAAGTGTGTGTATGCCTGTGAATTCAGTTTGACAATCTCTGAAAAGTGATCTGTTTATATTTATTGTGTTGTAGGGTATGTTTCTGCCATCTACTTAGTGCTTCCTGTTTTTCTTTTTCTGTCCCTGTCTTACTACTTCCTCCCCTTTTTCTTTCTCCCTTTGTAAATTTATTGAAGACTTTTTACTTGTTTATTAGGTTTTTTTACATTTTTTTTTCTATATCCATTTTGGAAGATATACACTATTTCAGTTTTATTATAGTTCTTTTGAAATTTTACCATGCCTACTGAAAGGAGTCCTAAGTTAATATGTTAGTGCCTTCTCCTATAATACAGGACTACGGGACAGTTTAACTTGGTCAGCTTTTTCCCTGATTTAAATGGTTCTAGACTAATGACTTTTTAAATGCTGTTGTTTCTGTCTAAAGCAAAAGCCGACTTGGAAATGCCATGTAACCTGTTCTTATCGTCCAGAAGTTATTTTCTGCTTTGGGCAACCTGTATCAGGCGGGTACCCCATTAGCCAGACCTGGAAACCAAAAACTGTTGATGATCACTCTTCTGAGGTTTTTATTCTTTTGAGGAAGCAGAAGCTTCCAGTGCTACTTGGAGCACATTCTATGCCCAGCTTTCCTTGGGAGATGTCTCTGACAATATGAAGCTTTGTGTTGAAGTAGTATCTGATGAAAGCTAAAGTGAACATCATTATTTTAAAAGAAAAGGAAAACAGAACTTGGCTTTACTTATTCATCTGGTAGCAATTGCGTGAAATAACACATATTCAACATTAATATTTAAGTGGTAACATTTATTTTTCTGGAGAGTCAGCTTCTGCTATCAGCTTCTGCTATCTGATAAAAATGTATATTATTCTTGCATATAAATAGACTACAGAAAAACCGTTTGGCTAATTTATTCAAATGGCTCCTGTCATAGGGAATCTCTCTAGTGTAGATGACGTAGATAAAATAATGAAGTTTCAAAAAAATATCAGAGTGAAACATGGCTGTGCTTTTGAATATGTTCTTTGTATCTTAGCACTTTCTCATTTGTATACATTTTTTTAACTGTAAAGCTTTTTTTTTAAAGCTAATATTTTTCTCAAGAAAAATTCAGTCTGAAAAATAAAGCTTTAAGTGTATCATTATAATTTGAACCTACAAAGAAAATGAGATTGAAAACAAAATTTTTAAATTTACTTCCTTATCCCAACTATAATTCAGAACCATTGAAATTTATGGGCAAGCATAATTTTAGGCTTATCAAACTCTACCTGAAATTTCCTGGAACTAGCATGTCATAATATTATTTTATGCCCCACTCAAGTTATAGTATATACACTCCATTGTACTTCAGTTCTGTTTATATTGATGTTTCATAAGAGGTATTGAGAAGAACAAAATATGGCTTTCAACAGGTGAAATGCTTTGAGTAATAGAAAAAAATAGAAAAAAATTGAACTTAAACACAATTTTGTCATTGTCATGGAGATTTTTCTAAACACATTTAAAGGATATGTGATAACATTTTCACAGAAGAAATTTTGATACTTACAATTTATGAAATGTAGAGAAAAAAGAAAAGTGCTAGTATTTAGATAATTTTAGGTAGATAAATTCTGGGTTATTATTTTTTTTTTTTTTAAGTTTATTTTGAGAAAGCACAAGTGGAGAGGGTCAGAGAGAATCCCAAGCAGGCTTTTCACTGACAATGCAGAGCCTGATGTGGGGCTCGATCCCACAAAGTGTGAGATCATGACCTGGGCCAAAATCAAGAGTTGGATACTTAACTGACTAATAGATAAATTCTATTTAGGTAAATGGCAAAATCTCATTTGAAAAAATTACATAATATCTATAATATAAAAACCATTCATAAACTAAGTAACTTTTAAGTACTTTAGAATTAGTATTCATAATTTTTGATTTGTGTATATTACAGAAAACTGTTTTGTTTCAGTATTTGTATGTATTCTCTTTAAGGAACAACACCATTTTCAGTAGTTTTTAGTGAAACCTAGAAGTAAAAAATTCCTAAGGTACCTATTCTGTGATTTGTATAATGCAATATGTACATGGAAATGTATGCCGGTAGGTATGTAGATACATACAGATAATTTAAGAGTATATAAAATTTAAGAGATAATTTAAGAGTATATATAGTGATCTATATATATTATCTCTTTTTCTGAGGTATTTTAGTCATTATACAGTCCTTATAATGACTTATTTTTCTTTATATGCAACAGTTGTCATTTTATTGAATTTTTTATATGTTTTTAAAGAGTATGAATTAAGTTTTAGATAATTGTTATTGCTAATACAAATCTCACTCCGTACATTTTCAGGGTTCTTGCACTGGGGACATGGGGGCAGGAGGAGGCTTACATAGTAGCCATATAAGCTGGTAATGAATTCTTTTGATCTTTCAGTAGTCAGCTGTCGTAGAGTTCAAGATTGATTTTATATGAAATTGAACTCTTGGTATGTGATAAAGTAAGCCTCTGGTGGTGTAGCTGATATTAACATAGTATATTCATTAAACAGCAGAGATATGATTGTCATTTTTTTGGATGATATCTTTGAAATGTCACATTTTGTAAATTGAAATGGATAGAATGGAGGGACTGGATTGTGTCTGGCATCATTTTGGACATTCTGATTTTTGGAAATGGAAAAAATGAGGGGATTCACACTACCTGATTCTGACACATGCCATATAAAGCTACAGGAATCACAGTAGTATGGTATTGGCAGATGGATAAACGTAGATCAGTGGAACAGAATAGAGAGTCCCCAAATAAATCTACACATAACTGATCTGTTGACTTTTCACAGAAGTGCCAAAATATTCTTGTGGGGAAAGATTTCAACAGATGATGCTAGAATAACTAAATACCTATTTGTAAAATAACAAGCTTTGACCTTTGCCACTCATCATACATAAAAATTAATGCAAAATGGGTAATAGGTCTAGATGTAAAAGTTTAATGTGATAAAACTTCAAGAATAAAACAAAGTTTTTATGTCCTTAGATTAAGCAAAGATTTCTTAGGACACAAAAAGCATGAAATAAAAGAAAATGGGTAAGTTGGACGTCATCAAAATGATTTTGTTGAGAAAATTAAAAGTCAAGTTATAGACAAAATATTTGCAAAACCTGTATCTGTTAAAAGACTTGTATCTAGAACATTCAAAGAACTCTTACATCTTAATTGTGAGAAAAGCAAATTCAAAATGGGCAAAAGATTGAATAGGAGTGTCACCTACAAAGCTTTATAAATTACAGTGATGCTTAACATCATTAGTTGTGAAGGAAATGCAAATTAAAACCACAGTGAGATACAATGACACATAGACTTTAAAACAAGAACAGATCACACCAAATGTTGGGAAGGATGTGGAGCTGACCTACATTGCTGTTGAGGTACAAGGCAAAATGTTACAGTCACTTTGAATAATAGGTTTGCATTTTGTTGTTATCAACATACACTTGCCATATGACCTAGTACGGTGAATTGAATTGTGTTCCTCAAAAGTGTATATTTAAGTCCTACCCTTAAGTACCTCAGAATGTGACCAATGGGGACACCTGGGTGGCTCAGTTAAGCATCTGACTCTTGATTTCAACTCAGGTCATGATCTCACGGCCTTGAGATCAAGCCCCACATTGGGCTCCAGCTGAGCTGTGGAGCTGGTTTAAGAAATTCATATTCATTCTCTCTCTCTCTCTCTCTTTTCTCTCCCCGCCCCCCCCCCCCCAATCCCTCTCCCAAATGCGAGCCACTCCATCTTCTCTCTCAAAAAAATAAAAAGTAGGATCATTGCAGCTGAAGAGAAGCTCATATTGGGGTAGGGAGTTCTTAATCTAGTGTGACTTGTGTTCATAAGAGGAGAGAGCCACAGGAGACAAAGAAGGGAGAGATCGCCACATAAAGACAGACAAAAAGGGAGAATGCCATATGATGATGGAAGGTAGTGGTTAGAATTATGCAGTTGTAGGGCTGCCAAGGATTACTGACAGGACCAGGAGACAAGGAAAGACCAGATTTAGTACTAGACTTCAAGACAGTGTGGCTCTACCTACACCTTGAAACACTTCTTGCCCACACAATTGTAAGGGAGTACATTTCTGTTGTTTTAAGCCACCCATATTGTGATACTTTGTTGTAGTAGCCTTAGGAAGCTAATACACTCAGTAATATCACGTAAGGGCTTTTACTTAAGAGAAATGAAAGCATACTTCCACAGAGATGTACTTGAATATTTATAGCAGTTGTGTGGTCCTAATTGCCCAAAGCTGAAAACAGTCCAGTGTCTACTAGTTTGTTGAACGAATAAATAAATTGTGATGTATCTGTGTGAGTGTATGAACTGCTGATACACACCACAACATGGATGAGTATAAAGGGATTATGCCAGATGAATGAACTCAGTTACAGAATTCTACCTGCTGCATGCTACCAGTGATAGGACGTTCTAGAAAAGACAAAACTGAAATGGCAGAAAGTAGATCAGTAGTTCCGAGGAGCCAAGGGGTGGGGAGAAGAGATTAACCGAGAAGGAACACCACAGAACTCTTCTGAGGTAGTAGAAATGTTTCCTGTCGAGATTGTGGCGATGTTATAAGATTGTATACATTTGTCAAAACTCATCAAATTGTTTACTTCAAAATGGTGAATTTTATTATAAATAAATTATACCTCAACCAAGCTGATTAAAACAGAAGAGTATAATAAATGGTTATATTGAGCATATAATGAACACCCTTTTAGGCTGAATGAAAAAACATTGGTCTTAACATTTACAAACAGTACTTTTGGCTGATAAAATTTAACAGCATCAATTTCAGAATCAAAAGTGCTGCATCTCAGTAACTTAGAAGTGAAGATAATGTACTCTAGAAAAGCCTTCTAGTGACGATCATAACACTAACGTCAAGGAGTTGAATAAAAGTATCTTTTTAATATTTATTAATTTTGAGAGAAAGAGCAGGGGAGGGGCAAAGAGAGGGAGAGAGAGAGAATCTCAAGCAGACTCCACAGTGACAGCACAGAGCCTGACACAGGGCTCGAACTCATGACTGTGAGATTATGACCTGAGCCAAAACCAAGAGACGCTTAACCAACTGAGCCACCCAGGCACCCCAAGGAGTTGAATAAAATTTTAATGAAACAGTGGAAAAAAGCATTATTTGCAAGTTAATTTATTATTATATTGGGTGATTTAAAATATCTGTTGCTAAACTAGTAAATAATTTAAGTGGCCATGTGATGGTTTTCTTGGCATTCCAAAAATTGATACACTTAAATTGGGAAAAACTTTTTTTCTCCTTTTACTGGGAAAATGGCATGCAATATATTTAAGCGTGCATACAACTTCCTGTTCTACCCAGTTGAACACAATTGATACATCCTCTTCTCCTTCCATGGGTTGTTGAACTGTCTCTAGTTCTGCACCTGTTATACTCCATTGCGTTTAACCATTTTCATATCTGTAAACTTAGGTGGCATCTTATTTATCCTTACCCCAGTCTACAGTACCTGGCTTCTGGTGTACATAAAGTAAAAAATTGGTGGATAGGACAAAACAATTTTTATAAAGAATTAATCTTGTGCCATGATGCCTTTTATAATGTTTGACATCTATTCAGCAAGCATCCATTGAGTGTTATGTGGAAAGCATTATACTAGCTGCTTTGGGACATATATAAATGTTGTAACATCTAAACTTTTAAGGTTAGAATAAAATGTAATCTGTGTTTAGCGTAAGGTGTGATACAAAGGATGAGGATAGGTAATCTCACTAGAGCTTTTAGGTAGATCGCAGCTTAAAAAAATACTAGAAAAACTGTTTAGTCTGATGACAAAGGAAATCACTTCAGCAGCTATTATTCAAAATAATCATAGTTTAAATGTCATTTAAGAAAACATTTCCTGGGATTTTTATAAAACCATTCTCCTTACTGTCATATTGTTAAGTTGATCAGAAGAGTTGGACTGTGCAGTAAATGAAATACTCTCTACCTTAGGGGAGCGGAAGACTTGAATTTTCATAAGTAGGCTCTTAGCGGTTCCTTCTGATGCTTCAGCACATTTCCTTTTCTCTAAAGAAGTACAACGAAGATTCAATGGCATTTTTTGTCTGTTTTTTACCTTCGAGTAGGTTTTGGTCCTCATACAGGGTGTCAAATGTGAGACAAAACCTTTACCTCTCCTCATAGGAGCATTGAACAGGAAATACAAGCTTAGTGTGAAATATTTTTTATATAAATGGTCAGTATAGCTCCATACTATTTGTTAAAAATGGATGCCAGAGTTTTCTGTGAATGCTGTGAAATACAAAGATTCTTAATACTGTAATGGCTGATGCTTTCATTCCGTGAACTGAATGGAAACCAAGCCTTGGACCTGAGGCATTGTGGCCCAGGGGAGCCGTGGTGTGCCAGGCGGAGACTTCACATCCCTACCACCACAGAGTGGAGGGTCATACCGGCTTTCCTTTGCACTACTGTTGCCTTAGTACTGTACTGGTGACTGTCCCTTAGGCAGGAGAAAGCAGTTGCAAATGAGAAGTATTTATGAAGCCTTCTGCTACATTGGTCAAAACTAAGTAGTGTTAGTAATTAGAAATTAATATTGGGTTAATATTAGATAATTAGAAAATTAACATTAGTTTACTAGTAAGTAAACTCCAGGCTTTATTCATATTTTATCAGTTTTTCACAAATATCCTTTTTTTTTGATTCCAGGGTCCATCCGAGGATGCCACATTGAATTTAGTTGCCCTGTCTTTTGGTCTAACGTGTTCATTTTAAGCACTTTTTAAGTTTTACAGAATATATGCTGAGGAAACAGATTATGTGCTGAACATCACTCAGTCTTTTCCTATTAACACAAGGCTGTTATTTTGAAACATGTTACTATTCTGTGCCTTCAGGGGTTGTTTACACGTTTCTTGTTTTTCGCCTTGACCGCAAGCTGCTGTGCACTTCTTCTAGTTGGTCTTCTGTCAGTGTGCCCTAACCAAAAAGCCAAATAGCAGTGTGTACCGGATAAGTTCAAAAAGAGGGAGGAGTCCCTTTTAGCATTACAGAGGGCCTTCTGTTTATTAATGAATTCAGGTAAAGGGTATTGAAGGAAGAAGGAGTGATTAGGGAGGGAGAAGAAATGGCTTGAGCAGAGACTTGAGGAATTTTTGCAAGGATTCTAAAGGACTTCCATGACCTTCGGATACAGTTAGTTTTATGCCTACATAGGTGGTGATAAAGTGCCGTTACAAAAAACAAACATTTTCTCTGATTATAAAAGTATAATTAGTGTAGAATATTTGCTAAGACACAAAGGCAAAACAGTACACAATCAGCTGTGAGTTTACTGTAGATATAACCACTGTTAATGTTTTTATTCATATACATATTTTACATAGTTAGGTTACTACTGGTATACAGTTTTGTGACCTTTCTCACCTTAATCTATCATATTTTTCCATGCCACTAAATAACCTTCAACACTTGATTATTAGTTATCATTGTTCTTTGAAAACCACAAATGATTTAACCTAATACCTTTTTGTTGGACATTGAAGTTATTTTGAGTCTCACTACTGTTATATTGCTTTCAGCCTCCTTATACAAAAATCTTCGTCCACATGTGTTTATTCTCTTAGGATAGTTTTTAGGGAAGTTGTTGTACTCCTTTCTCCTCCCACCAGTTGTGGATAAGCATGACTGTCCCTCCTGCACTTTTGTCAAGTGCTATATAATTTTTGGACTTTAGAAGGCCCAGGTTTGTTTTGAAAATTATTTTAACTTCGTTGAGTTTCAGGTGACAATAGGACAGACAAGTACAGTGTCTAGTACTTGAGGAAGCAGAATGATAAATGCAAATCTATAATGCTACAATTGAAGATTCAGAAACTATGAAAGAGGATATGTCTAAGCAATAAATATACATAGGATGGGTGATGATACCTGTGGCATTACATACAGCAAAAAGTAGGAAGCCAAAGGCTGAACTGCATTCAGGGAAAGCCCAGATAATGTGGGATGGAAGTAGAGAAAAGAATCTTTCAAGGTGAGAGGGAATGCTGGAGATTATAGACAATGTGGGTTTACATTAGTAGCAGGTTAAATTTTCTGTAAGGCATATCCTAAAGAGTATTTGTTTTTTGCTTATTGTGTAGCGGCTGCTTTTGTAATATCAAATTTCTGACCCAGTCTCAGTATTCCACTATTATACCAATAAAACTATTCTGTGTCACATAGATTAATGTATTCTTTTCTTAAAAAATACTTTAATGTTTAATTTTCGAGAAAGAGAAAGAGAGGGAGGGGCAGAGAGAGGGAGACACAGAATCCAAAGCAGGCTCCAGGCTCCGAGCTGTCAGCACAGAGGCCAGTATGGGGCTTGAACTCATGAGCCAAGCCATGAGATCATGACCTGAGCTGAAGTTAAACGCTTAACTGACTGAGCCACCCAGGCTCCCCTCGATTAATATGTTCTTGATCTTTCTAGTGAATCTTTGCTTTTTTAGGTGATAAGGTATTACTAAAGTCCTTGAATGGCAAGTACAGGTCTCAAATTGTTCAGTTCTGTTTTAAAAGTATTTTATAGCACAACAATCCTATAGTAACTAGTGATGTTACTGGCGAATGTTGTAGACTTAATAATTATATATTGTATACCATTAATAATTTATTTTCCCATTATGTAGAAATTTCTAAATGTTGAATGTAATGTGAGAGAATTTAATAGATATTTTTAAGTAGGATTTTGAAATAAGATTTTACCTATTTTGATAGCTTTGCTTCGTGTTTATGCTTTTAAGTCTGCTTCTGCTTTATAAGCCGGAAGGGAAATGGCGAGACAGCATAGAGCAGAAAGAGCAAGGATCTTACTTTTTAATGGCAAATACATCATAGGCAAAACTACTAGTGCATTATATGAGTAAGAATATTTTTGAGACCTTCCCTTATGTGACCAATGTTTGGAAAAAAGTTGTATTCTCCTGGTTATCACTGCAGCTTTTTAAGGTGTGGTGATTAGGGAAGTTGTCCAGGGAGGTTGGCATGCACCTGGCTGAGCCCGCCAGAGTAGCATTACCTTAGTAAATTCACTATAATCCAAAAACTGTAATGAGTTTGGCAAAAATTGTTAAAGTCTCTTACATCTGTCTGCCCAGTAGGAGTTAACAGTTACAGAGCCCAGATAGTTATATCATACCTGAGAATTGGAATATGTTCTTATGTTTCCATGCTTTCATTTCCCATTCTTCCTGCGTATCAGATCTCTTTCCCCCAGTTGTTTTGAATCTCAGCTGCACATTATATCACCTGGTAAGTTTTTAAACTTCTCTAAGCTTGGATTACAGCTGTGTTGATTAAATCAGAATCTCCTAGGTAGGGCCTAGGAATCAGTAATTTTTAAAGCTCTGTTCGCAGCCAGAGTTGTGATCCATGGTTTTAGATGTGGTAATGCCATTGGTGAACTTAGTAGCTCTTAAGGGGTTGCTTATTAAAATCACCTGGAAGATTTCTCCACCTTATTCCTTCCTTTTCCCCTTACTACTTGAATGAACCAGTGTTAACTGATGGGAGTATAGCCCATGCCTTAGATGTGTTAGGACAAAAAACCCAAAGGATCAATATGTTAAGTACTGTTTCCTTGTACTCTTTTTGGTAGATACTTTGCTTACATAAGTGACTTTGCATTTTTCTGGTGTTATTTCATATTGATAATTTTATGTTGTTTGTTCACTATTTGCATATTCTCTATGAGGCAGATGTCATACCTGTTCTGTTCATCACTCTGTTTTTAGTACCTGTCCGTGCCCAGCACATAATGGGTACTCCGTAAGTGTTACAAGAATGAATCATTAACACTGAGTTTTGGGAATACCTCACTGTTTTATATCTATGTGCACTACCTGTATTCTTAAGCTTTATAATTACATTATCCACTGAGGAAAAAGATCTTATGTAAAGCCGAACATAAGTAGGAAAATAAGCTTTATTGAATTTTGAAAGTCTTTTTCAGGTTAGGGATTCTGTGTGGACATAAGTTTTGAACAAAGATGCAGGTCACAACACAAACATTTCCTGGTAGAAGTATGCATTTGCATACCTGGCCTTCATATTAAGTGTCAAAGCAAAAACATAGAGAAAAACTAGTGAACAAACAGGTACGTTTAGAGTCTGCGTTTAAACTTCACAGTGAACTAGACTAGAGCTTGGCACATTTATCATCTTGTTAGTTGTATCTTACCCAGTCATAGTCTGTCTTAAAGTATAAGGTGGCAAATAAAAATGAGATGATGCAATCAGATGTGATTGATTGTGATACGAATTCACAGTATATTGGCAAAGTGGCTTAAGTTTTGGATGAGCCCTTAATTTTACAATGTACAAAGAAGGAAGGTACTTGAGAAAGTGTAAGTAATACTAGCTAAGATATCTAAAAGCTCTTATTAAATCTATGTTATTTTAGGGGCGCCTGCGTGGCTCAGTCGGTTAAGTGTCCACCTTCAGCCCAGGTCATAATTTTGCAGTTCATGGGTTCGAGTCCCACGTCGGGCTCTGTGCTGACAGCTCAGAGTCTGGAGCCTGCTTCAGATTCTGTGTCTCTCACTTTCTCTGCCCCTCTCCCGCTTACACTTATGTGTTTCTCTCTCTCTCTCTCTCTCTCTAAGAATAAACATAAAAAAATTTTTTTTAATAAATCTATGTTATTTCAGGATTAGGGGATCTCTGGGACCACAATTCTCCAGTTTTAAGTGTGAGGATAACAAAACCTATCATAAATTCACTCTGCATATTTAAAATCCTTTTTGGTTTAGATGTTCAGTGATACAAAACTCACTGGGATTTTTCCCCTTATTTTTTTAAATTAAATGCTTTTTGAACAAGTAAATAATTAAGAATAGAAAAGAATATACAATGAAAAGTAGGTTCCTTTTTATTCCACAGCATTAGATCCTTCTTAGAGGAAACCACTGTTAGCATTTTCTTGTTTATCTTTCTAGGAGTCTGTTCTTATTGCCAGCATACACATGGCAGAAAGCTTTTGTAGTTTATACCTATGCTCTGCACCTTCCTTTTTTTCTTTTTTTAATTTAACCTATATCTTGGAGACATTTCTAGATTACTTTTTTATTTTCCTCACTGTGAGTTGGTATGATCCCCATATCCTATCCTTACCAGATGAAGTCTTCCTTACTTTCTGATATCCTTGTTCAAACTCAGTTTGTTCTTACATCTCTTCAGGTAATTAATCTCTCCTTTGCTTTGCTTCCATTTACTTTCTTTCTCCTTCTCTTATATACACTTACTACAGGTCTGCCTTTTGTGACACATGATCTCATCTCATGTGTCCCTTATCTCAGTTTGGTCCACCCTACCTGCAAGACCTGAATTCCCACCTAAGTACCAAGGTTTCATAAATGTGTATGTACAGCCCAGGCCTTACCTCTGAGTCTTAGATACATATATCTCCTTGAGATAGCTATTTCTTGTATATCTTTAAGACGTCTTAATCCCAGTATGTCCAAAATGAGCTTCGTTTCCAGGGTCCCTATCTTAGTAAATGGTATCTATATCCATCTCAGTTGTACCCTCCAAAAAACTATGAGCTATTCTTGATATCCCCTTCTCGTGTCCCATATTGCAAAAACATAACTTTAGTTGATTTTTAACTCCAAAATCCCCCCTCAAATCCATCCTTTTCTGTTTGTATCTAGTACTGATTTAGTCCAGCCTGCCATCTTCACCTGGATTACCACAGTAGTCCACCCACAGCCCCTCTGGCCCTCTTCCAGACTATTCTCCACACAGCAATCTGAGGAAGTTTTCCAAAATGTGAATATTAGTATGACCCGCTCCCATGCTTAAAATGTTTATTGGCTTTCTGTTGCTTTTAGGATAAAGCCAAATACCTTTCATAGAGCCTGACAAGGTCCTGCATGGACATTTGTTACTACTTCCCTCTTTAGTTCATCTTTTATTGCACTCTCCCCTGTTCTCTTTGTTTCTAACCATCTTGGGTTTATTTCTAGTCCCTGCTACGCAACCTTGCTCCTTACTGCCTCAGGGCATTTACATTTGTATTTGCTATTCAGTCTTCCCCAGCTCTTCCCTTTTGCCTTCTAGTAAACACCATTAGGTGTTTCAAATATTATCTCAAGCATTGCTTCCTTTGTGAAACTTCCCTGATCTTCCTAACTAGGTCACATTCCCCTGACACTGAGCAAGGTATAACTCTCCTTTGTAGCAAATTTTCTATTTTATTTGTGTGTGTGTGTGTGTGCGCGCGCGCGCGTTTATTTGATTAATATCTTTATCCCCAAGCTAGATGGTAATCTCCATGAAGGCACTGGCCATTGTGTCTTTAGTTTCCAGTGTAGGTGCTCAGCACAAAATAGTAGACACTTAAATCTTTACTGAATGAATGAATTTATTTCTATTTTCTCCATTGAATCTTCTGTAGAAAGTATACAAAGTACTGTAATATGATATTGTAAAATCTCAGAGACATTTTTCAGATTCAGAGTGAATTCATATGCTCAACAAGGCACAGTATGGGTTAATAAGCAGTAACTACCATCATTTTTCACCAGACTTCACAGGTCTTATGTTTACTGGAAAGAGGTCATTCTGGGGGAGGGGATAGGAAGATAATAAGATAATGGTGAACTGCTTAGCAGAAAGCTAGACCAGTCTTTTTAGTTAGTAGAATTATTTCCTTGTATTGTTTCCTAATCCATCTCCCCTCTTCCATTGTTTTGTATCTCTCCCTAGTAAGTTTTGAACTTCTAATTACGCTCAACCTAGAGAAATAGGGCTATTTCCAGAGCACTCAGGAATAGCACCTGTTGACTTAAAACAAATTGTCCGAAGTTTGGAAAGAAATAGAGAGGTGTGGTTAAGCTTGCATTTGTTCTCTAGATATACTTGCTGTGTCTGCCTTCCTACGAACCCAGAGACTTCAGGGGAAGCTTCTTAACTGCTCTGAGCCTTGGCTTTCTCATTTTTGAAGCTGGGGTAGTTACAGTGTCTATCTCATAGTATTACTGTGAGGAGTAAATGAGATACATAGCATTTAACATAGTGACTCCTGGCAACATACAAGTGTTCAGTCAGTGCGGATAGTTGCTGTTGTTGCTGAAGCTGCTATCACAGCATATGTTTTCCCAATACAAAGGTTGCTTCGGTTTCCAGTCTAGTTCACACATGTCCATTTAGTATTTGAGGTACTTTAATGTAGTTAAATTTCTTCTTCATGCTAGAGATACTCCAAAGCCCTGACCACTGTTGATAATCTTGTTAAAGTGAACTCCTCATTGATAATTTAAGATTATCTTTGTTCCCCTTCCTGCAGCTGAAAGGTAATAGAGTACCTGGGAGGGGGAAAAAGGATGATGGGTGTTTGAATTAGCAGTTTGTAGTGGAGGATAGGTATTCTTGGTGGCCTTCAAAAGTTATGGGGGAAGTGGTTTAAATTGACTTTTGTGAGCCAGCATTGAAACCACCATTTATATTACCACAGTTAAAATGTGTTCAAGTTCCTAAGTACCTGATTTTAAAACAAAATTTTGGAAAGCATCCCTTCGTAGGTTGGAAACTTTTTAATAGACCAACACTTAAATACTTTCTACTTCTTGCTTTAATATAGAAACATCTACTTCATCTAAACTTTATGTGTATTTTTTAAATTAATAAACTTTATTTTTAGGGGTTCCTGTGTGGCCCAGTCAGTTAAACGTCTCTTTTTTTTCTTTAAATTTTCTTCAGTTTTGAGAGAGAGCGTGCGAGGGAAGGAGGGGGGCGGGGAGAGAATCCCAAGCAGGTTCTGCACCATGTCAGCACAGAGCCCGATGTGGGGCTCCGACTCACAAACTGCGAGATCATGACCTGACCCGAAGTCGGACAGGTAACCAACTGGGCCACCCAGGCTCTCCAAACATCCGACTCTTTATTTCAGCTTAGGTCATGATCTTGCAGTCATGAGATGGTACCCCGCATCTGTTTTTGTGTTGATCATGCAGAGCCTGCTTAGAATTCTCTTTCCCTCTCTCTCTGCCCCACCCCTGATCTCTCTCAAAATCAATAAACATTTAAAAAATAAACTATTTTTACTAGCAGTTTCAGTTTCATAGCAGAATTGAGCAGAAAGTACAGAGTTCCCATATACCCACTGTCCCCACATGCACAGCCTCCCCACTACCATTCCACAGTGACATGTTTCTTACAGTTGATGAACCTATATTTGCTGCATCATTAATCAAAGTTGATAGTTTGTGTTAGGTTTCACTTCTTGGTGTTCTTCGTTCTATAGGTTTTGACAAATGTGTAATGATCATTGTAGTATCATGGTATCATAGTTATATTGTCCTAAAGATCTCTTCTCTGCCTGTTCATCCTTCCCTCCCCACTAAGCCCTAGCAAGCACTGATCTTTTTACTGTCTTTATAGTTTTGCCTTTTCCAGGGTGTCATATAGTTGGCAATCATACATTACGTCCTTTTCACATTGGCTTCTTCCACTTAGTAATATGCATTTAAGTTTTCTTCATGTCTTTTTATGGCTTGATAGTTCATTTCTTTGGAGCCTTGGATAATGCTCCATCTTCTGGATGAACCACAATTTATCCATTCACCTTGTTGGGTCGTTATGAATAAAGCTACTGTAAACATCTGTGTGCAGGTGTTTGTGTGGACCTAAGTTTTCAATTCATTAAACACCAAGGAACACAATTGCTGGATTGTATAGTAAGAATATGTTTCGTTTTTCAGAAACTGTCAAACTGTCTGCCAAAATGGCTGTACCATTTTGCATTTCTACCATCAGTGAATGAGAGTTCCTGTTGTTCCACATCCTTGCTAGGAATATATTGTTGTCAGTGTTTTAGATTTGAGCCATTCTAATAGGTGTATAGTGTTACCTCATTGCTGGTTTAATTTGCAGTTCTCTCATGACATGTATCTAACACCATAGATTAGGTGGCTTTTTTTTAAGTTATTTATTTTGAAAGAGAGAGCAGGGTAGGGGCAGAGGGAGAGGGAGAGACGATCCCAAGCAGACTCCATGCTCAGTGCAGAGCCCAACACGGAGATCCATGTCACTAACTAAAATTTCGACCTGAGCCGAAATCAAGAGTCAGATGCCTAACTGACTGAGTCACCCAGGTGCTCCTAGACTGGGTGGATTATAAGCAACAGAAATTTATTTCTTAACATTCTGGAGGCTGGGAAGTCCAGAATTTGGTGTCTGGTGAGTACCTGCTTCCAGATGCACAGATAGCGTCTTCTTGTTGTGTCCTTCCATAGCATAAGGGGCAAGGGAGCTCTGGGGTTCTAATTTCATTTAAGAAGGGCACATGCTCATAACCTAATAACTTCTTGATAGCCTGCCTCCTAATACCAACACTGAAGGTTAGGATTTCAACCTGACTTTTGAGGATACACAAACATTCAGTCCATAACAACATATGATATTGAACATCTTTTCATAAATTCATTTCCCATCTGTATATCTCCTTTGGTGAAGGGTCTGTGGAGGTCCTTTGCCCATTTTTTAATTGTGTTGTTCATTTTTTTATTGTTGAGTTTTAGGAGTTCTTTGTATATCTTGGATAACAGTCTTTTATCAGATGTGTCTTTAGCATATATTTTTCCCCCAGTTTTTGGCTTCTCTTTTCATTCTCTTGACATTGTCTTTTGCAGTGCAGAAGGTTTTAATTTTAATGAAGTCCAACTTTCAGTTATTTCTTTCATGAATTGTGCCTTTGCTGTTGTCTCTAAAAACATATTGCCATACCTAAAGTCACCAAGGTTTTTTCCCATGTTATTTTCTAGGAGTTTTTATAGTTTTGCATTTTAGAGTAATTCTTTGATCCATTTTGAGTTAATGTTTGTGAAGGATATAAGGTCTGTGTCTAAATTTTATTTTATTTTTTTTACCTGTGGATGTCCAGTTGTTCTAGCACCATTTTTTTGAGGAGACTGTCTTTATCTTAGCTCCATTCTATTTCCTTTGTCAGAGGTCACTTGACTCTATGTGGGTCTATTTCTGGGCTCTCTCTTCTCTTCTATTGATCTGTTTTTCTGTTCTTTTGTCAATACCACATTGACTTGATTACTGTTGCTTTTATAGTAAGTCTTGAAGTTGGGTAGTGTCTGACATGGTTCTCTTTCAGGATTGTGTCAGCTATTCTGTTGCCTCTCCATATATAAACTTTATAAATCAGTTTGTGGATATCCACAAAATAACTTAGGGGGATTTTGAGTAGGATTGGATTGACCACATAGGTCAAGTTGGGAAGAACTGACATCTTGACATTTGAGTCTTCTTATGCATGAACATAGAGTATCTCTCTTTGTATTTAGTTCCTTTTTAGTTTTATTTATATTTTAATAGATTTCAGTGAGGGTGGATAAGTCCTATTGAAGTTATGCCAATATGGCGTCTTTAATTCAAGGTCTTTCATTATGTAACCCATGCTTCAGTAGAAACTTTGTATTAGTAAGATTTTTTTCATTTTAAATGCATCCTGCACACATAGAAATGTTCATTTTAGCATTTTAATTATTTAAAATGGAACATTTCACCGTTACACCACAGTTTTCATAGTTCTGTCATGTCTTGACTTAAGTCATTGTTATGTCCTTCTCTTTTTGAATTTAGTTCAGCTCAAGGTAGAACTTCCTGCCTTCGGGATAGAAAGCATATGGAACCTTGGCATTTAGTTTGGTAGGGGTTAAAAGGTTGTGTGTGTGGAAAGCATTGTGTTAAAAAAATGCATTTTTGTAAAATGAGTCTATTATTAAATTGAGCATTTGAAACATTGTATTGGGAATTATTCCAGTGCTGGAAAAAGACAGTGTTAATGACCCTTGCAGTAACAGTAATTGTTGAATTAATATTCAAGCAGTGAGAAAATGAATTTTGCTGAGATATCTGCCCTCATGCTGCTAATGTTTAAAATTATATCACTTGTTAACAGTAAGAGCAGCTAGTAACAAAAATTTTAGGCTAAGTTTGTCACTCAATCTAAACTTTCTCCATGCTTTTTACTCTTGTTGTTTTGTGTAGAACGTATACTAGCTTATGGGAAATACAGTATTTAAAAGGAGGGATGGATGTTTGTAGGGGGGAAAAAAAGCAATAGAATAAAGGTACTTTTCATTTTCGTAATAACATTTAAACAAAAAATTGAGCTCTCATTATGGAATTTAACAGTCTTTTCTGTTGTTTTTTTGGTATTTGTGCATAGTGAGGTGTCAGTGAACAATTTTGTTTCTGTTTTCTCATAATTTGACTCAGAACTGGAATAAATTTTACTTTGCTGTTATCAGTGAAGTAAATAAATGAACGCTTCTTTACGGAGGGAGGTAAGGTAAGAAAACATTCCCTTTCCCTTCATTCTCCTCCTTCTCCTTCCCCCTGCTATTAAACTTTCTCTGTGAGATCTCCCTTCTCACCTTGGGCAGATCCCATAGCTCTTCAGTCACTTTGAGTTGCCAAAATACTTATAACTTTTAAGGCATAAAAGTACCATCCACTGAAAGAAGCCTAGTCTACATCTTATAACCTCATGGAGCTTACATTCTGATGAGAGAGACAGTAAGATAAATAAGTAAACTATATGTTAGAGAGTGATAAATTATATGGAGAAGAAAATAGGAATAATAAAATATGTGGAGATGATGTATGACATTTTTAGATAGAGTGGCCAGGAAAGGCCTCACTGAGAAGGTGACTTTGCAATCAGGACCTGCAGAAAGTGATGAATCCAAACCATGTTGCCATCTTGAAGAACATTCTAGGCAGAGATACATCTGTGCAGAAGCCCTGAGGTGGAACCGTACATTGTGTGTTGGAGAAACAGGTTGTTAGAGCCAGTTGAACAGGGAAGAGAGAAACAGATAAGAAGGATGATGGTGATAATGGTGGCAGCAAATTATACAGTGCCTTGTAGGTCAGAAGGCTTTGATCTTAACACAGAACAGGAGGGTGGTAAGCCTTTGGAAAGTTTTGACTAGAATTACATGATCTGACTTACTTTCTGCCTGTTGCCTTGCCAGCTTGTCTTTTGCAAATAGACTACCATGGTGGGAGTAGGGCCAAAGGTGGAAGCAGAGAGGCTATTGTAACTAGCCAGGAGGGGATTCTGGTATTTTGAATCAGGGTCAGGTAGAATTTTGGGTTTGTTTTGAAGATAAAATCAATAGAATTTGCTGATATACTGGATACGAGGTAAAGCGTTGTTAAAGAAGAGGTCTTTGCTTTCGCCATGAGGAACTAGAAGAATGGAGTTAGCATTTAACTGAAATAGGGAGGATTGTAGGAGGAGTTAGAACATGAACTCATTTGGGGACATGTTAAATGAGGCAGTTTTCAAAATTATTAGATTCAAAATATTATAAAGACTGTTTAGTAAGCATTTCAATGTGTAGTTCTGAAATTCAGCATAAAAACATAGGCCGGAGATACAGATTTGGAAATTAAGAGCCTGCTGGTGCTTTTGGAAGCCATAAAATTGCATGAGATCAACAAAAGGGTAGATATGAGAAGAAAAGACAAGAGGTCCAGGAACTGAGTTCTGAAGGACTGACTCTATTTATAGATTAGGGAGATAAGGAATAGCACTAGTAGTTGAGAAGAAAGGACCAGGAGAGTTAGGAGGAAGACCAGTATGTTATTCTAGTAACAAAACAGAAGTTTATATCCAGTAGAAAAAAGTGATCGAATGTGTCAGCATGTTGCTGGGGCAGTCAAATAAGCTGAGTATTGAGAAATGAGCATTAGGTCTAGTGATGAGGTCACTGGTGACCTTTGATAAGTGCTGTTTCAGTGTAGTGATAAGGAGTAAAAAGCCTGTTAAGAGATCTTTGAGATGGGAGCTAGGAGGGGTAGAGTAATAGAGGTTTATTTTTTAATAAAGATTGGGGAAATGTTATCGTGATATTCTTGTGAACATCATTCCCCAGAGAGGGAAACACAAATGATCTAGAATGGCATGTGGAACGACTGGAATGTTACCCTTGTGTAAAACAGAGAGAATGGAACTAACTAGTTAGTGAAAAGGTATGAATAGCACCTGTCTTGAGATTGTCAGCATTTATCACTCATTTTCTCCTCAGCTGTGAAGCCTCAGTGGCAGACCAGAAGGCAGCCTGTAAAAAATGCTTTGCTTGAATTTGGGTGGAGCCAGTTCTTGTATCCAACACCTTCCTCCCCCCCACCCCCACTAAGAATGTCTTGATTTGCAGGTGGCACCTTCTAAGAAGGCAAAGGGTGTCCTTATTCCAAATAAGGCAGCCAGCACTAGGGCTGGATTTTAGCCATTGCTTGCCTTAGGCTCAGTATTCTTGGAGCATTAAAGGAATCATACTACCATAAGCTTTGGCCTTGCCCAGTCTTCTCTAAGACAACATGGGAAGTCACATTTAATATTCTGCTGTAATAAACATTTCCTTTGCCCTGGGACAAAACAGTATAAGTGAGAAGAAAGCAAATTTAAGAACCAATACGAGTTAGGTGTAGGAATCCCAGCTCTTACTGCCAACTGGCAGAGGGGGGTTTAAGATGTACCATTTACTTTCTGTGTCTTGGTTTTTTCAAGTATAACGAGATGGGATTGGCTTCAACCAGATTCTTCTCAGTCTGAAATTCTGTGATTCATTAAAAAGTATAGTAACCCCACTCTAACTTCTTTGTATTCTCTGAAGCATAACATAGTTCTTCTAAGAACTAAGAAATATTACTGAGGAACTTTGTATTATGGTTTGTTTTTTATTATTGTTTTTGTTTTTTAGTTTTTTGGATAGCAGCTCCCTTTGGGTTCTTACACAAATAGATATTAGCAAAATTTGACCGGAAATTAAATTAGAAATATAATACAGCACACTGTTGAAGACAATACAGACTAGTTCACAGACTTTGTCCAAGTTCTTTCTGAGTCATTTTGTGACTGTGGGACATATGGAAAGTTGTTTAACTCTCAGAACCTTTGTTTCTCATCTAAAAATAGTAATGTACTAATAGTACCTACTTCATAGATTTGTAAGGAGAATTAAATGAGTTATGCCGTGATGCTTTGAACAATGCCTGGCTTGCAATACGGATGGAGTAAATCTTAACTAATGTTAATATTATTATGATGATGATGATGATGATGATGATGATGACTACTACTATTATTAACATTACCAGTGTGTGACATGTATAGTTTAGAATCATTTTAGTGAAGCAGCTCTACCATAAAAGTTTCTGACACTATAATTTCATTTTATGATGATTACCTTAAGCCACCAAGGGAAAAATTAACTTGGAAAAGGAAATGCTGTTGAATCAGGTTAAACCCTTTTTTGTTTGTTTACAAAATTAGTGCTCAATATTATGTTTTTAGTTACAATGAAAATTCACTTAGGGAATATACTTGATTCTCAAATGATGACAGGACAGTGAGCCATTACTGTAATTAGTTTCAGTTGCTGTGTACACTTAAGACGTATAAAACAGTATTTATGTTAAAAAATATTTTTCCCTAAATGGGCCAAAATAGTGAGATTTTATTGTTCATGCACCTGCCTTAAATACAGGTTTTTAAAGCATGCTGCAAATATTTTGATTATACCATGAAGTTTTCTACATCCTTTCTGTATGGACTATTTTTTAGAGCATAGGTTTGATTTGATAGCATCACCTACCTGATGTTTACAGTTCAGTTTGTTTTGCAGAATTAATAATACACAGTTAAGTTATTTTGACTATACCTGAAAGTCCTATTATAATTAATACAATAGGTTGATTATCAAGTGGTTGATTTATCAATGCTGGTTTACCCTTATTTTAAATCAAACATGCAGATCATTTGTAAACTAATAGGTCAGTTGAAAAGAAGAAATGCTCTAGATGTATTGTACATTAGTTCACAAAGTCAAGATAATTTATGATGTAAAGGTTAGGGAAAAATGGAAGTCTATAAGGTAAATTTGAAGAGAATTTAAGGAATATTGGGTATGCTTTACCAGCAAATAATTGTGAGTTTAGATTTTATTTGAATTATCTTTCTTGTTTGTATTTTATAAATGAAATGATGTTGTTGAGCATAATGCAGTGTACCTGGGAATTAGTAGCATCGAGCATTCAGACTTTGCTTTTTTAACATTCCCTAAATGTGGGACTAAAAGGAACCAGGGCTCCTTGAGGAAATGGCTGATTCCAAGCCTGGGATCCTGGAACAGTTGTTGTGCCATGTTATGACGTGAAAGTAAGGAAGTATTTATAAAAATACAGCAACTTCTCACAAGAATAGAGGGGCCATTTTGAAGGGGCACCCACTAGCCAAATTTGGGATAATTTGAGCATCAAAACAATTAAAGGCAGTAATGAATTATATAAATCATTAAGAAAAAAAAAAGAGAATCCATGAGACCATGTGAATAATACACACATTCATACAAACGGGAGAAGAGAGGAATCAAGGGCCAGCTGGTAAATGTAGAGTAAATGCTGAAGTTGGAAAATTATTATTTTTATCACCATCATAGTAAAGTTTAGTTCAGTCAAGAATCACAAATGGATGTTAAATGTAGGGGAGAAATTTGGTTGAAGAGCAAAGGTTGCTTATTGTAGGAAAAAGATAGTAAGTAAGCAGTAGGAAAATCAGATATCACTTGAGCCAGGTAATGAAAATTAACAACACCGGTTAGGGACAGGTGAATGAATACCTTGGTACTCTGAGAACCCATCACTTCTGCACTGTTGTGGCCAGGAATGCCCTGTCTGCATCTAACCATGAAACATCAGGTAACTCCAAAAAGATGAGCATGCTATTGAAAGAAGTAGGAGATGATGGGAAGGAGGATGACTGTATTCATTAACAAAAATGTTAATGTTATAAAAGTCAAGGCCAAAAAGTTCCATGTTAAAGGAAACTAAAGACACAGGCCATAGATGATCTTAAGAGTAGATTCTGTATCTGGACAAGAATTAAATTTTTTTAAAAGGCATTATTATTGGGTCAGTTGACAACATTATTTTGCAGGTAATTGGTTAAAGTGTTTTTTTTTTTTTTTTTTTTTTAATTTACAGAAATTGTGGCTGTACTCTGATTATATTGGAGGGTAATATAGGAAATGTGAAAACTTAAGTATTTATGGGGAAAGGGCCAGATGCATTCAGCTTACTCTCAAATAGCTCAGAAAAAAAAAGCCTTGGGTGTCAGTGTGTATGTGCACATACATACATACAGAGAGAGGGAAACAGAGAGGGTGTGGGAGGGAGGGAGAAGATGAAAAAGCTAGTGGGGTACAATGCTAACAGGTAGTTTCTGGGTTAAGTTATACAGGTGTTCTTTGGTTTTGCAGTTTTTCTGGAAATTTGAAATGTTTGCAAATAAGTTTGTACATATATGTATACACACATTGGGACTTAGTTCTTTTACTTTTCATATTTATCGCTTATTGCTCTAGGCTGCTAATTTACCTTTAATACTTAATTGGTTTAAGATGTTAACATTTATTGCTTATAGATATACACATTGATTTTTAATTTCTTTTAAATAGTGCTGGGCCTAAAGGAGATAACATTTATGAATGGAGATCGACTATACTTGGTCCACCAGGTTCTGTATATGAAGGTGGTGTGTTTTTTCTGGATATCACTTTTTCATCCGATTATCCATTTAAGCCACCAAAGGTAAGAACCTACAAGTCCATTCTTTAATCTTTAGCCTTCTCTAAAATTCTAGAGGTTAAATATGTACTGATGTAATCATTTTCATGGCATTGCTTTTCATGAATTGGTATGGAAACTCTCTTATAACCAAGAATTTTGAAACTGACAGAAATTGCTTTCTGCCTTATACAGATAACTTTATAGTCAGCAGAAAGAGTTTGTTAATTGTAAATAAAAATATGCCACTTTGCACACCAATAAAGGAGATAAATTTTAGATTTATGTTATAAGGGAAAATATCCTAAGAAGCTTCCTGGAGATACCGGTCGGGATTAAAAGTAAAGCTGTTTGACAACTTGCAGAAATAAGAAGTAAGTTGAATTTTGTGCTCAATACCATCTCTTCACAGCAAAACTAGAAAACCGCAGCAAAGAAGAAGGAAACTATTATTTAAAAAGCTTGCTTTGTGCCCTCTGTAGGTAGGATGTAGTAATGAGAATGAGGGTGGGCTGGGTGGCTTAAGCCTTAGTTGTCTCTCAGTATGAATTTAGATGGGTAACACAAGGGTTGAGTTGTGCCTTGGCAATTATTTTTCAAGTCTTAAATATAACAGTTACCTGAATGGTTTCCTCCTCTTCTCATTATAAAATGGTCAAGCCAGCAGGTAAAAACTGCCAATATTAAGCCTGAACATAATTAGGTCTAGTTACAGAGACTTCTGACATGTCAGGGAAAAGTATATTGTTATCAGGCCTTTAACTATGATGAAATGTTTTTCTTTTCAACATAGTTTCTTATGTCCGCTACACTATTTAAAACACATATAGCAATTTAATGCTTGTGTGCACATGCATGCTTGGTGAGGGTGGGAGAAGAGAGAGAGTAAAAATTAAGGATTTTTTTTTTAAACCCAGGGTTATTTCTCCATTATCTAATAATGTAACAACAGTTCCACCTAGTGGTATCTACCTCAAAGTACAGACACCAAGGTTCCCTATCACCTAGAGGTATTTGCTGTCTACTGGAATTACCAGTGTTTTGAATACTATACTATCTCATCTGAATTTAAGATCTGTAAATGATTGTCTTATTTAATGTTCCCAAGTATGTAGAGTATGTCTTGCTAGATCAAATAAAGGAACAAAGCCCCCATGTTAATAATACTACAAATTGTATTCACATTCAGAATGATACATGTTAAATGCTGGTATATCATTAAGTGCTCAATTTGCATTCAGTGGTTAAGTTTTCTGTATTACAGAAAACAAAACCTTAGCAAAATAGCTCATGGCTGTATTTATAAATAGTGATACTTCTACATGCCTCATTTTTCTTGAAATTGGTTTTTATATGGTAGCAAAATTAGCAGAAAAAAGTTTGCAAGGTTTATTTTCTACAAAACTATATTTGTATATCAGGGAAAGGAAAAGAGTTCTATTTTTCTTTTTCTAACAGGTTTCAAACTATAGTTCTGTATATGATTTATCAATTGTTTTGGTTAATATAGTGGTTATGTTTTATTTTAGCATGTTACTTCTTTTTGCTGAAGTCTCAGTATTTTAATTTTCTAACCTTTCCATGTTGATTCATTTTTCTTGCCTGAGATATCTTACACAGTATTATGAAGCATTATTTGGATCTGTAGTTGGACAAGTGAAAAAGAAATAATACCTCTGCTCTTATCTTGGTGTTAGGTACAATTATTTCTATACAGTTCTGATTATTGTTGAAGTTCAGATAAAGTATTGAACTTCTCCGGAATAGTACAAGTTTAATTATCTTCTGTTCATTGATTATTAATAGCTGAAAGGATTCAAAGTTATTTATTGCATCATGTTTGTAAACTACACATATCTATTGAGTAGTCAGCTGTCAATGATCTAAACATATTATTCCCATATTTGAGAACAGAATTGTCTGATAGAAATACAATGCAAGCTACATGTGTAGTTTTAAATACTCGACAAGATGCATTAAAAAAAATAGAGGGACGCCTGGGTTGCTCAGTTGATTGAGCATCTGACTCTTTGTTTTGGCTCAGGTCATAGTCCCAGGGTCCCGGGGTCCTGGGATTGGGCCCTGGTGAGCCATGCTCATTGTGGAGCCTGATTAAGATACTCTCTCCCTCCCTCTGCCCCTCTTCCCTGCTCACGCCCACTCTCTCCAAAATTTAAAAAAAAAAAAAAAAAAGTAGAGAGAGAGTGAAATTAATCTTAATAACATTTAACCCAGTATACCAAAGATACTGTCATTTGAACATGAAATCAATGTAAGAGTATTGTTAATGCGATGTTTTACATTCTCTTTTTGGTACTGTCTTTGAAATCCGATCTGGTATGTATTGTACATTTTTAGCCCACTTCAACTAGCCCACATTTTAAGATCCATATAACTAGTATGTGTACTTTATTAGACAGGTTCTAGAAGTACAGTCTCTTCCTTCTCCCTTACTAGACCACTGCTGTCTTTCTTGTTTTTAATTAATTATGCATCATTATCAGAAATACACTTTTGAGGGCTTTTAATATTTTCTTTCTAGACTCCATGTGGGTGATCATAGTACGCTGCTAGTTCTAAGACATCAGGAACTGTTTTGTTTTGTTTTGTTTTGTTTTGTTTTGTTTTTCTCTGCAACTCCAAATTAAGAATTAACCACCCTGTTAATGTTTGTGACTGTTTTTGAAACTTGCCAGTATTTATTCCTATGATTTATTCTCTTTTTTCATATATCTCCGAGATATATTAGTTTCCTTTATTCAGTACCTTAAGTACCTTGCTTGTTTTATTTTTTTCTCTTAGTCTAATAAGACATTGAACTAGCTGGAGAAATGAAAAGCTGAAAAATAGACTGGTGATTTCATCAGCCTTCCTTTAAATCTTTGTCCAGTATTTTCTGATACATGACAGGATATTAGCAGAGTTGATACTTATCTTTTCTACTAAGAAACTGATGTAACTTTTGTCTTATGGTGAAAAAAAAATTCTTCACCAGTTCCTTCTTTTCCTTTGGCAGTAAAACACTTCTCACTTGCCATGTTTAAACAGAGGGCTGTATGTGCACGTGTGTACATGTGTGTGTATATGGTACATATATGGTCATAGGTACCTATAATTATTGTATCATTCATTTAGAGAAAACCATCCAAATCAGCTACTCACTTTGGTGTGAAATCAAGGAAGTTCCTGCTGTACTGGGTAAAAGAAATGTCTTTCAACTGAATTAAATAAATAGAAACCATTTACTTTTGATATTACTTCCACCTAGTGTTTAATTAGCTCTTCAGTCAAATTATTTTCTATTTAGTATCTGTGTTACCCTTCACTTTTGTTGGTGAGAGTTTTAGTTGGTAATAAAGCATTCATTTTCTTTGTTTTTAATGGAACTGTCCTTAGGTTACTTTCCGCACCAGAATCTATCACTGCAACATCAACAGTCAGGGAGTCATCTGTCTGGACATCCTTAAAGACAACTGGAGTCCTGCTTTGACTATTTCAAAGGTTTTGCTGTCGATTTGTTCGCTTTTGACAGATTGCAACCCTGGTAAGCAAATCTTTATTAACACATACAGTGAGGCTACAAAAACCAACGTGTTTTCTTGGTTACCTTAACTGAGTTGAGAAAGTAAGTGCTACTGGTGGAAAGATTAGCCTAAAGCATTTTGCAAGGAAATGATCAATGCCATTTCAGTTAGATAGACCAGAAGTTTCACAATAACTTTCTTGAGTTTATTAATGGCGTGCTACCTATAGTTACTTTCTTTCTGTCCTTGATGGACTTTTTCTGAATTAATGTAGCTCTGCAGATCATATTTGCCAGGAGTAAAATAATGACTCGGACACCAGTGCATCCTTTCCTTGCTCCTTCCATGCTGCCATGTGCTTTAAAAGCTACCAATGAGTAATGAAGAGCTTCTTGTTCTCCCTTCTTGGCTTACAGTTGGTTGTTTTAGGTGTAGTAATAGTGGATATTAAAATGATAGTTGATGAGAGAGTTGGACTAGGATTATGATTATAGAAATGCAAAGTCATTAATATATAATCCATAACATTTTTAAGAAATGCATAGGGGTACCTGGGTGGCTCAGTCCGTTGAGCGTCCCACTTCGGCTCAGGTTATGATCTCACGGTCTATGAGTTTGAGCTCCACGTCGGGCTCTGTGCTGACAACTCAGATCCTGGATCCTGCTTCAGATTCTGTGTCTCCCTCTCTCTCTGACCCTCCCCCGTTCATGCTGTCTCTCTCTGTCTCAAAAATAAATAAACATTAAAAAAAAAAAAAAAGGAAATGCATAATTGCCATGCATTAACATGTGTAGTTGACTTGAGAAAGTGACGTTTAATCCTGAGATCTTGCATATGTTATCTGTCTAACTAAGTGGTCATTTTTAAAGAAGTAGAATTACTCTTTCTAAATATTGGGCTAATCACCAAAGGCTTTTACTGTTGTCTGAAACCCAACAGTTATACATATGCCAAAGGTAGAAAAACAGGATTAAAAAGAGTAAGGCAGCTCTAAATGAGCTGATACAGAAAGCTTTCTAAGATATATTAAGTAGAAGAGCAAGGCACCGAAGAAAAGTATGTATGCATAACAGTCCTGTTCTAAATGCGTGTACGTGTGCATACTGTCCCTGAATAGAGATGCTGTTAGCAGGTGACATCGTTTGCTAGGTAGAGAAGCTTCTTGAGTAATTGGGAGTCGGGAGGGAAGAGGGCTTTACTTTTCACTGGCTTTCTTTTGGTGCACTTCAAATATTATGCTGTGTGTACATATTTACCTTTTTGAAAAACAAATTCAGAGTAGAAGTTTACAGCTCAGATTCAGTTTTTAGTTTAGAATTCTGTTTAAAACAAAATGACAAGTTTTTAAATGGAGATAAGGATAAGGATTTGAATCCTACTGTTGCAGAATGAAGGAAACATTCTGAGTAGCACTGTGTTATAAGATTTGAGTTTTTATTTAAGAATTACATTGAAAAAAAATTTTTTTAATGTTTATTTTTTGAGAGAGAGGGAGTGAGTGAGTGGGGGAAGGGCAGAGAGAGAGGGAGACACAGAATCTGAAGCAGGCTCCAGGTTTCAAGCTGTCAGCACAGAGCCTAATGCGGGGCTTGAATTTACGAACCACGAGATCATGACCTGAGCTGAAGTTGGATGCTTAACCCAGGCGTCCCTATAAATTTCATTTTTAAATATCCATAAGAAGGTAGAAATATAATCATCTTAGCATTACTGAATAAAATGCCAAGAGTGAAAAATAGTTTTTATATTTTATTAAAGGCATACATTTAAAATCAAATTTAGTAACTTAACATGCATTGTTTTTAGTTAAAAGGGCTTTTTTAATTTGAATATTAAAATATACAGCTGATTATGTGATGTTAAGTATTTTAATTTTGAAAATTTAGCCATTATATATCTGTCGAGGTGCTGCCTTGAAAATTAGTGTTTTGATTTAATCGACTCTTAAAACTGTGACATTAAGACTCCATATAATATAATATATCTTTTAATGTTCTTTCTACTTTTTCAGCGGATCCTCTGGTTGGAAGCATAGCCACTCAGTATTTGACCAACAGAGCAGAACATGACAGGATAGCCAGACAGTGGACCAAGAGATACGCCACATAATTCACATAATTTGTATGCAGTGTGAAGGAGCAGAGGGCCTCTTCTCACTGTGCTGCAAATCTTTATAGCCTTTACAATACGGACTTCTGTGTATATGTTATACTGATTCTACTCTCTGCTTTTATCCTTTGGAGACTGGGAGCCTCCCCAAAAAGGTAAATGCTATCAAGAGTAGAACTTTGTAGCTGTAGATTAGTTATGTTTAAAACGCCTACTTGCAAGTCTTGCTTCTTTGGGATATCAAAATGTATTTTGTGATGTACTAAGGATACTGGTCCTGAAGTCTACCAAATATTATAGTGCATTTTAGCCTAATTCATTATCTGTATGAAGTTATAAAAGTAGCCGTAGATGACTAGGAATTATGTCATTTGTATTAAACCCAGATCTATTTCTGAGTATGTGGTTCATGCTGTTGTGAAAAATGTTTTACCTTTTACCTTTGTCAGTTTGTAATGAGAGGATTTCCTTTTACCCTTTGTAGCTCAGAGAGCACCTGATGTATCATCTCAAACACAATAAACATGCTCCTGAAGGCATAGTTTCCTGTCGTAATATTTTAAGTCAATCTTGTTAGAAGGTGTGTCTGAGATGATTGTTGATGAAATAAAAATGCGGATATGAAGATTGACTACTAAGGACCAGTACAAATAAATGAATTGTTAAATTGAAAACATTTGAAATCTTGTTAAATGTGTAGAGTTTTTTTTCCCTTTAAGTACCGATGAGAGAATATAATGAGCTTAAAGATGCAACACTGGGTTTTAAACCATTGATCTCAAAACACATGAAGCTCTACTTTGATAAGACCATATTTGAGCACAAGATAATATGAAATCCTGCCTCAGGAATCTGGTATTATCTTATAGAACATTTTGTTTCCAAATTGGTGATTAACATCCACCATTGGACAATATTGTCAAATAACTTTAATCTGATACTGCTGCTGTGTCGGTGTATTTTTTACTTCACTTCCAATCCTGTCTAGCTTTTTTGTGGTGTATGGTGTGCATTACCATTCTTTTTGTGGCACTTAGCCAGCAGATAGAGCTAGAGGCAGAGTTGAACATAGAAACCATTGTCCACCCTGAAGGTGGACTAGAACTCTGGATTAGTGTGCAGATGCAGCATTATTTCTCAATTGGAAAAAACAAAACCAAACCAATTTTAAGGGTTTTACAGATCATATAAATTCCTTCTTTTTGGTTACAATTATTAAATGTTAGATTTCTTATAGGAGTTAATTACTTTGCAATAGTCAAGTTTGGTAAATAGTATAGATGTGCCTTTTTTATTTTTTTTATTTATTTTTTTTTTTTTACTACAATAGTTGTTGAGATAATTTTCTGGTCTTGTAGCCAAGGTTGTGCAATATGGAACAGATGTCTTTTCCAGTCCTAAATATGGAGCCTCTTAGAGTACCATTTTAAAACTTATAGAATGGAGTTATTAGCATAAAAATACATTGCTTCAGGATCATAAAGTAAAACATTTATAGTTGCATACACCCTTACTAAGAATAGTGGACCTCCAACTTGTGTATTGGTCAACAGAAGTCTTAAATTAGTATAAAAATAAAAGTACATTTATATGCCTATTTTTCACTTACCCCCCCCCCCCCCCCCCCAATATCTCCATATTACAAAGGAACACTAAGCAAATAGGTAGTGTTTTGAAGGATTCAGGCTTGGATCTATGAAAACCTCTGAGCCTTGACTATTTTAGGTGGTAATAATCTATAATGGAGTTCAAGTCAATGTGATGAGAGCCAGGGACCTTTTATGTAAGCTGTAAGGTTTTCTGTGTAGGTGTGTCGCAGAAGGTTATTTTTTCCCCTCTTCCGGTAATGTACATTCTGCATCCTAGAGTAATGAACTTCTGTCTTGATGCTAGAAAGGCTTTCATCATACTGAATATTAGGATGTTTGGGATGCTGTCATTGGACTTCCTTTATTTGTTAGCACCCTAATTACTACCACCAACCTATTTTGCTATTTGTAGGCTCTACCCCATACTCACTGGGGACAGAGAAGAGGGAACTGGTTCCCTAAAAATATTTGTGGCTCTTTCACAAGCTACCTTTGTGGCCTTGAATAAAACACTCCCAACTTCTTTTGAGTTTTATTTTGTTCATCTATGAAACGAAAGTTGAATTTGATTATTTTCTTCAAACTCAGTAGTTCTAATCCTGTAACATTGTTACACTTGTTCTGCTTTCTCTTTCAGGAAACAGGCTACAATTTCCAATGGACTGAAAAATAACAATTATCGTTTGGTTTCTTCCTATCAAGTTCCCTTAAAATTCTGAATTTTTTACCTTGTTTTCTATTTCTGGAAAACCGTAGATCCGCTTTTTAGTCACATAAGTATTCATCTATGTATACTACAAACAGGGTAGGTTTTATTCCCATGAAACTTTGCTCTAAGATGTAAACTGTGGTATTTTAGGACCCAGATTTTTTTCTTATCCATTAAGAACAGTTTTTACAAGTAAAAGTCCAAATGTCACTTTGTAAGTGTTCAAGAGTAGGCAAGGCACTGAGCATCCCATTGAGCCTGGAGTGTTCTGATTATGGTCATGTGCCCTCAGAGGAGCCATGTGGTATATACCACTGCAGGCCAGCACCGCTTAGTTACTGATGCATCTTATCTCCTTTAATATCCCCTAAAGAGCTTTAGGACAGGAGACACTCCAGTGATCTTTGGTTGACGGAGTGAAACTGATGCATAGACTGGTTAAATAACTTGCCCAGATTACACAGCTAATATGATGAGGAAGTACAGTCTCCATTCTTCACCATGTTTCAGTGCATAACATCACAGCTCATGTTGATTGTATATATGTATATATGTAAAATTAGATATACATAGGTTGATAACTTCTGAAAATGACTATGGGATAAAGTAAAATTTGCATTGTATCAAATTCTTATTTTAATACTCTATTTTAAAGTTTCAAATGTGACCTTACAAAATAAGATTTTATTGATTGATTCCAGTGAATATGAGGCATGTTTATTTATCTTCTACTTTAGACATTTGTCATAGGAATACTTTTAACATTACTAATTTCCCTTTTTTAAATTGGGAACACGAGGGGTGCCTGGGTGGCTTAGTCAGTTAAGTGTGCGGCTTCAACTCAGTTCATGATCTCACGGTTCGTGAGTTTGAGGCTGCTTCGGATTCTGTGTCTACTTCTCTTTTTGCCCCTTCACTGCTCATGCTCATGCTCATGCTCTGTCTCTGTCTCTCAAAAAGTGAATAAACATTAAAATTTTTTTTTTTTTTTAAATTGCGAACACGAGCTAAAGTTATCCTTTTTGAGAAAGAGTACACACGAGTGGGGGAGAGGGAGAGAGAATCTTCACTTGATCTTAGCCAAAAGTCTGAGAAGTGATAGGGGGAGAGAGAATCTTAAGCAGGGTCAATATCAGGACTCTGGGGTCATGACCTGAGCTGAAATCAGAACGCTTAACCAACTGAGCAACCCAGCTGCCCCTAAATAATGTTACCTTAATTTTTTTTTTTTTTAACCATTCATCACATAAAACCACATCAGGAAATTTATATTGATAAGTCTGTCAAACATTTAATAATTACCTGTTTTAAAATAACAAAGATGTATTATTTGTCTAGACATTAGACATTGCCTTTTTTTTTTTTAAGGCAGGAAATCTTAAGTCGTCACAGGGATAAAATTCTTTAGGCACTAGTGGTTTGAATTGACCCATGTGTATATGCTACTCTTTCTAATAAGATCTTTGAGGTGTTGCCCACTAATTTGTCCAAGTACATTCTTAGAACAATACAAGAATGACTATAATGTAAAATTTAATTCAACTGTAGTCCTATGACTTTGTATATTAAGCTGTGTTATGTTAATGCAGTACATTAACACATTGTCACTTGACATTTATATTGTGATCTTTAGACAGAATTATGGCATGATATGAAAACATTATTTTTATAAAACCACTGCAGATTATTTTGAAGCTGAGATAATGAGTCTATAATAATTACATTATCCACTTATTGAAAGTTAGCATTCCTTATTGAGATGAGTATATAAATAAATAGTTTTGTTTCATGTCTAAATAAATTACTGTCTTTCAAGTTATATTAGTAAGACCATTCAGATGCTAAATTTGGGGGAAAAAAAAGGCAATAGATTACTCAGATACAGGTACAAGGACAGTGTAAACATCCCTTGACATTACTTATCATTAATTTGGTTGTATGTGAGAAAGAGTGATTCGACTATGATTAGGCAGCAGAGCTCTGTGTCCTAGCCCTGGATATATTCAGAAACGAGCAGCACAGTGACCTAGGAACAGAATTGTTCAACAAATCTAGATATTACCAATGAGTATATTTGGAGAAATTTAAATTCAATTTAAATCTATCGCTTCTCAGCCTTTTGGCTATGATCAAGTGTAAATTCAATTTAAATCTTCCACAGCTATAGGTTACCTTGTTGAAATCCAGTAAGCTAAAGCCAATTATGCCAACCTACCCAGCACAAAACATGAAAAGCAGGTTTTTTCCTACCCTAAGTCCTCCATCCCTAAAGTTTATCTCAAGTCCACATCCTTTCATGAAGCCTTTCTGTTTTACTATCATATACTTTTAGTCTGTCTGTTTCAGAGAGCCCATGTGCATAGATCTCAGATATAATAAAAGGAAGTCAAGCATATGTGTATTTCCAAGTGCCAGGTGCCTTCCTCGGGAAGAATCCTTCTTTTTCTTCCCTTTTTTTTTTTCTTCCAATTGGGGGGGGGGGGGGGTAGGTGGAGGTTGGTTATGCTGTACAACCCCTTAACTGACCTCCAGGTCATTCTACAGATTTTGATTGTTTACTGATTGAAGATCCTTTCGGGCACTATGATGCATACAGAGATGAATACCTTGTCACATCCTTAAATAGTTCATCATTTTCCTGCCCAGATAAGATTTTTGCCTCATCTTAGCAAAGGAGAACACATCTTTGCTAATGTGTTTCCATTTTCTGTTGAATGAGAAATTGAACAGATGTCCCTGCTGATTTAGTTATGAAAATATTAGTATAATCGGTAAGTTTTACCCAATCTATATGATATTAAACATACTTAATACTTTTTGATGCTTTTAAACGAATTACTGTCTTTCAAACTACTCTTAGTACCCAGTGTCTGCAGCATGCATTTTGGCATTTTTATTACATTCAGTTTAACACCTTATACACATTTCTGGATAGCGAGCTTTTGGAAGATAATAGCTATACTCTTTGTCTCTGTTATCTCAGCCTAATATCTAACATGATATATATTTGCTGGATGAATTAATATTATGGGTATAAATCTTTTCCAGAAGGTTATCCAAAGACCACGTGAAGCAAATCAGTCATGTCTTCTTTAATTCCCCCTTATACTGATTCAGTGCTTAGTATGTAGTAGATGTTGGACATAGTCCTGTCAACTTGAAATAGAAGTTTCAGTGGGTTGTTGCCATAACCCATAACGTGTTTATAATGGAGAATGAATTAATCTTGTAATTTTAAGAGACCTTAAGTATACCAAAATGCTTTTTGTCCTGTAAAGTTTACATAATTTTCCATTGCCATAACTCTCTTCTTAACTGATCTATTTCTTCTATTCTCTTTTATTGGTAAAAAGAAAAAAGATACAAAGGAATACCTGCTTACAGTATTCTTTGAGGAGACTGTAAGAGGAAAATGAAAAGTTAGAGCCTTTGAGAAAAGTTCTGTTAAGAGAAATATTTCAGGGGAAAGGAATTAGTATACTATATAGTATAGAGGGGGCAGTCCTTGAGCGTTGAAAGGTGGTTATTGAAATACAGTCTCTGTCTTTTTGTTTCTTTTTCTTCCTCACTTCTAGCTTCTGTGAGATAAGGGGATAGAATAAAGAATCAAAGGGTCCATTTTTTTTTCTTTATTGCCCCGTTATTTTTGCACCAATAGATATACTTGAAAGGTGACTGGGTAGAAGCTCCCTAATTCCAGAAATGTAATTCCAGCAACTTCTCGCACACCGTAACATGAGTATTTCACGGATCGGCTGAGCGAACTCAGGCTGGCTGCCTGTTGCTCCAGGCCCACCTCAGACCAGGAGGGGAAAATGGTAAACTGTGGAGAAATGGGTTATGGAGAGGTATTGGGCACCAAGAGATGTCCCGACAATCAGAGTGTTGTGACAGATCTTTACATGAGCATTTCATGTTTTCATCTACAAAGTGAGGAAGAAGAGTAATTATGAAGAACATGAGGGAGTGAGGGAATAAAGCTACATGTCGAGTACCCCTGTTCTGACTCCTTAATCATGTTTTCAGAGCACTTTTGCCATCTGCTGAACTGTGGCGACTCAGCTCCCAAATGGTAAAAGTCATTTTAAACATACATGTGAGATGATGTTCTTTTTAATGACACGTTTCATTTGTGTTTGTATGTGGTCTGTCTGTCTTGATCATGAGCCCCTAGAAATCAAGGATCCAGTCAACTTAGTTAATAAGTTACTAGTTGTATACTCTCCTAAATTTGTTTTAGGTGCTCAGGATTAGCAGTGAACAAAGCACATGAAAATCCCTGTCTTTATGGTGTTTACTTGACATTGCAAGGAAACAAAGTTTTAAAAACAAAAACCATGATGGTAAGTGTTATGGAGAAAATTAGAGCAGGGAAGTAAAAGAGGGAGGGTGTTGTTGGGCAGGGGAAAGGGAAGGTTGCAGTGCAGTCATAAAATGGGTAGTCAGAGAAGATCTGATCCAAAAGATGAATCAGGAGCTAAAGATGGGGATAAGCCACATGGTGGAAGAGTATTTCAGGCAAAGGGAATAGCAAATGAAAAACCCTGTGTTGAGAGCATGCCCAGTGCATGCACAAAGCCCGCAAAAGTTGGGAAGGTGGAGAAGAAAGAGGAAGCAACTAGGAAAAGCTTGGAAGGCAAGGTCAGGACCATGACAGCTGGACCGACCACATAAGGTCTTGTAGTCCGTTGTAAGGAGTTTGGGTAGTATTCTAAATAAGATGGGAAGCCATTGGAAGGTTTTTTTTTTTTTTTTTTTAGCCAAAAAGTGGTAAGATAAGATGTGTTTTATTAGAATCTCTGATTACTGTTAGGGAAGGGCCTTGGTGGAGGAGAGTAGGAGGGGGGAGAGCAGGGTAAGGGCTAGTGATGACTCCTACCTGAATAGCATTAGTGGGTGCTAATAATACATGGTAAGAAGTGATCAGATTCTGATCGAAGGTAGAGCTAACAAGATTGGCTAGTGATGCATTTAACTAAGTGGTGTGGAAAAGGAATCAACATTTGGCACCTAAGCAAATTAAGAAGGCTGGAGTTGGAATCAACTAAAATGAGGAATCTGGAGGTGGAGCAGGATTGGGGAAAAATGAGAGCTGTTTTTTGACAGGTTAAGTTTGAAATGCCTCTTCAGTATGCATATGGAGGTGTCAGAGCAGCAGATACACCAGTCTGGAATTCGGGAATAGTTCTGTGCCAGGCATGTACATTTGGGACTCAAGAGTGGATAGGTGATACAGCTGTGAGACTGTATGAGATCACTGAGGAAGTCAGTGCTGCTAGAGAAGAAAGAAGTCTGGGCACTCCAACATTAAGCTGAGGAGATGAGGAGGAATCAACAAAAGTGCAGGAAGAAGAAAGAAAGAAAAGGAAAATCCCAGGAACGTGTGGGTACCTGGAAAGGAAGTGAGGAGTATCATGGAGGTGGGAGTGATCTACTGGATACAGGACAACTTCTAAGTCAAATAAGCTGAGGACTGAAAAATGCCCATTTTATTTAGCAGTCAATGGGTGGTGGGCATTGGTGACTTTCACTAGCACAGTTTTATTGGAGTGGTGAGGGCAAATGCTCAATTGGAGGGGGTGCCACAGGTAATGAAAGAGAAATTGGAGACCCCAATGTTGCAGTAAAGTAGAGAAATAGGGGATAGTTGGGAGTTTTGGGTTTTGTTTTTTTAACATAGGAAAAACTGTTCATGGGAAAATTGAAGCGGGGGGAAACAAATGAGTGGGGCAGAGGGGCAATGTCCTGGAGAAGATCATCCACTATACTGTTTGCCGAGGGTGTTTCCAAAGTTCCCTGCACTTGCCTTGGACATTTCTCTCTGACTAGACTCGAGAACTCTTTGGGAAATAGTACCCCCACTTACAGCAGTCCAGGTCTTCACCAAATTCCTGAATTATCCTAGGTAGGCAGGAGGGAATGGGATCTAACACAGGAAGTGGTTGTCTTTTGCTGGGAACTGCAAAATGTCATCCCATCCATAGTTCACAGGAAAATCGGCAAAGGACAAGCGGATAGGTCCAGGCTGGAGGGTAGAGATGGAGAAGGAAGCTTTCTTGTTGCTTTTATACCTCCATGAAATAGGAGGTGGTTATTGGCTGAAACTGAGCTGGGAGAGGACCAGAGCTAATGTGCTTGTGTGACTCCTCTGTGCCCTGGAGAATACATGTATGATTAAGTGATTTTTTTTTATCTAGGTGGGCCTTCAATTTCATAGTTACATGTTAATAATGAAGCAATTTTAATTCCAGTAGCATTTGGAATGGCTCTTTTTATCCAAATATGGTCAGCAATTGTTAGTTGGTTTCAGTCTTAAGCACCTTAATATTTTCTTTCCTTTGATCTTCCTTGTCATTGAAGGATCTACCTTGACACCAACTTTAACTAGAGGAATTTTAAGTATTCATTGAATGCTAAACTGCTATAAATGGGAACAGGAGAAATTTAGGTCTCTTAGGGAGCTCATCATAGTCTAGTCGAGAAAAGGGATGTCCTAGGTAAGTACAGAGAGCTTTGGAAGCACCTCTAGATGATGTGGCAGAAGACTTTTCTGCATTGGGCAGAGCAAAATGGCTTATCGAAGGTCCTTTCTTGCTTACTCAGATGAGTCTAGGAAATTGAGCATTCTTTACCCCAAGTCTGCTTTGTGGATGTGATGGTCAAAGAAAGACATAGTCACACCAACCCCCGTTACCCTGACTTCCAACCTAGTCCCACAGTAAACAGTTCCTGAGTAGTTGCAGGCCTTCATCCTGTTGGGCCCCATCTTACCCAGGAAGTAGGGAATTTGAAGAGCAGGTTTCATTTCCAGAGAACCCATAGGGCAGTGAGCCATGACCAAGGCCCCCACCTGGTGCGCTTTCCTTTCCCTGCTACAGTCCTGACTTTCTGCTCCCCAAGGTTCATACATAAGAAAGGGGACATAGCTTATTTTCTCTGAAAACCCAGTCAGGCCTGATCCATGATCGATTCAACCACTTAATTTTGCCTAGAGTCAAGAGTTAACAAATACTTACAAGTTAACTTTTTTTCTTTTCCTGATTGAGTCTTGCTGAACACTACCTTTGCTGTGATTATTATTGTACATTTAAACCCAGCTGTATTTATGATCTGAAATTAAAGAAATAGGGTATGCCTCTTCTTTCTCAAGTTCATCATAACAATATCCTTTAGAATATTTCACATGTACTCTACAGGCTAATTGCCTTTTCTTTTTCCCTTATTTCTGAAGAACGTGTTTTCATGGTCTGTTTTCCTTTCCAGTTCTAGCCTCTTTTTCTTTTTTTTAAATTTTAATTTCTAAGTGCTTCGATTTAGCCACGTGTTCTAGTCCTTGTCTTAATCAGGCCCTCACAGTTATCCCTTATCTCTAGGAGCCTTTTAAGTTAACCTCTTGTCCATGCAAAGGACTCTCGTCTCTTCTTCACACCCCTATCACATTAATCTTCCCAGAGTAAGCTCTTTATCAGGATACTCCTTGCTTATAAGACGCGTTTGAGTGGTTGCCCATTGTTTACAGAATAAAGTCCAAACCCCTTAGAACCCTGGCTTTGTGTCATGACCTCCATGTGCTCCCGTGATGAGTCCAGCAGCATCTATTTCAATAGCAGCTTCAGATGCCCTCGTTCTGTAGTGAAATGCCAGGGTCGCTCTTGCCAATGGCAACGGTTCCATCTATCACTTAAAAATATTTTCTCAGAGAAATAGCATTAGTGACTTATTGAGAACACTTCCTTAATCCTCTGACTCTTCAAGGCTTTCTGCTCCTAGGACCACAACTCGTTTGATGCTCTGACATTTTTACAATTTCTTTTCCAAGTAGCGGTTCAAAGTATTGATGCATGCAACCTTGTTGCTGGCCATGTGAGGTTTCAAGCATCAGCAAATGGATTGCTTCAGATACACCGCGAGGCACACCAGTATTTGAAATCCGAATTGAAATACTTGGTGCTTCAAGACAGATGGTGCATTGCTTCTGTGCCTAAGAGCATTTGGCAGTGCTGAAATTGAGCCTTCTGTTCAGTCCAGAATAATTCAGTGATGAGTGGGCAACTTTGTACTTTTTTTTTTTTCTGGATTTGAATATTTGGAAATGTTTTTTTAGCTTACATGTTAACTGTAAGCACCTTCATGAAATGACATTACAGGTGTAGTAAGTACATAACCAGTGGATAAGCACCGTGTATCAGTTTGGCATATGGCTCCAACTTGTTTTTATTTTCATTACAGTGATAATGTTTCTACTAAGATTAACAAGTATTTGGCCACATTTAAACACAGGCATATAAAACTTTGCAGATTTAAAGTTAACTGTTAGCTAAGCTAATGTTAGTTAAGATCAAAAGGGAAGCTTTCCAAATGTTGCTGAAGGGAGTTTAAAGGAACAGAGGTTTTTTAAGTCTCATATTGGTCATCTGTCCTCGGTTTCCGTTTATTCCCCCTGGTTAACACCTCTTCTCAGGCACCTCACTAAGACAGCATTTCCTTATTTAAGGCCTGGCTGGAAGACTGCATTGAAAAACATCTCTAAAGCCCTATATTTTGTTACTTAAAATTAGAAATCGTTTTGTATTCTTTCTGATGTGCAGCTTGTTAGAGCCTTCTTGGTGATTAGCTAGAAATGTACTTTTTCTCTTCATAACTCTTTCATAACTCTGTAGTTATCATTTGGGGAATGCTGGGTGTTAAATATAGGATGCCAGAAGCTCACAAGATAACACTCCAGTGGGGATCTCAAGAAAAATAGCAAAGCACCCTATTCTGCACTCGGTCATGGGTTACAGTGTTGATGGAGGACAATGATGGTTGATTTAGAAGAGGGTGCTGCTATACCGCAGAGAAAATGTCCAGACCATTTTAAACTTTGGGGAAAGGTATACTCTTCTGAGCTTGGGTTAAAATATTGTATTGCCTGCTCTCATAATGCTGGAAGGATAAAGAGATCAATAAAAAGTTTCTTCAGATTCTGTAAATCAGACTTGTCTCTGTTTTCTCTACATTTCCTGGGACGCCAAGACCATAAAGGCTGGTGGATTCTGGTGGTGGGGCTATTAGTATTGGATCTATAATGTTACTGTAAATTCTTTTTCTGACATTAAATGTGTTGTGTACACTTACCCTGACCACAGCTCTCGGTCTTTTCACATCTCATACCCATGGACCAATCTCTTATAGTAAGTTGCCTCTGCTTTAGCATGCACACTTTGCAGATGTCTGGAAGACCCCCTTCCTGTCTACCACAGAGTGGCATATGCATAGTTTGGGAACACGGAACTAGAAGAGTGATTTAGGACACACACACACCCCCTCCCCACAATGACTGATGACCTCTCTGAAAATCACTGGACTCTGCTTATTCAACACAGTAGGGATTGTAAACCTTAGCTCCAAAGTTGGGGTCCTGCCCAGGAGTCTTTAAAATCACCTTTTCCAAAACAAAACTGTATCCTCAAGTGGAATCCATATTACATATATATGAAAACTAATTACCAAGCGTTGTAGCCTGGCATTTTGACACTTTCTCTTGAAAGAAATGGATATGGAGGTCACAACTTTTAAATACAACTTTTAAAGTTGTATTACCAATTAGTGTAATTAGAAGTCACTGATTTATCACAATAGTTTGCTTGTGGGTAAAACACCCAATAATTATTTCAGTTCGTACTGTGGGTCTTAGGGATACTGAACTCTGCAGCCAAAAGTTTAATTAACCTCCACCCTGTGGTAGAGTAAGCTTTCAAATTTCTTAATGTCTTGCTCTGTAGGTGTTCCTTTTTTTTTTTTTTTAATGTCTCTGGGCCTGAATTTTCTTAATTCTATAATTGAACGAAAGACAATAACACTGCAGAAACATTTAGTGATGGGGAAAAATGAGTGGTAAAACACTGGGCATCATAAAAGCAATCTGGAAAGACTTTTTTAAAGCAGCAAAACAAGACAATTGCAAATTGTATGAATAATTACATGTTTGAGTGCAGCATGAAGCTTCACTATTAGAACATTGTTTTTGCTTGTGCTAATAGGTTGTGTCGCATCTTTTTTTGTTGTTTTTTGTTTGTTTTTGTCTCTGGGCTCTGAAGATGGAAGTTTGCTATTAATTGCCAAGAAGGACATAAGTGAGTATATTTCTTCTTTTAAATTTAACACCACCAATAACAGATACAGATTTACTAAAGAATGTTTGATTATAATTAAGATTGAGTCTTAAGCTGCCTTAAGATTCTTCTAGGATTTTACATGTCAGATCTGGTCTAGTCTAATCATTTCTAGATGATTCTTCCGATTCTCAGACATCCACGAAAGAGTGAAGAAGTTAAAGAATTTAAAAGCATTCTGGGTGTGGTGGGAACAAACTCATGCACATTCTTCTCCAGAGAAAAATCACACATTTCCTGATCCTGGAGGTTTCTTTTAGTTCCATGCTATTTCCTCCAGACCAACAGTAAGATGTTTCCACCCATTTTCCTTTCTTTTCTTTCTTTCTTTTTTCTTTTCAGAAGAGGTGTGGTGAAGTGTCTCCCAGAACCAGAGGCTAAGCACACAGCAGTTTAAAAAAAAAAAAAATTTTTTTTCCAGCTTTCAGAACTCTTCCTCTTCAGCCTTTCCTGTTCATTGGAATAATGAAGCCCTTAAACAGTGGTGTAAAGAAGTCCCATCCAGTGTTTGGAGCTCTGTAGAAAACAAGGAAATGGGCCGGTGTAGATGAAACCGTCCTTTCCACATTCACTAAAGGGGGAGGAGGGGACAACATTTACATGTAACTAGTACTGTAGCAGACATAATGTGATTGTGACAACCTTCCAATGAATATTTGTGATCTTAATTTAAATACATGTTAGAGTATGTAGGTGCCAAGTTGACTTTCTCCTAAGGCCACTCAACATGTATTTCCTGTAGCCTTTGGAAAGGACAGACCTGAAATGCAAAGCCATAATTTGCTGATGGTGCTACATATTTGTGAAAGCTCAGGGTAATAGAAACATTTTATTTTATATTTTTGTTGCAAAGTAAATGCAGTATATTTAGATGAGTGTGTTTAGATAAATGCTTAGTGATATGCCAAAAAGCTTACACGTATATTTGCTTAAAGGAAATTTTCCTCTGGATTTAATAAAATGCTCACCGCAAAGAAGTACAGAAATTAATTCAAGGGACATCACGAAAAACCTAGAAAGTCTACTCCCCCCACATTTACCTTCTCCCCTGCCTTGCCAGCTCTTCCCTGCATTCACTGTAGAAGGAAAAGAGCAGGTGAATACACAGTTACACATCCTCGCTGTTTTAAACTGAGTCAGAGGGAGGGTTTGGGGGATATCCCACAACAACAACACCAACCAGATCTTTGCCACCCCCTCATATCATCCCGTAAACTTTTCAGTTTCTTGAGAATCGGTCAGTGTTTTTACTTTGGCAACAAAAATCTTAGTCTACAAGAAGTGTACCTTTATTTTTTAATTCACTTATATTTTTTCTTGATGCTTTACATAAAGACCAAAAGAAGAGCTTTTGCTTTTCTCGGGTCCCACCAGCACTGTGAAGTTATTTGGGGCTCTGCAGTGTCCCATAGCGCACCATAAATCTCCACTAGATGTCAGTGTGTCACTACACGAAACTGGTTCCGCGTGCTTTTCTAGATCCATTCTTGAAACATACGGGGTAGGTGAACTCATTTTTAATTTTCAATGAGAATGATACAGAGAACTTTTAGCATATAGGTTAGTAATAAGTTATATTTGTCCTAATCAATATTAATAAAAAATGAACCCTTTTGTCTGAGGATTGCAGCATTCTTCACTTGTATTCTGATGTTGCCATAATAGCCTCAAAGAGATAGATTGCAAATATTCATTTTACATTTTCCAGTAGAGTAATTTGAAGTGCAAGAGGACAAAATGGCCCAAGACCACATATTCGGCATCTCGCGGACCCAGGCTGGTATTTCTGCAAACACAGAACCTACTCTACCTAAATAGTGCTGTTTAGGTATGGAAGTGTACGTACGTGCAGATTCCCCTTCGTCTATCGTTTGTATTAACTACCTTGCCTATAAAACAGGTTCAAGAGGAGTGAAATAGGAAAGAATCATTGTGGTTATCGGTTAAGTTAGTATGGGGGTGTTAGAGATGTAGTTTTAAGATTTTAGCAGGATAATACAAAGACGATGTGCTGAACCAAGACAATAACAACTATATTTTCCATATACTGTTTTAGAGATGATGAACTCACCTCATGTGAGAGTCGTCTTAGTTCACGTACTCAAGTGGAGAGGGAAAGAAAGGCAGTTGTAATTTAGTTTTCAAGTTTTAAACTCTTGGGTATTTGGGGATCATGAGGCATAGTGTAGGTTTTACACTGTATAATATCCTTCAAAAGGAGTCTACATATAATCCTGTATATTAGTATTTAAAGTGATTTTCCCCAAATTGTATAAATAGGCAGATTATAACTATGTAAATATTATGTTTGTAGATAAAGATTTAAAGAATACACAGAAAAGATGTTAGGGTGGTGGATTTGTGGGTGAGTTTAATCTTCCCCTTTACGTGGTAATATTGTTTTTATAATAAATAAAGAGAAAAAATGATTTCTCCCTTATTGTCCATCTTTTAAAAATTGGCCACAATCTCCATTTCATAAAGGCTTGTTTCATATCAGTGAGGTATGTTGTAAACAACTGAAATTCAAGAAGATTTGGTTTGGTTTATTTACTTCAAATATGTCAGTTAAATCAGAAACCAAGCTTAAACTGGCAGTACAGGGTCATATTTTCAAACTTTACTGTGAATTTTAATTGAAAATAAATGATTGTCCAAACCCCAGGAGGCTGTTTGCTCTAGTTTTTAGTGCATTGTCAATGTTAACTAAATATTGATGCAGAAGTGTCTGTTAACTGTAGCTCCCCTCAGTCTGTGTTTTCATTTTAAAAGCTTCAAGATTAAAAGAGTTACAGTAAAGTTAGAGAAACTTTTAAAATTAAAAATCCTAAGAGCTATTGATTTTGCATACGTGAACCAATGTTTTGATTCAGAACTTCTATATATCAAATCATGCGTGGATCAAACTCAGATATAACATAACTTCACATGTGTGAAAAAAACTTGCACTTTTGTGATATGGATCATTTCAAGTAATAACACAGTAGCCACCATTGAATTATATATCAAATTCATGGACAATAATAAAACTTACACAGCTGATCAGTGATTATCAGTTGGAAAAGTTGGGCATGTGCATCAGAATTGCCTAGAAAGGTTTTTTTAAACTGTGTGTATTTCCTGGCCACTGTCTCCATCCTGTAACTGTGATATTTGGAAACCTGGATTTCCAGATTTGGCAATGGGGTAGGTGGATGGAGGAAGCAAATGTGCGATTCCAGGACTCCTCAGGGTGCTGCAAAGTACCGGTGCAGATACTATTTACTGATGCAAAGTCACCCACCCCAGGTGTGTACTCAGTTTAATTCTTGGACTGCTCGAGCACGAAAATGTTACAAGCCTAAAACACAGCGAACACTGGGCTTGCGGTCTAGTTGCAACAAATCTAGGTGATTGATTAGTAGAGGTGACTGGAGTCCCATTTGGGGGTGAATTCTCTGTTTAATATAAAGGAATCCAAGTGAAGACCGAGACCAGCTCAGCTCATCTCTGGCCTGATCTGTGGCGTATCAAAACTATACTTTTCACAAAATCTTTATTTTCTCTACAGTTTCTCGCTGTGCCTAGAATCTTACCATTAGAGATTCATTCTTTGGCTTAAAATATAGTCACCTCCAGAAACCTTTTCTTTTTAATACTGATATTTACAGGAATCTGTAACACATTGAGTTTTATCAGTGAGTATACACTAAAGCTCATTGGCTTAGAAAAATAACTCCTCATCCCTGTCCACCCTTGGCTAAGCAAGTTGTTGGGTAACTGGAGATCCTGATGGAGGAGAGAGTGAAAGAAGCCCAGAGCCCTGTGGCTACTGCTTAAGAGCAGGCAGGGCTGATTAAAACCTCCTGAGAACAGAGGAGGTTGCCAACTAAAATGCAGATTCTTGATTTTGTAGGGTTGGGGCAGGTGTTTCTGCATTTCTAAAAGCTCCCAGGTGATGTCCATGCTGCTGTCAGTGGAGGAACTTAAACTCCTTCACCTGTTTGTCTGTAGCAAGTCCTTTCATGCAGCTTGTGGGGGTCCATTAGAGCAGAAGTTCTTGCACTTGAGTGCAACCAAGAATCACGTGGAGAGATTGCTGGGCCCCACCACAGAGATTCTAATTGAGTAGTTTGGACCACAGATTTGTCTTTCTGACTTCTGATGCCAAGAACAGACTTGGGGTAGCGGTGCTTTCGACAACATGTTCACAAGGCATGTCTGCAACTCTCACCGAGCTGGAACCCCAGCATGTGCTGAAATTCTGAGTTGTGGGTGCCTCCTGACATGCTGCAAAGGTGAGCCCAGTATTCTTATTTTTGCCAAAACAATATCAGCTAGGAGATGTCATTTAAGCTCTCATGATGTTTTTTTGTCTTTGTAAGCTTAGCCACACACAGTAAGATCAAGGTTTTGTATTGATGCCTTTCATACTAATTTATAGGAGGATAAACAACATAATTTCAGTAGGCACAGACCTCAAAATTATTTATGTCACAGATTTCTGGCCGTGGTGGGTTGAATTTCTTAAAATCTCCAACTTGCTTAAGGATATTCAACGGGAATTAGGAATGATACTGTTTCAATTTTTTTTTTTAATGTTTATTTTTGAAAGAGACAGAGACAGAGTGTGAGCGGGGGAGGGGCAGAGAGAGAAGGAGACACAGAATCCAAAGCAGGCTCCAGGCTCTGAGCTGTCCGCACAGAGCCCTACACAGAGCTCAAACTTAACGCAAGATCGTGACCTGAGCTGAAGCCGGATGCTTAACCAACTGAGCCACCCAGGCGTCCCCAATACTATGTTAAATGTTGCAGGCTTGTCTTGGAAAACCTCTTCAAAACTTCGACAGAAATATTTTAAGAACTTGAGAATTCTTAAATTTTTTTCACTTTCAAAGTTCGTATCTCCTTAGAACAATGCGTATTCTATTTTTGATAAGTTAAAAGATAAATAGGCTAAATATAAAAGTATTATAACTTAAAGTAAGTTCCCTTGAAAGGAATTTCGGCCGTAATCATTACTGCAACAACCTAAAGTACAGAACTGTTACTCAGATTTTTGTTTTCTAACTAGCGGCTCCCTTTCCATTTAAATCGGCTCTCTTCAGTCTCTCTGAATGTGCTATCATCATCATTATGAGGAATGTGGTTACAGCTCCTTACTCTTCACAGAGCAGTATTTGAAAATAATTGCTTCTGCTTAAGCGTTATCACAATTTAATTTGTCTCAAAGATTAAATATGGTAAATGTAATGTTTAAAAATACATTTTAAAACATGTTCAGTATGGAGATCATACCTTTTTCATTTTCAAATTCATTTTATTCCTTTCATGAATGTACAGCCATTCAATTTGAGCTACTGTGTGCTGTGGTTTGTGGAATTTCTCCATGGGCACGAACTTAAGAACGTTAGCTTTCCTTATTGGGAACTGGTGAGAACTGTTAATAACAAAACATCGCATGCCACACCTGGGTGTTAGAAGCAGAACTAGTTAAGAAACCCTGATTTCCTAACAACTACTATATGAGACTGCAATAATAAGATCCATCAAATATTGCTTGTTAGAGGCTGGTTGCTTAGCAGTGCTATCTGAACAAATCAATCCAGAGCACATTTCTTTTCCCTACATATTTCTAGAATCCTATAGGTCATCTACTATGGTGAATGGATTTCTTCAATAACTTGCAACGCTAACAGTTCAGTTACATACTGTTCTATTAGTATAAAAGATTTTCACATGGGAAACTGTCTCCACCTCACCAACCCACTTAGGCCAGTTTCCTTTGTTATATGTTTTTTAAATTTATTTTTAATTTATTTTTTAATGTTTTATTTATTTTTGAGAGAGACAGAGTGCGAACAGGGAAGGGGCAGAGAGAGGGAGACACAGAATCTGCAATAGGCTCCAGGCTCTGAGCTATCAGCCCAGAGCCCGACGCGGGGCTCGAACTCACAAGCCATGAGATCGTGACCTGAGCCAAAGTCGGATGCTCAACCGACTGAGCCACCGAGGTGCCCCTCATTTGTGGTTTATATGGTTTATAAAACCAGGCTCTTTTCTTAGGAGAAATCAGCTTAGTCTGCAATTAGGATATTTTCTCATTTGGGTATCTAGCTAGCTGACTGTCTGTCTTCCCCACCTGAGCATCTCAAGCAGGTGACCAGAAGGACAATGCCTTCTTACTCCTTCATTGCATGCCCAGGGTCTAGCATGCTGATAGTAGCTCAAGAAATACTTACCAGTTACTTGCTATTAAAGATGGCCTTATACATAACAGACATGATTCCCCTAAGTCCTTGGCCTTGGGGGCCCATCAGAAGATGTGTCAACAGATATTTTGTGCTTTGGTCCCTCAAATGTCTCTAGTTAATAAAGGAGATGTTGCTTGGAAAGTTCCTTCTGTTGAAATGCAGCTACCTGGACTTTTTCTGATGAACTTCTCAGCGTAGGCCTGAGAAACCACTGGCCGTGGCCGTGGCTACTGCCGCTGCCACCCCACCCCTGTGTGGTGGGTGCCAGCAGTTCACACAAAGGCTGTGTCCTCTGTGGAGGTGGGAGCTATCAAGGCTGGCAGAGCCCAATTTCTCCTCCATATCATGAACCCATGCTTCTCCTTTTCTATTCCCGATGAACTCAGCAGCACCCCACCCTTCCCTGTAGCTTGGGACTGTTGAAAATCTTGTTTGTCTCATGCTAGACTACAAATAGGCTCCTTGGAAACAGAGTTGTCATTTTTCTATATTCAGTGTCTAACCTGATGACTGTCACATTTTCGTGCCTTTAATACATTCTTGTGGATGAAGCATAATTGAGGGGGTAGTTTTTCGACTTCAATGCTAGGAACTTGAGGTTTTGGTTTTGTTCCTTCTCCTGGTAAAATTGACCCCCCCCCCCCCCCAGCCCATCATCAGAGGGGCTAGCTGATGAGGCACACTGTTCCGGATGCTTCTGAAGCTGCTTTAGGAGTTGTTTCTTACCATTCTCAGCCCAACCCAGGCTCAGCATTTTCTCCTTCCTCTTTCAGGGAGGTGTGTGCTCATCAACCAGGTGGTGTCCTACCTAACTGTGTTCTAGATCCTCTGCCCAGCCAGCCATGTGTATCCCACTCGCTGGCATAATTTCCTGTGGGAGAGGGGGTGGGGATTTTTGACTAAAAAAGTGCTCATTCTTACCTTAAAATGTGACATTAAGGAAGTAGAAGCAAATGTTTTGCATCAATTTTATTTCTACATTTAGTATTGTTGCTATTTGGGAGAGGGTTGTAGATCTAAATTGCTGTGAGTTTTATGAATTTAAAATAAAAAGATGTTAACTAGGTCTTGCATTCATACAGTCTGGAGCCATTTGTACAGTTTTGATTTCTTTTTGCTTTTGATGGGACAACTTTTAGACCTTGGGAACATTGCTGGCTTTTCCACAACCTCATTTTCATGAAGACAACACCTTCCCTTTCTCTGAGTGTCCTGGTACCTTTTTCACGGTATAATTCACTTATCTGGATTGATTAAATCTTTTAGTTTTATGTTGAGTAGACAGAAAGAATGAGTTGATAGTTACCTTAAAGCTTTTAACAAGATTTTGTTTTGTTTTTTCACTTTATGAGAAGTAAACAAAATTTGATGAGCTAAAACAAATTTCAGTATTACGTAGTAAGACTGGCCAGATAGTGTGGCAGTTAACAACATGAGCTCTCTACCTCACGTTTGCTCTTTAACCTTGGGTAAATTACTGAACCTCTCTGTGGCTTAAATATTTCATCTGTAAAACGTAATAACTAGTGCTTCTTTCATAGGGTTGCTGTAAGGATCGGATGAGACCAGGGCTGCAAAGAGTGTAGCACAACTCTGCATTAGCCAGGCACAGAGTAGGTGCTCTGTCAATGCCAGTTATGGCTTTTGGATGTACACAGTATCAAACAGCTCCTGATAATCTTTGTTTCCAGCAAAGGAACCCTATTGCCTAGACAGTCTGACTAGCCTTGCTCTTTCTCTGGCTCTAATCTTGTGATTAACTATACCTACTTCACCCTCTTACAGGGGACTTATTTCTTTAGTTGGCATAAGCGTTTCCAACCATAAATGACCTTTTAAAAATGCCATGGAAGAATAATAAAGCGGTAGGGAATTTGTGCCCTAGAAAAGCCTCCTTATCATGATATTACAGAAGCATCAATGCTTCTACCAGAGTCCCAGGATACATTCTTGTAGTAGCCTCACGAAGCTGTCTTTGATTTGGCAAATGTTTGAATAAATCTCTTAATCATTGTTAAGTCCATTTATGATGGACCAGTCTCTGGGGCCCACACATGCCGCTTTTCTCTCCCTGCCAGTTTTAAGCTAGCCACTGCTGGGTTTATAACTGTGCTCTCAGTCATTGACATTCAAGACTTCACAATTAGGTTCCAGGAACGGGCAGCAGCGAGATGAAAGCAACAACATTCTTCTTGGATTTCGTTCCAATCATCACTTTATATTTTGTGTAATTGTACTTTTTTATATCTAGGTCTACCTGTATATGAATTTTGAAAACCAATTGATTGGTTTCTGAAAATCGCTTATTTAACAAATGTTTATTGGTTTCCTAACATGTAATTCGTGGTGTTTAGCTTTCAGAAACTATTTGGAGAAACCAAGGTAGGGAGATAGAGTAGCTATGTTCCAAGGTAGGTCATTTGAAATGTTTTTCATTCACTCATTCATTCATTCATTCATTCATGTATCTAAAAATTTTCTTTTTTTTTTTAATTTAAATCCAAGTCAGTTAACATATAATGTAACGATGATTTCAGGAATAGAATTTAGTGACTCATCACTTACATATAACACCCAATGCTCATCCCAACAAGTGCCCTCCTTAATGCCCATCACCCATTTAGCCCATCCCTCATCCACCTCCCCTCCAGCAACCCTCAGTCTGTTCTCTGTATTTAAGAGTCTCTTATGGTTTGCCTCCCTCTCTGTTTTTATCTTATTTTTCCTTCCCTTCCCCTTTGTTCATCTGCTTTGTTTCTTAAATTCCACATAGTTATTCTTAAATAGGTAATTCAGGTTTTCCTTCTTGAAAAGAAATCTTTTTTCTCTGGAAAGGTCTCTTGATTTTTTGTTTTCTAGGTCTATTTCTAATTAGCATAGATGGTCTTTGTATCTTAATTCCGTTTGTTAACTACACTCAAGGGAAACTCCTTTACGCAAATTGAAACCATGGCTTTATCTGTGACCCAGGAGATTCATTTGTCTTTCCTAAGAGGTTAGCCCCAGGGAGAGATGGGAGTAGGCTGTTTTACTTGGGCAGCCCTAGGAGTCTCAAGAGGGCAGAGGCAGGTATTGGTGATATACATTAAAGATGACAACCATCTTCAGCACTCCACCAGAGCTTGTGTTAAAAGGTCACTCGTTAACCCCTAGAGAAAGGGTCCAGATGAGGAAGGGACTCCATTGTAGGGAGTAATCCACCTGTACAGCGTCACAGTTTTGCCTGTAGCACTGTGGGGCACATAGCTGCCTTGTTATCCTCGGGAAGTCTGGGCAGCACTGAATGATCAAAAGCTTTGTGACATTCTGAGAGCATGAGACATCCCTCTCCTAGAGAGGAGTAGAAGGGGAAGGACATTCTAGATAAAGGATGCACCAAGTATAAACATCTGCGATAGAGCAGGTGGGAGTCGGTAAGGTTTTCAGGAGCAGAGCTGGTAGACTTGGTGGCTAATTGGATAAGACACTTGAAAAAGGGGGTGAAATTTTAAAAACCACCCTGAACCTTCTAGTGTGGGTGACTTACTACACAGTCATATGGTTAATCAAGACAGGAAATGCTACTGAGAAAGGGAGTAAGAAAGGGTGAGAACTCACTACTTCTGTGCCTTGTCGTCTCCATATGAGATTTCTTTGATTGCTTAAAACACACAGACACACACACAGCGTAAGAGATTTTATGGAGACTAATTTGCCCAAGGTGGGAACCTTCAAGGGGCAGAAGCAGGATGCAAACTCAGGATGCTGTAACTGCAAAGCCCGTGGCCTTTTGTTACACCATAGTAAATAGGAACACAAGCCACCCTATCTTAGAAAGGATGTTTCTTGTGCTGCTAGGACTGTGCCCCAATTCTAAAAATGATCCTATGGGGGCGCCTGGGTGGCTCAGTCGGTTAAGCATCTGACTTCGGCTCAGGTCATGATCTTGCAGTCCGTGGGTTCGAGCCCCGCGTCGGGCTCTGTGCTGACAGCTCAGAGCCTGGAGCCTGTTTCAGATTCTGTGTCTCCCTCTTTCTCTGACCCTCCCCTGTTCATGCTCTCTCTCTGTCTCAAAAATAAATAAATGTTAAAATAAATAAATAAAATAAAAAATAAAAATGATCCTATGTACTGAAGTGCCAGGAAACCAATCATTCTTCCTCAATTTGCATCAAATGCTAACTCTTTAGTTAGAGAAACTTATCCACACAATTGAATCACTAAAAATACAGCGCTGAAGTCCTTCCTTACATAGTACAGCATGCTCTTTCTCTCAACATGATTACCTGCCTTAGAGCCCAGATTGACTCAGGTCTGGAACAATACTGGGGTAGAGAGGGGGCAGACCCAGCAACATTATTTCCGTTTCTCATTGTAGAGAGCGTAAGACCTTTGCTGTCTGAGATCCAAAGCAGTGTTTCTTAAAGTATGGTCCCACAAGTCAAAATAATTGGTCAAGACGTTTGTAGACATGCCATTGTTGCAATATAGTGTCATTGGCAGTGGAGGCATTACTCCCAGGATAACTGGCAAGAGCATTCCCTTCTAAATGTTTTTCTACAACCATCTGTTGTTCATTTTCTTATAGATATTCTGAGATAGATAGAGACACAAAAAGCCATCATTTTTATCTGCTTATGATCATCGCTGCAGTCAAGATACGTATATTATAACAATGGCCTTCTAAAAAGCTATCACTTGATGGTTAAGAGTTTCTGTGCTTTAGTGAGAGGAGTATTTCATATTGTGTTCGATTCTCATGGCATTATTCTTTTTAAATTTCTGTAGTTGTAATCTGCAGTGGTTGTTGTTGGAGTTAGCCAAAGATAGTGCTATGCAATGCTACGCCAATGTAATGCTCAATGAAGCTGGAAGCAAAAATGGGTCCCATAGGGAACATGGTATGTCATCATTACCTTGATTTCTTGAACAGTGTCATCTGACACCGAAAGTGACCACGAGAAAGCAAAGTGTTTCTGTGAACAGCTTTGTGGCTCCAAAATTCCATTATTTCTGTATTATAAAGTGATCAAAAAATAATTTGCTGCACCTGTCCATGTTATTAAAGGTGTGAGATGTTGATTGAAGACCCTCAGCCAAAAACATGTTGTGCCCAAAAAACTATACTTAGTACTAATAGGGAGTCCTTTGCAAGGATACTTGACTGATCATCTATCTGAGCCGTACACAGAGCAGATCTGCTCTACACACTGGGGAGACCAAGTCCTGCCCTCCCAACATAGCACGTGTTGTTCTTTGTGATTATGATGGTTAACTTGGGAGTCTTAGCCAAAGCATTGTGACATGGAATTGGCATAAAATTTCAAAGAAATGAGAATCCAATTTGATTTTTATGAACGGTTCTACTGGAAACATATCACTGAAAATCTGAGAAACTTGGACAACTTGGCCTTTGAGTCTACAACATTAAACCATCATGGGTTGCTCTGTTACAGGTTACTTGTGCTGAATTTACTGCCCCTTCTCTGAAGTGGTCTAGAGACTGAGGTATATGGATATGAAAAGATAAGGATTCATGAGCAAATTAATGACACACAGAAGTGATGAAGACATTCAAGTGAGGGATGGAGGTGGAGAGAAAAGCTCTGTTAGACTAATCAAGAAGGCTTAAGGGAAGAAAGGCTATTGAACTGAATCTTGTATAGAAATTAAACAGGGAGGGGCGCCTGCATGGCTCAGTCACTTCAGCGTCCGACTTCAGCTCAGGTCATGATCTCGCAGTGCGTGAGTTCGAGCCCTGCGCTGGGCTCTGTGCTGACAGCTCAGAGCCTGGAGCCTGCTTCAATTCTGTCTTCCTCTCTCTCTGCCCCTCCTCTGCTTTCTCTCTCTCTCTCTGTCTCTGTCTCTGTCTCTGTCTGTCTCTCTCAAAAATAATACATAAACATTAAAAAAAAGAGAAAGAGATTTAACAGGGAGAAGAAGATGGGAGGGGACAATGGTAATACCTCTGACAATAAAAAAGTGCATTTGGTAGGTGATGTGCTGAGAAATAGTTTTAGGAGAATAGTTGCATTGAGAAGGAATGAGAAATGAGTTTGGAAAAGTGAGTTCTTGAAAACTAGTAGGTTCCTTGAGACTTAGGAGACCCATCCAACACCTTCTGCCCTGGGGTCTTCAAAATCTAAGTTTCTGAGAATAAAAGAAACAAGGTACCAATAAAAGCCCCTTGTAACATCCGTGAACTCACCTCCTACAAAAGTTCCGTGTTGGGGACAATGGCAGTGGGAACTCGCATTGCAACTGTCTCCAGGATACTATGAAGGTGCACACATGGGCTTTGTCTTTTCATAATGTCAGCTTTATTCGATCACAAAGCAAGGTTATCATAATTGTAAGGCAGGCTCAGGATTGCAAACTCAATGACTTTTCAGTGTGCATTTAAATTGGCTTCAGGGATGCCTGGGTGGCTTGGTATATTAAGTGTCCTAGTCTTCATTTTGGCTCAGGTCATGATCTCAGGATTGGTAAGTTCGAGCCCCACATCATACTCTGCACTGACAGTGTGGAGCCTGCTTGAGATTGTCTCTCTGTTCCTTCCCTGCTTGTGTGCTTGCTTGCTTGCTCTCTTTCTCTATCAAAATAAATAAATAAAGTGGCTTCATACATGTCATACAAAGCAAAGCTCAATACAAAGTTACACAACCAACAAGATATAACCAGGGATAGGAAGTTAACAAACCAAATATGAAGTCAGTCCATGAGCGCAAGACTGAAATGGGGTCTCTGGTCTGGGTCAGCTCTTGGCACTTACCGTTTCTTATGTTCACACAATGAAGGGTCTGTTGTGGTCAGAGATCACTTGGGCAGGGCCTTCAGTGGCAGTTGCTTTTGTGATATGGTCACAAGTGACAGGGTCAGCATCTGGAGAGTCTGATAGTTTGCTGCAAAAGTTCTCCCTTAAAAAGTTAAAAGAGTTTAATCAGTCTTGGCCTCTTGTAGGCCTCTGGTTTTGCTGATTGTCAGTTCTGAGTGTCTTCAGCCTGGGCTGGTTTTGGACATATCTGGTCTTAGCTGCAATGTCCTTGGCTGTTTGCATCGCTGCTTGACAGGGGCCACTGCTTGGCATGAGTGACTCCATCTTGCTGTCTACAACAGCAAAGTAAATACCCTAAAAGAGCACAGTCACATCAGGCATTTCTTCTTTGGCCTTCCACCACCCAAGGGGTTCACCGATGCCTTTCAGCTTCTCCCAGGTATTGCTGGCTTCCCCTTCCTCCTTCAATCTGACCTTTACTCATTCCATCCAGAGGGGAGAAAACAAAAAAATCTCTCCCTTCATCCAGTGCAGAGCAGCTCCCCTTCCTTCACATCATGTTTCCTGCTGGCACCAAGCTCCGAGCCAAGGGGGGAAGGAGCACACAAGCAAGACTTCTAACTGAACGAAGACCATCTCTCCCTAGGAGGATTTCTGGTGCCAGCTGTTCAAGTCCTAGTAAAAAATTAACCTCACTATGTCTACAGTGACAAATGAGAAATAAAGCAAGAAATATTTTCTCCATTTCTTCCTCAGTTGCTCCTGAACCTCAAGCTCTCTGCATCCACTAACTTGGACACTCTTCCTACTTTCTCTTTCTACATGCAGTCATTTTATTTCAGAGTGATCAGAGTTCCCCCTCCCTCCTGCCTCCCTCTTTCCTCCCCTCCCTCCCTCTACCCTCTCCCTTTCCTTTGTCCTTTCCTCTGTTCTGATAAGAGAGCTGGAAGTCCCCTGCCAGGAAGAGTCACTTAAGACTTTGTGTCCTTTACAGTGCTCCCTGGCAGCAACAAATATTCATTACTTGTTAACGACTTCTTGCCTAACATGATGTGGGTTTTATATTCACATGCATCCTCTTATTTAATTATCTCTATAATCACACGAGAAGTATAATTATCCCCATTTGTATATATATGAGAACAGTGTTTTCATGAATTACCTGTTCTAAGACTGTACAGCAAATTCAAGACAAAGTAAGGATTTGAACCTGACTTTATCTCCAGGGATTGGAAAGTAAGTTAGTTTGGTTCCTCACTACTTTCTACTATTTCAGCTTCTCTCCCAATTTGTTCCTGGGTCTTTGGCTTGAGTGAAAAAAGAATTGCAGCTATGTTAATGTGAGCACAACCACTAGCATGGCATCTCTTAAGTTACTATGAAAATTTAAATCTTTGAACATGCCTCATATTAATCATCCTTTTTATGCAGTTCTGTGTACAGAAAGCACGCAAAACACCTAACCAGTTTATCTTTGTTTTTCCATTTCCTAAGGATTTTTAGAGCATATCTTATATTACTCAAGTAGTTCAGACTCCTTCCTCTCTGTTTTCACATCCATTCTCAATATATCCTTAAAACCCTACAGTAGTAGGTCCTCCAGAGAAACAGAACCGGTAGGATGTATGGAAATACAAAGATTGATAGATAAAAAAGGAGAGAGGTTTATTTTAAGGAATTGGCTCACATGATTTTATGGAGGCTGGCAAAGGCAAAATCTGTAAAGTATGCTGGCAGGCTGGAGACCCAGGGAGGAATTGCCTCTTCCTAAAATATTTCATTTCATTTCATTTCATTTCATTTCATTTATTTATACATACATACATACATACATACATACATACATACATCCAAGTTAGTATATAGTGCAATGATGATTTCAGGAGTAGATTCCAGTGATTCATCTCCTACATATAAGACCCAGTTCTCATCCCAACAAGTGTCCTCCTTAACCCTTGCCCATTTAACCCATCTCTCCACCCACAATCCCTCCAGCAACCTTCAGTTTGTTCTTTGTATTTAAGAGTCTCTTATGTTTTGTCCCCCGCCTTGTTTTTATATTATTTTTGCTTCCCTTCCCTTCCCCCCTCCAGAAAATTGCCTAATTTTATGTGGCTTACTTTTCTATGTTCTTGTTTTGAAACTCTTCTGTAGATTTCTAAAATGCTTACTATAATTTAATGCATAGCTAACTAATCAGTTTCAATTTTTTCCTCAAAGTCAGCACTGCTGAACTGTCTTCCATTCCAATCTGAAGCCTCTACTATTGTTTATTAATTTCTTTCCTGTTCATTTTATCCAAACTCATTTTTCAGAACGCTTATTACTAGATTATGGGACTTCCTCATTTGATTCTACTGTTTTCTTATTTCTTCTCTCTTATTTTCAGGGTTTTTCTGCTTTTTTGTTTTTGTTTTCTAAGGGGTATCCTCAACATTACCTGCCAATCTATTGTGGAATCTTTTATATCTGTTATATTTTTTTATTTTCGAGAGCTCTTTCTTATTCTGTGAATGTTCCTTTTTCTGGTATCCTCTTTATGAATGCAATATCTTCTCTCTCTCTCAATTGTTTTTCAGCTTACTGCATTGTCCTGATCCTTCCAAAACTCTCCTGTTCCTATCCATCTTCCTTGGTTTCTAAGATTTCCTTAAATGCCAGGTGATTCTTGATTCTTCACATTTAAGAGTCAGTCTCTACAAAGCGGGTTGGAAGTTCTGTGTGCATGGTTGTGCTTCCTCACCGTGTGGGTTTCACCAGAGGATGATAAGGATTTAGTGGTAAAAACACTAAAGGGCCAGTCTACATAGGATGTTTTGGGGGTTGGGGAGGTATAGTTTACTAACAAAAGGAATCTTCCAGTCTTCAGTCTCAGAGTATCATCTTGCTTGCCAGCATCTGAGTGGAGTGGCGTGAGGTGATGTTGCAAAGGGATGAGGAATGGACTATTACTGCTGTTATGCGGATACTTGGTTCATTATCCCTGTTTCCCATAGATATCTCACCCATTCTTTAGAAGCTGTCCTGGAAGCACTGATAGTGTGAGAATAGTGGAAGGTTCTACAGGGTGGGGGTTGGGAGTCTAGGTGTCTAATTGCCAATTAGACAAACTTAAATTTTACTCAGTTCTCCATGCCCATGCTCCTGCCTTCAGAGGTACCAGGTGGTTCCAGTTCTGAGGCGACAAAAATAGGGAAATAGAATTTAATTTTCCTCTTAAGTTTTCTAATTTATGTTTTATGGTGAATGGAAAAAAATATAACACTCCTTGGTGTGGTTTTAAGTGTACATAGAAGAAATATTTAAGACCATTATAAACAGGAAGAGCGAGCAATGTTATAGGGAGGTAACTTTTTTTATACTTCACTTGGACTGGTAAACTGTGATGTTAGTTGTAGATAACATATATCTAAAACAATCACTAAAATGATGTGCAAAGAGATAAATTCAAAAGCACAATTGATGAATAAAAATAAAATTAAAAAATGTTCAAGTAACTCATTGGAAGGCAAGAAAAGGAAAACCAAGAATTAAAAACAGAACAAACAAAATGAAAAATAAAATGATAGACTTATGCCTTGACTTATTAAAAAACACACTAAATAAAAGCTCTATACCAATTAAAAAACTGAGATTGGCAGAATGGATGAAAAAAAAACAAGACCCAACTACTTAGCCTGTAAGAAACTACTTAAAATGTAATTATATAGTCAGGTTGAAAGTGAAAGGATGGAAAAATATACATGATGCTAACTTTCATCAGAGGAAAGCAGGAGTGACTATATTAATATCAGACAGACTTCAGAGCAAAGAACATTATAAGATACAGAGAGGCACTTTTTTTTTAAGTTTTATTTATTTATTTTGACAGAGCAAGTGGGGGAGGGGCAGAAAGAAGAAGAGAGAGAAAGAATCCCAAGCAGGCTCTGCTCGGTCAGCATGAAGCCTGATGTGGAGCTCAAACCCATGAACTGTGAAGTTGTCACCTGAGCCAAAACCAAGAGTCAGATGCTTAACCAACCTAGCCACCCAGGAGCCCCTGGAGAAGGACATTCTATAATGTTATGTCAATCTACCCTAAAGACATAGTAATCCTAAATATATATCCACTAAACAATAGAGATGGAAAATATATGAAGCAAAAATTGGTAGAACTGAAAAGAAAAATCCACAAATATAGTTGGAGACTTTATTCCCCCTTTCTTACCAATTGTTAGAGCTAGAAAGATCAGTAAGGATATGAGAAAAACTCAACACCATCAAACAATGTCTAATTGACATTTATAGAACACTCTATCCAATAATAACAGGACACATATTCTTTTTAGGTATTCATAGAACATATACCAAGATGAAGCAAATCCTGAGCCATAAAATGAAATCAACTTTTAATGAATTGAAATCATATAGCATGTGTTCTCTTGACCACAATCACAACAGTATTGAACTAGAGGTGAACAAAAGAGAGATAGGAACATTTACAAATACTCATAAATGAAATAATATACTTCTAAATAATCTATGTATCAAAGAGGAAGTCCTAGGAGAAATTTAAAAAAATATATTAAACTGAGTGAAAATAAACATGCAATATATCAGAACTTCTGGGACACAGCTGAAGCAATGCTGAAGGGAAAATTTATAGCACTAAATATTTATATTAGACTATATTAAAGGAAAAATATTAAATCAGTTATATAAATGCCCACCTCAAGAAACTGAAATGAAATGAAAGCAAAATAACCCCAAAGGAAGAAGAAAGGAAATAAAGCAGAAATCAATAGTATTGAGAAGAGAAAACAATAGAGAAAATCAATGCAAATAAAATAGCTGGTCCCTAGAAAAGTTCAGTAGCATTTACAAACCTCTAGCAAGACTGACCAAAAAAATAAAGACACAAATGACCCATATTAGGAGGACTGGAACAAGAGGTATCACTATCCATCCTACAGATCTCGAAAGTACAGTAAGAGGACACTATCAATAACACTACATACAGACCTAAATTCGCCAAGCTAAATGAAGTGTACACTTTTTTTTTTAAAAAAAAACAAGCTACTACAACTCACCCAATGAGAAATAGATAACTTTAATAGTTCTATGACTGGGGCGCCTGGGTGGCTCAGTCGGTTAAGCCTCCGACTTAGGCTCAGGTCATGATCTCACGGTTCGTGAGTTTGAGCCCCGCGTCGGGCTCTGTGCTGACAGCTCAGAGCCTGGAGCCTGTTTCAGATTCTGTGTCTCCCTCTCTCTCTCTCTCTCTCTGACCCTCCCCCATTCATGCTCTGTCTCTCTCTGTCTCAAAAATAAATAAACATTAAAAAAATTAAAAAAAAATAGTTCTATGACTATTAAGAAAATTGAATCCGTAATTAACATATTCTCAAAAAAGAAATCTTTAGGCCCAGATATTTTCATAAGAAAATTCCACCAAATGTTTAAAAAAGAATTCATGCCAATTCTACACAATGTCTTCCAGTAAAGAGGACTTTATTTATAAAAAGCTTCCAATTTATATAAAGCTAAAAATAGCCTGATACTAAAACCAGTGACAGAACAACAACAACAAAACTACAGATGAATATCCTTCACGGATATGGACCCCAAAATGCTTAACAATAACTATGAAATGGAATTAAGCAGTATCTGCAAAGGATACATGACCAAATGGATTTCGTTCCAGGTATACAAGCCTGCTTCAATATCTGAAAATCAATCAGTGTAACCCACTATATTGATAGACTAAAGAAAAAATAGGTCATATCCTATCCATTGATGCAGAAAAATCACTGGACAAAATTTAACAAATACTCATGATTAAAAATCTCAAAAAAATTGAGGAGAACTTCCTTAGCCTGATAAGGTCATCTATAAAATACCTACACTTAACATCATTTAAAAAATTTTTTTAATATTTATTTTTGAGAGAGAGAGAGAGAGAGAGAGATCGTGAATGGGGGAGGAGCAGAGAGAGACGGAGACACAGAATCCAAAATAGGCTCCAGGCTCTGAGCTGTCAACACAAAGCCCCAGGTGGGGCTCGACCTCATGAACCATGAGATCATGACCTGAGCTGAAGTTGGATCTTCAGCTGACTGAGCCACCCAGGCGCCCCACTTACTGTCATTTTTAGTGGTGAAACACTGAATGCTTTCCCTCTAAGAGCAAAGCAAAGATGTCCACATTCACCATCCCTATTAAACATGACATTGGAACGTCCAGTCTGTGCATTAAGGCAAGAAAAGGAAATTAAAGGAATACAAATTGGAAAGGAATAAACCTGTCCATATTTGCAGATGGCACGGTGGTTTGTGTAAAAAATCCCAAGGAATCTCCAGAAAACCTCTAGAACTAATAAGTGAGTTCAGTATGGCCACAAGATAGAAGACCAGCAAACACAAATAAATAGCGTTTCTATGTACTAATAATGAGCTCATGGACATTGAAATTAAAAATGCAGTATTATTTAAAACTACTCAAAAAAAAACCCACTTAAATCTAACAAAACATGTGGGACCTGGGTCTTAAAAACTTACAACACCAATGAAAGAAATCAAAGATCTAGATCACTGCAGAGACATACCATTTTAATAGATTGGCAGACTTTGTATACCAAGCCAAGGTCTATTCTCTCCAAATCGATATATGAGTTTTAACTCAATGATCAAAATTGCAGTAAGACTATTTGTAGATAGAGAAAAGGTTGGTTTCGAATATGTATGGAAAAGTGAAGGAGCTAAAATAGCTAAAACCATTTTGAAAAAGAATAAAATGAGAAGAATTCGTGTACCCGATTTCAAGACATCATATAGCTGCAGTAATCAAGACTGTGGGGTAGTCACAGAGGACTAGAACCTAGAAATAGATTCACATAAATATGCACAACTAATTTTGGACAAATGTGCAAAAGCAGTTCAACGGAGGAAAGACAATATTGTTAAAAAATGGTGCTAGAACAACTCAACATCTATAGGCCAAAAATTGAAATTTGAATTCACTATTTATACAAAACCTTTTTTACACTTTATACAAATATTAACTAAATTGGAGTATGTACTTAAAGGTAAACCATACAACTCTAAAACTTTTAGGTAAAAAATAAATACTAGCAAATCTTTGGGACCTACAACTAGGTAAAGTGTGCTTAAACTCGGCAGCAAAATCACAATCCCTAAAAAGAATTATACTTCATCAAAATTCAAAAATAAAACGTTTGATCTGGGAAAGACCCTGTGAAGAGGTTAAAAAGAAAATGACAGGGGCGCCTGGGTGGCTCAGTCGGTTGGGTGTCCAACTTCGGCTGAGGTCATGATCTCACGGTTCATGGGTTCGAGCCCCGCATTGGGCTCTGTGCTGACAGCTCAGAGCCTGGAGCCTGCTTCAGATTCTGTGTCTCCCTCTCTCTCTGACCCTCCCCCACTCATGCTCTGTCTCTCTCTGTCTCAAAAATAAATAAACATTAAAAAAAAATTAAAAAAAAAAGAAAATGACAGACTGGGAGAAAGTATTTACAAATATATCTGACAAAAAATTAATGTGTGGAATATATTAAAAACTCTCAAAAGCCAACCTTTGAAAAAATCCAGTATGGAAATTAACAGAAGATGTGAAGAAACATTTCATCGAAGAGGCTATACGGATGGCAAATTAGCAGGGGAAAGGTGTTCAACTGTCTAACTATTTGAGAAATGCAAACTAAGACCACAATGAGCTATCAATATACACCTAATGGAACAGCTAAAAGAAAACAGTGACCGTATCAAATGACTCAAGGAGACTGGGAAACTGAATTCCTCCTCCATTGCTGAGGGCAATGTAAAATGGTACAGCCACTCTGGGAAGCAAGTTGCATTTTGTTAACAACAACAAACTAAACATGCAACTACAATATGACCGAGCAATTGGACTCCTGGACATTTGTCCCAGAGAAAGGAAGAATTCTGATCATGTGAAAACCTGTACACAAATAATTATAGCAACCTTATTGGTAACAGCCCCAAACGAGAAGCAACCTAGATGTCCTGCAACAAGTGAATGTTTAAATAACCTGTGGTGTGTCTGTGTGATGGGATATTACTTGGCAATAAAAAGGAATGAACTAGTGATAGAGACAACAACTGGGATGAATCTCCAGAGAATTATGCCAAGTGAAAAAGAACTGATTCCCCCAAAGTTACATAGTGCATAATTCCATTTATACAACATTCTTGAAATGATAAAATTATAGAAATGGAAAATAAATTAGTGGTTGCCAGGGGTTAAGAAGGCAGTGGGGGTTGGAGAGAACTGGGTGTGGCTTTAAAAGGGCAACATGAGTGATGCTTTTGGTGATGAAAATATTCTATATCTTGAGTGTAGGTCAATGTCTTGGTTGTGATTTTGCACAATACTTTTGCACTATGTTGCTCTTAGGGGACCCTGGGTACAGGGTGTACAGAAGCTCCTGTATTCTTACAACTGAATTTTGATGTACAAGAATCTCAAAATAAAAAGCTTAATTTTTGTAAATTAAAAAGCTAAGTTCAAGAGACTATGTAGATTTAACGTAGAAATATATTTATTATGTTGTTTTCAAGGGTCAGCACCCGTATGAGTGAGCGGTCACGCGTTTCTGTCCCAAAGAGAACATCTCTCTCTTTCATATTGCTTCTTGGACACATCTTCTTCCCCATATCTTTGCCCAAACAGACCCTAGTCACTTCTGATAATTAAATATGCTAAAATATTCAATAATATTTTTCAGTTTTTCAAATGTTCTATTTACAGCATGCATTGATTTAGGCTATCTCTTACCCTCATCAGGATGTAGTACAGATTTGATGCCAAGTTTTCCAGAAACTATCTGTTTGTAGTTTAAAGACTAAGTATTTTACATATTTACTTATTTAAGAACTTTTTATAGAATTTAACACCTGGAAAAGTAGCTGTACTCAGGTTCTCCAGAGACACAGAAATAGGACGTGTGTGTATGTATGTTTGTAGGTAAGTATATAGGTGTTTATTTGTTATAGGGAATTAATTTACTTGATTATGGAGGCTGAGATGTCCAGGACCAAGTGTACTTCCAGTCTGAATCTGAAGGTCTGTGCACCAGGAATGCCGATGGTAAAACTATAACTGAGGCCAGATTTCTTCTGCTCACCACAGAACCAACCAATGAGCCAACAGACAAGGAAGAAGCAACTTAATTTGGAAAGCTAACAAACCGAGGGGATGGCTGACTGTGGTCTCAAAGAACCATCTGCCCTCTGCATGAAATCCAAGCTTCTTTTATGTTAGCAGAAGGAGAAGGAGGGGGTTGGAATGAAAAGGTGACTGACGTCTGTAGACATCTGAGGAAAGTTATGCAACTTTGTCCTCTGTCATTTGGTCTTTGTGTGTAGGAATCTGGTTGTGTCATCCCCATAAATCTTAAGCATAGCATAGTTGTCTCTGTACATACTTCCTTATCTCCTTGAGCAGGGTAGGTTTTGGGTAGAGAGTGGTTTTTGCAAATCTCATCTGTAACATGTCTATGTGCAGGGCTAATCAGTAGTTTTTAAGTTATGGGTCACAGCGGCAAGGGAAATAGAAGCAATAAGGAGTCAGATATGCCACATTTCTCTCAGTAACTTCCAGTCTGAGCTTGGGTGTGAAGGTAGAAGGCTAATAATGTCCCAGCTCAAAGAAGGCAGAATTCTTTCTTACTCAGCCTTTTATTATACCTGGCCTTCAAGTGATTGGTTGAGGACCACCCAGATTGAGAAGGGTAATTTGCTTTACTCATTCGACACATTCAGATATATATATTTTTAATTTTTTTAATGTTTATTTATTTTTGAGAGAGAGAGAGCATGAGCAAGGGAGGGGCAGAGAGAAGGGGAGACACAGAATCCAAAGCAGGTTCCAGGCTCTGAGTTAACAGCTCACAGGGCTTGACCCAGGACTCGATCTCACAGGGCTACGAGATCATGACCTGAGCTGAAGTCAGACGCTTAACTGACTGAGCCACCCAGGTGCCCCTCAGATATATTTTTTTAAAGTTTATTTATTTATTTTGAGGGGGCCTGGGCATGAGCGGGGGAGACGAGAGAGAAAAGGAGAGAGAGAGAGAATCCCAAGCATGGCCCATACTGTCAGCACAGGGCTGGATGTGGGGCTCGAACTCACGAACCATGAGATCATGACCTGAGCCTAAACCAAAAGTCCCATGCTTAACCGACTGAGCCACCCAGGCACCCCTCAGATTCAGATATTAATGTCATCCAGAAACACCCTCACAGACCTACACAGAATAATATTAAATCAAGTATCTGGGTACCCCATGGGCCAGTCAAGTTGACATGCAAAATTAAGCTTATATTGACCTTTGAAATAGAGTGAATGGTATGAATATCAAAAGAGGCACATCAATAGTAGAAAGTTTTTATCGGGTCATGAAAGAAAAGTCAGGCATTCCAGTGCATTTCTCTTAGGGCAGCAGCCAGGGAAAGCACTTCCTTGTCTGTGTTCACCCATGCCGGACCTCCCTACCTTGCTGTTCTCATATGCTCTTCTCCAGTCCTGTGACCTCACTTTCCCCAGGTCTCACCCAACACCTGTTGTCTTTTCCTTTCTAAACGTATTTTCTAGCTTCTCCTGCATACTCAGGATCTTTTCCAGGACTTCTCAGAGATTTGCATTTTGCGAGACTCCCAGCGTAACAAAAGCGAAGCAACTGTACTGCCAAGTCAGGAGTACAGAAACAATGGTATATGTTAAATATGTATGTTTAAAAATTTTTTTCGAGTTTATTTTGAGAGAGACAGAGGAAGCACATGTGCGAGCATGCAGAGAGACCGAGAGGGAGAGAGAGAATCCCAAGCAGGCTCCACATGCTGTCAGTATGGAGTCTGACATCAGTCTCGAAGCCATGAACCCGAGATTATGACTTGAGCTGAAATCGAGAGTTGGATGCTTAACCAACTGAGCCACCCAGGCGCCCCTAAATGTGTATATTCAACAAATGAACGTTTAAACACATCACCTTACAGTGGACCTAATTCCTCTGTCAGTTGTACCCATCTCTCCCTGTGGCTTATGGGTGTCGTGCTGCTGGGAAGCTAAATGGCTAACCTCTAACAGCATAGTTCTTTGTGAAGGTTGAGCTGAGTACAAATGGTCCTGGTCTCATTTCACCTCTATTCAAGATTTCCTACACCTTCCCTACTTTTTTTCACTCCCTAATTTTTCTCAACTTTTTTACCTTTAGACATCTGATGAGCAGTTAGTATTCCTCCAGTGGACCTTCCTAACCACTCACGCAGTTCATCCCAGAGCGTGAGGGCCCAAAACATCCTGGCTCTTCTGGCAAGCATAGGCCCCAACTCGGGTTTGCAGACCTCGTCAAACTGTGGGCAAAATGGTTTTAGAATTTCATTACTTTAATGTTACGCCTTTTACAAATAACTTCTCCCCTCTGAACTACAGCAGTATTTCCTTTTATAGGAGAAAATTGAAACTTCAGTGTTGGTCACAGTTACATGAAATTCACATTCACATTCAATGTGACAAGTATTTCTTTAAATGAAAAATTTCACAGATGGTTTTATTGATTTAAAAAAGCCACATGTAAAATACTTTCTTTTAATCAGATACTTATTTTTTAGGTTTAAAATTTATTTAAGTGGTCTTTTAAAAAAAATTTTTTTTAACGTTTATTTATTTTTGAGACAGAGAGAGACAGAGCATGAACGGGGGAGGTCAGAGAGAGGGAGACACAGAATCTGAAGCAGGCTCCAGGCTCTGAGCTGTCAGCACAGAGCCCAACGCGGGGCTCGAACTCACAGACCGTGAGATCGTGACCTGAGCCGAAGTCGGCCGCCCAACCGACTGAGCCACCCAGGTGCCCCTAAGTGGTCTTTTAATGTGTACTATTTTTTAGGTTTCAAATTTACATAGTTTTGAATGGGGACTATATCCCCATGGTGTAAACTACGAAGATCTCCTTCCTGCCTTGGCTTCCAATTCACCCAGTTCCCCTCTGTGAATGTAATTTTTCCCGCTTCTTGTCTATCCTTCAGAGAGTGTATGCATGTAAAGGAAGACCTATATTTTAATACGAGTGGTAGTATGCTCTCTGCCCCCCACATGCCCAAATTTCTTAGAGATTGTTCCATGGCAAGATAAAGATCTATTTCATTCTTTACGAATGTGCCATGATTTATGTAAACGACTCTACCGATCATCAGTAAAGCTATCACAAATAATTGTACAGGCTGTAGAATCTGTAGGTTCTATACTGTGGAATAATTCCGTAGAAATTCACCCATTTTTTTTTCTTAATAGGCGGTTCTCTCAACAGTAGAATTTTCATGTACTTGATAAATGCACAAGGAAAAAGTGGTTTTAAATAATCTAATTTAAATTGATAATATTCTATGAATTTATGAGGAAGTAGATCCTAAGACCTGGAAATTAGATGTGTGCTTGTTTTTGTCTTGTTTTTACTTTTTCCTTTCCTTTTTTTTCTTTTTATATTCTCTTTGTTTTTCTCCTCCCTCTCTTCCTTTCTTCTTTGCTTCCTCCCTCCTTCTTTCCTTCCCTCTCTTCTTCCTTTATTTCTCCTTTTCATTTTACAATATCACAACAGCTACCATTTGGTTTTTATTAATGGGCCGATTGAGAGCTATGTAACCACTAGGTGGTGGTACAAGAACACAGGGAGAAGTAATTTTGTAAACAGACGAGGAATTAGTTTTGATTTCCTGCTCAGTTTTTAAATTGCTATACACTTGGGCCCTTAAATGCCTCCTAAGGGATGTCATTGTGATTGCTGTTTAGCAGTTGAGCCCACATAAAATTGATGTTGAGCTTTACAACAGCTGTTCTAGACCACTTTATGTTGATGTTGAGACTTTTTAAAAATGCTCATTGCTTGAAAATGTTAACTCTTCAGTAGGAATCTGTTAAGTTTTCTGAGTGATTTGAAGGGCTTGCTTATATTTCTGACTGATTTACACATCTTACAATGTTACAGTTGAGACTACTTAGAATTTATAATCCTGCTTTATTTAGCTGCCTGAATTTTCAGTAAAGAAATGACAGTTTCCTCACTACTTCCTATGGAAACGACAAAAGGCATCTGCCTACTATAGTTTTACCCTATCGACTGCAATCTGGTGTTTTATACAACCTTGCAACATTGATCTTCATCGAATGGGTAAAACATATATTTGAAATGATTTTGGAACTTGATGTAAAAGTATTTTCTGTGTGGGGGTTAGCGTAATTAATTTTTTCAAAGCCTACCTTGTCCCTTTTAACTCTGAATGTGTGCTTAGAAATTTTGGATTTGATAATTCTCCTTATCATACACACACAAAGGAGTCGAGCATAAATACTGAAGGATCTCTGATTCCAGTGAGTACACTGGAATGGTATGATCATTTGCATTTATCTTCTGCTGAAATTCTGGGTATCGCATTCAGTACAGGGGTGTGGTTACAGTTAGCCGCGAACATTCCGCGGGAAGCCAGCGCATGCGCACTCTCACGCTCTCAGCCGATGTAAGGTCCCTATTGGATTCGTAGAAGCGGATATACAGTGGGTCTCCTTTGTCACAGCATGTCATGTCACGTGACAAATCCACATCTTCCCGAGAAGAAGTCTCCTTATAACAAAGTTCCCACTGCCTTGCTTTGATGGGTCAGTTATCTTTGGACAATATCGAGGCAGATCCCTTCGTTTTCATACCTATTGATAGTTCTACATGTGGTTTTTACTAGTGCTCTCTGGATTAGAAAATGAAGCAAACTTTTTAGCTAAATTGTCTCACAGGTTTTGCTGATGATCGTGCTTTCTTGACACTTAACATGTGTAGTCTTCGCTAATGAAATCCTGTGATCTGATATCCCACAGTGGTTTGTGATAACATGACACCTGAAACTTCATGTAAGGCATTTGGTGTTTAACTAAAAGGAAAAATGGCTTCTTTGTACCTGTTAACACATTAGGGGAAAAAAAAACACTCATAAGGTTCAGTTCAGAAGAGACCTCATTTAGAAGCCTCCCTTAGATGATGAGACGGTTACAACATTGTTCTAGGAAATAAAATCAACTGTAGCCGAGTCCTTGGTTTTATTAGGAGAGAGAGCCCATTTTGTGATCTGTAATGTTTAAATCAGTTGAACGATACCGAAATCTCTCCCCTGAAATGGCTGTCACACAGCTTGCAACCTTTTGTTCAAGAGATTAAGTTTGCATCTCCTCACATTATCTCCTTGTAATTGGAAAACTTTCATTTTGACAGAGAAAACGTGCCAGTATCCCTGTGAGCTTTGCCACAAGCCAATGCAGAATGCCATCTGGAGGATGCAGGCCCAAGCCCTGCAACAGCCTCCTGTCGGGTTGTATCTGGAACTTTGCAACAGAAAAACTAATAGCTTCTTAAGCTCCATTTGTCTAGCTCGCTAGTGCTCTTGGCAGAGGTCATAACCAGCAGTGGTTTTGTTGATTTGCTGCATCAAATGTAATTAGGTTAAAGCACTCACTGACAGAGGCTCTGATAATGGCATACAAGCCTCGGGCCGAAATTTACCCATTGTGTCAAATTTAAGTTTAGATCAACAAAGACCTACTAATTTCATTGCTGGAACAAGAGAACTTCATAATTTTTAAAGATGCGAATTTTGGACAAGATTTTTTTTCCTTTGGGATCTTGTAATTGTTTTATTATTATTATTTTTTCTTTTTGTTTTTTAGTCCCTGGCTCTGCAGTGAAGTGGTTGCTACTTTGTGCAAGGAAAGAACGCGTCACGTGTTCACAAGCCGTACTTCCCTTCCGAACCTTACCTTTGAGTATGCTATGGAAAATGATAAGACATTTTTCGAGTTCTATCAAACAACTTTGAACTCTATGAAACTCAACAGTTTCATACTTGTGAGGGCAGAGGTAACATTATTACTGGCCCTTGAACTCTTGCTTACTGGAAAACTCCAATAGTGCCAGAAACCTCTTCATAAATGAGTCAGTTTCAGGTTCTGAGTAAGATAGAGAAACTATTACTTGGGGTTAAATTTAGGGCAAGGCTGGGCCCAGAGCATAAGATAGGCTTCAGCTGTTATTAGGAGCCATAAGGAAACTACAAAAAATTTCTGCTTACTGCAGAGAAGGAAAAATTCAGCAGAAATAAGGGTTACCAGTTTCCTGCATGAATGTTGTAAAACAGGTTGGCAGCGGTCTGTGTTAGAGAGGGAGAGCTTGGGCCTGGTCTGGGCAGGTGGTAGCACTTCCCTGGAATGGTTGTGCTCATGATCTGGATGAGGCGCTTCGAAGAACTAGCGGAGAAGTTAAGTATGATGTCATATACCAAATAACAATGATATGTAAAATGCATTTTTCTTTTCTCGACTTCTAAATTTCCTCTCACTTTTCTGCTTCTGGACTATACGGTCGATCCTAGGTCTTACAAAGAAATCGCTCTGAAATGTCCAGGGGATGGCAGTAATGTCTGTGGACTTGGTGCCACATGGTGGAAGCTGTCTTAGTTGGAGCTTTCCAGGTATGCTGCTTTTGATAAAAAGCAATAGGCATATGTGAGAATGAGGTTAAGTAAGTGTTTATTTGAGGATTTAATATCGTATACGCTGTAGGAGTAAAGCAATTATCATGCTGTTAATTTCACATTCATGTATGGCTTATTTATTTGTTGTTTACCTCTCTGCATAATGAAAATGCCATGGAAATCTGCTTCTTCTGGTGCTCTAATTTTAAATGAAGCTAAATGTCATGTAGAATTTTAAGTTACAGATTGCTAATTCCATTCTATTTTAGAAACTCTATGAGAAGCCCCTTTGTTCTTCCAGAATTCTTTTTAAGAGGAATTAAAGCATAATTGTCCAGTAATTAGAGACTAGGTAGTTAATAGATTACAACATGAATCTGAAGCATTATAGGTAAATTTTCAACCATATAGTTATCTGAGCCTGTGTGTGTGTGTGTGTGTGTGTGTGTGTTTCTAAAATTCAACACCTCAATTACTTTTCTGACAGAGAAGATAATAACATATTGCCTGTACTGCTAAGTTATTTGTATCTGGCCTACTTGTAATTTGATGGCAGAGCCAACGTTTGGTGATGTGCTTTGGGAAGCTCCAGGGCAACAAGGTTGTCATCTATTTACATGACATGATATCTTTAAGAACCAGTAATTGGCAGAATTCTAAGTTAGTTTACCTTCTGGAAATGGAATTTAAAAAGGAGAGAAAGAAGGGAAGGAAAGAAAGGAGGAGGAAAGAAAGGCCAGAAGGGAGAAAAGGAAAGAAAGAAGGAAAGGAAAGATATCTGTCTTCAGGGCATGTGAAGTCCCTCTCCAGTTTGGGAACCCACTGAAGTTACATGCCACAGATTCCACTTCCAGACCTTTCCTGCTCTTCTCTGCCCAATACTAGATCCACATCTGGAACCAGAATGGTGTGCCTTCCAACTTATTCCGCATATTTTATTCATTCGACAAGCGTCACCGTGGGCCCACCATATGCATCGTAAGGTCCCAACCCCTGGGTGGCTGTAGCCTGATGGAGACGATAACACACAGATGTGAAATAGTGAATAAAAACTACTGCAAGTCAGTATACATTTAAATACTCCAAAGGCAGAAATGGTTGAGGAAATTCATGTCTGAAAACCTTTAACACAGTCTGCAAAGCTTGGTATGTGCCAGTTGTTCAATTTCCATTGTTATTTACAAAAGTGAAGCTTTGAATTAAAAAAAAAAGGCACCATCTGCCTACCCATGTAATAATGCTTGGTTTTATTCCCAAGCATATCAACCACTGGCTTGGCATTTTAACTAACTGGAACACGTTTTTCATTAGAATGTGTCTGTGTCTACAAAGGGCCTATTTTCCTGTTTGCTCATTTTAATATCTTTGCCCCTTTACTCTGCCTTTTGCTGGACTTGAAGCTTTCTCTGTGTAAGTACGGCCAGTGTGTCAAATGACCTTGGCCTCTCAGATACCTCATGTGCAGGTTACACCCGACGCCTCTCTTTTGCCAGATACTTAATCAATCCTTGTTCTCAACTGACTGCATAATCCATACTACAATGAGTACCTATTTTCTGTGGACACGTAGGGTATATACAGCCCTGTAAGGATATAAAGAAGTACAACATGTCATCCGCCCTCAACTGAGTTTCAGTCAAAGGAAAAGTACATATAAAAATACTCTTTTAAGCAGAATTATCTAAGTGCCAGAGTGAATGTTACACATTTATTCATTCAGTCAGTCATTTGCTCAACAAATATTTATTGAGTGTTGTGATGTGTCAAGTACAGTGTGATTCACTGGAGACATAAACATGAATCAATCATCCATGGTGCCTGCTCTGCCCTTCTTGGAGGAAGTAGATACCGTTATAGGAGAGAATTTTGTTACTCAGAGCGTATCCAAGAATCAGCAATGTAGGCATCACTGAGGAGCTTGTTAGAAATGCACAATCTCAGGCCCCATCCAGATCTGTTGAATCCAAATCTGCATTTTAACTAGATGCCCAAGTGGCTTGAAGTAAAAACTTAAAAGTGCTGGCTACAAGGAGTATAGAATGCTTTGCAGGGGAGCTGAAATAAAGGAGTCCCCAAGTTTTATTAAAAGAGGAAGGAAGGTAAATTTAGGCAGGTTAAAATTTTTTTCTTATCCTGTTGGGCTGTCATAACAGAAGATCATAGCCTGGGTGGCTTCTAAACAACAGAAATTTATTTCACACAGTTGTGGAGGCTGCGAAGTCCAAGATCAAGGCATTAGCAGATAAGGTGTCTGATGTGGGCTTGCCTCCTGGCTCATAGACCCCAGTCATCTTTCTGTAACCTCACAGGGCAGAAGGAGCAGTGGAACTCCCTGGGGTCTCTTTGTAAGGGCACTGGTCCCATTCATGAGGGCTCTGCTCACATGCCCTAATCATCTCTCACAGGCCTTATCTTCTAATCATCACACTGGGAATTAGGTTTCAACATGAATTTTGAGGGGACACAAACATTCCAGTCTTTATAGCAAAGGAGATTAATTATAATCTGAAATATGATTCAAGATGGGACATTTTGGAAGTTAGCTCTTTAATGAAATTGTCCTTGTGATGATCCACAGGGCGAAGTGATTGAGAAAGTATGATAATAAGAAATTCAAATCTGGGGGAAAGGAGAATAGTTAAGATTCTAGATTCTCGAAGTAGGGATGGGTGGTCAGTGGCCATGCAGCCCCAGGTGTGTGGGGCTTTCTTATGCAGAACACATGGGGGTAACCATTAATATTCACAAAGGTGATTTTTTAAATTAATTTTGGGGCGCCTGGGTGGCGCAGTCGGTTAAGCGTCTGACTTCAGCCAGGTCACCAATCGCAGTCTGTGAGTTCGAGCCCCGCGTCGGGCTCTGGGCTGATGGCTCAGAGCCTGGAGCCTGTTTCCGATTCTGTGTCTCCCTCTCTCTCTGCCCCTCGCCCGTTCATGCTCTGTCTCTCTCTGTCCCAAAAATAAATAAACGTTGAAAAAAAAATTTTTAAAAAAATAAATAAATAAATTAATTAATTTTTAGGGCTGGTGTTTTTTGAATCCTAAAACTATAGTGACAGTCAACAAGTAGATACAAATCAAGGTATAGTGTTTTCTATAAACCAATTTTTCTAAAACACATCTAATTTAGTAGACCTTAAGTATGGGAGAAAAGGAGGCATTAGGTAGGATCGGTAGTCTTCAAAATTAACGGAGGACATTACTTAGGGGGGAAAGACTGTTTACATCTTTACGGAGTTAGGTCATTATAATCAAGCAAGGTCTTAAACAAGAGTGTGAGAAAAAGAATTTTATCTGTGGTACCTTGATCTACTGAAGTCATCCTTTCTGTTACTCCTCCACCACCTCAGCTTTTGTGGTCTTTAACACATGAGAAAATGAAGATAGCATTATGGCAAAAGCCAGGCAGGGTAATAAGGGAGGGGCGGGGGGGGGGGACTGGTGACCTAATCAAGTATACCTTTTTGAATCATACTGTGCCAAGTGGTTTCTGTCCTCATGGCTTCTGTCCTCATGTAAGTTCTGTCTTCTTTCTACACAGGGATGTTTCCATTCTCAGGTTTGTAAGAAACTGATTGTAAAACCAATCAACCTAAGGTCAATCAAAAAAACTTACATTTGCTTATCAGGCTCTTAAGACTGCCTCAGCAGATGATTTTGTTTCTGAGATGTTTTAAAAATGACATCCGTATCTCATGTTTTCTGGGCATCTGTTAGGGTGGCATTCCATGTGCTTTACACACATGACTTCTCTGCACACAAACCTGAGCTGACAGGGAGAAGCCTGCAGCTCTCCAATAAATGACAGACTTAATCAGTGAGACAGAGAGCCTAGGGCAGTGCGCCGGCCAAAGTTTGCCTTACAAAGCTCAGAGAACACCATTTGAAAATTTTCGATGCCGATGTTTCAAATGTATCAGCAGAATGGTGAGAAGGTGTTCTTTTTATATGACTGGAATGTCTCAAAACAACGTGATAACTCCAGGATTTTAATTTCTTAGCCAATAAAGCCAGGAAGCTGGAGAAGTAAAGGTGGCTATGTAGGGGTTGGGATGAGGAGCTTTCTAGTCGCAGGTGAGGTCCGTAAGTGACATTGTTGTAGCAAGTTGAAAGCTTAATTGATTTAATAATTTGGAATAGTATTTTCAAAGTGGAATTCGTCTACTGTCAGTTAGACAGACTCTGTTTGGGAGTGAGCACTTTCTACATAGCCACAGAAGTACCCCCCGTCAAATGGATTTGTCGCTATATTGAGCCTTAGTAAATGTATGTATGTATGTTTGTAGTGTTTAAAGGCTAATAATACTTGTCACAATTTTGAGTTCCATAGGAAAGCAGGTTGCACTACAAATACGAGCTATGTGGTGGGTGAATATTTCACTGCTGGGAATCCTTCAATATTTAAGGTCGATTTGATATTTTACTTATGAAGATCACCATATGTGATAAATTAGGTGGTCAGTTTCTAGCAAACTGTCTTAGGTCAAAAGACAGATTGGGAAGCAAGGGTGGGTGGAAGGAAGGAAAGAAAAAGGGAAGGAAGAAAGACCATGTAACTATGAAGAACACTCTTACACTCATGTATTGCAAATTCTCGCTTAGTTTCTTTTTAAATTTTTTTTTCAACGTTTATTTATTTGTGGGACAGAGAGAGACAGAGCATGAACGGGGGAGGGGCAGAGAGAGAGGGAGACACAGAATCGGAAACAGGCTCTAGGCTCTGAGCCATCAGCCCAGAGCCTGACGCGGGGCTCGAACTCACGGACCGTCTGGCTTAGTTTCAAATAGGAGCAACATTGGCTTCACGATGTCTTCCGAGGAGACTGTGATGGCAGCAAACATTTGACTATACATGTTCCAGTGCGTTTGTCCCGAATAGGTTTCACTGTTCTCTAGTCAGATTTAATGCACATGAACTACTTAATTTTAGCAATCACTCTTCAATTATTATTTCCATAACGAAAGCCACACAAAATGCAAAAGTGTATCATTACTGATAATAGACGTTCTAAGTTATTTTTTTATGTCTAAACCTGAGGATTTATAACACATCATGTAACTGGAAAGTACAGAGCAAATAAGAATATTTTCTTTAATTCCTCAAAGAACCATTGCATTTTATGAGATGATTCATTAAAATCTGCAAATACCGTTTCTGAATATATGAAGGTAGAGTCAAATATTTTCTAACAGACACTCTAAGGCCATATTTTTTTTGCTATCAACATTGAACGTCCTTTGGCTGAAACAGCATCAGCTGTATATTTTGTCTTGCTTTATGCTAATATTTTATGTCAAACTTCTTTCCCACCATGTCAAAGTCCCGCCAGTGAGAATGACTCAAAATAGCTTTCCCAGTTAAGGAAAATCAAAACAAAACCGAACAAAAACCTGGGTGCTGAAAGAACGGCTGCGTAGCGACTGGCGATTGGAGTTCAGCCAGCGAAAGAGAAAAATGTGGTAGCAAAAGTGGCACCACGTAAATGATTATCAGTGGAAAAAATGTCACACATCATGTGGCCTCTGTCTGTTAATTTAATGTGATGCACTTGAGTGTAAAAATAATGGGCTCTGTCAGCCTTATTAATTATCTATGCTTGTTCTGGAAGTCAGGATTGTGAAATGCCTCTGAACCACCTGATGTAATGGGCCATTTTAGAGCTTTACAAGCAAGCCTCTGCGCGAGCAATTGCAATCCCAATGGCTAACTCATCTGCGGTTAGGGACGTTGTGCTGAGCTGGACTCACATAATAGCAATATTGGCCACAAGATGACGGAATAATCCGTCTTTCTGTAGTGGGTTTCTTTAGCCTGGTGGGACAAATTTCCTAGTTAATGAAACCATTTTGATGCCTGGGGCACTTCTTTGGCTCCGGCTGCCTCTGTCCATTACAGTTTAAATATACTGCATTTATGTTAATGGTAGAAGCAGATAAGTCTGTTATAATGCCTCATATGTGCTTCTTTGGTGTGTTCTTTAATATGACCCTTAGAAAGTGAGGAGACAAGCTAGCCTGACAGTGTTCTAACACAAGGAGCTATTGATACCTTCGTGGCTGAGAATTTACAAATGGGACATTTGAAGAGGGAAATGTTTGTGAGTGAGACACCATGAAGGAAGATCGGGCTGCTGAGGGCCATTTCTGCTTTCATTGTTCAAGCAAGCTGACCCACTTTGGGGTGTGTGTGTGTGTGCGAGAGAGAGAGAGAGAGAGAGAGAGAGGGAACACACATTTACACTATGAGCTGCTGGAGCATAAAGAACATGTCTCTTTTTCTGTCCTGGATCTTGGCACTGTGTTAAGTACCCAATGATTCTGTGATATGTGTTTGTGAGGGGATAAGTGTCCTAGTGAAAATACATGAGATTGAGATGATGATGATGATGATGGTTGTTAAATAGGCTTTAAGATCTGGCCTGGCCTTATAGATTTTATGATGATGATGATCTTTCTTACAAAGTTCAGGAGAGCTTTTTTTTCCCAGGAAAAAAAAGCTCTCCTAGGAGAGCTAATGTTTTCCATCCAACTACCTATGTATCTTATATTCAAGGAATAGAGTTGCTTTAGATCATTCTGAAAGGGAAAAAAAACCTTATTATGAAGGGATAAAAGTGGAAACTTAATGTAAAATATTCAGGTCTACGTGCCATATAAGAGTTAGGAAGTAATCTAATTAGATTAAGATCATATTTATGTATTTTCTTCCCATTGTAACTAAATTGATAACCAGATTTAGTTATGCCACTTAGATGTATGTCCCACCAACATGGAATAATTAGTAAATGTATACCAACAAAACTTTTCCTTTTACTCTTTCACAGCAAAAGCTAATTGTTCAGCTAAAGTTAGGGGACATTGAGTAAACCAGTTAACCAACCTGAAGTTTGGTTTTATTGTATACAATGAGGGAGTAACATTGAGTGCTCTCTAAGGCCCTTTTTAGCTCTGAAAAGAATTGACTCTGTGATTTTGTGTCTCTCTGAATATGGCATAAGTAAATGATATTACACTTTTCATACCAGGGAAAGAATCATTTTCAGCTGTCTGAAATGGCTCTTTTCAGCCAGTTATTCTGGATTATATAACCTATTCATTTTCTTTATAGCTTTTACCACAGCCTCTAATGATCTTGTTTGTTTGTTTATTTTCCTCTTTAGAGTTTGCCTTTCTGTGGGGCTCGAGACTCTCTTGATCAAAGATGGATGCCCAGTGCTTAGAAAAACTGAGTGCCTGGCACATACAGGGGAGTCCAATAAATATTTGTTGAATGAATGAGTGCATGAACTCAGCTGTGTCCCCAGAGTACAGCCTCTTTGTTCTTTAAAACAGCTTTACTTGGAGTTCAGTGGGATAAAGATGTGATTGGATCTATCATTTATAAAATAATCACTAAAGGATATGATTAAATGTTTTGCTTCATATGTATGTGTTTATGTATATATATGTGTGTGTGTGTGTATGTATACACACACACACACACCATCTGCATTTTGTTTATGGCCTTATCACTTTAGCCAATCAAAAGTGAGATTTTCATCAGTAAGTTGTTTTCTTTCCTTTTTTTCTTTTTAAGTTTATTTACTTAGACAGAGAGAGTGAATGAGGTAGGGGCAAAGAGAGAGAGGGAGAGAGAGAATCCCTAGCAGGTTACGCATTGTCAGTGCGAAACCCGATGTGGGGCTCAGACTCACGAACCCTGAGATCATGACCTGAGCCAAAACCAAAGAGACACCTGACTGACTGAGCCACCCAGGTGCCCCTTCATCAGTAAGTTGTTTATGTCCTTGTTTTTCTTTGTTTTTTTTTAACCGCTAAATTTAATTAGCCATTTTGTTCCTAAAATTTATGGCTAGCTGTCATACCTGAGTCCATTGTAATTTCCAGGTACATTTTTGCATCATGTAAATAAATTTTCCTGTTAGGGATGTGCATTTTCATGTGAGGGAAGAATTTTTATCACCATTAAATGTGAATTTGTAAATTTTAGAATTCATTGTGGAAAGTAGTACATCTTGTAATTTCCCACCAGCTTTTAGAATGTCGCCTGTTCTTCCATTGCTCTTATGTAATTTCCCATAGCATGAAAATGGTAGAAATCTTGTCATTTATCCTTCATGAACTGGCTGAATTACTCCTTGCTTTAACGTATGTTCAAGTTAAGGGCCAATCCGGGTGCTGTTTTCTGAGCTTTAAATTTGTGGCAAAGGTAGACCTTTCTTTGTAAGACATGATGGGCCTTGCCTCCTAGTGAAGTAAATCCTTTCAAATTAGAAAAAAATTCAACTTGATTTGGAATACAGGATTATGAATATCAGTGAAAATAGAGTCTGTTTTTCCCTGTTACAGGACTCTATAATTGCTCTCTTTTGAATAGCACTATCTTTCACTGCCCTTCTTGGTTACATGCAACATGAAATAGTTTTTATAACAATGTTAATTTAATCTATGAACCAACTTGTTTTCATCATTGGAAAGCTGTCAGGTTTTGGTAAAATGTATTTATGACAATTTGTTGGAGACAAACCTTTGCAGCCTGTGACTGTGATTTGCCCCCTCAGTAGATCTGGGAACTGTTGCTGACGATAGAGTTATGCCCGTGTGTGTTTTGTAAGCACACCTGAGATTACAAATGAGCCAGGAGGTAAAAACAAACCCAGTGATATACTAAGGAATATGGGTTTTGGTAACATGGTAGGGAAAAAGGAAGGACAATAATTTGCATTTTGTTGCCTGGAAGACGTTTTCTGTGCCTCGGCTACCGTGGGCAAAGCACTCATCAGTATATCCTTGTTGTATAGCAAGAGTTGAACAAGAGATTCTCGTCACAAACTTCACCCAGTATCACACATACATGGATGTATATTTTCATGGTACTCTCATTTTGATAATTCTTGATTGTAGCACATTGCATAGTAAGTACAACTGGTTTTGAATTGTCTTTAAAAAGGTATAAATTATGGCTCCAAAGCAAACTCATAGAGGTGCAAATGAACATTAGCACATTTCTAAAATGGAATCATTTTAAATGCACACATATAGACGTGAATTCAGTCAGTCTACTTCATTTTTTGGAAGTTTATTGCCTTAAAATGGGAAATGATGTGTGAATGCTATCAAGGGTGTGAAATCCTCCATTTGTACAGACTGGAAACTTGGTAATAATTATGAATATAGAAATAGCAGAAATTATACAAAAGTTTAGCAACGTTTTAATTTTAAATGTAAGTGTTTCAGGGGAAGAGTTTAAATATGCTTTTGGAGACATTTTCTTGCAGTCTTTGATACTAAAAAGTTAGGGATTTCCAACCAGCTTTTATCAATGCTAATTTTCTTGTAATTTTAAAACAGAAAACTGCGTCAACTAATCTTTCTTATTTCAAAAGCTGCTTATTCTGTTTGAATCTGATAAACTCATGAGCCTCAACTTAACCTTTTTCTCTCTGCTCACATGAGCGGACAATGGGTTTCAGCTGCAGGGAGCATTAGAAAAGCTCGCCCGATCTCTCGGCCAGCTGGAAGCCAGGCTCCCCTGCTTTTCAGCCAAATAGACCCTGGCACTGAGTTACCCTAGGGCAGAGGTTTAACATGGTTTGAATGAAGCTTGGATTTTGAAGTATCCCATCCCTTTAGGTGGATGTCACTGGGAGTCCAAGACTCCTCTTTCATTAACTGGCCTCTCACATAGATGGCAATAGTGACCGAAAACAGCCAACCACTAAAACAGTTGGTCCTTTTTTATTATTTGTAATTTTGTCTATTTGCATGAGAGCCTGGCAGCATATGGCCTGATGAATTAAAAAAAAACAAAACTCCGTCAAGTCTCATCTACTGGCCAGAGCCTCTAGCTCGTGGTGTTAGCAGGGGCCAGCGGTGTTCCACCTGCCACTTGTCTGGAGGGTGCGGGGCATAAACTGATGACCTACTAGGTTTCTACAGCCAAATAGCGCTCAGCTGATGCCATGATTTAATTCCTAACCGTACTGTCAGAAATGGCTAGAAGGGGCAACACCCACTGTTGCAATAGTAAATCTGATTGGCAAGCTACCTGCTCTTTGCCTTACCTAGTGTCTGATGCTAATTGTGCTCTAGAAGGCCAACAGGAATAGAGTGGAGCAGAAATGCTTCTGATGCAATGAACACAGGGTCGGTTTTGAGTAGAAATGCATAGGGATGTACAGTCACGTTTTCGTTCCCTGCTAGAGGGACTAGCGGCAAAACCAGGGAAATACACAAATATCTCTGCAATGCATCTGTTTGCTTTTATACTTGGTCATTTCAAAGTCAAAGATTTATATAGTTCTTGCATTTTGCTTTTTCTGAATTAGCCATTGTCTTTAGCTGTAAAGTTGGAGGAAAGGAATTTATTTTATGATTTCTGAGAACTGGACATTTCTTTGCCTGAAACAAGGAAATGAAAATGAGGTTCCCCCTTCAGAGTTAAACCAAATTACAAACCTTACTTTTTCTCCTTCATTTTGGGTGTCTGCGATTGTATGTCAGACAAACCATGCAAACAGAGAAACAATGTACAGACTCGTACTGAGTTAAGCATTAGGAAAGTAAAAAAAAAAAAAATTGAAATTCAAAGTCCATCCACTAACCCATTTTGATAGTTTAGAAATCTGGGATTTTTCCTGCATTTTAAGATCACTAAATACATGCATACTAAAGACATACAAGTCAGAATTGCCAGCGATCAAAGAAAGGAAATGATTTGGGGGTAAAAGCTTCTATGATCTTATGAAGTGAGGGATTTTCTTGATAAGCCACAGCAGGCACATTCAGTATTTTGAGATTGAGTATAGATAAAACAGTTGACAGCATAGAGCACAAATCCCTGCTAAATGGTAGGCATTGTTATCCCACTAAATCCTAAGAATAACTGTGTGAGGTATTTTATGTTTATTGTTTTATGTTTAACAACCAGTAGAGCAAGGGTACTGACCAATCAGAATAGCAGCACTGGAGTGGAATCCCAGAAGACTCTCTGGTGGTGAGGTTTTGACCCTTTGGTTTCCTGAATTTTGGGGAGGTCCAGAGGATCCTGGTGTAGGGTGGGATATGGGGATTGGTGGCATTTGGGCAATAGCCATTTCCCAAAAGATGCAAGTGCTTCGAGTTTTTATTAACCAGTAGTAACTCTGTGGTAGTTGAACATCACCCGCAGAGGTAGGCATTATTTTACAGATGAAGAAAGACACTGTGGCTTAGAAAGGTTAATTAATTTATTCCAAATCAGATTGCTTAATACGAGGCAGAGCCAGGATTCAAATCCACATCTGTCTCTAAAGACTGACTGAGCTCTTCCACGCCATGCCACTCCTGTAATGCTTCCTGGAAATTTCACACTAAAAAGTTGAGTCCAGTTTTTGCTGATATGTCACCTGAATAATGTGGATAAAGCCATTAGATGTGTCCTACCAAGTGATGGAAGCTTGCCTGAGAGCAGAGAGAGCACCCTTTAAACACAGTGGACTCCGAGATTAGATTGATACATGTTCCTACATGTAACTCATGCTTGACAGTTGGTTGAATTAAAAGAAACCCTCTGTTGTACTTTCACATACAGCTGTGTATAGGATATATACCAGCCACCTTTTCAGATAAGATGTGATTCTGGCTAAGAGCAAGATATTCAACTATTAAAAATATTATGTGTTTCCAGTTGAGGTAATTTAAAGTTTGTTTGTTTGTTTGTTTAGAGAGAGAGAGAGGGTGTGTGCACCTGGGAGGGGCAGAGAAAGAGGGACAATGCCAAGCAGCCCCACACTGTTAGCATGGAGCCCGATGGGGGGGCTTGAACTCCTGAACTGTGAGATCATAACCTGAGCTGAAACCGAGTTGGACACTTAACCAACCGGGCCACCAGGCACCTTAAGGTAATTTAGTTTAAACTGAACTAAGTGGACAAGTGTTGCTTCAATTCAAAATGAATATACATAACTAAAGCTTAAATTGAATACGGTTTAAAATTTTCATGCAGAGAAGTGAAATTTGTCCTGAGAGGTAGCATGTATTAAGTGCTATATGGTAGTTCATTTCTTCCTAAGGAAGTAAAAACATATTGCAAGGAAATTGCAAAGTGATGAGATGGTAAGTTCTTTCCTTTCTTACGGGGCCAATTAAGGAAAGACTATAGATACACTCAAATGTATAGCCACATTCAATTAAAGAAAAAAGTTCAAGAACATTGATTTTACTGGATAAAATGTAGCTGCAAACATTCTTTAATATATGAACAGATTTTGTTCCAAATGCCTATTTGCAATTTGGTATTCTAGAATTTTATATGATTTCCATACATAAAATTGAAATGGCAGTAGCTTTTGTTCTCAGTCTAAATAGTAAAATTTATTTTACCTATATTTCAACTATAGAATTAATTAAACTAATTATGTTTTAGGCTCTACTTTCTATGTATTGTTAAGGAAAGGAAAAACATTCTGAGTTCTGAGGTAATTTCCCATAACATACTTGCATCTTGACCTCCCGTCTTGACATAAAACAAACAAACAAACAAACCAAAACCCATAGTTTAGATCACATCCTCCCATATTTTCTCAGGAACAAGACAGAGGTTCATCAAGGAAGAGGCTAAAGAATGAGGCTGCTTGCTTGGATTTTCAGTGTGATTCTGGGAAAACACTCTGAAGAATGTTGTAAATCTATTCCACATCCCAACTATTAGCATAGATTGTAGCACTTAGAATCTTTTTTTATGGGACAGCTATGATTTTAATTCATTTATTTCATTCATTTAAGTGCACAAAATGTTTTTTTTAATGACAAAGGAAAAGAGAAGTAATAACAAAATTTTCAACTGTGAAATTTGGTTTAATATTATATGTGGTAACTAACATACAGTCCAACCAGACAATGAAACTTAGGGTCGCCTCTTCATTCTATTATACATTTTCCAAAATACTTATTTTTATGTTCAAAATTACCCAAAAAGTGTTTCGTTATGATGACTATATTTTCTCAAACTATATTCTCACATTCTACAGTAGAACATTTTAAAATAGTTTTTGTCAAAACTAATTACATAAAGTACCTATTTGAATGGAAGCTTCTGCAAGCATATCTTTGTAAATTAAATATAAATCCTGCTAAAAATGAAATTGATTTAATCAAATTTAGGTATATTATTACTTTTTTTAGAGGACAGAAGAATATAATCCCCACAAGCATCTTTTGCAGTGTTCTGAACCTACCAGTGTTATAAATTCATTAAGAATAACATAGACTTTTGTAGTATCTCAAGCTCCTTTATTGTAATCTGCAAAATGAGCACCTACTTCAAATAGGCCTCTACTAGAAGAAATAAAAGATAGTCATTATCATGAGGACTGTCAGTGTGTGTATAACCCTCAGGAACATTCCTGAAGCCTGGAGAGATTATTCACATTTGCTGTAGAGAAGAGAAAGGAGACAGAATGCTGCTTTGAACACTAAGGCGAAGGTAAGGCTCACCAAGAAAACATAACTCTCACTATTTTAGTCAGATAAATTGTTTACATCTCGCACCACGTGAGATTGGATATTCAACTTAAAGGTAGAGAGATTGAAATCCCAAAAGTGCTTTGCCTTCTGAGACCAATATTCTATCAAAGCATTCTGCCACTGGTGGGTAACAGTCATATTTTATGAATACAAAAAGATTTTTTATGAGTTAATTTTTTATTTGGTAACTTCCAAAACTCTTGTAGTTTATAGGCTCATTTTCCTCTGACCTTGAGGACACATTACTGCTTCACATTCATATGTATGACCCTGGGATACAGTGCCGCTCTATGTTTTGACTCCCTTCCAACCACAAATGCTAAATTAACTGGTAAAACAGAACTATTTTATTAAAACTATACATTTTGCCGTTATGTAATATGATATTCAGATTTATCAGGAGAAATCAGAACAGCTCTCTTTCCACTCTTTAGCAGGTGATGCTGAATTTCTAAATAGAAAAATATACAATTGTAATTTATAACATCTTCTTAGTTCCTGCTATTGATTAGTGTTTAAAACTATATTTTTATTTTATTTTTTTTAATTTTTAAATTTTTATTTATTTCATTTAAATCCAAGTTAGTTAACATATACTGTCATAATGATTTCAGGAATAGAATTGAGTGATTCATCACTTACATATAGGACCCAGTGCTCATCCCAGCAAGTGTCCTCCTTAATGCCCATCACCCATTTAGCCCATCCCCCCACCCAACACGTCTCCAGCAACCCTGTTTGTCCTCTGTATTTAAGAGTCTCTTATGGTTTGTCTCCCTCTCTGTTTTTGTCTTATTTTTGTTTCCCTTCCCCTATGTTCATCTGTTTTGTTTCTTAAATTCCGCATATGAGTGAAATCATATATTTGTCTTTCTCTCACTGACTTATTTTACTTAGCATAATACACTCTAGTTCCACGCATGTTGCAAATGGCAACATTTCATTTTTGATTGTCGAGTAATATTCCATTGTGTGTGTGTACATATATATATATATATATATATATATATATATACATACACACATTATACACACACACACACACATATACACACATACACCACATCTTTTTTATCCATTCATCACTCAGTGAACATTTGTACTCTTTCCATACTTTGGCTATTGTTGATAGTGCTGGTATAAACTCTGGGGTGCATGTGCCCCTTGGAATCAGCACTTTTGTATCCTTTGGATAAATAACTAGTAGTGCAATTGCTGAGTCATAGGGTGGTTCTATTTTTAATTTTCTTGAGGAACCTCCATACTGTTTTCCAGAGTCGCTGCACCAGCTTGCATTCCCACCAACAATGCAAAAGAGATCCTCTTTCTCTGCATCCTCACCAATATCTGTTGTTGCCTGAGTTGTTCATGTTAGCCATTCTGACAGGTGTGAGGTGGTATCTCGTTGTGGTTTTGATTTGCATTTCCCTGATGATGAATGATGTTGAGCATCTTTTCATTTGTCTGCTAGCCATCCGGATGTCTTCTTTGGAAAAATGTCTATTCATATCTTCTGCCCATTTCTTCACTGGAAGATTTGTTTTTTGGGCGTTGAGTTTGATAAGTTCTTTATAGATTTTGGATACTAGTCCTTTATCTGATACGTCATTTGCAAATATCTTCTCCCATTCCATCGGTTGCCTTTTAGTTTTGCTGATTGTTTCCTTCGCTGTGTAGCACTTAGAATTTAAGAGCCAGGTAGCACTTCAGAGATCACCAAGTTAGGCATATCCTCCTCTTCCTTTAATTCACAAACACAGGTTAGGGCTAAAGAATCGTCACACCTTTGCTTGGCCCATTTTTCTTCTTGGTATAGTGCAAGCTAGCTATATAGTAAGATTTACAGGGTGTTTGAAATCTATGTGCTAAGAAATATTTATTTTCATTGCAACCTTCTTTCATTAAAGCATCCATTTTGTTAGGGTCTACTCATTGTGCGAATATTTCTTAAATCCTGTGCATAGCGTAATCCTAGCTGCTGGCTAAATACAGAAACAAATAAAATATGGTTTCTGCTTTCAAGATGATTATTTTCTAGGCAAGAACAAAATGTACAAGTAAACCAAATAGCAATTCAAGAGCTTAATCAAGAAAGTAAACACATGCTTCCAAAATAAAGTTCAGACGAGAGGTGCTATGAGTTTGGAAGAAGGATGGAGAACTGTGGTGACATTGAGATAGATTGATTCGTAAAAGGGCAGGACAACTGAGGCTGGAACAAAAAGTATTTGAGCCACTGAAAATGGGACAGAAGCACAGAGCATGGGGGAAAAAAAGGACTTAACACGAATTGAAGATTTGTTGGAAAGGGTTACAAGGACAGAGTCTAGATGTAGTTTGTGGTACCTATATTAAAACCATAATCATTCACTACCAAGCTGGGAGGAGCAGTGATCACCTGGTAATGGTGAAATGCCTGAATTTGGTGGAGGTGGGGGGAGGTTCTCAGGAGACAGAGGTTCAACTCTACACACCAGAAACACCATTTTCAAGGAGAAGCTAGACCTTTCCTGCTTTTGGATGTCTTTTCCATTCTTCAAATGTGAAATGAGGGGTTTGTGTTGGGTGGTCTCCAAAATCCCATCCAGCTCATAGTTTATTAGTGATCCATTTTGATGAAACGAAAGTAGTGGAGTGGTTTCTGAACAAAGGGATGAAAGGAGTCAGAGAAAAGAGGTTCTAAAGAGGATGGGAAGGGAGGGGGGAGTGATTGGCAGCATGCCAAGACATGGTGAGCTAAGTAGGGCAGGAGGGTCCAAGAGTGGGCACTTCTGTAGTTTGAAATGGTATCTGGGTCTGGCCTGAGAATTTACATGTCTACCTTAGACTGCCTTCTGTTCATGAATGACTCTCTTCTCTCTCCTGCACTTTTTTCAGTGTCCTTACCACCGTGCCCCCTAGCCACGTGAACCCAAACAGTAGAGAGCAGAGCACAAAGTAAATGGGTTATCTGCTTCCTGGAGCTCTTGCTTTCTGCTTTTAGATTTGCACATTTTCAGTTGCCGCTGATGGCAATAATGGCTGCTCTGCTCCTTTGGTTTCCATGTCCAAGGTCAACAGCGCGATGACTGTATCCTTCAAACTGTCCCGGACACACCCAGAGACCACATTTTCAAGTATCTCAAGCTCTCTGTGGAATAGAGGAAATGTTGGCTAGGAGGAGGGACCAGAAAGAGACCAAGAGAAGGCTACTCTAGGGGTCCCAAGGGAAAAAGACTACGTATCAAAGAAGCAGTGGCAGGTACAAGCTGGAGAGCCAGGGTCAGTACACAAAGCATTTCTTTATTTGCCAAATGCAGCTGTATGTGGTCCTTCCATTAACGTCTATTTATTGAGTGCCTACCATGTGCCAGATACTATTAAAGCTACTGTGATTTTCTATTAGGTCTAAGTCATTATGCTAAATGAAAATAAAGTGGATATAGTTTCTCCAAAAGGGATTAGAATTTTAAAATGTATTTCATGAGGTAGCATTTAGAACATTCACCATTGTAAAAATCTGCCAACATCTTTTTTTTTTTTTTTTGGCATGGGCTATATTATTGAAAGCACCTTGATACATTTGGTTCACAATTTTCTTTAAAATGATCGATCTTTAAAATATTTCATAAGTGTTACATGGGTACGCTTGCCATTTATTTTTGTTATGAGAGAAATGCCTCCTGACATTAAAACGTCATCTTGTTGATGTCTCCATGTCATCCGTGGTCGGGATTCTCTGTACTCTATCAGTATAGAGCTGTGTGCAGTTCTCAAAACATGCTAAGCTATTTTGTGCCTCTGGATCTGTACATACACTAGGGGCCTCCAGTGGGGAAAGCATATCCTTGCACGGAAAATACCCACACAATAGTCTCACCAATGGTTAAAAATCTCGTTTAATCGGGCGCCTGGGTGGTTCAGTCAGTTGAGCGTCCAACCTCAGCTCAGGTCATGATCTTGCGGTCCATGAGCTCGAGCCCCGTGTCGGGCTCTGTGCTGACAGCTCGGAGCCTGGAGCCTGCTTCGGATTCTGTGTCTCCTCTCTTTCTGCTCCTCCCCCGCTCATGCTCTGTCTCTCTCTCTCTGTCTCTCTCTCTGTCTCTCTCTCTCTCTCTCTCTCTCAAAAATAAATAAACATTAAATTTTTTTTTAAAACTCTCCTTTGATCAAGTTTTTCACTCCAGTTAGATTGCCCATCTCCCCACTTGGGGCCCAATGTATTCTGTATACACTTTTATTATCCTATCTCTCGCACGATAGTCACAGTTACTTGCTCAGTTTTCTTTCCCCAGCTAGATTTTATGACCTCGTTGAAGGCAGGAACTATGTTTTATTTGTGGTCATGGCTTCAAGACGCAAAGAGGAGAAGCTTAGTATGTGTATGGCTAATAAATTAGATGAACGAATAAATGGATGAGTGGATGAACCAACAAGCAAACAACATGTGCATGCACACCTTCACCTCCTGCGAACACACTGTGCCGGTATCATGAGGAATGCGAAGAAACACAAGACGGATCCTCGCCTGAAGGTACTTAGAAGATGCAGTAGCGATGCATTCTAAGAGATGCATATCATGGTTCCTGGATAATATAGCTTACAGGAAGAAGGCTTCCCTTTCTCAAGAATACAGTTATAAAAATCTTTGTAAGCTGGAAGAAATATTTTTAAAAAGCAGAAGTCTGTAATTAAAATTATGCAGCCAGAATGCTTCACTACTCTCAGTGTGGATGTAGTGAAAACGTGTAGCCACCTGATGTTACACTACCGTTGACTTTTCAGTTTTACTCTTTGGCGGCTGACCTGAACTTGGCACGTTCTGTGTTAGATTGCTCAATCTGTCTGCTCCACAGAAAGCCACCTCCCTAACCACTACTTGTTGCTTTCTCTTTTCGAGTTAGCCTACACCCAAAGCCACTGTCAGGTGTCACAGGGATGAAACTTCAGAAGGTAAGTTAAAAAAAACAAAACAGAACAGGAACAAATGCTTTTCAAAACAGAATCTGATAAAGGCATTGGGGCAAGAATGCTAGGAAGGAAGCACCGCTTTGCAGGGTTCCCTATCTGGGGCGTGGAAGGGACTTAGGGCCCTGTTTTTGTGGCGCCATAGACAGCGTGAGTGAAATGGGACAGAGTCTGGGGTCCCAAATGCCCTGAGAAGGAAGCAGGTTATGTTGTCTAGACAAGAGGAAATGCTTTATTTTTTGATGGGAGATTATTGGAATTTTAAAAGACAGATGATGGCTAGAAAATATAACTGAAGTTTTATTAATTCCTTGGCTTTTAAGAAGATTTTCTTCTTGCTGTTTCATTCTAAAAGTCTATCTTTAAACCCAAAGTGCAGATTAAAACTTAAATTAGTATAACCCACAAAGGAAAAGGCCTGTTGTTCATCAGGCCTCCTCTTTTCTCCCCCATCAGGGGCTGTAAACTTGGGGAGGATTCAGTATCATGTCTAAGATTTTTCTTACTTTCCTTTTGGTGAACATGGGGTTTATGGCTCTTTTATTTATTTTTCTTAATGTTTATTTATTTTGAGAGAGAGAAAGACAAAGTGTGAGTGGGGGAGGGGCAGAGAGAGAGGGAGACAGAATTGGAAGCAGGCTCCAGGCTCTGAGTTGTCAGCACAGAGCCCGATGCAGGGCTTGAACTCACGAGCCATGGGATCATGACCTGAGCCGAAGTCAGACGCTTAACTGACTGAGCCACCCAGGGACTCCAGTACATGACTTCTTAAAATGAGTGTTTTATCATCATCTACAAATTCTATAGGTTTCAGTGTTTGAAGCAGTTTTTTTCCTATATTGTATTAGATTATTAAGGGATCCTTAAACCTGCCTTGCCATGAAAAAGCACCATAAACTTGACACGTACTTGTGGTTCGTGTTCTTCAAGACTTTGCCTCCCATTGAGCTTTAGGGCTTTTGTGCTTTTTTTCAGGCTGTTTCCACTTTTCCCCTTTCCTCCCTCACAGAATGTAAGGTTGATCAACTAAGATGTGTCAATTAAGAAATAAGACCAGATGTTTTGAGAAAAGATTGAACAATGATAATTTTAAAAAGTCCTTTTAATTTTGATTTTTACACATTGTACACATTTTTATTGACCTAAACTATTTTATTATAATTACAGTTGAAAGTTGGCATTTTGACATATTTAGGAGACCACTTCCTTCCAACCTAGACCGTTATTTCTTGTGTGATACATGTTGGGCCTCTTAGCAGCCTGTCTCATTCTATAGTTTGGTGCTCTCTTTGTGCCAATTTGAAGCCTCCAGGTCTGGCTCCGGCAACTATTGTAGAGGCCATTGGACCTGAGATTACACCAGAATTTCTTTTTTTTTTTTTTTCCCCAACCTGAGATGATTTTGTTTTTCACAGCAACACTGTCCTATTTCTCACTGGTAGATCTGATATCTAGACCTCTCTTTGGGTTGACATTCCTGATAAACTAACAAGAATAGTTTGCATGTGTATAGATTTTATATGCAAAGATTTTTTTCTCCTGATACTTGGTAGGTTATGTGTGGATGTTAATCAATGGCAAACTCAAATGGGTGGCAAAAAGCTGTGTAGATTCTACAGCCTAAATGCTGACATTTAAATTCTTAATCCACTGCTACCTAAGTATGTGATCTTAGATAAGATACTTAACTGCCATCTGCCTTAGTTTCCATGACTGTAAAGTAATGGTTTCTACCACACTGGGTTGTTATATGAGATAATTCATATGAATTGTTAACAGCAGGGCTTGTCACATAGCAAGTGCTCTTGTGTTTTTATCAAGTAGACAGAAAGAAGTAAGTGAATGCTCAACTCCCCCGGGAGACAGGGAGATGAAAATTAAAGTAACAATAAAATATCACTTTACACACATCAGATTATTAAAAGGTAGATTGCACCTGGTTTCAGGGAAAAATACACTCCTAGAAGGCCTGTAGAAATGTGAATTGTGACAGCTTTTTTGGAAGCCAATCTAGCGAGATCTGTGACGTTTATTGTGGTATTTTCTAAACTGCCTACCACAGCCTGCCACACCCCACAGCATCCGGGCCCCTGGCAGGATATCTTGCTGACCCCTTTGTCTGCCTCCATCCTGGTGCCTCATCACACAGCAGTCACAATGCGCTGCCATCCGTTCCCAGTCACTCTCGTCTACCTGATTGCTCTTCTCTTGACACTGTCCCTGGCCTGCTCCCTCAAACCTTTCAGGTCTCTGATCAGTTAGCTCCTCAGAGAGGCCATCCTGACCACCACATTTAAAGTAATAAGTAACTTTCTCTAACTTCTATCTCCTTATTTAGCTTTAGAAAAATACAACATTATGTTGCAGGATAAATTGTTGTCTGTCCCCTCTCTAGAATGGGTATTCTGTGAGGGTGAGGACTTTGTTCACTGCTCCATTCCTAGAAGTCACTAAGTGCTAGAGGGCATCTAATAAACACCTGCTGCCCGAATGAATTTTGGATAGTAGCAGATGAACAAATAAACAGCAGGAATATGCCCATTGGTAAGAGAATGCTCAGATGAATTGGGAGATATGACATGAAGTCTTACCCAACTATGGAGAAGAATGCATTAGATTGATATCATTGAAGGGTTTCCAAAATGGATTAAGGAAGAAGTGCAGATGCAGAAATGTGTATACGACAGGACCCTAAGCAGTGACCACAGCTTCTATCTATCCACGATTTCATGAGAATGGGTACAGAAATAGCTTGCCAGATTGTAAAGGTTGGTTATCTGGGGAAGAGTGTGCAGGATGATGGTTGAGCAGGGTGTGGAAAGGGAGTCAGAAGGCTGAAAGTTGGCTGAAAGGCAAAAAATTGCCAGTGTGAGATACAGCTTCGTGTGCACTGGTGGGTATGCTTCACGGCATCCTTCCCCACCCCCATCTTGACAGTGTCAGCCTCTGACTCCTGCTGGCTGATTCGCCCCAGTTAAAGACGCTCCTTTGCAAGTCAGTGTTGATATTCTGCTAGAGGTTCCAGGAAGCATACTGAAGTCTTGCCTTTGTCTACCACTTAAAATCTCCTTGCATTCTCTGAAAAAGATACTTGTCTTTTACTATGTACTTTACGTTTGTTTTTCATGCAATGAGTCCTTGATGGTCTGTGGCTGTTACCCATCATCTTTGGGGAGTTCTGAAGAAACACTATGAAATTGATTCTTGACTGCTTGGGCCTTTTATGGTTCACTAGGGACCTTAAGGCTCCTGAGCCAGGGAGGTACACCTGGGAGGCTGACAACAGTGATTAATGGTAACATGTTTGCATACATAAAAAGAACTCTATGGAACTCTCAGAAATTTGGGGGGAAAAACATCGAGTTAGAAATGGTATACATTCTGAAAATAAAGTCTCATTGTCTTAGAAATGCAAGAAAGCAGAGGCAGAATATACGGTTTGAATCATTAACAATACAATTCATGACCAGGAAAAAACGTATTTTCAGGTAAGAATGAATATATCCATTTTATCATGGCTTTCAGTCATCTGAGCTTTATATTCATTAGTCTTGGTTGTATTTCCTACCAGCTCTAAGGGTGGGATTATGTCCTATTTTCACAGACACTGGATGGCAGTTTTCAGTTACCCATTTGTCTTCATTTTAAATAGGATAATTTAGGGATACTAATTCTAAACTTAGGCTCCCTGAAGGAAAGATAAAATTTCATAGTGACTGATTTTAGAAGACACAAATGGTTTTGCTACAATAGAAGTGTGCTACTTGTCCTATCTTTACAGGGTTTCTGGCTTATGACTGTTCTAAAGATGACCATCAAAGGGGATGCCTGGGTGGCTCAGTCGGTTGAGTGACTGACTCTTGATATCGGCTCAGGTCATGATCCCAGGATTGTGGGATTGAGCCCCATGTTGGGCTTCAGGATGAGTGTAGAGCCTGTTTAAGATTCTCTCTCTCTCCTTTTCCCCCTCTCCTGTTACTTGCACACTCTCTCAGGAGCTTAACCGACTGAGCCACCCAGGTGCCCCTCTCTCTAAAAAATTTAAAAAAAAAAAAGATGAACATCAGTGGTATAACTTGAGAAGAACATTAAAAATTATCCTAATACAAAGAAACTGAGCCAACACATGCCACAAACCATTTGGACATTTTTAAGTTAGTTCAAAAATTATTTTTCTGAGAGGAGAAAAAGACGTTTAAATCCTGAAGTTGGGGGTGGGGGGAAATCCTAAGAATTTTTTTCTGAGCTGTAGGTTTCTTAAGCAATTTCTTCCATGAACATATTTATAAAACCAAACTCTTTTCCTTTTCTCAAAAACAAATGTGCATAATATGAAAAGGAGACATAGGGTGGGTGATAGACTAACACCATGTAAGAATTCTGAATTTCAAACATGCGTTCTTAATAATCATCAACCAGCAACAAATTGCTGGTATTAGTAATTGTTTTCTTTCACTACAAATACTGGGCTTTGACAATCACTTGTTTAGGACAGAAGTCTTGATTGTGTGAACTGGCAAAGCTCAAAAGAAATATGTCAAAAACTTAAAAAAAATGGAAATACTCTTGCACTTTTTTTTTTTAAGCAACGTTGGAGGAAATCTGCAGTATATAAAGAGGGGTAAGTCAGGCTGCTGCTCTTCCTGTGGTCTCATGATTGACCTTTTACCTTTTGTTGCTTTAAATGAATTCCTCTGAAAAGGTGGAGGTAGGGAGGAGTTGGGGGGGGGCGCTTTGCAGTGTCCTTTTTAAAATTAATGAGCTAGATTTCTTAAATAGGGAAGCCATGCCAAAAGCCCATGCTTTCAGAATTTTGGGGAAGTTTACATGTGTTGATGAGCTGAGAAGCTTACTTTCAGTATTAACATGTGGCAGTCCTTCCAAGTCATGTTCTGACAAGCGTCAGTATAGACATTAGACTTCAGCTCAATGACTCTTGACAAGACAGGTTTCTATAGAGAGAACCCTCCAGTACCTTAGGGTTTTGCTTAATTGTAAAGTCTAACATCTTCACCCTTTTTAAGGTCTTGGAACTTAAAACAATTAAATAATATACGTCAATCTTATTAGTAGAGAAAATAGTAGAGAAAATTAGTAGCAGAAGATGTATTGACTAACTACAATGGCCTTTCATCCTGAACACCTAGAGTCACCCTGGAGAATCTTTACAGTAATTGAAATAAAAGCCTTAGCAGACTCTTCTCTGTATTATAAATGTGTCTGTCAAGCAACATGCTCAGAAGCATATTAATGGACAGCTGTTTAAGATAATGTTCTTTATAAATGTCATTGACCTATCTACTCCATACTTCTAGTCTCTTCTAAGATTTATAATTTTCTGTTCTCATGTTAAAACTACATGAATATAATTCATTTTAGTAAAGGGTCACCAAAGAATAACAAACAGAATGTCTTTCGTTTAACTATACACATGTACTGATGTTATCTGCTACTCTCTAAATAAGAGGAAGTGCTGAGAAATAGGTTTAAACATAATTTAATTTGGAAAGCTCACTAAATGTTTTAATGTGATTCAGGTATGAAAATCATGAAACTAAAAAAATAAAAATAGGCGTATTACTGGAAACATAATGAGCAATATGCAAGCATTTTTACCTGTGAATATGGAGATCTTTAAGAATTTAAAAACCTCATAACTAAAATTTGCTGTGTGGAGTAAAACTTTTAATATTTTATGACCCACACATTATTTATCTTATTGCAAAATTAATTTGAATAAATGCTTAATTTCTCTACCATCTCTTAATTCCATTCTGTTTTATATTCTTTCTATACACACACACACACACACACACACACACACACACACACACACTTTTTTCTTTACCACATGCAAACATGAATATTCTGATGAAAATTGAAAGATTGAGGTCGATATATAATTTCAGATAATGGCAGCTAGAAGCACTAAAATTTTATTTAGAACATGCAAAGAAAATGTTCCTAAAAATGAAAAAATCATACAGGCTAATTTTACATGATTATGAACACATAGATACAAATTATATATGTTTTATTATCCATAAACTATGATTTTGTTGAAGAATTTCTTCAGTGAATCATTTTGTTTAGCAAAATGCTTCTGTGACAATGAGACATATTCTTCCATTAATGTCATCTACATGAATAAAGCCTTTCCAAATCCTCCGGGTTTCTCAACCAATAAAATGGACCTCACTGTAGATACATCTGGGCTTTGTCCAGGGCGGGTGATACTGCAAAAATCTGCGCATAAAGTCGGCTCCATCTAGGATGCTGAAGAGTCCCAGATATGAGGAATAGAACTTCTCTGGGCTTCGGCATAATGGTGTATGTTCTGGTTGCAAATTATATCTTAATTTACTTTTGTTTACTTTCAACTAGACAGGATGTCTACATGATTCATGTAGAATGAGCCCTGGCTCTAGGCCAAGTGGGAAGTTCAGAATCTTTCTTGTATTTCATTTTCTAGAGCTTTTCCCCACAAGTTTTATATACTGCTCAGTAAGCGATGACCATAAGTTTGTTTTTGCTTGTTTTCCTGAAAGCAACCTCTCAAGTAAATGTGTTAGATATCGGAACTGACTGGCTGTCACTTTACATATTATTAGGACACAGTTGCAGGTATCCCCCTCATTTTGAATGTCTGTTTGTGCCACTTTGCTTTCACTTGAGACCTATACTGGTACCTGTTTTCACTGAGAGAAATATGAAGAGAACTTTTGCTTTTAGAAAAGCCAAAAAACAAAAATAGCAGTGTTTGTTTCGCAGTGATAGAGGCTGTGTGCACCCCAGCAATGAGAGCAGGCCCCACCAAGCTCTTTCCCAGGAACCACGCCCAGTATCTCAGCATCGAGCCGCCATAGCTTTGAACTGTGTCTGAGAGTATCTGTGCTTCATCTAGGTGTATTTTGTGCTTCCATTTAAGATTTCCTAAGGTATCAGAAAAGCCTGAGACAGGTTATTTTTGAGGGCTAGGAATGCTCAACATCTTTTCCATGTAAATTAACGGTAATGGCATTTTTGCTTTTCTCCATTCTGGCTTACAAAAGTTTTCATGGCAGCACTCTACTTTCGGATAGTGAGAGCAAAGTGTTTTCCTTGTTAATAGACTTGCTTCTTGTGGAATGGACATGACTTCTGAGCCATTAAAAATAACATAGTGTCTTGGTCTGCATCTTCCAGATTCAGTACAAATTAGCCAAGAAACTGAGGCAGGCAGAGATGTTTTGGCTCCAAAAGGGAGAGTTGTCTTTCTTTTGTGGAACTGCACATAGTTTATGAAGCTGGAGGGAAAACCATGGATGGGGCTAAGATTGTCCAGGAAGAGGGAAGAGAAAGAAAAGGGTAGAAAATAGAAGCAGGCCAATTCAAAATGAGAGCCGAGAAGGAAAAGCTCAGACACTGAAAAGTAATAGCCAGCTGAGTAAGAAGGGTGGAAACCCGGCAGTAGGAAAAGGGGGTTGGGAGAAGATGGCAGCCGTCTCTCGTGTCAAGGGTTGCAGCAAAAGCTCAGTGACGGGGGACAGAAGCGAGCTCAGGGAAGCTGGTACCTGGGACTTCATGGGGGTTTTGAGAGAGCAGTTTGGGAAGAGTGACTGGCTGAAAGAACAGAAGTGAAGCCAGGGAGCACGAACAGCACCTGCAGAAATACCTGATAATGGGCAGGAAGAAGCAGAGCCGGTAGTCTGAGCTAGAGAGAAGATTGAGGGAAGAGGTGCCCTTCATATTTTGTTTCTGGAAATAAAAACTCCAGTTCTGATCTACTTCTGAGGATTTCATCTAAAAGGTTCCTGTGGTATCTAGAAGGTTTCAGGGCTATCACCCTAATATAACAAAATAGACATAGAATGGACAAAGTTAATTTAAAGAGTCGCTTGGAATAAATTATATTCAGCTTAGACACAAATTTTACTTATTTTTGAACTCTGATGAGCTTGATTTTGGACACACACATATCTCATGAGTATCAATTCAAACAACAGTGTTCACCAGCTGCCTGGGCGGCTCAGTCGGTTAAGCGGCTGACTTCGGCTCTGGTCATGATCTTGTGGTCCATGAATTCGAACCCCGTGTTGGGCTATGTCTGTGCTGACAGCTCAGAGCCTGGAGCCTGCTTCAGATCTTGTGTCTCCCTCTCTCTCTCTCTGCCCCTTCCCCACTCACACTCTTTCAAAAATGAATAAATGCTTAAAAACATTAAAATGACAATGTTCACACCTGCATTTCTGTGACTACATCGTATCAATACTCTGTTGATGATACTTGGCAAGTAAAACACTTAGTTTAACATTAATTTAGAATGCATTTTGTCTTCAGAATATGCTAGCATGTATCATAGAAATATAAGAAAATATTTTCTCTATAATGGAGAGTTTTGAGTGGCACTTTTGAAAATAGTAACATTGGGGACAAAACAAAAGACAACTTCTATAAGTTAAGATGAATAACTGTGTGAAATGCTAAGGACTGATGAAAAGGAACATGTATAAAAAGACACAGTAATTGCTAAATTATAAATTATCTTACATAAATCTGTATTCCTACTGGTTCAGCCTGTAGTGAAAACAATGATGATGAGATACTTCGAACTTGATACTGGTTGGATTTAAACAACGTAAGAAGACCAAAGAGTTTGTCATGAACCTCTTTCTCCTAATCATCTAAATTTTGGTGTCTCTTAAAGCAGAATCCCAGGTCCCCATCTCTTTTCTGAGTCCTCTCTCCCTAGGTGGCCTCAATCATTCCCAAGATTTGAGGTACCTTCCACACACTAGTGAGTACCACATTTAGATCTGCAGCAAACATGCTTCTCTAACTCCTTTTCTTCCTCATCCTCCTGCATTTCCTTTTTCACTTAACAGCTTAATCGAGAAATAATTCACATAAAATAAATGGCCCATATTTAAAATGTAAAATGTAGTAAGTTTTGACATATGTATTTGCCTGTGAAACCATCACCACAAACAAAAGAGTGAACTTAATGATACCTCCAAAAGCTTCCTCATACTTTTTCTAATTCCTTTCATTTTTCCCGCCCCCTCACTAGTCTCTAGGCAACCAAAATGCTGTTTTGTCGCCATGCATTAGTTTACATATTCTAGAATTGTATATAAATGGAAAGATTTGATATAATGAATGGAAAGTTTCTTTCGTACTTAAAGGGTTTCAGGGCTGTAGCTTTACGATGACAAAATATAACTCAAAAAGGTTAAACAGCTATTTGAAATAATGTTTTTACCTTTTTTTTGGGGGGGGGTCTGGCTTTTCTTTGCTCATCCTAATTATTCTGTGATTCACACATGTTGTTGCATTTATCAATAGTTCATTCCTTCGTATCGCTGAGAAGTAGCATTCCACCATACTGGTATTCCATCGTATGAATACACTATAATTCATTTATCCATTCACCTGCTGATGGGCATTTGAGTTGCTTCCAATTTTTGGCTATTACACATAAAGTGGCTATAAATATTTGTGTAGGGCTTTGTATGGACATATGTTTTAATTTATCTGGGGTAATATTGAGGAATGGAATGGCTGGATCACATGGTAGGCATATGTTAAAAACTGGGGGAAGCTGCCAAATTGTTTTCTAATGTCGTTATGCCTTTGTTATTCTCACCACCAGGGCAGGAGAGCTCTAGCTATTCCTTAGACTTGTCAACACTTGCTATGGTCAGAATTTTAATTTTAGTTCTAATAGGTGTGTACTGTTATCTCATTGTAGTTTTAATTTGCATATCCCTAATAACGTGTAATGTTGAGTTTCTTTTCTGTGTTTATTTCCTACATGCATATCATTTTTGGTACAGTATCTGTTCAAAGTATTTGCCTATTTTTTAATTGGGATGTGTCTTACTGAGATACAAGTCTTTTACCAGACAAATGATTTGCAAATGCTTTTTCCCAGTCTGTGGCTTGTCTTTTTATTCTCTTAGCAGCACCTTTCAAAGAGGCAATGTCTTTAGTTTTGATAAAGTACAATTGACTGATCTTTTGTTTTCTGTTATCACATTTTTGGTGTCGTATTTTAAAAATATTTGCCTAAACCAGAGTCATAACAATTTTCTCCTGTATTTGCTTTCAGAATTTTTATAATGCTATGTTCTACACTTAAATATAAGGCCCATTTTGAATTAATAATCAATAGTATTTTTTGGTATGAGGTATGGATCAAACTTCATTTTTCTGCATATGGTATCCAATTGTTCCAAAACTGCTTTTGGAAAGACTATTCTTTCTCAATTGAGATGCCTTTTCACCTTTGCCAAAAACAAAATACAAAAACAAAAACAAACACAGTTGTTTATATAGATGTAGGTCTTTTTCTGAACTCTTTTCTGTTTCATTGATCTATATGTGTGTTTTCATGCCAGTACCACATGACTTTCATTAATGTAGCTTATACTGAAATCAGGTAGTGTTACTCTTTTTTTTTTTTAATCAAATTTTATTTATTTATTTATTATTTATTTATTTATTTATTTATTTTTCAGGAATAGAATTTAGTGATTCATCATTTACATATAACACCCAATTCTCATCCCAACCAGTGTCCTCCTTAATGCCCCTTGCCTTTCCCCCAACCCGACACCCCACCAGCAACCATAAGTTTGTTCTGTGTATTTAGGAGTCTCTCATGGTTTGTCTCCCTCTCTGTTTTTATCTTATTTTTGTTTCCCTTCCCCTATGTTTATCTATTTTGTATCTTAAATTCCACATATGAATGAAATCATATGATATTTGTCTTTCTCTGACTTATTTTGCTTAGCATAATACACTCTAGTTCCATCCACATTGTTGCAAATGGCCAGATTTCATTCTTTTTGATTGCCAAGTAGTTTTCCATTGTGTGTGTATGTATGTATGTATATAATACACATCTATATATACATGACATCTTCTTTATCCATTCATCAGTCAATGGATATTTGGGCTCTTCCCATACTTTGACTATTGTCAATAGTGCTGCTATAAACACTGGGGTGCATGTGCCTCTTCGAATCAGCATTTTTGTATCCTTTGGATAAATACCTAGTAGTACAATTGTATCCTTTGTATCCTTTGGATAAGGTAGTGTTACTCTTATAGCTTTTCCCCCCAAACATATTTTGGGTATTCTAGGTCTTTTCATTTCCTTATGAATTTTAGAATGATCTCAGTGAAGCTTTGTTTATTTTACAGTTCTTTTTTTCTCATTCTTTCATTTTGATAATTTCGATTGATTGCCATGTCTTTAAGTTCATTAAGTCTTTTCTTCTGCAATGACTAACCTGCTGTTCATACAATTCAGTGTAGTTTTCATCTCAGACATTGTCGTTTTCATCTTCAGAAATGTTGTCTTTTATTATGTCTTGATCTTTGAGTTTTTGAAAATATGGAAAACAATTTTATAATAATTAATATTCTAGAATGCTAATTCTAAAATCTGTGTAATTTCTAGGTCAGTTTCATTGATTGGCTTTGATTCATTTTTTTCCCCTATAATGGGTCATATTTTTCTGGTGCTTTGCATGTCTTGTAATTTTTGAATTGATGCCAGGCATTGTAAATTTTACCTTGCTCCTGTTAGATTTTTTTTATTATTATAATCCTGAGCTTTGTTTTTGGATGCCTTTAAGTTATTTGGAAACCATTTGATTCTCTTAAATCTTTAAAGATTTATTAGGTGGTATCAGAGCAGTGTTTAGAGCAATGACCGTTACTGTAGCAAGATCTTCTGAGTACTTACCTAATGCCCCATCAATTATAGTCTGGCTGTTGTGTACAGGACTGTTCCCAGCCCATGAAAACTCTAAGTTTTATTCCCTCCCATCCTTCCAGGTTGTTCCTTCTCAGTGCTCAAGTAGTTTCTTCAAATGCATGTAATGGTCAGTGCTCTCCTGAACACTTAAAGGAGTTCTCTGTAGATTTCCAGAGTTCTGTCTTAGTGCAGCTCTCTTTTCTCCAATTTTCTGTCCTATGAACTCTAGCCTTCTTGATTTTCCTATACAGTTAGCTCTATCTACTCAACACAGGGCATCTGCCATGTTCCCTTTCCCTGTGCCACCCACCTCATGGGAACTTTCTCAGGGATTTCAATGAGATCATATTAAGACTCAGCTCATATCAAATGTCTTGGAAAAGATATTTCATAATTGGTTATTGTGTTGTTCCAACTTCATTTTGGTTGCATGTGGAAGCCTTGTCTAGCTAGCTTCTTGATCTGTCTACTTGGATGATTCACAGTTGTCTTAAACTCTTAACGCTGCTTTTCCCCTCAGTATGTGATACCAGCAAACACAAGTTGCTCAAACTTAAATCTGAAAATCGTTCTTGACTTCTCCTTCCTCTTCATGACCAATACCCAATCCTTCAGCAAATCATAGATTATACCTCCATAGTATATCTTAAATGTATATTCATTTCTCTTCATCCCTACCTCTGTCATCCTAGTTGAGGGTACAGACATCTTTCATTGAGATTACCGTAACAGTCTCCTAACTAGTCTCCCTATTCCTTCCTTTGCTTCCTCTTTATCCCATCATAATCATTTATTATATAGAAGTTTTGTGAACTTTTAAAACTGTAAACCAAGTCAAATCATATTTAAAAAAAATCCTTCTCATTGCACATAAAATAAAAATCCAAACACCCTATAGTGTCCTACAAGATATAAGAGATTTGTCCAACATTACCTTGAACACTTCACATGCTTCTTTTTTTCTTAAAGTTTCATTTATTTTGAGAGAGAGCGAGCATACAAATAGGGGAGGGGCAGAAAGAGAGAGAGAGAGAGAGAGAGAGAGAGAGAGAGAATATTCCAGGCAGGCTCAGAACTGGCAGCATGGAGCCCAATGCAGGGCTCAAACCCACAAATCATGAGATCATGACCTGAGCCAAAACCAGGAGTCAGACTGTTAACTAACTGAGTCACCCAGGTGCACCCACATCCTTCTTAACTAGCCTTGAGTCACACTGGCAACTCTACTTTCTAGAAAACTCCAAACTCTTTCCTACTTTAGAGACTTACCACCACGTGGAATGTTTTTCCCTTTGTTTTGTGGTATGACTGATATTCTCTCATTTTCCACGTCTTGACCTAAATAATAATACCTCCGAAGTCAAGCTTCCACTAACTTTTTGTTTTTGTTTTTGCTTTGTTTTTTGTTTTGTTTTTAATTTGTTTTTTAATTTTTTAAAATTTACATCCAAATTAGTTAGCATATAGTGCAACAATGATTTCAGGAGTAGATTCCTTAGTGCTCCTTACCTATTTAGCCCGTGCCCCCTCCCACAACGCATCCAGTAACCCTCAGTTGGTTCTCCATATTTATGAGTTTCTTCTGTTTTGTCCCTTTCCCTGTGTTTATATTATTTTTGCTTCCCTTCCCTTATGTTCATCTGTTTTGTCTCTTAAAGTCCTCATATAAGTGAAGTCATATGATATTTGTCTTTCTCTGACTAATTTCACTTAGAATAATACCCTCTAGTTCCATCCATGTAGTTGCAAATGGCAAGATTTCATTCTTTTTGATTGCCGAGTAATACTCCATTGTGTGTGTGTGTGTCTATATATATATATATATATATATATATATATATATATATATATATATATATACCACATCTTCTTTTTCCAGTCATCCACCGGTGGACATTTGGGCTCTTTCCATACTTTGGCTATTGTTGATAGTGCTGCTAGAAACATGGGGGTGCATGTGTCCCTTCGAAACAGCACACCTGTATCCCGTGGATAAATGCCTAGTAGTGCAATTGCTGGGTCGTAGGGTAGGTTCTATTTTTAGTTTTTTGAGGAACCTCCATACTGTTTTCCAGAGTGGCTGCACCAGCTTGCATTCCCATCCACTAACTTTTCATCTAAGTACTCTGGTTTTCTATCATAGTGCCTTGCCTGTTATCTTCATGGAACTTAATCATCTTGAACTTATATTCTGTAATTATTTATTTATTTACATGTTTTATGTCTTTCTCTACTAGGTTGTAAACTTTGGGGGGTCTGAAACATATCTCTGCTTACTACTGTATCCCCGGCACTTGATGCTGCCCATCACATAGCAGGTATTCAAATGAAGAAACTGATTGAGTTGAAATCACATTTGTTGTGATTTCCTGATACTAGAAAGACTATCATTGCTACTTACTTATAGATTGGTCAAATCCTGCAATTAGAGGATAACCTCTTTAAGAGCTATTACTTTGGAAAAAAAATTAGACTTTTTAGATTTTCATTTATGAGATCCTGACGATTAAAATCAGAGGGTAGAATAAATATGTGAATACTGGCCATATGAGAAGGACATTCAAAGCAGAAAGAATGAGAGAGTGCAAGAAAGGAGCAAAAAATATTTTTAGGACATATCCTACAAACACAAATTATGTCATATTTACTTACCTAGGTGAGTCCTAATCATTATATTCTTTCTGTATTTATATCTACTATATGTGCTAGTGACTGTAGTAGTTAACATTTATGTAATAGGCCACAATATCTCATTTAATTTTCACAACCCAGTGAAGACTTTATCTTTATTATTCTCATATTACAGATGGGAAATAAAGTTAAGAAAGATTATATTATTCCCTCAAAGTCACAAAACTAATACTTACATTCATAGCATGAGCTTTAAGTTGCTCAGTCCTGCTGCCAGACAACCTTTTGCAAATATACATAAGGAATCTATACAGCATCTATAAAGGACCAGAGACATGTCTGAGAGATGGGATTGTATTCTGTGTAGGTTCCAAAGCACTGCTCTCATTCTCCCAAGAGGTTCTAATATTAAAAAACTATTCTTATATATATATAAATTGTCAAGATTCTGTGATTTGCCAAATCTTAAGTAGCTAAAATCAGCTAATAACCAGTCCCACTCTCCTGTGATATTTAGAATTGCTAAAAGCACAGTTATTAAACTAACATCAGCCTTTGTGCTGATTATTTTAACTTTTAATATTTGAAATTCTGTGTAGACACTAGTTTGTCAAAGTCTGTGATCTAAGTTCTTGGCCCTTTCTTCCTTTCAGTACATACTACATTGCACTGATGAGATCAGAAGTAACTAGGGTATAATTCTTATTCATGCTGAGATACCTCATTGCCCAAGAAGATTTCAAACAGCTATAGTTTGGCAGGCTGACCTTACTGCCAAGTTGAGGTTGGTATCTATGCTATATAAGGGTGTGGTTTCTATTTTCTCTCTTTCCTACCTTACCACATTGTCCATCAAGTTCTAGCTGCTGGGTGACCTACTTTATTGTTTTCCCATGAAGTTTCATCCATTCATAAATACTTACAGAGGGACACCTGGGTGGCTCAGTTGGTTAAGCACCTGACTCTGGATTTTGGTTCAGGTCATGATCTCATGGTTAGTGAGTTCAAGCCCCACATCAGGCGCTGCGATGGCAGTACAGAGCCTGCTTGGGATTCTCTCTTTCTCCCTCTCTTTCTGTCCCTCCCCTGATTGCTCTCTCTCTCTCTCTCTAAAATGAATAAACTTAAACATAATTTAAAAATATATTTATGAAGGGAGTACCCTGTGCCAGGCATTTAGTACTAGAAATGTGTGCAGTAAACTAAAAGATGAGAAAAAATATGTTTGTGTTTTATATTTTAGCAGGGAGATAAACATGAAACAAAACAAAGGTATTATATAGCACATTAGATAGACAATGTTAGGCATTGTCTATGCATATCTATTAAGAAAATATAGCAGGAAAGGGGAATTTGAGAGCCTGGAGTGGATTGAAATGGGAAGAGTGGTAATTCTAAGTAGAGTAACCAGGGAAGGCCTCACTGAAAAGATGACAAGATGAAAGGGAGGTCTCCATGTAAATATCTGGGCAAGAGCTTTCCTACTAGAGGAAACAGCACATGCTCTGAGGTTGGCGCATGCCAGGAATATTCTAGAGGCAGCAAGGAGGTCAGAGGGGCTAGAGTAGAGTGACCAAGTGGAAGGAACTATAAGGTGAAGTTAAAGAAGAAAAGTACAGAATGGTAGATGGTGTGGACTTTATACAGCATTGTAAGTACTTTGGCTTTTACTCTTTGAAATAAGATGCCATTGGAAGGCTTTCACCAGAACAATAATATAATATGATGAATTTTAAAGGATCATTTTGGATTCTGTGTTGAAAATAGACTACAGGGGCAAAGGATAAAGCAGTGAGACTACTTAAAAGACCATTTTAGTATTCTTGGCAAAATGAAGGTGGCTTGAACCAGGAAGGTGACAGTGAAGGTGGTCAAATGCAGTGGGATTCTGAATATATTTTGAAGCTGGAGCTGACAGGGTTTGCATTAGATTTGATATGGGTATGAAAGAAAGTCAAGAATGGCTCCAAGAGTTTTTGTTCTGATCAGCTAGCAAGGTGGATTTGCCATTAATAGAGATAAGAAGACACAAAAACAGCTCTTAGAAGGGAGAGTCAGGAGTGTAGACATGTTACCTCTATTCAATATTTAGTAGGTATTAAGTGGACAATTTCTTAGTTGGAATTTGGAACCAGGGGAGGGGTCCAGCCTCAATAGATTGCATTAAGAGCTATAGATTGCATTAAGAGGATGGATGAGATCACTTAAGAAATATATGAATAGAGAAGATGTCTAAGGTCCCTCCTCTGGGGTATTCCAAGATTGCACATCATTCCATAGATGTGAGTTTGGAAGAAGATTGACATGAAAGCAAGATGAAGAAAGGAGGAAGAGGTGATCACTACTGTAAAATTTTGCTGACAGAATGAGAAGAAAATGAACATAACCAGTGTGTATGGCAATATGGGGGTCCTTGGTGGTCTTAGAAACAGCAATTTGGGTAAAATTGTTCTGGCCAAAGCTCAAGTGAAGTCAGTTTAAGAAAAAATGGCAAGAATATGAATATGGGCCCTTTGATTTTAAATGTTAGTGTCATTTAGAAGGTTCTTATTGACAAAAACAAAATCCATGCAGATAGCTCTTTTCTGGAGTGTTTTGGCTTACCCATCACTTTAAAGCACATTTGGGGGGCTCTCTTTCTATTTGATCATTATGCATGACCTCCAGAGCCAATTAGCAGTTTTGTCCTTAGGAAAATTCCTCTTTTTCTCGCACTGTGGAACTTCCCCTCAGTTTTCAGCAGCTGTCCTTCTCTGCTCAAATGGAAGAAATACCCATTTGTGCCATATAGAAAAGTAGGTGCTAGATAAAAGAGTAAGAATATCCGTATATTTCTACATTAGTGTTACTTGTATGGGATTCTTTTGTGGATAAAGCTTTTCTTCAGAACTGAAAACATCCTTAGCAAATGACAAAAATTAATGCTGGTTTTCTACTATAGAGAGAAAGTTACACATTTTGCACATGTTAAGTGAAAAAATTTGTGAGAGAAAAAAAGACTGGTTGAAAATTGACTTTCACGTATTTCCTGTGTGTGTAATGTGCATGCGCGCGCGCGCGCACACACACACAAATGTGTATATAAGTTTATTTTGAAATAACATCAGTTTTACTGAGAAGTGACAAGTCCAATACAAAGAAATTTTCTGAGAGTAAGGTGATACCAAGTTGCCACATCACCCCCAAATAGTTTAGTGTATATAATGCCGATTAACAAGGATATTCTTCCGCATTGCCACAGTACCACCATCAAAGTCAAGAAATTAACACTGATACATTACTACCATTTAATCCACAGAACCTATTGAAGTTTCACCCATTGTCTCAAAAGGATCCAGTTTAGGATAATGTGACATTGCAATGCTGTGATTCTTAAAGTTTCTGTGTGGCACAGTTCCTTAGTGTTTCCTTGCTTTTGTAACCCAGACACTGGTCAGCTATTTTGTAGACTGTTCTTCAGTTTAAGTATGTTTCCAGTTTCCTCAATATTAGATTTAGATTTTGCAATTGTGGTGTGAATATTACAGAAGGGATGTTATGTTTTTTGTACCCTGTTCCAGGATATTACATAGCCCGCTGCTTCACTTTATTTATCTCAGTACTGGTGATGGAACTTTGATCTGTTGGTTAAGGTTATGTTTGTTAGGTTTCTCCGTTGTAAAGTTACTCATTTCCCTTCATAATTTAATCACTATTTGTATGGAGATAATTTGAAACCATGCAAATATCTCATTTCTTATCAAACTTTCACTCCCCTTGTTTTAACATTTATTCATGTTTCTTGACTGAATTATTGTGATGGTTGACAAATGGTGATTTTTGAATTCTATCATTCATTCTGCATTTATTAATTGTAGTCTACTGTAAGAAAAAATCCTTCTATTCTCCCCATTTAATCACTTATTTATTTTTATTAGTATGAATTCATGGATTCGTGTTTTATCCAATGACTTATCATTTGCTAATATCATTACTTATTTTGATGCTTATTTTGTCCCAGATTTGCCAGTGGGAGCTTATTCTGGCTTCTGTGTATTTTTAGCATGTTCCTTAATTCACTGAGGAGTTTCTTACTTTCTGGCACAAGAAGGCACATGGCTGTACTTTTTTTGCCCTGGCTTTTTCTCCAAGTGTCTCTGTTTCTTTTTTTAAAGGATGGTATTTAGAAACCATCATCTGGGTGTTAGATGTGTTTATTGTTGCTGGAATGTCAGTGCTCCCAGGTTCTCCTGGTAGACAGTGTTAGGGAGTATATGCATACATAAATTTACACTTATTTTGTATTTTTATATCTGTTAATGAGTAATGAAAACCTTGAATTTACACTGATACTACAATTCTGATCCAATACCATGAAGTTCACTTCAGTGTTCTCCCTTTCCATAAAGAAATCATATGTATAGTGAGTATAGGTTCCCTATACTAATATGACCTCCCCTGTATGTAAAACTTCCCACCTCCATGCCTCAGTACCACTGCTTCCTAAATAGGTACCTTCCTTATCCTGCTCAGGTTCCAACTATGCTCCAGGCTTCTGCCCACCATCTCTCCCTCTTTCTAATCAACTTCCTAATCCCTTTTGGGCTCTAACACCACAGTACCATGTGTCATGCTGGGCCATTACAGTCTTATCACTCCCTCATCAACTCCTACCTTACTAGGAGAGAAGGAGGCAAGGAGAGAAAGACAAAATTTATTCATATATAGAATATATTCCATGATCTTTTTAAAAAAATTAAATTAAAATTAACTAATATACGTGCAGTAGTGATTTCAGAAGTAGAAGTCAGTGATTCATCACTTACCTGTAATACCTGGTGCACATCACAAGTGCCCACCTTAATACACATCACCCATCTCCCACCCACTTCCCTCCATGAACCCTCAGTTCTCTAATGTTAAGAGTCTTTCATGGTTTGTTTCTCTTTCTTCTCTCCTCCCTTTCATCCTGTTCATCTGTTTTTTTCTTAAATTCTACATATGCATGAAATCATATGATATTTCTCATTCTCTGATAGACTTATTTTGCTTACCGTAATATATTTTAGCTCCACCCACATTATTGCAAATGGCAGGATTTCATTCTTTTTGTTGGCTGAGTGATATTCCATTGTGTGTGTATGTGTGTGTGTGTGTGTGTGTGTACAGACACACACATAATCTTGCATCTTCTTTATCCATTCATCAGTCAATGGACAGCTGACAGAAGAATGAAAAGATGTCCAACATCACTCATCATCAGGGAAATACAAATCAAAACCATGATAAGATAGTACCTCACATCTGTCAGATTGGCTAAAATTAACAACACAAGAAACACCACAGGTGTTGGCGAGGCTGCAGAGAAAGGGGAATCCTCTTGCATTGCTGGCAGGAATGCAAACTGGTGCAGTCACTCTAGAGAACAGTATGGGGGTTCCTCAAAGTGCTAAAAATAGACCTATCCATGACATTTTAATGAACCGTTAACATTCTTAATTCTGAGTGTTCTCTTTTACTCTACAAAGATGACAAATTTAGGAAGCTGATGCAATTTTAACTCATGTCAATCATATGATTACATTTTCCATAGTAAATTCAGTAAGTGTAATCTCCTACAGATACATTTATTCATTCCCAGCTTCAAAGTCTGTTTTCAACTAACTTCGTGAAATACTTGGGTTTTCATCTTTGTGACAAAATAAAGATGTTGTTCATTTATCCCATTCAGTATAGAGTTTCACTCATGTTTCTGATACTTTTGAATGGTAGGGCTGTTGGAAAGCCATAGGTGTTTCTACATGAAGTCTATTATCTGAAGAGACAGTAACATTTCTCTCAATTTTAGAAATTGTGAAAAAAGTGCCACTCTTCCTTCTGGCTCCAATCCAAAAAACTAATATCTCTGTCCCTTGATAAATCAAAAGGAAGATCTGGGGATCAATGGCATTTTGGGTATGAATACGTATTTATTATTCTTTGTAATTTTTTATTGTTATTTCCAAGCATAGGTAATCTATTTGCTTTTCAAAAGAATCTTAGCATATGTTAATTCCACATATAATACAAAAATGACTCCTATAACAGAATATTTTTTAAGATAGGGATACAATTTTAAATATTTTAACTGAATTTACAATTTTTTTATTAATATCATATATAGTACATAATTTAATATGCCACATTACATGTTTTATATATAAATATATAAGAATATCATATATGCAATGGAAAATCAACAAAAAAAGGTGAGGAAATAGTTTAAATCAGGTATTTAAAAAAGGGAGAAGATGGCACAAAAACATACACTCAGATCAATGGAACAGAATAGAGAACTCAGAAATGGACCCACAAACATATAGCCAACTAATCTTGACATCTAATCCTGACAAAGCAGGAAGGAATATCCAATGGAATAAAGACCATCTCTTCAGCAAGTGGTGCTGGGAAAACTGGACAGCGACATGCAGAAGAATGAACCTGGACCACTTTCTTACACCATACACAAAAATAAACTCAAAATGGATGAAAGACCTCAATGTAAGACAGGAAGCCATCAAAATCCTCGAGGAGAAAGCAGGCAAAAACCTCTTTGATCTTGCCCGCAGCAACTTCTTACTCAACATGTCTCCAGAGGCAAGGGAAACCAAAGCAAAGATGAACTACTGGGACCTCATCAAAATAAAAAGCTTCTGCACAGAGAAGGAAACAATCAGCAAAACTAAAAGGCAACCAACAGAATGGGAGAAGATATTTGCAAATGACATATCAGATAAAGGGTTAGTATCCCAAATATATAAAGAACTTATCAAACTCAACACCCAAAAAACAAATCATCCAGTGAAGAAATGGGCAAAAGACATGAATAGACCCTTCTCCCAAGAAGACATCCAGATGGCCAACCGACACATGAAAAAATGCTCCACATCACTCATCATCAGGGAAATACAAATCAAAACCACAATGAGATACCACCTCACACCTGTCAGAATGGCTAACTTAACAACTCAGGCAGCAGCAGATATTGGTGAGGATGCGGAGAAAGAGTATCTCTTTTGCATCGCTGGTGGGAATGCAAGCTGGTGCAGCCACTCTGGAAAACAGTATGGAGGTTCCTCAAAAAATTAGAAATAAAACTACCCTATAACCCAGCAATTGCACTACTAGGTATTTATCCAAGGGATACAGGTATGCTGTTTCAAAGGGGCACATGCACCCCAATGTTTACAGCAGCACTATCAACAATAGCCAAAGTATGGAAAGAGCCCAAATGTCCATTGATGGATGAATGGATAAAAAAGATGTACATATATATAATGGAGTATTACTTGGAAATCAAAAAGAATGAAATCTTGCCATTTGCAACTATGTGGATGGAACTAGAGGGTATTATGCTAAGCGAAATTAGTCAGAGAAAGACAAATATCATATGACTTCACTCATATGAGGACTTTAAGACACAGAACAGATGAACATAAGGGAATGGAAGCAAAAATAATATTAAAACAGGGAGGGGGACAAAACATAAGAGACTCTTAAATATGGAGAACAAATTGAGGGTTACTGGAGGGGTTGTGGGAGGGAGGATGGGCTAAATGGATAAGGGGCACTAAGGAATCTACTCCTGAAATCATTGTTGCCCTATATGCTAACCAGTTTTGATGTAAATTAAAAAAAATTAAAAAAAGAAATGATATTAAAAAATAATTATGTTTAATGAAAGACTAAAAATAAAGGCAAATGCTAGATATAAAATAAAAATAATAAATAATAAAAAAATAAAAAAGGGAGAAGAGTTCAGGAGAGTTTAGCTGTTTAGTTTCTGTTGGAAAATCAGGTGATGGTTGGAGGCCAATGAGAATGAGAATTTAGTTGAGCAGTATGGAGAAAAGCCACATTCTGGGAGATAGGTCAAGGTGGGAGACATAAAGATTGAACCTGGTCCAGGTACTCCTCAAGCTTCAGGCAACAGTTCCAATGCCAGTTCTTACAGGTAGCCTCACCTGAGCCCCCTGCTGGCCATTGCTTCCTTAGCACCCTGCACTCTTTTTACCATATCACTTACTGGATCTTTATTTATTACCTTAATTCTGATTTTCCTGTAAGTATAGGGCAAGGACCATATCTTTACTCATAAAGCATATAACCCAGTGCTTGGCAGATGACAGGTGCTGAGTAAATTAATTTTAGCCTGAAAGCAAGAGAAGAATAGTTTGAGAGAGCAGCATGGTTATATATTCAACAATAATGAAATAACCCAGAAAAACGCTTGGTTAATTTCCTCCATAAGTTCTTCTAGATAAGATAAAAGGGAGAATGGATGGGAAAAAAGTTCCCAAATCAAGCAATGAACTTAAACAAACAAAACTTGAGAACTGCCAGGGGTATTGTAATAGTGTTGTATGATGACAGATGGTAGCTACACTTGTGAACACCACATTACATACAAACTTGCTGAATCACTATGTTGCACACCTGAAACTAATGTAACATTGTGTGTCACCTACTTAAAAGAGCACTGTGGAATCAGATCACGTTGGTTTGAATTCACACTACACTTCTTAGATCTGGGATCTTGTGTTCTAACTCGTGTAAACTTCAGTGTCCCCATCTTTAAAATGACGAACATAATGATCTAATGGCAAGACCGTCAGTAGGTTTAAATATGTGCAAAGCTTACATATATATAGAAAATTCTCAACAAATGCTCAGTGTTCTTAAGCCTGCCTCACTTTTCTAATCTCTGTTCTTCATTTGGTTTAAAATGATTGAATTTAGTAAAAGAAAGTAAGTCCTCCAAATGGTACTGATAAGCAGTACACAGAAGCTCATATTTTGGACTTCTTAGAAAGGGAGGTGTGAGGTGCTAGAGGAAAAGAACACGGTCTCGTCTTCCGGTTTATCTCATGTCTGGCACACACTGTGTACTAGATGTGGAATTTTGTCACCAAATAGACAATAAATATGAAAATATCCATCTTTTTATTTTTTTTTTAACTTCTGGCCTCTTTTTTTCGTAAGTGTGCTTTCATTCCATTTTTTTCAGAAAAATTAAACCAGAATTCAAGAGTGCAGTTCCTGATGAAAAATTGAGATTAGTATGAAATTACAAGTTTGAAGGACTTAAATCTGAAGTACTGAAATAAGCCAGCTACGAGGTGGTTGTTAGGTCTGCACTTTCGACATTGCTTGTCAGCTCTAGTTCTGATCTGTTACATAACCATGGTGCAATTACCCTATCTACCACCTAACCCTCACGGTCTCGCTTGATTATTAGAGAGCTCAGGTGTCATTTTTAAAAAATTGAAAAACAAATTGGTTTTGCATCTCGACCCTGCCACCACCAAAAGGCAGTCTGCATGCCTTTCGTTAGTAGAACTGTGTGTATAATTTACACATAAAGCTTTCATAGAGTTATCATCCTAGACACTATGCCTGGGGATAATGTGGAAATTATGTTCTTTTGTGTAACTGGGAAGGTCTCCAAGATGAGTGCCATTTCTTGGAACTGCAGAATTCTTTTCTCACATGAGCTACATGACAGAGGAGTGTTACACAGCTCACCCATGGATGCTGGCAGCCAAGTGACACCCAAACAGAGTTCCGAGTCTGCATTATGTAATTGGAAATCCCTGCAGTGCAATAACTTTTCAATGTGCACAATGATCTAAATTAATGTCTCACTTCTACTCAGGGAGAACTAGGCTGCCAACGATTTCATTTTTTTTTTTCTCCCTCTCAGTTGAGAGATACAATTTGTCTTAGAGGCAATTGCAATGGATGCTTCTGTGTGTCTGGTTTGCAAAATGAAGGTATGTTTTGTGCTATCCTTTTTGCTTTTCTGCTTAATCCTTTGATATGTGTGGGCTTCATTTCAGTGCTGTGTGTGTGTATGTGTGTGTATTTCTGCATTCAGTTGGTGTGTGGTACTATAAGGTGTCTTGACTATTGTGTGTCACTTTTATGTATTAGGTATGGTTGAATAGTGGCCAAAATATGGGAGGTACTTTTGCTAAGGCAGCAGCTAGTCTTTGGGGGAGATTCTAAAGATGATGCCATTGGTTATTTTAGAATTACTACTGTTAGTAGAGTCTGTTTCCTCTGACTCTTTTCCTTTCCGGGATGTGTTTGTCTGTCTTTCGGCTTCATTTCGAAGATATTGCTGGTCTTTGATCTAATTTTTCCTAAGTGATTGCTAATCAGTGGCATTTTCACACTAAAAAGAGTATTTCAATGGACCTTATTTCTTTTGGTTCATTCTCAGGCCATGTTTTACCGAAATACAGGACAAGGCTTTCACCAAAGGGAGGTGGTTCTGATTATTTAGAAATTGGCATTTCTAAATGGCATACCCACCATTAGCCTTTCAAGAGAACGTTTCAAGAGAAAAATGTCTTTACATGAAAAACAGGCCTGTGCAATCAAAGAGAAGAATACATGCATTATGGAAAACAAAGCTCTTGCTCTATCACTTATAAGCACATCCAGCCCAACTGCCCTAATCTAAGCTTTCACATTCTCTTTCTTGAACGCCAGCAGCAGTCACCTAACTGTTTTCTCCACAACCACTCTGATCCCCGCTAAACTGATTATACACATAATTCATATTGGATCCTGTCAACCTCTTCCTCTTCTCAAAACCACTCACGTACCCAGGCTTAACATTCTTCAGTGGTTTTCCTTTGCGGGTAGGATAAGAAAACAGTCTTACCCATGCTTTCAGGGTGTGGCTCAGTCCACCAGCCTCATCGATGCCCTCCTGGCTGCTGCTTCTCTGAGGTTCAGTCTCACTGGCCTTCCCTTTTGCCTGAAAGGGGCCAAGTTCCTTCCTACCGGTACCCAGATTGTAAATCTTGTAACACAGTAGCTTATACTTCTACACTTCTTATCCTGTTAAGTCCACTCTTTCTTCAGATATTAACTCAATTTTCACTTCCTCAGGGAAGCTTTCCCCATTGACATAATTTGTTCATTTCCTTTTAATGACCTACTCCCATTAGGGCTAGATTTTCCTCCTGTATAGTAGTTTTTACAGTTGTAATTTTATATTCATTTTGTGGAGTGATTGTGATTAATATCCATCTTTTTAAAAAAAAATGTTTATTTTGAGAGCGTGAGAGCACGAGCAAGGGAGGGGCAGAGAGATTGGGAGAGAGAGAGAATCCCAAGGAGGCTCTACACTGACCAGGGCACAGGGCCTGTTGTGGGGTTCAGACTCATGGAACTGTGAGATCACGACCTGAGCTAAAATCAAAAGTCAGACGCACAACTGACTGAGCCATCCAGGGGCCCCATGTCAATCTTTCTTAAAATAGGAAAGCAGAGGTATTTTTGCTTGACTTTGTATCCCACCACCAAATACAATACCTAGAATGTCATAGGGGGCTCCATAAATACCTTTTTATTTATTTATTTATTTTTTTTAATAAATGAAGAGGGGGCACCTGGGTGGCTCAGTCAGTTGAGTGTTCGACTTTGGCTCAGGTCATGATCTCGTGGGTTTGAGCCCTATATCAGGCTCTCTGCTGACAGCTCAGAGCCTGGAGCCTGCTTCAGATTCTGTGTCTGCCTCTCTCTCTGCCCCTCCCCCGCTCATGCTCTCTCTTGCTCTCAAAAATAAACATAAAAAAAATAAATGAAGAAATAAAAACTACAAGGCAAGAATTTGAAAAAAAAAAAACTTTACTAAGTCTATTGTAATCATTTAAGATTAGAAAATACAGGGGCGCCTGGGTGGCTCCGTCGGTTAAGCGTCCGACTTCAGCTCAGGTCATGATCTCACACTCCGTGAGTTCGAGCCCGGCGTCGGGCTCTGTGCTGACAGCTCAGAGCCTGGAGCCTGTTTCAGATTCTGTGTCTCCCTCTCTCTCTGCCCCTCCCCTGTTCATGCTTTGTCTCTCTCTGTCTCAAAAATAAATAAACGTTAAAAAAAAAATTTAAAGATTAGAAAATACAGTTGTTAAGCTATTAGAGTGTATTAGAACTTTTTTTGGTGAGTTGATCTTGGTTATCAAGTTCACTAGCTACACTTGAAAGCAAGATCGCTTAGATTTCATCTGAATGGACTTTATAGGGCAAGTGCCCCAACTCATGAAAGAAAGTGAATCTGGGTTGCATTCCTATCTCCTTGGTGTTTATAAATAGAATTTGGAAAGTGGTCGGCATGTCTGAAATGCCCATATGAGGAAATATATAATCATATTGAAACAGCAGACATGTTTTAGTTCTTACTATGTGACAGACAATGTGCTAAGCTCTAAACCTTTGATCACTCATTTATATCCCTAAGTCTTCTGAGGTCTTGGTACGACTGTTAACTGCTTTTTGTAACTGAAGAAACAGAAACACATTATGTACCCATGCTCACAAAATTAGCGGACTTTGGGAGGTTTGTAGGATTCAAGACCCCAGCTCCCATACTGCCTTATTAAATGTAACATTATTGCGGCATCTGGGTGGCTCAGTCGGTTAAGCCTATGACGGTGGCTCAGGTCATGATCTCATGGTTTGTGAGTTTGAGCCCCGCTTTGGGCTCTGTGCTGACACCTGAGAGCCTGTAGCCTGCTTCAGATTCTGTGTCTCCCTCTCTCTCTCCCTCTCTCTCTGCCCTTCCCCTGCTTGTGCTCTCTCTCTTGCTCTCTCAAAAATAAATAAACATTAAAAAAAAATAACGCTATTAACATCTATGTGTTCCGTCTAGCAAGTAGGAGATGAACATTTTGTGTTTTGCCTGAGAAGCAGGAGTAGGAGATGTAAATGAATCTTTAAGAATAGGTACAGATGTTTTGCTGCCCCCCCAGTATAAATAGCATCTGTATTATATTTTTAAAAACATATGAAATAAAAATTAAAATGATAGCCTATTTTATTCTTGCTACTCACTTTTACAATGTTTTGTATTGTTTGAATTTGTATGCTACAATCTTAGCATGGTCTTTCGCATTAAAATTCAGGTATTATTAGTCATAGTGCTATCTTACATTTATGTGGCATTTTACAGTATATTAGGTATTTTCATTTAGATGCTGAATTTAATTTTCCCCAATACCACCTAAAACAGGAATGGTGATCTCCATTGTAAAGATGTGACGGTGAGAATTCGGCTGTCAAGCGTAGAGTGGATGGCTAGGTCAGGAGAGGTCAGGGCTGGCCTCCACATCTTCTGACCCCAAGAGCCACAGGCAGTGTTATCATAGAGCCTTTCACGTACCTGCCCCCAAATCCCAGGATTATCTGCTCCTGTGATAGGTGTCTTTATCAACAGGACCTGAGTGCTGTTCAACATACACTGAAATTCTTTGCTGCGTTGTGTTCTCTTTTGTTTCATCTATCTGTAAAATTTAAGTGAAATTCATTAGACATGATTTGTTTTATGGAAAAGAGAAAAACTAAAGTGTTTTATTTTTTATTTAAAAAGTTTACCTGTCAAGTTATACACATACACATATTTACGTTATATATACTTTATATGTAAGCGTTAGTAATTATTTTATGACTGCAACAGAAGTGTGATGGATAGTGTTTTCCTTAGACCTCAGTAGTATCATGATATCTAGTAAAAAAAATGGTCTCGGGGCATCTGGGTGGCTCAGTCAGTTGAGCATCCGACTTCAGCTCAGGTCATGATCTCACAGTTAGTGAGTTCGAGTCCTGTGTTGGGCTCTGTGCTGACAGCTCAGAGCCTGGAGTCTGCTTCGGATTCTGGGTCTCCCTCTCTCTCTCTGACCCTCTCCCACTGGTGCTTTCTCTCTCTCGAAATTAATAAACATTAAAAAAATTTTTTTAAATGGTCTTAAACTAAGCTTGGCCCTACTGGGAAAAACAACACAAAATGTTTAAATATATGGTAAAACAATTAAAATGGCATTTTTGTGATAGGTCATATTATCAAGGCACAAATGGTGACATTTTTTAATGTCATAATTATTGTCTTTAATTTTCTGAAAGTCTAGTTTTGAAAAGCTTCCTTTTTTATCTTGCTCTGTTTATACCAAAAGTTTAAAAATTTCTTCAGTATAACATTAGCACAAGAAATTAGTGACAACAGTGTAGCCTGCCTGAACTCAAGACCTCTAAAGGTTTACACTGAAGACCTTAGAGGGTGCAATGAAATTCTACCAGCATATACCAAAGGGCAGTGCAAATAAACTCAGAACAGACTTCTTCAAGGTTGTTTTTTTCTTATTTGAATAGCCCAAAGTATAATGTGATTTAGATTTCCCATCAAGTTTTGATTCATTTCTGTAGTGTATTATATTGCTATGCTACCACATTGCCTCCCATTGTGGCTAGGAAGATGGGATTTTTACGAGCAGGCAGAAATAGAATAAAGAAACAATTCAATATTTTTTCCATTCATGCATCCCTAGATGTAAACTGACAAGGTCAGCCAGGAGTTGTATCAGTAGTTACAATTGGTTATCTAAAATCAAAATTACAGGACACGATGTTCTTAAGTCCCAGTTGAAAGCTCAAATGTTGCAATCGATGTTTGTTTCATTTTGCAAAATACTGCAGTTCCTTTTTAACAGTTTTGATCTTTATAAAGAAATTTCACTAGAGACCTAGACAACAGCATGTTGTTGGCCTCCTTCCTCAATGGAGCGGTAAACTTTATTATGTATCAAACTGTCCACAACTGTGGCAAGCCTTTGCTCTTTGGGGAAGGAGAAAACCCAGATGCTGAGAAGACACACAGCATATAATGGCAGTGAACATGAGCTCAGAAGACCTGGGATGGGTCCTAGGCCTGCCAGTTGCTAGCCTTGAAATAGGCTCTCCCCTCCCCACCACCTCCCCCCCCCCCCCGAAGTACAGTTAATGATGCCAAGCCTACCTAATTCCCAGAGATGATGGGGCCATGAGGTTCTGTAAGCGATAGTTCTGTGAAGCTTTATGCCAATATCAGATGGTATCTCCATCATTATTATTCTTTACACAGGACTGACAAATTAACAATTCTTTTTTTCTTGTTTCCTAATATCAGAGGGGATGGTTACTCAGCTGTAAAGCGAATGTTTCAGGAAGTATAGATCTGGAAAAAACAGATAACAGCACATAAGTTTGGTCAGATCAGCGATGTTGTGATGGTATTTATGTACTTCCTCGCTATCTTTGTTTTTATCTCCACCCCTTTGTAGTGCTTTAGATAGCAGAGGCTTTGAGAATCGATATCCCGATTATATTACTGAAGGTCAAGGTAAGCTTTATATACTGATGGTGGCAATTAGTTGTTGGCCATGGCTGATTTCCTCATCATATCTCTCAGAAACTGTCAAGGGTATTTACGATTTTGCTGATCATCAGATATGGATACCCAAATGCCTTGTGGTGGTCTGATTCTATTGCTATCATTATTAACACAAAATGTTAACATAACTCTTTTTGAGTTAGAAAACGTAAAAGCCAACCTCATTGAGGGCTGGTAGTGGTGGTGGAATAAACTAGTAACAAGAGGCATCTAATTTTGCTTTTTTTTGCTCTTAAAACTCACTTGGTATCATAGTTAAGAACACACTTGGTCTATATTTCTTATCTCCACACACGGATCAAGACCCCTTGCATTCTTTTCCTTTTTCTTTTCTTTTTTTTTTTTTTTAAGATTGACATATTTTTCGAGTACATAATGCATTCAAATGATTCGAAAATCATGAAGTATACAATACACAGGAAAAGTCATGCTTGGTTTCCTGCCTACATGCTTAATTCACACACATCCTTCCCCGCCATGGATATGAACAAGGTAACCCAGGTATAAGTTTCTTGTGTACATTCACAGAAATAATTTTTTATGCTTATAACCCCATGCAAATATATAAATATACATTGTTTTTCTTAAACACACAGTGTCTTAATACACAGAGTTTGGCACCCTTATTTTTACTTAATAACGCATGCTTACTTTTTGAGGTAGTTCTCACTGCTGTGATTATGTGTATGAAATTATCCCTTTGAAGGGCTAGACCTCAGGATATACTTCTATAATTTTTTATAGTTTTCCTCAGTGAATTTGGGAAAAGCAAAGTAACTGGTTCTTCCAGAAGCTGAGCAAAAAACTGAAAAGAGACATTGTCTTGATGTTTTAAGGATGGTGTTTATATCCTTTGGTTATGGTATATGGTGTTTGAATCTCTTGGACATCCATTAAGTGTCTTTCCTATTTTCTAAAGAAAATGATATGTACGAATATGTTTATATCTCCTCCAACTCAACACAATGTAGGTGTAGTAATCTGATGTTCAAAAAAAAAAAAAAATCACAAAGATCTAATCAAATTTGCCTATAAGCTATATCTAAGAAAAGTCCGGGGCAAAGTTGAGCTTGAATACCTAGGCATAGCCTGCTTAGAACAGAACCTTCTCTGTTCTAAGTATGTGTTCTGTGAAGAGAAATCATAAGGTTTCTCTATACTGGTCCTAATGTACCCAGCACATTAGCACATGTTTTCAGCAGAGTTTTGCATAGTTTCCTTTCACTAAGTACAAAAATTTAAAGTTTAAATACAGTTTATAAAATTCAGAATTTTTAATCCTAACATTAAAAGTATATTATAATTAAATTATTTAATATTTTTGAAATACTTAATCTGCTAGAAAAATCACATATTGGTCCTGAATACTCTTTCAGATGGTTTTTAGTTATGTAAATTATTTCTCTCCTGACTGTGTAATTACATGATGGACTGGTTTCTAGGGTATCATATACTTAATGTGAGTTTCTAAAAATGCTTTAATCATATAATTGCTAGTTTATCAAGTAGAAAATATAGGTCTGAGAACACTATCATTATGTCATTATTCTCTACAAAAGACTGTGAAACACACTGAAGAGGCCATTATGAGGCAAATAACAGTTTTCTGTCGTGTCTAAATTTGCAAGGATTAAAAAAAAAAAAAAAAACAGCGAAGGAAATGTCTAAAGGTAAAGAGTTTAAAATCTACCAGGCAATTTATCTTGGGTCTCTCTCTCTGGAAAATCAGTGCAGACAAAGTAAGTGAATTGGTAATACTTAGGTCAGGAAAGCTAGTAGATTATCTAATGCCAGGAGTGACGCTAATATTTAATAATTGATTCACTAAATTCCATGTGGAAAGTCTAAAGGAAATTAAATAAACCTGAGACTTAGCGTTTGCGTTAGAATCTAGCTGCACTCTTCTTGTGCTTGTTTTATGAAGTGTACCATGTTCAAGTGGGATTGCAATAGATAATGATTTATATTCATTGGGTTTATACCCAGGAGGAAACCAGACTTGTAATCTGGAATGGCTAAGTGGTTAAATTCAAATCTAATTTTATAGAACTCAAAGATTAAAAAAAAAATTCTTTTTTGACTCAGGAGGCGTCATGGGTCAGAAAATTTATTTTCAGCAAAGTCTAGTAAAGTCTAAAGTAAAATACTCCATTGGTGGGTTTAGTATGAGAAGGCAAGACCCTTAAAAAGTCTCTCTCTTTCTGTCGATGTGTATTTGTTACATGCACACGCAAATATACACACAGACACATACATATACACATTTCCTTGCTCTCCCACTTAAAATGGTGACAGCTAGGGCTCTGAGCAAGAGGAAAACCAAAGCCAGGATGTTAGCTTTATAAGTAAACGGGGAAGGTTGAAGTGATGCTGTAACCTGAAAATCGGATGGTTATTCTGTTAGTGTTGATTCTGCTGTTGAATCTGCTTCATGATTAATACAACCAGTTGATTTGTATTTTCATGCAATAAAAGCATTTTTTCTCCCACAATCATGTTTTCTTTTTTTTTTTTTTTTTGAGAGAGAGAGAGAGAGAGAGAGGGCACAAGTGAGTGAGGGGCAGAAAGAGAGAGAGAGAGAGAAGCGGGGCTCATGTTTTATCCCAAGCGGAGCTCCAGATCAGGAACCATGAGATCATGATCTTGGCCACAGGGGGATGCTTAACTGACTGAGCCATTCAGGTGCCCTACAGTCATGGTTTTAAAAAGATTGTTAAATCACGGTTACATTTTGCTGTTTAATCTTTTGCTTTCCCTTCATCTGTTAAAAAGCAACAAAAACTAATATTTTTTAAAATGATGAGTTTTAAAAGATCATAGGTTGCTGAACTGATTGAAAACTGATTCATTGCTAATCATTCTGGTCTTTCAAGGAAACCTGAAACTTGACTAGGTATTTTGGTGATTCTATGCTTATGCCACTAGCTAGCATGGAGCAGCCCTGGAGTCAGAATGTGTTGACCCAGAATGTGTCAGAATGTGTGGGTTTGAATCCTGGCCCTGCCACTTACGTCTCCGTGACTGACCAAATTTCGTTGCCTCTCTGTACTTCTGTTTCCCTTTTTGTAGAACTGAGATGGTAATAATAAGTACTTCATAGAAGATTAAAGGCCATTCTCTGTGCCGCCCTTTTAACTCAGTGTGGGGCATGTGGTCCACAATGAGTGAATGTTAGCTCTTGGTTTTCCTCCTGATAACCCCTCCTGTTCTCCAGGTTTGTGGCTCTCTCCCTCCTGTACCTTCTTCACATGTCTATGATTACCTTTTTCAACAAAATAGTCAATACTCAAGCTAGAATCAGAATTTGTTTAAAAAGTGCCTCTGCCACTTAATAGCTAGCTGGGCAATCTTAAGAAAGTTTCCTTAATTTTTGAGCCTAATTTTTCTCATTTGTAGGACTCTCTTTTCTTGAGTGGATCAAATGACATTTTAAATGTGAAAATACATTAAAACCTGAAAATTAGTAGAGATTATGGTTAGAAATGTGAGCTATAGAAAGACAGAGATACTGTCTTTGTTTATTTCTTTTTTGGAACAGAAGTAATTTTCCTATTTGAACAGATCTTTATTTTGGAAAAATGGAAAATCCAGAAAATCGAGAAGAAGAAAAAAAGCCTATATTTCGTCCACTTAAAGAGAGATACTATTAACATCTCGATGTCATCATTTAAGTTTTACTGGAAGTACATTTTGATATCCATTATGTCTTACTTTAATGTTTGCGTATTGCTAGTGTACCAACAAGACATGTTTCTTTAAGTCACTGTTGTCAGTTTCTTTGTAGAGTAAATAGACTTACTCTGTATGTACAAGGCAAAGTTTTTCCTGGTTTATTTGTATATTTTGTGTGTCTTGTAGCATAACATATGCACAGTCTTTACTTTGCGCTTTGGGAGGTGAAAAGTTTTAGATGCTAAAAACTGTCACAAGAAGTCATTTTTAGCTTTACTTTAATCATAAAATCAAGTACCTTTTTACTCTGCTGCATTATAAACAACCAAAATGTTCTGCCCATAGGTATATTTGTTGGTATGTCCTAACTGCAGCAAAATTTGTTATGAAAATTTGAGGTGGAGGAAAGGAAGTTGATGAAACCCTCAGCTTCAAGAATGCAGAAATTTGAAACACCCATGGACTAGCATAATCTGAAACCAATAATCAGTAAAGCTACTGTATAGACCGATATTAATTTTGAATCTACAGATGGTCAAAATGGGTGCAGATGCACATACTTTGAAATAATTTAAGTTGGTTAAATCATAGTTCATTATCAAAATGTCATAGCATGTACAACTAGTTAAGGATAATTAAAAAAAACACATAAATTGTAGTATAATTTTTGCCAACCACTTCACTCCATTACCAAGTAACCAAAATACTGTATGAGAACGTAGAGAGAAAAAAATAAGAAAAAACCCAGACAATGTTTGATAAGGTACCAAAAAAAACCAAAAAAAAAAAAACAAAAAAAAAACCTTCAAAGAAGCAGGATTATAGACATGTAAAAACAAAAAAAAACAAAACAAAACAAAACAACAACAACAAATAACGCAAAAAACCCTACACAGTTAAAAGAGGTCCTTAGTTAAAGAGAAGGCTGGAAGACCAGATTTGAGGCAGCAGCTCCATAGACATGAATATCAGTGAAGTTTGTCAGAACTTAATTTGGGTGGTCACATGAGCTTACTGTGAATACACTTAACGTTTTCATTTGCGAAATATCAGTTGCTATGTGCTGGAACATCCGCTAGGACCTTGAGATGTAAAAACAAAAGACAAAGTTTTTGCCCTCCAGCTAACAGTGTAATGATGAAGACAGGTACATAGATAATTAAAACGTAATGGGGCAAAAGCAGTGATGGTGTTGGGCGCAGGTTATTATGACATCCAAGGGAAAGTCAGTGTAGGAGGTAGGGGAGGGGATGACAGTTTCAGGGAAGGATTCCTGGGGAGGTGACATGGAATTGTGCGACTGTGGGGGCAATAGGCAGAGTGGAGGGTGAGAGAGGTATAAACCAAGCCCTGGAAGTGACAGACTGCAGACTGCTTGCTTGTGTTAGTGCTGTGCTGTGAATGCAAAATCTCTGAGATGGGAAGACCGGACGGGTCAGCCGGGAGTAGACACTGTGCAGGAGAACGGTGGCTATGTGAAGATGCTGGGACTTTATTCTGGAGGGGGAGGGAAAGTCATTTTAGAGTTTTAAACCTGCAACTTACATTTTTAAATTTGTATTTATTTATTTATTTTGAGAGAGAATGAGTGAGTGGGAGAGGGGCAGAGAGAGAATCCCAAGCAGGCTCCACACTGTCCGCGTAGAGCGGGGGGCTTGAACCCACCAACCGTGAAATCATGACCTGAGCTGAAGTCAAGAGTTGGATGTTCAATGGACTGAGCCACCCAGGTGCCCCCAAACCTGCACCTTATGTCTTAGAGAGGTTATCCTGCTATCTCTGTAGAGGGTGGAATTGAGGGACATGATACATGAAACGGAGAGAATGCTTATTTTCTAGGGCAATCTAGAATCTCCTCATGGAAAATCTTCAGAAAATTAAAAGCAGAGTCTAAAACTAGTCTTGTCCTTTTTGTATGATAAATTTTTCCTTCCCTGTAGATAGAGAAACTTATGGTGGGCAGGGCAGGGAGAGGGGAAAAGAGTAGTAGGGGAAGTAATGAGGCTTTGCTCCCAGCCTTCACCCGCAATCAAGGAAAAATGGACACTGCGTTCCTTGGGGGCCACAGAGGTGAAAACAATTACCGCTGGAGCTTTTTTAGAGGCAAAATTTTGATTTGGGTAACTTACTTAGAGGTCACTAATTTAATTGATATGGTAATCCAGTCTTTACTTTTTATCATTTATGTTTCCAGTATCTATAGTGAAGAGCTAGAAAGGATAAATGTACAGAGTGGTAAAATTAAGGTAGAAGAGTGTAAGATAATAAACACTTTTTTTTTTCACTGCCCAAAAAGAATCGTAAACTATCCTATTGGCAAAAAAAAAAAAAAAAAAAAAAAAAGTGGTTGCATTAAGAGCAAGTATGAATCCTGTTACTAACAGTTCTCTTGATTATAAACAAACCAATTTATGCAGAGCCCTCACTTACATGAGATAAAAATATAAAATTCTGTATCTTTCTCATTACCCATTTCAATGGTCATGACAAAGTCTCCTCCTCCTCTCTCTTCCCCTCTCCCCATTATTCCTCTGGTTTTGTGCGGGCACAGACAGCCTCCACATACATCAGTGGTTGGGAGCTGGCTTTAAAAAAACCAAGAACTGACTAATGATGAACAGTTATTTTACCGCATAAAGCACTGCCACTAGTGTCCATTGCAGATTAGTGGCGGTGATGTTGTTTTATTGAGTATTGGAGTAAAGAAGGCAGAGGGAAATGTTCAAGTTTATATATGATACAGTCTTTTCTGGCCAGTAAAATCTGAGAGAAGAAAAAACCGCAGGCTCTGAGAGTGAGCAGAAAATGGCCACTAACTTTGATACAGACAAGGGTAAGTCTGTCTTTACGGAGAATAATTAGAACTTTATTTCAGAACTAATGGACAACTTATAGATGATTTTTTTTTTTCAAAAAAATTGGCTCAATGTTCTTTCATGACCAAAAGGAAATCCTGGAAGTTAGTAGAAAACCTCTTTGAGGTCAACCAAAATACTTTTATGAAGTTATTTTAAAAATGGAGTTTCAAAAACTACATGATGGCGCGCCTGGGTGGCGCAGTCGGTTAAGCGTCCAACTTCAGCCAGGTCACGATCTCACAGTCCGTGAGTTCGAGCCCTGAGTCAGGGTCTGGGCTGATGGCTCAGAGCCTGGAGCTACTTCCGATTCTGTGTCTCCCTCTCTCTCTGCCCCTCCCCCGTTCATACTCTGTCTCTCTATGTCCCAAAAATAAATAAACGTTGAAAAAAAAATTTTTTTTAAAAAACAAAAACTACATGATAAGCTATATTTTGGAGGTTTTGCATCAGGAAAGCCAGTGAATTGCAGAGAATGAGGGGTCACTTCTTACAGCTCCAAGCAAGAAGCTCGAAGACATGTAAAGAAATTAGTAAAGATTGGAAAGGTCTAAATATTGGTGGTTCAAATTGAAACTATACATACATTGCTTAAATGTTTAGGTAAATTTATAATGGTACATTGTGGTTAGATTATTTAAGGAATCCAGGACAACAAAACCTTCCTGTATAATGGATACAGACTTATAGTTTAGGAGTCAGAATGAATTGTACTAGAGTTTGAGCAAGTGACTTAAACTGAATTAGAATCTTTTTTTTTTCTTGTAAAGTGAAAATAATGAATTGTGCCCTTCTCATAGGGTGAAGATTTAATAAAATATGTAAAGCTGAGGTCAGTGGCTTGTACTTAACATTTAACTATAACCTTAGCACATAGTAGGTACTTTACAGAATTGTAGCGGCCATTGTTACTTCATTATTCTTATGTAATGTACCCCTGTGCAAAGGTGAGACAGGCACCTGAGCTAAATGGGCCACAGGTCAGGTTCAATAAACCATTTCTTAGGTATGCTCTTAAATGAGTCAGGGCAGACTAACGAATGTAATGAATTACTCCCAAATCTGAGTGGTTTAAGACAGCAAAGGTGGATTACTCAAGTTAGAGCAGAGTGTGGATGGCATGGTCTGGGAGTAGAAGAAGCTCTATTTTATGTAGTTATTTGAGGACATAATTCCTTTTGTCTAATGGCTCTACCATCCCCAAGGGCTTTGGAGTCCCCTTCTGGGACCTTGGCGTTGAAACAGCTGGTAAGGGAAGAAAGAAAAATGGAAAGTGTTCTGGGCCAGCCCCAGAGGCTCTGTGCATTACTTCTGCCCATGGTTCATCACCTGGAACTTTAAATACATTGCCTGCTGTAACTGAATTGGAGGCTGGGAAAGGTGGTCTGGCTGTGGGCCCAGAAGGGAGAGAAAATATCTGTCACAGGTTTCTTCCTGAACTTTCGTTTCATGTCAACCAGGATAGAAAGTGGAAAGAAGAAATTGCTACAGTGTATTACGACATGCTCAAAATATGAAGCAAAGGGTTAACTGATTATATTAAGTGATAAAAATCCTAATCACTAACCTTGCATTCAATTAGAATAACATAGAATAAACTTCTCAGTTTATAAAATACAGTCATATCCTTTAGGGGGGGTAAGGTGCCATAATGAAAAGAACACGGTCTTTGAGGTAACACAGGCTTGGATTTAATTTGTGGCTCCCACACCTACCACCTGTGTGAGCTGAGGCTGATTAGTTACCTCTTTATAGTTTTAGTTCTCATCAGAAAAATGAAACGAATAATCCTTTCCTTGAGAATTATGAGGGTTAAATGAATTATAATTTTAAAGCATCTACCTTAGTACCTACTCTGTTTTTAAAAAAAATAGTGATTATCATTTGACTGACTTACTCAATGCTTTTAAGATTTTAATAGCCCCAAGAAACTTAGACTCAGGCAAGATAAATGATTTGTTCAAGTTTAGCCAGAACTAAACTGACTTTTTCTGATTCCAAATCCCACGATCTTTATTTCACAAAGAATACATATCATAAATGTTTTAATTAACACAGAATAAAAGAATGTCAAGGCAAACACCTAAAATCTATATGAAAATGTGTCTAACTGTGGCTTACTTTAAAAATTAAGGCAAATCTAAACTGAAGAAAAGAAAGCATTAAAAAATTTCAGGTATTTACCCATCTTTTAAAATTCTATGTCCCACACTCCTTCCAGATGACAAGTTAATTTGTGTCTTCCCACTCAGACACACTTTCTACCTCTTGGGAATGAAATGCATAGTGAGATTCTTTGTAGTTCAACTGTAAGTCAAAGAGAGCCGATTTCTAGGAGTATCAAAACTGCTCAGCTGGAAACTCCAAGCTATCCTTAGTCAGTAACCCAGCGTAGATGTCTTTATAGATGTCTTATAGCCTTTCAAAGACAACTATTAGTATCATTATGGAAATTACATTATTTCTGACCAGGCAGTATCTTTAAGGCCCCATGATTCTTAGTCTGGTTGGTGAGAGTTTTTTTTTTTTTTTTTTTTTAGGCATCACAGCTGTAAACATGCACTTAATTTATTCTACACCCTGTTTTACACTTTTTTTTTTCTGCGAGCATTTTAAGTTATATTCACACCTATTCGTAAACTAATGCCTGCATAACTTCTCAGGCTTGCCCTTGTAGTTACTTTGTCTACATTTTTCTCACCCACTTCTAACTTGGCTTCACACTTTTTTTTTTCTTAAATACTAGAGCTCATTAGTTTTAGCTGCTTTATACGCTGCCCATATCACTTCTTTTATGTGCAGTGAAATAGCCTGCCCTACCAAAAAGCAAAGTAGAAAATATTTCTGTTTGAAATCATTGCTGTATATACCATACTATTAAGAAATGGTAAAGATAAGATAAAGAGCTTATTTTTGGCAAGTTAAGATCTCAGCGCAAAACAAAAAACAAAAAAAAAAGCAAAAACAAAACCAAGCACCAGCTTATCCAGTAAAAGTTTCAGATTGTCAGTTTTACATTTTAAATCTGCTTTGCTGTCACAGAAAACGGAGACATATATGTGGATATCCACGCTGGTGCATGCGTATAAAAAAAACAAATGATCATTTAAAGCTGATCTTAGTCCTTTGAAATTTTGTTCTTGAATAAAAAATAGCCTTCAGTCTCCTTTATTTGAATATTATGTTTCATTACACTATGTACTTTTATCTGGCAGAAACAAGTTTATCCAGCCCAAATCTACTGATGTAGATTGAAAATGAGTTAAAGGGACCACAAAGGAAATGTATGCTGTTATTTCTAAACCAAATGCCTAAAATATGAGTGTTAGGGCCATTTATTAAATCTTTATCTTTACCACACAAGCACAGGAAAATTCAAGCTGTGTTTATTACGCATCTAGGGTTACTTTAAAAGTACTTAACCAATATAGCACAGGAAACAACTAATCATGGCAGACACATGTTCATTTGCTATATACTCTTCTGGTGGATACTGTTAGATCTTTGTCAACATGAAGAAAAACAGCAACACGTTTGCCAGCAGGTTATTTTCTTTCTACGTCACCAAACCATAGCTTCACATGATCTTCAGTAGAATGACTAGTTTTACAAATAAAGTCTTATTCATTGTAATGAATACAAGCTGCTTTAACAAAAACTATTGCCACATCCACTCCTGGCTGAAAGTCATAATTCTTTTAGAGTGGCATAATTTATGGGGCCATTACTAGACTGGCTTGTGTGAAGAGGCAATCATAATTTGAGAGCTATAAAGGTCTGGAACAGGGATGTTTTCAAAGTATGAGATAGGACTAAAATGTACTGACTCCTGTTCAGTTATATCTGCAGAACACCTTGGTTCTCATGACTTTATACTTATAGATTACAAATTTTTTGGAACCCTGATGCTATAATCACATACGTATTGCATATATAATGTATGTATTGAATTACATATATTATTTTTTAAATGGTTTTTTAAAGTTTGAGAGAGAGAGAGAGCGAGAGAGAGAGAGAGAGAGAGAGAGAGAGAGCGAGCACGAGTGGGGTGGGGGCAGAGAGAGAGAGAGAGAGAGAGAGAGAATCCCAAACAGGCTCCAAGCATCTGATGCAGGGCTCGAACCCACGAACCGTGAGATCATGACCTGAGCTGAAACAAAGAGTCAGATGCTTAACCAACTGAGCCACCCAGGCGCCCCATGAATTAGATATATATATGTATTTTTAAAATTTTTAAAATATCTTTATTTATCTTTGAGAGACAGAGCACAAGCAGGGGCAAACAGAGAGAGAGGGAGACATAGAATCTGACTCAGGCTCCAGGCTCCGAGCTGTCAGCACAGAGCCTGATGTGGGGCTGAACTCACAAACAGTGAGATCATGATCTGAGCCGAAGTCAGACGCCCAACCGACTGAGCCACCCAGGCACCCCGAATTAGATATATTTTATATGATTTTCTAATACATATTCATACTATTTACACTATAACATACATAATTATACATTATATGTTATTTAAGTATAATATATAAAAAACATATACTTACAATGTATAATTATAATGTGTAATTATGTAAACATATATAGTTATGTAGTTTTGTGACATACATACACGTAATTCAAACACATTCGATTAAGAGAGAGATGATAGGAGGACAGTGTAGCATAAGTAATAGAATCTACTCCCCTTGATGTTTCAGATCTTAGGTCTGCCCCTTACTCACTAACACAAGTTAAATATGCTTTGTTTTTTTCAACTTCAAATGGGAAAAATAATACCATCTTACCATTGTGAGTATGAGGTCAGGGAATGCATACAAAAACTTATTGGCATAGCTGGTATTGGGTAAGCATAAAATACATTGTCAGTAGAAAAGAAAAGGAGAGAGGGGGCATTCAGAGCAGCAAGACTCAGCTTTACGAGTATTCATATATTCACTCGCATGGTCACAATTCCAGTAACCACGCTGAATTACTTTATAACGTATAACTTGACTTTCAAACACAGAGCGTGGATTTAAAAATTCTAAAATGAGAAAAAAATAATTTGGTGTTCTCACACAAGAAGAGAGTGGTTATTTCTTGAATACCTCAGGGCAAGTGAGACTTTGAAGAATGAAAATGACCAATGTGAGGGAAGATTTGCAAACACATCAATTGGAGTGTGTGGTTTGTGATGGCAGAATTCTTACAGAATACTTTGTGTGGTGGGAAAATGCTTATTTAAAATGACTCTTCAGTTTTCAAGAGTTCATATCAGGGTTAAGGCTAGTGAATGTAACATGAGAAGGTTGATGTATAAAACCAAGCCACAAAGTCAAAGCTCCCTGAGCAGTATTTGGCTGAGAACTTTGCAGTTAACAGTAGAATTTTCCACATGGCTTTCTCAATTCCCCCGTCAGAACTCCCACCAGAAAGGCTAATGAAGAGTCTCTGAAATGAGCATCATTGTGAAAAAATTTCTGCTTATTTGGCTTCTCAAACTTGGAAGTCTGTTGACATTTCTTGTTTGACAACCAGATGTTTAAGAAAGGAAAATAGTCTTCAGGAGTCTTAACCAATATTCTAAACATAAACAACACTCAATATTTTGTTTCATGGAAGATTAATATTTGTGCAAAGAGAAAACAAAAATCTCTCTGTATCAGGTTTCTCCAAGAAACATTTTAACTTGGTAGGTTTAAGAAACAGAAAGAAAAAAATGGATACAGCAATGTTTATATTGATGTTTATCATCTAGGACATCTGGAATATTTAGGATCATTTTATCTGAATATGCTCTGTTTACATGATTATTTTGTCAGAGAAATTCAAAACACTTTATATAAATTTAAGGATCTATGTTTACATCTGAGTGCCAAACAGTTTAATTTTTTTAATATTGCTATAAACAACATTCTGATATCCTTTTGCATAAGGCTCTCAAAGTATTGATGTAATCCCAAACCCTTTCTTGGCCTACTCTTTAAGGGAGGTATTGTCAGCTTTCTTGTTGATGGCTGAGGGTCATGACACGTCTCACATTCATAAAGGCAATGATATAACCATGGAAGACATTGAAAAGATATAAAAAGGTATATCCCCGATCCCATAAAGTTTAAAAACATGTTGATGTAATGGGTAAACCAGTAGGTAAACATTATAATACTGAGTGGAGGGTAGAGGGTGCTTTACGTGAACAGTTATAAATCTCGAGTTTTTGAAGCAAGTTAGGAAACACATTTTCTATAGGAATGAAAAAGCAGGGATAAAACAGCAAATAATTCTGTACTTACACGGTTTTCATTGGCATGCGTCTCCCTGTATGTATATCTCGACTTCATTCTTGAAAGATATTTTCACTAGATATAGAATTCTAGGTTGACCAGTTATTTTCCCTTTCAACTCATGAGAGGTGTTTGTTGGTGTTTTAGCTCCCAGTGTTTCTGCTGAGATGTAGACACTTACTTTAATTGTTGTTCCCTGTGCAAAATGAGGGTTTTATCTCCTAATCCATCCCCATTTTCCAGCAGTTGTAATTGTCCTAAACTTTGCCTGTGGTTTAGGTCATAAGACCACGGCTTTCTATCTGAGTTCTAGCCATCCCATATACATGCCCTTCAGAGCGCCATCCTACATTTGGGTTTAAAAAACCCACAAACCTGGGTGTGTAAGTGGTTCAGTTGGTTGGGTGTCAGACTCTTGATTTCAGCTTAGGTCATGATCTCATGGTTCATGAGTTCAAGATCCACATCAGCCTCTGCCCTGACAGCTCAGAGCCTGCTTGGGATTCCCTCTCTCTGTTTCTCTCTCTCTCTGACCTTCCCCTGCTCATGTTCTCTCCCTCAAACATAAATAAACATAAAAAAAACCCAAACAAACCCACAAACATTTAAAAAAAAATAGGAAGCACATTATGCCCTTTCCTTAGTTTAAGTGTTGAATCCTCTACAGTATCATCCTATTTTTTTTCAGTCTCCAGTGTCTTCAAGTAGTTTTATTTTACATTTTATGTAGAGTTTTGTAGTTCTACCTACAAAAGGGTTTGCCTGAGAGGAGCTTATTTGGCCATGACAGGAAGTAGAATGTTCACAGTGAAATGCATCCTGTATTTCTCAGGCTATACTAGATAAAGGGTTAAAATACAATCATAACAATAGTTTTAAGAAAAAATTTTCAGCCACACCATTGCCTACTCAGAGAATTTTAGCTCCTGTCAGTTTTCTACTAAGTTATTTAGAAGTCCTCAGTGGATGTTTCATTTATTCTCCATAAACAGTGTCTCCCATTTTCTTTTCTCCTTCTCTGGCTTGCTATAACTTTTATCTTTTGTGAGAACTTTGGTCCAATATAAGCTAGGGGAAGCAGTTCCCACAAGAGACTACCCTCAACTCCAGGACCAACTGCAAATTTAGGGGTTTCCCTCAGGTTTGATAACTTACTAGAAAGGCACCAAGAACTCACTGAAAACTTATGGTACAGCTTATTATGGGGAATAGATACAGATTAAAATCAGCCAAAGAAGCACATAGGGCAGAATCTAGAAGAAGCACCAAGCACAAAGCTTCCATTGTTCTTTCCCTCTGGAGTCAGGATGCTTTACTTGCTATCAGTGTGTGACCAGATACATAGAGTATTGCAAACCAGGGAAGCCCACCTGAGCCATGGTGTTCAGAGTGTCTACTGTGGGCTCCACCATGAAGGCATGCCCATGTGGTTGATCTCAATCTCTAGTCTCTAGCCCATTTGGGTATGTATGACTCAAATCCTCCCCACCCCAGCCATAGGTTGCATTGCTGGTTGTTCAGACACAGTCACGTGGTCAGCCCCCACCCTAAATACCATTGGGTGCGGCCCTTTCCCACCCTAAATCACTTCCTTAGACTATGCAGCATGACCTGAGGTCCCAAGGTAACTAAAGTCATTCCTATAAGAATTTGAGATTACCTACCAAAGGCCAACCCTTGTCTTCAGGCAAGGCCAAATTCTTTACATGTTTGTTATTAATGTCAGCTAAAAACTTTAAGATAACTATTTATACCCATTAATCCCTCAAGGATATTCAGAGCACTGTGTTCTTGTCATTGCAGAGACAATTGGTACTGATGGAGTTGACACTCTGTCTTCTTGGTAACCTATGGAGATTTCTGAGAAGTATTTCTTTTGTTTTTTACTGATTATATTTTTTTCTGATTATTACCTTATTATGTGAATCGATAGCCCCAACACAGAGGGCATTCCCAATAGTAGAAACTATTGTCTTTTCTCTCTGCCACATTTTGCTTCCTCTGCTGGAGATGCTTTTCATACTTCTTTTTGCCTGAATAACTCTTGATTCCCTTTCAAGATTCAGATCAGAGGTCACTTCCCATAGGAAAGCATCCTTGACTGCCCCAGTGTGGGGGAGAGCTGCCCCAAGTGCTCTCACAGCACATTCGCCTGGCCTCTAAACCCCATGAAACGTATGATGACATGACACACGGTAACCTTCCCAATACTCTAGACTGTGAAGTACTCAGGGCAGCAATGGGTCCTGTTTACCTTTGCATGTCTGGCACCTTTCATGACACATGATGCAAAATAAGGGATCAACAAGTGATTATTGAATGAATGCTATTTTAGAAACTTTGGTTCCTCTGAAACTGACCTACCGTTCTTAAAACATGTATAGCTCTACTATCTTTTCTCTTTGATTGTTTAATGAGAAGATTCTTAGTCCCTGAGGCTAGGATGTAGGGTTTTAACAGTTCCCTAATATGTCCACTCAGGCTTGAATCCTGGAGTCAGCAGAGTTGAATCTCAGTCTGCGACATGTTCATTGACAAGAATTTATGCCACCATCATACATTATAAAATAAACAACTGCATCTGGGTCTTTGAAGAGAAACTTCATTGTCCTCTCAGAAGTAATAGGCCTGCTTCTAGTTCAAAGGTTGCAGAGGAGGGTCTCAAAATTTAGTGCTTTACATCTTATGATGGTATGATGGTCAAAATTATGATGTGAACATCCATGTGTAAATCATGTTTGTTTATTTGTAGGCAAATGAAGAAATATAGAATAATCATATTATACAGTTATCTTGGAATTCTTTATTATTTATTTTGTTTCAAGTTCTATGCCATTTTTGATTTTTAAAGTTTTTGCTTAAATTCCAGTTAACACACACTAAAATATGAGTTTCAGGTGTACGGTATAGTGATTCAACACTTCCATAATGCTGTGCTCATCACAAGTAATCCTTATTATCCATCACCTATTTAACCCATTTCTGCACCTACCTCCCTTCTGGTAACTGTCAGTTTGTTCTCTATAGTTAAGAGTCTTTTCTTGGTTTCTCTGTCTCTCTTTCTCTTTTGTTCCCCTTTGCTCATTTGTTTTGTGTCTTAATCTCCACATATGAGTGAAACCATATGACATTTGTCTTTCTCTGACTGACTTATTTCACTTAGCATAATAATACTGTAGCTCCATCCATGTTGTTGCAAATGGCAAGATTTCATTCTTTTTTTTTTTAATGTTTGTTTATTTTTAAGAGAGAGAGAGAGCGTGAGTGGGCGAGGGGCAGAGAGAGAGAGAGGGAGACAGAGAATCTGAAGCAGGCTCCAGGCTCTGAGCCGTCAGCACAGAGCCTGACGCGAGGTCTGAACTCATGAACCATGAGATGATGACCTGAGCAGAAGTCAGACACTGAATCGACTGAGCCACCCAGGTGTCCCAGATTTCATTCTTTTTTTTATGGCTAAATAATATTCTCTTGTATGTATATAACACACCTACTTTATCCTTTCATCAATTGGTGGACACTTGGGCTGTTTCCATAATTTGGCTGCTGTAGATAATGCTAGGATAAACATCATGGTGCATGTATCCCTTTGAATTAGTGTTTTTGTATTCTTTGGGTAATATGTAGTAGTGAAATTGCTGGATCATAGGGTAGTTCTATTTTTAACTTTTTGATGAACCTCCATACTATATTCCTGGAATGGCTACCCCAGTTTGCAATTTCACCAACAATGCAAAAGTGTTCTCCTTTTTCCACATCCTTGCCACACCTGCTGTTTCTTTTGTTGTTGAGTTTCACCATTCTGACAGGTGTGAGGTGATATCTCATTGTAGTTTTGATGTGCATTTCTATGACTGTAAGTGATATTGAGTATCTTTTCATGTGTTTGTTTGCCATTTGTATGTCTTCTTTGGAAAAATGTCTATTTATGACTTCTGCCCATTTTTAAATTGGATTATTTGTTTTTGGGGTGTTGTTTTATAAGCTCTTTATATGTTTTGGATACTAACCCTTTATCAGATCATTTACAAATGTCTTCTCTCATTCCATTGGGTATCTTTTAGTTTTGTTGGTTGTTTCCTTCACTGTGTAAAAGCTTTATTCTTTTGATGTAGTTTCAATAATTAATTTTTGTTTCCCTTGTCTCAGGATACATATCCAGAAAGAAGTTGCTACAGCCAATGTCAAAAAAGTTACTGCCTGGGCTCTCTTCTAGGATTTTCATGGTTTCATGTGTCACATTTAAGTGATTAATCCATTTTGAATTTATTTTTGTGTATGGTGTAGGAAAGTGGTTCAGTTTCATTATTTTCCATGTTGCTGTCCAGTTTTCCCAGCACTATTTGTTGAAAAGACTCTCTTTTTCCCATTGGATATGCTTCCCTGCTTTGTCAAAGATTAATTGGCCATATAATTAGAGATTCGTTTGTGGGTTTTCTATACTGTTTTAATTGTCTATTTTTGTGCCAGTACCATACTTTTTTGATTACTACCGCTTTGAAATATAACTTGAAGTCTGTAATTGTGATGCCTCCAACTTTGCTTTTCTTTTTCCGAATTGTTGCGGCTATTCAGGGTCTTTTGTGGTTACATATAAATTTTAAACTTGTTTGTTATAGTTCTGTGAAAAATGCTATGAGTATTTTGATGGGGATTGCATTAAATGTATAGATTGCTTTGGACAGTATAGACATTTTAATAATGTTTGTTCTTCCAATGAATGATCATGGAATGTCTTTCCATTTTTGTGTCATCTTCAGTTTCTTTCATGAGTGTTTTATAGTTTTCAGAATATAGGTCTTTCTCCTCTTTGGTTAGGTTTGTTCCTAGTATCTTACTGTTTTTGGTGCAATTATATATGGCATCAATTTCTTAATTTCTTTCTCTTCTGCTTCATTATTTGTATATAGAAATGCAATAGATTTCTGTATATTGATTTAGTGTACTGTGACTGTACTGAATTCATTTATTAGTGGTAGCAATGTTTTGGTGGAGTCTTTAGGGGTTTCATATAGAGTATCATGTCCTCTGCAAATAGTGAAAGTTTTACTTCTTCCTTGCTGATTTGGATGCCTTTTTTTCTTTTTGTTGTCTGATTGCTGTGGGTAGGACTTCCAGTACTACATTGAGTAAAAGTGGTGAGAATGAACAGCCCTGTCTTGTTCCTGACTGTAGAGGAAAACCTCTCAGTGTTTCCCCACTGAGGAGGCTATTAGCTGTGGGGTTTTCATATATGACCTTTATTATGTTGAGGTATGTTCCCTCTAAATCTACTTTGTTGAGAATTTGTATCATGAATGGATGTACTTTGTCCAATGCTTTTTATGCATCTATTGAAATGATCATATGGTTCTTATCCTTTCTTTTTTGATGTGATATATCATGTTGATTGATTTGTGAGTATTGAACCACCTTTGAAACCCAAGAATAAATCCCCTTGATCTTGGTGAATGATTCTTTAATGCATTGTTGGATTCAGTTTGCTTGTATTTTATGGAGAATTTTTGCATCCATGTTCATTGTGGTTATTGGCCTATAGGTCTCTTTTCTAGTGCTGTCTTTATCTGGTTTTGGTATCAGGGTAATGCTGGCCTCATAGAATGAATTTGGAAGCTTTCCTTCCTTTTGTATATTTTGAAATAGTTTGAGAGTAATAGGTATTAACTCTTCTTTAATGTGTTATAGAATGTGCCTATGAAGCCATGTGGTCCTGGACTTTTGTTTCTTGGGAATTTTTTTTATTACTGATCCAATTTCTTTGCTGGTTATTGATCTTTCAAGTTTTTTATTTATTCCTGTTTCATTTTTGACAATTTATATGCCTCTAGGAATTCATCCATTTCTTCTAGGTTGTCTAATTTGTTGGCATATAGTTTTTCATAATATTCTCCTTTCTAAAATTTTTTTTAATGTTTATTTTTGAGAGAAAGAGAGAGTGTGAGTGGGAGAGGGGCAGAGAGAGAGGCAGACACAGAATCTGAAGCAGGCTCCAGGACTGGAGCTGTCAGGACAGAGCCTGATGGTCCATTGTGGGGCTTGAACTCATGAATTGTGAGATCATGACCTGAGCCGAATTTGGACACTTAATCGACTGAGCCACCCAGGTGCCCCCATAAATATTCTTTTATAATTGCTTGTATTTCTGTGGTGTTGGTTGTTATTTCTCTTCTCTCATTTGTGACTTTACTTGGATTGTTTCTCTTTTCTTTTAGATAAATCTGGCTAGAGGTTTATCAATTTTATTAATTTTTTCAAAGAACCAGCTCCTGGGGCGCCTGGGTGGAGCAGTCGGTTAAGCGTCCGACTTCAGCCAGGTCACGATCTCGCGGTCCGTGAGTTCAAGCCCCGCGTCGGGCTCTGGGCTGATGGCTCAGAGCCTGGAGCCTGTTTCCGATTCTGTGTCTCCCTCTCTCTCTGCCCCTCCCCCATTCATGCTCTGTCTCTCTCTGTCCCAAAAATAAATAAACGTTGAAAAAAAAATTAAAAAAAAAAAAAAAAAAAAGAACCAGCTCCTGTCTCATTGATCTGTTCTTCTGTTTTCTGTGATTTCCTTCTTGACCCATTTATTTTTTTAGTAGCATGTTATTTAACCTCCATGTATTTGTGGTCTTTCCAGATTTTTCTTGTGTTTGTCTTCTAATTTCATAGTGTTGTGGTCAAAAGAGATGCATGGTGTGACTTCAGTTTCCTTGAATTTGTTGAGGTCTGTTTTGTGGCCTAATATGTGATCTATTCTGGAGAATGTCCCATGTGCACTTGAAAAGAATGTGTATTCTGCTGTTTTAGGATGGAATGTTCTGAATATATTTGTTAACTCCATATGGTCCATTCAAAGTCATTGTTTCCTTGTTTATTTGCTCTTTAGATTATCTGCCCATTGATGTAAGTGGGATATTAAAGTCCCCTACTATTATTGTGTTATTATCAATTAGATCCTTTATGTTCATTATTAATTGTTTTATGTATTTGGGTGCTCACATGTTTGGGTGAATAAATATTTAAAATAGCTATATCTTCTTGTTGGTTGTCCCCTTTATTATTATATAGTGCCCTTCTTTGTCTCTTGTTATAGTCTTTGTTTAAAGTCTAGTTTGTCCAATATAATACTCTAGCTTTCTTCTGACATCCATTTGCATGATAAATGTTTCTCTATCCTCTCACTTTCAATCTGCAGGTGTCTTTAGGTCTAAAATGAGTCTCTTGTAAGCAGCATATATATGGGTCTTATTTTTTTAATCCATTCTGATACCTTATGTCTTTTGATTAGAGCATTTAGTCCATTTAAATTCAAAGTAATCATTGATAGACATGTATTGATTGCCATGTTATTACTTGTTTTGTGTTTGTTACTGGAGATGTTCTCTGATCCATTCTTGTCTTTCTGTTTTTTAATGTTTTGCTCGTTTTCTTTAGTGATATGTTTGGATTTTTCTCTTTCTCTTTTGCATGTTTATTAGCAGTGTTTGATATATGGTTACTATTAGGTTTGTATATAACATCTTCTGCATATAGCAGTTTATATTAAGTTGATGGTTATTCAAGTTTCAACCCATTCTTTTCTCCTCTCATCAACATGTTTTAGGTATTTGTTATTATATTTTATATCCTTTTTATAAAAAAATATTTTTAATGTTTATTTATTTTTGGGAGAGAGACAGACAGAGCAGGAGCAGTGAAGGGGCAGAGAGAGAGGGAGACACAGAATCCAAAGCAAGCTCCAGGCTCCAAGCTGTTAGCACAGAGCCTGATGTGGGGTCTGAATTCACTAGCTGTGAAATCATGACCTGAGCCAAAGATGAACACTTAACTGACTGAGCCACCCAGGCTCCCTATATTTTACATCCTTTTTTTTTTTGGTGTGTGAGTTAATTGACTTCTCCATAAATGTTCATTTTTACTGTTTTTGTGTTTCCTGCCTTTATACTGTCACTTTTTGTCTCTGCTTTCCCCTCAAAGCATCCTCTTTAATATTTCCTGCAGGGCTACTTTAGTGGTTACAAACTCCTTTATTTTGTTTGTCTGGTAGACTCTTTAATTCTCTTTCTATCCTGAATGATAGCCTTGCTGGATAGAGTATTAGTGGCTGCAGATTTTTCCCATTCAGTGCATTGAATATATCATGCCACTCCCTTCTAACTTGCCAAGTTTCTTTTGAAAGATCACCAGCTAAACTTATGGATTTTCCTTTGTAAGTTAATAACTTCTTTGTCTTACTTTCTTTAAGATTTTTCTTTATTATTATGTTTTGCAAATCTAATTACTATATGTCTTGATGTTGGCCTGCTTTTGTTGATTCCTCTTGTAAGAACATAAGAAATTCAGCCCCTCTCATTTTCCAAGCCAATGGTTTTGGGGAAACATTTCCCTTGTGTGTTCACCTGTGTGTCCCTCTCTCTCTTGCCCTTCTCTGTGACTATGTCTCCTTCCCCATCACAGCACCCATGATTGGTTTCTCCCCTAAACCATGTCTCTGATCTTTCTACTTTCCCGAATGTGGCTTCTTCTCTCCCTTTAGTTGTGGAGTTTATTCTGACAGTCTTCAGGTTGATTTCTGTGATATCTAGCTTTGTGAGCCTAGGCTCCTCCTAGTCCATTGCTATCTTCCTGCTCTCTTCTGGAATTTTTTATTTTAAAATAAAACAGGATGCATGTTTCTTTATTTTATTTAAGATGAATAATAGTGGAAGTACTTTATTGAACAAGATTTTATGTCCTTTCATATCTAATATGGCATAAATAATAGTAATATAAAATTTAAAGGTCATGATGATCATATAATTCCAGAGCTAAGAGAATATATTTCTTTAGAATATAGCAAATAAGGCACTCAGGGTAGAGTTTTAGGTGCCAACTTTGCATTTGCACTAGCCAGAGAGTAAGTATTACTTTAAATTTTGTTCCCTGTGTACTTTGTCTGCCTGATCCTAGTCTTGGCCCTAAACATGTCCTGGTTCTATCACTTATGAAGTATGTGGCCTTGGAGGTGTAAATTCCTCTCTCTAAACCTTAGTTTCCTCATGAACAGATGATGGCATCTTGAGAATTTTAATTTCATGACAGTGTGCAGATGAGGGGAATAAAAAAACAGAGAACCCATTAACAAGTTTTGAGGAATCATAAACTTACAGAGTAGTAAGTGGTAAACTAACCTGATAAATTTAATTATTTCATTTTATTGAGGAGGACTTACTCAAGAAAATGCAAAGACTTATCCAAGATCATTAATTTATTTTGAGCAGAACCAATGCTGGAGATGTTTCCAGGATTCTGTTTAGCATTCTTTCCATTTTACCCCATTTACTAGACAGCGTAGTGAGTAGCTTGGAGACTCTTGGAATGTGGATGAAACAAATGGATTCAGAGAAATTTGTAGAAGAAGAATTGATTGGTGATCAGTCAAGTGATGACTTGGCAGTCATAAAAGATAGATGGCTACAATTTAGACCCCTGATAAGTAAAGAGAATAATTCCATCAACTGAAATAAACAATGGAAGTTGGTAGGAAAGATGGTGAGTTAGCAAAGGATTGGAGTAGGGGAAAACGTACTTAAGCTAGGATGTGAAAGATTTTGATAATATGTGACTAAGAACTTCTTGTGAAGGAAGACTGCTAGGGGTTTGTAATAGGATATTTATGCAAACTGAGAAAAACTTTCTGTGATGGTCTTTAAAAATAGGGTAGTTTTCTGGGATGGCTTAAGTGTAGCATTCCTTGTAAGCAAGAATTTGTTTTCAGTAATTCCTCAAACTCCATCTGAAGCCTGCGATTCTTTGAAGTCTTAGATTTAGTGCACTTGGCTTGTAAAATGGATGTTGGTTATGGGACATAAAAATATGAAGGATTTGAAATGACCTTTTAAATGGGAGAGGAATCAGCTATGCCATATCAGAGGGGTTACTATGGTGTAACTTTTCAAATCCTGCAGGTGGTAGTGCTTTTAAAGTTCCAAGAATCTGAAATTTCATCCTTGCACTAACTATATGTAGCTGGCATGTCTCCCAAGGCAGTTACAGAGAAGGAAGACACTTTATCAAGAGGCAGCATCTGCACCAGAGAGCTAGGAAGGTTCTTGAGCCTACTTATCGTCAGCAAAAAGAGAAGATGAGCCTGATCAAGTGATTGTCTCAACAGTTTCCTGCTGAAGACAATTTGTATCCTAAAGAAGTTACATATAACATCTTTTTAGTTACCTGGATCAATTAGTAAATAGTTATATTTTCATCATTGTTGGCTTTCTTCAAACATAACCATAGACTCAAAATACTTTTAGACAAAAAAATGATTTTAAGGAAAATACTATATTTTAGTCTTTATTATTGTGAGAGAAAGCAGAGTGACCAGAAATGAGGTTTCAAAATCCTACTTTGAATTATCCTAGGCTGGGACCCAGAAGAGCAATTTTTACTGTGGAAACATGTGAGTCTTAGTGAACCAAACCAAATACATTTGCTATATGTCAGTGGAGTAGTTTATCTGCAGCATCTTGATGAGAGAGAGCTTGGGGGGCAACTAATCCATTAACTACAGTGATGGGTAGCCCTAAGGAAGAATGTGTTCGGATGTATGGTCTTTTCTTGATGGCGTACAGATTTTATTTCAATGACTAATACAGAGTAGTCCAAAGGACAGGGGTCAGAAGTGATTAATAGTATTAATTTAGGCAAAGCAGAGAAACATTGGCAGTAATTATTTCTGTAGATGAGTAGCAGTGTCATCGCAGGAAAGCCTTCATTGAAATTGGTGATTTGTGGGTGGTGACTTCCCTCAGTATCTCTATTTAGATAGGATGGAGAGGGTCTACCGGAATGAAGTTTTGTGTCCTGGATCTTAGGGCCTTTGAAGAGGGTGATGCTGAAATGATGGCAACATTATGGGATGTGTTCACAAGCCTAGTCTATGGGTAAGCTTCAGCTTCTCCAGCTTTGAAAGGACTAAAGAATGCAGAACCATTTTGGTACCAGGAAGGTTTTGCATCTTTGTGAGCAATTGCAAGCAGGAATTTTGGTATACAGAAATCTTTCATCCAAATAATGGCATACCACAAACGAATTAGAACTATTCTTTTTCTGTGACATTAATTATTTCATGTTACTGTCCTATAGTCTCTGCCCATTTCATGGAGAAGTGTTGGCTCAGACTCTTGATGAAAAGTTAGGCAAGTTTTGTCACAACCAGGCTATCTATTTATTAAAGTTTATTTTATTTATTTTGAGAGAGAGTGAGGGGGGAGAGATGGGACAGAGAGAAAGAGAGAGAATGCCATGCAGGCTCTGCACTGTCAGCATGGAGCCTGATACAGGGCTTAAACCTACGAATTGTGAGATCATGACATAAGCTGAAATCAAGAGTTGGTTCGCGTAACTGCCTAAGCCACCCAGAAGCCCCACAACTATGCTTTTAGTAGTGTTTTGGATATGAAATTTATTTATTATTTATTTATTCATCACGTATTTTCAGCTGAACACTAGAGCATATATGAGGGCCGATGAGAAATGAAGACAAAATGATAGAACAAATTATGATGGACTCTTATGTGACAAGCCAATGAAAGTAGATTTTATTTCTAAGACATGGGGAGTAATGAAAGGGTCAAGAGAAGCATTGAGAGCAAGCTGAAACAACAGAGGTCTGTTAGCTTTATACAGCCTTCATGTTATGCCTGGATAGTGTTTTAAAACATAACATCCAGCAAGAGTGATGCTGGATTGGATACTATCTGTTTTGTACGTATTGCATCATACCTGGTGTCCTACTCCTATTTATGTTCATTGCACAGCTCTCAAAGACATTACTGTTTGCAATTCCTGATCTAGATGTATGCATCTGATACCATATAAAAACACTGTATCTTTTTACCTTACATAAATATGGCCAGGTCTGACCAACCTACAAGTTCAAATAAAGTCTCATTAACATTATTGCTAAATAATTATGGTTCTTCTATATACCTAACTACACATCTTAGCACCACCTATTTCTTAAAATCTCCATGATGTCTCATATGTGCACACGAAAAAAAAAATCACTCATGTTTTCTACCATGCTGCCACCAAGTCATTTGGAGTAGGTATCGCATTACAACCCCTGCAGTTGATGCCTTTCTGGGAAAGCAGCTTCCTTGGTCTCTGTTGGCCTCAAGGGTGCTTGGCCACTGCTCTGCAGCCCTCACCAGATGTTTCCAGCCTTATTCAGAACAGTGGTGGGGATGCTTCTTTTTCCATACTCATTTAAAAGTTTTATCTAGGTGCCAGAGCCCATGATCTCAGAGTTTGACTGGAAAATAGAAGCTTTAGCTCTGAATCCGACTTTTCTTCCTTATATGCTGCAAAACCTATCCTTAGAACTGTCTGGCAGAAGGATGCCAGGGCATCGCATTATTTATCATTTTTTTCCCTCTGGTTTTCCCTAGGTCCTTCCAATCTCCAACTCCCACATACTTCCTATTTCCTCCTTTCAGTGAGGAAATACAAAAGCTTGAATGCATTTCAACTTGTCCAAGCGGACCCTCAATTTTGGAAGAGGACTTTAGTCTCTCAAACAGATAAGGGAAGCTATTTTTGAAGTAGCGAGACATGGGAGTAGATTAATATTACTTAGGTTAAGTAACAGACTTCATTTTCATGCTGTTATAATTTGAACGTGTGCCAATGATCACATCAATATCAATGTACCTGCAAACACCATCTTTGCATAACCTCCGTTTTAAAGGTTGGGTCTGCTCTTCATCTACGCTAGTAAATTCTACCTAAATACTCTTTCCTTGTTAGCTTTGGTTTACTGATACCACTACAGTTAAGCTAGTCTATATTCAATTCTTTGCAGTCCTTCTCCATGGGAGTGAAAGACCCTGTGTTAGTCTTGCCTTCTGATGTCTTTCCCCATCTTTTCCAAATGTGTCAAAATTCAATTCAGCGCTTCTGTCTAGGAATCTTCTCTTGCTTAACGATGTCTTGTTTAGTCAGTGCCGTTATCTTAGTTCATCACTTTCTGAAAGGTTTTTTAGGGACCACTGTTTTCTTGAAAGATATCAATAAGTGTTCTTTTGGAGGTGTAGGGAAAGAAATTCACGGTAAACTAAATTTGGTTCGCTCTGCTCCCTATATCTATCTTTTTTAGTGCACTTGAATGTATTAAATGTTCTAAGAACTTTTTCAGTAAGGAAACTAACTTTGTATCCAATCTTATTAGTATAAGCTCCAATACTTATGTTACATTTGTTATATATTGCAGACGTTAAATTGCAGATTTCTTAAAAGTAAATATCCTTAATTTTTGTCACAGCTCTCCTTAGTACCTGATTCAATACTGTGTATAATTCAGCTAAACTGACATATTACAAGCTAGGCACCATGCTAGGTCCTACAAGTTCAAGGATGAATAATTTTTGGAAAGATTTATGGATAACAAGTAGCTTTCAGTGAACAGTATGTTGCTGGTATTTAGCATTTATTGAATTATGGTTGCCTTGGAGTTTGATTTTCAATTCTAACTGTAACACTTTACATGCTATATCTCTGTCGCCATTTAAGAATCTGTTAATCTTTTTTCCCTTGTTGTTATTATGCAATTATGAAAAGATTTTTAAAGATATTTGGAAACCAAGGTAAAATGACCAAAATGTTACACAGGATTTATAATTTTGTTTTCTGTTTCACTTTGATTATGCAAATGTAGAGTATAAATTTATTTATTCTTCGGAATCTAATATTTTGTTAAATTAGAAATAGAGAATTTCTAACAGAAGGGGCACCTGGGTGGCTCAGGCTCAGTCCGTTAAGCATCTGACTTGATTTCGGCTCAGGTGATCTCAAGGTCGTGAGACAGAGCCCCTGGAAGGGCCGTGGGTGGAGCCTGCTGAGGATTCTCTCACTCCCTCTCCCTCTGCCCCTTCCCTGCTTGGATGCGTGCACATGCTCACTCACTCTCTCTCAAAAGAAAACGAAAAAAGAAAAGAAAATTTCTCACAGGAGGAATCAAGGGATGGTAAAATAGCCGGACAAGGCTTTAAAATGGCATTCCTAAAACTCTCATGTTCCCAAAGCAGGAAGCGATAAGATATATACATAATGGCAGGAAGAGGTGAATGAAATATTTTGTTTCACTGCTGGTAAAAATATGAGGGTGCTATTGTGGTTATTGAAGGAGTTTGGGCTCAGTGGATGACGATGTGCTAATTGATAACTACACAGAAGATTACTAGTGTTTGGACCCAAGAAGGAGACAGAGTTCAAAGGGACCCCCTGTTACTCAAGAATTTGCAGTAGTGTTCTACTGTACGAGTTTATAATCCATTTGCAGTTAAAAGAATTATGGTCAAAACAGAAATAGGTCTTGGTTCATTTTGTAATTCAGTAAACACTGCTAGATCTCTATTTGATGTCATCAGTGTGTGAGGCCCAGTAGTGGTGATGCTGGTTGTGGTGGTGGTTAAAAAGAAATTAATACATTCTGAAGAGAATATAGTCCTTTGGGAGAGAAGAAAAGCTTGATGACATATGGAAAGCTTGACAATACGATGTGATCGAGTATGTAAAATATGTTGCTACTACGTGATAGAGAAAAACACAACAAAATGTTAAAAAACGTTTTGAGGAGTGGACTGGGTTCACTCTAACTAATTTGGGAGGATGAAGAGCTCCTAGACAAACCATTAAGACCCACAAAAAACCAGACACAAAATAAGTAGTTTGAGGAGGTGTAGGAAAACAAATATTAAGGTTAAAATATTGGCAAGTGAATGCACGTGTTATGTCACAGAGGAAAGTTTGAAGAAGAAACTACTTCTGGTGTCAAATAAGGCTTTTCTCATAAAATATGAACTCTTACCTTTTGCTGAAGCAGAACCACATTCTACAGAATAATAGTGATCTTTGACGTGGTGTCCATGGCAAATCGCAAGATGTGTCAAGATTCTTACCGCCTACCAACTTCTACATGCTTCTACTAATACACCAAGAAGAAAATGATACCACTGAGAAAAAGAAGTAGAATGTGTTTCTTGTAAGTTTTAATTCAAATATAGAAACAGAATGGTTTGAGTATATGGGCAGAAATTAAAAAAAAAAAATTCTTCCTGCTTTTGAAAGTCAAGAGTTTGGAACAGAAAGTTGAACAAGGGAAGTGAAACACTGACTTCACAAATAATGTTGAAGAACATGATTTTTTTGATACCATTGCTTATGATGAAAAACACATGGGTCTGTCAGGAGGAGGAAATGTCTCATTACAGCTTGTGGGTCTGTCAAGATGATCTCAGATTGGAGAAGAGAATTTAAAATTTAAGAGGGTTTTGGCATAAGAAAAGCAAAAGGAGCAAAGATGCCAAGTGTTTCTTAGGAAAAACTATTAGACACTATTATAAGAGCCTCAAATGTCTAATTCCCAAAATATAATTGTTTACCAAAATAAGACAAATATTTCAGAAGAATGCTACCACCTGGCTGTCCTCGAGGACTATCCCTGATCACAGTGCCTGCTGCTGCCTACTGCTGCCAGACACAGGTCTGGGTCCCATTGTTCATGGAGGCTAAAATGGGCCTCTCCATGGCCCTTCTGGAGGGTCTTGCTTAGACTTCTGCCCACGTCCTCTGGAACCATGATGAACTTAGTTTCATTTCTTTGTCCTGGGTCTGCCTAATTCCAGAATCTTCCCTTTCTGAAGCAGCCTAAGTTTTGGCAAGTCCAATGCTGAATTGCTCTTATGTTTATGAATCAAACATACTAAGGAGACGTGTTTTATAATAAAAGCTTCAGACAGGTTCTTTTTTTAAAATTTTTATTTATTTTTGAGAGAGAGAGAGAGAGAGAGAGAGAGAGAGAGAGAGAGAACAAACAGGGGAGGAGCAAAGAGATAGGGAGACACAGAATTTGAAGCAGGCTCCGGGATGTCAGCACGGAGCCTACCATGGGGTCGAACTCACAAGCCGCGAGATCATGATCTGAGCCAAAGTCGGACGCTTAACCGACTGAGCCACCCAGGCACCCCCAGGGAGGTTCTTAACTACTAAGATCATACCTGTTATTTTGTGACCTGTGTTAAAATCATGGATATAATTAATTTAAAGCTGAGACCGCTAGGTGTTTCTGTCTTCAAGGATAGTCCCTAATAATCTGCCTATGGCAAATTACTGGGAACAGTCTAAAGATGTTTTCTGGCCTTTCCTAAGGGGTGAGGAGAGGAGTCCTTGATCTGTGAAGGGATGAGCATAGGACCTGGCCCTGATGGTGGAGGGGGAAGAGGGGAGGAGAATGTGGAGAGAAGAAAGAAGAGGGATACCCCATCCTAGAGTCAACCAAATACCCAATATTTGGGTCTGTCCTTTTAGCCATTACCCAAGCCAAACTCTTCTCTGGTCTGCCACTTAATCTCATTTCCACTCCAAATTAGTTTTCCAAAGGAACTGTTAGTTTACTGAGATCAGACTGTGTGTGTGTGTGTGTGTGTGTGTGTGTGTGTGTGTGTGTGTGTGTGTGTATGTATGTTTAAATAAAAGTGGTAAAGGGGTGCCTGGGTGGCTTAGTCAGTTAACCATTTGACTTCAGCTCAGATCATGATCTCGCAGTTCATGATCTCTGAGTTTGAGCACCGCATCAGGCTCTGTGCTGACAGCTCAGAGCCTGGAGCCTGCTTCAGATTCTGTGTCTCCCTCTCTGTCTGCCCCTCCCCCACTTGCACTCTTTCTCTCTCAAAAATAAATAAAACATTAAAAAAAATTTAAAATAAATAAAAGTAGTAAATTGGGAGAGATTTGTTAAATACTCTGTAGATTCATAAAGACATTTGTGACACATGTATTCTAACCCACATACAAGGACAAAGCTAAATTGTATATCTGTATTATAATGTTGCTTAAGTCAAATGTATGTAGGAATAGTTAAATAAAAATATTTTATTAACATTTCAAATAATTTTCAAAGCCAGAGTTTTCTAAATGGCCCAATGTAATAAAATGGGAAGTACTTTAGCCTTCTCATACTTCTCCAGTTAAAAGTAATTTGCAGATATTCAGAAACTAAAATCTTTTAAAATTTAAATTCTTATCTTCTCTATACAAAATGGCTATGAAAGATGCCATGAAATTGTGTGTGTGTGTGTGTGTGTGTGTGTGTGTGTTCTTATAATGTCTTGAGTTAGATTATGCTAATGGCAATATTTCCATTTATTCAATCTAATATTTGGTTTTAGTGTTTACTCTTTCTCTTGCTGAGACAGAGCATCATGGATGAATTTTTTGATTGTTAAAGAAATGTAAAATAATTTTCTTTTCTAGCTTAGATTTCTGATTTCTAGAAATCAAAGGTCTGAACTGTAAGTATTAACTTTAAAGTGGGGGGCAGGAAAAGGGCTAGGCTTTTAGCTTGAGATGTATACACAAAATATTACTACATCAAATGTATCTGTGAACATATATATCATTCAAAAAAGGTATGTGAAACCTGATTCTCTAATCAAGAGAGAGACCATGTTATCAGAAATGTGGTAAAATAACTCAATTGATAGTTGTATTGTGGTGTCATAGTCACTCTCTAGAGATAAAGTTTAAGACAATACTTCTCAAACTTGAATGGGCATATCAATCAGCAGGGGATCTTATAGAAACGTAAATTCTGCTTTAGTAGAACTGAGTGGGCCTTCATTACTGCATATCTAACAAGCTTTCAGGGAATGCCTCTGCTCTTGGTCCTTGGACCACACTTCCATAATGTGGAGGAGAGATTGGGGTAAATCTCATGATTCCACTCCATTTTTCTCTCTTTTCTCCCAACAGTGGGCTGCCCTTCTAATCTACTCAAGCCAGGGTGAATTGATACCAACAGAGTAAGGTGAGGAAGTAGTTTCTTTAACACTTTGCTGCAGATAAGTCAACTAAAAAGAAGGTACCTGTTCTATCACATATTAGCATGCTAAGATCACTCCTGGGCTACAACACATAAAAAGATCGTTGGTAACATATGTATGACATGAGTTTTTATTTTTTTTAAGTTTTTTTTTTTTTTTAGTTTTATATGGTTTTGTTAATAGTTAAAGGTAAAAAATTTGGAATTTTCTACCAAACTATGTGTTTATCACTAATATGTTGCTTAGTGATTTGAAAACAAGGACATTTTTTGCTTAGATTGAAAAAAACATAGAGTATAAATGATTCAACACCGTTGCAATAATTTCTTTCTGGTTTATCAAATTACATGCATACATTTCTTCTGATAATTGGATAGCTTATTATTTCCTACACATAAATGTATGAGTTCCTTGGTGGCGAAGACTATGCTTCATACCCTCTCAGTGCATTCCAGAAGGTCCGGGGCAATTCTGTGCACGCAGCAGCCTTCGTCACATGCAGTCACTTCTCCTAACTCTGTGTTCTACTGCTCTACCTTGTGAGCAACATGCTGAAGCATAAAGCCTGTCCTGCACTGAAAGCTGCAGTTAGGGTGCACATGTGGTTCCGGTTTTCACTTCCTGAGGATCGTTTGTTTTGAAGTGACTCTTGTCCTGTTTGCTTTTGCAGAAAGCCTTGTCTAGCACTTGAAAAGGAGCTTGACAAGAACTGCTGTTTGATTCTCTGGGAACAAATTATGTCACTTTTGGGATTGTAAACATCTGGTAGATTATTGTTAAAATTTTAGGATGGGTTTATTATACTATTCTGTCTTGTGTACATTTGAAAATCTGCATAAGCAAAACCTGAAAAAAAAAACAGGGACTTGAACAAGGGAAAATACTATTTATAAGGTCAGGGTTGTGTAAAAATAGAGAACTTAAGGGATGCCTGGATGGCTCAGTTGGTTGAGCATCCAACTTCTGCTCAGGTCATGATCTCATAGTTCGTGAGTTCGAGCCCTGCGTTAGGCCCTGTGCTGACAGCTTGGAGCCTGGAGCCTGCTGCAGATTCTGTGTCTCCCTCTCTCTTTGCCCCTCCCCAGATCATGCTCTCTCTCTTTCTCAAAAATAAATGAACTTTAAAAAAAGAACAGAGAACTTAAAATGGACACAAAGACATGTATATATGTATTCATTAATAAATAAAGACATATGTATGTAATTTGATAGGACTGTAAATTCAAATCTTACAAAAAAAGGTTTATTTGAATAATTATTTATTCCTAGAGATTAAAAAGAGTCAAGGTTTTAGAAGCTTGTTACTCTCTTGAGCTACTCAAATGGGTTAAAGATGATCAAATGTAAGAGGATATTTTTAAAGGCTATAATGCCTAATGCAAGTCCCCTGTTCATGATCAGGATAGAGAACAAGGCTGCAAGTTTAGTTGTTACATGGGTCTATTGGTTGTCTCAGTAGTTCTCACTTACTGAACTTGAATTGTCATGCCAAATTTTGGTTAATGACAAAGACTACATGAGAATCTGGACTGATGAGTGCAAAGCATACTACTGTTAGTGAAACAACTTGAAGTAAATCACATCTGTCATTCATTCACTTGTTTGAGCAGCAAACATTAACTACAAGGCATATTTTATACAAGGCACTGTTCTAATAACTACAGGAGAAACAAGATACATTAGGTTTGTTTTGATGATGAGTTAATAAAAGAGTCTTCATGTTAAAAAAACCAAAAAACCTCTAGGTATGTCAGTGCGAGAAATGTTATTTTCTGACCTGAAAATATCTTAGCCCTTTAGGCTTATTTAGATAGACATTAATGAACATAAGCAGGTCAAAACTGTGATTTAGGGGGCACCTGGGTGGCTTAGTCGGTTGAGCGTCCACCTTCGGCTCAGGTCATAATCTAGCAATTTGTGAGTTCAAGCCCCACATCAGGCTCGCTGCTGTCAGCTTGTTAACGCAGAGCCCACTTAGGATCCTCTGTACCCCCCAACCCCCCTGCTTGCACTCTCCTCAAAATAAATGATTTAACATTTTAGTACCAGCTCACGTTATAACCTGTTGAATAAACAAATAAAGTTATAGACCAGTTTGTAGTATGATTCATATTTTATAAAAATTCATGTGTATATTCGTGTACATCGATATGTGTCTATCTAGGTTTGGAAAATTTGGGGCCAGATGTATACCAAACTTGAAGAGTCTAGTCTAGGAGATGGAGTTGGGTGGGTGGAACAGAGAGAAACTTTCACTTCTAAGGTGAACTTTGGGAGATTTTTACTTTTTTTTTCTCTTTAGTATTTTTCAAATTAAGAAATTATAATTTCACTTTTAGGGGTGCCTGGGTGGCACCATGTTGGCTCCTTCAGTTAAGTGTCTGACCCTTGATTCTGTCTCAGGTCATGATCTCGTGATGATTGTGAAATCAAGCCCCATGTCAGGCTCTGCGCTGACAGAGTGGAGCCTGCTTGAGATTCTCTCTCTCCCCCTCTATCTCTGCCTCTCCCCTTCTCACTCACACACACGTTCTCTCAATCTCTCTCTCTCTCTCTAAATAAGTAAACTTAAAAAAAAGTAGTTATAATTTAAAGTATCTTTTAAAAGATCTAGCCCATGTCTCTGTCTTTAGGTAAATAATAAAATCATGTAGGGGCATTTACCTTTGGTTTTAGATTTTCCTTTTATGTAAGCAAAGCACTACAGTATGGCTACTATTGTTGCTTATATAACAGTATTAGGACAAACATACTCCAGAATTAAAACTGGTTGTGTGAGACTGGAAAGGTCATGGGTAACCTATTTGCTTTTCCTTATATTCCAAATTTTCTGTAATATGACTTTTTGATGTTTTGGTTAATATGAATTAAAGAATAAAACAAAAGTTATGTAAAATACATTGGCTTATATAACATATAATGACACACATGTGTATTTCAAGACCATTAAAAGATTAATTTTACAGTGCATTTCAAGACTATCACAAGAATAGGATTGCAGTTAGGTATGTCTTCTTTCTAAAGTATAAATCAGTGAGACGGCATCTGTAAATTATACCATATGTGAGTAATTAACAAGTTAATGATGGCCAGCTTCAAAGATACTTTTGTTCTTCTAATAAATGTTGCATTCACATTAAAACCATAACACACAAAAGGAGAATATTTCATGAACATTTGCTGAAAGTGTCAGGATATTTTGGTTATTTTTTCGCTAAAAGTCAATCGTATAAGTAGGGTTGTAACATTGTCAGATATCAATGTATTTGTTAGGAAGCCTTCGTTATGCATTTTTCCCTCTTAGTTACCCCAGCAGCTCCACATAATGGAAGAGGCCAAGGACCCTGGTTTTAGATCCAGGTCTACCACATACACACCACAAGGAGCATCGGTTTTAGGTGTCACTTAAGCTTTCTCTGCATCACTCTTTTCATTTGTTTAAAAAAAAAAGGAAATAAGAGCAAAAAAATGATTCTTTTTTTCCTTTGGGGTTCTCAGAGTGAGGGAAAGTTTGGGGGAGAGACAGGAACAGGTACGTAGGGGTTGTCTTCTCTACATCAGCAGGGCTGGTTTCATGGGCATGTGACCAGTGCAGTTGCTAAGGGCTCCATGGTCAGCAGGATCTCCCACTTGATTGAAGCTTCTATGGCCACCATCCTAAGATTCTTAGTCATTTTATCTTAATTGTGTTATCTGTAGGTGAAATTGGATATGACAATGGAGAAGAATTGAGGACCTCCCAGTTGATGCCCTGCCACCCTGAGGTGGTTCTTAGCTGCTGGCTCCTTTGATCCCTGGACCCTTTCTGGCCTCCCAGATCTTCCTCCCTCTGCAGGGTCCTGGGCACAGCTGAGGAGAGGGTCTTGCCCATCCCACAGTATCTAAGAGCTGGGCCTTGGTGCATTGCACACATGGGGACCAGCCTTTTGCCCACTCCTGATCTAAGTAACTAGTATAACCTATCTGTCTTGGGCTGGGGTGTTGAGCTTGTGGGAGGGGAGGATAATGAAGATGCCTGGTTCAGTACCCTTGACCCCAACTGGGGTACTGTGTGTGTGTTCAGTGACTGGCAAGAAGGGACACCTGGCAGCTGATGAGTGTCCACATGTTGTAGATGTGCACACACTCCACACGATGGGTGAGGCCACAGCTCTGTGAGCTGCTGTGCTGACTGGCCTCAGCCCAAGGGAACTAACATTGCATAGCAAAACAAAACAAAACAAAACAAAACAAAACAAAACAAAACAAAAACAAACAAAAGCACCTGAGACAGAGACCACAAATGAAAGGAAGTCCTTCGATTTTAGTGTCTATAATGACACTCTTTACCTGTTTTATCGAACCAAGGGCCACACATTTTTTATTTTTCACTGGGCCCTGCAATTTATTTAGTCTGTTCTGTGTGTCAAGGTGTGCATTAGGTTGCTGAAAAGATTAGATGTGGTAAGATATGGTAAACATTTCACAAAGGGTCTGATACATAGTAGACTTTCAATAAGTAGCAGGATTAGGAAGCAAATCGGGGTGTGCTCAAAATATAAAGAGATGAGAAAGGAAACTCTGGAAGGGACAAATAATCCTACCAGAATCACAAGCGAAGAATCCTTCCATTTTGCTTTCCCTCCTCTTTCCCTTTCTTCAGTATCAGTGACTATTTCTAGGGCATGGCTTGCTCCTTTGGAAATAGAGATTTTGTTCTTGAGGACTCATTCCCCAAGCTTTTGATAACGTTATCTGGAAAGTGGTTTGCAATTTAAGAGGCCATTTCTAGAGCGGTGTGAGGAAGGATGATTGGCTGAACACCTCATTTGCGGTGCCTGTCTATCCGTTCACCTGAGTGGTATTTTGATACCAGTTAAAAGGTAGCCCAGGGGATGTTAGAGCTGGAAGGTGTTATAAAACCTTTACCTCAGCCCCTCCATTTCCAGGTTGATTTGTTCTTGTCCTCTGTATGTGTTTGAACTTCAAAACGGAGCATGGCAAGAATGGCGTGAACCTGTTAAAGGTTGTAGACTCTCAGCAGGAAGAAAAAAAAAATAATTTTAGACTCTGGAAGAGAGAGGAAAATGCCCTGTTTGTTATTGTGTATTAAGAACATTAGTTTATCTGAAAGGAGTTTACACAGCTTGTTAAGAAACATTTTCCAAAGAATTAAGTCTCGGTTTTCTCTTATCTCATTTTTACCTTGCCACTAACCCATGAGCAGTAGAACTGCAGAATCTTCTCAAGTATTATGGCCAATAAAATAATTCATGAATGTAATATGTTTGGTCTGGGGAAATCTATTTTTATCTATTACACGGTACGTGGAGTGCCCTGCACTTTCTTCCAAGTAACTTTTGGAAGATATCTGGCAAAATAATTCAATATGACTAGCAGTGATTTCTTGGAGACTGGTATTGTTTTGACATGGAGAGCATTGAAAACATATGGTCTTTCACGTCTCTTGCCTTGTGCTTTCCTTGAAAATGTTTATATTTGCTTGTGGTAAAATGCATTAAGTTTCATAATCCTGAACAACCTTCTGGTACACAGATTCACTTTCAAGCAGTGCAACTGGGGAAACAGAAGTTTTTACAAAAAGATGAGATTTTCTTATGTAGCTGTGCATTTTAGACAACACAGGTGCCAAATTTTATTTTATTTCATTTTTTTCTAATGTTCAAACTCCAAAGCAACTGCTAGGATAAATTATCTTTATGTCTCCTTCTCAATATCTCATATTCTTCCAGAATCAATGTAAGTTTGGCCACATTTGTCAGCCTGAAAGTGATGGCTAAGTCTATGCTCACTTAACCTCTGAGTGTGGTTTCTACACTGTTCATTGACCCTTGTGATTATGACGATAAATGTTTCCTGTGCATATGGGGGAATGAGATGGCTTGATTGAAAGGTTTTTCTTGACACAGGATGACTATAAAAAGTATATTTTCTTCATACATGATGATAAATCTGCTAATGGCTATTTCATTTATGTCAAGAATCAGTAACCTATCTTTCTCTTCAGCATTTGCCATATTTAAATCAAGGAAGTAAAAGGTAGTTCTGGCCATACTCATTAACAATGGAAATTGAAGTGAATTTTGAAGACATCGAAATATACATATTTAGAAAAGAGATTATTTTCAGGTTTTCTGAAATTAAATCTCAGAGATCGCATGCTAGCTGGTCAAGCTTTATATTTTGATTTGTTGTATGCATTATAATTGAATGGACTTTACGCCATCTTTTTTTTTTAAGGCATATGCATACATACATTTGCTTTCCTGACCTTACTTTTCAGCTGATGGCAAGTTCAGCCTAAAATGTTGGTTGGTACTAAATTTAGAGTAGTTTTATGATTCTGGTGATAGACTTTATACAAAACTAAAATTCTGAGGCCCATTAAAATGTTGAAAAATACCTTTAGTGTATTTGGTATTGAAAGTCTGCCACTTTTCTTTTCAAAGCCCCATTATAATATTTATGTATTAAAATCTCCCAGTTATGTTTTAATTCTCAATTTATTAGGATTGTGTCTCTTTTAGAAAACTTCAGCATACCAAAGAAAAATGTGAAGAGATACTCCCTGCCCCAGAACTTATGGCAACACCAATTAAAATATCAGAGTAATGATAATGCCCAAATGCTCATTTTATAATGAATGTGGTTTTCTGAAGCATACAGTTTTCCGGTACTTTGGGCCAATTTTCAAAGAAAAATTATTTAATCTTTATTTGAGGTATTAGTTAAAGGAAAAACAGCTTGACTCTAAGCACTTTGGAATTCATTCAAGACTCAAATTATTAAAAGTGATTCAATCTGTTCACTGTCTTGGGTTTTTCAGAGATTATCCACCTGTAGTAAATTGAAAAACCAGGAAAGACTGTATTGTTAGAGCATTTTCCAGTTGGCCCATTAAGTGCTTCATGGAGATTTCTTGTCTGAAAAAGATGGGCCTGACATGCACTGTTTGTTCTATTTGTTTTGAGAAGATAATAATGGCAAAAACCTCCAATCATCTTAAAGATGTACAGATACTCCCATACGGGCAGCACATGAATTTTCAAGATTAAGGCACTTTGAAGGGGATTGTAGCTTTATGGAAGTTACATGAGCATTGGGATGGGAGAATCAGGCCAATCCTTATTAGTATGATTAAACCATTCTTACATGGAATCTGCCTAGAATAGAAACAAGTCATCCAGAACCTGATGGAAGTGAGGTAATGAATATAATAAGCTACAGAAGCAAGAGAAGTCAGGGCGCTTCCAAAGGGTTTATAGTTTGATTAGTATTAAAATCAGAAGGCTCTGACCCTCTGACACTGAAGGGACTATTTTGTAGCATCAGTATTTTCAGATGCTACTCTAAAAATAATGACAAGTACCGTGTGACCCAGGCAAAGAGGCTGAGAGTAACTCTGATTATCCAGTTTTGTTGTGATCATTTTATTCAAGGAAGAGCTTCTAGAACTCGTGAAAAGTACACACCATAAAGTTGTCAGATATACTATAACTTGCTCATAAATTCTTGATATTCTGAACATATCTGAACATACTTACTGTGATCTGTTTGGCATGCGTTGTGATCTCTTTAAGGGGTCCTTGCCCACATTGCGCTGATGAAATGTTTTTTGTGTTTTGAATACGTTTCTGTTTTAGCAGTCAGATCCAGCAAGTGGAACAGATTTCGGAGTCTGATACAGAATGGTTTCAGTTTGGAGTTTTGCAGACTGGTACTGTTTTTATAATGAAAGCCATAAAGAGCAGAGCTTTGCCCTGTGAAAGCATAGTCTAAAATCAGTCAAACTTTGATTTAGGTCAAATATTTCAAAATAAATTCTTCAACCTTAAAATTGTAAAAGTTATTATAAAAATATTGTTGAGAAATATATATTTTTTCTTACTACAAATAGCTTTTCAGTATATCAAGATGAACAGAATTCAGTCAGAGAAGAACAATCAGTGTATCTTTTGAGGAAAAATCGTTCTGATGATTTTGTTTTGTATATGTCTGTTCCAGCTGAATCCAGATACGTGTGAGGAAGCTAGAGACTGGGCCCCATAACCCGTGCTGCCCTCACTCTAACAAGGTTTGGTCAAGAACCATAACTGAGCCATTAAATATATAATATTAGATTGAGTTGCCTGGGTGGCTCAGTCGGTTAGGCATCTGACTCTTGGTTTCAGCTCAGGTCATGGTCTCACAGTTCATGAGTTGGAGCCCCACATTGGGCTCTGCATGGACAGTGAGGATCCTGCTTGGGATTCTCTCTGTCTCCCTCTCTCTCTGCCCTTCCTGCGCGCGCTCTCTCTCTCTCTCTCTCTCTCTCTCTCTCTCTCTCTCTCACACACACACACACACACACACAATAAATAAATAAACTTAAAATATGTAATATTAGATTATATATCCTAATTTGAGGCACTTTTGAGTGCCTTGAAACTTTGCACTACTGCCTCTTGCTTGAATAAGGGAATTTGGCAAGCAGAGCAGAGTCCAGGTAGATATTGGCCTCTGTTGAGGAACTAATAGGAGGCTAAGGGTCTAACTGAACTATGTGCAAAGAGAAGCTAAGAGAGGTCCCTTGTGATTCTCTTGGTTAGAAATTCTTTGAAACATATCTTGTTTTTGGGAAGTGATCTGTGGGCTATCCTATTCCAACTATTCACTTGGAAAATTGCCTTCGTCTAATGGCTCCATTTTATAGTCATTCTGGAACCTAGTACTGAAGGAAATTAACAAAAATCAATGTTTTCTGTGAAGCAGATGAAGCTCTTTTATGCATCCCAAACATACAATTTAGAGATGTGTAAAAAAAAAAAAAAAGAATGGAAAACTAACACAGTATATACTGGAGAACCTATTTCTATAGAGTGTCACGAATTGTCAGAGCTGGAAGGTCTCAAAACTAGAGGTCATTCAGTTTAACCCCTTCACCTTCACCACTATTTGTATACCCTTGACCCAGGACATCTCCTGATTTCCCAAATTAACAAGTGAATGTTTGTGCCACTTACCACATTTTAACCACCTTTCCAACTTCTAATGAAATTTTCTCTCTTGCTAAGTAAACAACATTTATTCTGGCTGGAGTATAGGTGAAGACTGCTCTTCGACTGCTTGAACTTGCTTCTGTATGAAATGTTCGTATTAATCCAAGACACTAAGTCACTGCTGAATCAAACATTCCAGTCTTACAGACAACCTTTCATCACAGCCTACTTTCATCGGCTTCTTTCCTTCTATTGCCAGCTCTAGGGTTAAAGATCTTGGGGAAGAGAAGTTGGAAATGGTTTGTTTGTTACTTTACTTATTTATCTGCCAAGAGAGACATGTTGAGATAAAATGCGACACTTCACTAGGTCTATTCACTGGCCAGTTTTCTCTTTTGTCTGAGTATTACTGCCTTTTGTGAGAGGTTAAAAATGAAAAGGTTAAATTTACTAATTCAGGAGTCTACTGTATCTGTAACTTAGGCTAAGATCTTTTGACAAAATCCTTTTAATTTCTAGCAGTACTATTCAATCCATCATCTCCCCTCTCTGTCACCATTCCTGTCTATCGAGGAAGGATGTGACATGAGGCCAGTAGATACTTCTGGAGATAAGTCTTCCAGTCATACACGTACAAACAGATTAACAATCAAAAAGGAGAGACCACCTGGAAGTTTAAGAGCAGGTATATTGTTTCCCTGAGACTTCTGGTCCCTAACTCTGCACCCAGGGACTGTCAAGCTATGTTGAATCCCAAATCACCAAAAGCTTGGCTTAGTTATCACTGCATTTCTAGTTGTTTTTTTTTTTTTTCTTTTTTTAGTGACATCCATATCACGTATTCTCTTTCTACAGTCTTTTCTTTAGCTTCTTCTTCCATTCTCATAGCTCCCATTCTCAGCTCAAATACTTAACAATTTTTTAAGTTAATTTACTTATCTTAGAGAGAGAGAGAGAGAGCGCACATGCAAGCAGGGGAGGGGCAGAGAGAGAGGGAGAGAGAATCCCAAGCAGGCGCCATGGTAAGGGTGGAGCCTGATGTGGGGCTAGATCTTATAACTGTGGGATCATGGCTTGAGCCAAAACTAAGAGTTGGTCACCCAACAGACTGAGTCACCCAGGTGCCCCAACAACTTTTTTTTTAATTAAGCAGCCATTGTACATTACACATTTTCTTGTTAAGCTTCTCAGGGAAAGTTGGGTCTCATGTTACCCTCATTTTATAGATGCGGGGTCTGAGCTCTATCTAATTCCAAAGCCCATGCTTTTAACTGCTCTGCTGTATTGACTTTTAGAAAAGGCTCCACCTCTTTATGAATTTTTGTACCAGAATGTTCAGCAGGCAGCACAAACTCACCATGCCTCAAAGCAAGTGATAGTTTCCCCTGGCAAAAAATAGCAGCCACTCTAGACTTAACTGTATTTTACTTAATTCACTTCTATTTCTGTTATTGGAACCACCATTCTACTGTGGTCTCAGATCTCACTGTCATTTTCTTTTTCTTTCTTTCTTTCTTTCTTTCTTTCTTTCTTTCTTTCTTTCTTTCTTTGTTTCTTTTTTTCTTTCTTTCTTTTGGAGAGTGTGTGTGCAGGGGAGGGGGGAGGGGCAGAGGGAGAGGAAGAAAGAGAATCTTAAGTAGGCTCCATGCTCAGCATGAAGCCCAATGTGGGGCTCCATCCCACAACCCTGGGATCATGACCCGAGCTGAAATCAAGAGCTGGGTGCTCAACCAACTGAACCAACCAGGCGCCCCTAAGTGTCATTTGAATTGCTTGCACCTTCTTCATCTTTTCTTCCAATTCAGTAGTTGCTTGCTCCTATCTTTGCAGTATCTCTGATGTGTGTCTTTTTTTCCCACTCATGCTGCCAAAGTCCAACCCTCTTTACTCTTAGTTGACTGAAGAATTGGCCTCTCATTGTTTTTTCCACCTCGATATTCCCTCTGCCATTAATTCATTTTCCTTTTCTAGATTACGCTTCTTAAGGCACAGGCCATTCAGCCACTTAAATTCTCCAAATATTTCAAAGTTTTGCTGGCTACCAAATGAAGAATAAATGCTTCCAACTGATGTTCAATGTCTCCCTTTATGTTGGAGGTAAAAACAACTCAAATACCCTACAGGCATCAGACATATGGGAAGCAAGGTCTAAGAAAAACTTGTGTCTTTACTACAAATGACAACAAGAATAAGGCAGCCTAGTCATAATAATAAATGGTAACTGACATTTGCAGAGGTGATAGGAAGTGATAGGAACTGTGGCCATCAACAGACTTTGGGCCCTGTTCAGAGGTCTGCTTCTCATCTCTCCTAATTACTGATATGTGGAAATACAGGCCTAGCATTGCTGCCAGAACTTTAGATTTTTTCAAGAGAAGCCAAACATTTAGAGTTTTATGTGTAACTTCCCATTATTTAAATACTGGTAGCTCATTCAAACAAAACTCTCTCTCTTTTCAGTTAAAAAAGAAAAGTAAATATTGACCAGGTCAAACAAGTCATTAGATAGCTAAATTCAGCTTATGGTCTGAAAGTGTGTTCCTTCTATATATAGTATATTTTTCTCCCCTATATAGACTTTAAGTTCTATGCCCTGCCTTTTTCCCACTGTGACCTCCATGGTCTCACCTCTTAGCCTTTGTTCTTGTAGTTCTTATTCCCAGGAACGTCTTCTTGACATCCAGTCTATTGAAATCTTACCTATCATGGTAGTCCACCTCAAATTATATGTCCCCCCAAACTCTTCCTCATCCTCTCGGCCAGCCTCCTTACTTTCTTTTAAACTTTCAGTCCTCTCTTCTGTGGCCCATTCCTTAACTTTCCCTTGTACATTAGCTGTTTACACTTATATACTCTTACTTGACTAGAAGATGCATGAGGTCAGACTGTCTCTGGACTCGCACAGTCTTTGTCAATAGCACCTAAATATAGCTGAAGCTTGGTCTGATTTGCATTTGCCAAGAGAGGGAGGAAAGAGTGTCTGTGTTTGGGTATTTTCATTTCATTCAGAACTTACAGTCCATCTACTTCTTAACAAAAGAAGGTGGGGCCATCCAACCCTCTTCTTTCTCTCACTGCCCAGATACTACATCCACAATGTCTGCAAAAACTCACTTTTGTGGCTCAGATTGTGACCTGGAATCTGATTATTTCAAGGAGGAAAAGCATCACTGTACAGGAAGATCTGGGAGATGTAAAGTTGATCCTAGCCAGGATCACGCTCCTGGAAAGTTGATCCTAGCCAGGGTGATGCTCCTGGAAAGTTGATCCTAGCCAGGGTGATTCTCCCATTCCTTTCTCAGTAAAAAGGCAAAGGCAACGGATTTGCTCATTCTTGTTCTCACCTAGAACTTTTTATTTCCTCTTTCAGACACCATATAGTAGCACTCACTCTTCAGAATTAGTGTTCTGAACCTGAACTTTCTCTGCTATTCCACCTCGAGTTCTGGACTGCTTCTGATCAGATAACAGGCAATCAGGCAAGCTGCCACATAGCAAATAAATGACCACAGAGTACACTGGGAACTTAGTCATGCATATTTAAAAGCACTCAGCCTGAGCACAATTTTTATTGATGAATGATAAATGCTTTGGCATGCCCTAGCACCATATTGTGGTTTAAAAATAAGCCTACCATTTTGAACCCTTACTTCTCAGATGTAGACAAGCCTGTGTAGAAAGCAGTAGTCCTTTACAATGCTGATGCTTAGGACTATCATAATTCTCGTACCACAGACTATAAACAGTTTGGGAGTTTTAGTCTACTTTAAGAAACTTTACTAGAGCCTGGACATGCCCTAAACTATATTCTAGTGAGCAGAGTTGTAGCTGTGTTTATATCTAGCATAATAAGCATCCAGACACTATTAAAAATATGGAGTGTTATAATAATCACTAAAGGATTCAAGGACACCTCAAAGAAAAATGCCCATTTCCCCGCTACCTTACACATAATCACTAATTTGATTTCTTGTTTCCTTCTAGTATTTTTCCAAATCTGCAGACACCTTTTACCTAGTGGTAAGCATACTTGGTAAAAGTTTTGCTGAACTGCTATTATGTTTCATGTTAAATATTTCTTCACCTAACAAAAATGATCCTGGTATATCCCAGTGGATTGTTGCCTCTTTTAATGAAATTAAAAGCTTAAATAGCACAAAATCACAAACCAACAATAATTTCGCCAACCACAGACACAGGCTCTCACTTCAATCATTTATTATTTGCTGATGCTGGAAGCACAATCCTGATACGAGTTTGCAAAATAGAGATTCACACAGGAACTAAAGTACTATGAGACAGAAACTGGCCAGTATTCATCTTTACATGGGCTTAACCTGCATTTATGAAAAATTTGCTCTTAACAAGGCATTGACACTGTTGCCTTATTAACCAGGTCTGAGTCACCTGGGATTCAGGAGGTTTCTGGAGGGCATCCTGGGAGTTCTCTGAAGTGGACAGTCTGATAGCACCATCCTCCCAGCTTGGTAACTTTCAGTATATTGCACAATATTGCAGCTTTGTGCATTCAATTAAGGAGGTTTATGGATTGTATTTTTAATTAAAAAAAATCAACCCTGACCAAATGGACAAGTGGCTTAAAAAACAGTTCAGGCAAGAAGCAGAGGGTTGAAGATAATATTGATAATACAGACAAAGCATATTTTAATGTAAAAGTTTCTTTGCCTAATTAATGGAGGATAGGGAGAAACAAGAATCAAGATTTATTTTGATATATTATTAAATAGTGCTTTTCATTCCCAGTAATTCCTTCCTACACTGTTTTTAAAGGCGACCCTACCCCCTTGAACATCAGTATAAAGTGGTGTAGAGCAGAATGTCTGGGCCGTGGCCAGGAGCAGTGAGGCTGGGAGCGGCAGACCTAAGGGCCCCAGAGTCCCTGTGGATGGCATGACCCTAGCAGCCGCACTAGGGTCTCAGAAACTGACACTGGAGAAGATGTGTGTTGAGGGGACCCAGTGGAGTCAACATGGGTGGAGGTTAGCTGGAGGTGAGATGGAACCTCATCACTGCCAACTCCTCTCTGCTGCTTTGGTATTTTATCGTTCTCCCCACCCCCAGCCCTAGTGAATTGAGAACAAAGGGAAGATGTAAGAGAAACTTCAGCCACCTTTTGCAATTGGGGCCTTAAAAGAGAAGTTGCAGTCATTTACACAGAGTTTGTAGTTCGTAGTCTGAAAATGATACCAAGTCCATTATGCAGAGCTCATTTCCAGTTGGCTTTTGTTTATCTTCCTGTTTTTAGATTGGCGATTTCCAAGCTTGTGGACACATTAGTATCCCTTGGGGGACTTAACAATTTGCCAATGCCTGTGTTCCATCCTCAGAGCTTATCATTTAGGTCAATCTGGAGGGTGACCCTGGCTTTTGCAATTTTAAAAAGGTCCTAGGAGATAGGGCACCTTGGTGTGTCTCAGTCACTTGAGCCTCCGACTTCAGGTCAGGTCACGATCTTGAGGTTCGTGAGTTCAAGCCCCACATCGGGCTCTGTGCTGACAGCTGCTGTCAGCGTGGAGCCTGCTTCAGATCCTCTGTCCTCCTCTCTCTGCCCCACCCCCAGACCCCGCTAGCTCACACAGTCTCTCTCTCTCTCTCTCTCTCAAATAAATAAATAGATAAATAAATAAACAATCCTAGGTGATCCTAATGTGCAGACATTGGTTTACTCTTACCCAAGAACACTTGGATTTGAGACTATGTTTGTGGGTTCCTTTCTTCTTTCTTTCTTTTTCTTTTCTTTCTTTCTTTCTTTTTTTTTTTTTTGGAGAGAAAGAGAGGGAGATGCCGAGGGGGAGAAAGAGAGAGACACAGAGAGAATCAATCCTATGTGGGGCTCCATCTCATGTCCATGAGATCGTGACCTGAACCCAAATCAAGAGTCAGATGCTAAACCGACTGAGGCACCCAGGCACCCCTGTGTTTGTGGACTGTTAAAGTTCAGACTGCTGCAAGCATTATAGCCCCCGGTGCTTCTGTCACAGCCCACGTGTCTCCGAAGTCTGCATCTCCCTTCTCTGGGCTGCAGCGCCTCCCCACCCCCCCCACCCCCCCCATGGTAAGCTGCAGGGCGCAGGCGGGGGGAGGGGGCTTGCTGTTTTTGCTCAGCCGGTGTTGCTAGCAACCGGCACAGCATGTGGCACGTGGAAGACACAGAATAAATATTTATTGCACAAATGAAGGAATGCCACACAGGTCTTTCCCCCCTTCTTGCTCATTATATCCCCACTCCCAACTCCTCTTGAACTAGAAAGCTCTCTGGCTAAGCACAGATGACTCGTGAAGCGTGGCCGCGGAAGCGACCATGTGAGGAAACAGATGCACATGTGCTCCTCAGCTGAACTTTTTGACATCACCAATTTGGAGATTTTGATCAAACGCCAAGTCTGTTGTCATAGTCTTAAAGTTCTGAGAAAAGTGCTGCCTTTTCATTTCTGGAATTAGTCAAGATTATTCTATGTAGAGTAAATAATTAGGTGTTTATGAACAGGTTTTGTTAGGTTGGCTGGAATTCAGGGTTTTATGTTCTTATCTTCAGTATATTGATCTGCCTACGATATTTTATTACATTTAGGACACCTCGAAATTATGTATTCTTTGTTCTGTTGCCAGGAGTTCAGTTGATCACAGTAGCGAATTTTAATTTTAAACTTTAAATGACCAAGTACAAAACATAATGTGTCTAAAGCTGTGCTTTTCTGTAACATCTTATTCTGAATGTAGGGAGTAATAATTAGAAGATTAATGAATTTCAAAAGCTCTTTCTCCTTGAGTCTTTTTAAAACCATTTTGTGCCATACATTTTTCTCTCCGATTGTACCTACAGATGGGTATTAAGGAGGGCACTTTTCGTAATGAGCCCTGGTTGTTCTATGTTAAGTGATAGATCACTAAATTTTATACCAGAAACTAATGTTATACTCTATGTTAACTAACTGGAATTTAAACCAAAACGTGGGGGGGGGGAAGAAAATATAAACCTGTATCTTAAATGGTTATTTATTTATTTTGAGAGAGAGAGAGAGAGAGCCAGGGAGGGGCAGAGAGGGAGACTGAGAATCCCAAGCAGGCTGGCTCTACACTGTCACCACAGAACCAATCATGGGGCTCAGTCTCACGAACCGTAAAATCACAACCTGAGCTGAGATCAAGGGCCGGTTGCTTCACTGACCAAGCCACGCAGGTACCCCCCACGTTCATATTTTCAAATTTGACAATGGACGTTATTCACCTCCACCTGATCTGTGCTTCTCACTGGGAACACGGAACACATGGCAGCCGCAGCACCCAAAGATCTGCCAAATAAATGTGACTGGCAAGAAAAATTAAGAAAAACAAATAGACTTTTCTAGATTATTTTTAGTCTGTTTGCTTGTTCTGTCTTATTCTATGCTACCCAAACAGTTTTGAAGTCATCACCTCTGCTCTCCACACCCTGCCAAGCAGTGATCACCATAGTAGATACTGTAAAATGTCAAAGCACATGTTTTCCTATTCTGTAAAACTCTAACTTTTGACATTGGTTACAAAAAGGCAAAGTAATGACATGTGGAGTGACCCTCATAAGATACTCAGTATGACAAAAAAATGCTTGGAATTGAGTTAGTCATACTTTTTGCTCCAGGATATACCATCATCATTTGAATAAGCATGACCTTTTGTTTGTTTTATAATGTAAAGATGCCCATGAGCCTACAACTTAAGCCCAAAACTGGAATATTATGTTTATCTTAAGTTAATCCGTACACTCTTTTCCGACCCTCGTCGCTTGTCTCAGAGGAAACCGATATCCCATATTTATTTATTATCCCTTTTATTTATTTTTAAAATTTATTTATTTTTGAGAGTGAGAGAGAGCACGCACACATGCACTCATAAGCGGGGTAAGGGAAGAGAGAAGGAGAGAGAGAATCCCAAGTAGGGTTTGCCCTGTCAGCACAGAGCCCAACGTACGGCTTGATCTCAGTAACCATGAGATCATGACCTGAGCCAAAATCAAGAGCCAGACGCTTCACCACCCAGGCACCCCAACTTATCCCCTTTAACAAATAGTTTCATCATAAATACATAAGCATGAATATCTGCATATATCTATACAACGCATTGTTTGATTCTGTTTACTTTTGCTTCTTTTCAACATGTATGTAACTAGGATTCATCCATGTTGTCATATTTGTAATTCATTCACTTTTAAATTAGTCTATAACAAGCATACACCACATGAACATGCACCACAATGAGCCCATTTTCCTGCAAATGGACATTTGGCATCTTCAAAGCTTTTGCCACCCTGAAGTGTGGTGTAGGAGCTCTCTCGTGTTGGTGCCTGGTCCACACATGCAAACATTTACCTTGCATGTGCGCCTTGGAAGTCACTTGATGGCTTTGGGGATACAAATGTTCAAATCTACAAGACCTACAAGTTTACAAGTTGTTTTCATAAGACTGCTGAGATAGTTTCATTTTCTAACACTTGGTATTGCCAGGCTTCTTTTTTTTTTAATGTTTATTTATTTTTGAGAGAGAGGGAGACAGATGAGAGGTAGAGGGGCAGAGAGAGAGGGAGACACAGAATCTGAAGCAGGCTCCAGGCTCTGAGCTGTCAGTACAGAGCTGGATGTGGGACTCGAACTCACGAACCATGAGTTCATGACCTGAGCTGAAGTGGGACACTTAACCGACTGAGCCACCCAGGCGCCCCAAGTATTGTCAGACTTCTTAATTTTGGCTGCATATTTTGAAAGATGATGTTGCATTGTGGTCTAATATACATTGTCAAGGTGTTTCATGACAGCGACCAACTTCATCTGTTTGTTGGCCAAATGTGTTTCTTGTATGTGATATACTTATTCCTGACTTTCCCCTGTTTTTTCTATTTTTTTTCTTGTTGATATGTATGCCTTTTATATATTCTTGATACTATCACCTTCAGTTATGTGTGTTACAAGCACCTTCTCCCATTTTGTGGCTAGTTTTATCACTTTCTTAAAATGTTGTTTAATTTTAATATGGTCAAATGTGTCTGTATCTTTATTAATTAAGCCACTTTACACACACATATCCACACACATATGAAAAGGTGATATTTGATATATATACACACATATAATATAAATATATACATATATATAAGTGTGTGTATATATTTCCAAATATTATTTTCATGATTCTAAATCTCATGATTATAAAACAAATTTATGGAATAGGGAATACCACACTTTTATATACATTGATTGCAAGCTATTTTCTGAATTGAGAGTTATTGAAAGAAAAATACATCTTCGTATTGAATAGCATACTCTACATTTACTTATATACAAAAACTCCAATTTAAAAAAATCAACCTACACACACACACACACACACACTGGAATATTACTCAGCTACAAAGAAGAATAAAATCTTGCCATTTGCAATGATGTAGATGGAGTCAGAGAGTACTACGCTAAGTGAAAAAAGTCAAAGACAAATACCATATGATCTCACTCATAAATGGAATTTAAGAAGCAAAATAAATGAACATAGTGGGGAAAAAAAAGGCAAAGCATAAAACAGACTCTTAACTATGGAGAACACACTGAGTGTTGATGGAGGGAGGTGGGTGGGGGATGGGCTAAATGGGTGATGGGTATTAAGGAGGGCACCTCATATGATGAGCACTGAGGGTTGTATGTAAGTGATGAATCACAGAAACTAACATTACATGTTAACCAACTAGAATTTAAATAAAAACTTGAAAAAAAAAGAATCAACTAACATATTTTTTTTATTTACCTCTGGCCAAAAAATTACACATTATATACCATGGGAATGTGTATTCTTTCTAGAAACCAAATCTGATATTTATTTCACATTTACAGGCAGATAACCCATGATGACTCCAAAATGTAAGAAACCACCACATAATAGTTCTTGATTCATAAAAAAAAAATGCCACGACAGAAAATCGTAACTATTATTTAGTACTTGCCAAGTACAAGACACTATTCTGAGCACCTCAAAGGCATTAATATAGTTCTCATAAGCCTCCTATGAGGGAGGTACCATTGTTACCACTTACACATGATAAAACGGACATCAAGAAACTTGCTCCAGTTTTCCTAGAAAACAGTGGAGCTAGAGTCTAAATTAAAAGCATCAGGACACTTTTGAAAATAAAAGAGTGCTTATTCAAACTCCCCGGGAACAACAGGTGTAAACCGGCAGGGAAAGGGGCCAACAAGATATGTGACCACCTAGCCATGCAGCATAGAGAAGGCAAATCTTCCCAGAGTCTTTATCACTTCAGAAATAACGGACATAATCTATTTCTTGTGAGTCTTTACATCCTTTGATGTGAACATTTTCAGCTAGTCCCTTTCTCTTCAGCCTTGAGCACTTATTCGCACATTTTCCCCAGAGCCTGGAGCCTCGCCAAAGTGGGCCTCAAAAATTCCTTGCTTGTCTTCTCCATAAAAGTTTGAGTCTCAGCCAGAGAACACTTTGTGCTCAACCTGTGTGTGTCAAAAGAGTTGGTTGTTATGCTGTGCTCCGTTTTAGGTAGAAACAAACATTACGTATCCAAGTCTTCATGTAGTGTAGGAGGAAGGAAAGAAAAATGGGGTTTGGAAACACAGCTCAAAGGTGAGAGAACAAGTGAGGTTAAGACCATGGGACTTCTGAGTCTTTATTTGGTTTTTCTGCTGATTATTATTTTTAAAAATGTTTATTTATTTTGGGGGGCAGAGAGGGAGAGAGTCTGCTATCAGCGCAGAGCCCAATGGGTGGCTCCATACCACAAACTATGAGATCATGACCTGAGCTGAAATCAAGGGCCTGACACCCAACTGGCACCACCCAGGCGCCCCCTGCTGAATTATGATATAATTGCTGCTTAATTATGAAAAAAATTGCTGCTTAAAAAAGGTGGATGGGGAAGAAATCAATATCAGTCTTATTAAAGCACCCTGAAAAGCCTAATGTATAAATGGCCATCATTTACTGTTTTTGTGTAAAGATAAATTAATGTAAGGGTTTTCTTCCTTATTTGAGTTCATTCTAAGGCAATGTGTGTGTGTGTGTGTGTGTGTGTGTGTCTGTGGATATATATATATATATATATATATATATATATATATATATATGTGTGTGTGTATATATATATATATATCTTCTGTATATTATGATGTTTTGACATCTTTACAAAAATCTTTCTGGCTGGGGAGACTCTGTTCCTCTTGGGACTAGAGAATTCTTAAGAGAGAGCATAGCGGAGGGCCCAGTCAGAGCATGCCTTTATATGCAAACCATCCAACCCAGAGCCACATCTCTATCTGGCTCCTACACCCCGGGAATAACAGTTCTTTGCCTTACTCATCCCAGGGCCGGGTCCTCAACAGCTGGAGAAGCATCTCCATAGTCCACAGACTGCTGAAATTATTCAAACAAGTCAATCCCAAACCGTTTATCTGCCCTGGCTTGCTTTTTCTGCAGAAACCCCAGTAAATGCTGAGCCCCAAGCTCTGCCCTCATTCCTGTCTTCTGCCTCCTGGCCACCTGGTGAGCTTCCCTGTGGCTCTGCACACCGTGCCCTGCCCTGCAGTGCCTCCTGTCTCTACCACCTGTGAGTACAGTGAATGTTGTTTTCCCGAGTCCCTCCTCTGTCTCCTCCTGTGGCCATCCCTGACCACGTCATAAAATAATACAAAACAGAAATTTGAGAATGGAAAAACTTAAAAATCAAGAGGGGAATCAAGGGAATGTCCTGGAGTTGGGAGTCACTTTCCACCATGCCTCCCCTGAATGTGCTTCTTAGACATTTGCTCGTTGGATTGTCAGCAGCTAAACCTGCTTGAGGCTGCAGCTTCTCATCTACGTGAATGCCACATGCGGTGGTCTGTGGATGAAGTGACAGCTGTGCATAGGAAAGAGAAAAAATGGTATTGCATCAAAGTAATGCTTTCTGTTAGCCTTGGTCCTAATTCAGGTGCTATTCGTCTATAGAGAAGCCTTATAATGGAAAAGGAAACCTTAAAAACTTTCTTTTTCTTTTAGTTAATAGGTTTCTTGGTGGTGCTTTTTGATTAAGTGCTTTATTGATTCAACCATATTAACCTTGTTGAGTAAAGCATCTATACATATGAGAAAAATCTGATCATTATCTTATAATGAGCCATGAGTGGTTCTCTGGCTTTCCTTATTGGCAGAGGCCAATATGTTTAGCCTAATTCTTGACTTCATTTCTCTTAGCCATGTCCAGAAACAGAAGCTCTTAAATTGAGTCAGAGTTATTAATTATGGGGATCTTGGGATCCTACACATAACAGGTACTTACTAAGTGTTTGTTGAAAGAACGGTAGAGAGAGTCACAGAATGTTTTTGGACTATGATATGTGAGACTTATTTTACCATAATTTTCTAAACTCTGGCATACTTGAAATTCAAATGGGCAAAGAACCTGGCTTCTCCACTGTAGAATGACAGTTACAGGTTGGGTTTATCCTAAAACTACTCTTTACTTAGTGATTGATTTTACTAATAAGTAATATATCCTTAACCTGTTATCAGTAACATTATAGAAATAATTTTCAGAGAAGTGCACCTACTCCTATATCTTCCCTTCAAATGGAGCCTTGGCTATTCAGAATAATATTTCAAAACTTTCATGTTGGTTGTAGACCAAAAAATTTATTTGGTTATTTACTTGAGATATTCAAGAAATTATTTAGAGGCTCTTTGTGTTTATTTTTTTAGCCCCCCCCCTTTTTTTTTACGTGTAGTTTAAGTAAAATTTTATGTATTTGATAAAGGCATATTTTGAAATTTTAAGAGCTCTGCAAGTCAGGTAAAAAAGCTACATTTATTAGCCCTAGGAGATCACTATAAAACTCCGACATAAAATTAATTTCTCAAAACACACAAAAGATAGAACTCCCTATAGCTTATGTCAGGTGTCAAAAAACTGTGATATATGGTTCCTCTCTATGAAGTTGCTTTGCCACCAGCAGGTTTTAGTTAACATTATTATGATAGCGAATGACCCTAAAGAGGGCTCCCTCGTTCATTTAAGGCTCCTTCCTAATAACCTACAGCTGTGTGAACGCCATCAGCTGTGGGAGTTTCTGATGGGCACATTAAAAGTGTTGGTATGTCACTCCATATGGTTCTTATGGGCTTCCTTTGACGACTCATAATATTCCGTCAGTCCAGCTGTCAATGGCCAATTCCTCAGCTGGGCTGATGATTTGAACAGTGACTCACCAGTCTAATTGTTTCTCATTGTTGCTACCAAAAAGCTGGGAGCTCTTTGTTTGCAGTGAGTAAAAAATGGAGATGCACTCATTTCAGATTAAATCAGCCAAGTCTCTGAATAGGACAGTCTCGGACAGTCTTCTCAAACCTCAGTACACTTTTGTTTTATACACTAAAGCCCACTTGGTTGGGGGATACAAAGTAATTTGGAGGAGAAATTGTTATTGCTTCAATTGCATAAAAATGTAATCACACATTTGCGAAAGAGGCCCCAAATGCAGCATTGGGCAGTAGTTTAAAAAAAAAAAAATTGATCATATTTTGTTGGCTTGTGATGGAGGTATTTAACTTTCAAACTTGTTTTCTGAAGGAAAGCAATGAACAACATAAAGAGGTAACGAGTTTTACTGTAAAGCTTTATTTTTATTATTATTTTTAATATTTATTTTTGAGAGAGAGAGAGAGAGAGAGAGACAGAGCATGAGTGGGGGTGGGGCAGAGAGAGAGGGAGACACAGAATCAGAAGCAGGCTCCAGGCCCTGGACTGTCAGCACAGGGCCCGACGCGGGGCTTGAACTCACAGACTGCAAGATCATGATCTGAGCCAAAGTTGGATGCTCACTGAGCCACCTAGGCGTCTCTGTAAAACTTTAATTTAGAGCAAATTCATGAGATCATTACATCTTTTATTTGGGAAAACAAAGGCATTGTTGAAAAATAGCAGAGAACCTACAAATTACATGTAAAATTAAACAGAATTTAAAGAGGAAAAAAGGATAAATATATAAAGCCTAACTCTGTAATGAGGTTAAAGTTTTATTTTTTAACTTTTTCTTTGGTATTAAATCTTAATTTATCACCAGTCTTATAGAGCCTTGGCAATTAATGTTTAAATTGTTAGAGGAAAATTATGTGTTGATGCTTATATGTGACCCTCGTTGGATTTTAGACATTTCCTCCTTTTTAACTGGAAAATCCTTTCATTTTCAGAAGTTTGGTAGAAAGGAAATAATTTCTAGGGAAGATAGTTTAGAATGATTGCCTGTGTATCTTCAAGCTTCTCTTATCTTTTAAAAAAAATTCATTTAATTCCTCTCTGTTTCTGTTTACCTGCTTTCATAGAAGGCAGGAGAATACCAAATTTACTCCAGGATATGAGAAGTGTCTTTATAAATATTTATAACAACTTATTCAATAAGTTGTTATAAGGCCTGTGAAAGTAAAGGCTGAAACACAAATGAATAATAAGTGTTAGTGTCTGTGAAATATTCCTAACTCTTCAAAATCAATTAAGGCATATTTTTATAGAAGCTCAAAGCTGAAGACTCTAAGGAACTTGAGTGGAACTTCATTTACCCAAAATTAATGGGCTCGGACACAGGTGGAACTCCAGGAAAACGCCTCCCGCTGTCTGATGGTCAACTCCTTATTTACACAGATACTTTGTTGTAACGGCTCCCTCACATTTCCCAGCGTTCACTTCCTATGTGGTGGGCACTTCTTACTCTCGCTCACTACTTTATTTTTCCTCATATATTTTATGACGTCATCAGGGATAAGAATGACATATAATTTCTTAAGAAGCTTTTCTACTATACCTTGCAAACGAATCACAATAGTTGTGATCTTTTCTCGAATTATATAAGAAATGTAATAATTGTTCTTTACAGTGGCTCAAATCTTTTCTCGAATTATATAAGAAATGTAATAATTGTTCTTTACAGTGGCTCTCTTGAAGTTGGAAAGCAAGTGGGAAGAAGGTGCTTTATCACTTACTAAAAGATTTCCTACAGTGTGTTGACTTATTTCAAATATATCTTAGGGGGCACCTGGGTGGCTCAGTTGGTTGAGCATGTGATTCTTGATTTTGGCTCAGGTCGTGATCCCAGGGTCGTGGGATCAAGCCCCGTAACAAGCTCTGTGCTGAACATGGAGCCTGGGTAAGATTCTCTTTCTCTTTCCCTCTGCCCCTCTCCCCCCACTTGCCATCTCTCTCTCTCTCTCTCTCTCTCTCTCTCTCTCTCTCTCTCTCAAATAAAATAAAAAATATATCTTAGAAAACATGACACTAAGAAATGCCAGAATCCTGATACAAGAGTAAACATTTGAAAGTTGATAATTAAGAGGGTTTATTAAATATTGGCAAACAGATACATAAAGTATAAAATATAGAGACCATATATGTAAATAAAACACAGCAAGTAATCTCATTTCTCAAATTCTTTTTTTAAAGTTTATTTATTTATTTATTTAGAGAGAGAGAAAGAGTGGGGGAGGGGCAGAGAGACAGAGAGAGAGACAGAGAGAGAGAGTGTGAGGGAGAGTGGGACAGTCCCAAGCAGGCCGCACACCATCAGTGTGGAGCTCAATTTGAGGCTCAAATTCATGAACCCATGAGATCATGACCTGATCTGAAATCAAGAGTCAGATGCTCAACTGACTGAGCCACTCAGGTGCCCCATCATTTCTTAAATTCTTTAATCGGGATTTAATTATCAAGGCTCTTTGTGGTTTTATTTCACAAAACATTGAAAAAGAGGAGAAAGAAAGATAAGAATGAAAAAGCACAAGATGAAAATTGGAAATATGCCAGCACAATAATTTCTTATTTTTTTATATGATATCATTGGATCTGTTTTATCTGTAGTTGGAACAAAATTATGGCAAAGTCAGTGAGCACATCCCTCCTACCCACATGTTCCCTAACATGCTAATGGAGGACATGTCGTAAGGGAGTGTCTTGCTTCTTTGGATCAGTGTGTTTGGTTATAAAAATGAAACCCTCTGGAAGAACTGAGGAGATGAAAAATAGGAAAACTATTTTACAATAAAAAAAACAGGAATTTGGGAAGCACAGGGAATCTGGAAGTGCAGTCACTGAAAAAATGACTGAGGGTGCTGGACATTCAAATGCAGAAAAATGAATCTAGACACAGACCTTACATCCTTCACAAAAGTTAACTGAAAATTAATCCTAGACCTAAATGTAAAATGTAAAACTATAAAACTCCTAGAAGATGACATAGGAGAAAATCTATACAACTTCGAGTGTGGTGATGACTTTTTAGATACAACTCCAAAGGCAGGATCCATAAAAGAAATAATTGATAAACTGGACTTCATTAAAATGAAAAATTTTCCTGAAAAGACCATGTCAAGAGAACAAGAAGACAGACCAGGAGAAAATATTTGCAAAAGACACATCTCATAAAAGACTGGTATCCAAAACATACAAAGAACTCTGAAAACAATAAAACAATAAAACAAACAACCCGATTAAAAAATGAGCAAGAGACCTGAACAGACACACCTCACCAAATAAGATATACAGATAGCAAATAAGCATACAAAAAGATGTTCAACATCATATGTCATTAGGTAATTAGAAATGAAAACAACAGTGAGATACCACTGCATACCTATTAGAATGGCTCAAATTCAAAACACCAGCAACACCAAACACTGGACAAAATATGGAACAAACAGGAACTTTCATTCATTGTTGGTGGGAATGCAAAATGGTCTTCCACTTTGGAAGACAGTTTGGTGGTTTCTTATAAAACTAAATATATTCTTACCATATGATATAGCACATGTGTTCCTTGGTAGTTACTTAGATGAACTGAGGACTTTTGTCCACACAAAAAGCCTGTACAGTGATGTTTATAGCAGCTTTATTCATAATGTTCATCATGAACCAAACGTGGAAGCAGCCAAGTTGCCCTTTGGGAGGTAAATGGATAAATAAACTGTGGTACACCCAGAGAGTAGAATAATCTTCAATGCTAAGAAGAAATGAGCCATCAAGCCATGAAAATACCTTAAATTTATATTACTAGGTGAAAATAAAACCAAACTGAAAAGGCTACATACTGTATGATTTTAACTATATGACATTCTGGAAAAGACAAAACTATGGAGATGGTAAAAAGATCAGTGGTTTCCAGGGGTAGGCAGAGGGAGGGACGAATAGGCAGAGTACAGGGGATTTTTAGGGCAGTGAAACTATTCTGTGTGATATTACAATGGTGGATACATGTCCTTATGCATTTGTCAAAGTCCATTGAATGCATAACACCAAGAGTGAAGCGTAATGTAAATCATATATTTGGAGTAATGTGTCATTGTAGGTCCATTGATTTTTAACAAACATACCACTGTGGTGCTGGTGTTGATAGTGGAACAAGCGTGTGTGGGAGTGGGGGTATAGGAGGACTCTCCCTATTTTCTGCTCAGTTTTGCTGTGAAAGTAAAACTGCACTACAAAATTAAGCACATTGAAATGGCTGGGGACATTGAAATGCCACAGACCTTCTAGGAAGGCTGCTCTCTGTATCCTCTGATTAGTGGTAAATTGGGGTAGGAAAGAGCTTGGGGTTGTGCCAGCAGTGAAGCATGAAAGGCCTCACAAGAAGAATCAGGGCATGGCGAGAGTACCTGTCAGAGGAGCAGTTGCCAGGTGGTTGGTTCAGGAGTCAACCAGCTCACCTCTCCTCCAGAAAGATACTAAGGAAGGTAACTGTTGGTTGGAGATTGCATCTGGGGGGCTGGGATGATAGTTGGTAGAAAAGCTGACCTCTGCTTCCTTATTTGTTCAAGGAAAACATTTTGCTTTTTGTAATGGTTCTTTTGGGGTAGCTTGCGGATAACACACTGACGAAACAAGTGTTAGGCACTTAATAGATACTGTATACAATTGTACACGAACAGAGAGAAAATGTATGAGGCAAACTTGATACAACGTGCATAAGGATAAAAGCATTAAATATAAGCATCACATGAAAATATTTTATTAATTTCCTACTTTTTTGGAAAGCACCGTAGCAGTTTTATGAGGGGGACATAAAAATGAGCAGATGTTAAGCTAATGCTTATGGATATAATGAAGAAATAAAGAATATTGGAGGAAATGGAAAGTTTTTTTAAAATTCTAAATGGTGACATAAGGAAATCTCATAGTTCAGTCAACTAGAAGGGAGATAAAATAGTGTCCAGGCATTTCTTAATTGGAAATTTCTTTTTCTCAGCCCAAAAAGAAATTTTCCATCTGTTCTAGCATCTGCTTACTGTGGTTCAAGAATTTCTCCAATTTAACAAGTAGGTGTGACAATTGTGACATCTGGGAATTTTTTCATAAGGACACACAGAAAAGGTTGAGGTGACTGGTAACTAGTTTCATAAGCTTTTTATAGATTATATATACACAGAATTAAAATGGCTGATCACATGGTACTTTTATAGCTCTTTTTTTTTTTAAAGAAGCTTTGAGTTGATGTACTATTGGAATTATACTTGTTTTCGTTGTTGTTGTTTATTTGTTTTTCACTTATTTAGCACAAGAGAAACAGAAAGAAGTTTGCCCAACTGCAGGCCAGTAAGATTTGGGAGATGTGACTTCTTGGTTTCTTTGTGGGGCTAACCCCCCTTGTGGCTTTTGGAAAGCCATGATTCTCTTTGACTCAGTTTGTCCAGTGGTAAAAAATGCAAATTTCAACATCCGCCTTTTCTGAAAATACTAGAATGTTGAAGAAAAATATAACAGGAATATAGTTACTATAGTCTAAATGTTTGTATCTCTGCCATATCTCCGTGTTGAAATCCTAATGCCCACTGTGATGATGATGTTCGAAGGTGGTACCTTTGAAAGGTTCTCAAGCCAGAAAGGTGCAACCCTCATGCATGGGATTCATGCCTTATAAAAGTGGCTCCAGGGAGATCTCTAGTCCTTCTTCCATGTGAGAACAGCATGAGACAGCACAGGCTATGAACTAGGAAGCAGGTCTTCACTAGAATGCAGCCATGCTGGCAACTTGATCTTAGATTTCCCAGCCTTTAGAACTGTAAGAAATAAACCTATGGATTGTAAGTTACTCAGTCTCTTGTATTTTGCTATAGCAGCTAGAGTGGATTAAGACAACAGTCTGTGAATGCAAATGAAGACCACTACAACTTTACAATAGACTTCTTCCATCTCTTAGGCTTATTTTGGAAACTGGGTCCTGAAGCTTTGTAATTTCTTGCTCTCATTGGAGGAAAAAACAAACCACGATCTTAAAAAGTTTATAGATTTTGAATATGGCTTGAATATGTATATATTTCTCTCCACCTCTTAAAAATTTATGTTAATTTGTTAAATTATTTTTGGTTTGTCTTTATCGCTATACAGTGTCTCCAATATTTCATTGTGCTTTTCAGTAAGTGTCAGACTCTCTGGGAAGCAAAAGCTTTTGCACAATCATTATCTTTCTTTCACATTTGGAAATTGAAAACATGAGAGTGTGACTATAATTGATATTCTGTCATGTGGTTAAAGCAAATGTTCCTTGGCCCTCTGACTGTAATGTATATTCCAATTCTACTTTTACTTGAAGCAATTTACTGTAGTCTCACAGTGTGATTGTCCCAATGTGGCCATCAGGGGTGGCTCCAGGGGGACCTGAGAATTTTGTATTCCTGGCCAATCTTCAGACCATGACCAGAACTCATGAACCTCTCAGCCACTCAGAGTCATTCTGTGTAAAAGGGGCCTTTTCTGTCCACACTTTCTTCTTTTGACTTGATTGGAATTCTATGAGCCATAGGAATGAGGTTATGTTTGGGAAAGGCCGAGAAATTGAGGTCTTCTTATGCGAAGCTGTCTAATGTAATATAAGGTGAATAATAGTTGGAGTTAATATTTCTTTACTAGACTGAAGTACAAGTTTTCTTTCACATATCCATCCCACCACACACAAAGCAAAGAATATGAGAGACTTTTAGCTCTTAAGTGATCCTTCATATTTTGTTGACTTGTTAGAACCTTTTTTTAAATAAATGTATGTTTATTTATTTTGAGGTAGCACGAGTTGGGGGAGGACAGAGAGAGAGGGAGAGAAAGAATTCCAAGCAGGCTTTGCATTGTCAGTGCAGAACCCAATGTGGGGCTCAATACCATGAACCATGAGATCGTGACCTGAGTCGAAATCGAGAGTTGGATGCTCAACCAACGGAGCCACCTGGGCGACCCTAGAATCTTTATTTGCTATTCTATTTTCAATATCTATATCTGTACCTGATAATGTTAAGGATATTAACAGAGCCAATAATAGGAGGGAAGAAAATACATATATTACCACAAAATATAGGAAGAGATGCTCAACCTAGGGTTAATTAGGAAAACAAGACCACAGTGAGATACCATTTTACATACAACAGACTGGAAAAAATTAAGCAGTCATAATACTAAGTGTTAGTGAGTATGTGGATCACTGGGGTTTCTCATTCATTTATGTTTGGAATATAAATAGAAAATAATTATTTGTAATAATAATGATAATTATTTCTGGCATTATCTTATAAATGAAAGCATTGCATACCCTTTGACTCAGCAATTCTACAAATATATATATATATATATATATATATATATATATATACACACACACAGTCATGTATACCAGGAAACATAATATGTTTATAATAGCCCTACACTGGAAACAACCCAATTGTGGCTCCCAAATGAATCAATGATAGTGTCATTAACCAAGGATAATGATTCTGCACAATTGATTGCATCAATGTAAAAGACTAAAGCCAGAAGGACCATGAGTGTCTAACACAGCAGCTAAAACATTGAATGTATATAATCACTTATTGAATAGATTAATGATAAAAATCATTGATTTGGGGATACAATGTTACTCTAGGTATCGATGAAGGTTTAACAAGACTGCTAACTTATTTCCCTCCAAAAGACAACAAATATTTATTAAGAGCTTTTTTACCAAATATTTTCTCATCATATAATGATCCTGGATTGTATTAGTTTGTATTTTGCTGTGTAAATGGTGCTAAAAAATTGTCACCCTGCCCGTTTTGTAACTAGAACCATGTCATGAACTTCTAAAGGGCAAGGACCACATTTTTCCTTTCTCTTTTCTTACAGAACTACATGGAGTACACCATCAGTAGCTGCTTAGGACTTACTCTTGAAACAAAAATCCACTCAAATTTTCTTCCTTTATAAAATATATATGTTATATATATATTATATATATGTTATATATATATAATATATATATATAATATATATATATATTATATATAATATATATATCTGTTTTGAAAAAGGATAAATCGTGGTCAAAAGTAGAAGCTTTCAAGTGGATACTTTTAAAGAAAAGCTTAACATATATGGTGAAGGTGTGGCGATTATCTCTGTGTGTAGGAATATTCTTATGACAAATACAAAGAAAATCTTATGTGGTAATTCTAAGATGTAATGAAATTCTTAGCACACAAGGCATTGGTGATAGAAGAACATGTATATCTAATATACATCCAATTAAAAATAGTCTAAACAGTGTACTATGCTCATTATCTTGCTAAGGAAAATGGAATCCAGAAAGCTGTTGATATGTCAGTTCTAAGAGGCGATTTTTGTTGTTTGTGTTTAATCAAGTACTAATCAGGAGAGATGCACTTTATAACAAGAGAGCCAATTTATCTGACTTCAAAACTACCCAGGCAGTTAGCCTTACATGATTATTCTTAGAAGTATGTTAGCCCATTTCCAATTAAACTGTACTTCCTGTTGTTATAGTGGTTACAAGAGGCACAGATTTAAAGAGAAAAAGAAATGTGCTTCCCCACCCTTTTCCTTTTACCCAGTTCATCATCAAACCTTCTGATATGCTAATTTGTTCATAGATATCATATAAAAATCTTTGGAGAGAAAGCAACAGAAACCCCAAACCAAAATAAGTCAACCAAAAAGGAAGTTTGTTGTTTCATTAACTGAACACTCTGTATCTGCCATGACCAGGATTTATTGCTAGTTATGCTTCCTCTGGGTCGGCTCCATTTTAAAATAGGCTTTTTAGTGGTGGTTCCATATCTAACAGGAAAGAGAACTTCTCTCCTTCAAGAGTAGAGCAAAAACTTTGTTCTTATAGACTGATATTGAGCCATGGACCCATCCCTTATCACTGTGTCCAGGGAAAGAGACTTAGTTTAGACTCATGATATGTGCTTCCTTTCATAGACATGATAGTGGGGAGTCAGTTGACTGCAAACACATAGGCTGCATCTAGAATGGCTTGATATTTGGACAAAATTTAGAGTACTGTTACCAAAGGTAACTCTGCCAAATGTTGCAATTATCTATTATACCCTTTATGTCAGTCCCACATTTTCTTATATCTTTAATAATTATGGGCTATATCTTTTCCTTGAAATAGAGGTATGAGTGATACCCAGCAAGAGAGAACAGTTTTTTGTTTTTTGTTTTTTTTTCTTGCATGGTGAAGAAGCTGCAAGCTACTTTTCTGCTAGGTGACAGTTTGGAGCCAAAGGGTCCAAATTGGAGCCATTTTTCTTAATTCTGAGGAGTTTCTTGAAGCTCTCTTCTTATTCAAATGGAAGAAATGAGAAACTATTGACTTAGGAGAAGTATATGTCAGAATATTTTGTGGCTTGATAACGTTTCCCCCAAAGAACCTTTGCTATGCAAACTTTGGGAAAGTGAAGTAAATCTGCATTGTCAAAGACTTCTAAGGGGGAAACAATCTCCCCATTTCAATGGAGACCATCTATCAGAAGAGCATCATATGACTGAGATGATTTCAAATAAGTTCCCTGTGTCTCTGAAGGAGCACTCGCCCTGAGGGAAGACAGATGTTTGACTAGCGAGTTCTAGAACATTATGAAGGAAGATTCATCCCTTAATGGTCTGTGGTTGGAAGACCTCTCTGTCACAACAGGCACATTGTGAGAACAATGTACCTAAAGGGTAAAAGGAGACCTGTAACTTTGGAAGCCTATATGTGGTGTACCTTTGTGGTGTGTTGTGTCGCTGGGGAGGGTAGAAGGCTCAAATGGTTGCACTGGACTAGATCTGTTAAGTGCAGTGAGTTGGTATAGCGGTGACAACAGAAATGACAGTTGAATGTTGGGGTTGGTACTGGTCAGACAGCTGGAGTGCCTGCCTTCTCTCCTTCTTTAGTATTTCTCTTTCTCTCCCTCCCTTCCTCCTTGCCTCCTTTGTTAATTCTCCTGCTAACAATGAGTAGCTGAGAAACAGAGATGACCCCATTGGGTTACATAAGAAAGGGAAAGATTTCAAGAGGTAGCCATTGGACTTCGTTTTAAATTGGTCCTGTGGGGGTTGAATGATTAATTTGAATATTAAAAAGATTTATGATCTTAATTATACCTCAAGCTGGTAATGAAGGCCACATTGATTTTACCATATTAATTTTTAAAAACCCACCAAAACAGAAACCAAAGCTTAAAGAGTTATTCCTAAGAATTCTGCAACTCCTTCTTCTGCTTTCTAGCTTCTGAAGCTGATCAGCATAAAATTAAAATAAATTATTCCCACAACATCCAATTTAGGTGTGGGTGTTAGGAATGTATCTCAAGAAAGAGTAAAACAAGTGGAAGAGGGGAGGGGTCGTGGGTCGGCAGAGAAAAATGAGCCCCAGAGAGTCAAGTATTAGCACTTTCCATCCCTGCAGAGGGACTGCACTGGCAGTCCTGGCTCATGGACCCGTCAGACATCTTGGCAGGAGTATCTCCCTTCTCAGTCATGTTTCCTTAGCCAGATGCCATTGAACAATGAATTCAAATAATTAACCCCTTCCTTTTTAAATTCCATGTTTGTAAAGAAAACTTACATGTTAGCCTCTCTATAGGGAAAGAATAAAGTATGTATGTTACTAAATAAAGTACGTATTCAACTGGACTCCTTGGTGGCAGAGGATGGCAACATTAAACTGAGCTTTGATAACACTAATTTCAAAATTAATAAAACAAATGCATTGGAAAATGTAAAAATAAACAAAGGTGGTATCATTCTCAGTTCAAACTAAAATGCATGATTGAAGGATGTCTGCTTTCTCACAAAAATCATAAAGAGAGTAAAAAGTTTGTATTAGACTTTTCTTTTTCTTTTTTTTTCTTTTTTTTTTTTTTTTGAGAGGCTTGCCACGTGAGATGTGAGGTATATAGTGTGGAACACGATAGTCACGTTTTCTGCTTTGTTCTAGTCTGAGGGCTCGGGGTGGGGGTGGGGGGGAAATAGTATGTGACCTGGGATATGAAGTCTGAGGGAGGAAGTAGATTAATGGGTGGGGAAGATTTCTACATTAGATCAGTCCGGGTTCTTGGTCACAAACAATGGAAGCCAACTGACACCAGATTAAAAAACAAACTACTGAAAAAATATTGGGCCTGTGACAGAATTGTTTGGAAGACGGGGAAATAGGATTAGAGAATGAGAATCTAAAAAAGTTAGACAAAAAAAATAAATAAAATAAAAAATAAAAAAATAAAAAAGTTGGACAATCAAAAATACAGTGCAGGACACACCAGGATAATTTTTTGGCTATAACCAGTGCTGTCCCCACTTGATATGAGTAATCTTTACCACCACTGTATCTTTGTTTCATTTCCACAGATTTTGAAGTCCTGGCAGGAGCATCTGGCTGGCCAAGTATGGTAGCCATTCTCTAAGATGGGTTCCTACCGATGATTGCTACTTGGTATTCATGCTTTTGTGCAGACCTCCCAGCTCCACCCCAATATTGCATTAGGGCTGATCTGTGTGACCAATAGAATATGGTAGAAGTAATGGTTTGTAACTTCTCAGACCAAAACATAAAAGACATTGTTATTTCTGCATTGCTTTCTCAAGGATCATTTGCATTAGAGGAAGCCAGCTGCCATCTTGTGAGGGCACTTAACACAGCCTTTTGGAGAAGTACACATGGTAAGGAACTGCGACCTCCTGCCAAAAACAGCACCAACTTGTCAGCCATGTGTGGGAACCCATCTTGGAAGTGGCTCCTCCAGTCACCGTTAAGCATTCAGCTGATGCCTTGATTGCAGCTTCATTAGAGATTAAGCCCGAATGGCCTGGCTAAGCTGCCCCTGAATTCTTGTCCCACAGAAATTGTGCAAGATAATAAAAGTTTATTTTTGTTTTAAGTTGCTAAATTTCAGGTCAATTTGTTATGTAGAAATAGGTCACTAACATACATGCCTGATTCTTCTTACCTGTCAGGAAGAGAGAAAGGCCTCTCTCATTTTAGAGGTGAGGATATTAACTCAGGTTTAAAAAAGTCTACATTTTTTCAAAATCACTTAATAAACAATTTTCATGGCCCTTCTCCATACCAGCCACTGTTCTAAATACTTTACAGATATTAACTTATGTGATTACCCTAGCAGCACTGTGAAGTAGGCACTCTTCATACCTATTAGAGACTGCATTGGTCTCCCCAAAACCAGTATGTTGCAGCCCTAACCCCCAATGAGACTATATTTGGAGATGCGGCTTCTACAGAAGTACTTGAGGTTAGATGAGGTCATAAATGTGGGGGCTCTAATCCACTATGGTTGATGTCCTTACAAGAAGAGGAAGAGAGGGGCGCCTTGGTGGCTCAGTCAGTTAAGTGTCTGACTCTTGGTCTTCGCTCAGGTCATGATCTCCTGGTTCAGGAGTTCTAGCCCCGAGTTGGGCTCTGCACTGACAGCACGGAGGCTGCATGGGATTCTCTCTCTCCCTCTCTCTCTGCCCCTTCCCTGCTTGTGCTCCCTCTCTCTTTCAAAATAAATAAATAAACATCAAGAAAAGAAGAAGTGGAAGAGACACCAGAGATGTAGGAACACAGAGAAATGTAGGAACACAAGAACACAGACCATATGCAGGTCTGGGAGAGAGGCCTCAGGAGGAAGCAGACCTTAAACTTCCCACCTACAGAGTGTGAGAAAAGAGCTTTCCATTGTACAAGCCACCCAGTCCGTGGGGTTCATTAGGGCAGTTCCAGCTGACTAATACTAGTTTACACCATAGGTCTGCACGACTCAGACTATTCTGATTGCAGCTGTGACTCTGCTGCCCTTTATGCTAGTCACCCCCCACTTTGCCTTTAGTGGTTGAAGTTGTACATAAAGAAACCGAAGCACAGGGAGGTGACTTGTCCACAGTCACACAGTTGATAATAGTCAATTGGAATGTGAGCTCTCAAAATGAATCCACAATACTGTATGTTAATAAATCCAGGCAAGAAGGTTTTAACAGTTATACTTTCCCTGTGAATTTTGTATCCTGTACATATTTTTTAAACTGAAAATGTTGATGTAGTTTCTAAATAAGCTTAATATGAAGTTTAAAAAATTATTTTGGTCTCAGTGTTGGCAAAACTGGAGCATTGTCTTACACCACACACAAAATAAACACAAAATGGGTTAAGGACCTAAATGTGAGACCTGAAACCATAAAAATCCTAGAAAAGAACACTAGCAGTAATTTCTCTGACATTGGCCTCAGCAACATTTTTCTAGAAATATCTCCTGAAGCAAGAAAACAAAAGCAAAAATAAACTATTGGGACTACAGCAAAACAAAAAGCTTCTACACTGCAAAGGAAACTATCAACAAAGCTAAAAAATAACCTACATAATGGGAGAAGATATTTGCAAATGAACTATCCAATAAAGGGTTCATATCCAAAATATATAAAGAACTTATACAATTCAACACCAAAAAACAAATAATCCAATTAAAAAATGTGCAGAAGTCATGAATAGACATTTCTCCAAAGAAGATATCCAAATGGTCAACAGACACATTAAAAGACACTCAGCATCACTAATCATCTGGGAAATGCAAATCAAAACCACAATGAGATAATACCTTATACCTGTCAAAATGGCTAAAATAAAAAACAGAAGAAACGGCAAGGGTTGGTGGAGATGTGAAGAAAAGGAACCCTTGTGCACTGCTGGTGGGAATGCAAACAAGTGCAGCCACTGTGGAAAACAGTATAGAGGTTCACTCAAAAATTAAAAATAGATTACCATATGATCCTGTAGTTATACTATTGCATATTTACCCAAAGAACCTAAAAACACTCATTCAAAAATATAAGTGCACCCCTATATTTATTGCAGCATTATATACAATAGTCAAATGATGGAAGTAGCCTAAGGGTCCATGGATGGATAGATGAATGGATACAGAAGAAGCAATATGTGTGTGTGTGTGTGTGTGTGTGTGTGTGTGTGTGTGTGTGTATGATGGAGTATTACTCAGCCATAGAAAAGAATGAAATCTTGCCATTTGCAACCACATGGATGGATCTAGAGAGTATAAAGCTAAGGAAAGTAGGTCAGAGAAAGACAAATACTATGATTTCACTCCTGTGGAATTTAAGAAACAAAAAAAGACAAACCAAAAAACAAAAACAAAAAACCAGACTCTTAACTATAGAGAACAAACTGATGGTTATACCAGAGGGGAGATGGGTAGGGAAAATGGGTGAAATAGGAAATGAGGATTAAGAGTACACCTCTCATGATGAGCACTGAGTAATATGTAGAATTGCTGAATCACCTACATTGTGAATCACCTGAAATTAACATAACACCGTATGTTAACTATTCTTAAAAAAAAAACATTTTGGTCCCCATTAGAACAGAGTAAAAGATCCATTCTGAGTTTTCTGGACTATTTGAAAAACTCCACTTATGACTAAATGTTTTCCTGGGATACACTGAACTGTAAATAATTTCAAACTGTCGCTGTGTCCTTCTCCTTCACCTTCTCAAGTTTCTAAATGCCAGCAGCAACATCTGACTGGCCAAGCTTTGGTCATGGACCCGACACCTCTCTGCCAGCTAAATACAGTTAACTTTCTTAGTCGTGTGGCAGGACACTCTCATGTAATAACGTGGATGGAGAAAGAATTCCCAGTGCATGGATTTACTCTTTTGTGTTAAGCCAAAGGTAGCCCAAGATATCCTCAATCCCTGCCTCGTACTGAGGCACTGAACACTTGGTTGGTTCCTCAGAACATGTACAATTTTAGAATACATTTATGAGGTATTAATATTTTACTAAGACTCTTTTGTACCAGAGTGTAGGATTCCCACTCCACACAGCCCAGCAGAACCTCCATATGATTAGTGTGGTGTTCATCCTCAAATTCCCTCTCCCTCCCAGTGGTCTCAGCTGCCATTTTTTCCCCTTCTCTTCCCTTCCAGAGACCCTAAAAACCTCCTCTGCTGTCTTGATCATTTTGGATCCATGCAAACTGCACTTGGCAAAACAAACGTCCTATCTTTAGCGGAGCAGCAACCATCTATTGCAAACTCTACTGCCTGTGGCTCACACTGCTGGGGGACGGCTTGTGTAAGGAAAGAGGGAGTAGAGGAAGCCATTGATGAGCTGGGGGCTGTCTGCCTTGCTTTAAAGACACTCCAATTCCATGGAAAACATACACACGAACTGCAAAACCACAAAGACACCTGTGCTAGCTAAACAGAATATTTCTGTGAGCTGGGGTTAGCTGGTTTGCTGCTCCTTCTTCCGTGTCCTCACTCTACCTTGAGTGGCTTTTCAAAATACTGATCCAAGTAATATGAAGCTAAGATACCAGTGTACAATGACTTGTAGAGATGGTGAGAGAGAGTTGGATAAATCACCGGGGATGTCACGGCTTGTAGATAGGAAAACTGATGAATCCATATTGAAATCACAACAGTTAAATTTTCAGCTCAACTCTAAAAACCAGCTGTCTATTTTATAATTTCAGTAGCAGCCTGCATCCTTATTTTGCACTTATTTTGCCATGTGGTGTTGGGGTTTCTACTCTAGGACAGTGGTTGAGGTTCTGATGCAGTGCCAGCTGATGGAGAGACTTAAATTAGAAGAGATATACATGCAAATTGGTAGGAACCTGGCGTTTTGGCAATTTTCTTCTTTTGCCAATTGTAACATTGCCCTTATCTGACTCAAGTCAGGGCCACAGTATATTGATTTCACACATAGGTGAAACAAAGTGATAAAATCCTGGTGGGAGAGGGTATGAATTAGCTTGCTCTGGTTTTTTTTTTTTTTAAATATTAGATTTTTAGTAAGAGATTTTGTGGCATCTCTGTGTGTGGTATTTTCAGACAATGCGGTAACTGAATTAAGTATTAATGCACTTAAAGCTAAACATTGATGATGTGTAATGAACAACCTGCTAAATGCTAATATAATTTATCCTTTTCAAAATTTATAAACATGACATATTGCATGCACTTAGTGCTAATCTATTTTAGACATTCATTTGGTTTGACCTATGACCATAATACATTATGTTCCTTGAGATATTTATCTTGTCATTTGGAAACAAGATTACAATTAATGCGACACACATGACTTTAAATTACTACCTCAACTAGAGATGTGTGAGTAATGAATTAGCCACAGCGTTGAACCCTCTGCTTATAATTTAAATTACCAGCCCCTTAGCTGAGGCTTCATTGTAATCCACTAAGTAAGTCACAGAATTGAAGAGCCACATAAGGTTTTTGATACTAGACCTAACGATGATATCTTAATTTACCTCACCCTAAGCTGGTGTATACAAATTCATATAATGTAAACAATCATAAAAGAGAGCATTTGTATATTGATGATGTTAATACTAGAATAAAATAAGAATCAGAGTTCATCTGAACTAGATGTACAAAAATATTGTCCTTTTTTCCTGTATCCCATTTTCGAGGAGAAAGAAATGTTACTGGAAAAAGTGAGCTCATACCAAGGAATTAGTCCAGAAGGCATTTTTCAGGAGAGAGCTCCATAAGAAAAAGTCCAGTTTGTTATGTTTTTCATACTTCCTTCTCAGCATTGATTTTGACAGACTGTTAAGTTTCTGTTTAGAAACATGCTAAATATTTGCTGAATGATATCTGCGGCAATAAATGATAGCTATTATGAATGATGGCAGATTAAGCTTTGTGCACTATATTCCATTTATAACAACTGGATGGATATTTTAAGAATAATTGACAGACGATATTGTATTCGTTTCAGGTGTACAACATAGGGATTTGATATTTGCGTACTTTATGAAACAATCACCACAATGTCTGGTTACCATTCGTCACCATACAAAGTTGTTACCATATTATTGACTATATTCCCTATGATATACATTATACTGCCACGTCTTCCTTATTTTATAACTGGGAGAATGTACCTCTTAATCCCCTTTACCTATTTCACCCATCCCCTTATCCCTACCCCTTAATAAATTACTTATTAAGTTCTTACCATATGCTACACACTGTACTAAAGCATATTTTATGTATAAACTCATGTTTTGTGTATAGACTTATATACATATGTATATTATATACTTACATGTAACATATACTTAATAAAATAACATATGTCTATAATTTAATATAGATAAAATCTCTTTCCAACAAGATAATAAGGTTCTTAAGAGTAGAGATTGCCTTAAGCCTTTTTGGTATTTTTCCCCATCTGCCTGGCAAAATGTTATCACACAATCATCACTCAATAAAGACTTGTTGAATGAAAATTAAGATATTCCTTTGGAACTTCACATTTTATAGTGCACTAGAAGGCAAAGAGTCCCATGGAGTGAATACAACTACAGACAACCCAAACCAGTGGCAAAATAGTAATCATCTGAGAAGCATAGCTTTCTGTCTAATACATTAGAATGCTGTAGATTAATGAGCTTCAACCCATCAAGTGAAATGCATGGTCTTAGGCTGTTGTGGTAGACAAACTTCTCTGCATTTGCAGTCTAACTGAAGAGCCCAGAGGAGTAACCGTGAACCCAAGAACTATTAAGTGCTGAATAATTTGGCACTGTGTAAAATATGAGTTCAGATAGAAAAGTATGAGAAAGGGAGCAAAATAACAGAGTAATTCCTTACCTACACAGGTGTCTGAATCAGATACATGGGGCATGAATCTGGACTCTACTACTTGTTTTGCTGTGTATCTTGAGGTAGCTATTTTACTGCTCTGAGCTTTTTGCATCTCTGAAACAGAGTGCTATCTCCCTATGAAGCTGTGATAGATATGGTCACATATGTTAAGCACTTTGAACATTGCCTTACACAAAGTCAACAGTCCTTTGGGTTAGTCAAAAAAGGTTTCAAGGTGAAATGACACTTTAGCTGAATCTTAAAGGCTTTGCTCAAGAGAGAGAGGGGTCAAGGACAATGCAGGCAGAGGAAGAGCGTAAGCAAGAGAAGGCAAGGATGAGAACAGTACATCTTAGCAAGAGTGAGACAGTCATTTAAAACAGAGTGGAAGGAATTAGCAGAAGGCGAAAATTAAATTTGTTCAGTAAAATGGGTTCAAGTCGTCGGGAGCCTTCCTAGTATGGCAGAGGTGTTTAGACTGGAAATGACATACAGATTCCTCAACTCCTCTATTCTCTGCTTGTAGTACTCCCAACTTAAGTTTTAGGTGGCATATTTTTGTGACTGAATACCCCTTTATATTTTCTTTTTCTCCCAGCATGTGGCATGTTGTCTTGTGTATTATGAGCAATAACTATATTTTTTAATATCAATTAATGAGTTTGCGTGCTGACAGTCTTCTGTTGTAAGGGTCTACAAAAGAGAAAAAGTACATATGTATTATAGATGACCATTAAGGGCTTAGGAATCTTACAATTAAAGCTCTATGGAAGTCTAATGTGAATTGTATTCTGTATAGAGTGTATCTTTATAAATGCCCTCCATCATGTTACTAAATTCTTTGGTATCACTTATAGTATATTAAAATAGTACTCCATAATGTTTTAATAATAGAATTAAGTATAATAAATATTGACTTAGAATATCTACATCAAAAATTTTCCCTAAGTTTTAAAATTATAAATTTTACATCTTTTGGCAATTTTACATTTTAGTTTATTGAACTTACTGTGAAGTTCCACAAATTAAGACCGTCAATAACCCCATCTATAGAATGAGTCAAGATGACACATTGCGATAAAAGAAAATAGGAAATTTTCCAAAATACCAGCCCTAATTTTAAGTGAAATCGGTATGTTAGCTACCTACTAGATGGCTTAGTTTTCCCATTCACACAGAGCTGGGAATAATTTGTTTTTATTGAACTTGACTATTGTATTCTAGGAAAAAATGTCTTTGAAAAAATAAATCGTTATTTTCTGTCCTTTAGAAAGAGCTATTTGAGGAGCTTATAGGATTTTCCTAGATGTCTGATTGAAGCTGTCTGATTCTTATGCAGATTTTCTCCAACATACAACATTTGGTTTGCAGAATGGTGGCTCACAGGAAAATGGCTGCCTAAGAGAGGCAGAGTATAATTATGATATCATTAGAAATATTTAAATATAAATAACATTCTATATTTGTCCTTGTCACTTGTCTAGGTTTTGACAGGAGGAGCCGGTTTTGATGGGATTCCTGTGGCCCCATAGATTTTATCCTGTTATCCAATTTTCCGCTGCACTGCTCTCCTTCTGTCAAACTGACTGCCAGCCAGCCTTACATTTTCCCGAGAGGGGGAGCAAAGCTTTGTATTATAGTGGACACAAGAAGGAGAACAAAAAACTGAGTTTCCCCTTCAAGTACTATAGTGTCTCTTTCTGGTGGAAAATTCCATCATCTGAAGGGTTGGGAGGATAGGGGGATAGGGCACAGGGAAGATCTCACGTTTTCATTCAGTTGTGCAAGATAATGTTGCAAAGCAGACCAGATACCAAGCTGAGCAGCATACAGATCAGCAGTTTTCCGGGATGCTCACAGTCAAAAGAGCTGCTGAAATCCTGCCCAAACTGGTTTGTGCTGAATATTTCGTAGCGTTTCAAATATTGGTTCGCTGTTGTATAAAATGAAAGGACACTTAGCAATGACAGTGTAAGGCAAGAGAATAGGGGCGCTTTCCCTCCATGTGAAGATATCTCAGTGGGTGCTGTTTTATTTGGGGGTTTTCCACTGATGCTGGCTCATGATTCAGGGACTAGAGCAGAGATCAGACAGGTAAGAAAAATGAGTGGATATGATGGAATGTTAAACAAAAGGGAAAAGTGAGCTGTGGGGTGATGCGGCAAGGTCAGGCCCCATCTAAAAGCCTTCCAAATACCAAATTGCAAAAACCAAACCACACTGAAACATATTCATGATGCCACCCATATGTTTAAGCCGAATGTGGCCCCTGGCATTTTGGATGCAGTCTCTAGATTAGAGAAAGAAAGGTCCCATGGGCTCTCCAAGGAAACAGTGATACTGAGGTAACTGAAAAGACAGGCTTTTTGAACTTTGATCACTAATTGTTTAGATCAAGACCTTAGAGAATCTCAGGAATGGTATTTTGTCCTTTATTTATATCAGTTAAGCTTCACAATAATCTTTGAAAAATTGATTCGTTCATAAAAAGGGAAAGTTCAGCAAATATTTCCTTCTTATTTACATCAGAAGGAAAACATTTGTGTTCTAGTAGAATCTTGGAAATGTATTTAGCATCATGTGGGTTGGTTTCTATGACTGTAAGTACAAATGCATTATACAGAATTGAAAATGTTGACTATATAAGAAAATATCTTTATTATAAGAAATTCTGGTGTCACCCATTATAATTTAACGTCCCATTCTGAATTTAGTGAAATGCCTTACCAAATAGGATATGATATCCTCATAAGGGCATGAATAATTAAGATACTGGAAACAAATGTGAAAGAAATTCATTCTTCTTACTTTTCTAGGGTGTCTGTGCTTTAAAATGGAGGTTGTGGGGCACCTGGGTAGCTTGGTGTTTGAGCCTCTGACTCATAATTTCAGTTCAGATCATACTCTCACGGTTCATGAGTTCAAGCCCATGAATTCAAGTTCAGGCTCTGCACTGACAGTGTGGAGCCTGCTTGGGATTCTTTCTTCCTCTCACTCTCTCTCTCCCCCTTCTTCCTTCTCTCCCTTCCCTGCTCTCTCTCTCAAAAATAAATAAACATTAAAAAAGTAATAATAAAATGGAGGTTGTACAACCTCATGGATTAGGGATTTTTGGTTTTGCCCTCAGTTGCATAGCAAATGAAAAAGATTAATATAACTTCAGACATCAAAAGGAAATTGTGATGCCTTTCAGAGTTCTGGAGCTTTGGGGAATTGTTTCATAAATGCTTGAGTGAGGAGCGCCTGGGTGGCTCAGTAGGTTGAGCATCCGACTTCGGCTCAGGTCATGATCTCACAGTTGGGGAGTTTGTGCCCCAAGTCAGGCTCTGTGCTGACAGCACAGAGCCTGGAGCCTGCTTCAGATTCTGTGTCTCCCTCTCTCTCTGTGCCTCCCCCACTCACATTCTGTTTCTTAAAATAAATAAACATTTAAAAAATGCTTCGGTGAATGTATTTGCCAATTTAATATAGGAATCAGAGCATTTAAAGTTATTGTATTCTGTTTGTGGGCACAAATACAGTATTTACAACTATACTTTGAAACATTTTGAGCACATCAAATTTACATTCTTACAATAATTTAGTGTCTTTGATGAATCCAATGTGCATGAATTGAGGTTTTGAAAAGAGTTCGGCACCTGAAACCCCACTTAATTTGCTTTTTTGACTCACATTAATGTATATAGTCAATCATGAACCATTTTTTTCACTCTGTCTTAAGAGGCATGCTTATAAGACAAATTAAGAAAAAGGAAGTCATGGTAATAACAGTATTTTAGTGTCCACACTAGCTTTTAGCAAAGATAAACTGAGGTAAGTTAGTACATCTGTATTAGAAGAAGCTGAACATCATGCTTTTGAAAAAAATGATAATTACTGTTGCTGTCATATCTATATATTTGCTTTACCTCCTGAAATTCTGTTCTATTTTAGTATGAAAGTACATAAATCTGCATAATTCTACTCTTTCCTTATAAAGTATTCTGCTCATTGAACATCTATATTCATTAAAAAGTGTAACATATTAACCAGGTGAATAAGATCAATTAAATAACAATTAGGTAGGTGGGTAATTAGGTAGGTGGGTATGTGGCCAGGTTGAATTGCCTGGTTACCTATGCAAGGTTGTACTGAAATTATGTGTACAAATGGAAAACAACAAAAAGCTCAATGTAAAAAATCATGAGAATCTTCATGTGTATGTATTATGTTTTTAATAGAGTGGAGGCCATGGGAGAACTCCCTAAAGATTCCCTGTCTTCCTGTTTGCTTCCAACAGCATTATAATGGAGTCTTTTTTTTGCGGGCCAGTATGGAGGACATTGATTCTGTTTTTCCAATAACAGTAGGAGATATGTTTGTGGTCGGTGTTTGGACTAAAAGAAACTCATTATAGCTTCCTGTTCCTCCATATGTTGCCAAAAATGTTATTGTTGATCAGGTTTTGTGATACTTCTACTGTTGACTATTTCTTTTAGATTTTAACATTAGCACATTTTTGTAAATTTAGTGAAACTTGTTGTAACAGTTAGACTTAAAATAATCAGGACTCTCTATCTCTACCAAAGACAGAAAGACAATCAAATTAACCTTTTGGAGTGAGTAATTCTTACAGATTTCTAAAGAAACTCTGTGTGTGCGGTGTTTTTCATGTATTAAAAAAATATAGAGAGATGGAACACTTAGCTATTCTAAAGGTTAAAATTCTAAATGAATCAATCACAAATTATAAAGAAAGAAAATGGGAAATATTTAAGGAAAGATTCTAGTTCTCTAAAACCTTGCTGCTCAAAATGTGGTCTGTGGACAAGCAGCTTCAGGATGGCCTAGATGAAATGGTGAACCTTGGCCATACCTTGTAAATCGGAATCTGTATATTAACAAGATCTCAGGGATGTGTGTGCAACATTCAAGTCACAGAAGCACACGGTTGGTTTCTATGCAGTCAGCATAATAATTCAAAATTTGGACTTCTAGATGATGTTTTTAGAGAGCATTATGGTTTATAGAGGCAAACTGCTTTGTAGATACAGCATGAATTATTTGTTTCAATCTGCAGCGCAAATAAATTAATCTCTCCAGTGTGGCCGGTTTAATTTCTAATTACTATTGTAAGCTTAAAGATAGATAGGCTTAGAACAGAAAATACAAAATGAAATCAAACCCCAAAGGTCACGTTTGAAAAACTGAAATACCTACCAACATGCTGTAAAATGTCCACATATGTTAAGTGTGTGAATCTTTAACATCGTGCTTTTTTTTTTTTTAATTACTTGAGTTATTAACAGAATAGTTACTTGACTTATTTGAGTGTAAAATTGCCACTGGGGAAGGAAACATATGTTTTTCTCTTCTCAGAATTCAAAACTGGCTGAATGAATTAAACTCAAACTTGGGAAAATAATTCACCTTCAGGTTGAGTCTTTCTTAGCACAGTGGCAACCAGAGTTCAGGACTGACTCGAAGGGAATTCATGAACACCTGCAATCATAGGTCTTAATAAGGGCCATTTCCCCTTTATCCTTATGTATGAGAATTGATGGCAAAAGAGATCCCTGATATTTGCCCTATTGTTTGGATGCCTTTTGATTTGATAGTACAGAAGTGTTTGTTTTCTTGGATGTTCTCATTTTATTCCTCCTTTTCCCCTGTACTTTCTTCCTTTTCTCTCTTTCTTTCTCCATCAAGTATGTGAGTGCCTATTATGTGCACATCTCTATTTTAGACTACACAAAGATTCAAAGAAGTTTCATCTTAGACTCTTCTAAGTTTCTAATATTTTCCTGAGATAAAACACCATCTTGACATGGCTTACCTTAGTGGGTTGTTTTTTTTTTTTTTTTTTTTTTTGCTGTCATTATAGATTCAAGGCCAGTTACTTCTATTTTTCACTCTAGTTTCTTTTCCTTCTTCCATATCACTTGTGTTTCTTTGTATCAGTTACTACAGAAACATCACTGTTCTGGGTGTGGTGACCACCACAATTAATGCATGATTCTCTCAATTTGAGTCCATGAAACCAAGATCACACAACACCCTTTTAGTACTTTTCATGCTTTGTTTCTACATACACTTTGCTTTGTTGGAGATGATATCCTATAAAACAGCTTTTACTTGGTTCAGTGCACTTGAATTTTTGATGTAAGCATACTTAGCAAAAAAAAAAAATGTTAACCACAAACATTTGTATTAAGTAAAAATTCTATTATTTTATAACATCTTGCAAAAATTAACAAGATACAGTAGAAAGGCATGCTGATTTGGTCCTTAAATAGAGGAGTAGCATCTGACTATGTGACAAAACTTCCCAAACTCCATAAATTTTGAAAAAAAAATCAACAAATATAAATCATAAAACATGCTTAAAGTCTAGACTTCAGATCTATAGTAGGTTGCCTGTAGAGTGAAAGGGAAGAATTTTTCCCCCCTCATCTCATGTGGGAAAGTGAATGGTTCCAATTTAGGTTTCATTGTGGGGTCCATGAATTAATTGTCGATAGACAGCCTAACAGGAGAAAAATGTATTATGCATGTGGTTGAACTCAGCAGTGAGTAGCCAGCAGAACAGCCAGAGGTAAGGGTTTTTATATCAGTGTGTGTGTGTATTAGGGCTTCAGTGTGAAAGCATGGGAGATTCTATTGGGCAGTTTCCTTCCTGAAAGAAGGCTGGAAGGTGCTCCAGAAGGGGGTTGTAGCAACCATATTTACAGGAGGCTCTACTTTTATCAGATAAGGAAAGTTCTAATAAGATTTCTTTATGTTGATTCCTTCAATGGCTTTTTCAAACTTTCTCAGTGTACTGATGTTTTAAAAGTTCTGGTTAGCATTTGTAATATGCATGAATCCTCATTCAATTCAAATAAATGTAGAAAACGTGTCTTAGTATATACTTAGAAATTATGTTTCTATCTTAACAAAGGAATGTGGGATTTGGCCTCTGTGCTACCCTATGAAATATTACAACTGATTTGAAGGGTTAGCATAGATTGTTTGTTAGAATTATGGCTTAATGATACATTATATAGCTATTGACCAAATGTGCCACCTTCTTCACCTCATGAAAGAGGCTTTACAAAGAGAAGTTTAAGGGGCGCCTGGTGGCTCAATTGGCTAAGCGTCTGACTCTTGATTTCAGCTCAGGTCATGATCTCACAGTTTGTGGGTTTGAGCCCTACATCGGGCTCTGCACTGGCAGTATGGAGCCTGCTTGGACTTCTATCTCTCCCTCTCTCTCTTCCCTTCCCCCACCCCTGCTCACTCTGTCTCTCAAAAATGAATAAATAAATGAAGCAAAAAGAAAAGAAAGTGTAAGGAACACCCAGGGAACCATGAACACAAATGGAAAACCAGGCACGGGTAGAAGTGTTTGTGTTTGGCTTCCATCTACAGGCTCCCAGTCCCCTGGAGTTTTGGACTGCTCCTCTTACTCAGTGTTTTCCTCTTGCATCTTTGATTGCTGGTTTCTTTTCCCGGTCCCTTCACTGTTCTGTTTACATGCCCATCTTTCTTCCATTAGACTGTAGCTCCTCAAGGGAAAGGAAGGGAGCACTCCTCATCTTTTCTCTCTTGTATCCTGTGCTGGATACATTGTAAGTGGACTACATCTTGTATCTAATATTTGGAGAACCAAATTTGTATTTGTCCTGCCAGAAATCACCAGTGATGGAAAAGTGTAAGGATTGGTGGATACTTTGGATCCTGAAATGATTTCTTCTGGATGATTAATTCTCTGCTTATGCCTGTGGCCTGGAGTATGGACAGAGGATATTCTCCCATGTTTGTTCTTTTCCCACGTATGGATGTATTACAGCAGGAAAAGCTACCTGATGCAGATAATTGCCTTACTGACCGGAATTCAGGAACACTGGGGAACATGTGGTTATCATACCATCTTTTCCCAGCTAGCTTCTCCTTGGAATAACTGCTACCAATGTTAAAAAGAAACGAAAAGAAAATCACCATTACAACCATAATTACTACGACAAGCATTCACCATTTACCAAGCCCTGAGCCTGGCACCTGGTGTGTATTTCTTGTTTCTTTCTTCCTACAGCTCTAAAAAAGGGAAGATATCTTCATTTTCATTCGATAAAATGGAAGCTCAGAAAAGCTAGCCCAATTGACCAAATTGACACAGGTCAGTAGAAAAGTATTCTGAGGTCAGTTGCTTCAACACACAGTTGAGGAGCATGGCCTCCCCTCCTATCACAGCACAAGTGGTCAGATTATCCCACTGTCAACAGAAAACTAATACATTTGGGGACACAAAGTAGGTTTTGATTGGTTGTTTTATGTTAGCAGCCAGAGTATGCATGGCTGGGATCTATAAAATGGAGAATGGCTCATATGTAAGCTTCATTATTATTACTTTAAAGTCTCCTACCACACTTAATTTGCCTTTTCAAGTAAAGTGTTTGGGAGAATAGGTTATCTATAATTTTACATCTCACATTTGGATTGGCTCTCAAAAAATATTCAACTATTACAATAGTGTAACTTTTGGGGCACCTGGGTGGCTCAGTTGGTTAAGTGGCCAATTCTTGACTTTAGCTCAGGTCATGATTTCATGGTTCAGTTCCTCGGTTTGAGTCCCTCGTTGGGCTCTGTGCTGGCAGCACAGAGCCTGCTTGGTATTCTCTGTCTCCCTCTTTGCCCATCCCCTACTTATGCTGTCTCTCAAAAATAAATAAAGCATTAAAAAAAAGAATAGTGTAACTTTTGGGGGACCTCAAACAATCTAAGTAAAATCAAAATAATACATAGACATAGTGATGTCTATGGTTCTTCTAGTGAAGAAGGTAGCCAACCACATTGAAAAACAAAAGTGTTAAGTAACTAAAATAAGGTATGTGAAAATGAGGATTCCAACGACTGTTTTCCTTTGCAGGTACTATGTCTTTATCTGTTAATCTGGCTTTCCTACTTTATTTACAATATACATTTGGTTTGGAAAATTTGAGGCTGGTAGCATTATCTAGAAGGAGATAGAAACTGCAGAATGAGTTCCACTTTTATTTGTGCCAAAGGTTGGTCAGTGTCCTCTGGTGACAAGAGCAGTTGACCTTGCCTCTGGGGTCAGCCTTAGTAGCAGAGGCAGCAGGAAGAGGGCTCAGGACTCCTGGGATGTGGGGCCCATGTTGTGCTGCACAAAGCCCCTAAATTGCTTCTGTCCTTTCGTAGAAGCACTGAGCTCCAAAACAGGATTTTGTGGACAATTTTCTTTGAGTAGAACTATGGTTTTCAGTCAGACAACATACAATGTTTCATTAAAGCATGTACCTTTGAAGTAGCTCATTTTATCTAGGCACTGCTAGATTAGTTTTAATGACTTGAGAGCAGAGTGAAGAGAATAGAAAACCAGTTCAGCATTGGGGAATGAAAGAACACTGGAATGATTTAAAAGTAATTTATGAAATTTTTATGTGTAAGAGACACAGCATATCAGTTCCAAATATGCATTTCTTTTTATTTGCTCAAGTTTTAGGACTTGATCAATAGTTATCTCCATGATTTGTGACTAGTTTTTTTTTTAAATACATACAATTTAAAAAGTGAGTGATTTATTGTAAGATTACAACCAAATATTTTTATTCTCTTCTCCCTTTTTGATATCCATCACTGATTGTTTATCAAAATTTTTAATGTCAGTCATTACCCACATAACTGGCATGTTTATATTATGCACCAATTGTTTAATTCTCCAGGATCCTGTAGATACACATTTCTAAGAGTTAATCAAGATTAAGCTTGCTTGCTTTCTTTCTTTCTTTCTTTCTTTCTTTCTTTCTTTCTCCCTTCCCTACCCTTCTCTTATTTTCCCTTCCATTTTTTCTTTTCTTTCTCTTCTTCCTTCCTCCTTTCTTTTCTTTTCTTCTCTTTTTTCTTTTTTCTCTCTCTCCTTCCTTCCCTCTTTCTCTCTCCGTCTCTTTCTTCTCTCCCTCTTTCTTTATGCCTTCCTTTTAAAATAAAGTTACTTTTCTTGTAGGATTAACATTCTGAAAAACACTCAAGTGTTTCACACTGTTAAGAAATGAAGACCAGTTTTTCAACTAAAACCATTATCAAATTGTGCCAACTAATCCTTATTCTGTGGTGAGGTGGAACACCAGAAAGAGGGAAAGAGCATGTGTTTGGCTTTCTCTCACCTTCTCCTTTAACACATGGTTCATCTACAAGCCTGGCCACAGGGCCTGATGTTGGCTTCTCCACTGAGAGTGACAGAAAGTCCTTTATCACCAAACATGAGCCATATGCCTTTTAATTCCACCGTGATTGCTTCATTGTATGGGGTCCAGAAAGTTTTCTTGGGTTCCAAGAGTGCCTTTAAAAATGCAAATTCTCTTGAGATGGCTTTAATAGGATACAGTTAACAGTAATAGAGTGAAATAGCACTTAGAACAGGCATCATAATGGATGGGAGGGTACCTGAAGGGTTGGAAAGTTATAAGGAATGGAGACTGATTCAGGTGATTCTACACTGTGTGTCAGTCAGCAGTTTTTTTTTTTTTTTTTAATAAAAAAATTTTTTTGTAATGTCTATTTTTGAGAGAGAGAGAGAGAGAGAGAGAGAGAGAGAGCACACAATGAGGGGAGGGGCAGAGAGAGAGGGAGACACAGAATCCAAAGCAGGCTCCAGGCTCTGAGCTGTCAGCACAGACCCTGATGCAGGGCTCTAACTCATGAACTGTGAGATCATGACCTGAGCTGAAGTCCACCTCTTAACTGACTGAGCCACCCAGGCACCCCTCAGTTAGCAACTTTTATGCAGAATATTGATTCCATCTGTAACAGGATTTAACTGTTGAGGAATATTGAGGAGAACCTTTTATATTTGAAATGTCTTAAAAATAATTTTATAGAAATCATCTGACATGGAACTGATATCATAATTACATAGGTCATGCTGCATCAGATAATAATATGGGACAACCTTTTAGGAGAACTATGGATCTAAGAGGATATGGTGGTTTATATAGACCTTCATTTAGAGGGTTTCATGGACCCGTTGACCTCTTGCTTTTGTGCCAGAAACAGAGAAAGTTCTGAACTACCTAATCAGTTTAGTTTGAAGAAGTATTACCACCTTTACACACCCCCCACCTCTCCCCTTTGGGAAACTCTTTGTCTAGAGACTAGTGTCAAATATGTACTATTTGGTATAGCCACATGTATGAATTCTTGAGACTCAAAAAGTTCCTAGCAATGTGTGTGTGTGTGTGTGTGTGTGTGTGTGTGTGTGTGTGTGTGTATTTTTCTATTTAAAAGTCTTTGATGCACTGTTACAGGTTAGTTTTCTCAGAGTTAGGATGCAAGAGGTTTATCAGGAATTAACACCAGTGGGAGAGGAGGGAAGAAACTAAGATAAGTTAGAAAAAGAAGTCATTGTGAAGCAGACTTAGCAAAATCTTGGTGAACCCAGCAGGCACCTCTGAAGAAGGCCTTCTCTGTGAGAGCCTCGGGCCAAAATGTCTGGACTTTTGTACCCTTGCCTGGCTTGGTCACAGGATGCAGACTTACCCAGGTAGGGTGAAACTGTGGGCGAGGTGGCTCTCTGCCATTAAAGCCAATTGGGGCTGATTGCTGGAGGCTACCCCCTGATCTTGCTTCCTATGGCTGCAGGGGTGGGGGGTGGGGAGGTGAGGGCAGTGCATCTCTGAGTCTTCTGGAAGCCTTCAGTTCTATGATGCCTTATTTATGACTTCATGTCTCTCTATTAACTTTGTGTGTTTCCTTATCATTTTGCTGTATTGGTTCATTTCCCTACAGTATTAGAGCTTATAACTGCTACCACATGAGCGTTGCATAAAGATTGAGAGTAGGGACTTGGTTCAGATTCTCTGCCTCCACCATTTACTAGCTCTTTAACCCAGAGTAGGTTTCTTAACCTCTCTAACCCTCAGCCTCCCCATTTGTGAGTCATCGGATCATTAAATGAGGAATGCATGCAAATTCATTGGCTCAGTATCTGGCAGGGTGTATGTGCCCAGTAAGTGTTAGTTATCATTAGTAATAATTTTTTTTTGTCATCGTTATTGTCTACCCTCACTTGATCCAGAATTTAGAGGCTGAGAGATTTTCTAGATGCACTGGTTAATATTAGAAGAAGAAACCAACTCTGAAATATATCTGCCTATTAGGTATCATGGTAGCAGAACAAAAAGTAAGTCAAAATAATTAAATAAGTGCGAGGCAAGGGGTGAGAGAAAACACCATCTGCCAGCTCTCCGTGAGTCATTTAGGAGTGAGTTGGAAGATAATGAAGGCTATTGCATTCTGGTCATGGATGGGTCCTTCTGCTTGGCTGGTGCTATCGCCTTTCTCTGAATAAAAATAGCCCATGCATCCTTTACTGCAGCTCAGTAAACACAGATGATGTGAATAAAAATAAAAGAATGCACAACAAAATCTTTGGGGAGATTTGCTGCAATTTATTTTCTTTCTTAGTGTACCCATGAATTTCAGTACAATCAACAGTTTAATCCGAGCAGCAAGGCATTCATTTTTTGGCTGTTTATAGTCAGCGTTATACTATTTCCTAGCAGCACTGATCATATGAAATGCTCATTAGAGCCATGAAACAATCTTCAGACTTAAAACAGTGTGGTGGATTGAGTGCAACACCCCACATGTCACAAACAAAGGCTCCCATTTGGGTTTGGCCACCTACGACCTGTGAGGACAGTCTGAATTCCCCAAGCCGTGGTTTCTCTCCAACCAAATGGTGATGTTAAGCAATCTTGTAATGTTTAAATGAGATCATATGAATGATGAGTAAAGTGTTCTTTTTAAAAATGCTTTGGAAATATTATTTTATCATGATTAATTACAGAAAGCTACTTTTGAAGGGCAGTGTCACATTATAACTTTTGAGACTAAGCTGACTACCAGTTCCTAGCCATGCAAAATGACTTAAACTGGGGGGACTGGGGAAATAACTTGAATTATGGTGGCTCATTTTTCTTATTCACAAAATGGGAATAATAATATACTGACCTCATCGAGTTGTTTTGAGGATGCAATGAGATGATCTCAATTGAACAGTCAGTGTACAGGGCCTGGCGCAGACTGCTTACTTGGCTGCTACTTTCATGATTTAATATGAGAGCAAATAGGAGTCATTTCTTTGTGTCTTGCACCATTAAAGGCCGTACTTTGCGTGTGTGTGTGTGTGTGTGTTGCTGGAATGTGTTTACTAATATTTTCGTTCGAATTCTGGGGTTATGTAGTTACACCTATTAACGTACAGCTGGCATTCTGGAGAGACTGTACTAACAGAAAAATAAAAGATGGGGGGGAGGTCTTTGGAAAGGGGAGAGTAGAGAGTAGTTCTAGGTTTTGTTTTGTTTTTGTCTCCAAATTGATTCTATTTTTTTGAAAAAAGACAGATTTTAAGAAGTATATAATGTGGAGGACAAGTCACAGGCGTGGCCTAGAGCCTGAGTTTATAGTCCTGCCTCTGCCGCTAACAACTGTTTATGGACATAAAAGAAAACAAGGTAATATCACTGGCCCCAAAAGAGATGGGTCAACAAGATCAATGCTTCTTGAGCTTGGCCCCATATAGGAATCACCTAGGGTGCTTTTGAAAAATAACATATCTGTCTACATCAGGTCCACATCAGGTCTATTGGACTGTCTCTGGGGAAGAACCAGTCTCCAAGCTCACCAGGTGTTTGGGATACACAGAAAGGCTCACTGACCACTTGACTGGGTCATTGCTGGGTCTCTGGCTCTGGAATCTTGCACATCTGTACACATCTCTCTTTACTGTCGTCACATACATAAAGAGTGCTTTTTAAACTGGATACAGATTTATAGCAGTAGCTAGAGAAGGTTAAGGAATTTGATTTAAGTTATTAGCTTCTGAAAAAGAGCAAGCTATTTTCTAAACCTCGCTGCAAACCTTAAACCTCTTCTTAAGAGGGATGTGATCACTGTATGTCAACCATACAGGCATTATATGGGACTCAGCTACCCTTTTCAATTTACCTGCTCTTTATGTGGAAAGTTGTACCACTAGAGAAGCTTGCTTCCAATTTGGGCAGGTATTTTATACAACATTTAAAAGTCACACATAAGGCTTCAACTCTGGATATGGGCAATAAGAAGCGACAAAAAAGTGGGAGACTGTTTCCAGGGAGGGATTTTCTAACTCACTGATCTCAGCACAGAGCATCAGCTTGGAAAGAGCGTTTTTGTAACAGAAATATTCAGTGAAAAAACACCAATGATTTCCATTTATATCCTTAAAATGGTAGAAGGAACATATGGCTTAGATTAGGAAAGTGAGCGTTAGCTATGAGGGTGCATTTGCAGGAGACATTAATTAGGACTGAGAGTACCTCAAGTACTTGGGAAACAAATTTGTTTAATAAGCTTCATGGTTTGCAGATGCCTTTCCCTCTTCCTCCCCTATGATTCCAAATGAAGCCATTTTATCTGTTCAGAGCTAAGCACACTTGAGAAAGTCACATGATTTTTGTGCTTCACTCCATTCACGTTTGAAAGCAAGTTCACAGGACCTTCACATGAGTAAGATCTCTCTTATAGCAATATACACCTGAGTGAGGACCTCATCATATTAAATCAGGATCTTATTTTAAGCTCCCTGTTTTCAGGGCTTTGCCTTTCAAGAGACCTTCATTCATTGGACTACTACAGCCAAATGCTGATGTGCTGTCTCTGTTCCTGGAGACGCTCTGCCCTGGGGTGTGCTTGAGTGGAGTACGCTGCCCGTGTCTCTTGTTTGTATCGGCTCCTGCTGCTTCCTTTGATTAGGGGCTGATAGAATATCTCTCAAGATTTGTGGAGTTGATGAAAGCCATATGTCTGGGCTGAAGTATTTGGAACTTGATTTTTGGCATTGTCATCATGTTAATATTCTTCAGGACATTTTAAAACATGAGCATGAGACCTTAGATACATGGAATTCTCTGGCGAATACTGGCTGGGACAGCTGACATAAGGGTTATGTTGAATCCTCAAAAGCATATACTGTATCACTTTCTTAAGCTAGAAGGGCTGTAATGATTCTCTTGGGACAAATAAACATTTCCTGTGAGGTCCCTACTTGCTTAATTCTAGCCTTGAGTTTTAGAATCCTTGCTACCCTAAGTGAACTCATTTTAATAAAATAAAAATGTTCAGCTGTTTTATTGGTGCTTGTTGAAGAAGGCAAAGATCAAAAGGGAATTGAGGAAGAACTTGTTCTCTCACTGAGGCAGCATTTGTGAGGTAAAATAGAAAGGTGGGTTATGTGGGCCAGTAGAACAGGGTAGGTGATTAAGAATAAAGATGTTAGAGCCAGACTTCCTGACTTTAAGTCCTGGCTCTGTTACTTCTTGCTTTCAATCCTGGGCTACCAAAGCAAGTAAACTCTGTGCCTCTCTGTTTCCTTATCTATAAAATGGACATAATGACAGATTGAATGAGTTAATGCTTATAAAGCAATTAGTTTCTGCACATCAAAAGTATTAATAAATGTGACTGTCCATTGGGCAGAGCCCCGTGCTGGCAATGCTTTTACTTTCACGTGACTATCTGCCTTCAGAACTAGGTTGATTTTATGAGCCTAATCCGTTTTTCTCCCTCTTTTCTGAGGCTGGTGCTAAATGGTTTTATGATGCTAGATAAGACGTGTGAACCCCAAATACCTACCTGTCCCTGTTTGTAAAATGTAGATTAGTTCAATGTTGCTTATAGCTATGCTGGGAGAAAAAAATAAGACCATTCTTACAAGCCCTTTTAGCTCTTCTGGGGAGGCGTAAAGTAGGACCAGAAAATGATTTGTATAATAACTCAACTTATTAGTCAAAACTTTTCCAAAACAATAACATTAATGCCATGATATGAGACACTTTCTAATAAACATTTTTAAGCATCTAGATCCCTAAATTACGTTAATAAGAAATGTTGCTGAAATGTAACTGATTCCTAGATTGTGTCCACTCCACTACTTGATTTTGGCCATTCATTTATTACAAGCAAACCTAAAACTCATTTGCTTTTTCATTTCTAAGTTACCCCACCTAGTTCCAAAACGGATTTAAGACCACTGGAAACCACTTGTTGCATATGTTCAAAAAATATACTTACTTTTGTCATCTTGTGGCTTTCAGTATTAATACCTCGATGGAAAGAAGTCAATATTTTTCTTCTCAGTTTCATCCGAACACATCTCTGCTGCATGTGTTATTCATTAAAATCCAACAGAAACTGAGTAAGAAATGTTTTCCTAAGGTACAGACACTTGTCAGAAAGCTTGGGATTAGACAGCCATATTATTTATTTTTAGATTATGAGCTGACTATAAATTGACAGCAAGTGGTCATGTTATCGCAGTCTTTGACACCTCATGGAAGGCCCTCTTTCTGACCCCACCCAATCTTCAGTTCCTCTAATGTGTTTGTGGTTACTCTTTTGGTAGTTCTCTAACTGGGTCCTAAGATAAGAGACGAATGTGGGGGGTGAGGGAGTTATTTCCTTTGATGTTAGTGCATGCTGGTGATGGTCTATGTTTCTTTCATAAAGAACGTAATACATTGGAAGACAATCGAGGGAGCACGGGAAACGTGGGGTATAGTGCTACCGTCCAACTAACTGGGAATTCAGGCAGGCCACTTTGTTTTCTTCAAACTCAGCTCTGCGTCTATGAAGAGGGTGAACTCCTTCACTAACTATTGTGTAGTGCTCGTAAGATAGTAGGAAGTCAGCATAATTGCATATACTGTAGCAGTTGTATTACAACTTAAGTGGATAATTCCTCAAAATTGTGTTCACCTGACTCATATAACACAAAACCAGAATGTGGGGGCTTTAGTGTATTAGATATCTGACACAGATATATCCAAAGCTTTTCATTTTGTTTTGTGTAACTTTAGTGACCTACTCTTATTAATATGTGTCCCTTGACTTCTGCTTCACCCACTCTTGGAGGTAGGTGCATTTATGCATTTACTTCTTTATTGCATAAAATGGGAACATATCATTGAAAAGGAATATATTCTTGTCAGGAAGTTTGCTAAAAATTAATATGCTATAATTCAAGGGCTATTTGGTAATCTAGTAAATAGACTAAAATAATTCATGACCCAGGGAACTTGCCTCAAAGAAGCTTCTGGTGTGGTGGGAGTACAGAGAAGGAAATGCAGAATTATAAAAGTGTACAATGAAGGTGATGATTGGGAAAAGTGTGGAGCAAAGCAATTACAAGTGGGCACCAAATCCACCCCAGGGAAAGCCCTGCAGACTTCCCAGAAGCCATGGCATGTGAGTGGGTGACTGGAATCAGGCAGAATATGTGATCGTTTCAGGCAGAGGAAAGCAGCATGTGAAAGAGCCTAGAAGTGAGAGAGAACCATAAATGTCCAGGTCCTGAAAGTAACTTATAGTATACATTAGGGGAGGAGGGAGTGGAGGAGGGAAGTAGGGAGAGATGAGGTTATAGAGGAATACCAAGAGTTTGGGTTTGATCCTGAGGGCAATGAAGAACCATTGGAGGGTTTCCACAGAGGAGTAACGTATAATATTAACACTTAAAACAAGATGAAATACCAACTGGAGTGTGGTGAATGATTTGGATTTGTAGTGGGGCAGAACTGGAGATGAGAAGGTCAGTTGGAGTATTGTAACAATAAGCTAGGCTAGAGGTAATGGTGGCTTAAGCTAAAATAGAGGCACTAAGGAAAAAGGAAAGATGGATTCCAGGAATATTAAGAAGATAGAATCAACAGGATTTGATGATTGATCCACTCGAAAAATATTTGTTGGATTTCTGTGTCTGAGCATTATGGAAAACCTGATATTAGATATACATGCTCACTGTAAATAACTATGCAGGCTGGACAAAATATACAAAATAGTATCTGCGGGCATTGCCTAGCCACTCAGTGTTGGGCTACAATCCTTGGGAAAGGAAAAACACATGAGGTAACCTCCAGATTTACACAGGTTTTCTCTCCAAGGACATAGTTCAGACTCTCATACCGGGAGTGAGATCTCAAGAGCATCTGTTTTGCCAAATGAAGGAGTTCGTTGACTGTTCAGTTGGCTGATATTTGGGTTTAAGACATCAAATATGGGAGACCTCTAGAGAAGAAACTCAAGAAATCCTTGGAAATCCTTCTTAGGTCCTTGGTCAGCTCCTAAATTATACATGTGTAGGATGAAATTCCAAAAGAGAGCCTCTTCCAGAAGGCTGAGAGCTAAGCAGACATTTCAGTGCAGGGAAGATGTTGGAGTGCAAGCTGAGCCAGAGTGAGGAGACCCTGATGAAACTGCTAGCATATCACTGGATCCTAGAAAGCACATTGTAGGAGTAAGTATCATGTTTTAAGAGTAAAAGCAAAATGAGAATAGGCCATCCTAACAGCCTCAAACCAGGTCCCAACACGATAAGATAAATCTGCAGTAACATAACTGGCTGCCATAACAAAACTCGACTGCCTTGAGAAGACAAATCCTGCAGAGCCTCTCAAATATATTATTCCCGAGGTTCAGCTTTCAATGAAAAATTATTACACATTGAGAAAAGTAGGAAAAACATAATCAGGTCATAAAACGATAAAAGTGAACCTAGAAATAGTGCTGACAAGAAGAGTTTACTCTATGCAGATACTAGTTCCAGCTGTGTGCAAGACACTCTCTGAACTCAGAGAACTTACGTGTAGGAAGAGAAAACAGCCAGTAGACAAGACGAATCAGTAAAACATTTAGTGCATTAGGTTACGAAAAATGCCAGGGAGAAGAAGAAATCATGGAAACAAGGTGGGGGGGGGTATTGAGTGGATGGCATTTTATGAAGGGGGTCTGGAAGAGATTTCGTGTATGGGGCGGATGGCAAGGGAAATTAAAAGATGGTAATCATGTTCTGAGCTTGTGCTTTTATATGAACTTGAGACGGGCGACACGAGGAGGAGCTGCATTATTTGTCAGAAGACGATATTTGGGGAATGTTTAGTGTGAGGTGTTGCTGAGGCTCTAATTGGAATTTCATAGTAGGCAACTGGACACATGAATCTGGAGAGCAGAAGATGTCTGTTTTAGAGATGTTAATTTGGAATTGATCAGCCTATGATAAAAACTATGACCGTGTAAAAATGAGAAGGGAAAACCCATGAAAAGGTTCAGGATTTAAAATACAGACATGGCCAAATGAGAGGCGGCAATTTCAGGCAAAGGAAGACCAGGCCCTGTGCAGACGCCTTTTCCAAAGATGACTCGGTGAGTTGAGACTGTTCCCCAGAGACACCTTGAGAAGAATTAGCTGAAAATCACGGGGCCACAATAAGGAAGGTGACACATTAGTGTCACTGCCCCCCCCCCCCCCAACAGTAGATCACCCCTTCCAGGACAGTTGGATTAAATGTGGAAAATGGGCGGCACTGACATCCATGAAAATCTCAGACCCTGCCAGTTCCATTGTTGTCTCAACTTGAAATCTAGGCTCTTGGTACCTCAGGGGACACCTTTCAGTTGTACCCCGCCCCTCCTTTTCAACCAAAGACAAGGGCAGAGGGAACCTCAGAGGGGGAGATCTTGGGACATTCGTAGCAGGACCAGGCTGCTGTGAATAGGGGGATGATCCTGGCCCACAGACAGGTCCCATTATGCCAGAAGCACACATGCAGAGGAGGGAGATGGCATGGCCCTGCCACGACCCTCCTTCTAGGTGTGCCGTAGGGCAGTTGGGCCGAGAGAGACCTGAGCTCCAGGGCTCCGGGGAAGTGGGGAGCAGGAAGGCGGAGACCAGTCAGGGCCTTGTCCGCCTGTCAGCAGTCCCTCAGACAGGTGCCGCTGACCATGGGGACTTCAGTGTACCCTCAGACAGTCCCAACGCAGAGAAAGAAGAGCTGTCTAGGGAACTGAGGGAGGAAAATCAGAGGATTGCGGACCTCATAGGACAAAGGACACACCTCCAAGCTGAGGAAGTGTCTTTGCACGTCGAAAATGCCCAGCTGGAAAGTGAGATTCAGCAGCTCCAGGTCAGGCTCCAAATACAGCGTGAGACGTGCGAAGAGCATGTCCTGCAACTGGAGGGAAAGCGGGCTGAGCAGGAAACATCGTGTGGAGATGGAGAGAAGCAGCTTCCCAAGGCATGCGGGAGCCTGGATGCCACCTGTGGGACCCGCAGTCTCCACAAGAAGATGGCTGAGGACCTGGGCAGAAAATCTCAGAGAACCACCTCCTCTTACCAAGAGGACGTCCTCCTGAGTAAGGGGAGAGGCCGCAAGAGTGGGAGGGCCCCGGCAGAGAGAGAGCCCCAGGAGCTGAGGAGAGAAGGCTACCACCTCAGGCAGAGGCTGGTCCACTCGGGGCCCAAGGTCCAGCCTGTCCCATGGGGGCCTCATGCACCTGCTGCTCTTCCTGCAGCCTCCAGAGCCTGTGAGGGGCCAGGGGCTCCCCTGTATCCCAGGTGCCCCAGGAGAGGCAGGGGTACACTGGCAGGGCTCCGGGGCTGGGGGTTGCCTACAGGTCTCACTCAGCTTTCCAGTAGCCAGGCCCTGGACGCCCACGAGCAGGGAGGACACAACAGCCCCTGTGCTTCCCCGCCAAGCTATGGCCACTGCTTTTTAAGTTTAGGTTAGCCCTGTTAATTAGTTGATGCTACCTACATCTGAGTGAAGTTCCCTATAGCAGGTGAATGTGGGCTGGTACTTTTTTTTTTTTAAGTTTATTTATTTATTTTGAGAGAGAGAGAGAGAGAGAGAGCGAGCATGAGAAAGGGAAGGGCATAGGAGAGGGAGAGAGAGTATCCCAGGCAGGCTTCTCCCTGCCACCAGAGTCCTACTCAGATGCTTAATTGACTGAGCCACCCAGGCGCCCCAGCTGTATTTTTCAATAAATGTTTGTTAAACATTAAAATAAAATAAGATAAAATAAAAATCAGATATGAGACATAAAAGTCTGTCAGTGAGACTAATAACTAACTGGGCCGATGGGCTAATCCACTAGAATCCATTGTCCTGAAAGTCCAGTGTTTTACCAGGAGGAAGGGGTCAGCAGTTCCAGACACTGAGAAATCATGTTTTATTGGATTTAGAAACAAAGAATTTGATTTAAAAATATGGTGAGAATTACAACTAAAATGTGAAGCAGAATTCAGAGGGTATGGAGATGAGAAAAGAAGAGGTAAGTTGGTCAAGAAGAGATAAACAACTCTGAACGTGGCTATCAAGAGTGGCCGTTGAAGAGGGATGTCAGGTTCTGGGCGTGAGAAGAGAGGGTGTGTGTGTCACGAATGCAAGACTTAAACACATTTAAGTATACTTACACTTTTTGAAGGACTCCTTAGCGATGCAATGTAGATTGGAAAGAGATGAGAACATGATGATGTCTAGATTACGTACACGGTATTTTAATTTCTAGGATGATTCTTTAGTGACCCTCCTGATTCACAGAGGAAAATTTTAACTCTTGTTCCACAGTTACTCAAGTGATATTAATGTCAAATCTTGCAATTCAGAACTTCTAGCTTTATCTCAGATTCTCTCTCACTTAACTAGTTCTAAGTAATTTTTTTATTCAAAATATTAAAAGGAGGCTAACTTTATGGCAATAATCTATCTAGTTCAACTTTCCTTTGTATTTACACACGTTGTTCTATAAATAGAATCCTTTAAAGTGTTTATTATGAGCTACTTTAACTACTGAGCCTGAATCATAATCATTTATATTTTTCACTAATTGAACATTTCCAAAACTTTCAAAGATTTCTATGCTAATAGAATCTCTTCTCTTAATGGATGTATATGGACTATATGTAAATACTTTTAGTTAGAAGTCCATTATCTTTGTTATTCAAGTTCAGAGAAGAAGTATTAATTCAAGATGGTCCTGATTAAACTTCCAGGAATAAAGTGATAAAAAAGCCAAATATTTCTGAGAACTTGTGCCCTCTAAAAAGGAAATTTCTAAGTACCTTTTTATGTCAGTGAAAATGAATTGTGACAAAAACATACTCATTGAATGTATTAGAATTGAGTCTGACAGGATAGACATCAGTACTAAAAAATGATAATAATCACAGAAAGATTTACCTAATCAAAATACATATTTTTCCAAGGCTCACCAGCTGATGTTTGAGACATTCAAAATTTCAGACTAATTTAGGAATTTTTTTTCTGAGTTTTGATACTTTCTGCAGACAGTTTCTTATACATTTTGATATTTTTTTGCACTGAAAACATCTAGTTATCCTAAAGTATCTCTTTATTCATGAATGAATAGAAATCATCAAGAAAGATAAGCTATTTCAACAAGTCATTTTAAAGAACTAATTATTGTTTTATTATACTGCTAATGCTCAAAGTGATCATATGACATTTAAGCTATCTTGGTTCTGATAAACTTGAAAACAACCAAAAGAATTTAGTAGGAATAATGGCACTCTTTTATGTAGCCTGAGGGAGTATACTGAACTAGGTGACCTGCTGTGCTCTTCAAACCCAGGGAGAAAGATTATTCTTAACAGGGTATAAAACTAGATACTGATCTGTGTTCAGTTAGCATTTCTAAAAGCCTAGAAACATCTTGAAATATATAGTATGTGGTTTAGATTTAGTAGAGTTCATATTCCAAAGACGAATATGATTCATTACTTGAATTAAAGTCAGGTTTTCATTTCAGTAGGTTAAAGGTAGTTTATAGAGATGTGCAATTCATATTTTGCATATAGATACCTCCTCTGAAGGAACTTACCTAATTGACAGGGTGTAATGTAGTATTTGTGTTTGAGGTTAGACTCTCAAACTTTTCTTTATATGGATGAAGGCTGAAGGAGAGAGATACACATGTTTTTTACCCTGCCATCCTATAGTATTCATCTGAAGTGTGGTTTCTTTCCAACCTCAGATGGTCTGAAACAGTGGCCACACCTCCCTATAAGACAAACACACCAAGGCCACTCAAAGAAAAGCTTCATCCCTGGTTTTCCTCCCCTTCCTCTCTTATTAAGAATATACTGGATACTTTGTCTTATACTTTGAGGCCTTTGGGAGGACACTAAATAGCCAAGCTCTCAGGAAATTAGATATCTAATTTTCATACAAGGACTAGCTTTGATTTGTGAGTAAAGATTCAGTAAGCCACTTTACCTGCCAGTGGGAAGGCATTTTACACAAGGACTGCTGGATTATAATTTCCACCTGCTTGTTTGGAATGGAGAACCTGAGTATTGCCTCCTTGTGTACCAATCTCTGTGAGTCCCTGGATTTTCCTAGAGTTTGTGGCAAGACAAATTAAAGAAAATTTACAGCTCTTAACAACTCTTCTGTGTCCATAAAAGTGATTCATTAAGGGGTGCCTCGGTGGCTCGGCCAGTTAAGTGACTGATTCTTGGTTTCAGCTCACGTCATGATCTTGCAGTTTTGTGGGTTCAAGCCCCACGTCGGCACTGCACTGGCAGTGTGGAGCCTGCTTGGGATTCTCTCTCTGGATTCTCTCTCTCTCCCTCTCTCTGCCCCTCCCCAACTCAGGCTGTCTCTGCCTCTCTCAAAAATAAATGAAATAAACTTAAAAAAAAATGTGACTCATTAATTCTCTTAGGCGTTGGTGGGCCTAAGAGAATGTGTCTACTAACTAGTCATCCAATCAGACATCATCAGTAATAAAGGAACCAGAAACTTGTTCTCGTAATTTAAAGCCAAACCCGATTTCAGTTTAAAGACAGCTCCTGATCTACTTGTGGCCTTGCTTGTGATGGTTAATTTTATGTGTCAACTTGACTAGGTCATGGTGCCCAGATATTTGGTCAAACATTATTCTGAATGTTTCTGCGAAGGTGTTTTTATGGATGAGATTACCATTTAAATCTGTGGACTTTGAGTAAAGCAGTCTCCATAACCCTCATTGGCTGAGTTTCATCCAATCAGTTGAAGGCCGTACTAGAATAAAGATTGACCTTCCAGGGCAAGAAGTAATTCTGCCAGCAGACTGCCTATAGACTCAATTTGTAACTCTTCCCTCCATCTTTAGTCTGCTGGTCTACTCCATCAGATTTTTGGGCTTGCCAACCCTCCACAATCAGGCGAACCAATTCCTTAAAATACATCTCTCTCTCTCTCTCTCTCTCTCTCTCTCTCTCTCCTCGCTCTCCCTCTCTCCATACATCCTCTTGGTTCTGTTTCTCTGGATAACTCTTACCCATTGCTTAATCATACAATTAAAATAATGCCTGAGGGGTGCCTGGGTGGCTCCATCGGTTAGGCGTCCGACTTCGGCTCAGGTCATGATCTCGCGGCTTGTGAGTTCCAGTCTGTGTAGGGCTCTGTGCTGACAGCTTAGAGCCTAAAGCCTGCTTCAGATTCTGTGTCTCCCTGTCTCTCAGCCCCTTCCCTGCTCGTGCTCTGTCTCTCTCTGTCTCTCAATAATAAATAAATGTTAAAAAAAAATTTTAAAAAATGCCTGAAACATGAGAAGAACCTAAAATTATTGAATAAAAATATACACTAGAAATTTTATTTGAAAAAATAGTCCAATAATGAATCTTAAGGGGATGAAGAATGGTTCTTAATAGCTTTGAATCCAAAATAAATTAAAACTAGGTTAAGGTTCAGCTTTCCTTGTGCCTTGTTAAACTTTGGGTAAAAAAGTTTGTACTAGTTTAGGAAACAAAAAGGTCTGCACTCCTCTTGGCATTGTTTAGCATTAGCTTTGTGACCCTTGATCTCTCTAGGTCTCCAGTTGTTTTCTTCAACTGTAAAATGACACTCGTGGGTTAGTTGATTTTTTGAGTCCCTTTAGTTATAAAATGTCTTAATTCCACAATTTCCCCTTGAGGCCCCTGCCACCATGGTTATTCTGAGCATATCACTAAATCCTCTGGATTCCACTAACCAGATGCCAATGCTGTGATATCATAGGGTACATCAAGTCCTAAGAGGTATGTGGTTAAGGGGGAAATAAGAGTGCCCTCACTGAATGTACTAAGGTGTTTCCTCCCCCCAGTAGGCACTGCACTGATAAGTTGGAGACAACAGAAGTTCACTGCACTTACGGTTCACAAATGAATGTTAAAATCCTTCTCACGTTTTTCTTTGAGAATAAAGGAAAGAAGTCCGCGTCACTAAATTGTATCATGAATAAAAGTTCTCTCATTTACATTCATTGCCTTGCCTGCATAGGAACTTGGTTATTTGCCAACAACTTAATGTCTTGAGAAAGCTGTAGGTCATTTTGCAAATAGTATTGTCTAACAAATCTGATTTAATCTTTTCACTTTTGTTACCAATTTGAGAGTACAACACCGGCTCCAAATAATAAAGCTTTAATGATCTGAACAATATTTTATGTTTAATCTCCGAACATATCTCTTTTATAGAAAATTCTGTGAATTTTCTCTGTCATATACCTTGAATGGAGATATTCATCTGAGCTGAAAAATAAAAGATCATTGCTGTTGTGAATCTTGTCAAAGGACAAATGAAAATGTGTTCATTTTGGAGAAGGTGTAAGTTACAAAGTGCCTACTTTTACTAAATATCATGGAGAAAAACTAAATAGCAAGATGAACATTAACTGGAATTTCAGGTGGTTTTCCCTAAAATAAAGTTGCTGTTTTATTGTTGAAAACTCAGTACTTGATATCAGAAAATATAGACAAAAGAACATTTCAAATAATGAGACTCCCACCTGCCCAACAACAGCTATGCTTATTGCATTGGTATTTATTCTTTTATATGGGTTTTTATACACACCAATAGACATCTCCCTTCACTCCCTTCCCAACTCACAGACATAAATATGCACATAAACCAGATGTCTTCAAGACTCAGTAGTCTATGACACCAATGTGAGGCCATGTTTCCATCAATATTAAAATTGCAAAACTTCCTCTGTATGCCCATGGTTATGGAACCCTGGTCTTTCCATGCATCTTAGCGTTTTATAGGATGTGGCCAAGAATTTAGACTCGTTTTAGACTCAAGCCAGAGAAGCCCTCTGGTGCATCTCACCTTGATGCAGAACCTGGCCAACCTTCAGTATGCCCCATTCACCTTACTGCTCCCACTCCACACAGTGCTTCCTTGGCATACAGGAGAAGGAGGCAGCTTCCTGGGGTGCTAAGTTCAGTCATGGATATACCTCTCCTAAACTGGTAAGCCCCAGAGTTGCAGCTCTCAGTAATCAGTCTGTGGCCAACATATGGTGATTATTACTTTTTTCTCCAGGTACACTTCTAGGTACTCAGGGGATTGGATCAGGTATTAGCATTACACTGTTCTCAAAATCAAGTGTCTCCTGATGGCCTAGGTCAAGTGTCAAGAGATAGGACCATAAGTACAAACCTGCTGGCTGTAGCTGCCTAAGTTTTTTCCAGATTCTAGTTATTATTTCCTCCAATCATGTCTCATTCAGGTACCCCCTGCTTCAAAAGAGCAGATATTTGAATCACAAAATGAATTGAATTTTGACCTTGATCCATTTTCTTCTAGAAATCATCTTGACCCCTACATAAATTTGTGGATATAATTGAATACCTGGGGGAAGGGGCCTATCTGGCTTCACCCATCCAGAGCATCTAAGAAATGGGCCTTGCCTTGCCAAATATACCTAATTATCATTTTTTCCTCTGAACATTGACTAGATACTGGTCTTGCAGCGACCTTTCTGCTAGGGATGGTGTGTAGCCTAATGGTTAAATACCTTTAGGGATCCAGACAGCTCCCATTTAAAGCTCTCCCCTGTCATTTTCTGGCTGATGACCTTGTGCAATTTACCCATCAGCTGTCTCCATCAATAAAGCAGGGCTGATAATAATTACACCTTTCTCATGTGTAGTCATGGGGATTAAATATATGAATATGTGTTTACTATTGCTCCAGGTACAGTGAGAGATCAATTAACATTAGCCACTAGTACTTCAGTGATTCTAATAATTGAAAGAGCTTCCAAAAGTTGTTGCATTTAGAACAATCAAAGAAGAAACATCATTATTAAAGATAAAAAAATTAACAGTAAATTTTAAACATCGCTTTTCCATTATATGAAAAAAATAAAGTCTTAATCAATTGGTGCCCTGTTTTGTATTACCTAAATCTATATACATATAATTACAAAAGTTGTTTTTTAGTCCATATTTTTTGTAACTTTTTTGTAATTTTTTTTAACTCCCCCCAACTGTGTATTGCGAAACTCTTCTCCTTGTCAAAGCTATACTTCTATAACATTTTAAAATGTATTATCCTATTTTATACAAGTATATTTTACCAATCACTTCTTGTTTCCATATTTTCAGTATTTTAAATGATAATGAAAGAAGGTCTCATGAGCAGGTGGTCACCTGGCTTCTTATTTTCTCTTATTTCAGAAAAGGAACTTTAAAGCTTTTAAAATACACCTGCTAAATTGCCTCCAGAAACACCTACTAGTTTATACCAAAGTCAGTGGCCCTGCACCTTTACCAAGAGAAAGCACTTAAAAAACTGTATGTTCAATAGTTTGATAGAAAATGCAGGTTTCCATATGTATAGTTTTTTAGTAATAAGTCGAATGTGTTATTATAGTAGGGTTTTTAAAAAAATAAACCTTATTTTTTAGAGGAGTTTTAGGTTCACAGTGAAATTGAAAGAAATTTTCCGTACACTCTGCCCCCACATCCCCACATGTGCATAACACACCCCCACTAGAGTCATGGTTGATAAGCCTACGTTGACACATCATTATCACCCAGAGTCCATAGTTTACTTTAGAGTTCACTGTTGGTGTCATGGTAGGTTTTTAATTTGTTCTTTTGTGAGTTAGTTATGTTTTTAGCCCATTTTTCTTTGTATTGCATTAAAAGAGCTTTTTATATATGTAGGAGAGTCACTGATTTCCTTAGTCCTATCAAGAAAGAAGGAAATTTAGCTTATTAATTTTCTACAACTACTCTAATCTTTCTCCTGGGTAAGGGGGTTGGTAAAAGTTGTGTAGAAGCAGAACTTAAACTTATCAGTGAGAATATTTCAGACAGCTCTAATTTAAACAGATTTATTCTTTAGATAATTCAATCTCGAGTAAATGCTCAGACTTTAAGGTATATTTTCCTTCTCCCTGCTCCTTAACCACAGTGATATCTGATTAAATTTGTGTGTTGGCAGGGATAGGGACTTATGTGATCCCTACAGTGATCCCTATGTGATCCCATCATACAGTGGCGGGGGTGGGGGGAGATGTGATTTGACAAAGGGTACAAAGGTGTTTTTGTGTAATACTCTGTGATTTTTATTATCTATCTAGTTATCTGGCTCTCTGATGGAATCTTCTACTGATGCTGGTTTCGGCTTGGTCAGCGCCTGGTGACCCCCTTGGCAGCCTCAGCTGGAACCTCGTCACATTCTATCTAGCTTTGGCTTAGTTTCTTCACTTTTCTGCCTTGGAAACATTTTATACTCAGTAAGAGCCAAAGAAAGACTGGTACTATTAACTCAGGCTCTTTCTCTTACTATCACTTCAGGTGGCCATTTTTGTCTTTTTCAGTTTCAAATTGGAAGTGGGAGATAAGCCTCTCCTGCTTATGACTTTTCTCTTCATCTTTCTAAAACCCCACTCCTAGGGTGCCTGGGTAGCTCAGTCGGTTAAGCGTCTGACTTCGGCTCAGGTCGTGATCTCATGGTTTGTGGGTTCGAGCGCTGCATCAGGTCATGATCTCATGGTTCATGAGTTCAAGCCCCGCATCGGGCTCTGTGCTGACAGCTTAGAGCCTGGAGCTTGCTTCAAATTCTGTGTCTCCCTCTTTCTCTGTTCCTCCCCTGCTCATGCTCTGTCTCTCTCTCTCCTTCAAAAATAAATAAAAACATTAAAAAAAAAATTAAAACCCCACTCCTGCCAGATTTTGGTTCAAGAGAGAAGAGCTAGGGTACTTTTATCTGACTCTTTACTTCCCCTACATTTTTCTTTTCCACACTCAGGTAGGGTAGAATCAGCAGGTTTTCCTGCTCTTCCTGCCTAGTTGGAACTTCCTTTGGAACTCCCCTTATATTCTGTTCCTGGGGTAAGTTTGTTTGTGTTTGTTTGTTTGTTTGTTTGTTTGTTTTTAGAGAGAGAGAGTGAGCTAGAGTGAGCAAGTGAGGGTCAGAGAGAGAGGGAGAGAGAATCCCAAGTAGGCTCTGTGCTGACAACACAGGGTTCCATGTGGGGGAACCGTGAGATCATGACTTGAGCCAAAATCAAGATGCTTTAAAATGGATGCTTAACTGACTGGGCCACCCAGGCTCCCCTGGGGATAAATTTTAAGCATGGAAGAAAGCTTTTGAGCTGAATCCACTAGTTTTGACAATTAGAGATGGGCACCTCAGGACAACTACAAACCAGAGCTTATTCAGGGCAAAATGCATTATTTTGATATTCCCTAGATGTTATTTGTTTTATAAATATATATGTACATACAGATTCAGATGTTCAGATCAGATAGAATTGAAGTCTCTCATATAGGGTGTAAATATTTATGCCCCCATTTTTCCTTTTCTTAAAAAAATTGTTTCTTGTAGTAGAGAATTTCTACATTTTCATGTAGTCAGATCTACCAATTACATGTTTTATGGTTTCAACATTTTGTAAAACTTAAAAAGAACTTTCCCTCATTGAGGAAAAATTATATTTACATTTATTTTGTTCAAATATTTTTTGGCTTATGTTTTTCTTTTACTTTACCTGGAGGCATTTGGTATAAAGTATAGTATAGCCATATATATTGTGTACATGATAGCGATCTAAATATAAATACATACATTTATTTGTAAATAAATATAGGTAAACATATATATTTGTAGACACGCATACATACATATATATTTCATAACCAATTTGAGCTCAATATGCTTGTATAGTCCATTTTTCCTCACTGATTTGAAGTGTTACCTTATCATATGTTAAATTCTTATTTGTTCATCTTTGTTTTTATCCTGTTCCATCAATATACCTATGTGTTCTCTTCCTACTTCAAAAATATATTTTTAAAGCTAACTTTGCAATATTTGAATATCTGTTCATTTTTTATGCATTTTCTTGTATCTTTTCATGACTGTCATTCAAGTGATTTCTAGAAAAATTTTACTTTACCCCAAAATTGATTGTCATTCTCTTTCGAATTAATTCGATTTTAAGATTAAGTTAACTTAAGAAAATACAAAATCTATTTTTTTTTCATAGAGCTTGTTAACACTCCTTGATTTAAAGCATGGCAATTATTACCTGAATCTTTAGCCCTCCCGTCACCCTACTAAAGCCAAAGTCAATTTAAAAATTGTCAGGTAGAGTGAGCTGTCCAGGTTTATCTAGGTAACAAAAGCCAAGAAGATATTTATGTCTTAAATATTTGGGAATTAGACAGAAAATAGTTTTGCCTTATATTATGTAGGTAAATAATGTAAATTTATATCTGTACATGTATGAATTCCAAGATTCCCTTTCTTCTTATTTCAGAGTTAGTGGTATTCTATTATTACACTTATCAAATTCCAGATAAATACACTTATCTGACCTTTTTAGCCACTTCAATGACTGAATATTTACAAAATAGAGATTAACTATCAATTTTATCCTTGCTTTTCCTTTTTCCTCTTATTTCTTACGTTTTAATTATATCAAAATTTCTTTATGTGGCCTCTAAATTATAGTTTTATTTCAGTCAATATTTATTATTTTCTCAGGCCTAAATTTATAAAAATAACCCCATATTAATCAATAGACTCATTTTCTCCTGTTAGGATAGATGGATGGTTGTATCCCTTTTGAACTAAATCTCTTCTCTCAAGAATGGTCATGCTATGTAACTTGACAATGAAGATTGGGTTTAGTGGAGGAACTTTGGGGTCTTGGATTTTTGCAAAGTCTCCTATAATGATCTGCACTGTGAATAGTCAACTCATTGGTCATCCTTTATGTCCTCAAAATACTCAAGTTTGAATGAATTAAGAGAGACAGAGAGGAACCAATGACTTAGGTGAGTGGTAAAGTCATCTATAAACACTACAGAAGTTTATAATCAATATAATCACTCATCTGAGAGTTTATAAGCAAAGTAAAGGAGCCAGCCACTTGATAAGTATACCCCTTCATTCCTCTAGACATTTCTCCCGGCTTAATATTGGGAAATAAAGGAGCAGACCAGCACAAGATAGAAGGGAGAAAAAATAATGAATGCCAACAGATAATTTGACCTGAAGAGAACCAAAACTAGCCATGCCATCTTTAGGTGCCACTGGTTGCAGACAAGTGATTACAGGTTTTCACTCATGTATAGAATTTCTATACTTTTTTTTTCATCTAAAATATTTTGACACTAATATTTAGAATATTGAATTTTACAAAAAATAAAGAAAATAGGATAATATTTCTTCATATAAAGCATTATGTTCTATGATTTTAGCACCTTGTTATTTTGAATAAAAGAATTGTGTTATAAATTTTAGCTTGTGGCAATAAATTAGCCAAAACTGAATTTACTTGCTATATCATAACCACCTACATTTAGCACAGATGTTCAGCAAAAGATTTAGGAACTGTTTTGGAAGCTCTCATTAGCTAAGATAAATTAGCAGAATATCTATAATATTAAACTGTTCAAATACATATTTTCTTTCTTGATCATTTTATAGAGGTCTCATAAATATCAACAGCTGGCATGCTTGTCTCTTGGGAAGTTCTTAAATGTATCAGTATCACTAAAACTCAGTATTTTAATGGTTCTAAATGTCAGAGAATTTGGCTAGCCATAGGACACTGATCAAACACAACCCAAACTCAAACCCAGCCAATGAACCTCATCTCATCTCCAAGGCCCTTTTGTTTCTGAAGCAGCTCATGGAATCTGTATAGACCAGAGTGGTTTTTCCTAAGCAAACTAATTGCTTATAGAAACAATGGTGAGGGTAAATTTTGAGCAAGAGGAATTAAAAAAGCAAAAATTCTACTGCAAAATATAATTTATGCTGGAAGGGTTCTGGCTTTGGGGGAAAACAGTGACTTTAATCAAATAACCCTGGGACGGATCCCACATAAACATGTCAGATATTATGATAATAAGTTAACTTTCTGATTACTTGCCAATGTGGCATTCTGAGAAGGCACAGGTTAGGTGAGGACGGGAGATGAGTTATCACATGCTGACACTCTGAAGCCACTAGGTCCCTGAACAGAAACATGAAGTTAGGATGTGGATGCAAAATGAGAAAGAGGAAATAATGGAAGACAAAATGCCTGCCTCACACTTGTGGCAAGGGAAACCTTGACCAATGACATTTGGATGAAAGGGTTATACACTGTTAGTAGAGTCAGAGAATAAAAAAGCCGATGTGAATATTTCAAACAGAGGGAAGTTAATGTTGGACACTGTTTACATGAGTGATGTAAGGGCCAAGGAGCCAAATAGGAGATGGTGAGCAAATCCAGACATTAACCATAGTGGGAAGCCACCAGACCCCCTAGGACTGGAAGGACACAATGGAAGTGGTGTAACTGGAGCCCAGAGACTGGGACTGTGCAATGGAAGCTAGAACCACAGAGCGAGGAGCTATTTGCTGGAGATGGAATCAGAGAGGAGACTCAGTCAAGGTTAACAATGTCACTGAAGGCAGAGAGGAGGGGAGAAATACTTTGGCCTCACTCCTTAGCACTCCTCCAGTTTTCTATCATTGCCTCCCATCTGCCAAACCTACCTACAAGCTAGAGGGCAAGGGGGCCTGGGAAATGTGGCTTCCTGTAACAGAGAGCACAGGAAGGGAAGGACTTGAACAGATCTGGGCAAAATGCGGCACAGCCAGCCAGCCCATATTGCCTTATCTAACACAGATTATTTTAAAGTTTTGAGGGCTGCCTCCCAAGAAACTTTTGGGATGTAAATATTGATGAAAATGTTGATGTTTTTCTCTGCTCTATAACTACAATCCAAACAAAATTGCAATTCTATTGAAATAAGAGAATTTTATGGTCATCGAAAATAGGAACACATGAGTGTTCAGTGGCCAGATAAGACTTCAGTCTACATTTCCCCCTTCATTTCTTTATCTTGTCTATATCATTGCATGCTGCTTATCTAGTTATCACATAGCTGAGAATCCTCAAAAAAAAAAAAAAAAAAAAAGAATAGTTCTGCCATTTTTAAAAGAACAGATGAAAGTTTTACATGATGTTAGAGTGGTTTTGAAAAGATAATTGTGCTCCTCCTGTCCTATAATTACAACTCAACTTTATTTTGTATTCTGCAAATGATTTATTATCTTCTGGCTAGAGGATTTAAAAAGACTCCTATTTTTAGATGTGTTGCCTTTGACCTTCTATGGGTTTCTTGGAAGACACTTATCAGGGATTGTGCTTACCTACATAGAAATAAGAAAGAATCCAAAGACAGAGAAAGGGAGTTACAAATAGGAGCATCATGGTGCCACCAAATAAAGAAATCTGTTATTTGTTTTGGTTCTCCTTTGGTATAACTGTGGAACTGAGTCTGGTATTTGGTTGAAAATAATAACTAACATTTATTGAATCCTTACTATTTGCCAGATAAAATTTTAAATAGTTCACATGTGCTACCTCATTTAATACTCAAAACAAATCTACGAGGGTGGTACCTTTATTACCTTGCTTTCTAGGTAAAGTAAACCAAGGAGTAGAGGGGTATTTTCCCACCCACCTGGCATGTGGCAGGGACCATATATGAACTCTGCAGCTCATTTTCAAACTCCATGCTGTACCATCGTGGTATGCTGTCTACTCTTTCAGGTAGTCTCAGACAGGGAAACCTGAAGGGCTAGTAACATACTCATAGACTTTGTCAAGAGCAGAGGTGCTGATCTGAAGAAGTGGGTTAGTGAAGTTCTTCTAAGGCTCTGTTTGGACAATTGTGTTTGAACATCTACCAACAGGGGGGAAGAATTGTCTGGTGTCCAGTGGGAGTCATGAGACAGTAGTGGTCAAGCACGTGCAGCCTGGCCAGTTTAACCTGGATTCTTAGGTATTTAATGTAGATTTGGCATATTAGTTACTTCATATATGAAATAATGGGTATTCACCTCATAGGGCAGTTGTAAGAATTAAATAATATAAATAAAGTATAAATAATATAAATGAAATAATATAAGCAAATGAAATAATAGGTCAATATACTATGTCACATAGCAATTACCATACTCAGTGAGTAGTCATTGTTATTGTTAAATGAAGGAGGGGATCAATTTGAAACCCAGATTATCCCCTGCCTATATTACTATGATAAGTCCTAGATAACCACTGATTCATCCCTTCACATTTAACTTGCCATATAAGCACCTAATATTAATTAACCCTTCCAAAGACTACAGTTTAAACTATAATTTAATTCTAAATTCTCTACCCTTACTTAAAGGCAAAGTAAACGAAAATCAATTTCCCGCTGAAGACCTCTTTCAGGCCTACACAAATAGTAAAAATTTCTTTAGGGCTTTAATGTTCTTTCCAATATGAGCCCAAAAGTATGTTGTAATAGTAGCTCTTTGGTCTTCTTCTTAGTTAAGTTCCTAGAACATTCAAACTATGTAATGTCACCTAGAATTGTCCCATGCCTCTGTTCTCCTGGTCATGTGGTGTTTCCACTATACCTAGAAAATCACCCCCTCCTTCAACCTACCCAGTTCTTTCTCTATCTCAAGTCTATTTTACATGAATGGATTCCACAAAGCCTTTTGTTATCTACTCAAATGTGATCTCTCTTTAATCTCTGAACACAGCAGTAATTTGCTCCTCACCTATGCAGGTATCATTTAACACCTTGTATTTTGTTTGTGAAGTTTTCTTACCCTTCTTGTTAAGATAAAGACCCAGGAACTGATTTTATATCTGCAACATTAATTGTGCCTTGCACAGAGAAGTCCTTCAAAAATATTTGTAAAATTAAATTTAATATAGAGAAATTTTTGAGGAATACCATTTCCACTTCAGTTCTCAGTCTTGGTCCTGCTTCTCTGCTCAGCTGTTAGCGGCTGAAGACTTTCTTCTCTGGTTTCAGATTAATCACTGTCCAAGTAGACTATGCATTAAAGAAGCCTTCATTGAAAGATCTTTAGTGAGAAACATACTGCCATTCATTTTGCTATTACATCAGGCCAAAAGAGTTTTGCATTTAAACCCAACCTACTACAGCCTTTGGAATGGCTCTTTAACGGACCAGTAAGCATGTGCATGTACACATAAACTCTCTTTACTGAATAGAGAAATATTCCGCCAAACAAAGCTTGCTTCTCCCAGCCATCGAGGGCATAAGCATTTTTTGAATGAACCAGGATTTTCTTCACTAACTCCTTTCCTCTGAAGAAGATCCTGTTACTTCAAAGGCAGGACACTCAAAACTCATAGCTCAGAACACACATGCATAGAGAAACCAGGTTCCAATTTTTTTTTCTTTTCAAATTCATAGATACTATGGAAATTGGTTAAGATCAATCCAAGGAGAAAATTCTGATTTCTTGAATTTTATGTATGTATCATGATAAAGATAAATGTTGTAGAAAAGTGAACATATTTTGAATCAATGGTCACAAATGCTTTTGTTGCCATCATTTGGCAGTAGGGTTTTCTGGGAATGTGTGAGTATATATTAAACAGTGTGGAATGAACTATTCTGTGAGGGAAAACAGGGTAAAATGCAAAGCCCCAACCTTTCAGACCCAACTGAGGGTCTCTGTAACAGTGTGGCAAGGCTCCAGGCTTGAAGCACTTAGCCATTGCATTTGGATTTTAAAAGTTCCCTAGTCATAAATTCTGGTTGCAGTTAGAGCTGGTAAAAAGAAAAATACCCTAGGAATTATGAATATGTGCATCTAATAATTTGAGAACTTGAATGATCTCAGATTAGGGTTTCTGAATTCATGCAATCTAATTTTGACTAAAGTGACATCACACTTTAGCAGTTCTGCATAAGTTGACAGCAAATTGCATAATCTACCTTTAAAATCAGCACAGAGAAAGAGTGCTTAAGGAGAGCATAAGGCAAGAACACAAATATGGCTACAATGCATCATACCAACGATCCACATAGTCTGAACTCTCATCCTCGAAGTAGCCAATATCACGTTTTGGTAGGAAAAAAATTCAATAACAAAGGAGATCAGATGGGGCAGAATGGCTCCTTTAAAAATGTTCTCTTTTATCTCTGTCAAACTTAGAGTGTTTCATCTCAATACTAGTATAAGCAGATTAACCATTCCTTCTTATCTCTGCCAGTAGTCCTGCCAGTGAGAAGGATAGTGTTGATAGGTGGAAATTTTTCTTGGAATTGCTCAATGGCCAAGCCTGTAGACACAGCTGGAATCAATCATGAAATGGGGTGCATGGCTAATCAGTTTACAATATGGACATAAGATTTGACTGCTATTATCCCACTTACAAGCACTTAAAACAATTTCAATTGTTTTTGGTTGATTTGTTTTGAAACCTAGTCATATAGTTCTTTTGCCTGACTAAAATAATAAATTGGTATATTTAGCAGGTTGCATTAATCAGTTTATGTTCTCTTAATATCACAAACACCAAGTGGCACTCCATAGTCTTTTATCATGCTGAAATATGTTTGAACCAAATATTGGTTCAGACCCAGATTCATTGCGTTCAAGTCTGTCTTTACAGTTACATGAAGGGCAGGTTTGTGAAGAAAAGCATGCTTCTCTCAAAGTTAAGAATTTTTAAAATATCTTTTGCTTTACGTTAATAATCTTTTGTGAATGTGTCTTGTTCATAAATGTAATTGTTTTTATGTGGCTATTTGTATTTAATCCTATTACAGTCCAGCCTCTGTGTAAAGAAGTAAGCAAGCCTCTTGTTTTTCAAAAACCTAGCTAAACTCCAAAAGTGTTGCCTGGTTTGAATATTCAAGGATTTAGCAAGTTCAAGTGAGTCCATCTATTTGGGAAATGAGCATTGGCCTTGAAGTAAGAAAACTTGGGTTTCGATGTTAACTCTACTGATGAGTTGGCTGGATAGAGCAAAACTAATTTAAATTTTGAGTCTCATTTTCTTTTTAAATTTGGGGTTAGTAGTCTCTATCATAACTTCATTCATTCTTTCATTTATCTAATATTTATTAGACACTTTATATGTATTAGGCACTTCACTGAATTTTAGTGATAGAATGAATGAATAATTATTCAGGCACTACTGTCCAGGGACTTACCTATAAGTTAGAGGTATTTAAGGCACTATAGTGAGAGGTGTCATAATTGATATAGGACCAAAATGCCAGGAGATTAAAGATGAAAGTGAATTTATTTCTCTGCTTTGGGGGAAGGTTTAAACAGAGATAACATTTAATATATCCCCCACAAAGCAAGAAGAAGATGAATAAGCATAGACATATGAATAGAATGGCTTCTTTAAAGAACTGTGAAGAATATTAAAAGATTGTTATAGATATGGGGGATGGAGTGAAAGGAAATATTCCTTTGGCATTGAAGTCTAACTGCAGTATCTATTGGTCCCACATCACTTTCATGCTTATCTATCCTTTCAAAAAAATCTAGTGGTTTATTCAAGCATTTGTTCTCTTTAAAAATATGTTCCCCCCTCTCATATGGTATTGTGTGTGTGTGTGTGTGTGTGTGTGTGTGTGTGTGTGTGTTTAAGTTTTTACTAGTGCTTCTTTTTATTATGGGTTTATTCAAATTTCTAGATGTGGGGGGAAAGCTGACCAATCTTTATTTTCCAGAGTCATACTTGGATAGTATCTTAGGGTAGGAAGTTATACTGGCCGTCTATCATTCTTTTGTAACATGGTGGTCTAAACTGCAAAGATAAATATGTTGGTCAAGTTTTATGATTTCAACACCTTGTCCCCATAGAATTCTTGGTTGATTACTTTTTAGTCCCACTCTTTGAACATTCATGTCGCAAAAAATTGTTCGTAGCTGTGTAACCCAAGAAGGTTCTGTGTCAATGTGAAATTTTATCTAGGTCTTTTTTAACTTTAATTTTTTAATATTTATTTATTTTTGAGAGACAAAGAGACAGAGCATGAGTGGGGGAGGGGCAGAGAGACAGAGGGAGACCTACAATCTGAAGCAGCCTCCAGGCTCTGAGCTTTCAGCACAGAGTCTGACGTGGGGCTTGAACTCACAAACTGTGAGATCATAACCTGAGCTGAAGTTGGACCCTTAACCGACAGAGCCACCCAGGTGCCCCATAGGTCTTAAAGGATAAATCGAAAGTGAGTGGACATTCCAGGCAGAGAAAACTCCATAAATAAGATAAAGAGACAAACTCAGAGCAGGGAATGTGAAGGCGGATAGAGGAAATATAAAGTCACTGAAGGGGATGTGATGATTGCTTGCATCGGGGCTTTATTCAATAGATACTTCAGGATAACCAAAAATTTTTACATCATAGAAATGTAACTAGAGTTATTCTCTAGGAAAATGAATCTAGATCAGACCATAGAGAAGACTGGGGATACATGATACAACTAGTGAATACTTAAGAGAATAAACACATGGTAAAAAAGGAATTGTGATTGCAATATGGAAAACAAAGGGAAGAAATGGGAGATAAATTGTGGAAGTTGAATCAATCACCAAGCAACTGATGGGGAAATGGGGCTAAAATGAATCCAAGTTTTGGAACTGAAGTGATGTTAGTTCCATTAATAGAAAGTGAGAGCACACAAGGAGGAGGAAGAGAATATTTCAGAGAGAATACAATGAGTTAATTAGTTACACATATATAATATTAGTGGAGATAATGGGCTAATAAAATTAGATATGTTGAATTAGAGAAAATAAAACCTCTTCAGTTGTTTAACATCTGTGTCTGTTTCTTTTCTGGTCTTTGACTATAATAGACTAAAATGAAAGGTGAATTACAATTACAAATTTATCCTCCCAAGTTACTGGGAATTAAGTACAATATTGTTGTGATCTAATCATACAATGTCCTCAATCAATGTAGCCTCTTTTCACACTAATATGCCTTCCCTCACCTAGGTCTCTAACTCGGCAGTCTCAATTAGATCATCAGCAAACAGAGAATCTCTGTCTCTCCCCTTTACTTCTGTATGACAGCTGGAAAAGGTTATTGGTTCTGAACTCAGATAGCTTCTGTGTAAGTCTTTCTCTTTCTAAACTCCCATAATTAATCTTTTTGCAGACTGAGAATAATTCTACTGTCTTCATTTTGCAGACACCAGCTCATATGCTTTGCAACACTCCAGATAACTTATTACTATGTTAAAAAAGAATGGAGATACTCATTCAGGTTTCTTCACTTCTGCTAAATGCTGTCAGGTCAAAATTCTCAACACAACTAAGCAGGGACAGATGGTGCCCATCTCCTCAGTGACAGAATCATCCAGCAATGTCAAAGGCTTTTACATCCTTGAGAGAAGGAAAGATGCGTTACGACCAAACGTTTCCCACCATATATATTCCAGAATACAGAAATTAAACTTCAATAAAAATTCATGTCCAATTATGTTAAAGTATAATTACATGAATCATTTAGAAATAAACTCAGTTACTTTGTTTTATTATCAATTCTCCAAGGACTTTTCTAGAAGGGCATTAGTGTACTTGACTTGAAGGTGTCTCCACGAATGATTATGTAAAATTCAAAATTGGACACAGTATCCTCTAGTGAATCCTATGTATTTTAAACTATTGCAATAAAATTGAAAAAGGAAAATTGAAATGTTTAGGAAAATGGCCACAACTTTGATAACATAAACTATGTCTTGTGTTCCTTAATCATGTTTCTTATCCTTTATTTTATATATTACTGCAATGGACTTACCTGTATCAGTTCTAAAACAGGATCTTAAATTATCTGCTAAAGTAACTTGTAAGTTTGGTACTAATGCCATTTTAAACATTTCCCATCCTGTTTCCTTCTCTACTGTGAAGATAGCTAGTAATAGTTTTTTAAACTATAATTTGAAACTGCTGAAGAATCTAGTGACCTGAATTTTAGTACCAGTTCTGGCATTAACTATTTGAATTATCTTTGCCAACTGTCTTGTTTTCTCTGAATCTTAGATTCCTCATATGTAAAGGGCAAGGGTTATTTAGCTAAGATCTCTTCTGCTTTTGAAATTCTATTGTTGAATGATTTCCTCAGATGAAAGCAGTAAATAGATAGTGATTTAAATGTAAAGTACAGTTTAGTGAGATAAGAAGATTTACTTTTCCTCATTAAAGTTCTATTATTTTTTTGGTCTAAAAATATAAATTAAAAAACCTGTAAAGCTGGAAATAACAATATTTTATCTTGAAAATACCCATCGTAGGAGCACATCTTCATTTTCTATATTGTTTCTACTTCCTGACTTTTCTACCCACAAGGATTATGTCTTCTGAAAGCATCTACTTCACTAGTTGAACTGTAATTATGCTGGAGGAAATACACATGCATTGCCTGTATTTATTCAGTTACTCTTAGCTTGTTGATTTCATCCTCATAAGTATGTTTAAAATATTATGGGGTAAAAAGGAACAAAGTAGCAGCTCTTTAAACTCACAGATATCTAGGGAGTTAGCTGAAAGTGAGCTGCTTGTTTATCGTAGATGCATGTTCCACTGTGTTGGAATGGATCACTACTTGGCTCTATTCTCTCCAAGCTCTTCTGCCATTAAGTCTATCTTATGGTCCTGATACTGTGAAAACTCACTGAGCTCATTGACTTGGTTTTGGATAGTGGTGCCATCATAAAATCTGTCAAAGCCAAAACCTAGAAACATGAATTTGAGTTAGATTATGAATGTTTTTATTATATAAAATTGGAGTCATCAAAAATAAAATATTCTCAAAAATTTTTGTAAGTCATAAATGTCTAATTGCTTTTCTTTTTTTCCATTTTAATATGTAATTTAGATACAGTAAAATCCAAATTTTTGGTGTACGATTTGTGAGTTTTGACAAACTTAGCACAGTTGTGTAACTACAACCCAAATTGAGATATAGAATGGTTCTCTCACCCTGTTCCCTATTTTCCACATTCTCCTTTGTAGTCAATCTCTCCACCTTTCTTAGACTTTAACAATCACAGATCTTTTTTCTCTTTCTATAGTTTTGCCTTTGCAAGACCATCACATAGTGAAATCATACAATATTTACCTTTTTGTGTCTGGATTTTTCACTAAGCATAGTGCCCTTGGCGACATCCATCTTATGGCATATATCAGTAGTACCTTCCTTTTTACTGATGAATAGTACTCGATCTGTTGATGTCACCTACTGTGTCTGCCTATTTCTTTTTTTTTTTTAATTTTTTAAATGTTTATTTATTTTTCAGAGACAGAAAGAGTGAGAGCAGGGGAGGGGCAGAGAGAGAGGGACACACAAAATCCGAAGAAGGCTCCAGGCTCTGAGCTGTCAGCACAGAGCCTCACGTGGGGCTCAAACTCATGGACCACAAGGTCATGACTTGAACCCAAGTCAGATGCTTAACTGACTGAGCCACCCAGACACCCCTGTCTGCCTATTTCTTAGTTGAAGGGCATTTTGATTGTTTCTAGTTTAGGGGGTTAATAATAAAGCCAATGTAAACATTACCATCCACATTTTTGTGCGATCGTAGGTTTTCATTTTTGTTGTTACATACCTAAGAATGAGATTTCTAAGTGATATGGTAGGTTTATATGGCTATGCCATTTTGAATTTCCACCACCAGTATATGAGTCCTGGTTATTCTACATCATTGTCAGCAACTGGTACTGCCATTTTTCAAAACGCATTCTAATAGGTACGTAGTTGAATATAAATGTGGTTTTAATTTGCATTTGTTAAATTTCTAATTTCTAATTGTGTCGAGTATCTTATGTCTTCATTTGTCCCTTGCATACCTTCTTTGGTGAAATAACTGTGCAAATATTTTGTATATGGTGTGAGATAGCGATAGAAGTTGTGTTTACTAAACAGGAATATTCAATTTTTCTATCACGATTTGTTGAAAAGATTATCTTTTCTTCATCAATGTGTTTTATACCTTTGTCAAAATCAATTAACCATATAAGTGAGAGTTTATTTCTGGACACTTTATCCAGTGCCATGGATCAATATGTCTGTCCTTTCCAATATACTACACTGTAATGATTTATGTATGACAGGTCTGAAAATCAGGTAATGTGAGTACATTATCTTTGTTCTTTGAAATGTTTTTGGGTATTCTAATTCCTTTGTGTTTTCATAGAAACTTTAGAATCAGTTTATAGATTTCTTTAAAAATATGCTTGCTGGGATGCTGATGGAATTGCATTGGCTCTATAGATCAGTTATTTAAAGTAGCTTCATTGAAATATATTGCAGATACCATACCATTTGCTATTTCAAGTATGCAATTCAGTATATTTGGAGTTAGACAGCCATCACCATAATAAATTTTAGAAATTTTTTGGTCACACGATTTTTTTAAAGATTTTATTTTTTTTCCTTTTTATTTATTTATTTATTTATTTATTTATTTATTTATTTATTTTTAAATTTACATCCAAATTAGTTAGCATATAGTGCAACAATGACTTCAGGAGTAGATTCCTTAGTGCCCCTTACCCATTTAGCCCATCCCCCCTCCCACAACCCCTCCAGTAACCCTGTTTGTTCTCCATATTTATGAGTCTCTTCTGTTTTGTCCACCTCCCTGTTTTTATATTATTTTTGCTTCTCTTCCATTATGTTCATCTGTTCTATGTCTTAAAGTCCTCATATGAATGAAGTCATATAATATTTGTCTTTCTCTGACTGACTAATTTCACTTAGCATAATACCCTCCAGTTCCATCCATGTAGTTGCAAATGACAAGATTTCATCCTTTTTGATTGCCGAGTAATACTTCATTGTATATATATACCACATCTTCTTTATACATTCATCCATCGATGGACATTTGGGCTCTTTCCATACTTTGGCTATTGCTGATAGTGCTGCTATAAACATTGGGGTGCATGTGCCCCTTTGAAACAGCATACCTGTATCCCTTGGATAAATACCTAGTAGGTAATTGCTGGGTCGTAGGGTAGTTCTATTTTTAATTTTTTGAGGAACCTCCATACTGCTTTCCAGAGTGGCTGCACCAGCTTGCATTCCCACCAGTGATGAAAAGAGATCCTCTTTCTCCTCATCCTCGCCAACATCTGTTGTTGCCTGAGTTGTTAATGTTAGCCATTCTGACAGGTGTGAGGTGGTATCTCATTGTGGTTTTGATTTGTATTTCCCTGATGATGAGTGATGTGGAACATTTTTTCTTTTCATGTGTTGGTTGGCCATCTGGATGTCTTCTTTGGAGAAGTGTCTATTCATGTCTTTTGTCCATTTCTTCACTGGATGATTTGCTTTTTGGGTGTTGAGTTTGAGAAGTTTCCTACTTTTATTTCCTTACTGCACTGGCTAATTTCCAATGTAGTTTTGAATAGAAGTTGTAAAAACGGATATCTTTGCTTTGCTCTATAGCTTTGGGGGAATATAGTCTTTGTCTATTAAGTATAATGTTGGTTATGCATTTTCTAGATATCCTTTATCAGCTTGATGGAATTTTTGTCTATTTCTAATTTGCAGAGAGGATTTTTTTTATCTTGAACAGATGATGGATTTTATCAAATATTTTTTCTGCATTTATTGAGATGATCATATGGTTTTCCTCTTTAGTTAATACATATGGTGAATTTATTTTTTATTTTTGGCTTTGTGTCATAACTATGCTTCCTCACAGCATATCAGAGTTAATTTTATAGACTGAATTTCTTTTTTTAAATATGAAATTTACTGTCAAATTGGTTTCCATACAACACCCAGTGCTCATCCCAACAGGTGCCCTCCTCAATGCCCATCACCCACTTTCCCCTCTCCTCCACCCCCATCAACCCTCAGTTTATTCTCAGTTTTTAAGAGTCTCTTATGATTTGTCTCCTTCCCTCTCTGTAACTTTTTTTCCCCCTTCCTCTCCCCCGTGGTCTTCTGTTAAGTTTCTCAGGATCCACATAAGTGTGAAAACATATGGTATCAGTCTTTCTCTGAATGCCTTATTTCACTTAGCATAACACTCTCCAGTTCCATCCACATTGCTACAAAAGGCCATATTTCATCCTTTCTCATTGACAAGTAGTATTCCATTGTATATATAAACCACAACTTCTTTATCCATTCATTAGTTGACGGACATTTAGGCTCTTTCCATAATTTGGTTATTGTTGAAAGTGCTGCTATAAACATTGGGGTACAAGTGCCCTCATGCATCAGCACTCCTGTATCCCTTGGGTAAATTCCTAGCAGTGCTATTGTTGTGCCATAGGGTAGATCTATTTTTAATTTTTTGAGGAACCTCCACACTATTTTCCAGAGCGGCTGCACCAGTTTGCATTCCCACCAAAAATGCAAGAGGGTTCCTATTTCTCCACATCCTCTCCAGCATCTATAGTTTCCTGGTTTGCTCATTTTAGCCACTCTGACTGGCATGTGGTTTTGATTTGTATTTCCCTGATGAGGAGTGATGCTGAGCATCTTTTCATGTGCCTGTTGGCCATCTGGATGTCTTCTTTAGAGAAGTGTCTATTCATGTCTTCTGCCCATTTCTTCACTGGATTATTTGTTTTTCAGGTGTGGAGTTTGGTGAGTTCTTTATAGATTTTGGATACTAGCCCTTTGTTCAACATGTCATTTGCAAATAACTTTTCCCCTTCCATCAGTTGCCTTTTAGTTTTGTTGATTGTTTCGTTTCCAGTGCAGAAGGTTTTTATCTTGATGAGGTTACAGTAGTTCATTTTTGCTTTTAATTCCCTTGCCTTTGGAGATATGTCAAGTAAGAAATTTCTGCGGCTAAGGTCAGAGAGGTTTTTTCCTGCTTTCTCCTCTAGGGTTTTGATGGTTTCCTGTCTCACATTCAGGTCCTTTATCCATTTTGAGTTTATTTTTGTGAATGGTGTGAGAACGTGGTCCAGTTTCAACCTTCTGCATGTTGTTGTCCAGTTCTCCCAGCACCATTTGTTAAAGAGACTGTCTTTTTTCCATTGGATGTTCTTTCCTGCTTTGTCAAAGATTAGTTAGCCATACTTTTGTAGGTCCAATTCTGGGGTCTCTATTCTATTCCACTGGTCTATGTGTCTGTTTTCGTGCCAATACAATGCTGTCTTGATGATTACAGCTTTGTAGTAGAGGCTAAAGTCTGGGATTGTGATGCCTCCTGCTTTGGTCTTCTTCTTCAAAATTACTTTGGCTATTCGGGGCCTTTTGTGGTTCCATATGAATTTTAGGATTGCTTGTTCTAGCTTTGAGAAGAATGCTGGTGCAATTTTGATAGGGATTGCATTGAATGTGTAGATTGCTTTGGGTAGTATTGACATTTTAACAATATTTATTCTTCCAATCCATGCGCTGGAATGTTTCTCCATTTCTTTGTATCTTCTTCAATTTCCTTCATAAGCTTTCTATAGTTTTCAGCATACAGATCTTTAACATCTTTTGTTAGGTTTATTCCTAGGTATTTTATGATTCTTGGTGCAATTGTGAATGGGATCAGTTTCTTTATTTGTCTTTCTGTTGCTTCATTATTAGTGTATAAGAATGCAACTGATTTCTGTACATTAATTTTGTATCCTATGACTTTGCTGAATTCATGTATCAGTTCTAGCAGACTTTTGGTGGAATCTATCGGGTTTTCCATGTGTAATATCATGTCATCTGCAAAAAGTGAAAGCTTGACTTCATCTTTGCCACTTTTGATGCCTTTGATTTCCTTTTGTTGTCTGATTGCTGATGTTAGAACTTCCAACACTATGTTAAACAACAGTGGTGAGAGTGGACATCCCTGTTGTGTTCCTGATCTCAGGGGAAAGCTCTCAGTTTTTCCCATTGAGGATGATATTAGCTTTTCATAAATGGCTTTTATGATGATTAAGTTTGTTACTTCTATCCTGACTTTCTCGAGGGCTTTTATTAAGAAAGAATGCTGAATTTTGTCAAATGCTTTTTCTGCATCGATTGACAGGATCATATGGTTCTTTTCTTTTATTAATGTGATGTATCACATTGATTAATTTGCGAATATTGAACCAGCCCTGCAGCCCAGGAATGAATCCCACTTAATCATGGTGAATAATTCTTTTTATATGCTGTTGAATTTGATTTCTTAGTATCTTGTTGAGAATTTTTGCATCCATATTCATCAGGGATATTGGCCTGTTGTTCTCTTTTTTTGCTGGGTCCCTGTCTGGTTTAGGAATCAAAGTAATGCTGGCCTCATAGAATGAGTCTGGAAGTTTTCCTTCCCTTTCTATTTTTTGGAACAGCTTGAGAATGATAGGTATTATCTCTGCTTTAAATGTCTGGTAGAATTCCCCTGGGAAGCCATCTGGCTTATGACTCTTTTGTGTTGGGAGATTTTTGATAACTGATTCAATTTCTTCGCTGGTTATGGGTCTGTTCAAGCTTTCTATTTCTTCCTATTAGAGTTTTGGAAGTATGTGGGTGTTTAGGAATTTGTCCATTTCTTCCAGGTTGTCCAGTTTGTTGGCATATAAGTTTTCATAGTATTCCCTGATAATTGCTTATATTTCTGAGGGATTGGTTGTAATAATTCCATTTTCATTCATGATTTTATTTATTTTGGTCCTCTCCCTCTTCTTTTTGAGAAGCCTGGCTAGAGGTTTATCCATTTTGTTTATTTTTTCAAAAAACCAACTCTTGGTTTCATTGATCTGCTCTACTGTTTTTTTAGATTCTATATTGTTTACTTCTGCTCTGATCTTTATTATTTCTCTTCTTCTGCTGGATTTGGGGTGTCTTTGCTGTTCTGCTTCTTTCCTTTAGGTGTGCTGTCAGATTTTGTATTTGGGATTTTTCTTGTTTCTTGAGATAGGCCTGGATTGCGATGTATTTTCCTCTCAGGACTGCCTTCACTGCATCCCAAAGCGTTTGGATTGTTGTATTTTCATTTTCATTTGTTTCCATATATTTTTTAAATTTCTTCTCTAATTGCCTGGTTGACCCATTAATTCCTTAGTAGGATGTTCTTTAATCTCCATGCTTTTGGAGGTTTTCCAGACTTTTTCCTGTGGTTGATTTCAAGTTTCATAGCATAGTGGTCTGAAAGTGTACATGGTATGATCTCAATTTTTTTATACTTATGTAGGGCTGTTTTGTGACCCAGCATGTGATCTATCTTGGAGAATGTTCCATGTGCACTCGAGAAGAAAGTATATTCTGTTGCTTTGGGATGCAGAGTTCTAAATATATCTGTCAAGTCCATCTGATCCAATGTATCATTCAGGGCCTTGTTTCTTTATTGGTCCTGTGTCTATATGATCTATCCATTGTTGTAAGTGGAGTATTAAAGTCCCCTGCAATGACCACATTCTTATCAATAAGGTTGCTTATGTTTGTGATGAATTGTTTTATATATTTGGGGGTTCTCATATTCAGTGCATAGACATTTATAATTGTTAGCTCTTCCTGATGGATAGACACTGTAATTATTATATAATGCCCTTCTTCATCTCTTGTTACAACCTTTAATTTAAAGTCTAGTTTGTCTGATATAAGTATGGCTACTCCAGCTTTCTTTTGACTTCCGGTAGCATGATAGATAGTTCTCCATCCCCTCACTTTCAACCTGAAGGTGTCCTCGGGTCTCTTGTAGACAGCAAATAGATGGGTCTTGTTTTTTTTAATCCATTCTGATACCCTATGTCTTTTGGTTGGAGCATTTAGTCCATTTACATTCAGTGTTATTATTGAAAGATATGGGTTTAGAGTCATTGTGATATCTGTAGGTTTCATGTTTGTGGTGATGTCTCTGGTACTTTGTGGTGCTTGCCACATTTTACTAACAGAGTCCCCCTTAGGATCTCTTGTAGGACTGGTTTAGTGGTGATGATTTCCTTCAGTTTTTGTTTGTTTGGGAAGACCTTTATCTCTGCTTCTATTCTAAGTGACAGACTTGCTGGATAAAGGATTCTTGGCTGCATATTTTTTTCTGTTCATCACATTGAAGATTTCCTGCCATTCCTTTCTGGCCTGCCAAGTTTCAGTAGATAGGTCTGCTACTACCCTTATGTGTCTACCTTTCTATGTTAGGGCCCATTTATCCCCAGCTGCTTTCAGAATTCTCTCTTTATCCTTGTATTTTGCCAGTTTCACTATGATATGTCATGCAGAAGATCGATTCAAGTTACATCTGAAGGGAGTTCTCTGTGCCTCTTGGATTTCAATGCCTGTTTCCTTCCCAGATCAGGGAAGTTCTCAGCTATGATTTGTTCAAGTACACCTTTAGCCCCTTTCTCTCTCTCTTCCTCTTCTGGAATCCCTATGATACAGATATTGTTTCATTTGATTGCATCACTTAGTTCTCTAATTCTCCCTTCATACTCCTGGATTTTTTTATCTCACTTTTTCTCAGCTTCCTCTTTTTCCATAATTTTATCTTCTAATTCACCTATTCTCTCCTCTGCCTCTTCAATGCATGCTATGGCTGTCTCCATTTTATTTTGCATCTCATTTATAGTATTTTTAATTCCTCATGACTATTTTTTAGTCCCTTGATCTCTGTAGCAATAGATTCTCTGCTGTGATTCAAGCCCAGCGATTAATTTTATGACTACTATTCTAAATTCTTGTTCTGTTATATTGCTTAAATCATTGTTGATCAATTCGTTAGATGTTGCTACTTCCTGGACTTTCTTTTGAGGAGAATTCTTCCATTTCATCATTTTGGGTAGTCCCTGTGATAGCTCCAAACTGCAGGGCACTTCCCCTGTGCTGTCCGGAGAAACTTGTGTTGGTGGGCAGGGCTGTAGTCAGACCCGATGTCTGCCCCCAGGCCATTGCTGGGGCCACAGTCAGACAGGTGTTTATCTTATCTTCCCCTCTCCCAGGGGCAGGACTCACTGTGGAGTGGTGTGGCCCTGACTGGGCTGCTTGCACACTGCCAGGCTTGGAGTGCTGCTTCCATGGGATCTGGCCAAGGGCCTATTAGATGGGGTGGATCCAGAAGGTGCACAGGGGTGGGAGGGGCAGGCTTAGCTCACTTTGCCATCCTCGGTGGTCCCCTGTGGGAGGGGCCCTGCAGCACCAGGAGGGAGGCAGGCCCATGGGAGGGATGGATCCACAGAAGCACAGCCTTAGGCATTTGCATGGTGCAAGCAAGTTCCATTTGGAATTTTGGCTGGGGGATGGGAGAAGGAGAAGGTGCTTGCCAGCGCCTTTGTTCCCCCCCCCCCCCAAGCTCTGTCCTTCTGGGACTCAACAACTCTCCCTTCTGAGGTCCTCTTGCCCCCCCCCCCCCCACCACCAGAGCAGAGCTGTTCACTTTTAACATTCCAGATGTTAAGTCCTGCTGGCTGTCAGAACTCACACAGTCTGGCCCCTCCACTTTTGCAAGCCAGACTCGGGGGCTCTGCCTTGCAGAGCCGGCTGCTCCTCCACTGCCCCAGCTCCCTCCCACCAGTCTGTGTAGCACACACCGCCTCTCCGCCCTTCCTACCCTCTTCCATGGGCCTATTGTCTATGCTTGGCTCAGGAGAGTCCATTCTGCTAGTCTTCTGGTGGTTTTATGGGTTATTTAGGCCGATGTGGGTGGAATCTAAGCAGTCAGCAGGATGAAGTGAGCCCAGCGTCCTCCTAGGCCACCATCTTCCCTGTCTCTGCATATGGTGAATTTAATTGATTTATTTTTAGTTGTTGAACCAGTCTTGGATTTTTGAGATAATGCTTCACTTGGTCATAATATATTATCCTTTTTATATATTGGTGGATTAGACTTGCTTTTGTTTTTCCAGGTTTTTTTTTTTGCTTATACTTATGAAATATATTGATCTATGGTTTACTTCTTTTGTACTATCTTTTCCAGTTTTGACTTTAGAAAAGTGGTAACTTCATAGAATGAGCATTAATTCTCTGAAAGAATTGTGAGAGTTGGTATAATTTCTTTTTTAAGTTTTTGATGGAATTTGTCAGTGAATCCATTTAAACCAGAGTTTTCTTTGTGGAGAAAATTTTAAACTATAATTTCGGTTCCTTTATTATATATAGGGTTTTTCAGGTTAGCATTTCTTCTTTAGTGATGATTCACTGTTTGTGTCCTCAAAGGGATTTATTAATTTATTAATTAATTAGATTTTAAAATATACTTACATGAAATTTTCATTATCCATATAATCCCATTAATAGCCTGGAACCTGCAGAGATGCTTCCTTTCTTATTCCTAGTATTGGTAATTTGCGTCTTTTCTGTTTTTCCCCTGACATTTTGGCTGGAGGCTTATCAGTTTGATAGGTCTTGTCAAAGAATTATCTTTTGGGTACCTTAAATGCATGCTTAAGGTGTTAGAAAAAAGAATAAGCTTGCTGCAAATTTGCATAATTTCATGCTTAGGATATTAATGATCTATGAGGGGAATGCCCCAAAAGAGAAGCTTCTGTTCACATTTTATCTGTCTGGAGTCAGTGATTTTAGCTTTCAAATTTAATATGGAGGGAAAATATATCACTTATAATCAAAAGGCAAAGAGAAATCTATCTTCTTTAAAAAATACAGCATTATAGTATGATTTCCTTGAGAAGATAATTTGTTGAAAACAACAACAATGAAACAAACCACCAAAGGCCTCTGTAAATCTAACTGCAAATAACAGCTCCAAGAGGGAAAGGTTGATTGTATTATTTTAGAACTCCTCAGAATCAAAAATGTTTCTAGTGTTTAGGGAATCATTGTCTCTTGATAACTGTCTATTCTCTAAAAATATTATCATACAAAATACTTGCCATACTGTAGATTAGGGAGCATAACCATAATTTAATATAGGAGAGTTTACAATTGGACTGTAACAATAGAAGGAATAGTGCAATCATACTTGTAAAACACATGCAAATTAATTATTTTAAAAGGGGATGAATAGAATCCCTTTTCTCTCAGGATAGCATAGAATCTGTAGCATCTTCTTGGCTCAATCCAAAACTGAAGGAGATATTTTTTCTGACTCTTGTCCAGAGGGTTGGGAAAGATACCACACTGACAAGGGGTTGGGGTAGAAAATGGCATCCAGAATCATTTATACTCTCCATATGTAATAATGTAGCTACTTCTCTTTCCACATGAACTCATATTACATTAAAAATAAATAGCTCCTTTGCTTTATGGTCCTGAAGGTGCCATACTGGAAGAGAACCACAAGCTAAGTACAAGGAATCAGTTCAGACAATTCAGTTTTCTAGTAGGACAGTCATAGTTCTAACATTTGGACCAACTGACTATGGTTCAGCCTCTAAAGGAGATGCAGAATATGAGTTTGAGGCCAGGGAGGCCCGTAGAAGAAACTAGCAAATAGATAAGTATTTCCATAAGCATCTCCCTATTTATCAGTGCCACTGTCCCTTTCCTAATTTTGGTCTAGGGTTCTTTCCTTTGAGTTTGGATGAGTCTGAGCCTAAGAGGGAAGTGATGCTTCCTGACTTCCAAGTCTTGGTCACACACACACAAAAAAACAATACAGTTTGCCCTTGGCCCTTTCTCTTGGGATATATAAAAACTAGCTACCCTGAGGCCACCATCCCAGAGAGATCATTTAGAGAGATGATAGAGACATAGAGAGAGATGCCCGAGGAGACCAAGCTGTTCCTGTCCCCAACTTCCAAGATTCCTCTTACTGTCAATCACCAGATAAGTGAGAAAATGAGCCTTCAGATACTTATAGTCCCCAGACGTCAAGTCTGCTGAGAGAGGCCCAGACATAGTGAGACAGAGGCAAGTGGTCCCTACTCTCCCTCATCCGAAATCTTAACCCGCAAAATCCGTAAGCATAATAAATGGCTATTTTATGCCACTACAGTTTTGGGTAACTTGTTACACAGCAGTAGACAACTAAATTAGATAAGCATCTGACCTGAGGACCGCCAAATTACAGAATGAGTATGTGGTTTACTCCCAGAATTTTATTTGGTAGGGACAATTTAATTTCCTCTAAAATTTGAACTTGAGATAGAGAGATAAAGTAGGTTGACAGTAAGAACAGGAGTATAAAGACACACAGAGAAAAGTCAGTGGCAGAAGCTGTGAAACATCACCTAACAAGCAAGAGTGTGAGTACTATCCAGAGTGGAGGATAAGGTGGTTAGTGAGTAATGACAAAAAGAGAAACATTAACTAACTATAGCAAGAAAAGTAAAAGAGAGAGTTTTGGAGCTAGACTTCCGCGTTCAAATCTTGGCTCTGTGTACTCGGGAAGTCACTTAAATTTTCTATGTTTTAATTTCCTTCTCTATGTACCATCAAAGTAAGGCAGTTAGAATAATGTCTATGACCTAATCTATGTTCAGTAATACTATTGATACTGATGCAACTCTTTTGGTAGGGGTGCAAATAGTTAACCAAGTAGAAAGAGCTACTCTGGAAAACCGATGTACTTCTAGTTCCTTAGCGTGTTTAGGGACTCTGTAGACTGAGCTCCTGTGACTTGTGGGATTCAATGAGGCCCAGCAGGATGTCCGAGATTCTCCCCTTTTTTATTTTAACATATACTTGAGAGCACTTATTTAAAAGAGTTGTTCTTTGTAACCAGAGAAGTTACCATTGATAGCAAGGCTCTCAGTGTATTTGGAGTAAAGTGTACTTGTGTGTATCTGTTGGATAGACCAAGAGGTAGCTCTCCATATTTACATGATTGCCTCCCTTTTCTTTCTTGCAAAGCTCTGTGAATTTGCAATTACTTACAATTTTTAAAATATGTTGTTTAATGTCTTTCTGACCACTGAACTCTAAGCTCTGTAAGGGCAGTGGCTGCATTTTTATCACTGCTGCATTGCCAGAAGCCTGCTATAGGGAAGGGTTCCCTGACAAGCTTGAAGTCTATCCTGAAGAGTTGGAATGCCTGGGACCTTCCATTCAGTGAGTCTCACAGTAAATTACCAGGAATATGGAGGAGTGTTTGATGTTGGTTATCTGATCTGGTGAGCAAGCAGGCATAGAGCCAGCTTCTCTAAAGCAGTCCACGGGTGGGGTTATATAAGAAATTTAGAATAGCAAAAGTAAGCATTTTTAAGGCTCTGACAGGCTCATCACCCTAATTAGGTGGTATTTATGCATCATCTGGGGGCTCTGAAGATTGTTGCTCCACTGGGACTCTCACTATGACTCTAACTCTGGAGAGCTGTTTATTCACAGATCATTTCTTGCATTCTTCTCCTGTACTTTTTGCTCTTGGCATCTTTACTTCAGTCACTGTCTACCTTGTAACAACCTTGTACGAGGATAGATATGGACATAGAAAAATCTTCAGTACGTATTTGTGAACTGCCCAACTGCCAAGGATGGTTCTCTAGAGTGAAACCACACAGTGCGATAGAAATTGCAGCTGAAGTTGGATAGACTCCCCTTTCTTTAGTTTTTTCCTTGTCCATTTTCATATGGTTGCAAACTTCCTACATTGAAGAAAGTGTCTTCTGGATTTTCCCACGTGATCTGCTTCCTTTGGGAGAATAATACCCCATATACCCGCTAAGAAAACGGCCAAACATCTATAAAGGAAACACCAGAATTAGCATGTAACCAAGAAATTCACTCTTGGAGATTAGCTACAGTGCTCTGTGTTGGCTCCCAGGCTTGTCAGTGGGCAGCAGAGTCATCATCTGGCTTAGGTCTTACTCATGAATGGAAGAAGGGAACAATTATACTCTAGCATGTTGTTATCACAATCTGTGTATTTTTGTTGTGTCAAAAAGGAACCATTGCAGCATGAATCAAATGAACACCTGATCTTTACTACGGGAAAGCCCCTAAGCAGAATCCTGGTTCCTCTTGTCAGGAGAAGCAGCCATAGAGAAGGAAGAGCGGCTTGTGCTGTGACCTTGGCCAAGTCCATTAGCTTCTCTGTGCTTCAGTTTTGGTTGAGTAGGTGAGTTTATTTGATGCCTTATTTTTAGACAGTTTTTAAAGTTATTTATTTATTTAAGAGAGAGAAAGAGTGTGCATGTATGCATGTATGAGCAGGGGAGGGGCAGAGAGAGAGAGAGAAAAGGAGAGAATCTTAAGCAGGCTTCACATTGTCAGCATGTCCAAGAACCCTGAGATTTTGACTTTAACATAAATCAAAAGTCAGATGTTTAACTGTCTGAACCACCCAGGCACCCCTTTAGACACTTTTAATAAAAACTTTCAAGCACACAGAAAAGTAGAAGAAATGGTACAATGGACATTCATATATACAGCATCTGGGTTCAACAATTGCTAATATGTTGCATGATTTGCTTCATCCATGCATGTATACCTATTTATGATTTTGTTGAGTCATTTTACAATGAATTATAGATGTCAGGACACTTCATCTTTAAGTACTTCAGCTTATTATATTAAGAAATTAAAAATATTTTCCTCCATGATCAGAAGCCCACTCAAAGGATGATTTTAGAGTCCTATCTCTGGATGTCTTGGACTTAGTTTTCAACAAAGATATATGAGAGGTCAGACAGAGACAGATGTATCACGAAGCTCTTACCACTACAACTTCTGGCCCTCCCAATTATACAGGCTCCTTTTAAAGTCATTTACTTTAAACTTGTCAAGGAAAACTGTCTTAGCCATAATTGCTTAAGACCATTATTGCATTTCAGTCTGGCTTCTCCTCCCTTGCAGTATCCCCTGCTCCTCACCCCCAAACACACACACACACTCATATCAAAGTGGGATTGGAATGACTGTGAACATATTTAGGATTGCGCTTAAAACATTGTACTTAGTTTGCTCACAATGACTACTGTGCAATGTGAAGTTATTGCTAGCTCTCCAGGGATATGCATGACTTCTAGGAACACTCTTACTATCCATGGGCGGAAGTCTTAAAACAACATGAACTACAGTGCCTGGTGCAGGAAGTACTTGGGGATTGAAGGAAACAATGGGTCAACATCAGTGGAGCCACAGCTAATCTGGGAAAAGCCATCCAATCAGAATATGAGCGAGGACATGATTCTCATGCATGCCTAATCAAAAAGCAAGTTCTCCTCTATCAGGAATATACTGGTCAATGTGGCATATAGTTAAATGTGCAGTATATACACTATGTGGAGGAATTGCACAAAATGGAATTTTTCAGAAACTCTAGTGCTGTACTATACAGTGAATACCTCTGAGTGCAAATTGCATGTTTTGTGTATCTAAATGTAGCACATTATGTTTTTGAGAATCTTGCTCATCTTTACCTAAGGAAGTCTGGCAGGTTCAGATGAAATAGCATGCAACATAGTTACTGGTACTGTAAAATGACAAATATATATGTGAAGTAAATGCAGTAAAATGTTAATAATTGTCCAGTTCGTGGGTATATGGATGAGGATTGTGCTGTTGTTCTATATTTGAAAGTTTATAATGAAAATAATCACCCTATAAAATCAACTTAGTTTACAGGAAAGGAAATTGACATATATCTATCAGTAAGTCAATATATATGATAGAAGAATTTATTACACAAGTATAGTGCTCAGTACTATGGAGCAGCAAATGGTTTGACCTACTATGTATGACTTAATTTCAATTTAATTTCGTATATTTTTCATAACTGATAATCAGATCAACATTCAAATATAACTGGTATTAAGTATGGTGGAAGCCAAAAAAAAAAAAAATGATAGGAGGCTGGCAGAGGCTTTGAAATGTCAAATACCCCCTTAGCATATTACAATAGAATTTAAAACCTCCAATGTTAAAATCATTATTTTCTAATCAATAAAAGATAACTTTCCAATCATGCAAAAGCAAGACTAAATATATTCCTATTCTCTATTTGACATGGCAAATTATCATCGTATGGAGAGGCAATCAAATAGCACCCATCCAAGGGATGCCTGGGTGGCTCAGTCAGTTAAGGTTGATTTTGGCTTGGGTTGTGATCTCACAATTGTGAGTCTGAGCTTCAGTCTGGGTGTGGAGTCTGCTTAAGATTCTCCCTCTCCTTCTGGGCCTACCCCCCAGCAAGCATGCTCTTTCTCTCTCTCTCTCTTAAAAAAACACACAGTCAACAAATTTAGGACAGTTTTCTAAATTTTATTTGTACCACTTATTAGCTTTTGAATTTTGTAATTTGTTCTGACTTTTTTCTCATTTAAAATAATATACATTCCTAGTAGTGCTATTGCTGGATCATAGAAGATGTGGTTTATATATACAATGGAATACTATATGGCAATGAGAAAGGATGAAATATGGCCATTTGTAGCAACATGGATGGAACTGGAGAGTGTTATGCTAAGTGAAATAAGTCAGGCAGAGAAAGACAGATACCATATGTTTTCACTCATATGTGGATCCTGAGAAACTTAACAGAAGACCATGGGGGAGGGGAAGGGGAAAAAAGTTACAGAGAGGGAAAGAGGCAAACCATAAGGGACTCTTAAATACTGAGAACAATCTGAGGGTTGATGGGGGGCGGGGTGGGGGAGAGGGAAAAGTGGGTGATGGGCATTGAGGAAGGTACCTGTTGGGATGAGCACTGGGTGTTGTATGGAAACCAATTTGGCAATAAATTATATAAAAAAATAGAAATAAAAAAATAAAAATACCTTTGTACTCACAGCCTTTCATAAATTGCATATTAATATTAATGGACTGCAATGTTGATTTACAAATGGCTAGGCACTGGCATGTTTTATATAGTTGTTCATATAACATTCTCATTTTCAATGAAGAATGCCTCTTGTCTAAAAAAAATACACTTTTATAGAGGGTTTTGAATTTATAACTTTGTAGTCCTAACGGGGGCTGCAAAATTCTACATGTCCCAGGTCTTAGGATTGGTCTCTAGTCATCACTCTGAATTTTACACATTGTTTAAATGTAAAAATCATGTTTGTTTTTTTTTTCCCCAGCCTAACTTTTTCATGTAGCAAACTATAATGTTTAGCTAATGGAATATTCGGAGGTGCCTGAGTGACTCATTTGGTTAAGCCACTGACTTGATTTTGGCTCAGAACATGACCTCACAGTTTGTGAGATCCAGCCCTGCATCTGGCTCTGTTCTGACAGCATGGAGTCTGCTTGGGATTCTCTTTCTCCCTCTCTCTACCACCCCTGGACTCGTTTTCTCTTTCCCATTCTCTCTCTCTCTCTCTCTTTCTTTCAAAATAGATAAACATTTAAAAAAGCTAATGGAATATTCAAAATTCAAACATTTAAAATGTTAATGAATAGAATTTCAAAAAAATGGCAACTTGTCCCAAGTCAGGGAAGTATGTCGTGACAACACAATGGTCAGGATTCAGGGCTCCCGACTCTTGGCTCTGTTCTTCTCATCAAGCTGTGTCATTTCTCTTAAAGACACATGTTATGAAATATGATGCTCAAAATATGGCATTTATGGGATAATTCTGTAAATTTTGCTCTATTGATTTACTCAACCACTAACATATGCATCAAATATTCAATACGCACTGGGGATTCACAGGTGGCCCCTTACCTTAAGCAGGTGACCTTAAGAAAGCTCATAGGAGCATAATTCTAGACTAGTACAGAGAAATGTTGCAGATCGACAGTAATTGTATCCATTGGAAATCGAACAGGAAAGAAAAGTCTTCTGATTCACATTTTGTGTGCCCCCACATATTCCTTGAAGAGAGAGAGGAGCACTGGTCTTGGCTCCATCAGCTACTATAGAAACTCTCTAGTCAGGCTTATTGCACACCCCTACTCCCCATTCCTACTCAAACTCAAAGGAAGGAAGAATGTTAGGAACTTCTTTACTTCTGAATCTTCCTCTGTATCAGGGTTCTGCAGAGAAATAGAACCAATAGGAGCTAGCGAGCTAGCTAGCTATCTACCTATCTTATAAAGAATTGACTAATGCAATTATGGAGGCTGAGAAGTCCCAAGATCTGACCAGGAGTGCCAATGGTGCAAACTCCAATCCAAGTCCAAAGGTTTGTCCCAAGTTGAAGACCATCAGGTGGAGAGAGTGAATTCTCCCTTACTTAGCTGTTTGTTCTATTCAGGTCTTCAAATTAGATGAGGCCCACACACACTGGGAAGGGTACTCTACTCAATCTACAGATTCAAATATTTATCTTTAAAAATTAGAAATACCCTCACAGACACACGCAGAAATAATGTTTAACCAAATATCTACGTACCTTGGAATGCAATAAAGTTGATGCATAATATTAACTATGATATTCACCTTCCTCCTATCCCCCTCTGTCTCCTTCTTCATCACTAGTTTGGATCAGGGTTCCCCAGAAGAAGACCTTAAGATGAGAATTTGTAGAAAAGTGGTTTACTGAGAAATGCCCCCAAGAAAAAATGGAAGTGGAGCAGACGGTAGGACTGGAGAGGAGGCCAAGTAAGGTTGCAATATTAAGCCAAATTCCAGGAAGGTTAACTTTGACTCAGTTCCATTAACAAACTCAGGAGGCATCTGGGCCACACCTCAAATTGCCGTGGCCCAGGTCTTAGGAACTGGTGTATTAATACCCACACAAGATCAGCCAGTGGCCACAGGCAGTACCTGGACAACATAAATCTCCAGGTTCTTTCTGTTCTCTGTCTAGGTAGGGAAAGTAGGCTCTGGAAGGCTGAGGGTAGCCTACCCTTCTGATGAAGTGTCACAGCTGTGGCTTTTGGAAGGTAAAACACTAGATCCAGGAAAATATAAAGGGAACTGAGGGAATTTGGCAGACCACAGACATGAGTCACAATTTCTATTGACCTCATAGCAATGATCACAGTAATATCAATGTCATCAAAGACTCCTACGTGGGATACTGGACTACGTGCTTTCCAGACATAATAGTATTTAATCCTCACATCAAATGTATGGTACTTATTATAATGTCCATTCCACAGGTGGGAAGACCAAGGTTCATAGTGAGTTAGTACCTGAAGGAAAAACACAGCCTGGACACAATTCTCCATTCTTTCAGATGCTGTCTGTCCTTTGTTCTGTGTCCTTGCCCACCACCCTGAATTACCTGGTGAAAATGTTATTACTTGCCATGTAAGAAAATGAATAGAATGACAACATTTCCATTTGTGGTAGAGAAAACCTGTCTCATTATTTATGGTTATACTATCATATATCTTGTTAACTTCCCAGGACATAATCTGCATTAATTCAGAGCAAAACTTCCCAGTTCTGATAAAGAGTAATGTAGGTCTAAGCTGGAAGACAAAAATATCTGCGATTTCCCTGAAAGTTTATTTTTTAAAGCTACTTAAAAGATGCAATACTTGGCTGATGGAATTTTTTTACACCCATGTTTACACTCTGGGTTTCAGAAATTTACTGAGTATAAAAGAAGTCTTTAGACTACAGAGTGTAGTGGTATTTTTCAGTGACAAGACATAGCATTTTCCAAATTAAGCCATTCACTACCAAATGTAAAGAACAAGTTGTGAAAAAAATTGCGTGTGTAAGCTATAAATGCTGGGAACTTCCTGCAGTGGTGACTCATATAACCACCTCCTGAAGGCTCTCAAAGGGACAGCTGTGTGTTTTTTAAATGAAAATAAATAGGTTTGTATACTCCATTACTTACTACAGAGTTAGCAATTACTTTGAGTTCTTCATTAAATATGCATATAAGTGAAGATATAATTAGGCAGATTTAGAAAGCTTTATGTTTTTTGTAGTTACTATTTTGCAAAAGGAATTTTAGGAAAACAGTTTATTCCTCTTAAATGTTCATTTTGAAAGTGACTTACCAAGGGATATAGTTCAACCAAATTACAGCACTGCTTTAAGTATTTTTATTTTTAATTTTTTACAGGAGAGGCAGAGAGAGATCTTAAGAGGCTCCATACCCTGCACAAAGCCTGATGCAGGGCTGGATCTCATGATTGTGAAATCATGACCTGAGCTGATCAAGAGTCGAATGCTTAACTTACTGAGCCACCCCTGTGCCCTCGGCATTGTTCTAGAATGGATTTCAGGTTGTTTTTCTTCATGAGTGATTTCCTCACTCACCATACAATTAATATTTTCAGTTACTGGAATTTCTCAAAGATTTAAATAATTGAAAAAGTTATTTTCAGAGACATCTCCCAAATTAGAGTTTTTCAGTTATATGTGTAGAGAGAAACTACAGTTTTGATAAGTTTGCACAATACTGAATATGTTAAAAAGTTACTCTGAGAGTTCTTTCTTATTAATTTTCACCTTGTATTTTAGCACATATCTGGCTTCTTTTATTGTGGCGTCTAGCATTACTTTACATACAGCACTGCACTTCAAGAATGCTTTAGCATGTGTGGGTATATTTAAAATTACCATATAATGGTGTGGAGAGAAATTCTTGCAGTAATTGGAGAAAAACATCTTGAAGCACCCAAATTATGTCGCTCCAACTGGCCTGCTTCTAATCACCCCCATTTTGAAAAACAGAGCTAAAAGAGGTTAATATCTTTGTTTTGTGAAAATGTTTCTTTTTTTATTAAAAAAGAAATTAGTACTTAAAAATCTCAATGCAGACTAGTAGAAGAAGAGCAAACCATTTCAATACAAGTCCTTTAATTTTCTGGTGTATTTATTCCTGTTTTTTTCCCAGACACTGGTGGGTGATGGTTACTATTTGGCAGTATCATATGCATGTGACTTCTGACTGCAGGAACCCCCTACACACACACACACACACACACACACACACACACACACGCACGCACACATGCACCCATGTGACCTGCAGAGTTCTTTCTATCTAGTGTTCATGTCCTAGGGAATCTCTCCTTCCACCCCACCCCCCCTCCCCATCCTCCCCTCCCAGTCACCTAGAAGAATGTCTTCTGGGAGTGAAGGAAATGGCTTAAGAATTTCTAGACAACGGGTGTCTGGGTGGCAGTGGGTTAAGCGTCTGATTCTTGGATTGGGGTCAGGTCATGATCTCACAGTTTGTGGGATTGAGCCCCATGTCAGGCTCTGCACTGACAGTGCAGAACCTGCTTGGGATTCTCTCTCTCCTCTCTCTGCCTCTTTCTCAATCTATCTTTTTCAAAAATAAATAAATAAACTTAAAAAAAAATCCCTAGGTGTGCTTGGGTGGCTCAGTCAGTTAAACATCTGACTCTTGATTTCTGCTCAGGTCATGATCTCACGATTTGTGAGTTTGAGCCCCAAGTCAGGCTCTGTGCTGGCAGCATAGAGCCTGCTTGGGATTCTTTCTCTCTCTCCCTCTCTCTTTCTGCCCCTCCCCTACTAGCACACACTCTCTTTCTCTCAAAATAAATGAACATTTTTAAAAATTAAAAAGAAAAAAAGAATCTCTAGATAAGAAATTTAAAAGCCTGTTTACCAGGGGTGCCTGTGTGGCTCAGTCAGTTGAGCGTCCCACTTCAGCTCGGGTCATGATCTCGAACCGTGATCCGTGAGTTAGGACCGCGTGTCGGGCTCTGTGCTGACAGCTCAGAGCCTGGAGCCTGTTTCAGATTCTGTGTCCCCCTGTCTCTCTGCCCCTCCCCTGCTCATGCTCTGTCTCTCTGTCTCTGAAAAATGAATACACGTTAAAAAATATTTTTAAGCCTGTTTACCAGCTAGAAATCTGAGGGTATAAGAAACAGAACACATAGGTGGAAAAAAAATCCATTAAATTACTTAAGATATACTGCAATCACCTGTCTACACTCACACCATTTTGCTATGACTTCCTTACCTTTTGAATACAGTACATCGGTACCAGTCCCTCAACCCATTCTCCCTCTTCCTTACTTTTCTGGGAGTCATTCGAATGATGTTCAGGGAGGTAGAGCTATGGCTAATTAGCTTCGGATTAGCCTCCAAAGCCATGCAGGAAGCTATGGAGCCTGATCTATACAAATACCATGCATGAGGGAAGACCACAGTGATCAGGAAGGCATGATAATACTGTAATAATAATTTATATCTTCCCTCACCACCTCGCTAAAAGGAAGCCAGTTTTAGACAAAGCTATGTGAATTTTTCTTTTTTTTTTTCCTAATTAATAGATTTCCTCACCTTGGTAGTATATCATTTTTACTGAATTTTAAGCACAGTAAACTGATTTTTTAAAGCTTCTTATCTTTAAGAAAAAGGATCAAGTTTTCAAAAAATTTGCAGTTGGAAACCTTTAGGTAGAAAACTATCATAATGAACAAAATGGGTAAAAAGGTGAAACATGTGCAAAACAGATGTTACTCTCAATTTCATGCCAGAACAACTTAAAAATCAGAGCCTCATGTTGTGATTTAGATGATGGACAATATATACAGATGTGTGTAGGCTCAAAAACATTCCATGCAAACTGGACTTTTTTTAAATTGTGGGAAACTACTTTCCAAATGTAACTGGGTTTAGTTATTAAAACTGAAATCTCTTCCTTGTTTCAAGATTGTCTCCAGGGTCCAAACCTTGATATTCGATCAGCACCATATGGGAATGAAAATAACGTTGAGGCCTATGCACCAAATAGAAAAGTAGGATTAGAAAATTTGAAAACATTTTCATAAAGAATAAAATATCCATTATTATTTGGTAATTTTAAATGTATGAAAATACATGCACGGGCATCAATTAAGTGCAAAAAATTTTGTTAGAACACCAGGTGGGTGATCAAACCGTAACAAAAATATAAGACACAGTTTGGATGGGGGGGAGACAAACTTTAAACCCCAAAACAGTTTCAAAATGATAGTCACTGCCTAGTGTAGGTACTCATTAAGTCTTTTAAAAATGTGGCATAAGCATCCCCATCCTAAGGGGATTTCAATGTAACAAGATACACTTGATTAATATCCTAGAGATGTCACGTATTCCTTATAACCATCATCATCAAACAAAAGTAGGATTTCTTAATTTCGGGTGGATAAGTATTTCAGGGGATCTTTAGAGAAGCTCCAGAGGGTCAACGACTCTTCTAAAATTGTATACATGTATATTTATTTGTATTTTTTTTGAAGGGAGAGTGCATAGCCTTTATACATTCTCATGAGGGTCCAAATAGTAAGAAACTGTGGGAGAAACCAGAGCTCCACTAATAGTAGGAGACAAGGGTTTATCTCGTATGAAAAATGAGCTGTAAAACCCAAAAAAGCTTTGCAAATAGCCAAAGTGTAGAACAAAGAAAGTGCTGTATTTATGCTTTCAAACAAGTACACTACAACAACACCAGTAACATATTTTCCATTTGGATGGATATTCTAGAAGTCCAAGCTATTTGTCATCAGACACCGTCTCTTTACAATCTGAACAATTTAAAGAGCCATGGGAACTAATCATAGGTTACAGTATGTTGTACATTACTGGCAATTGCTCAAGAAAGCTGGGAAGAGAAAGGAAATGAAGAATAAATATGGACTTGACCTGATCAAGGGACACTGACTGACACAGATAAAAAGAAGGGATGAGGTCAAGTACCAGGTTATGGGTTGCAAAGCACCTAATTCAATAAGATTTAATTCACTTTAGCAATATTAATTATTAACATTGATTATTAGCCAGGAACCACAGGTTCCTGGTGGGAAAATATGGGAACTTGAAGCTTGGCCATCTTATAATTTTTCTTGTTTCGGCACAAGAATACCTTGTCAAATAATGGAGACATTAAGATTTGGGTATTGTTTGTTTCTCACTGATAAGAGGATGTTAACAAGCAATCACCACAGTATGGTGGATTTGCATTATGTCAATTTAGCGAAGCTGGAAATAAGTTTTCCAGAATTTTCCTGCCTACCTACTTGCACGTCAATGTGAGATGCAAGAGGCACTGTGTGTGAAATTTCGTAGGTGGAAGAGAAGCCAAAAGCGTGTTCTTTTATGCTCGGAAGGCCCGTTCAGGGCACCCGAACGGCGCTCAGCCAGCAGCTCACAGACGTTGCTGTTCAGGCGTTGACTCACCTTGTTGGTGTGGACTGCGGTGGGCCTGAAGCTTCTCTAGCTCCTGCCAGAACTTCAGCTGCTCTGACTCCCCGGCCAGGTGTGGGCTGAACTCTGTGATAAGGAGTATGAGTTTCTCCTGAAGGACACCCACACCATCCTCGTGGGAGGCTGTGAGAAATTGACTTTAGTTCTAGTTTATCCTTGCACACTTTGCTTCTTTATTGCTTGCCCGCCTGACTTCAGGCCCAGCACCAGATGCAGAAGCAACAGTGTTCAAAAATTGTTTAACCAGCTCCCACAATTGTGTAAGGTCAAAACCCCATTATAAATCCCTTTTCTAAGTCATTCATAATGGTTCTGCTTTTCTAATTGACGTGGTATACCCACATGTACCCATATAACCTGAGGGATACACATGCAAAAAAGGGATTTAAATTAGGGGTAAATTGTTAAAGTCAGAAGTCATATTTTTATGCTTTTTCCTTTAAAAAATTTTTTTTTAATGTTTAATTTTGAGAGAGAGAGCAAACGCGAATGGGGGCAGGGAGCAGAGAGAGTTTGAGGATCTGAAGCAGGCTCCATGCTGACAGCAGAGAGTCTGATGTGGGGCTTGAACCCATGAACCGTGAGATCATGGCCTGTGCCGAAATCAAGAGCCAGACACTTAACCCTCTGAGCCACCTAGGCATCTCTAGAGACTGTTTTATACCTTTCAGTTCTCCTTATCTGCTTTTGCAAATGTTGGTGGACATTAACTAGGTAGCACATTGCTCCAGTAAAAGAAGGTTTAGGGAGAGAATCATGAATAAGTTCAGAGTCATTGGGTCTTAGGAAAGGATTTGTTACAAGGAGTAAAAAAGCAAATTAGGTTGAGTTAGAATTTATTTGGAATGTAGATTTTAGAACACAACTTAAGTGTAAAAATATGGCACTCTCTATCCCTTACTCCTCTCTCCTTCCTTCCTCTGTAGATACTTGATTTTTTTTTAAGTTTATTTATTCTTGAGACAGAGACAGAGCGTGAACAGGGGAGGGGCAGAGACAGAGGGAGACACAGAATCTGAAACAGGCTCCAGGCTCCGAGCTGTCAGCACAGAGCCCGACGCGGGGCTTGAACCCATGAACTGTGAGATCATGACCTAAGCCAAAGTCGGATGCTTAACCGACTGACCCACCCAGGCACACCAACTCTGTTGATACTTTAAAGTGCAAATGGTACCCATTCTTAGGTTACACGGCCTTCCAGCTTGAGTGACACTGGCCAAATGGCTAGTATCTCTTGACACAGTTATTGAGAGTATTGATTGTTAACAACTCAGCCAATGGATTGACTATGCTAGGGAAGGGTTTCCACTCTTGGTCCAATCATCTGTGAGCAGGAAACAAAGTATAAAAAATGGCTGCTACAGGGCAGTGGGAGGGACTTCTCAAAGATGATATGGGCTGGGCAGATGTCCTAAGATAGTTTCCACTATATAATCTTTTTTTCATTATCCAATAGAAAATAATTGGTCTCAAATGCTCTTGTTAAGTAGAAAATCAAGTAGCTTCCTTGGTGCTTTCCTACTTCAGGAGTGACAATTGTTTAGATCATATTTTTTTTGAAAGCACTGAGTCTTTTGGCAATAAAAACTACAAAAATATTAGATACGACCATTATATAGCTTTCAATATTTTTTATTGTCTTGAAAGGCCAGTTAAAACATTCTTCACTCTAGATAACCATTTGATCTCAAAAATAAAGAGTTCAGATCACCCATTCTCAAGGTATGATTATAATAAATATGTGACTTTAATTGGAAGACTTTTTATGATGTATATTGTCTCTCTGAGGTTGTGCTTCTTCCTCCCGAATGCTATGAAAATGTTATGTTCCCTCAATGTTCATGCAAAGAAAGTATTCCTTTTAACATTGAGCCATAAATAAAATAAATAAGAATTTCTGACAGACATGAAAATTAGTAGAGTGGGATTGAGAAATAATATACACGAAGAACAGAATGCTTCAAGCACAAAGGGCTTTAGGGAACATTTAGAGATCAAGCCATCCAACCCAATGTTTCTAATTTCCAGATTAAGGAATTGAAATTTCATTAGTGGAGAGTAGGTAGCTTCCTGAAAACTAGTTTGTATGTAATCAGTATTAGGCCTTATAATCTTAAATACAACCAAAAGAGCAAAATCTTTACTTGAAAAGTACATCACAAAAATCTTTCTCCATAATCTCTCTTTCTTTTCTTTAAGCATTATTGTTCATTGATGTGACTCTACATATAAGGGTATAAAAGAAAAACTGGTTGAACCTTCCCTGTCTGTATGATTAGAAAAAAGTATTTCAACTTTTGTTCACAGTGACTGTTTTTTTTTTATACTGTAAGTTGCTGCATAGTGTATTTTTAATCCATGATTCTAAGAATAGTCTTAAGAATACTCATAACATTTATTGACATAATTAACTATATATTTTACTTTTGCAAAATCAGAATTGGAGATTTCTTATGTGGATCCTGAGAAACTTAACAGAAGAGCAAGAGGGAGGGGAAGGAAAAAAAGAAGAGAGGGAGGGAGCCAAATCATAAGAGACTCTTAAAAACTGAGAATAAACTGAGGGTTGAAGGGGAGTGGGAGGGAGGGGGAAAGCAGGTGATGGGCACTGAGGAGGGCACCTGTTGGGATGACCACTGGGTGTTGTATGGAAACCAATTTGACAATAAATTTCATATTAAAAAAATTAAAAAAAGAATTAGAGATTTCAAGGTTGAAGAGATGATTGAAAGAATAGTACAAGCCTTAATTCCCAATACATATTGGCACTGAATACCAAGGGCAGGAATCATATTTAACTTATTGTACATTTTTAAAATACTGGGGATGCTGGGAAGAACATAGGAAAAGCAGTGAGAGCTTTCAAGTGTTGAGGCAGAAAGAGTCATAATTCACCTTTGTGAACTTAGAAGAACCTGAAATACTATCACTATATGATGATCCCTATCAAAGGGTAACATTAAAAAGTTCTAAAATTCAGAGCAAATGAAACATAAAACCCAATAGTTGTATCGATATGTCAGGGGAAACAGGCAGGAGTCATTTTGACATGGAAACATATGCAATTGTTTGTATATTGCTTTTTCTCCCCCTAGAGACTTTCTGGCTTCCTTCCCATTGGTCAAGTCTCTTGGCTCATTTGTAAACTTAAATTTTATCCAGGGAAAGCCTTTCACGTCTATTTATATCACATTCTGCTTTCACTTGGTTTATTTAATGATTTATTAAATGCATTAAGCACAGCAAAATTTCCTATGAGAGTAGGAACATATGAATAAAATTATTTTAAAATTATGTTTATGTTGTGATTTATAGAATTGCAAATTGTCAAAGACATAAGGGATCATGGTAAAGTAGCACACAGTTGCTTGGAGCCCACACATTACTCTAAGAACTCACTTGAAAGCTGGTAATTTCCCTGAAATAGCCCATAGGGGAAGTATATGCAAGGCAGCTCACAGCACATGGTTTGAATAGATGTGCCTATACAGTGAAATGGCAAAACGAGGAAGGTATTAATAGAGAATATGAATACAGGAGCAACTTCTTAACTTGACTCAGAGCCTGACCCCATTTGTATCCGTTTTTTATTGTCTATCTTCTTGAAAGGAGGGAGAAATTTTACTCAGGACCAAATGCTTGCCTGTTGAAAGTGTGAGCTAATGGATGTATCATGTAAAGGTCAATACAAATGCATACCTCTTTCATTATTTGATGGATTTAAAAAGTTGTAAAACAACATTTGGTAGCCAAATCACTTGTATAGACTGTGTACAAGTCACTTAACTTTTCTGTGTATCAGTGTCTTCAGACAATTATTAATTTAACAAATAATGATTATCTACTGAGTGTAAAGCATTTTCCTAATCCCTGTGGTGGAGGAGTGGAGTGAATGATGAGAGGTAATCCTGGAAGGGTATGCACGTGCCAGATTTTAAAGGACCTTGTTTGACATACTAAACAGGACTTAGCCCTTTTAGTTGGTTACGTGTCATTAAAAGTTTCTAGTCAAGAGCGGGGCACGATTAAGCCTGGCTCTTAGAAATAACACTGTGACAGTAGTATACAGGATGGATGGGAAGAGGACAGACGTAGACCCGGGTAGGAGACAATGGTAATTAATTGGACTAGGGACAATGGTAACCTGAACAATGGCCATGTCAGTAGTGATGGAGGGAAGGGATAGGTCTGAGAAATTGTAAGGGAGTTCAGTGGGTAGCATTTATTATTGATTAGATGTGGAAGCTAAGAAGCAACATGACTTGATAGTGATTGATAAGATGCTGGAATGATTGATGGTAATTTCTGCCTTGTACAAATTGGGCATATGTGGAACTTCCATAACCTTGGTTCACTTTTATACCAATAAAAGTAACTGTTAAAGAAGATTGCTACCTTTCTTTATCTAGGTATACATGTAAAGCAATAAAGTACATTTTCAAAATATATATTTAATGCAAGCAAGGTTAATAACTGGTTTCTGTTGTTTCAATGTTGCTAATAAATAGCTTGAGGAAACTGGTATAAATTGCCAATCTTTATCGTTCATATTTACAGGAATATCCTGCATGTCTCCATGGAAATGAGGAACAGGCCTTATAGAAAATTTCATACAAAGCTTTGAGGTCTACCATGACATGACTTGATAGACTAGGGCAACTGAAAATCCAGTTTCTAACTCTAGAGAGCAAATGTCAAAAGATAGAATTGATAAATACTTGACTTAAACTAATTCCTTGAATATCTAGCCATGCATTTCATGTCATCTATCATTGTGGTTTCTCAGCACTTAGAAATATGAGCCCTGAATAAAAATGTTAGGGACCACCTGCCTTCATGGCAGTATTCCAAGAATCTGCAGCCTAATTTATGCTTACCACTAGCAGAAAATGTAGACGGCTACCTTCTAGTTGGCATTCCAAGATCCATCTTTCTAAGGAGAGCATTGCAAAGAAACTAATTTTATGTTAAGGCAGATATAATTGAGTGTACTTCTTGCACCTGGTGACCTAGAATTAGGTTTAGGATCTGAGGAGGCATGTAGAACCAGAGGGGAATCAGGTAAGGTAGGCTTATTATAGATATCTCCTAACATCTCTGTTAGTAATTTGACTTTGGAGTATAACATAATATGTTGGTGATGAGGTAACCTAATAGTGAAGCAGAACAGGAGTATTGCATTTCAGTCTAGAATAGTTAAGTAACATGAGAGTAATTTCTTTTTGTTTAATAGTAGTTGTTTATTTGAAAGTTGACAATTTTTTGCCATTTTTTTTTCTGATAACTGTGACTTACCTCCTGAATTGTTATGGTATAAAGTAAAAAGAAGACACAGCCCCTAACCAATAAAGTACGAAGCTCTGTTTGTAAGATACAAATATCACCGACTAAAAATGGAAAATAAAGACTGATATATGACAATTGTTTATTATTTCAAATAATTATACTGTCAAAATTAATCAAATTTTCGAGTTTCTTTAATATCACTATTTTTAAAATTTACAACATATCACAGTGGTTAGTGGATGGGATTAAATTAGGAACTGGGCGGGGGGGGAGGGTGCCTGGGTGGCTCAGTTGGTTGGGTGTCTGACTTCAGCGCAGGTCATGATCTCATGGTTCATGAGTTCGATCGAGCCCCACATCAAGCTCTGTGCTGACAGCTCAGAGCCTGCAGCCTACTTTGGATTCTCTGTCTCCTCTCTCTCTGCCCCTCCCCTGCTTGTGCTCTTTCTCTCTCAAAAATAAATAAATAGACTTAAAAAAATTAGGACCTAGGACCAAACTTCAGTAAATGATTGTTGGTTAGTACTGGTGCTGGTGGTAGTAGTAAATATGCGAGTAGTAGAAGAAAGGGAGTAGGAAATCCTTCCTTGTCCCACAAAATACTGAAATGGATTATTTCTAAAATGCTCAAAATGAGAAGTAGAATTTTTCTTAGTATTTGGGGGGGGAGGGAAAGGAAAATCAGAGACAATATGTGTGTAGATGTGTTTGTGCCTGTGCCCGTTTGTATGGGAGGATATGTCTTTGTATATCATTAGGACTAACATAGTTACCTTTTATGCATTTTATGATAACAATGGGTCATGTTTTCAACAATATATTCCTGAAAGAAAACTAGTAATGTGTGGTTCCTTGTTTGATCCTCTGACAAAAGCCCAAGTCTTAATAATAGATATTCAGTGAAGTTGTCCATGAAGAACAAAGTTCGTGCAGTTCAACTATGTAGCCTTTTCCTGGTCCAGTTCATTGATTTAAGGAAGTACTTATAGTAATTTAAGAGACAGATGCAGCCATCTTATTTTAAGACAATATTTTCAGTTGGCATTTAATGAGAGCAGATTTGAGCTCATCCTCTGAAGAAGGATAGCTTCATGCACTTTGGGAACAAAGGAACAATTGGGAAGATTGGCATCCTTGTGATAATGTAAGAAAGTCACCCAAAATCCTCAGAGGATTACTCAATATTAAAGACTTTTAATAATCATGGCAAAGAAAAATTACTTGTCCTTGGGCTTAGTTTCTTTAAAAAAAGTTTTAAAATTGCAAAATAGTTCTTTTTAATTTTTTTCTGATTTATGGGTTGCTTCATTAAATTGAATATGTAATATGTATTATTGAATACATATCAGCAATAATTGAATAAGGCTTCAGAATCTCAACATGAGATGACTGGGGCACATCATCAAAACTACTGAAGACCAGAAAATCTTAATTACGTAAGTAGCAGTGCTGTATGTTAAGAATTACTAAATTGTTGTTTTGGAGAAGATTGGACAAAATGGAATAAAGACTGGAGAAGTGGCAATAAATATATTTCTTTCATTCTTTTATTTAAATGAAAAGACATCCATGTCAAATAACAACAGTATGAAAACATGCTATGACTTCTGGAAATTACTTTTTACTAGCGTTATAACTAAAATAAATTTTGAGATAGCAAAAGACATAAATTAACTACTCTACTTTTTGACTGGTGCCCATTGAACTAATGTAAACTCTGTTCCCTCATAGATCTTGCTTGTTTTAATGAGGGTGGTTTTCTTTATTCAGTACTGAATGATTAGTAATCAGGCATGTTGGTCAAGAGCAAGGTTGAACAATTAAAGAGAATAGGAAAGGATTTCCTAAATCCACTTTATTTATGCCTATAAAAAATACAGATTAAGTCATCATTCCAGCCTACTGGTTTAGAATGGGGACTGGAGGGAACGTCGCTGGGAATCTGTATTTTTAACAAGTATGCCATGTGATTCTTGTAATCAGACAAATCTCAAGACAACAAACTAAACCAATCCTTCTAAGAAACATTTTGGAGATGGCCTTTGCTTTAGAAATTCATTGCCCCCACATCTCTACTCTCTCATCTTTTAGAACCACAGAACAATCCATATATTCCCATGCAAAATATCATTGCTAACAATTGGTGTACTTTTTCCTCCTGCTCAAAGAAGTCTTTCAGATTACTGTCTGCATAGGTCTCTGCTATTTTTTGTCATACTAGTCTTGGTGAGTACATTTTTCACCCACAATTCCTGTGGACTCGGATTTATGTTGCTAAGAAGTATACTTAGCTTTAGGGAAATATAGAAGATTAAAATCTGGTTAATTCTGGTTTTGTACAATTAATACGTTGAGGTATGCCCATTATTTTCCCCCTTAAAAAATGGATACAAGACATAAGGTTTTGGGATTAATTGCCCAAACTGCCTTCTTCTTGTATCTTTCTATGTACTTTCAGGCACCAAAGAGTTACTTCTTGGTTTCTAGTTTAGTTTTCACATTCTAAGATTTTTTTATTAAAGGTATGATAATATTTTAATATGGCATTTAAACATCACTATCCGACCTTTCATTTAGACCACGACCAACCCAATAGGATGCTTCCAAGGGCTGAATTAGCAAGCAGTGTTGTAGGCATGCTAAAGTCTCATCGCTCTTACACACAAAAACACAAACTGAAGTGTTTTCTTCTTCAAAGTGATTTTTCTGTTAAAGATCTACTTTAAGTAATCTTAAAGTAATCTTTGTCCATGCAAAGAAGAGAATTTAATTTTTACAAAATAATTACAAAATGCTTTGTAAAATAGTGTCAAGGGAGCAAGACATATCTCATATCTTTATTCCATAACATATTCCTTTAATGTAGGTGTGCTCAGTTCTTAATTGTTTTTTATCTGCTTATTCATAATGAGGATTACCTCATTCTTCTTTTAGCTAATTTTATTTAGTATTAATTAAGAGTGAAAATAGCTAGTCATTCAGTCACTCAATATCTTCTTGCCTTGGGACCCAACAGTTTTCACTCATAAAAGATCATATTTCATACAATTTTCCAAATTATAATTACTTAATATATGAATTCTGAGTCAAAATGGCAATTTTTAAAGTCTGATTTTGAAGTTGAGATATATCTTGTAGCAAAAAGGTACAATATATTCTTGTGAAAGACAGTCCTTCTGTAGACCAGCTGCCCCATATCCTTGAATACTCAGTCAAAATCATTTCAGCAGTGTATTCCTGGAAAAGAGTGCAGGGATTTATACGGAAACATTACCATTTATTGTTTAACACACACTTTCACAGTGAGGGCATAATATTCAGGAGGGTGACTTGGTGTCAAATAATGAATCTTTCAATCTTTTGTATTTGTGATTTTCAAATCCATACTTCCACATGTGACTTTAGTGCAATGCTATTTGGCTTTTAGTATTTCTTTTCCAAAGATATGGAACGCCTTAATCAAGAGGATCCTTGACACATAGCCACCTGACTGTTGGGGAAAAAATCCTCCAACCCACAGAGGTGAGAACTTTTCAGGTTATTTGGTTTCATTTGATTGAATGGGATAATCTCCCTCAGAGTTGATGCGGTCATATTTCATAAAATAAGTGGCACAAAAAGGTAGCAATACAGCAATGCAGAATGTCAAACCTTCAGTGATAAATGTTTCTTGTGGCAGTGACCCTTTATGAATTTTAAAATTGAATTTAAGACCCCTTTTTGTCATTCTCCTTATTTTAAATCTGGGTGGATAGTTCTGCCCCTTGAGTCAAAGTGTTTTATTATATGACAAGATATTTTAATCATGTGTTTTTGAGCCCAAATATATCCTAAAAAGGGACTGTAGGAGTGATGGCATAAGATGCTATTTGCTGGAGTAACTCTTGTAAAACAAATGATTTTTCTTATCTTAGACCATATCAGTTTCAGAATATATATGTTAAAGACATACATATGTTTGTTTATAATATGTAGTTAATAAATTTACTTGAATTTTTCTTTACCAAAGGGAACAGAATAAACTATGTTTGTGTTTGAAAATATTAAATATCCAGGGGTGCCTGGGTAGCTCATTTGGTTAAGCGTCAGACTATTGGTTTGGGCTCAGGTCATGATCTCATGGTTTCTGAGGTAAAACCCCATGTATAGGGCTCTATGCTGACAGTGAGGAGCCTGATTGGGATTCTCTCTCTCTCTGCCCCTTCCCCTGCTTGCACTTTCTCTCTCTCTCTCTGTTCCAAAATAAATAAATAAACAACAAAAAGAAAATATTAAATATCCAAAGAGCAACATTAATCATAAAAACTGAAATTGTACTTTTATTATTTTAAATAAGTATATTATGGAGAAATACATATTTTTTTATTTTTACTTTTTAAAGTTTATTTATTTTTGAGAGAGAGATAGAGTGTGTGAGTGGGGCAGAGACAGGGAGACAGAGAATCCCAAGCAGGCTCCCTGCTGTCAACACAGAGCCCAGTGCGGGGCTTGAACCCTTGAACCATGAGATCATGACCTGAGCCAAAAATCAAGAGTTGGATACTTAACTGACTGAACTATCTAGGTGCCCCTGAGAAATACATATTTTTAAAAACTGAATATTTTATAGCATTAATTTCTTAATTAATAGACCCAATCTATAAAACCTTATTATTCCCAAGACGTTCTAATAAAAGTAAATTGTCATTCAGTTGAGCCACCATTTATTAATAATTGTTCATGTGAAGAAACTATATGAGATGCAAATATGAATAAGATATCATATTTAGGAAAGTAAATTATACAGCAAAAATTATACAAAATTGTACAAAAAATTATACTTTTTAATAAAAAGTATGAAAAGTTTATAAAAGTTATATTTTATAAAATATAGCTTATATTATATATATTTATATTTTTATAAAATAATCATATTTTATAAAGATTATAAAAATTAGTTTTTATAAAAATTATACAAAAATTGCAGCTGATCTTTCTGAAAATTTTTCTAAGAATGAACAAAATATCATATATTTCTTTTTCTCTCAAAATGAAAGCATCTTTGATTTTTCTCCTGATAATAAAGCAAATACATGTCCATGATAAAAATAATTGAAGCAAATACTGCTCTGTGTAGGAAAGGGGACCTGAGCCTTCTTGGGCCTCTTTATCTTTCAATCCTCTCCCTGCCCCCCACTCTCTGCTCCAGAAATCTCATTCCACAAAGGTAATAAAAGTTTGATGCATATATACGCATGTATACATGAGTACGTGTTTGCAAATGTGTGTTTTTGCATACATGGCACTTGGTGTGTAATTTAGTGCCTGGTATGTGATAAGCACTCAGTAGATGGAAGCTGAATTACAATTAATATTGCATATTTTTTTAATAACATTTTGTAATTAAAATCTTTTATCCTGCAATATGGCAGAAATTTCTTTTCATATAAAATCATATAGATCTCTGTATATGTTTTAATGGATATTTAGCATTCATTTTATTATTATGTCTTCATTTGTTAACCAAATCCCTCTTTTTGTTATTGAGGTATAATTCACATACAATACTATATTAGTTCCAACTTTACAAAATACTGATTTGATATTTGTATATATTGTGAATTGCTCACCACAGTAAGTCTAGTTAATATCTGTCACCATACATAATTACTGAATTTTTTTTCTTGTGACGAGAACTTTTAAGATCCACTCTTTTAGCAACTTTCAAATATGCAATACAGTATTATTAACTATAGTCACGATGCTGTACATTACATCTTTGTGACTCATTGATCTTCTAACTGGAAGTTCATACCTTTTGATTCCCTTCATTCATTTCACCCACTCCTCGCCCCCCAACCCCTGGCAACCACCAATCTGTTCTTTGTATCTATGGACTTGTTTCTTCTTTTTTTTTTCAGATTCCACCTAAAAGTGAGATCATACCGTATTTGTTCTTCTACGTCTGATTTATTTCAGTTAGCATAATACCCTCAAGATTATGCACATTGTTGCAAATGGCAAAATTTCCTTCTTTTTAAATGACTGAATGATATTCCTTTGTATCTACAGTTAATAAAGCAGGAGTTAGGGGTGCTGATCCCTCATGCAGCTGAAATACCAAGTATAACTTTTGACTCCCTCCAAATTTAACTACTAATAACCTACTTGACTGGAAGCTTTCTGGTAACACAAATAGTTGCTTAATACGTATTTTTCATGTTACATTATTATGTACCTTATTCTTACAACAAAGTAATCTACAGAAAAGAAAATGTTAAGAAAATCATAAGAAAGAAGAAATAAATTCACAGAACTGTACTATATTTATTTAAAAAAAAGTGTGTATAAGTGAACTTGTGTAGTTCAAACCTATTGTCCAGGGGTCAATCATATATACTACATTTTATGTATCCATTCATTTCCTGATGGATACTTAGGTTGTTTCCCTACTTTGGCTATTGTAAATAATGCTGCAGTGAAAATGGGCTGCATAGATCTTTTCATGTTAGTGTTTCTGCTTTCTTTGACTAAATACCCAGAAGTGCAATTGCTGGATCATATGGTAGTTCTATTTTTAATTTTTTGAGAAACTTCCACACTGTTTTCCATAGTGAGTGCACCCATTTATATTCCTACCAATAGTTACATCCTCGCCAGCATTTATTATCTCTTGTCCTTCTAATAATACCTATCTTAACAGATGTGAAGTGATATCCCATTTTAGTTTTAGTTTGCATTTTCTTGATAATTTGTGATGCTAAGGGTATTTTCATGTACATGTCAGTCATCTGTATATTTTCTTGGAAAAATAGTTATTCAGATTCACTGCACACTTTTAAAAAATCTTATTTTTTCTTTGCTATTGAGTGATATGAGTTCTTTATATATTTTGGATACTAACCCCTTATCAGATACATGATTCACAAATATTTTCTTTCATTCAATAGGTTGCCTTTTCATTTTGTTGATGATTTCCTTTGCTCTGCAGAGCCTTTTAGTTGATATAGCTCCATTTATTCCTTTCTGCTTTTATTGCCTTTGCTTTTGATGCCAAATCCAAAAAATCACCACCAAGACTAATGTAGGGAGCTTATTGCCTATGTTTTCTTCTATGAGTTTTATGGCTTCAGGTCTTATGCTCGAATCTTTAATCCATTTTAAGTTAACTTTTGCATGTGGTTTAAGATAGTGATCTAGTTTCATTCTTTTGCATGTAACCGTTCAGTTTTTCCAATAGTATTTATAGAAAAGACTTTTTTTTCCTCATTGTATATTCTTGTCTCATTTGTCATAAATGAATTCACCATCTATTCACAGATTTATTTCTGGGCTCTCTAGTCTATTCCATGATCTAAGTGTCTGTTTTTATGCCAGTACCATACTCTTTTGATTACTATAGCTTTGTGATAGGTTTTGAAATCAGGGAACATGATGCCTCTAGGTTTGTTCTTGTTCCTCAAGATTACTTCAGCTATTTGGGGTCTTTTGAGGTCGCATACATATTTTAGAATTATTTGTTCTATTTCTGTGAAAAATGTCATTGGAATTTTGGTAAGGATTGCCTTGATTCTGTAGATTGCTTTGGGTAGTATGGACATTTTAACAACATTAATCCTTCCAACCCATGAGTACAGAGTATCTCTTTATTTGTGTCTTCTTCAATTTCTTTATCAATGTCCTATAGTTTTCAGAGTACAGGTCTTTAATCTCCTTGATTAAATTTGTTTCTAGGTATTTTATTCTTTTTCGTGCTATTGTAAATGGAATTTTCACTTCCTGATAGTTTTTAGTGAATAGAAATGGAACATATTTCTGTATATTGATTTTGTATACTGCAACTTTACTGAATTTCTTAGTTCTAACAGTTTCTTCAGTGGAGTCTTTAGTTTTCTATATATATTATCATGTCATATGCAAATAGTGACAGTTTTACTTCTTTCTTATCAATTTGAATGTCTTTTATTTCTTTTTCTTGCTTATCTGCCCTGGCCTGAACTTCCAATACTATGTTGAATAAAAGTGGAGAGAGTGGACATCCTTGTCTTATTCTGATCTTAGAAAAAAAATCTTTTAGCTTTTCACCCTTGACTGATGTTAGCTGTGGGCTTGTCATATATAACATTAATAGGTTAAGTTACATTCCTCCTATAGCTATTTTGTTGAAATTTTTGTACCATAAATTGATGTTGAATTTTGTCAAATGCTGTTTCTGTACCTATTGTGATGATCATATAATTTTCCCCCTTCCTTTGGTTAATGGGGTGTATCACATTGATTTATGGATGTTGAACCATTCTTACCTCCCTGGAATAAATCCACTTGATCATTGTGTATGATCCTTTTAATGTATTGTTGAATTTGGTTTGCTAAAATTTTGTTGAGGATTTTTGAATCTATGTTCACCAGGGATATTGCCATGTAATTTTCTGTTCTGGTGGTATCCTTGTATGGTTTTGGTATCAGGACAATGCTGGCTTCATAAAATGAGTTTGAAAGTATTTCCTTTTACGTTTTTTGGAAGAGTTTGAAGACTCATCTTTCTTCTTTGAATATTTGGTAGAATTTATCAGTGAAGGCTTCTGGTATTGGACTTGTGTTTGTTTTTAAATTACATTCAGTTCCATTACTAGTAGTCTGCTCAGATTTTCTATTTCTTAATGATTCAGTCTAGGAAGGTAGTATGTTTATAGAAATTTATCCACATCTTCTAGATTATTCAGTTTGTTGGCATATAAATTTTCATAATAGTTTCTTGTGATCCTTTGTTTTTCTGTATCAATTGTAATGTCTCCTCTTTCATTTCTGATTTTATGTATTTGAGTCCTTGTTTTTTACTAGTGAATCTAGCCAAAGTTTTGTCAATTTTGTTTGTTTATTTATTTAAAAAATTTTTAATGTTTATTTTTGAGAGACAGAGACAGAGAGAGAGAGACAGAGTGTGAGTGGAGGAGGAGCAGATAGAGAGGGAGACACAGAATCTGAGGCAGGCTTCAGTCTCTGAGCTGTCAGCACAGAGCCCGATGTGGGGCTCGAATTCATGAACTGTGAGATCATGACCTGAGCCAAAGTCAGACGCTTAACTGACTGAGCCACCCAGGCGCCCCTATTTATTTTTGTTTGTTTGTTTGTTTGTTTGTTTTTACAGTTCAACAATTATTTATTGAGAATTCACTGAGAGCCAGATTGTTCTTGCTTTTCCTGTTCCCTCCAATTCTTTTTGTCACAGGTTTGAGGAAAACAATTAGCCCCATATAGAGTCATAAAAAAAAGATAAGTTAGGGAGCAATACATTAAATTTCATTTAGTGGTATTCCTCAAGTTTCATTAGAATCATTATTTGTCTTGTACCTTATACAGTAGTTGATTTCTGGGTGCATTTGAGTGTTCACTCAAATGTTGGTTTATTCCATTGTCACATCCTGGAATAGTACAACCAGTCCTTATTTATGTCCAAAATGCATTCCTGGAAACCACACCATATAGAGATCTGTGGTAACACAAATCACTTTCCCCTTTAAGAATAGAGTCATACCTGAGGGTCATAGTCCTTTTCCAGCTTTTTTACACTTAAATCTAATTCATCTGTTCCATCCAAATTATTCTGATACATTTATTCTTTCAGATAAACAATATTCTCTTACTATTTTTTTTCTTAAATTTTGGTTGCAATTAATAATATGTATAGATTAATTTGTAGAGAATATTTTATCAATTTTTGTCTTCCTGCCCTTTACAGAAATATGGTATGCTTTTCCATGTATTTAAGTTTGCCTTTATATCCTTCCAAACAACTTACCAGTTCTTTATATGCTGCTCGTATATTTCTGAAATCATACAATATCTTTGCAGATATCCCTGACAAAACTCTTGGGAAGAATTGCCTTTGGTCACATTCCTTGCCACTGAACAAATCACCATGGTCAAGGGAAAGTAGCATTTAAGCTCGGTGAGGAACTCCACTGAGGCCAGGGAAAGAGTGGGTGCACAGGTTGGTGGTACACGAATCCAAATGATACAACTGAGCAGAACTGCTGTGGATGAACTTGGAATAGAGTTAAAAAAAATAAAAGAGAGAGAGAGACAGAGAGATGTTACGTAGACAAAACCACGCTCTTAAAGAACCAGAGAATAGCCATTATATATTTTTAGGTAATTTATTCAGACTTTGATATAATTACTTGATCTGTCATTGTAGATAATCTGAGCATAGACAATAGATCTAGATAGGATTATAAACATTCTGTATTTCCTACATATTTCAAACCATCATGCAACAGAAATGTGAATTCTGTTCAACCAAAAAGTAAGAGAAGACTTTTATACCAATTTTTTCTTCCTTCCTGTAAACTATGATTAATCTAAAGTACTCACTCCATCCCCATCTATGCACTTTAATACCAACCCCTCCTTCTCCTGTCCACCTTGGTAATCATCACTTGTGCCTCCCTTGTCTCATGAAAATTTAGCAAACCAGAATAAAGAAACCTAGAATGTCACAGCAAATCAATGCTTTAGAAAGGTGTGTGCCACGTATTATTTGAAAGAATGCATCTTTTCTCATTTTAATCTCTATTTTATGTAATATTAATTTTTGCTGTGTGTGTGTGTGTGTGTGTGTGTGTGTGTGCGCGCGCGCATGCATGTGTGTTTACTTGGCTTGGAGAAATACAAGAAAAAGATTTTCAAATTTCTTTTTTATCTTGTTCTCATGCATGATCTTTCTCTATTTGTGCTTCTGTGTCATATTTTTGTTACACGAAACTGCTCTGGAAATTTTCATGAGGACACATTTTAATTATAGGATTCAAATCCAGTACCACTTGGGGCTGTAAATATGTGTCCAGACACTTAGGATAAGAAGTAAAAATTAAATCAATATTTTAATTTCCATCTTGAGTCAGCCATAGCAATGAAGAGAACAAATGATCTAATGACTAAGGTTTAAACTAGGTTACTATTAGTGGTTAATTGCTTTTCCACGGAAATAAAAATGATTCATGTTAATCTGTAAATTAATTTCTACAGATCTGCAGTGATACATTGATACTTCTGAATCATGTCTGAGGTATTTTCCTTGTGTTTAACCATAAAATAGGAACTTAAGGCAGGTAGCGGTTTACAGAAGAAAACCATTAACTAACATATATTGATTTATAAGACTCCTGTTTCTATCCTGCAGGGGATATGAACTAATAAAAGTTTAATATCCAGTATGTTTTATACCTATAAAAATATTTATCACTTAGCTGTGTGTATTTGAAGTTGTGCTACCTCAAAATACGAGAGAGAACTCCAAAATACTTTACCCTAAGAGGAAAGGGGATGTGATGAAATATTTAGAAATCAATGAAGATACTTCTTAAGAAACCAGTAATTATAGAATGTCCAACAATTAGAAGTGATGCCCTCAATATCATCACATGATAACTGATTATTTAATGAAGTTAAAATAGCAAGCAATAATGTAGCAAATAACGTTGCATGTGAATAACCAGGATTTTTTGTTTTGCTTTTGAAGAAAATAACACATGTATTTATATTTTAATTAAATATAAGAAAATATGTTTTCTTTTTTGTTTAATTTCATTTTCTAGAGCAATTTCAGCTTCCCAACAATATTGAGTGGAAATTACACAGAGTTCCATGTCCCTACTACACATGCATACACATACAAACTCCCTCACCTCACTATCAGCATTCTTCACCACAGTGAAGAATCAATTTGTTATAATTGATGAACCCACCTAATACATCTAACGCCCATAGTTTACCTTAGGTTCACTCTTGACATTGTATAATTTATTGGATTTTGACAAATGTATAATGATATGTATCTGCCATTGTAATATCATACAGATTAATTTCATTGCCCTGAAAATCATCTGTGCTCTGACTATTCATCTCTCCTTTCTCCCTAATCCCTGACAACTATTAATCTTTTCATCGTCTCCATAGTTTTACTGTTTCCAGATTGTGTTATAGTTAGAATTATGTAATATGTAGTCTTTTCAAATTGGCTTCTAAGTTTCCTCCATGCCTTTTCATGGCTCAATTGCTTATTTCCCTTCATCAGTGAATAATATTCTATTATCTGGATGTACCACAGTTTATTCACTCACCTACGAAAGGACATCTTGGTTGCTCCCAGGTTTTAGCAATTATAAATAAAGTTTTATAAACATCCATGTGTATGTGCAAATTTTTGTGTGGAGACAAATTTTCAGTTCATTTGGGTAAATACTAAGGAACAGGATTGCTCGATTACATGGTAATAGCATGTTCTGTTTTGTAAGAAAGGGCCGAACTGTCTTCCAAAGCAGTTGTATCATTTTTCATTCCCACAATCAATGACTGAGAGTTTGAATTGAACCATGTGCTTGCCAACATTTAGTGTTGTCAGTGTTTTGGGTTTTGCCATCATAATAGTTATGTAGTGGTATCTCATTGTTTTAATTTGACATTCCCTAGTGACCTATCATGTTGAATATGCCGGCTATGTATCTTGTTTGGTGAGGTGTCCATTCAGGTTTATATCATTCTTCAATTGGCTTCTTCATTTTCTTCTTGTTGAATTTGAGAGTTCTTTGTTTACTTTGGATAACAGTTCTTCATCAGATATAGTGTCCTTTGAAAATATTTTCTCCCACTGTGGCTAGTTTTGTTTTTAATTCTCTTGAGGTTTTATTTTTAACACTGTCACAGATTTATTCTTTTTGTCAGTTTTTACTGTCATTGAAATGGGTTCACAGGAGAGAGGTGAGATAAATATAGGCATTCGGTTGATTATTTTGAACCAAAAGTCCAGTTCCTTTTTAACAATGAATAAGAAAAAAATACTTTTGGAGCTATTTGTTTATTTAAACTCATTTTGTTTGTGTCATCATTTATTGAAAGCTTTACTCTGAGCCATATTCAGTGATAACTGCTTTATATACATTTTCTTATTTAATCCTCGTATAATCCTCAAAGACAGGCATTACTATTCCCTTCTTAGAGAAAGAAAACTGATGTTCAGGAAAGCTAAACAATTTCCCCATTTATATGGCTAGTAAATGATGGATTTGAGAGCTAAACCTACAGTTGACGTGCCAGAAGCTATGCTCTAACAACTTCATACTGCCTCCCTATTCTCTTTCTAAATTAATATCGCCATGATCCATTTAGTCTATCTGGTACATTTATCTGCAAACACTTATTATTGCCTGTGATGAGCCGGATACCTTTTCGGATGCTGAGTTTATATAGATGAACATTCATTCATTCTGCATCCATTCTTATCCCTGAGGGGCTCCGAGTCCAAAGGAAGGTTGACAAGCAGACTGCTAAAGTACAGGACAGCAGATACAGTACAAACAGTCGTGTGGTAACCTAGAGGCTGAGTGTTTATGACAGATTAGCCCATCAATATTCAAGATTAAGGTAAAGAGGAAGGAAATATGTTCAAATAATTTTTATTATTTTACACATAGGGCAGAGAAAACATTGTCTTTGATTTGACCTGATTGCAAGTACTGGAACTTCAGACCCACCACAGCATTCTCCAATATTCCTCTAGGCACACATCATTCCCTTACAAAAAGGTGATGCTCATGAACACCATTCAAACCAGTAGGAGTATATAGAGGATAGGTGATGGTGCTTTTCTCTTGTTTCCATTTTAAGAAAATTCACTTGATCATGAGGAAGCAGTTAGATTCTTTTTGGGGGATCACACCGAAGTATTAGTTTCCCCACCATTTTTCTGAGTCTGAATATTACTCTATTAACAAATGACAATTCCTGAAATATTCAACCTAGCTTTATACTTTTTTTTGGAAAACAGCCAGGAAAACACTCCTTAATCCCACAGGCAACCTAAAACTTTCAGAGTCAGTTCCTGCCTTAAATATTCTGAGAGTACACGTCATTTTTTTTTTAAGGTGAAGGGGAAGTAAAAATACCTCACGGTACCAAAGATCACAGAAATGTGTCATATTCACACTGTCAGAGTGAGCATTATGCCCTCATTACAGCCATTCTTTGGAAACAATCTGACTTTCTAATAGACATTTATAGACATTTTAAGTTATAGAAGTTAGTGATATTGTAGCTGAGAAGGAAGATTCAATGACTTTCCAATAGGGAAATTTATAATGTATAAAAACATAAATGAAGACGAATTTTGTGTGTGTAAAATTGACATGCGGGTAAGTATTTTCATAAGCTCATCAGACTTAAAAGATAATTTAAAAAATTAATTTGGAACCCTGGTTTCTATGACAGGAATAGAAATGATTCATATATTTGATATTATGAGGTAACTCAGATTTCTTGAACTATTAAAAAATTTCAGGGTACCTGGGTGACTCAGTTGGTTAGGCATCTGACTTTGACTCAGGTCATGATCTCGTGGTTTGTGAGTTCAAGTCCACGTCGGGCTCTGTGCTGACAGCTCAGAGCCTGGAGCCTGCTTCAGATTCTGTGTCTCCCTCTCTCTCTTCCCCTTCCCTGCGTGCACTCTATCTCTCAAAACTAAATAAACATTAAAAAAAATTTTTTTAAATTTTACTTAAAGAAAATGGACCAATCTCATAGGAGTACATAGCAGCTATTAGAATGCTAACGGTCTTGGAAGCCAGTTTAAGAATCGTGTGTAGTAACACATACAACCTGGGATTAGTTTGTTTGTGCACATTGATTTCGTTTAACATTAATTCACAAGACATACATGGAATCCTGCTTCTTTAGTAAAGTTCAACATAGAGTTTAGAAATTATAGAATGTCCTTTCTGTTAGGATCTGACAAAGATCTTGGGATTAGTGAGGTGTTGGACTCTGAAGAGAGAAAGAAACAAAGCTTGGGGGGGGAAAGCAAAAACTCAAATCACTTATTTCTTTTCTTTTAGGCTGATGTGGAAAAAAACTGGAGAGGAAGTTGAAAATGGGCAGTTGTGAAATATGTATGATATCGGTCATTTGCACAAGTAACTTATCTATGAGAAATTAGAAGATTTTTATAATTCTAATTAAATTCCTTAATTGTAAGTCTATATTTTTTAAAACACAAATAAATAAGATGTGTGGCTAGGAGGATTCAACCTCATGCCACATGCTTGTTTGTGTGGCATAAAGTGAAACCAGCCGGCCTCAACAGCCCTGGGAGTTACGTGTGGTAACTTGAGCAAACCACACTTGGGTAACAAAAGGATGTCGAAGGGGTTAGAAAGCAAAATTAATTTACAGCCTTGCCCAGCTTTACAGTATTATTGCTAAACAATATCACTCAATGCTATCATAGCATATATTTTCAATATTTCTATGTTTCAATGAAGCCATACCTCTTAGTGACCATTTTAATGGTATAGCAAACCATTTACCTATGCTTTTCCCTCTTCTTGCTCTACATTATCTTCTGGAGTGATCTGATACACACTCATGGCTTCAATGATTGCCTATGTTGCAATACTTCCAAATTTATGCTTTCAGTGTAGCTCCTTATTGTTTCAATGACATACTGTTTACTGGACATCCTCATTTGGATGTTCCATGTATACCTCAAACATATCCCAAATACACTCATCTTTTCAGGCTTCTCCCTCTTTTCCAAGCTCGAGATCGGCTTCCTTTCCTGTGCTCCTGATCTCAACAGATAGTACAATTACCCACCCATACACTCAGACTTGAAACTAGACCATTATTTTCATTCCTCCCTCCTTCCTACATCCACTGGACCACCAGGACCTGTGCATTCTAACACCTGTGTCTCAAAACTGTCCCCTTCTCTTTGATAGCAATACAATTACAGAAGTTCAGGCCTCATCCAATTTCTCCTGGATTATTGCAACAGTTTTGATTATCGAAAATACTATTTATGTGCAATTTTTCCAGGATTTTCTTACGATGAAGCAGTTATTATTGTGCTATTTATTATACTAAAGCAGATTGTATCCCATGCCTTAGCTTTAAACAAAAGTTTGATCTTGGTCTTCAGCTGTGAATGACTAATTTAGGTGCAAAAATCCTATCCTTGCATATGGCCATACCTGTATATGTGCATTGTGTACACATGACTCCTGGTGATCCCTATTTGAACTATGAAGTCAGCTTTTTTTTTAAATTTACTTATTAATTTTTGAGAGAGAGAGACAGAGAGAGTGAGCAGCAGAGGGACGGAGAGAGAGAATGTCAAGCAGGCTCTGCGCTGTCAGCACGGAGCCCGATGTGGGGCTGGAACTCAAACCATGAGATTATGACCTGAGCCGAAACCAAGAGTCAGATACTTAACTGACTGAGTCTTAACCGACTGAGCCACCCAGGCACCTATGAAGTCAGCTTTTTGATGGTTCCCAAAATATGTCATTTGAGAGCTTTGATTTCTTTTTTTTAATGTTTATTTTATTATTTTTGAGAGAGAGAGAGAGCGCGCGAGTGTGAGTGGGGGAGGGGCAGAGAGAGGGAGACACAGAATCTGAAGCAGGCTCCAGGCTCTGAGCTGTAAGCACAGAGCCCACCATGGGGCTCAAACCCACAAACTGCGAGATCATGACCTGAGCTCAAGTTGGATGCTTAACAGACTGAGCCACACAGGCACCCGAAGGGCTTTGATTTCAATTCCTGCTTGAATCCAATATTACACTGTTTTGATGGCTAAAGAACCATTTTCAACTTATGCAAAAAATGCCAGCTCAAGAAGGAAATAGGTAGGATGCTTATTGTGTGTGTGTGTGTGTGTGTGTTTTAATGAATAATGTGTTATCCAAGCTGAGGGTCATAGTTCCCAGGAGGCATTTCTTATTGGAGGAGATAGAAAAATAACGCAACACATTTTTTGAGAGTAGAATTTGTATCCCCACATAAGTAAAATAATCATTGATTTGATATCTTGTTTTTTTTCTTACAAGATTTAACTTCAATTCAAGTTAGTTAACATACAGTGTAACTTTGGTTTCAGGAGTAGAATTTAGTGATTCATCACTTACATATAACACCCAGTGTTCATCACAACAAGAGCCCTCCTTAATGCCCATCATGCATTTAGCCCATCCCCCACCCAACTCCCCTCCAGCAACCTTCAGTTTGTTCTCTGTATTTAAGAGTTTGTCTCCCTCTCTGTTCGCATCTTATTTTATTTTTCTTTGCCTTCTCCTGTGTTCATCTGTTTTGTTTCTTTTTTTTAATTAATTAATTAATTTATTTTTTATTAAAAAAAATTTTTTTTTCAACATTTATTTATTTTTGGGACAGAGAGAGACAGAGCATGAACGGGGGAGGGGCAGAGAGAGAGGGAGACGCAGAATCGGAAACAGGCTCCAGGCTCTAGGCTCTAGGCTCTGAGCCATCAGCCCAGAGCCTGACGCGGGGCTCGAACTCCCGTACCGCGAGATCGTGACCTGGCTGAAGTCGGACGCTTAACCGACTGTGCCACCCAGGCGCCCCGTCTGTTTTGTTTCTTAATGTTATCTTGTTTTTATTGTTCAATTGGTTATTAGGTTATAATTATATATTTAAAAATTTCTTGTCTAACTTCAAATATGATATTGAAAAACCACAAAAAATACCCCATGATGCTTTAAATATATATGTTCAATTATCCACTGGTAGGCCTGTCAATAGAAATATGACGCTCATTCACAGAGGAGAAAAACTGGAGCCACTTAACAGCTCTGCAGTATTCCTAATTGCAAACCAGAGTGAAGAATTTTGAAGTGTACATGTACAAGACATGATAGAAGTTCTAATGTAAATTATGAGAGTCCCTAAGTCCTCTGTTTCCTTATCCTCTTACAATATTTTTAATGAATGAAGGACATGCACCTTGTCACAAAAACAAAATGTAAAAGAAAAAAAAATTGAAGGCCACAAACATGGGACACCTGGGTGGCTCAGTCAGTTGAGCATCCAACTCTTGATTTTGGCTCAGGTCATGATCTCATGGTTCGTGGGATTGAGCTCCATGTCAGGCTCCATGCCGATAGCATGGAGCCTGCTTGGAATTCTTTCTCTCCCTCTCTCTCTCTCTCTGCCCCTCCCCTGCTTTCTCTATCTCTCTCAAAACACATAAAACACTTTAAAAACAAACAAACAAAAAGAATGAGGACCACAAATGTGATTATTTAAGTTAAGACCACATCATAATCTTGTTTCTTTGTATAAAGGTTGTTTAGTCAGTGACTTGACTTTGCACAGCCAACTTTGTAAAATCGGATTTTCATTAACTTGAAAATAATGCAGTGTAGATAATGTGTTCACAATAGTCAATCATATTCTTAACTAATTGATTGCAGGATAGAAATGTTATGAGCTATATGAAAACACTGTACACACACACACACACACACACACAGACTAAATACTTCTAAGTCTGATCTTGAAATTGATCACACTTAAAAGTAGAACCCTGTACCTTCGCATGTTAAATTAAATAGATAATAAGTGAGGTATAGTATATGTGATTTATATATTTCCTTATTTCTTTTAAATATATGCCATTCATATATGATGTTAGGTATTTGATTCTTTTATTTAAATAAGTAAAATAATATTTCAATCATTAAAAAACTTGGTTGTCTGATTCCTTGCCTAGTTGAAAATAAGATTTTGGCATAGATCTGAGATTATTGTTCTGAATATCTTAATCCTCTGTGTGAGAAATGTACTATTTTTATTTAAGAAAGTCTATGAAATAACTTCCTGCAGACCAGCCAGTGTTTTAAGTACAAATATATTAACTTAGTTAACAATCCTGACAACCCTATACAGTGGGGACTAGTAAAATGCCCAGTTTACAGATGAGGAAGTAGTTTACCCGAAGCCAGACAGCTAAGTGGCAGAATTAGGATCGAAAATTACTACAGAGTCCATGTACCAGTTTGGAAAGGACCGGCGGCCATATCTCAGCAGGTTTCATTTATTAATTTGATGTCAAGGGTGCAAAAAAGATTACCCACACCTTGGTGTCTTGGTTGCAGTACCTTCAGGGTCCTGGAGTCTTAGCTTCCAGTTGTCACTCTGTGTATGATCCAAGAGTTAGAATCATATCATGCCTGTCCTTCTCCGTGGGCCATGTCCACAGAGCACCAAACCAGCTGGCAATAAAGGGAAAGTTGGCATCAAACAGGAGCCCTCTTCTTCACATGACACAGAAATGATCCTTTTGTTATCTTTGACTGACTCCACAGCTGCCGTGGTATTTGATTAGCCATGGTTACAAACTGGGTTTTGTGGTAAGTCTGACTGTTGTGATTCTTTGAAGTCTCTTCTAGAACTGGAGATTTGAGTATCTATATCTATTGCCCTCGTTAACGATGAAAATTTGTGAGTTTATCTAGCTATGGGTCATGACAGATTGGTGTTTAAGCTTGCTTCTTTGACAAGAGATTGAGGACTATTCTTTTTTCTTTTTTTAATTTTTTTAACGTTTATTTATTTTTGAGACAGAGAGAGACAGAGCATGAACAGGGGAGGGGCAGAGAGAGAGGGAGACACAGAATCTGAAACAGGCTCCAGGCTCTGAGCTGTCAGCACAGAGCCTGATGTGGGGCTCGAACCCATGAACCGTGAGATCATGACCTGAGCTGAAGTCAGAAGCTTAACCGACTGAGCCGCCCAGGCGCCCCTCTTTGTATTATAATTTAAATTTGTGAATTCCCCTCAGAATAATAGAAAATTTGTTCAATGATAATCAAAGCTTGTGAACTTAGTTGGCTTTCTTCCCCACACTAGGGAAGGGAGCTAATATTCACTGAGTGTCCACAGAATGCCAGACACTTGACCTCATTTAAACCCCACACAAGTGTAGGAGGTAAATATTTATTCTCTCCATTTTATTGGTGAGGAACTTGAATCTCAGAGATATTAGGTAAATTGCCCAAGGCCACACACACAGGTCCTGGTAGGTGGTGAAAAAAGCCACATAGGTCCTAAGTGAGATCCAAACAGGGGTTATCCTGACCTCAACAATTGTGCTCTGTCCATCACAATACCACAAATTTGGAGATTTTAAAAAATCTTGGTTATTTTCCTTTTTTAAACTAATCGCTGATATCAACGATGTGTACCTTAAAGAAGGGGGACATTTTTTGAAAGAGTGAGAGGGAGCCATTTACTCTTCACTGGAAGTTTGTAAATTGTGCTACATACCTTGGTAAGCGCAGGGCTTTAAACTGAGAAGCACCAGTGTGCTTCGGGAAATACGTCTTGTGAAACAATGAAAGTGTAGATTGAAGTTCAGAGCATGAAATGTGGGCCTTTGGATCCTGACTCCTTGTGGAACCAATGCACAAAGCACAGCAGCGCTCACCACAGGGCAGAGTCCTCTTAGGGATGGCTGGGAAGGATTCCACACAGGAGTCAGCAGGGGAGAGGCATCGAAAGTTACAGCGCACAGTTTCCTTGACCTGCAAGCCAAGGCAGAGGCTCAGGCTAACTGTCAACAGAAAAGAAACCATTGTACGAGAAAATTGCTTAAAATACTTCAGTTGTTCTCCCCACGAAGTGGAGGCACTGTTTGTGGTTTGGAGAGCTATAGTGACGGTTTGAACCTGTGGTACCAATTCTGAGTGTCTCTCTCTCTCTCTCTCTAGACATATAGATATACAGATACACACATACATATCTGTAATGTGGTGTGCTTTCTTATCTTGCAGAGCATGTGTTAAAACAGTTGAGGTATGTCGACAAAATGGGGTCTGTAAGGAAAACACAAGCCTTGACAATTCCACGCTTCACAATGAGTGTTCAGTTGGCCTGTGAGTGTTGATAAAGGACAGTGAGCGCCTGTCCGTGATGTGAATATACCAGTTAAAACATGATCCAGTTATGGATTTATTTCTAGTTTTCTCCATCTCTTGACAGCTGTGAGCAATGCTGTTCCAAATTTTCATTAGATTATAGAAAGTTTATTACCTCCCTGGATAAATAAAATATAAATACAATTTCACCCTGCAAAGAGATTATTAAGCTAATGTTACAAAGGATTTATTAATTTTATTACAGTTAACAGTTCATAGTACTGAAGAGGGGAACTCAGGACAACTTGATTTGAGAATCGAACAGTGTGTTGTAAATCACAAATTAAGTGCCCAATAAATATTTGTGAAGTAAATATACATGAATGCAGTTCTTGCCGAGTGTTCTCATTTCTCAATTATATTTCCATTTTTATGTGTGAAGTGGAAACATTTTGTTCTAACAGTTTTGGTATTCTCTTTCAAAGATCCTCAAGCCCTTTAGGCAAAGATAACAATACTATTCATTCTACCAATCACACACGTACACGCACGCACTCACACACAAACACTAACCATGACCTTTTTTGCATACTTGGGAAGGTAAAAATACCTGCTTTGCCTGTGGCTTAGTAATCAACATCTTTTGCCTTTGGCCACAAGAGTAGAAAATGTGCTACTTATTATTTACCGTGAATGTTTACTATCTATTTTCTTAGGTCTGGTGTATAAAACCGTTGATTGGGTTTCTGGATAGGATGCGTTACCACAAGCAAGCCACATTTAGGTAGGGTTGTTTTAAACAGTCAGTTCATAGGGTCCAAGAAGAAGCTGACTTTTCTTTGCCGGTATCAGTTGTTTTAGTATTTTCTGGACGGGATGGATTAGACCCAGAAGACATACCTGGTCTCTTTTAGACAGTTCAGTGCAAATGTTCATGCCTATTTGATACATAGCTTGGTAGACATGTCTGAGAGTTTTCATGTTACTTGTCTTCTTTCCTCTCACTGTTGATTCAGTTCTCAATTCTGCCTAAGTATGAGACTTTACCATTTATATCGTCTTAACTTGTACCTTAAATGTGCCTGGCAAGAGGCTTGATAATAAATTTATTAAGTAAATATTAGGCTTTGAATGGTACTAACATCACACTGAGGAAGAAGCGCCTAATTCCTAACTCCTCACAAGTTAGATGTTCCTAATAAAGAGCTGGGTTTTGCTGAAACGAGACGCCTTGTGATTTCACATACATGGAGAGTGAGATGTGGAGACTCTCACTGTGCAGAGATGGACAAAAGAGAGAAGATGGGCAGAGTAGGATGGATGAAGAAGACAGATACATGAGGAAAGGAGAAGAGCATTTATTATTTTGAAAATTTTCTGTAATGTCTTAAGAATTTTGTTCACACTTGCAAAGAGATTCAAAAACGAATCAGATGAAAGAGAAATAAAAAAGGTGATAAATTATGAAAAAGGAGGGAAATGGGGGGAAGAAAAATGATACGGCCAGGTGAAGGAAAAATGTCCAGAAGAACAAAGATATTTGTAAATTAGCTATGAATTTCAGCCTTTCTTGAATTTTGAGAATCCTCTGGTTTCATATTCTCTGCCTCTTTAGACAGGATGTACATTTATAGACTGTTTACTTTAGTAACTGAAACCTTTGTTTTTTTCCTCTTTGAAAAAAATGAAACGTGAAGTTAGAAGGGAGAAGTTTGTTCGCGGATACTTAAAAATGCTAACCTCATCTGGGGGGCGTTGTAGAGATTCAAAATATTCTTTAATAATCTAAAGTGACAAAGATTTAAGACAAATAGGCTATTCTCACTGGTTGTTGAGGTTTCTTAGATCTTTTTTCTGCAAAATATTTTAGTGCTATCAGTGACATTTGAGTGGGAACAACTTTTAGTTCCAGTAATGGTAGATTTTGCTTTACAATTATTTTTGAATTCTTCTGGCAAGTTGATAATCAAGGATCTAAAGACACTGTGGCTATGTTCCCTGAAGTGAAGGAATACCATTTACTTTAAAACTGTCTCTTCAGAAAATGTCTCTTTCCTGAGGCAAAGTGGTGGGCTCTGAGGTCTGGGTTGGAGTCCCAGGTCTGCCTCTTACTTACAGATAACCTTAGGAAAAGTTATTTCTCCTCTCAGAAAGTACCCCCTGTGAAGGTACTATCTCACAAGTCTGGGCTTTTGAATAAATTAATAAATGCAAAGAACTCAGATAAATGTCTGACATATAAGAAGATTTAATACGTTTAGTTATTATGATGCATTGTCCAATATAAATTTAAAAAGACCACAAGTCACTTCAAAACATTAAAACAAAAAACCATAAAAGAAGAAAATAAGGGTGTTATAGACAGGCAGGGTTAAGATTATACTTTAAAATGAAAAATTCTATCGCAGTAGAAATTCCTACATAATTAGGAATTCAACAAATATTTACTGCAAAACTGGGTGGCTAAAAGAACAAAATCCAAAACTAGAGCAATTCACCAAATAGTATTGAGATACAAAATGAGCTTATAATTGCAATAGGTCCATTTTGGTTAGAGAAAAAGTATCAGACATAACTTCAAGCTTGTTTTAATTAGTTGAAGAGAGAAAATCATATATATGACATACATAAGGTTTTGCAAGTAATAGGCACTCAATAGGTACTCGAGTGCTCATTAAATGAATAATGAAAAAATCCAAAATAATTATTAATGATAATAAAAATTTAGGGAACTACATGGAACGCATTCAGAGGAGCATAAGAGCCATAGTTGCTATAGTTCAGAAACTGGGATTTAGAATGGTTTTTAAAGGGGCATCTGGGTGGCTCAGTCAGTTAAGCATCTGACTTCAGCTCAGGTCATGATCTCACAGTTTGTGAGTTCGAGCCCCGCATAGGCTCACTGCTATCAGGGCAGAGCCAGCTTCAGATCCTCTGTCTCTTTCTCTCTCTGCCTCTCCCTCTCCACCCCCCCCCCCCCCCCCGCCACTCAAAAGTAAACATTAAAAAAATAAAAATAGAATGGCATGTAAAGAATGTGTAGATTTAAGCTTGTCATTCTCAACACTGGTGGCATATTAAAGTGGCGAATGTCCAGGTCCCACCCCAAGAAAGTCTTATTTGACAGGTCTGAGGTCAAGTCCAGGCATTTATACGGTTTAAAAGCTATCAAAGTGAGTTAAATATTCAGTCAAGCTGAGAATCCCTGGTATAAATGGGACAGGACAGAGGAAAAACTTCCAGTCAGGACTTGAGGTAGGGAATGGTAGTGTGGGGGAATTTGTGGGTAGAGGCATGAGAAGATGTGCAGGGGCTCAGAAGGGAGCTACACTGGAGCTAGATTAGCTGAATTTTGAGGCAATAAAGCCCAAACTGGGACAGCTTAGATAAGGATAAAAGTGGCAGATAGGTGACTTTCTCTTCTGCATGACTTTAGACAGGCCCAGCTTAATCACTCTGGGCAGGTTGCAAAATCTCTTATATTTCTCGTCTCTAAAGTGGATGTGGATCTCCCCTAGGGACCTTGGGGACAGAAAGGACATGGTGCAAGGAAATGCTAGAGTGAGTTAAGCTACTGCTGGGAAAATGGTAATATCATGGCAGAGACAGGAAGATGGTAATGCCCAGAGAGGAAGAAAAGCAAGTCACACGCTTCACAAGTTTGTAAGACCTACTTCTAGAGAAATAAATCATTCAAAAGAATCTCCAAATACAATACATTGTGAATCAGAAAGCTACTGTTTTGTAGAACAAAGCAAATCCCCTCCCCCCAGCTCCTCACTGTAAATTCTCCCTCAAAACCAATTATACTGACTCAGGAATGAAACTAGAGATGTATAAGTCAGTTTGGGTAAAATAAGAAATGATGATCCTCCTGCAAGTTTACTTAGGGTTTCAACTGTTCATCTAGAAGCAGAAGTGTGTAAGTCCCGTGAGAAAATACTAAATGAAAATAGGAAGTGCTGAAAATGAAAGCCACTTACATTTTGTAAGAATTCGTCCTTCAAATTCTTTCAGTAGATTCTTCCTACATAAAAATAATTGAAATCGTTAGACCTTCTGACGAATATTGCCTACATGGTGGCACCTACTAATATTGCTATTTCTAGGTTAAAGAAATACGGTTGCTTGGAAACATATTAAATGACCATTAGGCACCCTGTAGACTTAGTATGAAAAGAACAAAATGTGCTAAGTGAGGCAGAATGTTCTGGAGAGGGGTTGACCTATGATTAAATTGTCTCTTTATCTGAAGCTATTATGCAATTTGCTAGGTCAGCTTTCGAAATGGCTTCTAGATATCATTGGCCTGAATATTTCTATTATCCCCATGCATTGTTATGCATGTTCACTCATTTATTACCACAATAACTCTGAAAGATAGAGCGGATGTGTTATCCCATTGTATAGTAGGAGAAGATGTTACAGAGGGGGACTGACTGTACCAAGAAAATGTGCCTGGATAAGCAATAACAGTGACCAGGCTGCAAACTGACTTGCTTGAGTTTTGGTGTGATATTGTTTTAATTTAGACTATGATATTCAGCCCAGTGCTCCCTGACCTTTTAAAATCACAGTCAGTAAAAACTCGTATCTTTTTCAAGTTGATATAACACTCGTGAAACCCAATGCATTCATTTTATGGAATTATGTATGACTGAGACACTGACAGCTGTTTCTTCCTAAAGGAAGTGATATTTCATATTTTTAATAGGTACAGGCCTTGGTTTTAGATAGGTGCAGCTTAAATATCTTGGACAAATTGCATAATCTCTATATGCCTCAGATTTCTCATCTATAAACTAGATAATTTATACTTTACAGTTGTGAGAAATTTTATCAAGTAAGAATGCATATAATGTTCTTAACACACAATAGGCTCGATACATATTATCTACATAATTTTGAAATCAAAAAAACATGCTACACGCTCTGTTCCACTACCTTTGAAATCAGTACTCACTGCTGAAAACTCAGAAACGCAAACCCTCAAATCCGTGTTTTGAGTTCTCCTTTCTTACACTCTGATTTTCAGTTTTGGGGTGCCTGGGTGGCTCAGTTGGTTGAGCATTGGATTCTTGATTTAGGCTCAGGTCATGATCCTGAGGTGCCCTGTGCCAGGCTCCGTGCTGAGCATGAAACCTGCTTTGGATTCTCTCTCTCTCTCTCTCTCTCTCTGTCTCTCTGTTTCTCTCTCTCTCCCTCCCCCTCCCCCGCCTGTCTTCTCTGCTTGTGCTTTCTCTCTCTCAAAACAAAACAAAACAAAAAACAAAACAAAAAAAAGTGGAGGGGGGATGCCTGGGTGGCTCAGTCGGTTTAGTGGCCAATTCTTGATTTCAGCCCAGGTCATGATCCCAGGGTCATGGGATCAAAAGCCTCTCTTATCTGTGCTGTTAGCCCAGAGTCTGCTAACTCTCTCTCTCCTCCCCACCCTCCTCTCTCCCTCTGTTTCTCTGCCCCGCCCCACTTGTGTACTCTCTCTCTCAAAATAAACAAACAGTTTTAAAAATTGCATTGAATTTCCTTTTCCTTTTCATTTTAGAGAGAGAGAGCTGGGGAGAGGGACAGAGGGAGAGAGAGAATCTTAAGCAGACTCCATGCGCAGCATAGAGCCTGACGTGGGACTCGATCCCAAGACCTCAGGATCATGACCTGAGCTGAAATCACGAGTTGGACACTCAACTGACTGAGCACCCAGGCACCCCCAAAAATTACATTAAATTTGAATTAATTTACTTTTAAATAGCCACATGAAACTAGTGGGGACCCTGCTGGCTGATCCAGCTTTACGCTCTAAGCTCCTGTTTAGTTCACACCAGTGTCTAGCACGGTACCTGAGGACTGACTGGTTTTTCTTTTTCCAGTCCATATTAATTTGGTTACAGATATTTGGTAGGTGGGCTCCATCTTGGTGCACAGTCAGGGAGAAGTACAGTTTTGTAATAGGTGCTTGCATGGCTTTTCCCTTTGCCAGGCATAAGCTGCTTTAGTCTTAACCATACAGGCTTGCAAAAATTCTCTCTAATTTGTAGGAACCTCACAGTACTGTTTTTACATAGTAGTAAAAAGCAAAAGCAGATGTAAGCATATTTATTCACTTTCTTTAAGGAAAATATAGATTTCTTAAAATAATATTTTCAGCTCTTTTTCTGGAGAAATTTGTCTGAGGAAACATGCAGTCGATGGCTTACATAAATACTGGTCTCAGAAAAGTCAAATAAAATATTGAGCATTGTGTTGGCGTGGAAAGAGCTAGTGCTTAGGCCCATTGGTCACTGATTTGACTCCCAACGCTCCTGCTCCCTTCACCTGTGTGAGGAAAGCTATTCCACTTCCTGGCATCACATCTTTGCCTGGCAAAAAGAGAAGAAGGCTTGTATTGTGTAAGTGTGATTTGGCAGATGGCATGAGCTCATGTAAATAAATGGTCAACAGAGGAGAATTTCCCTCTACTCGCATCTCTTCACACGCTGTCACTACCCCAAAGAGGTTGTGTAAGGTTAGGAAAATGAGGGCTGGAGAAGATTCTAGAAACACCCAATCAAATACTCTCGCTTTATAAATGAGGAAATTGAGTATGATATGTGCATCGACCAAAGTGATACCAGCAGCAGACTCTAAAAAGGGAGATGGTAAATGTCATTAGCATCACACCTGCTACACGCCCTATGCCACTACCTTTGAAACCAGTACTCGCTGCTGAAAATTCAGAAACGCAAACCCTCAAGTCCATGTTTTGAGTTCTCCTTTCTTACACTCTGATTTTCAATTTTGATTTTTCTTCCTTTACTAAAAGCATTGCCACAGTGGTTGAGTTTCTCCATGGGAGCCAATGATTTCAGTCATGTTAAGTAAAAAACAACTACCTCAACGTTATTTTATGTAGTGGATAGATAAGTTCTTTGCTATCAGTATTTACAATTATCTACAACTTTGTCTCTTCTAATGTGTGCTTTTGCCTATCCTGAATTTTAATGCACACAAATATCTTTCACTTTTAAAAATTTTTTAAATGTTTTATTTATTTTTGACAGAGACAGAGACAGAGACAGAGCATGAGTGGGGGAGGGGCAGAGAGAGAGGGAGACACAGAATCTGAAGCAGGCTCCAGGCTCTGAGCTGTCAGCACAGGGCCCGACATGGGGCTGAAGCTCACTAACTGTGAGATCATGACCTGAGCCGAAGCTGGACACTTAACTGACTGATCCACCCAGGCGACTCCACTTTTTTTTTTTTTTTTTTTAAACTCTGGGTGAACCTCTTTGGCTTAATTGTCTTTTCTCTTGGTGCTCATGAGACACAGCATAGAGACATCTGATTGTGAGAAGGCACCGGTGAAATCACACAGTAGAGACAAAACTTGTCATGTCACTTATGAGAGTATTTTATAGCGCAGGATGAAAATACAATATCAAGGAATAGATCAATTATTTGCTTAGACTTGCTACCTGATACTGTACCATAAAGTAGGACAGTTTGGGGATTTGTTTTGTGCGGAGTTTAGTACGCTTTTGACTTACAGCAGCTATATAACCCATTTCCTTTTTTTCTTCCTGTTTCTTGATTTGGCTATTTGAGTGTACATAGGTAAGCACATAGAAAATTTTTTTGGTGTCAAGTTAATTTTCTCATGTAGAATTTTCAGATATAATCTCACCTAAGAAAAAGACAAATTAAAGACTCAGGATTTTTCTTTTTGTTATGAGGCAATAAAACCTTAATGCTATGCATAGAATATAACAACAAATAATATATAACTAATATTTTACCAAATTTTGGAATATAGCAAGATTATTGTATTTTCCTATTTTTACTCCTTACAGAAATGAATACAGAATTAGAGAATATGGACATGATTGAAGCTAAAACATTAAATACAAAAAAAACTAGTCCTATATATTTAATTTCTCTTAGTGAAGTTGGTCATGATAATTTTTTTTGTTATACACACCCATTTTTCAATTTGATGGGTTGTCTATTAATGTTTCCCCATTTTATTTCAAGGTATGAAGAGGAGGGTTATGGAAAAAGGTAGAATATTGCTCAGTATTATCACTCTAGAAATGAACACACTGATCACCCCTACAAGGCATATGACATGGGTAGTTTTATTGTTACCCATTGTTAGGGACTCAAACTCATAAATATCAAAATCAGTGTACTTTATTTTTTAGGGAGTCATCTGGTTTCACCATCCTTCACTTCATGTATTACTTCCCTGAAAGTTTCTCCTATTTTCTTTTCTTTTCAGGCTCTCTCCCTTTCTCATTAGCTCATACCTATCCCATATCTATGTTATTTCCTCATCCATCCATCCATCCATCCATCCATCCATCCATCCTTCCATCCATCTTATTCAGGAAGAACTCATGAGATGAAAAGACTAATATTAATCCTAAAGGGAAAAAAGATCCCCAAAGAAGGATTTCATTCACAGTGCTGACTTGTTGCCTCTGTATTTTTCCTTTAAAGATGATATTTGGGAAAAATTCCAAGATGAAACCTCCCCTAAACAATAGCCCTCCAAGTGAGGCTATTCTATAGCTGATTTTCTCCCTCTACAATATTATGCTTTGGTGCAATATCTCTGGGCACTTAACCTCTCAGTGCTCAACAGGAATCTCTTTCTGAATTGAAAGTAACAAAGCCAGGAGAGAAGCAGGTGTTCAGAGTTTCCGTGGTCACAAATGGAAGAAAAAAAGAAAGAAAATCTTTATTCCCAGCCGATCTAAAGCATAATCATTTTAAAAATTTGCCTTCCTAGGTATTATATTGTCAGATTCATTCAATTTGCTTAACTGTGAGTACTTGCTACCACCTTGTCAGAAAATTTCTGGGACCTCCTCCTCTTTTTCTCTTGTTCTTGCTAATGAGAGGGAAGCCTGAGGCAGCACACTCCTTTGGCACAGCTCATGCCCTGACCCAGGGGTAATGGGCCTAACTAGAATAAGGACAAAGGGGTCTCCCAGGAGCTTTATCATTAGTCCTTTATAATCATAGGCTGTAGTAATTCACGGATTGGTAATCAAGGAGTCTAATTTTGAAACAAGTTATTTTAATAATATGAGCTAGTTATAAAACCATAATGTATAAATTAAATTGTAATACTATAGGTCCACTACTTTTATTTCTTAATTGAATGTAAAGTGATTCAAAATGATCTATAGAAATAATTAAACTTTCTAAAGTGATAAATTAGTGAAATTAACTTGTTAATTATTGTGAGACATTGAAATATTAGACCTCTCCATTCAGATAGAAGAAAATATTGGAGAAATTAAGTGGTGATATCTTTTCTTATTTTTCTCCTATATTGTATGCCTTCTTAGAGTTCTAAGACTTCCAAGATCTACATTTTAAAACTCTAAAATCAATTATTTGATGATTTTTTTCATGCAAAATCAGTTCAATATGCTTTCTTCAATCAAGCCCAGAAGTGCTTCTTATATCGGGTTGCATTTCACATGTCATGTTAAAAACACCTCAAATTGCTAACTTCCCGTGAAAGGAGAAATGGACATTGTCATATATTGTTGTGAGGATGTAAATTGGTAGAGCCTCTGTGAAGAGCAACTTGGCAACATACATTAAAATGTAAAAAGCATATAAAATTTGACCTAGAAATTCCACTTCTAAGTACTTATTTATTGTCTACATATACAGGTTAATGTGCAAAATGATGCATGCCCAATGATACGCACTGGAGCATTTTTATAATACCCAAGATTAGAAACAACCCAAATGTCACTAACAGAAAACTGGTAAATTAAGTTTTCTATATCCATAGTGTGGAATGACACACAAGTATTAGAATAATGAACAATGCTAATAAAATGGTAAAATTATTAATATTAATACTAACACTTAGTGAATGGTTTATTTGTAAATTTCATTAAATCCTCATAATATCTCTGTGATGTATTTATTATTTTCAGTCTCATTTTATAGATTAAAAAGCTGAGGTATGGAGAGGTTTCCTATAATGACCCAGATAGAATGTAGTGAGGCCAGAATACAAACCCAGTCAGTCTTATTCCATGTTATACCATATAAACAATTATAAAGGTATATGGAATATGTACCTGGAGTGCCTGGGTGGCTCAATCCAAGTTGGTTAAGTATCCAACTCTTGGTTTCAGCTCTGCTCATGATCTCACAGTCTGTGAGTTTGAGCCCTGCATTGGGCTCTGTGCTGACAGCGCGGAGCCTGCTTGGGATTCTCTCTCTCTCCCTCTCTCCCTGCCCATCCCCAGCTTGTGGATACTCTCTCTCTCAAAATAAATAACTAAACATTATACAAAATTTATATTATGCAGCCATTTGTAAGGGTAATCTATGTTTTGAAAGAGAGGGAGGGTGGGAGTTTACATCCCTAATTTATCTATGGAATATAATTCCTTAAAATTATGCCTAAGTATTTTATTGTTTGTGAATGCCCATAGCCTTCCATCATATAATCAGAAGTAAGCATTTTTCAATGAAGTTTAGGGTTTTATAAGTCATACATACAGAGCACGCAAGGCACTCTTCAATATGGTAGCCAGTAGATACATATTGATCTTGAGCACTTACTGTATGCTTATTCCGAACTGAAGTATGTTATAAGTGTAAAATACTCATCATATTTTGAAGATTTACTATAAAAAAGTAAAATAGCTTATTAGTAACTTTATTCATCGCACAAAATAATATTTTGATTATATGGGGTTAAATAAAAATTTTTTTTGAAAAAGTTTTTAATGTTTGTTTTTTATTTTTGAGAGAGAGAGACAGAGCATGCGTAGGGGAGGGGCAGAGCGAGGGAGACACAAAATCCGAAGCAGGCTTCAGGCTCTAAGCTGTCAGCACAGAGCCCAACGCAGGGCTCGAACACACCACTGTGAGATCATGACCTGAGCTGAAGTCGGACGCTTAACCGACTGAGCCACCCAGGCGCCCCGAGTTAAGTAAAATTTATTAAAGTAAAATTCACCTATTTCTTTTTACTTTTTATAATGTAGATATAAAAGTATTTAAAATTACTCACTTTGTATTTCGATGTGATACCAATGACCTAATGCATTACGGTTACATTGTGCTTCCCTTGCTCCCCCTTCTGCACGATTTTTCTAACATAGGGGTTAGCGACACTTGATGTACATTACAATCAGCTGAGAAACACTTAAAATACACCTGAGCCCCACTAAGAAGTTCTGAATTAGTTTTTCTGAGCTGGGGTCCCAGCATTACGTTTATTTTTTATTTTCATTTTTTTTAAGGCTCTGTAGACTAATATGCAACCAGGGTGGAGACTTACTTCTTACGTCCCTGAGCCTAACAGGTTTGTACAAGGAACTTAATTTTTTCCAAAGGCATTTCTTCCACCAATATTTTAGAAGTTAAGTTTTACACTTTATCAACGAGGTAGAGATTTTTATTTTGTATGGCAATACCAAATAAATCAGAAGGCAGAGGAAATTTTCAATTAAAGGAATATTCAGAAAATATTTGACTGTGTTTAGTTAAATTTGTTTAATCGCCGTTAGAATAAAGAAGCCTTATCCATATTGCAATTTGTCCTCCAAACTTGGCCAAGTAAAACATTTAAAGGACTTCAAATAGAGCAAATAGAAGTTGCACATCTATATTTGACTTTCAAAACTAAATGTGGCCAACAGTACTGGTTCAAAGATGATGTCTTTACAAATCATGAAATAGAGTTTTCTGGCCGCTGGTATTCCCACTGCCATATAATGGACTGTGGCAAACATACTAATAGAATCATTTGTGCCCTTTCAGATATGCCCTAGTTATATAAGATGCCACTAAAAGATGATTCTTAGATCATTGTATTCCATGGAGCCGAAATTCAGCCTCTCAATTTTCCTATCATTTTTCATAATTAATTTGTTGTTTTCTCTGCCACAATTTCAACTCCCAGTGTTTATTGGATGGTAGTGATGGAATACTGCTGGTTAAAAAAAATCTGGGGGTGCTGGGTGGCTCAGTTAAGCATCTGACTTTGGCTCAGGTCATGATCTCACAGTTTGTGGATTTGAGCCCTGCATCGGGGCTGCTGACAGCTGAGAGCCTAGAGCCTACTTTGGATTCTATGTCTCCCTCTCTCTCTGCTCCTCCCTTGCTCGTACTCTGTCTGTCTCTCTCTGTCTCTCTCTCTCAAATAAATAAATATTTTTATTTTTTTAATCTGAAGGAAAATAAGATTGTGACTTATAAAATTATTCACTTATTTTCAGGGAAGAAGAAATTACTTGTAAAATCTGAGGATTTTTTCTGGCTTCTTTGGAATTAGCTACAGATTGTTTTATGTTTGTAAGATGAAAGAAACTGAATCCACAGGACTCAAAATTTTATTAGCCTTTAAGCTATTGAAAAGTTACCTCTGTATTATTTAATTTTTTCCAAACTACCGAAATTCTCTTATCAGTTGACTGTAGTGACGATCTAGAAGATAAGCTCATTGAGGGTAAGCACCTCTCTGCCTTGTTTACTACATTTCTCCAGTGTCCAGTAAAATAACTACCACATATATTTTTTAATGAAAGAAAAATAGAAATTTATGACAGGATATTTTAAAGTACATTATAACCCCATTATGATAAATTTTCTTAATAATGAAGTTGTAATTCAGCCACTATGAATGTAGCACTTTTAATGTTTCTTTTTCACTCCTGAAAAACATTTTAAATAAACATTTTAGATATTTATAAATATTTCAAAATTAATTTTTAAGTGTTTTAAAATAATTTTATTCTTTTTTAGGTTTTATTTATTTATTTTGAGAGAGCAAGAAAGAGAGAGAGAGAGAGAGCATGAGCAGGTGAGAGGCAGAAAGAGGGAGAGAGAGAGAATCCCAAGCAGACTCCTTGATGTCAGCACAGAGCCTGATGCGGGGCTTGAACCTACAAACCATGGGATCAGTACCTGAGCCAAAATCAAGAGTCAGACACTTAACTGACTAAGCCACTCCGGTGTCCCGAGTGTTCGAAAATAATTTTAAAACAGAATACTTTGTTTTCAAATTTGGGGAAATTTTCAAGCTTTAATTTAAGCTTGGCCTACCAAATATCCTTTCATTTTTCAGGGTCAAAATGGCACTCTTCCACATTTTGAAAATGATAACAACTACTGTAACTTTCAAGCAAATGGTAGTGACATATATTACCGAACTTACAGAGGTTGGATGGTTGTAACTGAGTGTGACCTAATGTTCTATGAGCATACCCTGAGTTAAAACATGTGAACTGAGCTACAATCACTGTAGCCACTTTTTATAATAGGGTCAGCCGTGTTCTGAGTTTATCTGGGTGGTAGTTCGGACTCAAATGCTATGTAATCTGTCTCCTTTGCTCTTGCTTAAGGACCTAGAGACTAGAACTGATGGGTTAATATGCAAATGCAAATTCTAATACTAATACTCTTATTTAACAACAACAACAAAACTTTTAAAAAGCTACTTTTAGCTATAAAAATCTAGCGTATACCATTATAGTGGCCAAGATTATTATCTTCCAGGCACTATGCGTGAAAAATTTCATCTAACCTTCACAGTAACTCTGTGATAAAAGTACTAGTATTGTTCCTTCTATGGGTAAAAGAACTGAGGGTTAGAGAAGTTATGAAACTTGTTCCATGCCCTGCAGTTATGAAGTGTTAGAGGTGAAATTTAATCACAAAAAAATCTGCTTTATCAAGTGTGGTTTCAAACATTATGTTTCCAAATGTGTAACATGCATAGCATGAGATTTAAGGGAACACATGTGGTAGCTAAACTTTTTCAAAAGTTATTCATTTAAATATGTATTTTTAAAAGTTTAACTTTAATCAAATCTATGGTTTCAAAATATTTTTGTGCGGAATGAGGCTAAAGTAGTGATCACAGTGGGCAACCCACATAGGCCACATGAATTTTATGGTGGTGCTCAGGCATACCTATTGAAACAAACTCTTAGTAGTTCAGCTTTTAGGATATAAGTATAATATGGATTGCTTGGGCACTAAGATAGATTCTCATATACTGAAAATTTCTGTCATTATGACATTCTTTTCAGTGATACACCTGCGTATCATTTTAATATGCAAAATACCAATTATAAATCGAAATTGAGATTGTACACACTGTGATTTTCTTTTCTCCTGAGCTTATCATGGATCAGTGCTTTAAAAATAAGTCTTCTGAAACAGAATGCTAAAGATTCTGATGGAAATGTAGGTACAATGGTAATTGTGATAAAATCAGTTTTGGAGATATGGTATAAAGACCAAATGGATGAATTACCTGCAAACACTCTTTACTGTTGTAAAAACACCATCTGCAAAGAAAACAAAAATATCATGCAAATATGGTGTAAAAATATCATGTTAGTTATTTAAAATTTGGATTTCAGTGGACTGACAAGGCCGGTAAACGCCTTCCTTTAGGTACAGAGTGTTTGGGGACACTCAAAATTCTGACAAGAAAACATTCTATCTCAAACACCAATTCTGAAATGTGCAAAGGCTGCTATAGAAAGTCTTGACTTTTTAAAAGCAAAGCAGGAAGGTATTCAAGTAACTCAGAAACATCAGCACAGGGTGGTAGGAGATGAAATCACCAAAGTCGCAGAAGCCTTGTTTATAGTGGTAGGTTCAATTGCCAAGGTTCAGTTGTTCAACTGATTGGTGAGACACCAATTACTGTTTGGCTGCCAGTCAAGTGACACTATCTGGGACAATGCAAGAAATTCTGATGGGGCAACTCTGTCAAATACAATAATTTATCCAACAGTGACAGATATGGCCCAGATGTAGAGCAGCAGTTACTATCCTTAGTACAGAAAAGTCCAAAATATTCCCTGGAGACTCCAAGATGAATTCCCTGGTATTAGCATCTCAACTGATCTTTTGTCAGATATGAGCTGAATAAAGGAGACCGAAGACATGTTGTTTGGCCAGGCTTTGTTAACTCTTACAACTGGAGAAGAGATTTTAATACTACTGATAACTTCAAGATAAACAGTAACATGCAAGTGATGCATTGGGGTATGCACAGATGGCACCGAGGCAGTGGTATCCAATGACAACAATTTGTTCCATGTATTCAAGCTGTCGTACTGGAAACAAGATCTACTCACTATTTCGGGCATGAGGAAAGCTTTCACCATCAGAAATGGCTTTCAAAATTTAAGGAAAGAAAGTAATCAAGCTGTAAAGATTTTTAATCACATTAGGGACAAGCAAATTGAATTCTCTATTTTTTTTCTCACCTTAAAGAAAATATTCATATCGATTGCAACCAATTACTGTTTTCTGCAGTAACTTGAAGAAAAACTTCATGTCTTTGGTGATAAAATCTATACAATGCGTAAAAGCATATGCATAATTTGGATTGGATTTGCAGATCAGCATATTAAAGATACATATTTCCCTCCTTTGACTAAACTAAACTTATCCTTTCAAGGCAAGTGAACTTTATTCCCCATAAAATTGAAAATGAATGTGGTAGTTGCAGATCTGAATCTTCGGGACACATACCCTGATTTGAGTGAGTTAGATTATTATATTGGTGTGAATTACCTTGTAAACAATTCTTTGAAAGAAGTAACTGAAAATATTCTGAAAATGATGAATATTCACTTGATAAATATCTTCATAAATACTTGGCTAAGGAGAATGACTAGTGAGTGGGTAAGCTCTACATTTTTCATTATCCTCGACATGTTTTATATTAAAATACATTCTGCAAATGGCTTCTTCCAAATGCTCTTTGAGAGAACATTACTTACGGAATTTTATTACACTGTGATCTGTGCAAATGGTTCATATTATGTCTATGTTAGGATATTTGTAATGATTATTTGGGGGTTATTACCTATAGCTGATTTTTTGTAAATTTTTAAGAGACACTTGAAAAATGGTGTTTCTCCCCTTTGTAGGGCATAGAACTCATGATATAGCCAATAAATAAAACGCATTAATGATATTATTCATGTCCTCTGTATATCCATATTCACTTTTATCTGCTTGTCCTTTCAAAGATTGAGAGAGCTATAGTTAAGTTTCCCACTACCGTTTTGTTTTTTCTTTGTCTTTTTTTTTTTTTACCGTTTTGCCTCATAAATACTTTGATACTAAGTTATTCAGCATTTTAAGCTTACAACAATTATACCTTCACCATAGATTGTGGCCATCTTTATAACAAGTTAAAATTCTTGTTCTCTAAATGAAGAAATGTTTTCCAACAGTTTTCCTTTCATTCATTCTGAGCTGCATTTGTTTTTATTATGTATGTTTTCTGTAGATCTTAAGTATGTAGCATGTAGGATTTCATTTTCTTGACCAAACTTTGGGAATCTCTATTTCAACAATGGATTCTCTCTATTCATTTTTATATCATTATTTATGGACTGGCCCTCCCACTCCTTCTCTTTCTCTTTTTGTTTCTTTTATTCTTTAATTTTATTTGCTTATCCCTGTTTCTTTGTTTCATTTTCCTTTTATTTTATTATCTGAGATTTCTTTTATTTATTTTCTTCTCTAGTAATTTTAAGTTATAAGGTTTGTATTTAGATAATCAACCATTCATTTTTTTAAAAGAAACATCTTTAAATGTTTATTTTCTACATGATTAGCTTCCAAAATTAATTCACTGTGCTTGTGATTCCGGGGCATCCCACCATCTTAAACTGAGATGCTATTTATTTGCCCCCTTTTTAAAATTTTACTTATCATTTTCCCTTCAGTTGTGTGATTCTTAGCTTTTAAGTATGTTCAAATCACAGGTATAAAAATAACTTTCTTGGGGCCCCTGGGTGGCTCAGTTGGTTAAGCCTCCGACTCTTGGTTTCGGCTCAGGTCATGATCTCACGGTTTGTGGGTTCGAGCGCCACATCGGGCTCTGTGCTGACAGTGCAGAGCCTGCTTGGGATTCTCTGTCTCCCTCTGTCTCTCTGCCCCTCCCCCGCTCACTCTCTCTGTCTCTCTCTCAAAACTAAATAAATAAACTTAAAAATTTTAAAACAGTAACTTACTTTACTTGATCACGTATCTTTCTACTTTAACCGTTTCATCTCCTCCTTACTACCAAATTTCTCTGAAGAAGTGCAGATACCAGCTGTATCTGTTTCTTACCTCCCTGGGCTTCGTCCAAATCACTCCCCCAATTTTCTTCCTGCCTCTTGGGGACTGCTTATTTGTCTCTTTGACTCTTTTATAATGTCATACTCCTCCTCTAGGTCTTCAGATGCTGTGGTCCCTTACCTCCTCTCTCTGGAACATCCATGCTGAGTTTCAGCTGACACTATGTGCAGGTGACCTGCAAATACATACCTCTAGTCCCGGACCTCCCCGCTGAGACGTAAGATCTGTCTTGCAACTGCTCTCTTGACATCTGTAGACGTGTCAAGGGATTTTGAGATCAATATTTTTTTTTAAGTTTATTTATTTTGAGAGAGAAAAAGAGAGAATTCCAAGCAGGCTCCACGTTAAGAGTGCTCAGAGCACAGAGCCTGACAAAGGGACTCAAACTCAGGGACTCTGAGACCATGACCTGAGCTGAAACCTACTGAACCCCCCAGATGTCCCAATCAGTATGTTTTTGACTGAATTCTGGATTACCCTCCGTGAACCAGCTTGTACTCTCATCCCCTGAATGCAATAGTACTGTGATAAAGCCAAGTGAGTGATGGGAAAAGTGGCAGGAAACAAGACTGAGTGGTGACCCAGGGCCTGATCATGGCCAGGCATACAGGTCATGGCAAGGAATGATGCAAAACCATGGGACTTTTGAATAGAGAAGTAATAAGATTTATATTTTAAAGAATTCCTTGTCAATGGAGAGAATAAACAAGAGGAAAACAGGGAGACCAGTTAAAAGTCTATTGCAGAGGCACCTGGGTGGCTCAGTCAGTTAAGCGTCCAACTTTAGCTCAGGTCATGATCTCACGGTTCGTGGGTTCACGCCCCACATTGGGCTCTGTGCTGATGGCTCAGAGTCTGGAGCCTGCTTCTGATTCTGTGCTTCCCTTTCTCTCTGCCCCTCCCCTGGTTGCTCTCTCTCTCTCTCTCTCTCTCTCTCTCTCTCAAAAATAAGTAAACATTAAAAAAAATGAAAAAAAAAGTCTACTGCAGAGGTTTGGGTGACAGATAAGGAGGCCAGTAGGTAGCAATGGGAGAGATTGGATGCAGTCAGATTCCGATATTTTTAAAAGTAAAGTAAATAATATTTGTGGATTGGTTGGATGTAGAATACAAGATCAAGAAACAAACAGACAAACAAAGATAAGGAGATGAATCCGGGACAGCTCCTGGGTTTTTGGTGTCATTCTCTGATGAAGGGAACTTAGGGACAAGGGCAGATGTGGGAAGGAGCTGGAATCAAGATTTGAGTTTAAAACCAGATGATATGAGATGCTTATTAGGTAGGCATCCTGTGCAGATGCTGACTGAGCAGTGGGATTCACAAGTTGAGTTCAGAGTAGAGGCCAGAGCTGCAGGTATAAATTTGGAAGTCACCGGTATATAGATGATCTTGAAAACTACCCTGGGTGCTGGAAATAGGGGTTTGGTTACCTGAGACTGATTATAAGCACTGAGGAAGTTTTTTCAGGTTAAAAGGGGAGCTTATTTAGTCCCATTCATTGAAGAACGGTAGGACACAATGGACAGGGAGGCAGGTGAATGTACCTGTGCTAAGCTGGATATGGAATTTTGTACCATAGGAGTTTCTGGGACCACAACAGGTCTATCAGCAACAAGTCTTACTACTGTGTTAAAGGACACTTCCTAAGGCTTAATTCAAGCATTAGCTGCTTATGAAGTCATTCCAGTCACTATTGCCCCTGCTTGTACCCTGCAGAACTCCCTCTTCTACCCTGCAAATGCCCCAATGTGACAATTATTACATTTTCTTCCACTCATTTTTTTACATATCTTTCTCTCCCACTAGAGTTGGAACTGATGGAGGGCAATGGTGCTATATCTAATTAATATCGATGTCCCTACACAGTTTCGTACATAAAAGATGCTTAATAAAATCTGAATAATAAAATTAATAATATTCAGGGGTGATTAAAAATCTCCAACAGCCATACTGAACAGTTGTTTTACTGTTCATAAAAGCACCAAACTGGTACATATCAGCTGAATATCACGCCATGAAAGTTTGCTTTATTTCCATGTCATACCTTCTTTCTGTATTATGTCGATCTTTGTGGATCTGGTAAAATAACATATAACCAAATGATATTATAGTCAACGTAGTTCTTTACAAAACCCAATTTCCTAAAACAGCTCTCGTCTATGGTTCTACCATGTCGAGTTCTGTGGCGAGATCTTACCAGAGCTTCAAATTAACATATCTTCCAAATTATTTAAAAGAGAATTACATCTTTACCTTCTGAACCAATGGTTTTGACACTCCCCATGTAGTTCTACATCATATGAAATACTGACACACCAGCTGGCTTGCTGAGAACAGTGAAATTATAAGCATTTTATTGAGAGAGTATTTATACAGCAGCCGGAACCATCTTAACCCTTTACAAACATTAAGTAAAAAATCCACGCACTGCCAGTTTATGTGTCACATTATGCAAAGCGAGAAACCAACCTACAAGACCAAGGCAACCATGCATGTGGTAACAAAAGAGTCAACCTGCTTGAAGAAGGTGTTGGTTTTTTATTGAATGATACCTGTCTTCTGCAGACACTTAACTAAACAAGGGTTGAGTTGAAACAAAAGCAAAACAATGTAGGATGATATTTTCTGTGGTCCCCAAAGCAAGGTGTATAGACACAGGTTTTAGCCCTCATACTGTGAGACAGTGCCCTTTAGTATTTCAGCACGCAGGACCACAAATCATCTCAAACGCTACTTAATCCGTGGAAAGTGTTTACGACAGCCAATGCCCCCTAGAATAAAAGAGAGCATTTAATGTGGCAGACCATGATGGAGGGGAGGCAATAAAAGAGAGAGCACAGCTTGAACTGCAGTATAACTGGGTGACTTACACCTCCCTGCTGAAGGCAGCAGACTCGCAGTTACGAAACTGCTAATCTGTTCTACTGTTTTTTAATCAGATGTTGGCATTATCTGCCACTAATTGCTTTTTCATTTCCACTTGTAATTATTCCATTGCATGTTTGTAGTGAGAAGCTGAAAATGAGGCAGATCACTGAGAAAGAATTAATTGTTAATGAATAATCATCAGTAGGAAGCCAATTTCATTATCTTCAAAGAGGTAGCCAGAGATTAACCACTAGCTGTGGTTCTCCTACTTTCTGTGCATGACTGTAAAGTAATCACAAATAATCACGCCCTCCAACTTCATCAATTATTTTCTATTATGTGGATTGATACCCATTTTTGTCTTTGTTGTTTAATGATAATGGCAGTATTCATGCTGGGGAGTGCTAATTGGAAGGTGTTACATTCAGTGGGCTCTAGGCCTAATTATTAGAGCATCTTCTTCATTAGCACATGATCCTACAAGGGTTGCATGGTGGGAGTTACTAATTTTTCCAAGTTACAAGAATATCATATTAGGAAACTTTCCATGTCTTTATGCCAAGTAACAGAGAAAATCCTATATCTGGTCAACGTGGTGTAGCTGCCAGCAGAGACTTTCTGTTTACATAAACTAGGACGTTTTAACCTAAGAGGAGTCTTTGAACACAAAGCCTGTTCTGCCCTAGAAGCTAGGTCTGCCCAAGACTATAAATAAGGTTTCTCTTCTGCTTCGTTTCTGCCATTTACTAATACTCATTCTTCAGAGCGGCTTGCACAGCTCCCTGGAAATTTGCAGCTGTCAGTGGAGTTTTGCCAGATATTAATGGAAACACGAGAGGAGTTTGAAAGTCAGGATGGAAGGGTCCTAATGTTTGTTGCCTTGGTGGTCAGGTGATATCACTCCATAGAGACTTAGGGAGAAAGTAAACAGTCCTACTTCACATTTGCATAGAGCTGCCTAACTTCTCAAGGCTCTCTCATGTGTATTGGTTCACAATGTCCTTTAACAGAGCAGTAAGATTTGTTGCTGGTGGACCTGCTCTGGCCCCAGAAATTCCTATGGCATAGAATGTCATGTTCAGCTTAGAGCAGATACATTCACATGCCTCCCTTTCCATAGTGCTCTTCAGTTTTTAATGAGTGTGAATAAACAGGCTGCCCTGTAATCAGAAAGAACTTCCTTGGTGCTTGTAATTATTCCAAGGCAACTAAGACCCCATTTCTAACTAGACCCACAGCTAAAGAAAAGTATAACATACAGCAGTCTCAGGCCCAATGGACTATAGAGCATGTTTTGACACATCTTTAGGAGAGGCCTTGCCAAAGAGAGAGAAAAATTGGGTGTAGTTAAGAGAGTGGGTTTTGGTGTTGGCCTTGCATGCTTTGTTAGCCGTGTGAACTAATGTAAATTATTTTACCTCTTGGAACTTCTGTTTCCCTCACTGGGTTGTTATAAAAATGAATGAAACAACATATGTAGCGTTAAACTCAGGGCCTGGCATCTAATCAGGGCCTGCTTATCTTAGGAACAGATCATGAAGAACTTTAAGTGTCTGAGTAAGAGGTTGTTTTCTGGAAATGAAAGTTCCTGAGAATGTTAGGTAAGTAAGCCCAAGTTCTCCAACAGGCAAATCCTTAAAAGTCATTGACTTAGTACAAAAGGGTTTAATTCCTGCTCATGAGATGTTTGCTGTGAGGTGGTCATGTCCTTCCCCTAGTTGGGGATTCAGGTTCCTTCCATCTCATGACACTGTCATCTGAAGACATGGCTTCCCAGATAATTAAGGAAGGGAAAGAGACAAATGGCAGAGGCATATTGGCTTTCATGTGTCATTGGCAGAAGTGACACATTACATTGATTCATCTTCCTATATGTCAGAATATAGTCATGAGGTTCTAATCTAGTGTCTAGGAAATGTGGTCCTTCTGTGTCCCTGGGAAGAAGACATGATGTGATAAACACAAAATTGTGCATTTGAGTCTGCTATGATGTTCGAAGAGTGGAATAATCAGGAAATTGGTTTTAGTAAGGTTATAATGAGAATACATAGAGATGGTTGGCAGCAAGGAAAAGATGAGAATTCAGGATGCACTCTAGGAGAATATTACAATTGCAGAGAGAAAGAGATAATGGGAGCTTGAGAATAGTTTAGAAACTGTGTTTAGAAATGTCAGAGAACAGAAAGGAGTCAAAAAAGAATTTCAAGCTTAAATGGTGGTTCTATGCAGACATATTAGCAATGTAGGAGGAGAATAGATGTAGAGGATGAGAAGGGAAAGCATATCATGTGGTTTTCGAAAAGACTAGGTTATATGGCTGGTAGCTACTGTTATGACCAGGGAGGAATAGCTATAGATAAGAGGAAAATGCAGCTGTGAGATTTGGACGTTGAAACATCTCAGAGAGGGGTTCAAATGTGTCTTACTCTATTGGTAGAGTCACTGGTGAGAGGTAACAAACCCTCAGGCAGATAAAAAGCATCTCTGAATTGCTTGATGAAAACCCTACTCAGAACTTTTCTCTTGAATGCAGTAATACAATTCTTCTTCTACACAATGACTTTTTTTTTAATTTAATGCTATTTATTCATTTTATTTTATTTTTATTTTTTTAAATATGAAATTTATTGTCAAATTGGTTTCCATACAACACCCAGTGCTCATCCCAAAAGGTGCCCTCCCCAATACCCATCACCCACCCTCCCCTCCCTCCCACCCCCCATCAACCCTCAGTTTGTTCTCAGTTTTTAAGAGTCTCTTACACTTCGGCTCTCTCCCTCTCTAACCTCTTTTTTTTTTTTCTTCCCCTCTCCCATGGACTTCTGTTGTTTCTCAGGATCCACATAAGAGTGAAAACATACGGTATTTTTACCCAGGCACAAAATGACTTTGCCTTCCAAGGACAGTAATACTAGGTTCTTGGTTTTTCTATTATTAAATGAAGTTGGGAAAGAGGTGAAAAGTATGGTAAAGGGGATAGAATTCACACAGATATATCTACATTTTCAGTGTTTATAATATTAAATTAAAAAAGATTACTATGGGATGAAACTAATAAGTTTTCTAACTTATTAATAGGTGACATTATTTTGACATTTGGACATTGAATTATTTCTAGGTGGTGAGTGGTAAACTGATGTTATGGCATGAAATACTTTCTCTTGAGTAAGTCACAGTCAGTAAGACTCTTTGTTTACATGCCTTATTTGCCTGACTTGCTACTTGTCTGGCCTGTCTTACTTACATAAGGCATTTCACAGGGCATTGACTATGCATTTCAAGGTCTTGGTCTTATGATATAGGCATTAGAACTAATTTACTGATATTTGGCCGCTCTCAGCCACTTGAAAATACATTCTCTTCCATCTCCAACCTTACCACTCCATTCAACCATGGCTACCACTGTGCCATTGTTGCAAAATTAGAAGCTTAGGATTTTATTTTTATTTTTTATTTATTTTGCATGTTCATCTAGAGGTGGTACAATAGAGACAGTTACCAGCCTTCAGTGGCAACTTCATTGTTTTAGAAGCTAGACAAGAGAATATGCAGTCCTTAAGAAAGCACCTTGAGTAAAAAAGTATACTGTATCTAGGACATAAGGAATGCACGAGCCCTAAAGGACATTCTCCTCAAGACCCAGAATAGAAATCAAATCTAACATGCTTATTTATTGGTATTTAATATTTTTGTATAATTATATGTTGCCATAAATTTTAACACTTGTGGCATTTTATTCATTAATTTAGGGGTCTGGTATTGTGCTAAGGACATGAAAAAAGTTTCTACTTATGCGTATTATCTCTTAATGGCAGCCCTATTTCAGAATGCTTCATGGGTGAGGAAGAGAAATCCAAAATGGAGATTTTAGAGGGTTCTGATTGTTTTCAGGGATAAAGGTAGTTTAAAAACTAAATAGTATGATAAAATATTATGAAATATCCTGAGATTTTAGTCCTGAACTTCAGGGTAAAATCACTAATTACACCACTTTTAAAAAAGACGTTAGTGATAAAAGTAGGCGGGACCAGCTACATCATCTAAAAATTAATCTTGATACAATGAAGGAAACTACCAAAACGTCTTTAGGAGAGTTCATTCTGTCATTCAACTCAGCTATCATTTATTCTTACAAATGAGATCTTCCTAGCACTTAATACATTTTCAGTACTTTATGCAAGAGATAAGAGCCAATTCTATAACACAAGACTCACATCCTCTACATTTCCATGGGAAGAACTAGGTTCTGAATCAAGCATAAAGATTAGCAGAGAGTCTCAGGAATGAAGCCATAACAGAGACTGTTCTCAAGTGAAAACTTTACCCCTACAATGCTATTCTCCCATTTTGTCATCTCCTATCAATTGTAATACCTTATGTCTCATCAGAGAGCACTTATACTCTGCCATGTTCTCTCCTGGTGCAAGATGGCAGCTACTAAAATATAAATCACTGCAGAGAATTGCTGGATTTAGAGCCAATTCTTCTAATCGAAAACAACAGCAATGTTAATTTCAGCTTGAGAATGATGGCTTTTGTATGGTGATATAATGGTACAGACTATAATGGTGTCAACTACCGCAATAAAATATGCTCCAAATGGGCTACCTTTTTACATTTAGACTAGGGTGACTTCTGTCACATTTCTTTTTTTGGCATGGAAACTGACAATCTATTAAATAAATATTAATCCCTAGCAGTCTTCAAAGCAGGCTCAACCATATCAGGATTTTAAATAACTTCATTAATTGCTTAACTACCTTTCCCCTAAATTCCTAAGGGATCCTTTGATGCTAGTCACTCTAATGAATTACCAAGTGATTCATGACTTCAACCTGTTATCATGCAAAATACATTTCCAGTTGGAAATCTTTACAGATGAATTTGCCAGAAAGTAAGAAACCACTCTCGACTTTAAAGGGGGCAAATTCCATTTATGCAGTATATGAAGAAACATGATTTGGCTCTTTTTTTTTTTTTAACATTAGTACTCTGAAGTGGTATAATGTGTCCAAAAATTCACTTTGGACAATACATGATCAAATGAGGGATTCTCCTTAAGTGGTCAACTGGATTATTTGAACTGGATTATTTGTGATTGAATTATCCATGACAATAATAGTAGATATTACTAGTCCTTACTCTCCTGTAAACTTTTATAGCCCTTTTCTCCTCCCAAAGTAGTCACTGAACACAGAATGTTTTTTATGAATCTGATCAAGAGACAGTTAAGAAGGTAACTATTTTTCAAAGGACAAGAATAAATGGTGTTTAGAAATCTATTTTTTCAAAAGCTATGTTACTGTTTTTCCTTCACCTGAATGGTAATCAAACACTGAGTATTCTTTATTTGTAATGAAATTTATTTTTATCCTATATAGATATACATGATTGTTTAAAGTACTGTAAACCCGGTTTGTCTGGGTGACTCCATCAGTTAAGCATCCACTCTTGGCCTCAGTCCAGGTCTTGATCTCATGGTCATGAGTTCAAGCCCCATGTAGAGCCTACTTAAAAAATAAAACAAAACAAAAAACAACCTGCACTAAAGTACTGTAAAGCTAATAAGGAAAAGCACCATTCCTGGAGAGGCCTTTCTGGTATCTTTCCATTTTCTATTGCATTCTAGACTGGCTTTTCTAGGATGGTACAGAGCCACCACCTGAGGATTTCCTTTTGCTTTTGTATGTGTTGAATCACCCATTTTCAATATTCTAAAGGCTAAACAGAGAAAGAGAGGCTGAAAGAGAGTACACATTTCTTTTAACTTTCTTTTAGAGGAAGATATCTTTGAGTCTGAGTCCTCACTAGAAATTAAACCTTCTCTTTCCTGGAAAGATAACTGAGGGATTGTTACTTAGCTCAAATAATCCTCTCTCTTTATTTCAACCTTCAGTAGTAGCTGGTGCCTTCAATTCAATTCCCAAGCCCTTCTGGGGTTCTGTGGCATGAATCAATTCACTTTCCCAGGACCTACAGATTTCAATTTTCTATCTGCCCAACATTTGTTAACGCTGGCTTCTCTTTTTCTTCCTTTTGTCTTTGTGAGTAATGATGTTGATTTACTGTTACTTGAGGAGTGTTAAGGATTAGAGAGCAGTGATAAACATTTGTTCAATCTGCCATGTTAACTAGATGTTGACAATTGTCAAGCCTTGTGTTTTTGCCAGGGATCTGGGGGATCAACAAACAGTAGGTCTAATTTCAACAGAAAGTATTTCCATTCTGTATTATTGAAACATCTAAATTGCTCTTTAAATCTTTCAACCATAGTGATCCCACTGAGTTAACCTGGAGAGCTACCACATAGGAACAGCAGGGAAAGAGGCTGCTAGTGGGTACTATTTGGGGTTGCTAATGCCACCCCCTACCCCAAAACCAGAGCAGTTCCATTTTTACATGCTTCAGATATTATATTTTGTATAAGATTTGAATTGAACAAAGATTTTCAAAGATGCAAAACGTTTGAACCCAGATGCAGTCGTTACAGTTGAATGTAGACTCATGAAATCTCTTGAGAATGAGTGGCTGAGTTTTGAGATGTGATCCTGTATCACCCTTTATGTGATGAAATGCTTGCTTTTCCCTTGTTGTCACATACATATGGTTCTAGAGTAGACATTTTTTTGTCAGTGCATAATCACATTCATTGCAAAAGCTCTTTGTACCTTAAAGAGATGTTGAATTGGACACAAAGTAGTCGTGGAGTTCCTCAGATTGCACAACTGCCCAAATGTGTGGCTTTCATTGTCTCCTTTTCGCTCTTTCTCCTATCTTCTTCCCTTATAACAACTTATCCAGAAATTCATTCTTTTTGCATTAGCTGTCTGGTATATTAGGATATGGCAATCAAATAATCCTTTTATTCCATATGGTAAACTGTCAATTAGCTCTTGTTCCCTTTAATCATCAGGTAAGTGTTTTTATATATTCACTGCTCACTTAAATACCAAAGAATTTGTTTTTCTGAGTTTCAGAAATCAGAATTTTTCTTATCAGAGAATGATTGATGATATGGAAAAATAATTGCTATAGGTTCTCTAGTTCATAGAGAACCAAACCAGATGTAGATTAAAACTTAATTTATTTCACAAAGTAGTAAATCCCCCATGCCCTTCTTATTTTTGTTGAATATTGCCAATGAGAAGAAAATAAACAGTTCCTGCTCATAAGCTAGTCTTTATCCCTTCCTGGTTGACTTCAGAGCCCCCCTGTCTCTGTGAAATTTGAAAGACAAGGAATTTATTTCTGACTTAATTATTGGCCTGCTCTCTTGAATCACATATTTATAACACATAATTCCTCATATACAGAAAACTTACTAGTGGACACATCCACTAATTTTTATAAAAAGTCCAGTATACAAAATGTTTGTAGGCCATTCAGTTTTTATAAAGGAAGACCTATAGGCTTTGGAATAGGACCAAATTTTGAATTATTAGAGATTCAAGGCATGAATTAAATTTTGTTCTGTTATTCTCTTTATATACGTATATATTCCAGGGGAGAAGTATATAGACCAATCGACCATGTTCACAATTGCTATAATATGGTCAAGTGATACTTGTTATTTTTCTACTCAAAGGCATATAAACTGTAAGATAAAATTGTATGATGTTGAAAAAGGATGCTTCCAAGAAAGCAGGGTGTTTATTTGACATTTTATAACAAATTTTGCATATAGGTTCTTTTCTTTAAGTTTATTTATTTATTTTGAGAGAGAGGGCACAGCACATGAGAGCGAATGGGGAAGGGCAGAGAGAGAGAGAGAGGGAGAGAGAATCCCAAGCAGGTTCTGCACTCTCATTGTACAGCCTGGCACGGGGCTCAATTTCATAAACCATGAGATCATGACCTGAGCCAAAATTAAGAGCCTTATGCTTAGCCCACTGAGCCATCCAGGCACCCTGCCTTTAGGTTCTCAATCCCTAGACTACCTTACCCTTCTAAAACAAATACTGATAGATAGTAGTTCTGGAATGTATTTTATTTTTTTCCCAAACACCATGATGAATTCCTCCATGAGTAAAGAACTCTGCCTTGCTGCCATGTGGGCCTTGCTCAGATAACAGTGACGTTTTTACTGATACTAGACCCATTCCCTGTACTGTATCAGATTAAGTAGTGACTCAAGGTAAACACGCATTTTCCGTTTCCTTCCTTTTGCTTTTTAAATCTGTCATTTGGAGGATATGGATTTTTTTTCTTCAGATAGCATATATGTTAATAGACTAAATCTTTTACTAGAACCCAAATCACAAGCTCTGTTTTCTTAACCAGATGGGATAAATTAAAACAAACAAACAAACAAACAGGGGTGCCTGGGTGGCTCAGTTGGTTAAGTGTTGGACTTTTGATAGCAGCTCAGGTTATGATCTCACAGTTCGTGGGTTCAAGCCTGGTATCGGGGTCTGTGCTGACACAGAGGCTGCTTGGAATTCTCTCTCCTTCTCTCTTTGCTCTTACCCCACTCGTGCTCCCTTGTTCTCTCTCCCTATCTCTCTCTCTCTCTCAAAATAAATCAATAAACTTTAAAAAGTTAAAAACAAACAAATGAGAATCTTTCAGTTATCAGGAAAGTATGCAAGTGCAATGAACCTACAATGTATGTTTGAACTAAACCACAAGTCACATTTATAGCCAATTCCAAAACACAATTCAAGTTCTGATTACGACCTTCCTGTACAGTTTTGGTAACATCATTTGTAGCTTCACCTGACCACACTAACTGTTTACAACCAATCCGTGACAGTTGAGGAAAGTCATACATTCTGGTTTTCATGGTTTATGTGTTTCGTGGTACTTTTGCAACTATTGTGGTCTCACTACTCATAAAAGGCACTCAATCATTCACAGCCTAGACAACTATAGTTTAAGTATTCTAACGTCTGAGTGACTAAACATTTTGAAGGATAAATTGCCTTTTCTCATAAATTTTTAAAAGGACTGAGATTAAATAAATATTTTAAAAATAAAGGGAATAATGTCAAACAAATTAAAGATTGATTTTTACATTATTTTTTATGAAAGAATTTTCTTTATGGAACTCTTTTTTATTACTCTACTTTTTTGACATGCTGTACATTACATTCCCAGTGCCTATTTATTTTACAACTGGAAGTTTGTACCTTTTGACCTCCCTCATCCATTTCACACCTCCCCACCTCCATCCCCACATTATTTAGAGTAAGACTTCATCATCTGTTCTAGTAATGTAGATGGTGCTAAAGGATTTGACAAAAAGTATTAAAAAATGGAATGACTTTTTAAACCAAATTATTATTTAAAAAATTTTTTTAATGTTTATTTATTTTTGAGAAAGAGACAGAGTGTGAGTGGGGCAAGAGCAGAGTGAGAGGGAGGCACAATGCGAAGCAGGCTCCAGGCTCTGAGCTGTCAGCACAGAGCCTGATATGGGACTTGAACGCACAAACTGTGAGATCATGACCTGAGCTGAAGTCGGACGCTTACCAACTGAGCCACCCAGGCGCCCCTAGACCAAGTTATTAGATGAGCAGGTTCAGGACACAGACTCTAGTCATTTAACAATTATTGATTAAGTGCTCACATAATTCATAGGATTTTCCAAGTTACTTGGGTTGTTCAAAATAAGCAGAACCTCTGTCTTTGAGACAGAAGGAGGTGGTAATAGACAACAGAAAACAATATGAATGTAAACAGATAATTATAATTGCACAGCTATGTAGAAAAGAAATAAATTCATATTAAACTTGGATAAAGAAAAAAACGGGCAACTTTATAAGAAGATACAAGTTGATTCTGCCTAAAACTCAGATAATTGGCTTATATCTTTCATCAGTTCAAAAAGGAGGAGAAAGAAAATGAGTCTTTAACCACCATCTTTGTCATAAGCAGCTTTTGCTTCCAATGTCCTTTGTGTCCTTTTCTGATAGTAAAAATGTGCCAGTAGACTTAGGAAGAAAATGTCTTGTAAAGTGAGAAGATTAAAGGCTCTTAACATCAAAAGAATTACGGTTCTGAATATCACAGAAACACTGACTTTTAAAAAAAGGGGATGGATATGCCATGTGACTAGCATCTTTAGAGTATGACCTAATAATAATAATAATAATAATAATAATAATAATAATAATAATTGATGATGATTATGTAGTATCCATCATCTTCCCTTCTAACATGCTCCCTTTATGATATTTCTTAGCTTTAATAATTGATATGATCATTCTCCAAGTTGCCTAAGTCAGAAATTTGGGCATAATTCTTGACTATTACCACTCTTTTAAACTTGATGTCCAATCAATCTCTGGATTTTATACTTTTACAAGAATTTGTGGAATCCTTCACTTTTTTCCATTCCACTGTACTATGTCCATTGATCCTTCCATTAATTTCACCACTACTTTCTGTAGTCCTCTACAGTCCTTTCATGTTGACAACAGTCCTTTCATGTTGAAGCCAATGTAATTTTCCTGAAGCATAAATTAGAATGGATCTGTCCCAGTTTAAAATGCTTCAATGGCTTCCCATTATTCTAAGGATAAAGTTTAAAATACCTAGGATGCTTTACAAAGCCCAGTGTAATCTGGACTCTATTTGCCTCTCCAACTTCACTCTTTGCACTTCTGTGTGCTCAAGCCACCCTCAACACTACTGATTCTGGGAACGCACCATGGCACCATTTGTGTCTGGGTTTTCAAACAAACTGCTCATTGCATAGAATGTTCCTCCTGCCTATATTCCCTCAGCCTACTAATTCCTGCCCTTTCCAATGTGCTCACAATGATCCACCTAGTCCTCAGTTTCCTTAGAATTTACATGATAAAATCTTTCTTGATTTCTATCCTTAAGTCTCTAGCCTTTTACCAACTTCTCCTTATTTCCCCATCCTCTAGGTCCTGACACTCTGGCACCCACTTTTCTACTCTTTGTTTCTATGGGTTCTTTTTTTCTTTTTTAAAGTTTATTTATTTTTGAGAGAAAGAGACAGAGTATGAGTGGGAGAGGGGCAGAGAGAGAGAGGGAGGCACAGAATTTGAAGCAGGCTCCAGGCTCTGGGCCATCAGCACAGAGCCCAATGTGGGGTGTGAACCCACAAGCAGTGAGATCATGACCTGAGCTGAAGTCAGATGCTCAACTGACTGAACCACCCAGTGCCCCCTTTTTTTCTTTTTAGTGTGTGTGTGTGTGTGTGTGTGTGTGTGTGTGTGTGTGTGTTTAAAGATTCCACATTTGAGTGAAACCACACAGTATTTGTCTTTCTTTCTCTGGCTTTTTTCACTTAGCATAATGCCCTCTAAGTCCATCCATGCTGTCAAAATGGTAGACTTTTTTTTTTAAGGCTGAATAATACTTCATTCTATACATATACCATATTTACTTTATCCATTCATCTGTTGACAAACACCGGAATCATTTCCATACCTTGACTATTGTGAATAATGTTGCATTGAACATGGCAGGTCATATCTCTTTGAGTTAATCTTTGACTTTTCTTTGGATATACATCCAGAAGTGGGATTGGTGGATCATACAATAGTTCTGTTTTTAATTTCTTGAAGAACCTCCATACTGTTTTCCACTGTGGCTGTACCAGTTTAAATTCCCACAAACAGTGTACAAGGGTTCCTTTTTCTCCACTTCCTTAGAGCATTTGTTATCTCTTATCATTTTTATAATAGCCATCCTAATAGGTTTGAAATGATTTTGATTTGCATTTCCCTCATGATTAGTGATGTTAGACACCTTTTCATGTACCTGTTGACCATTTTTAATTGAGTTACTTGTGGGATTTTTTGCTTTTGAGTTGTGTAAGTTCATTGTATATTCTGGATATTGATCCCTTATTGGATATGATGTTTCCAAATATTTTCTCCCACTATTTAAGTTGCCTTATTTACTTAAGGGTTTCCTTTCACAAGCAGAAGCTTTTTAGTTTGATATAGTCCTACTTGTTTGTTTTTACTTTTGGTGTTATATCCAAAAAACAATTGCCAAGACCAATGTTGAGAAGCTTACCCCTATACATGGAACTTGTGTATGGAAGACTCATTGGCTATCAGAACCAGGTGATCTGGGGACCTGTATCTTGGATAGTAGCTTCCAAATTTGGGGTGAAAGTGTGTATGTAAGTGTTTTTCAAGGAGGTAGTGAGCAGGCTACAGGTAGATGAAAGGGAAGGTGTCCACTAACTTCCTTGGTTTCACGGGAGGATCACAGCAAGTCCCTAGATGTGTGCTAATCAGCAGCAGGTAGCAGCTTTCAAATTATGTGGGTGGCCCCTTTCAGGGAAAGCCTGGGACGTGGATGATTATGCCTGTTCCCTCTATATTGGGCCCCAAGAGAGGAGTTTCCATGCCTATTAACCACTGCTCCTTTGTTTGCTTTGGTTTTGTGGGTCTTGTGGATGAAAGCCTTGTTGGGTTTCAGAGCTAGGTGTTTTGGGAACTCATCCCTCTGATGGAAGTCTTAAAAGTTGGGGGCATTAAATATGAAGTCCGAACCCTTTTCTCCTGAGAGAGAAGCAGGCCATTGGGAATTCTCTTCCAATTGTATAGCACTGTATCGAGGTTGGGGTTTATGGCAAGAGTGTGCCAGTCTTCCCCATTTCATTGTGGGTGTTTTCTCATTCACCTGATGTGTAGGAGTTGCTCAGCTAGTTTCTGAATTTCACAGATAATTGCTCTGTGTGAGGCTGTACATTTGGTATGTCTGTGGAGAGGAAGGGAATTCAGGAGCTTCTAAGGCACCATATTCACCAACTTTCTATCTATTCCTTCACTTCTTTCCATTTCCTCTCTTTACCCTGGTTTAAACCACCATTGTTTCTTTCATTTTTTTAAAGGTCAACTTATTAAGATTAATTTATATACAATAAAATTCTCATGTTCAGTTTTACAGTTTGATAAGTTTTGGCAAATGTAAACAGTTGTGTGACTACCACCACAATGAAAATACATAACATTTCCATCATCCCATAAAGTTCTGTCATGGCCCTTTATAGTCAATCGCCTCACCCCTCCCAACCAGTAACAATATTAGATCTCTTCTCTATCCTAAGATTGTCATTCAACTGAAATCTTCAAGTATGTATCCTGTGTGTCTAGCTTGTCACTGAACATAATGATTGTGAGATTCATCTGAGTTGTGCACGTAGAGGTAGTTTGTTCTTCCTGGTGCTGAGTACCAATTGCACCATAATTTGTTTATCTCTTTACCAATTAATATACATCAGTGTTATTTCCAGTTTGGGGCTATTATGAAAAAAAAGTGTTATGAATATTCTCATACAGGTCTTTGTATTTATTTTGTATTTGTTATACAGGTCTTTCTTTTATTTTTAGTAAACATCTAGAGATGGAATTGCTGGGTTATATGGTAGGTATATACTGAACGCTACAAGAAGTTTCTAAACTGTTTTCTAAAGTTGCTCTACCATTTTGCATTTCCACCACAATGTGTGAGTGTTTGATTACTCTGCATCCTTTCCAACACTTGGTATTTCCCGTTTATTAATTCTAGTTAATAAAGTAGATGTGAGGTCGTTTCTCACTGTGATTTTAGCTAGTGACTTAATGATGTTGAGAAATCTTAACATGTGTTTGTTTTACCACCTGTATTTCTTCTTTTGTGAAATGTCAAAATCCTTTGTCAAATATTTTAAAAATTGTGGCATTTCTCTTCATTAAATTATAGGAATTCTATATATATTTTGAATAATTCTTTTAAAAGGTAGATGTTTTGCTAACAGATTTTGGGTTGTCTCTTCCTGACACGGTCTTTTGAAAAGTAGTTCTTAATTTTCATGAAGTCCAATTTGTCATTCTATCTGAGAAATCTTTGATCAACCAAAGGTCACAAAGATTTTATCCTGTGTTTTTTCCTAGAAGTTTCATAATTTTAGTTGTTCTACAGATGGTATGAGCTAATCCTAGAGCTTAATTTTCTTTGCATAAGAGGCTCATTGTGGGGGGGAGGGTAGGTCATAGCTCTGCCCACTACATCAGAATCTTCTCTGTTTTGTAGGAGCTGGTAAGGTCTGAATATCTACACTTATTTATATTATCCCAGGCTCGTGATTAATTGCCTCTGTGATAGGCACAGGCCAGAACTGCCATGTTGACTTTATCCTTGGAATTATACATGACTTAATTTGAATATCACAGACTAGTCATCATTCCCTGGATGCAATATAACTGTGTATGGGCATGCCAAATCATTGTTATATGGCCAACAGACACTGAAACAAGAAGGTGCTGGTGGCATGATAACAAATTAGATCCAGATGATGTGGCCTCAGTCCCTTTTCTTGATAACATGGTAAGTGATATTGAAAGTGCTTTCACAACCTTCCCTATGGAAGATTGTATCTGTAGTCCTGGAATTATAATATGTGAAGAAGTTACTCTTTTCATTCTGTAGCACCCACCTTTAGTAGAACTATATCTTATATCTTTAACTTGTTTCACACATTTTTACTGTTTTATTTTTTAAGTTGCCAATGCAGATTTCACAGTGGCACATAAAGAAGTTAGTCAATTTTTTTGAGATTTCAGAAAACTGGAAGTGAATTTCCCTTCTGGCTAGAAGTCTGTGTGGGTTCCTGGTTCCTCCTCCCACAAACATCCTCTCTATTTATTCTGCTTTGCTCCACATGGATTCTACAGATTTGATTTAAATTGCTCCGACTTGCACAGACGTATCTACCCTAGAGAAGTTTGACTCTTTTAACATTCTACTCATCACTAATGTTCCTGTTTCATTTGGGCTTTTAATTTGGATGAATTCCAAATTACTATTTATTCTGATAGAAACACTACTAATTACACAAAGCATCTTAATAAAGAATGGAAACACAATTCAGAGCATTCTCCTTGTGGTATTCTGGTATCTAGTAGTTTTAAAATAGCACTAAAGCACTTTTTTTCCCCACAGCTCTTATCCCATGCTGTTAAAACTCTTGCTACTTGATGCTTTTCTAATGTTCAGCAAACTTAGATTCAAGGGTTTATGGAGAATTCTTGATCCTTCAGATAGATCTTCAATTTGACCAGTTAGTAAGGTTTTAGCAAGCATATTGACTTGCTGCTGAAGTTTAAAAATCAGTCAGTAGAGTTGTGCTAAAAATATAGTATAAAAATAAAGTAATACACTTGATTTTCTCGATCCTGACATTCCTGACCATTTCTTACTAGATCCTAATCTTTTGCTTCTTTGTTTATATTACTATAATAGATTGAGTTAAATGCCGATTTTTCTTCCCTTCCTTTGCTATGTGATTTTGCAGTTTTCCTATCAAGAGGTGAAGTATTTTCCTTGCCTCTTGATTCTGAGTTTAGGCACATGACTGGCTTTGGCCAAATGGGATATCAGTAGATGTGATGCAAACAGAGACTTGAAGAAGTACTTTAAAGATTGGGCTTGGGGCGCCTGGGTGGCGCAGTCGGTTAAGCGTCCGACTTCAGCCAGGTCACGATCTCGTGGTCCGTGAGTTCGAGCCCCGCGTCAGGCTCTGGGCTGATGGGTCGGATCCTGGAGCCTGTTTCCGATTCTGTGTCTCCCTCTCTCTCTGCCCCTCCCCCGTTCATGCTCTGTCTCTCTCTGTCCCAAAAATAAATAAAAAACGTTGAAAAAAAAAATAAATAAATAAATAAATAAAGATTGGGCTTATTCTCTTGTACTTCAGCCTTTGCCATAAAATACCAGGCCCAGATTAGCCTGTTGGCCCCACAATAAGAGCAGGAGACATAGGAAGCAGGGCCACGTTGATTTAGCCAAGACCAGCCTGGATTAGCCTGCCCCCAAATTACATTCAAACACATGAGTGAACCCATGTAGATAAGCTAAACTTCACAGACACATAACAGATGTTTATTGTTGTATAATCATTGTAGCTCATTGTTTGTTTCACAGGTGTGTGGGGTTTTTGTTTGTTTTGGGGTTTTTTTGTGTTTTTGTTTTTTGGGCTTTTGCTTGTTTTGGTAAAAGAATGAATTTCTTAAAAAATATTTTAAACTTGGGGCGCCTGGGTGGCGCAGTCGGCTAAGCGTCCGACTTCAGCCAGGTCACGATCTCGCGGTCCGTGAGTTCGAGCCCCGCGTCAGGCTCTGGGCTGATGGCTCAGAGCCTGGAGCCTGCTTCCGATTCTGTGTCTCCCTCTCTCTCTGCCCCTCCCCCGTTCATGCTGTCTCTCTCTGTCTTAAAAATAAATAAACGTTGAAAAAAAAATGTTTTTTAAAAAATAAAAAAAAATATTTTAAACTAATATTTTATTCAAGTATTATTAAGATACAGTGTTATGTTAGCTTCAGGTATATCATATAATGAGTCAGTAATTCAATCCATTTCTCTGTACTCATCAAGTTAAGTATACTCTTAGAACCCATTTTTTTTTCAAAGTACCTTTTATTTTATTTTATTTTTTTTAACTTTTTAAAAGTTTTTATTTTATTTTATTATTTTTTTTAATATGAAATTTATTGTCAAATCGGTTTCCATACAACACCCAGTGCTCATCCCAACAGGTGCCCTCCTCAATACCCATCACCAACCCCCCCATCAACCCTCAGTTTGTTCTCAGTTTTTAAGAGTCTCTTATGGTTTGGCTCCCTCCCTCACTAACCTCTTTTTTTTTTCCTTCCCCTCCCCCCATGGTCTTCTGTTCAGTTTCTCAGGATCCACATAAGAGTGAAAACATATGGTATCTGTCTTTCTCTGTATGACTTATTTCACTTAGCATAACACTCTTCAGTTCCATCCACGTTGCTACAAAAGGCCATATTTCATTCTTTCTCATTGTCACGTAGTATTCCATTGTGTATATAAACCACAATTTCTTTATCCATTCATCAGTTGATGGACTTTAGGCTCTTTCCATAATTTGGCTATTGTTGAAAGTGCTGCTATAAACATTGGGGTACAAGTGCCCCTATGTATCAGCACTCCTGTATCCCTTGGGTAAATTCCTAGAAGTTCTATTGCTGGGTCATAGGGTAGATCTATTTTTAAGTTTTTGAGGAACCCCCACACTATTTTCCAGAGTGGCTTGCATCAGCAGTGCAAGAGGGTTCCCGTTTCTCCGCATCCTCTCCAGCATCTATAGTTCCCTGATTTGTGTTAGAACCCATTTTTAAAGGACTAAAATTTTACCCTCACCCATACACATTTTATGTATGTGATGACTTACTTTACATCCTTTTATTTTATGAATCTCTGGATGGATTTTTATAGACATAATTGATTTTACTGCTTTTTGCTTTAACCTCTGTACCATTTTTATAAGTGATTAATCTTCTATTTTTATTATGTTTGTATTTGCCTGTGAAATTTTTTCCTCTCTAATTTTTCTTACCTCTGGCAATGGCCTTTTTTTTCTCTTCAAAGAATTCCCTTTAACATTTCTTATAAGACGGGTTTAGTGGTGGTGAACTCGTTTAATTTTCACTTGGGAAACTTTTTACCTTTCCTTCTATACTGAATGATACCCTTGCTGGATAGAGTGTTCTTGGTTGCAGGATTTTTTTCCTTTGAGCACTTTGAATATATTATGCCACTCCCTTCTGGCCTGCAAAGTTTCTGATGAAAACATTAATTAGCTAATAGCCTTATGGGGTCTCCCATAAATGTAATTGTTTTCTTTTCTCTCACTGCTTTTAAAATTCTCTCTTTATCACTATGTTTTACCATTTTAATTATTGTATGTCTTGATGTGGACCTCTTCAGATTGATTTGCTGGGGGCTGTCTGTACCTTCTGGATCTGGATGTCTCCTTTCCCAGATTTAGGGAAGTTTTCGGCTATTATTTCTTTTTTATTTTTTTTCCAGCGATTATTTCTTCAAATAAATTTTTTGCCCCCTTTTCTCTCTTTTCTCCTGGGATGCCTATGATGCAAATGCTATTACATGTGATGATGTCACTAAGTTCCCTTAACCCATTGTCATTTTTTATTATTCTTTTTTCTCCTTGCTGCTCAGCTCGGTTGTTGATGGAATCACCAACCAGATTAAGCACCTTTTGAGTATAGGAACTTTGTTTTATTAATTTTGTCTAACAGTCAGGCTTATTTAATGTATATTGAATGGATGGCTTTATTAGTAAAAATCAATTAAATATTTTTTCTCAGTTTTGTTGCTGTAATATTCTGAGAGATCATGCTAAATAGCCACAATCGAATGCCTCAAAATCTAATAGTAGAAGCCGACTTAGTGAATGAGCATGTAATTAACCATCCCATTTTTCTCTAGAATTCTTTTCCAAGATCTTCAGCAGCAGTTTCATAACTCTCATCCTTGACATTGTTAGTGTATAATAATTCTTAACAGAGGTGCCTGGGTGGCTCAGTTGGTTAAACATAATTCTTGATTTTGGCTCAGGTCATGATCTCACAGTTCATGAGGTCGAGTCCCACATCAGGCTCTGCACTGTGTGGAGCCTGCTTGAGATTCTCTCTCTCCTTTTCTATCTGCCCCTCCCCTGCTCTTGCACGCTCCCTCTCTCTCTCTCAAAACAAATAAATAAACATTAAAAAATGATTCTTAACAATACAGTGAGCCATTTTAAATTTCATATCCTCCTGTTTCTTTCCGAAAATAAATATCCTTTTTCTTTTCCCTACTAAACCCTATTCTTAAAACTGGATCCAGGGTGCCTGGGTGGTTCAGTCGGTTAGATGTCCAATTTCAGCTCAGTTGGGTCTCACAGGTCATGATTTCAAGCCTCCATCAGGCCCTCTGTTGTCAGCACAGAGCCTGCTTCGGATCCTCTGCCCCCTCTTTCTCTTCTCCCTCGCTAGTTCTCTCTCTCTCTCAAAATAAAGAAGTAAACTTAAAAAAAAATGGATCTAAATGACAGCTAACTGAGGAAGTGCAGGTAATACTGCCTGTCTTGGAGAGATTTGCATATTGACCTTCACTCATGTTTTTTACTCACGGAATGATGCCAAGTGGCCACTCTGCCCAGCACCTTGAGAAGTGTTGGGGATGAAAGATGACCAAGACACACATGGTTTCTTCTTCTTTGTGGAGCTCATGATTTGGAGGCAGGACCAGTGCAAAGAGAAAGACACTGAACAGAAGTAGTACCTGCTGGTCAAGGAAAGGTAAAGAGTATGATGGAGTGTATGGCAAGAGTTCATAACCTAGTCCACAGAGGCAGGGGATTCCCCTGGGGAAATGATATTTGCACCTGAAGAAAAAGTTGATCTAAAAAGTATGGGAAAATCATTCCTAAAAAAGGGAACTGTTTAGACAAGGGTCCTGAGGATAGATAAATCTTAGTTTGTTCCAGAACTGAAGGTAGTCCAGGATGGCTGGAATCAAAAGATAGAAGACATGGTCCTTGATGATGAAATTTTGAATAATGTTGAAACTTTTCTGTGTGTAGATAGCGTCTAAAAATAGTGTTTGGATTACCTGGGATGTGTTAGAAAGCAGATTCCTGAGCTTCCCTCCATTACTACAGGGTCAGAATCATCAGTCAGAGCCTCTGATCAGCATTTTCAAGGTTCATTCTGTAATTCTTATGCCCTTGAAATTCTGAGACCCACTTGCTTAAATGAACATAGCTCCTAGGGTAGAAAATGGACAGGTATCAGTGGTAGGCAAGACATGTATGTGTGTGGAATGCAGAGTATTCCTGGAGCTTTTAAAAGAATACCATATAGGTCTACTATGTAGGCATAGGTCTACTGCTATTTGGCCAGCAGAGTCACTGATTCTCTTTATCAGTGGGAGCATTGGGTCATGCCAAACAATAGTCCTGAAATGTTCTGTTTTAAAAAATTACATTCAATGTAGAACTATCAAATGATTTTTTTATCAAATGCTTTTAAATAAATTTAATTCTAATTTATTCACCATAATAATTATTGAGAAACACCTGGAAGATAGCAATTACAATGGATGCTCTTTTTAAATTTTTTTTAACATTTTATTTTATTTTTGAGACAGAGAGAGGCAGAGCATGAACGGGGGAGGGTCAGAGAGAGGGAGACACAGAATCTGAAGCACGCTCCAGGACCTGAGCTGTCAGCACAGAGCCCGACACGGGGCTCGAACTCACAAACCATGAGATCATGACTTGAGCCGAAGTCGACCGCTTAACCGACTGAGTCACCCAGGCGCCCCTGGATGCTCTTTTTAAAAACTTTAAAAAAGATGTTTATTTTTGAGAGAGTGAGAGAGTGCCAAGTGCAGGAGAGGCAGAGAGAGAGAGGAACAGAGGATCAGAAGTGGGCTCTGTGCTGACAGCAGAGAGCCTGAGGTAAGGCTCAAACTCATGAACTGTGAGATAAGTATGACCTGAGCAGAAGTTGGATACTTAACCAACCGAGCCACCCAGGCACCCCTGGGTGTTCTCTCTCTGTTTTTTAATGCTTATTTACTTATTTTGACAGAGGGAGAAAGTTGGGGAGGGGCAGAGAGAGAGGGAGAGGGAGAATCCCGAGCAGGAACCTGACATGGGCTTGATCCCATAAACTTGGAGATCATGACTTGAGCTGAAATCAAGAGCCAGTTGTTTAACTGACTTAGCCACCCAGCTGCCCCACAATGGATGTTCTCTTAATACACCTCCTACTTGACCAACTTGCTGGACTTGCTAACTCTCCATTCCTTCTGCCCCATGACACCCACATGCTTGTGGAAATTTACTCTTTTAAAAAGATACTTCTTATTGAAGTATACTATAACATAACATACAATGTTCTATCAGTTTCAGGTGTATAACATATTGACTCAACAATTCTATACATTACTCAGTGCTCACCACAAGTATAGTCACCATCTATCATCATACAACCTTATATTATTGACTATATTCCCTATGCTGTACTTTTCGTTGTTGTGGCTTATTTATTTTAGAACTGGAAGTTTGTACTGCTTAATCCCCTTCACCTATTTCACCCACCCCTCACTCACCTTCCCTCTGACAACCATCAGTTTGTTCTCTGTATTTTTGAGTCTATTTCTTTTTGTTTTGTTTTTCAGATTGAACATATAAGTGAAATAATGTGGTATTTATCTTTGTCTGAATTCTGTAAGTTAGCAAAATATCCTTTAGGTTCATGCATGTTGTCACAAATGGCAGCACTTCACTCTGGCTGAATAATATTCCAGTGTGTGTGTGTGTGTGTGTGTGTGTGTGTGTGTGTACCACACCTTTTTTATCCATTTATCTACTGATGGACATTTGGGTTGCTTCCATATCTTTGCTACTGTAGAGAATGCTGCAATAAATATAGGGGTGCATATATATTTTTTGAATTAGTATTTTGTTTTCTTTAGGTAAACACCCAGTGGTGGAATTATTGGATTATATGATCTTTTAAAATAGGCTCTTCCTAAGGATAAGCACATAACTCTTTATTCTTAACATGAATTACTTGTGTTTATTCTTGAACTTCTTTATGCTACTTGTTTCTCATTTTGTAACTATAAAATTTAATTAAATATTAAATAAATAAAATGTAATTGTAAGAGGTTTTTATGTCTGTGAACACTAAATTTAATGTTTTGGAAAATTTTGAAAATTTCTTTAACATTGCTATCAAATTAAGTGCAGGTGAGAAAACAGATAAGATTTGGAAAAAATCAGAAAACCTTAGATTCCACGTTAAATTGCTCATCTGTATCTTTAAGTTCTTATTTCACAAATATACAAAACAAAACATATGCAAAACAAATAAAACAAAATAAGTAGTACTCATTGAAGATGTGTTTGGATTTGTCTGTGCAAATGATCATCTCAGGGCACCAGCCAGTAGCCCCATACCAAAGAAATAATCTTGGCCCTACACTTGAACTTGAGTGGGTGTGTTTGAAATGAGTAGGTGTATTCCTTTAGTTAAATTAGTATGTTAAGATTTCTGTGTATTGTTTTTTATGATTCCCAGCTTAAACCTACTTTTTTGAATAAACAAGTAACTGTGAGTTTCAATCTCATCAGTTAAGAAGCTTTTTTTCATATCTATCTATCTATCTATCTATCTGGGGATTTGTGCTCTAATAACTTGGCAGGTTGTTTACTGTCCACATGTGGGTGGGTCCATGACCAACTCCAGCCCTCTCAGAAGAGAACTGACATAATAGACAGTACTTGAAATCTTTATTGTCTGAAAAGCACTCTACATATGCTATATATGATTGTAATTTTTGATGACAATAGGAAGAATGTTATAAAACAGGAATATTTTTATTTTAATGGAAGATGCATTATTTGCTCCTTTGGTTTATTTTTTCTACAATGCAAAGCCAGGAGCACATTTACTTCTGTGTGTGTGGAGATTCCCTGGATGGCAGGTGCTTTTGAGAAAGGGTTTCTTGCTCCTTTTTTTTTTTTTTTTCTCATTTACTAATTGTAATGGCAGGTTTAGAAAGATCAGGAAACTTTCAAAATCAGCTCCCTCTGTGCTCCTCATCCCAGAGACCTTTATTCAGGCAAGAAGAGAGTTTCCTTTCTAAGTCAAGGCCTGTCTCCCCAAGTGCACTAGAACGCAGGAAAAGAATATCAGCTAGAGATGCTTGGAATTCAGGAATGCTGGCAAGAATGATATATCCTGATATAGCTTTTTAGTAAATGCAACTAAAGAACTTTGATGACTATATTGTGTAAAGACAAAAGTAGCCTCTACTTTTAAGGGGTGAGAGAGAGGGGCTTATAAAATCTGGGTTTTGTTTTCTAGAATTAAGTTCCTTCCAGTGGAGTGCATTTACAAACTTTTCTTTTTCTCACTTATTTGGAAAGAATTTACATAATAAAAATTACCTCAAAAGTCCTTAGAGTATTTGAAGAAATTGTCAAGGACTGCTCGTGTTATTATGTATTTTTGTGACTTGTCTGGTACTTATCTTTATGTGGCTCTGTGATCATTTTATATGATCCATTCCTAGATCTCTCATTATGAGAGTCTCTTTTCTTAATTGCTACTATTTATATTTATAGGCAATTCTAGATGACAGATGGACATGTGCTCAGATGATGTGTGTGCACATCTGACTTTTGTAAACATCCCACAATAAACAATAAAGGAATATTCATAGAATATCTGAAATGCTATATTTAAGGTTCCTGTGCACATTTTGTTTAGCCTTACAAATTGACTGTCTAACAGAATTAGGTAGAGAAAATATATATCAGACCCATCATGCTTTGTGAATAATTGGCTAGCCACACAGGTGCATAGGATTTTAATTGAGATTCTCTTCTTTTTATGAGGAATATGTGTTATTAAAAGGTGGGGGGAGCAGCCCAGGGATTCCTTGTCATCTTTACAATAACAAAACTTTATGCGTAATTTATCACGTGCCCAAAGTTTTCTAAATGCCTTGCCATTGTTGTGATATCATCTATACTGCTGTTGGCCCAAGAAAGGAGAGTCGTATAGTTTGTCCTGATAGTAAGTGCTACGCTTCAAGCACGATTGGCTCTTGTTTCTTCTGTTCTGGGGATGGATTCTGCCACAATGCTAGCCATTCTCCTCAGAGCACTCTGCACTTTCACCTTGAAGCATTTGTCACAATTGTAATGATGTGATAGCTCATAGTGATTCATTTCATGTTTGTCACCCCCACTGGATTACGAACTGAAAGCAGTCAAGGTTCATGGCAGAAGTATAACTCATACTACATCCCCAACACAAAGTTGGTAACCAACACGTGTTTTTTTTTTTAATTAAATAATGGGTAGACAGAAAAGAGTAGAGAAACCTCTGCTTTCCTCCATTCATTCTTCTCTTGGCTTTTCTAGGGCTGTTGTGCATAGTGGGGGTCCCTTGAGGAAGCAGAGGGGACCCAGGTATTAAGCTCCTCTCCCCTCTCCAAACCTCTACTCAGCCCATACTCAATCCCTCCCCCTTTGGCTCTGGGTGTCAGATATCCTACCATCAGGGACATAAGCAGAATGGGACATAATTTATTCTGAGACTAGCAAAGGTTTTAGTGCACTACCAAAAAAATTGCTGCTTTCACACATGGCCAAGGCCATCCTCATACCACTGTTCACGTAGCATATATTCAGACCCTTTCACAGAGAAAATATATTGTGGAAAACTCTATTATTTCAAGTACATTCTCAGCTTTCTGAAGTTGACCTCAGAGAAAAAAATCAGGCACTTCACACAATTCTCTTTAGTGTCACTATCTGAGAAAGACCATGAAATACTTGGAATGCAGTTATATATTTTAGTGTTGTTTATTCTGATAATGTGATAACTCACCACATTCAGTATAGTTATAAAATAAATCACTAGAAGTCTATATGTAACATACTAAGTCAGTGGGGCAAGGAAGAAAGCTCACGCAGGGACCTCAGCAAACAAGAGAAAATAGATAAAAATAAGCCTTGATCTCTATTTAAGAAAATACAGGTAAAACTGAGATTGTAATTATAAAAATAATATTAAACCTTGTGAAGACTAATCAAATCTGATGATGAAATGTGGGATTGAAAATATCTGAAGATTCGGGGCACCTGGGTGGCTCAGTCAGTTAAGCGTCCAACTTCAGCTCAGGTTATGATCTCACAGCTCTTGAATTAGAGCCGCACGTCAGGCTCTGTGCTGACAGCTCAGAGCCTGGAGCCTGCTTCAGATTCTGCGTCTCCCTCTCTCTCTCTGCCCCTCCCCCAGCTTGTGGGTGCTCTCGCTCTCTCTCGCTCTCTCTCTCTCTCAAAAATAGATGAATAAACATTTAAAAAATTACAAAAAAAATCTGAAGATCTGAAAACAAAAGCAAGAAAACATGTGAATTGGATGCAAATGTTAAATAGTGAGGAGAACTTCACATTATATTATGATTCAGACAATATAACAAAATAATTTATAAGAGATGGGAGAGAAACAAGAAAGTACATGTGGCCAATTACAAAATCAACCAGTCAACAAATATCTGTGTCTTTATCTGGACAACTACCTTTACTATTGCAATAAGCTTTGAAATGACCCTCCCACTTTCTAATCTCTCCCACTTGTGTATCAGGCTCCTTTCCTGAGTCTGCCATTATGTCACTTTCTCCTTCTTGCATTCATATCTTGTAAGGTCCCACCGAAGGCCAGCTGTTTTCCATGAGGCCTCTGATAACTAGCTATAAGTGAATGTCTCTCTCCTCTAAAATGTCATAAAACTTTATCAGCACCTCTCTTATTTATCGCTCTCAGAACTTTCTACTTTGTGTTTTAGTGACTAATGCACGTTTTTACAACTTCTTTACTAGTCCGTAAATTTTTGAGGGTGAAATTTTACTTTACTGTACTCTACTGAGCATATTATAATATCCAGCTCACAGCAGGTGCTCAGCTGATCAATGTAGCCAGTACATGATTTTCAAGAAGGGTTTTGTACATGAGATTCCAGAGAGCATTCATCTTTCCTTTTGCTCCCCTTGTCTGCTTTTCTAAACTTGGCTGGGAGATCCACTCAAGAAAGCTCCTCATGAAGCTTTCCAGGACCCCGAAGTTCAAAGTGGTCTCCTCACTGACATAATCCCACATATTCAGCATGTAAAATAAATGTTTGAGTTACTGCACTAGACAATCTGACATTCATCATGTGTTATTCATGGTAGGTCACCGTTTTTATGTGTATCAACCAGGATTACATTTTATACATTTTAGTGCCTATTATCCTTTTGTATTTATTCTATATTTAGTAGTTATTATAAGCCAAGAACAGTGTTCCACACCTACTGCTTCTGTTTTTTTTACTGAAGTGTCCTGAGCATCTAGAACACTACTGGCACACAGTAGGTACTCAAAAAATATTTGTCGAATGTGGTTGAATAAATGAGACGTAAAGGTTGATTTCCAATAACTCTGAGTAGAAGGTTGACTCTTTCAACAGCTGCTTCCAGGAGCTGATTTCTTGGCTATGAGAAGTAGAAAGCAGTGTGCACTTCCAGCCACCTATGCAGCAACAGGCAGGTTACCTGGGCTATTTATATAGACATGCTCTTCATGATCCTCATTTCACTATATCTTTGGCATACTTCCTTTGTAAGCCACATGCCAGATCAGAGTGGCCTCTATTTGGAAATGTTTGATCATGGATTATGTAGATCAATTATGCTATTTCCCCCTCCATCAAGTGATTTATCTGTCTCTGCTGAGTAGGTATACCCAATGCATCCTTGGTCAGAATTTTCCTTATTCGTGTGATAATTTCCAAAATGCATTGTAGTCACTTTGAATTAAGAAAGATAACTTTGTCTCCTTTCACTCATCATCAATAAGCATATGATAATTCACCTAAACATGGAGATATTGATTAAGGTAGAGCTTTTTGAGTTCATGTAGCCAAATGCAGTGGTATTTAGTCACATGAAGGTTTAGCTTAGAACCCTGGTCTGTGTTTCTCTTTTTGCTATTGGAGCCCTTCCCATGCAAGGTCCTTCCTACCTTCCCTCTATTACTTGCTGAATTTATAACAAGGACCAAGTCAGAAATGCTTCCTGTCGTAATGGAAATTAATCTTTTAGAGGAGGTTACACTTTTGGAGAAAACTAATGTTTACTATCTTAATTACAATCATTATAAATGCAGCAAAGAAGTACAGAGAACTATGAGAGCTTATAGAAATCTATCCTGGTCATATGGAAAAGTGGCAATGATGTTAAGGTTGAGTCATGAAGACCTAGTAGGGAATACGTGAAAAGTGGGAGGAGAAGAGAGGGAGAGAAATATTTCAGGAAGAAGGAAGCAAGGCATCAGTTTCCTTGAGCCCTCACTTCTCCTCATATCCTTCAGTTAATGAGAATGAAAATTCTGTTTATCAAATTGTTAGGTTGGCTTAAAGAGGTATTTGACTATTATAGATTATATATAAAGTATGTAACTATTATAAATTATATAAATATTTAATTTATATATAATTAATAAATATATAATTAATATACAATATTATATTATATATTAATATATATTATATAATATATAATAAATATATATAATATATTTATTAATGTATAATAAATAAATAATTTAATAAATATATAAATTATAAAAATATATAAGATAGATTATATATATAAAGATTATGTATATAGTTATATATGTTACAGTGTTTCTTATTTAATTATATATATATGTGTGTATATATATATGTGTGTATATATATATATATATATATATATATATATATATACATACACAGAGAGAGAGAGAGAGAGAGAAAGCCTGCAGTTTCTTCTGTGAATTAAAAATAAAGCATAACATGTTGAATTCTAGCCATATGACAAATAGGAAAACTCTTTTTCTTTACCATAATTTACACTAATGTGGGTAGGTGTGGGCATCGGATTAAGTCCTTTTTTTATCCTTAAGATTATTTCAAAGTCAAGTTAAAGGGAAAACTACTCATCTGCTCTGTTAATTTTTCAATATTTATTAGCTTCTATTTATTATATTCTTCAAGGGAATATACATTATTAGTCATTTTCACATTGGTGACTTTTGTTTTGTTTTGTTTTTGAGACAGAGAGAGAAAGAGTGTGCATGCACACAAGCAGGGGAGGGGCAGAGGTGGAGGGAGAGAGACTCTTGAGCAGGCTTCATCCCCAGTGCGGAGCCCAGCTGTGAGATCATGACCTGAGTGGTAATAAAGTATCAGACACTGAACCCAGTGAGTCACCCAGGTGTTTCTCACAATGGGGATTTTTAATCAACTTTTAAATGAATGTTTTTTGAAAAGTTTTTCACAATTTCTGGTTCCTAGATCAACTGAAGTTTCAGTAAATAAATCATAGTACCCTAAATATAATCCTTGAAAGTCAGATTAAAGGACATTAAAATTTGAAAACTGGTAGGGGAAGAATTCGCCACAAGTTAATGAAATGGATGTAATTTAGTTGAAAGGAACAAAACAATTTCAAATTGAAAATTACTATTCTATGGTAATCCTTCTGGAGTTTATATTGAATGTGACTTTCTAAAGGCAGGATTATTGGATTTTTATTCATATTATTATTTGGCCCCTTTATAGAGGAGTGAAAATTTTATGTAACTCTAATACCATGAAATATAGTTTGGAAAATATGTGTATAATTTTTTATTACTGCAGCTATTTCTAGTGAAAAATATCCTTCGGTCAGGGAATGAGAAATATCATAACTATGTGCACTTTTTTTTTGGCTCATAAAACTAAGCGAGTCTAATAGATTAAAATTTACCTAAGTCACAACTGTCTGATTAGTGGCATCTTTCTTGGAATAGGATCACAAAGGATATTTTCATCTCTTTCAATTCAGCAGTCAGGACGAGGTCCTCTAATAGAAGGCTGAATTGCTCTTTAGTCCTACCACTTTTAGTAGTATTTATTTTTAACTTCATTTTGTGTTAAGTGAAGGAAAGTAGGTATGGGTCTTTATAGGCGCAGAGGAGGAAAATGAGAAAGCTTGGGTCTCCCTTTACTCCAAGGAGCGAACCATCAGACCCAACCCTTTGACTTGCCATTTAGGTATATAAATAAGAGAATGATCATCTTTCAGGAAACACCATCACTTCTTTGCTTAAAAATGTTGCAGTATTATGGGGCACCTGGGTGGCTCAGTCGGTTGAGTGTCCGACTTTGGCTCAGGTCATGATCTCATGGTTTGTGAGTTTGAGCCTTGCATCAGACTTGCTGCTCTCAGTTTAGAGCCCACTTTGGATCTTCTGTACCCATCTCTCTGCACCTCCCCCTGCTCTCTCTCTCTCAAAAATAAATGAACATTAAAAAAAATCTTTTAAATGTTGCAGAATTTCTCATTGCCTATATCAAAAGTTCTTAAACTACTGAGTACCTGATTTACCTACAGGGCTTGTGGAATCATGGATGGCTTAGCCTGCCCCATAGTTTCTAATTCGTAGGTCTGGGTTGGGGAGCATACACTGAGAATGCTGGCCAAAGATAGAGACTAAAATTCTTCTTATTCCCTAAAAGGCCCATCATAATCTGAAGGCAGCAGAGGTCACTTGGGTTCTGGAATCAAAACCCTTGGGTTCAAAGTTCTGCCACTTGCTCACTATGTGATTATGATCAAATTATTTCATCTATAAAATTGAGCTACTAATAATATTTCTATCTTTGGTTTGTTATGAATATTATATGACATAGTTCATTGTAATATGCTAAAATCAATGTGTCCTGTGGTAGGTTTGAGATGAATGTGAACTACCATCATCATCATCATCATCATCATCATCTTTCCAATTTTTTTTAGTTGGATATCTTGGTTCTAATCATATCAGACTTATTCTAAACCATAGTTACATCATAGTTTTTACGTCTTTGAAATGTCTTCAAATGTCCAGTTTCTCAGTATGGTTCCTATCCTTTTCTTATATCGTTCTTATCTTCAGCTCATCTTCATTCTTGAGATTTCAGCTTTTATGTTACTTTTCTAGGGAAGCACAGACCACATGCCCACTAGTTACTTAGTAAATATCTGCTAAATACATGAATGAATCGTGACTCATGCTGCTCTTTGGGGCTCTAGCCTGGGCTCACAGAGAAAACTTTGTGGAGAGATCTTGCCCCTTAACTGGAAAAATGTGTCAAGACTGAATATTTTTGTTTTTGTTGTTGTTGTTGTTGTTGTTGCTGCTGTTCCACCCTGAGGACAGAACTGAGTAACAAATGATAGCTACAACCTTTGATGAAGTTCTGAATATCAGAGGAATATGACAGGTCATATTGTGTAACATAGGGATTTCAATTTCTTTTATATTTAGATATGCCATTCTACTATGGCAAGGCAAAAAGAATTCGGAAGCATATGCCAACATAGTGTTGTCAAGAGTATGGTGATTTTGTAGAGCCAACATAGCACAGTAGTTAAAAGCATGGATACAGAAATACACAATGAGTTACTTTCTCATGACTTTAAGATCCTTACCTTTCTGAGACCAGATTATTTCCCTGTAAAATGAGCATAATAGTATTACCAAAAACAGTTTTTACAATTGAGATAAAATATGTAAAGCACTTAGTACTTATTTTTTAGAATGAAAGGAGATAGATTTTGGCCATTCATGCTTTATGAAATGACAATTATGTTTTCCTTCTCATGCAGAGTCAGTTGAAGGCTAATAGTATATCTAACTCTGCATTGACTTGATGTAATAAAGGAGAAATAATTTCAGCATTTAATTGTGGGGGGTGGAAATGGAAAGGATGACCAAATGATGGACAAACCAAATTAGTAATGTGATGTGAAGGCAATCCCCATAAAATCCCCGCTCAGAATTATTTGGGGAATCTCTAAACATAAAGCATATAGGATAACTTCAGGGTTTAATTAGTGGAGAATTTGGGCTGATTTGTCTTTACTGAACTAGTGTAACATTCTATAATACTGTGTCCACATTTACCTATACTGCAGGGTACTAGGCTGTTGCACAGGGCAATCACCAATCTTACATCAGCTTTCTGCTAGTATACTTTCATATAGGATCAGATAGTCAGATGGGTCAGATAACTTCTAAGGATTAAGCAGGGAAAATTCCAGCGATGCCAAAATACTTGGAAGCACATGTGGGCTTCTCTGACTCACTTCTCTCCAGGCTGTACTAGCAGCCTTTTCACACACCACCATCATTGAGCTTATTGTATCAAATGATAATTGCTCATTCAGTTGTCATCTTTGTCCCCCAAGCCCACCACTTTAGTTGATAGAACCAAATTGAAGGAACTAAAAACCATTTAAGAATCAGAGTATATGGATCAACATTCACTGACAAAGTCATGCATATAGAGTTTTCACAGTGTATGCACAGACTAAGTTAGTTCTTGATGCTACCCAATGATTTAAGAAGGCAACGGTGGTGACCAGATGGAATTCTAAATAATCACATCTCCAAAATACCACTGAGGTGGAAGTCACTCTTATTCCTTAACAATAGTCATCTAATAGTCTCAGCAGAGAACCCTTCACAAATTCTTTAAATTCTAGGCCTTAGACCTCTTTTCAGAAGGGAAACTGAAATTGCATGATGGGGGTCCAGCCACCAGTATAGTTTCTTTAGATGCTTTACCTTGTCTTCACTGAAACTCGGCATAAAGTGATATCCTTAGTGGTAGAAATGTATGATTTGAAGAAGAGACACAAATTCAGCTTCTTGCTTTTTAAGCCTGGGGGAAAACAAGTTGTTATATCCATTTGGGGTTAGTAAGAGGAACCAAACCATACAGGGAATTTAGTGTTCTCTGTTAAGTTGTAGTTACTGGGAATTCCTTCCTTTAGACCACAAAGGGGACTATTAAAGACAAACCTTTTTTGCCTTTCAAGTTAATGTGACTTCTCTTTAAAATAAATTAAAATTTATGTCACAGTATGCCTCTTCAAGTTTCCTCCTCCTTCAGATACATTCTCTACACAAACTCAAATGGATTAATATTTTATATCTAATTAAAAATAACTGCAAAAGAGTATCATATCATGTCACAGTGGACATACATCAACAATGTATTTCAACTTGAACTCTAGGGAAGAAAGATCTCAAATTCCATGCATTAATATTTAATAAGTCTGTGAATCTTTCAATCACAAGATTCAGAAAGAAGCATAGGTACACACAAAAATAAGAAAATAAATAAAATTAAATTCTGTATTACTGACAAAGCCACAGAATGCTTATTATTCTTTCCAGTATCTACACAAACTAAACATGTAATTGAAAAAGGAAAAATATGATTCAGTTATTTTACCCATATAACACTGAGCATTTTTAAATGTGTTCCTCCATCAAAGAGACTGAAGTTTATAGATATTTAAATATAGCAATATTGTATAAAAGTTGTGTAAGAGAATTATTTCTATTGTTATAAATAAGATAATTTATTTTCCAAAATTATTTATGAAAGAGATGACCAACGAATGCCCAGTGATAATACAAAAGTAACTCATCACTTGTTTGGAGAGAAATGTATGTTTTCCAACTTGTAGCTTGAAATATATATACAACTTACAAATTTGAAATAGCGTATATTTAATGCCTAGAAATACCACCAGGAAAAGTATAAGGTAGGAGTAGATTTCAGATAAATAGAACAAAAAACATAGGAAATTAACATTCTAGACATGGTAGCCTCAAAGATAGTTTTGATTTACCAAGCACGATTGAGCCTATTTCTATTTGGCAGACTCTTGGAAATAAGGGATAGGTAGACTTAGTTTTTATGGGCTTTCATCTTGATCTGGACAATAAAGCTGCTTGGTGAAACCCCCAGAGAAAAAACCAATAGGGTTTCTTTTGGAGGATGTGGAAAGGCCTCCAGGAGAGCTTAAGAGATAAACTCCACTGTGCTCTCCAAGCCCGACATGTATGATATTTTGTATAAATTGACATCCAGACTCAGTTGAAATGCCATGGTTTTAATAAAGAAAGCTTCGATTCTGGTTTATTTCACAGGATAGCAATCCTATTCATGTCCTAGAATTCATGTAATGAAATACAGAAATGAATTCAGTCTAAAATTCTGGAATTTGTCTAATGAAATACAGAAATGAATGCAGTCTAAAAAGCCTAAATTCAAGTGTACCTGAATTCATTTCTATAAAATGAAGATGATATCGAGAGAAACCAGTAATCCTTATAAAGCTTCGCAAAAGGTTGACATTCAGTCAACAAAAATTATGTCTTTGTTTACTCGTATTCTCATCATTAGGAAATTTTCCAAAGACTGGAATGTCTGCAGCTTGCTTTGCAGACTACATTTCACTGAAGAGTATAAACTGTGGATCAAATTCTCTCTTAGAACACTTCTGCTTTAATTCAATGGGAATTAATTTAATTTAATTAATTCAAATATCCTGTATCTGTACAAATTAACTTATGCTCTCAGTATGTGGTTATTGGTTCAAATGTTAGTTATGAGATAGTTTGTCTGTTAGGTGTTTTATTGTCTTGTACTTATAAGCATAATGATGTAGACTTTCAGAAAAGGGTGTCAAGTAAAAGTATCCCAAGGTATTTAAACAAAGGAATACTTACAGGGTAGCATCATAGCTTTGATAATAGTAGTTATATTTGATTTGATTGTTATATATATATATATATATATATATATATATATATATATATATATATATTTTAAGTATTTGAGTAATATCTGTGCCAGAATGTAACATGAAATGGCAAAAGCTTAAGTCCATATTTCTACATGAACACACACCAGCTATAAATTAGAAGAAATATTGTCTCTTCAAAATGGACTACTGTGTTTATCAGTTTACAGAAAAGGTAACATAGAATAGCTCCCAGGGGTTTAGAAAGGCAGCTATATATAGAACAACAACAAAAACAGAAAGAAAATGGTTTATCCTTTTACTTAAGAATTATTGTCTAGGGGTGCCTGGGTGGCTCAGTTTTGGCTCAGACCATGATCTCACAGTTTGTGAGTTTGAGCCCCATGTTGGGCTCTGTGCTGACAGCTCGGAGCCTGGAACCTGCTTTAGATTCTGTGTCTCCCTCTCTCTGCCCCTCCCAGGCTCACACTCTGTCTCTCTCTCTCAAAAATAAACATTAAAAAATTAAAAAAAAAAGAATTATTTTCTAGTTGGTATCAAATTGCATAGTTGCATTCATGTCAAACAAAGGCCTTCCCCCGCAAATGAACTTTCCATGGTCAAGAACTGACAAAATAGAATATAAACCACAGACAATTGGTTTGCTTCAGAGAATAAGGAGAAGGAGAGATGAGCAAAGAGAGGATACTACTGTTTAGAAAAAAAGAAAGAAAGAAAGAAAGAAAGAAAGAAAGAAAGAAAGAAAGAAAGAAAGAAAGAAAGAAAAAAGAAAAAAAAGTCTTCTTAAGTGACTGAGTTTTTCACTATTGGGTGTTATAAACGCTAGGCAGGGATGATGTTGGTGATGATGATTGTATTTTAATGTTTTGAAAGGCATTTTGTTGGCAACATTAATTCCTGAAAACTATTTGCCAAATCTATTGAAAGTCATTTTGGCCGAATCATTTTTTAAGTATACTGGTATTTCCCATCTAACTTTTGGGCAGATGGGGGTTCCATGCGGACTGGGGAGTCCAGGACTGGGGAGTGGCTATGGCTCCTGTGCAAGAATGGTGAATTTCCAGAGAGTGAAGAAAGTGGTGTGGGGGACCAAAAGCTTTCACTGTACTGAAGAAAAGAATTCTAGTACTGTGTTTGTCAGAAAAGATAGAAAGACATCCCAGCTATACGCTTTTAATCATTTTAACTGGCAGCAGTCAAAATTTCAATAAAATAAATCTTAAAAAATACCGTTTATACAACAGATTTAAGTGACCTTGAATGTTTTTTAAACTACAATTTATCATGAACAAACCCATACTGGTTTCATATGCGATGCATTAATCATCAACCATATAAAATAAGCTACATAATAAAATTAAATTAAATCTCAATTTACCAAAACATTAACATGCTAACAACTTTGTTAAGTCACAGTGTAAAAACGAAATGAATAAAACACTAGAATCACTATACCAAACAATATAATTGAAGTTAAAACGCTGTTTTCTGTGGTTCTTTTAGAGAAAATAACAAGTTGTTTACTTTAATGCAGTGACATTTTATTTTGTGATTAATTTTAAAATAACATTGTAAAAACTACAAACTCATTTTAATTTGACAAGCATTTGGTAATTAATTTTCAAACAATGCTATGGGAACCCAGAAAGCACTTTTCCTTTGACATGTATTTTATAATTTATTTTAAAACAATGCTGCACAAATCTGCAAAGGCATAATTCATTTGGGAGTTCATTAATTATGCAAATGAGTTGCAATTAACAAATCTGTTCCAAGGATGGCATTTGCATAATAATGAACTTCATGTTTGTGACATTATTTAATAAGATACCTTTGTGCATTTTTAAACAAAACACTCCTGTGAATACTATATGATGAGATGTGGTGGAAAATGGACATCTACTCAATGGGATTCAGAACTGTATCCAGAAAAATGTTGTTAAAATAAACAGAATTGTATATAATTCACGTGATAAATATGGATATTTTGTTTAAAGCACAGGGGTTTTGATTACTCTCAGCTGCCCTAAATAGCATAAGACTTTAATTTATATTTATAAAGACCAATACACAAGTAAGCCTAAAGCAAGATAAAACAGGCAAAACTATAAACTTCAATTTAATATTTCAAATGAAGGGATGTCATATACCATACACACGAGTCCTAAGATATGTGCCTTTCAATGGGAAGAAAAAAGTAACACTGAGTCTAAAGACCCCTCCTTTCTCAGGGGTTATGGTGGGATGACTACGGAACTCAAATGACATTCATTTATCCAATCAGTATCACTTATTGAGCATCCACCATGGCCAGACTGTCCTCAAGTTAAGACAAATAAAAAGAAGAACAAGATGTATGTCTACCTGCAAGTGGCATGAAGCCTAATGAGGGACACAGACCTATAAACACTAAACTTCAGTGAAATTTATCTTAGAGAAACGTAAGGTGTTATAGGAGTACCGAAGATGAGAATAACAAACTCAGTTCGGTGGAATTCAGGAGGTTCTCAAAGATAAAAAGGGGCCAAAATGTTCCGAAGGATGGGAAGAAGTTCGCCAGTGGGTAAGACGGTCAGAGTATTTGAGAAAAAAGGAAACCAAATGTATAGAGTCATGAACTCGTGAGTGATGGAGTTGTGTTCAAGAAAATATTAAGAAGGTCACTGTGACTTGAAGCAGAGGATGTGAGTTGGGGAATAAGTGCCTTTGGAGCAAGACTGTCAAGAGTCTTAGAGAGCTACTTTGAAATTTTAAAAAGATGAGAACACTGTTAAGGTAGGTGGGCTGGGAAGGGGCAGAACAATGGGCCGTTTTCCCTGCAGCTAATCAGTAGAGAGTATCTTGAATGATCTGTGAGGTATGTTTTGAATATAGGATAAGATCAGATGAGTTTGTAAGCCAAGTATTTGCCATCCCAAGTCAATGTAACTCTGTAATGACCGTAGGATTTTATGATTCTACCGTATGTTTTTCCTAACTACTTGTTCTTTAGTTGTGCTTTTAGCCTTTCCAGTCACGTTTCAATTTGATGCCAAAGATCCCTTTGAATTCAAATCACTGCATGCCCCAATACACCACCTTTCTGCAGCTAAAGCATATTCCAAACCCAGCCTTATCTACCCTCCACTTGAGTAAAGTCTGTCCAGACATCAAAACTATATCCTCCTGGCTTGGAAATTTAAGTAAATAAGTAACAATGAATAATACTGCAAAAGTCGGTAGCCCAACCAGTCAAGCAAATTGGTAGGACCTGTAGAACTACATGGTTTGCCTTTGCTATGCTCTGTTTCAGAATATCATGGTAGAAAGAACAATTAAAAGAAAGAAAAAGAAACATCTTGACACTAAAATTTAACAGCCCTATTTCAACTCGGAGGCAGGTTTTGTTTTTATTTGGTTTAGTTTATTATCTTTTGTTTGTATTCAGCGTAAAGATATCTGCCTTCAGGGTGCCTAGGTGGCTCAGTTGGTTAAGGCTCTGCCTTGATTTTGGCTCAGGTCATGGCCTCCTGGTTGGTGAGTTTGAGCCCTGCATTGAGTTCCTCTGGGACAGCACAGCTCAGAGCCTGCTTGAGCTTGTCTCTCTCTCCCTCTCTCTGTCCCTTCCCTGTGCACCCTCTCTCTAAACATAAATAAATAAACATTTTTAAAAAGCAGCCTAACATTAAAAAAAAAGATATCCTTTTTCTTCAGCTTCAGTTTTTTTAGTAAGCTTTTTTTTTTTTTTTTTTTTTTTTGGTCTTTCATGGAATGTTTCTGCTGACAGTGAGTCTTGTCACTTGTCCCACAAAAGCAAAAAGGAGAGGTGAATGTTTACTGCTTGTCAGTCAGCCAGAACCCCTTCTCCATTCTTCTCATTCTTTCCTTTGGGGAATTCTCTTTTCTCCACTGTGTGCAGTCCTACTCGAGTGGAAAAACTAACTGCTTTCCCTTCTGTTTCTTCCACTAGATTCCATTAGGCCCTGAAATAAATTTAGTCAATAAAACTCCCTATTCTGAAGCTTTGAATATTGGTCAGGGTGTAGCAAAGGCAGAAGAAATGGTGGAATTTTATTTCCTTCTGTGGCAGATGGTCAAGGGACCTGCTTATTCCAGACCTGGTTGGAGCTTTCCCACAGCCTTCGTAAAATACACTTTGTGCCGTCATTACTGACAAACTCTATCGGCAGCAACATGGAATCACAAAATGGTAATGCTAACACCCACCCCCCATGTTTCCTCTTGTGTCAGAAAATAGCCAGAACTTCTAAAACGATATAAGAAAACAATCTAAGGGAAATGCTACTTTGAACAAATGAAGTTTAAACAAAGGAGTCTAGGTAAAGAAGGCTCTGTAGTGTGGATGGTCATTTCTAATAATGGCATTGATCCCTGGGAACTGGAAGCAGTGGTTGAAAGCTTTTAGAAGATTGCAGAGATACATAGAATTCAACTCTGTTCCCTTCACCATACTGTCTTCCCGACATAGTTTTGCGCCCTGCCTTCAGAAGGAGCAGACAAACGGGCATGTGTTGTGGCTTCTCAAAAACAGGAATGGGTAACTTGGTCAAATAGTAATGATCCTAAGGTGGAATGCAGGTATACCTAGTATTGGCCACAAGATCTTGAACTTTAGGGCCATTATATCTGCCCAGGACAGATAGCTAGCTAAAAATGACTTCCAGCTGTCTCTGAAATGCACCAGATTTAAAAGCGTAAAGAGAACAAAAATATATTTTTTAATTATGGCAGAGGAGTAACTGCATTGTGTATGCCATTAAAATAGCAATTATGTTTGTTTATCATGGCAGGAATTATATGATTTTATATACAATAGATTTCAGAATGAAAACTTCTATCAAGCACCTGGATATGTTGAAATATTTGGATACTAGGAATTTTGATGAAATATAATACAGAGAATTGTTCAGAGAGAAAAAAGAAAACATAGTTGAGTGAAGAAAAATATTGTCAGGAAAAATACTATCATCATAGAGTTTTTATTAAATAGTATATGTAGAAGGTGGAAGGAAACACCTTATGACCCATGTATTTGTCTAATGATGCCACACAAACTCTGATCAGGCTTTGCAATTCTTTTTTCTCTATTTATGTTTCCCAAATCCTCCTAAAACGTTCCGCAAATATTCAGGACGTCACTGATACTGTTCTCTCTACGAGTCCACAAACAATGAGGTAGTGACCTTCCTTTTCCCCTGCAAGGATATCAGCCATAATCTATTCTGAAGGACTTCCTTCTCATGTCCTTTCTCCCTTTTTGAATCCAGTTGCCAGAAATGGTTAGTTTCTTGGAGTTAAACCAGGCTGCTGTCAGCAGGCATTTTTAAGTGGATATCTGAGAGCTTCATGGAGCATAAGCATTTTCTTTGGTTTGACTTTATCTGCAAATGACGCCAAAGGAGGTTTAGACTTGACTATTACTAGATGCAGTTGATTAAAAAAAAAAAAAGTGACTAATGAGCAGTGCCAGATTATTTATATCAGCAATTCTTGTCCCTAGCTGTGGGCTCTGTGATTTGCAGATCTTTTTTTTAGTTCTGTTTTTTTTTTTCCTGTAGGAAGCCTACACTATCCTGATAAAAAAGTATTCAGTTTCAATGGTCTATTGTTCTATGTGTATATATATATATATTTTTTTTTAATTTTATTTTAAGGAGAGAGAGAGATGAGAGAGAGAGAGAGAGAGAGAGAGCACGAGAAGGGGAGATGGGCATAGGGAAAGAGAGAGAGAATTTTAGCAGGCTTCATGCTCAGCTGAATGCGGGGCTCAATCCCACGACCCTGGGATTATGACCTGAGTCAAAATCCAGAGTCAGATGCTCAACCAACAGAGCCACCCAGGTGCCCCTATTCTATGTATATTTTGATGGTATTTCATGCCAAGTAAGTAGCAGTAGCAATAACAAAAAACAAACAAATATGGAAGAGAAGCTATTGTTTTCCATGATATTGTTAATTCTTTTATCTTAAAATAGTGAGACTATGCCCTTTTCCACTTCACAGTTGGAAGATGTTTCAAGGATCTTTCTTTGTTCAGCCTTCTAAGGTTGCTTCGATATTAGTATATGTTATTATTGCCTTACTCAAGCAGACCCTGAACAGAATTCTGGAAGACAAATGCATAGTGGTTGATTAGTTTTCCACAGTGATATGACACTTTATTTGTCACGGAGCACTGCCCATTTGGCCTATACTCCCCTGCCCCACCCCACCCCACACTCCAATTAGGGTTGGCAATGTTGAGTCTGAGAAGCGATGTTGCTCAGCTGGTAGTCTCCTAGGGCTCTGTGATTAAATCTGTTAAGATAGGACTAGGAATCTACATATACACATCCTAGTCTGTGGAGTTTCCACTTTATATCAAAGGCATATTGGTGGTCAAAGAATAACAAATGAAAATACACTATTCCTAGGATGGAAAAATGTTCAGGAGATGGCTAGTACCTTCACTGGGAGGCAGTGTAACTAACTTCATGATTAAAACCATGGACTTTGGTCTAGGGTTCAGTTCCCAGCTGTACCATTTAAAAGTGGCTTCTCAGTTTCCTTATTCATGAGAGACAATAATAACACCTATCTTCAGTGTTTTGTTGGTATATATATAGTAACTACACTACATACATATATAAAATTAAGTTAAAAACCTGTAGAAGTGTATATATATTTGCTTATATAAATATATTTTAAATTACAATATAAACATATACAGTAAAACCTTGGTTGGCGGGTATAATTTGTTTCAGAAACATGCTTGTAATCCAAAGCACTGTGTATCAAAACAAACTTCAAGAACCATTGGCTAAGTTGGATCATGTGATGTTTGGCATCACACTCTACTCGTATTGCAAAACATTGCTTGCTTATCAAATTAAAATTTATTAGACATATTTCATCTTGCAGAATGCGCACAGAACAAGTTACTCACAATCCAAGGTTTTACTGTATATGTAAAAGCCTGTAAAAAGAACTTGGATGGTGGCTCATGTAAAGTTTTTATTAAATAATAGTAATATCATTATTATAATTATATGCTATCACATGTAATCCTATATATGTATATGTATGTATGTATGTACATGTGTATGTACATATGTATGTGTATATATATATATATAGAGAGAGAAAGTGAAGGTCATATAGCCCTCCCCCAATAAGAGCAGAACTGAAATAATACCCTTTCTCTTACCACCTTGAATTAGATCCATATAACAGAAAACCCATAGTAATAGTGACTTTAAAAAGATAAAAGTTTATTTCCCTCTCATATAGAAGAAATCTGGAGTTAGGTGGTCCAGGCTGGTGTGACAGCCACATAATCATCAAGAATCCACAATCCTTTTTCTTTGGTTCCCATTCCACCCTCAAGTTTACCTCATAATTCCAGATGGCAACCAGAGCTCCATTCCCACATCTGCAGTCCAAACATTAGGAAGAAAAAACAAAACATTGAATATCCCTGCTGAATCAGTTCCCTTTGAGCAGCCTACCCAGAATTCTGTTTCACCTCATGGGCTAGAACCTCATTTGGCCACACCTACAAGAAAGAGAGGAAGAAAGCCGTAATCTTTGGGTTGCTTGCTTTCTACCCTAAATAAATATTTGCTCCTGAGGAAGAGACAGAGAATGAATATTAGATGGCATCTTGCATTCTCTAGTCCTTCTTCATTTTTGGTGGGAAAAGTGAGAAGTTATAACCTTGAATTACTAAAAAACTGATCTGAGGCTCAAATGTGGGCCCCAGGCTTCCTCTACATGGCAGCCACTTTGGCTGACTTACTTGATCCACAAATAAAGGGGTTATAAAGGAATGTCCATAATACAAAGCAGAGACCAGAAGATTGCACACTTTACAAATCAATTACTCCTTTGTAGTCTTTAGCCATTTCATTATGGGTTTTCTCTCCATATTGCTCAGAGCATTTGGCCTTGTTGACCCTCAGCAAGTTGTGAATTAGCCCATTCATCTTAAAGGGAAAAAGGGATCTCTACTGTAATACATTCTGCATATTTTTTATTTTGTAATGTACTAATTTTTCAAAAGAATGTGTTTACTCACACAATGATGTCATCAACTTATTGAATGTATCCATAGACTTAAGAATACATGTTAACTGATACAGTTGGGAAATACCATTCACAATCATTTCCCCCTAAATATTCTTAAGCGTTGAAAATTGAGTTTTTCTTCACCAGAAAAACATAACCAAAATGTTGTTTCATTCATGTTCAAACATAATCTGAAAACAGAGACTTCAATTTTAGTGTTTTCCTAAAGGATGTTTGGGAGCAGGAAAAGTGGTAAATTTTGTTTTCATTTAATTATAAAGGAGGACTGTTAACATTTTATTATTTTATTTGGCCTATGTAAATATCTGCAAACTGTCTTTGAAAGAGTTAATTCAATTTTTTAAATTGTTACTCCTGATGGTCTCAGGGTAATAACTATCCAAGGATTATGAATTAATACATGACTTTGTTGTGACAATGATTTTATAAGATGAAGAACGAACTACTTCTGGTTATAATAATTTGGGAAAACATTACATTCATTTCATAGCAATACAGTTAGAACTAAAACTGAGCACCTGAATGAAACAGAAATTTAAACAGCCTATTAGGCTATTCCTACAAAGAACTTGGAGGAATCATTTTGACTATTTGTGTCTAAAGATCTTAAATATGGGGAGGGTAGAATCATCACCCTACGATGGAAATCAGGTTAAAAGGCAAACATGTACAAAAGAGCAATTGACATTGAAGAAAACCTCATAAAGGATGAAGAGACGGTGAGTTCAGAAGTCAAAGGCCTTCACTGAAGACAGGGTCTCTTTGCTTCTATGGCTCTACCATGTTGTGCTTCCCCAACAAAGGGGCCTATTCTCTGACTGAATTACCACTCTTACTTCTGTGACCCTGTTTCCTTTCCCTGAAACTTAGTCTGACCTCCCTTTCCAAACGGAAACATTGAACTCCCCAGAATCTCTCTCAACCTAGGTCTACAGGCTAGAGATTCTCCAGGAAATTTCTTTGGACTTCAGAGTTCACTGCATACTAAGAGAACCATTTCAAGTCAAAATTTAATAAGAAGTGATAGTGTCAGATGCTGGGAGACAGGTGGAATATTTTCTGGATTTTGGGGCATCTGACTTCCTACCCTTTATAAACTCTATGTATTCAATAAAAATTCAATTAAAAAATGAAAAAAAAAGTGGAGCTTGATATTTTGAACAGCACTAACTGAGAGCCCTTCAGATGTTGACTGAGCCAAAATGTAACTTTTTCTAATAAGGAAAGCCATGTAACAAAGGCTGTTTTCAAAAGCCAGAGGACCAGCACTACTAAACAGACCACATAGGACAGCTGTACAAGTTCAATAGTGAAATAATTAGACATTCCACACTGCTGCCATTTGATATGAGGTGCCCAGACAAGGTCTCTGAGGCAGTAAAACAAGGGTCAGTAACACAATGAGAAAAAAAAAAAAATAGTGTGAAAGGAATGAGTAATACTGAATGGAATTAAGATTCTGCACTTGCTTCACCAAAGATTTATAATCAAGAAAATCTCAAACCTAAATAAAGTAAGGCCTGGAATGTTGGAAAGCTTCAGAGATGGGAACATGTGTGAGGCTGCCAAATGGGTCATTGTTTCTAAAAATGATGTGTCCCAAGATGACAGCAGACTTGTTTTTCAGACAACTGGCATTCATTTATGTGATTGCTCCAATACTCTCTTCTTTCTTGATTTGTCCAGAATATGTTCCGTTCTGACAAGGCTGGAGAGCAAGCCACATGTGTTGCCAAACTGAAGACTGAGACTGTTTCAGGCTTTATATTTTATAAATATCATTTTCATTTGGTAAATGTTACTATAATATTTAGGAAAGGAAGGCGAAATAGGTCAGACTGCACATTTCATTCAGTACTCATTTCAGAATGCTCAGAGCTCAGAGACTATATATAAACAGCTTCCTGTTAATGAGCTCTTTTTATGTAAGTTCAAAGGACTAATTATTATCTGTATATTTTAGTCGTTTTTCTTCCTGATATTTCCTTAAACAGAAGGCTTTCCAGTTGCATTTGCCTTTGATATGCATCTGTTAGATTTTATTTTGTTCTCATTTGATTTTTTGGCTTTATCCGTGGTGATTGGAAAAGGTTTGGTGTATGGCTACTCACTATTTTCCTAAGACTTATCTCCAGAACATTTACATGTTGTCTTCTCCTATATCCTTGTGGTTTCCTCACTCCTATGTCTACCCCAGCCAGCCACTTTCTGTGTCCCTGTCTTAATTAAAGGTGTCGCTATTTACACAAGGCTGGGAGTCCTCCTCTGTCATAGCTACTTTACCGCCACATGCAGTCAATCACCCAATCTTGACAGTTCTGCTGCAGAAATTTCTTCAGAATCTGTTGCCTTTTCTCCTTTCTCATCATCTGTCTACGAGGCTATTGGAATGACTTTCTCACTGGCCTTCCTATCATGATTCTGCAGCCCCTTTCTCTTCTCCCATCCCCCTCACACCTCTCCTGACCACTACTGTCCATTGATTCTCTGGTTCAAGGCTTCCATTCACCTCCAATTGCAGCAGGATGAACTGCCATCTTCTTCCTGTGCCCTCTGCTTCTAGCCACTCACCATTTCATGACTTTCTAAAATTCTATGCCCTTTTACCGCTCTGTGTCTTGATACACGCATACCTTGAGCCTTGAAAGCCTTTCTTCACTCTCTTTGCCAGTCCTTTTTGTTACTGAGATCCAGCCCAAATGTCTATCATGATTCCTTTCCTTGCAATACCAGGCAGAACGGGCTGCTCCTTGAAGTCTGTTGAAACCTATATCATGGCAAGTGCTGTGTTTCATTTGGAATCATCTTTCTACACAGCTGCCTCTGACAATTCTGTGAATTCTGTGATAGCAGAAACTGTTTTATTCATCTTCTTATACCCGCCCCCAAGCACAGGTCCTGGCACAGAGTTTGGGTACAAAATGATTCTGTAATACAGACCTTTCAAATTGCTTATAAGCTTTAATAAGAGCAAGTCTTCTTTCTGTCAGCATTTTCTGAGAAAATGCTACGCACAGGAAATGATTTTTAGCAGCAAGAAATTTCTGTATAAAATCAACAAATGAAGCTACAAAGGCAAGGTCATAAGTGGGAGAACACCCTGCTAACATCCATCCATCCATCTATCCATTCATTCAACAAATGCTTTTGAGCATCCACTCAGTGCCAGGTACTGATGCTAGATGCATCAATGATTAGAGCTCTGGGGAAAGACTGAGAAGCCTTTCTTTATAGGCATACCTGGAAACCCAGCTAATTCTACCAGCAGTATACTCTGGGAAAATGAGTAATAGATTTGTATATTTATACATTATACAAGTACATACATACATATGGAGTGATATTCAAAATGTTTTAGCCATCAATCAGATGGCTACATTTATTTTTCCCTGAAGCTCTTATCTACAGAAAACACATGGAAAAAGGTAGGAGAAGGCATAGTAAGATGATCTACCAACAAGGCTAGGACCTAGGGTGCAGCTTTGAAGAGGGAATTTAAGTCTCCATCTTTATTTCTTTCCAAACTCACAGGGAGAAAAATCAGTAACAAATTAGAGACTAAAGCATCTTTATTTTTATTTTTTTTTTTATTGTTTGAGTCGCCACACACCATTGGTAACTGTTTTCTAGAGACTATCAATCTTTGTGCTAAAAAACATGGCATTACTTAAAAAAAAAAAAAAAAAAAAAGAAGTGGCCTTTTGTGAAAAGCAGGGCAATGGTCAACCAAGAGAGATGATAAACCCAACTCTTACAGGCGGAGCTGATAATGATCAGTCAGTTGCATGCTATCTCACAGCTGATACCTCTTTCAACAACAATAACAAAAAAAAAAAAAAAAGGAAAAAATGATATTAATTGCAAAAGTTTCACAGATGTCTACAGCAGTTGACCAGAGCTCCTGGGTTATTGCTTGTCAGACTATTAATGGGTTTGGCTAACCATGACAGTCATTACTTTTCCCCCTCCTGTGAGCTACTTTCTGTGTAATTTATGCATAGGTTTTGCCAAGATTTGACAACTTTCAGGATATTAACATAAAATTAGACTGCAGAGCTGAACAATGGGTGGCTTTAAAATTAGCTGTGGTGAAAACCAATCAAACAGAATTGGCTTTTCCTTTGCATTGCTCCTAAGTTTATTATTGTTGTCTTCCTTTCCACATATAAGAGATCACGTCAGCAATTCTGCACAGGTCTGAGAGAGGCATGCTATCCCATGACCTCCGAGAAGAGGCCCTTATAACCCAGGCAAGCCTCCGCTAGATAGAATGCCTGACAATGGCCGAAATGAACTTGTGTAGCAACCACTCCTGAAATTTATCAAAACATATTCACATTGTGAAGCTCATCTGAGAGGAGAACTTTGCCTTTGCCATCTCTCGGTTCCACACAGCTTGCTCTTGAATGCCATTACAGAATGCGATGTGCGTGTTAATAAGCCAGGACATCTGGTAACCAGCTTTTTTCTGATTCATTAACCGACTCTGCTTCTGTGGCCAGGGGGGATGAGAGGAGAAACTGGAAGGTTTTGCTTTTAGCAAACGGGCACTTGATATATGCCTTGCTTCTTTGGTCTTGCCTCGACTTTTAAACTTTACTCCAAGGTTAGCATTTAAATGCAAGCAACCTTTGGTGAGCAGTGTTTTGTACAGAAAACAAATAGTACTGAAATCATTCTATACAGGCTGAGAAGGCAGGAAAGAGGAAACAAATCTTAGAAATCTTATAGTCCAAATCCTATTTCAAAGCAGATGAGGAAGTAAAGAACTTGCTTTGGATCACACAGGTATAATTGTGACAAAGCAGGGGACAGACCCCACATCTCTTGACTCTGGATCCAGCCTTCTACCTCAGCACATAGTTTTCACTCATTTGCCTTATTGTTATTTTTTTAGGTCACCAAACATTGCCTGCTTGATTTTTCTTTTCTGACCTCCCATTCATATGCCTTTAGAACATTGAAGCAGACTACAAGTGCTGAATCAGTCCTCGTGCCTCCTCTAATAAGTGATTAGGGGCCCATTCAAGCATTTATAAAAGGTACTTAGGGATAGTTAATTTCAACTTTTGAAGAATGGACAACTTCAATCCAGGTTGTGGGTAACTCCAGGGAATAGAATTAACTAACCAGAATACAATGAGAAAAAAAGAAAATAGGGCAAGGTTATAAAAACCTCCCAACAATCGAGATGTTTAAAATTAAAAAACAAATACTATTATCCCCATCAGAAATAAAAACAAAACAAAACAAAACAAAAACAAAAACAAAAACCTGATTGAAGTAAATAAACCAGGTCCAAATGCTCGAGAGAGTGATTTGAGTAAAAGAAGTCTGACTTGATGGTACATGTTGGGCGATGAAATGGACAATGAAGTTTCCATATGTTGTTTTTATGCAGTAATTAGAAACTGTCACACACCGTTTCATTTTTTCATTTCCTTGGGCTTATTTGCATGTTGGAACTTCCTTTGGAGCAGAATGGAGAGCATCAAACTGGCACCCAGCTGAAATGAGGAGCAGTGGCTCGTGGGCGTCCTCCCCAGCTCAGAGGCAGGAAGGAAGCCAGAGGCAGGTAGTGTGGGGACGCCGAGGACAGCGAGGCTGCCAGCGGCGCAGCTGCCCTGGACGCCGTTCACATGGAGCCTCACCCTGCCTGGGTTGAAACGCTAACCGAATCTTCCAATTGGTCTTTATGGAGCACTTTGGCTCCCCTAAGCTGATCTGCCCCTTGAAGCACTTTCATTCCATCCCGATTACCTTTCCTTTTCTATTTGCCTGGGCAGACTTGAAGGCAGGTACCCAATCTCCCAATCTTCCCTATTGCCAGGCACACTATGGTTCCTATGGGGCCTTCACAAATAGCCTTTTCATGTCTGCATCCTTATTTTCTAATTTTTTCTCTCTTTCAAAAAAAATCATCAGCACTGTAAAAACAAAAAATGAGACCAAAGCTGTTTCCAGTTAATAAGGATTGTTGCTGCAAGTTGTAAACTCCAGAAGTCTTTTGAATGTCAATTGCATTCTTAAAAATCTGCTGCTCTCTACTACTAAGCTGTTACTAGTGAAAGGAGAGATCCCAGGAAACTGGAGGTGGAAAGAAACTTCATTTGTCTAAGATGGATTATCTATCTGAACAGCTATTCAACACAATATTAAATGACCTGGAACTACGAGAATTGAATTTGACTTATGACATGGTAAAAAATTTCTGAAAGGAGTTGTCAGAAATTCCTTGAGAAGTTTAAAATGCCATCTTCATTAAATCATTGAAGTAAATTATTTAAAAATAAGCATCAAGAAAAACAGGCCTGTAATTAACTCCACGTCCAGAGGCAAGCAAACATTGTGACTATTTTGATACCTGACTTTTTTTGGGTATGAATATTTAGATACATTTATATATAAATTTTTCACAAAAAGTTGATTAGTAATGAAGCTAGTGTTTTAGAATACTTCTTTGGCATAAAAGACATCAAGAACATGTTTTCATGACAAATATTTCTACATTATTTTAATGGCTGTAGAGCATTCGAGCATATAGGTATTCCATATTTTACTTAGGCAATCTCCGTTTCATAAGACATCTAGATTGTTTTAAAATTTTTCCTGTTATAATCAGCATAATGATCATTGTTGAATATTCATCTTAATTTTTTAATTTATCTTTATTTCTTTGGGGATATATTTTCGAAGGTGGAAGTGCCCAGTTAATGTTCTTTTTGCCCATTTTTAAGGCTTTTGACACATATTACCATTTGCCTTCCAGAAAAGTTGTATTAATTTAGAATCCCACCAGCAGAGCATGGCGCACTGTTTCCTTGCTCCCCTGCCAACGCTCAGCGTTATGGTTCTTTTTAATCTTTGCTAATCTGAGGAGTGAAAAATGGTGTCTCTTTGTTGTTTTAATTAATTCATCCCTGAAACTAGCATTTCTGAAGCTAGAATGGCACCCACTCGCTCCTATACATGATTGCATGTCAGTAGTTATACCTAGAATTCATTATTACTTTATTTTATACGACAGTCACGGTTTTATAGCAGGTCAAACTAATCTGTTTAGGCCACAAAGCTGTTTGATCTCCTAGGAAAATACAGACTTATGTAAATAAAGCATGGGGGTTATCTTCTTCCTTGTGTCTTGGAAAATACAAAATACAATGATATTTAAAAGCCCTCTTCTGCTTGGTACTGACGGGGAGAGGAGGGAGATAGTTGGAAGATAACAATGCTATTGGTCAGTCCAGTGGAGGGCGTCCATTGGCTACAGCACCAGTGCTAGAGGTGACTGTGTTGGTATCTGTAACATGTTGATGTGTGAAGTGAAAAAATGAATCCTATTCCTCAGGAGAGTCCTGCATATGTCAAGTATATTGTCTCATTAAGCCAATCCATTTATCAACCCACTGAATGCCAATTAAATTGCACAGGATGGTGCAGGTATATGGTGGGCTGTTGGTGCCAAACTTTATTACAGCTGAGCTTTTCTGGCACAGTATGTTCTACCCAGCAAAATGGCAGGCATATCAAAGCCAAATTCAATGTTCTTGAAATAATGCCTTTAAAGAGGACGAAATGCCACAACCTGGCAGAAGAGAATGTGAAATGTAATGTCAATTCTTAGTGTACTTTTAGTTCCAATGAAGATGTCAAGGCTCAGATCCAGCCAGTGCCAAATGTCTTCACAGCGTGCAAATTAGATCAGTGTAATTTCATCAGGAGAATGATCAGACTCTGCCGTAGCTATGGTTGAATTCACTGCTTCTGCCGAGGGCTGAGCTGAGGACTGGGGGCCAGCTGAGCTCACACTGCCATCCTCCGAAAGAGAAGGAATCTGATTTAATGTATTGTTCTCTTGCTGCCACTGTTGAAAGACAGCCCCACCTCTCAGAAATATTGCTAAATGAGCATCTAACATAGATTACATTGATTTTGTTTGGAATTAAAAAAAAATCTGTTCAGTGAAAATTAAACTCCAAGTAAGTAAAATACTAAGCCAGCTGCCAAGAGGGTATTAGAAGCAGGAGAGTTTTATGTTTGTCATTAAATACGAGATTTGCATGGAAACATAGATAGTGGTATTAAATACTTCAAGTATTCAAGTTCCAGGTATGTTTGCAAATATGTATAATCTAATACATTGATATGATGATACATATTCTTAAGAGGCGCTAAACGTAAATAAATGGGTAATATAAAATAAGAAATACTGAAAATCTCTAAAAAAAAAACCCCAGTAAGAATGCTACAACTAATTTTCAGTGTTAAGTATAGGAGAAATGGGACAGGGTATATATCTTGGGAAGGGCACTATAAGTGATTTAACATTTGAAATAAATTGAAATAAACAAACTTTATAATGAGGGGACTTATCATCATGAAATTGTTTGCTTTTTTGAAACTGTTTCTTAATGCAGCACTGCTATATATATTCCTGAAATGTTATTCTAGTTTAAAAATGGATTTTTCCTTTCTTTTTCACATATAGTTTCCTATCAGAGTAAGAATATCAGAATTCCTCTTCAGATTTGTTGCCGTGTCCTCAGTAAAGACAGAACAGAAATCCCAACAGCTAAAGAATTTTTAGTGTTTCATGTTTAAAGAAGTTGTGGTTGATCTTCAGCATTTTCAAACCATACACATTCTGCTAATACAATAATAAAGCACATTGTTTTAATTTTATTTGCATAATATTTTTAAAGTTTATTGTACAGTCTTTTTAAAATATATAAACAATGCAAACTAATGAAGAGGAAAATAAATATTACCTGTACCTCATAATAATGCTAATACTTTCATATATTTTTTCTAGTCTTCAGTCAGCATACACCTGACTTTTTTCCAGTTGAGTTTCTCTTGTTTATATAGTTTTATCTCCTACTCTTAATATATCATGAGCATTTTCTATGCCATTAAAGAGTCCTTAAAATTATTTTAATGGTACAGAATACTCTATTGTGTGTAACCTCCCCTATTACTGGATATTTGTGTCAGTAGTTAGCTATTTACCTTCAATAAATCTTTGCCTGTATCTAATTAATTTCTTAGGACAAATTCCTAAGAGGTGAGGAGATTTAAAAGTGTGAATTTTCAAGGTTCTTATTACTGCCATGCAATTTCTCAGAATCTACCTATAAATCTACAACTAAGAAGCCCCAAGAAAAAAATATCTTTACAAAATCATATCCATAAAATAATTCCTTTTTATACACCAACAGCCACATTATGTCTTCTATAGTTCAGACCTTAAATTTAATAGAAATGGGATTAAAAATAGTTAAAAATGCTCTACTAAAACTACCTAAAGTCTGAGAGTAAGATTATGACTACCTTCTTTCTGTTATTTCTTTTCACTAATGAAAAATGTGCATGCTCAGTTACCGGAATCTAATTCCACCAATTGATACAATTACTGTAGAACATAGTTAAAGTCAATGAAAATGATTTTCCAAACCTTGAAACTATTTTGACATTCTCCCAGTAGATTTAAGTGGTATAGACAAACCGATAACTTACTGAAAGCTAGTGTTACTTTGAATTACTTTTCCTTCCTTTATATTTCTTCAAAATCATTTAGACTCCACTGTGGAACTTTCTTTCGTTTTCTATTTTAGCAATAGACATAAGACCCAAGGCTATCTCTGGGGCTTGCCAAAGCCCAGATGCCAAGCCTTGGAACATTCTAGTAGCAACATCTGGCCTTTTGGTGAGCTCCACAGGCAGTTATGGACTCAGCTCAGAATTGCCTCTGGGGGTGTCACATAGTCAAATAATCTACTGATATTTGGGCTGGGTGCTCTCTGAGGAAACATTTGTCTTTCTGCTCGCTTTGAATATGTAGCAGATAACATTAGAGCTATTTATTATGTATAAAAATAATGTTTTCTATAAGAAACAATTTGTTTTAAAATCTTACTTTGTTACTTTAGTTGGTAGTGTTGCATTCCCTGCTAGTTTCCAGCTGTTTGTGACATTTTTCAGTAGTCAAGAGAGACACTGACTATTTCCATTCTGGATAAATTTTGAATTGCAAGAAATTTATGAAAAGTGGCCAGATTTGCATTTAGAGGTGGCTTAAATTATTGATGATAATTGAAAAAAAATGATAGGTACCTCCAAGATATTTCCTCAAAAATAAATTTCCTAGTTTATTGTGTTAAGAATATTTCCTAAGTATATGCAACGCTGTGATCCACTCTGATAATTGGTTTCCTGTCATTAGAGAGCTAAAGATCTGTTTTAATGTCCTTTTCAATCAAGAGATTAAAATCCATGTTCAAACAACACCAGTAATGAATTTAAGGTTATCAGTTTAGCATAAAGAATAATCCCAACTATTTCCCTTTTTGAGTATGCAAGATTAATCAGACACAAGAAAAAATACAATCAATGTAATGCCTCCAACAATTGTCTATTTTTCAAGGGAAAAGACAAAAAAGGATTATGAATATTTTGCCTAGTATGTGAAAAACAAGACCTAAGATCATGTCAAAACCACATGAATTTCTTCTGATAAATATTTTATCTATCTATCTATCTATCTATCTATCTATCTATCTATCTATCTATCTTAAGGATTTTATTTTTGAGTAACCCCTACACCCAACATGGGGCTTGAACTTATAACCCCAGGATCAAGAGTTGCATGCTCCATGACTAAACCAGCCAGGTGCTCCCCCATCAGTTTTAGAATTTGCTAGATTTTAGTTTCTTAATCAACTCTGTTTATTGTAATATTACTGTGTAGCTCATTTTCATTGGTAATGAACTGTTCAAATATTTATACTTCCTTAAAAGTATATTTCCCAAGGGAGTTTAAAAGAGATATTTGTTTCCATTTATTTGGAATGTTTAATATTTTTTAATATTTTTCAAAGAAGACACTTTTAACATGGTCTTCGAATTACAGTACTGAATGAGCGGTTAGTATTTTCTAGTGTAGATTCAAAATTTTTACATATAAATGTCTTATTCTGCAATTAAATCCAAGGGATTCCCTGTTAGATGTCAATTGAATATTTACCCACCTTTCAAAAGAAGTAGGAAAAATCCCTGTTACCAGGTCATTTAAATGGAGTTTCCCTACAATGTCTAAATGATTAAGATTGAGGATCAATGATAGAATGTGGATAGATGGTTCTTAAGCAAACTCAGTGCAATGGGAATTAGTTAAAAAAATTTTTTTAAAAGGTTTATTCATTTTTTCAGAGACCCAGCGTGGGTGGGGGAGGGGCAGAGAGAAGGAGACACAGAATCTGAAACAGGCTCCAGGCTCTGAGCTGTCAGCACAGAGCCCGACACAGGGCCCCAACTCAAGGATGGCGAGATCATGACCTGAGCTAAAGTCAGACGCTTAACCGACTGAGCCACCCAGGCACCCCAATGCAATGGGAATTATTGATTGGGTAGTAAAATGGCAGCAAATGGCCAGTTGAAGACATTCAGGTTTTGATATTTCTGCTTTATTATAAAGGGGATAATTTCTCTTTTAACTAAAGACTTAGAAACAACCCAGTTAGCCCATGTAACTTGAATTAATATATCCTGTTTTGTAAAACTATCAACTTGAACAAAACTATAACTAATTACCGTGTGAACCAGACGACTAAGAAGTCTTCCTGTGTGCACTTGGCACCAGGCTCAAATTCAACAACACAGAAATTATTGAACTGTGTTTAACTTTGCTCTTTTCCCTTCAAATCTATCCTTTCTTCCAGTTCTTAAATATGCACTTTCTCATTGGTTTCTTATCCCTGTGAGTGGGGTCTGAAATCTTCCATCGTGCTGTCACTGGTCACAACTTTCTCTTGTCACTGGTTTTACTGATCAGTGGGGATTTGGGGTTAGAGTAGCCTTGCTCCACTGTTTCTGACTCCAATTCAAATGGTCATTCTAATAGTCTGGAAAAAATGGGAAAAACCTTTTATTTTGTCCCTATAGGAAGAAAAAAGTCTTTGGGCTAGAAATCAGCAAACCAAATGCGGCAGGGACAGTGATCCGTCTCTGCTTTGGTGCTGTCACAGGGGATCCCTCATGCCCATCTTCTCCTTCACTTGGGAGCAGTGACAGAACCAGCATGCAGTCTCTAGCTAGTGCCCTGGACCAAAGCAATAAACTGCAGCATGGGTGGGATGCCAGGCAGGAACAGGGAGGTGGAGACAGAGGCTCATTGTGGGTTCCTGTGTCCTGGAAGGGTGGATACACTCTGAGAAATAGAGAACAGTAAAGTTGCAAGCTTAACATAGGGTAAGAATATTCAGGCCTTGAAACTCTGCTGGTAGGGTAGGGATTAAGAAGCAATTATAACTTTTTATAGAGAGAAGAGACATCTGTGCAACTATAGGGTGCTTGTAATTTTCACCTTTCGGCTTTCTTGTATTTTTCTCTTCCCGTACATTTTATTACACCTTACCTCTTTTTGCTCTTCTCTTGAAAAGTTCTCATCAGGCGATATCAGCAAGGTGGCAGAGCCAGAACTTCTGAAAACTTTCTCCTCCGTGTCAGCAATGAGGAAACTGGAAAACAATGATCAGAATCAACTTTTTCAAAACTTTGGAAATTAACTGAAGGATTTTAGCATTTTGAGAAGAGTTCATTCAAGTAAAACATCTAAATCATGATAAGAGCAGTGAGTTTTGTGGCATCTTAACTTACCCTATTCTTTTTTTTAAAGTTTATTTATTTTTGAGAGAGAGAGAGAAAGAAAGAGAGAGAGAGAGAGAGAGAGAGAGAGAACACAAGCAGGGGAGGGGCAGAGAGAGAGGGAGACACAGAATCTGAAGCAAGCTCCAGGCTCTGAGCTGTCAGCACAGAGCCCGATGTGGGGCTCGAACTCATGAACTGCGAGATCATGACCTGAGCTGAAGTCGGATGTTTAACCAACTGAGTCACCCAGGTGCCCCTTAACTTAACCTTTTCTTATCTTCACTCCCCAGCTCAGTGGTAGCCTCAAAAACTAACAGCCCATAATCACAGTGAAAACCAGCAGTCTGGAAGCCACTAGAAGGAGCAGAACACAGTTAATGCTCCTCCAAAGTCCCATTCCCAGAGAAACGTCATTAGTTGACCTATCTAGTGGTTCTCTTGAAGACCCTCCCTGCAAAATTTTCTTTATTTGGCCTGGCTAGAATATTCACTGGTGTGAATTTGTAAAAAATTTCTGGGGCATTTGCAAAAAAGCAATATAGGAAGTTGTTAATATTGTGGTTTTATCCAGTGTCATGGATAAAATTTGAAGCAAACAACAGGCTAACTAGAAAGCTTATAAAAGGAAAAGTTGGGAAATATGTTTGTAGGGGGTTGGACAAGCTGTTACATATCCCTGGTAATCTAGAAAGTTGTGCATGTGCCCAGGGCTATGTACAATTTTTAAGAACAACCCTAAAAGGCACTAAGTTCTCACTCCTGGCTGACCTTGAGGTTCTGCACAAGCAGGAAGTAATGGCTAAGGCAGAGTTCTTACCTGTCTGGCTCAATGACCAAGGCATACTCCAATATGCACATAGACCCCTTTTTCAAAAATTAGGAGATTCACCCGGTTCTAGGCATTAGAAGAAATCTCCGCCTAATTATGAGCTGACTGCTAACCTAACAGATCAGAGATTTTAGGGGCCAAAAATGACAAAGAATACAGACTTTATGGAATTAGGTAAGAAAAGTCACCAAACAACAGCAAATAACAATAACAACAAACCCAGGGGAGGTAGAGATTCTCATTTCCATAGTACATACATTGTATTATTTAAAATGTCAAATTTTCAACAAAAAGTTATGATACATGCCAAGAAGTTATAAATTTGGCTCATGATATGAAAAAAGGCCATCAGTAGAAAATGAACTATAGAAGCTCAGCTATTGGACTAATTAGACGAAATCAGCTATTCTAAATATGGTATTTAAAGAACTAAAGGAGAGTATGGCAATGATGCCTCTTTATGAAGGATAGTTTTACTGGTTATAGGATTTTTAGCTGACATTCCTTTTCTTTCAGCACTTTGAATATTCATTCCTCAGCTTTTTGGCCTTCATGGTTTCTAGTGAGAAATCAGCTGTTAATCATATTGAGAATTCCTTGGGTGAGATGTTTCCTACTAGAAAGTGGTATGTCTTCACTTCATTTGCCTTAGAGTGATTTTATAGGGTTTTTTTCCTTAAAAAAACACAAATTAATGTCTCAGTGGTTACTATACATAACAACTAATGAATTACAGATCTGTTTTCTTTGATAAACATGATCTTTATAGACCTGGCCAGACATATTAAAATCATCATTCTAAGTAATAATGGTGTTAAGAAAAATGATCCAAAACTTAGGAATTAGATGAAGTAGGATTGCATGTTCTTTCAGTGTTATACTGACATATCATCCACAGGACCACTCAAAGATTAATTATCTAGAGGAATGGAGCTTTGTTTATTCAACTGTTAACTATTGATTAAGGCCCAGGCTTTGTGAAGTTTCATATTAACTTACAATATTTTTTTTGTAGAGATACAAATGAATTCTTCCTGGTATAAAATATTGTGATTGTATTGACTGTAGACTATTATGTTGTTTTGTATTTAACCTAGCAATCTTATTCTGACTTTTCTTCTTCATTCCCTGTAAATATCCAAGTCCTCAAATATTATTTGATCAATTTTATCATCCTGCTAGCTCAATCATTAGTGAGTTCAGTAAATATTAGATATGTGCTTGTTCTATATTTGTAGAAGATTATGTTAGTTCATTTGACATTTCATAGTACTAAGTTGTCCAGCTTTCGGAAATCTTTTCAAGACTCATACCATAATTAATTTTTTTTCAACTCCAAAATATTTTTCAGAAAATAAGTCCATATTTAAAGAGAAATGTGAGACTTGTACATTTCAGAACAACTTACTTTCTCCTGGTCCAGTGCATTAAGTATGCATAATGAACAGAGAGCCTTACAGTCATATGCCCCTATCTGCATCTATTTCTTCAAAGGAATGTGAGTTCTATGTCCTATTTTCACCCACAGGCATGTCCTTGAAGAGATATTTATGAAGTGGAGAAATAAAGGATTTCCAATTCAAATGATGTAATAGCAAATCTGATTAATGGAATCCATGTGAAATTCTTGACATTCATTTTGCCTTAATTAAATGCCTGATCATGACGCCCAGATGTTAGATGTTAGATGTTAGATTTTTTTTTTTTTTTAATGAGGGCATGTAATGTGTAAACTTTTGGTCTTTCTTCTTCTTTTGGAGACTTAAATTATTACCCGTCTTGAGATTCCCTTAAATTGTACTGTATACACAAATCACTTCTTATTCAAGAAAGGTTAACAAAAATGTTTTTGAATAAAATTGATTCACTAATGTTGAAGAATGCTGAGATGATAAGATAACCAAAAAAAAAAAAAAAGTAGCTCTAATTGTTGGTATATCCATCTATAATTATTGTCTAGAAAAAATATTAAAAAACAAATTAACATGTAGTCAAAAAGGAAAACATGCTTCAGAAATTGTGTATGAAAAGTAGAAAATGACAGACATGATATATATGGGTTTTAAGAAATGGAAAAGAAAGAAAAGCAAGGATGCCATCAGTTTCACTGAAGCCATGAGGCTTACATGGTAACCACAGAGCCAGGGAGACTTAAATTCTTGACATTATAGTCCTTGGCTTCTTATCTTTGGTGTCACAACTATAGATTTATTCCTAATATCATATTCAGTTTTTAAATTCTTCTGTTTTATGAATTACCTGGATTTTCAACTTTTTTTTAGTATATCTCTAAACACCAATAATATCATACTTAATAGGTTTTCCTTTGAGTTTTTTAGATTTGCTTTTTTTTTTTTGTATTTTATTTGAAGATAAAAGTCTGAATTAAATAAATATACTTCAAATGTAAGTTTAACATTCTTCATGGAAAATAATGGCTGTTTTTATGCCACCATGTAAATAATGAGTCAAAGAACAATTGTCTTTTAAGTGAATTTGCATGGTTTTGATAACTATTTAAGAAATGGGTCTTTGGTTTCTGTTTTAGTTCAGCCAAGAAGCAAAGGATTTTCTGTATAAAAGATTTTTCAATATGCTTAATTGCTACAGTTGAAGTTTCTTTTATTTCCCTAATGAATTACTTCCCTATTATGAAGAAATGACTCTCTAAAGGACAATCATTTATTACACCTGAGCCTTCCTGGTCCCAATTGTACCACATGCTGCTTAATAATTTGCAATGATTTAGGAAGATTGCCATAACCACTCAATTAAACAATGGCTTTGGATGCAACCTATAGTATGAAGCACATCCTTAGAACACATTTAGAACTGTCTTGTTAATTAGAATCTAGCAACCACTGTGTTCTGAATATCCCATAGACAGCAGACATCCTATCCTGGAGGACTAAAAGTAGTTGCTTGTTTTCTCTGATCCAACTAGGCAGATGTATGGTTGCCATAGAGTGGAAATAGAACCATGGGGAGAAGAAGTAGACTAATATTTAGGAAATTTCTGTTTCTGGCTCCAAATGGTTTTGATCCAAATGGTAAGGCTATTCTCTGAGCTTCGATTTCCTCCCTTATATAGAATGTGAGATACAGCTGATGATTTCTTAGGCATTTTACTAATCAATGCCACACCTCTAAATAAATTATGTTAAAGGTAGAAAATGTTTTGCAAAATCTTACCAAGGTATTTATGAAAAGTCTCAATGGCTTATTTCCATGTAGCATCCTAAAACAACATAATAAATCAGTCAAATACTGTAAGACAGGATAGCTAATTTAAAACTGTAATTGTCAAAATTTGTAGTTATTTCTGAGCCTATGATATAGAATTATCAGGCAATGTGTTTTAACTAATAGTAATTTATGGCCAGAGTCAGCCTTTCCTGTGGGGAAAATAGACACATGTCCATATGTCTAGGTAATGAAATCTGAAGGATAAAGGAAATATGAATTAATGCTGAAAACAAATTTTGCTGAATTAACAATTATGCCTTGGACCAGTACTATATTATTAAGGTTTGAAATAAGTCCCTTATGTTTATCATTTTAGACCGTAGAAAGTAGGTAGAATGTATTCAACAAACAGCATAGATACAGTCTTCTAAATAGATAAATTCACTTGGTACATAATTAAAACAGATTTGAAGTGAACACTAACCTTAACTTCTTTTTTATTGTATCATCTCTATAATGATCTATTTGTAAAATTTAATGTGTAATATTCATTATCTTTTTTTGCCTTCATCGGTCTGTTTAAATGAAGTAAATGAGTACTAATTTACATAGACCATAATGTCTATGGCAACGTTACTGTATCATTTTCTTTGCATAATACTTAGTATATCACAATAGAAATTTGAAACTTTTTGTGGGGTTTCGCTATAGAGTACAAAGTTGATAAATTTTGGAGTTGGCATATCTAGCTTATTTTCAAACAATTTCTGACTGATGATGAACAAGCCAGTTAGAGTTTTTGAGACATTTTATCATTTATAAAAATAGCCATAATAATATTATCCAGAGTCTTTTTGATATGGAAGAATGTAATAACCTTTATTTTCAGGGTGGTGTCTATGCACGTTCTTCAAATAAATTACTATTCCCATATTACTAGACATTCTTTAAGAAAATGAAGGGAACTTGCCAGTTTGATAAGGAATAGGGAAGGAGATGTACAAGGAGTGTGAGGACAAGGGCAGCATTTTGTAATTTTTTAAAATATGACATAAGAAGCTCACCTCTTTAAAAACAAAAGCACTATTTAAAACAAAAATTATAACAAGAGACAGAAGGGCATCCCATAATGATAAGAGTCATTAAACAAGAGTATATAACAAGAGTATATAACAATTCAACAAGAGTATATAACAATTGTAAATATCTATACACTCAACATAGGAGCACATAAAGACATAAAGCAAATATTAATACACACAAGGGAGAGATTGATAATAATACACTAATAGTAGGAGGCTTTAACACTCCCTTTGTATCAGTGAATAGATCATCCAGACAGCAAATCAATAAGGAAATAGTAGCTTTGAATGATGCATTAGAACAGATGGACGTAACAGATATATACAGAGCATTCCATCCAAAAATAGCAGAATGCACATTGTTTTCAAGTGCGCGTGGAAGATTCTCCAGGGTAGGTCACATGTTAGCCACAAAGCAGGTGTTCATAAATTTAAGAAGATTGAAATCATATCAAACATCTTTTCCAACTGCAATGGTATGAAAACTAAAAAATTAGACAAAATTCACAAACATGTGGAAGCTAAACAACATGTTACTAAACAACCAATGAGTCAATGAAGAAATAAAAGAATAAATAAAAAAAATACCTATAGACAAGTAAAAATGATAACACAATGGTCCAAAATTTTTGGCACTCAGCAAAAGCAATACTAACAGGGAAGTTTATAGTGATACAGGCCTACTTCAAGAAAAGAAAAAAGAAAAAGAAAGACCTCAAATAACCATCTAACCGTACATATAGAGAAAATAGTAAAAGAAGAATAAACAAACCTGAATTTAGTAGAAGGACAGAGATAATAAAGATCACAGAGGAAATAAATGAAATAGAGACTAAAGAAAACAATAGAAAAGATCAATAAAACCAAGAGCTGGTTCTTTGAAAAGACAAACAAAATTGAGAAGACTTTAGCCAGACTCATCGAGAAAAAAGAGATAACTCAAATAAATTAAATCAGAAATGAAAGAAGTAATAACACCACTACAGAAATGCAGAGGCACCGGGTTACTCAGTTGGTTAACCATCCGACTCTTGATTTTGGTTCAGATCATGATCTCATGGCTTGTGAGTTCAAGCCCTGCATCAGGCTCTGCTCTGAAGCATGGGATTCTCTCTCTCCCTCTCTCTCTTCTCCTCCCCTGCTCATGTGCTCTCTCTCAAAATAAATAAACATTTAAAAATAAAAAGAAATACAAAGGATTATAAGAGAGTACTATGAAAAATTATGTTAACAAATTGGACAATGTAGAAGAAATGAAAAAATTCCTAGAAAAAAAATCTCCCAAAACTGAATCAGGAAGAAATAGAAAATCTTAACAGATTGACTGCTAGTAACAAAACTGAATTGGAAATCAAAAACTGCCAAAAAGCAAAAGTCCAGGATCAGATGGCATCACAGATGTATTCTATCAAAGACTTATTTGTTTACATATGTATGTATGTATGTATGTATGTATGTTTATTCTTGAGAGAGAGAAAGACAGAGACAGAGAGAGACAGAGACAGAATCTGAAGCAGGATCCAGGCTCCAAGGCGAGATCATGACCTGAGCTGAAGTCAGACGCTTAACCAATCGAGCCACTCAGGTGCCCCTCAAACATTTAAAGAAAAGTTAATACCTGTTCTCCTCAAAATATTCCAAATAGTAGAAGAGAAGTTTTCAAATTCATTCTAAAAGGCCAGCATTGCCTTGATACCAAAACCAGACAAAGACATTACACAGAAACAAAAACAAAAAACTATAGGCCAAGATCCCTGTTGAACATAGATGCAAAAATCCTTAACAAAATATTAGCAAACTGAATTCCAAAATGTATTAAAAAGATCATTCACCACAATCAAGTGGAATTTATTTCAGAGATGTAATAATGGCTCAGTATCCACAAATCAGTCAACGTGATATTTCTCATTGACAAAGTAAAAGATAAAACCATATTATTATCTCAACAGAAGCAGGAAAACTATCTGACAAAATAAATATAAAGATGCTTCTGGGGCACCTGGGTGGCTCAGTCAGTTAAGTGTCCAACTTTGGCTCGGGTCATGATCTCGCGGTTCATGGTTTCGGGCCCTGTGTCGGGCTCTGTGCTGACAGCTCAGAGCCTGGAGCCTGCTTCAGATTCTGTCTCCCTTTCTCTCTGCCCCTCCCCTGCTTGTGCTCTGTCTCTCTCTCTCTCTCTCTCAAAAATAAATAATAAAGATTAACAGTTTTTTAAAAAGAAAGAAAATAAATGAAAACAAAAGCACTAATACCTATCTCACAGCATCTGTGAGTATTAAATGAGATAAGTCTTTTGTGATTTTTATTTATAATACCCAAATTAGGAATAGCTTATTTTACTTGATCATAAAATACGTGTACTATTATAATCCTAATGTTTATTCTCAAAACTTTTCTATTACTAGATTAAGAGAATAATTTTTCCAAAAGAATGGGATTCTAGAAGTAAAATACTTTGAAATCTAAATTTTTACTTAAAAATATAAATTGAAGAACTTGTATGTCAAATACAGATTTACTACATATTTTGAATGGTTGAAGAGTATTCCATTATAAGGATATATTATAATTTATTTAAGCAGTTCCCAATTGTTTGACATTATCTTTGTGAGAGTGAAAAATTGGAAGCTGTAGTCGATTTCTCTAAACATTTACTTGTGCCCTTGTCCTAGTGATTCTTCAAAATAAATTAGTCAGCAGACATACCCTGTATTCAGGCTTTTGACATATGGTGCGAAAAGGCATTAGTTACCTGTGATTGCATTAAAAAACACCCCAAAACTTTGTGGCTTGAACTAACAAGAGTCATTTATTATCTCCTATGATTTCTGTGGGTGAGAATTTCACATGCTAGGGATGACTCTCCAGTACTCTAGGATTTCTAGATCTCAGCTGGAAGACCAGAGCCTAGGGTCTGCAGTCATCTGAAGGCTTGGTCAGTTATTCCTATTTCTAGCTGTCTGGTGCTTGATGCTAGGCAAAGGCTGAGAACCTAGCCTCTTCACATGATGGGGGCTGGGTCTCAAGAGAAAGAGAGCCAGGTGAAACCATATTGCATTTTATGACCTAGACTTGGAAATGACACAGCATCACTTCTGCCACATTCCGTTAACGGAAGCAGTTACAAAGGTCACCCAGGTTCAAGGGGAGGAGACATAGACCCTACCTCTCAATGGGAGAGTGTTGATGTCACATTTATAAGAGAAATATGTGACATGGTTTATATATATATATATATTGGTGCTGCTGTCTTTGGAAAACTGTCTAGCCAGTATTATGAATTTTGATCTATGTCACCAACATGACCTCCATTAATAATATATGTTTTGAGTAATATCTTTGCTTATCTGATGATGTAAAAAATGGTATTTCACTATTGTTTAGCTTGTTTTTATACTTAAAGTACCAAACATTGTTTTGTGATGTTTGCGATTCTTACCATTTGTACTTTTTATGATTATTTTCTTGTTTAACATGACCTTTATGTTTCTGTGGATGTATTCCTCAGTTTAAAAGTGATGTATAAAACTTCTTCATATGAGAAATTAAGAAGATAATCCTTTGTCAGTTTTTTTTCAATGTTTATTCATTTTTGAGAGACACCGAGATGCAAGTGGGGGAGGGGCAGAGAGAGAGGGAGACACAGAATCCGAAGCAGGCTCTGCTCTCAGAGGAGAGCCCAACGTGGGCCTGGAACCCACAAACCGTGAGATCATGACCAGAGCCAAAGTCGGACACTTAAGTGACTGAGCCACCCAGGCATCCCCCTTTGTCAGTTTTATAGAAAATATTTTTCCTAGAGTATCATATTTTTACTATTTTATTGCATTATTCATTCTTTATCGACTTTTAAATGTTTTCTATTTTATATGCCATGCTTAGATATACCTTCCTTACCCCAGAACTACAAATTGTTTTTCTTCACTTGTATGCTACTCATTCATTAATAAGTTACATCAAAATACATTCCATATGAATTAAAGACAGGATCTAAGATTTTTCTAGGTTTTTGGCTTTTAGGTTTTGTTTGTTAAAGTAGAATAGCAACAAGGGTTTTCCCATTTTTGCTTTTTAATTTTTTTAATTTAATTTTAAAATTTTTAAATGTTTATTTATTTTTGAGAGAGAGAGAGACAGAGCACAAGTGGGGGAAGAGGAGAAAGAGGGAAACACAGAATCTGAAGCAGGCTCCAGGCTCTGAGCTGTCAGCACAGAGCCCAACATGGGGCTTAAACCCACAAACCAGGAGATCATGACCTGAACTGAAGTCGGATGCTTAACTGACTGAGCCACTCAGGTGCCCCTTAAATTTTATTTTAGAGAGAAACACGGAGAGAGTGAGAGAAAGCACAAGCAGGGGAGAGGGACAGAGGAAGCGAGAGAGAGAGAGTTCTGAGCAGACTTCACTCTCAGCTTGGGGCTCCATCCCATAATCCAGGTTGATTGAGCCACTCAGGTGCCCCAATAAGTTTTAAAAATAGTAGTAACCAAGGAAAATGGAGAAAGATTCCCATGCTGATTATGTTCTATTGATAATCTATGCCATGAATTGTTACATTTATCATGTATTAACACCCATATGTACCTGAGTCTCTTTCTGGACTCTTTATCATTGATCTCTATTGCAATTCAATATCGTATCACTTTAACCATTACAATTTTAAAAATACGGTTTGATACTTAGCTCCCTTTTTTCTTCAAATGCTTTTTAATTCATGAAGAGCTGTTCAGTACTTGGTTCCTTACTCTGCTTCCTCTCTGACGATCTTATTCAGGCTAATGCCTTTAAACACCTTCCGTAATGACAGCTCCCCTATTTATATCTCCAGTCCAAGACTCTCCTGTGAACTCCAAACCCAATTACTCCCTGGGATTTGAATACGCCTCTTTGTTTCAATATGTCAGAACTAAACCCTTAATTTTTCTTTTTTCTCTCTAGATGTCCTTATCCCTCCATCTTTCCCAACTCAATAAATAGCATTACACCAGCTATTCAGGTGATATAATGATAGCCAGACTTAATATTGTGGTAGCCAATCATTATATCAATGTAGAAATGGTTGGATTATTTTAACATATCAATAAAAATAGGAAATGTGGCTTTGGGGGGACAAGTTAAACCTACACTGAAACTAGAGCGTCAGAATTCATGCCTGATTTAGCATGTGAATGAAGGGTGCTATAAAGGTGAGTCATGAACCCTTGGTCTTGTGGAGTAGTTTAGGAGTTTATTTTTATATTTTTTATTTATGGCATCTATTTATAGATTGTGTCTTCAGTCTCTTTCTCAAGGCTATTGTGGTTTCTTGTTCGTTCCTGGGGGTTAACACTGTTAATAAGTTAGTCCACAAGCAAGAAATGTACTATTACATTTCCACATTTCTCTTACGGAGGATTTTTTCTTAAAAATGCTTATATTTGGGGGGCGCCTGGGTGGCTCAGTCAGTTGAGCATCTGACTCTTGATTTTGGCTCAGGTCAGGATCTCATGGTTCCTGGGACTGAGCTCTGCATGGGACTCTGTGCTAACAGCATGCAGCCTGCTTGGGATTTTCTCTCTACCTCTCTCTCTGCCCCTCCCCTGCTCACAAACTCTCCCTCTCAAAATATATAAATAAACATTTTTTAAAAATACTTATATTTTGTTATATGTTTTAAATAATTAAAGTTGAATATGTATTTGTGATTTGAAAAAGTGAGGTATCAAAGTAGTTTCTAAGAACATGCTACCAAGTGGAGATATACTATAGATTTCAATAAGAAGTAAGTTTAATATTAAAAATCACACATTAGAGGCTCCTGAGTGGCTCAGTCAGCTGATCGTCCAACTCTTGATTTCAGCTCAGGTCATGACCCCAGGGTCACAGGATCCCAGAGCCTTCTGTTTTCTGCCTGGGCCTTGACTGATAAAAGTTCCAACTTTGGTTCAGTTGTATTCATAAAAGGAAGAAGCATAGCTTGTGAACTCTACTGTGATCATCCTTACAAAGCTATTACTGATGGCTTACTGCTCTTCTCTCACGTCCATTAAATTTAAACTTTCTTTGGGTGGTTTTTCCTAAGCCAGCCACCAAGCAATACTCTGGTGATAAAAAGAAAGATAAGAGTACCTGTCCCTAAAGAAGCTTGGTTTATTCAGCAATTTATAAACACTTGAAAAAAGTTCAACAAGATAATGCATGACAGAATGTACAGAAGAGCCACTCGCTGTGAGTAAATGCAATTGAAAACAAAGAAGAAAATAGTGATTTGAGCTAGCAGGAAAGGTGTCTTTGAGGAGGTAGGACTTTAACTGGACCTTGGAGGATATAAATATTTTCGCATATGACTCCACCACAAAATGCTTCCTGTTTCATCACACAGATAGTATATGTTGTTCCACTTGGATTTCTCTTTCAATACTTTAGAGTCATTTATGTACCATGTGAAGAAGTGTGCCTATCCATGACTACTAAACTGGTTTTCTTCCCTGACCTACCCTGTGCCAAGATATGCTTTGAGTGGTACAATGATTCCTTTGTTCACCTGTTTGATGCCCATTGTGCCAACACTGTGTTAGTCACTTAAGGTTTACATGAGGAGAGATCCAGATGACTTCCAGACAACCGTATAGGAAGAATTTGCCAAAAGTAACCCTCAAAAACTCTACGGGGAAAACAATGGCCCTGCTCTAGAATCATCATTTTTTTTTTAATTTTTTAATGGTTAGTTGTTATTGAGAGAGAGAGAGAGAGATCATGAGTGGGGGAGGTGCAGAGAGGGGTGGGGGAAACAGATGATCTGAAGCAGGCTCCACACTGACAGCAGAGAGCCCGAAGCAGGGCTTGAACTCACAAACTGTGAGATCATGACCTGAGCCAAAGTCGGATGCTCAACTGAATGAGCCACCCAGGTGCCCCTGTTTTTAATTCCAAGCTTCTCCATCTACAAGTCAGAAGATCTTTTACAAATTACCTAAACTTTTGTGGTCTCTGTTTCCTCTCCTATAGAACTTTGACTTTCATATCTTCTCAACAGGTTCATATTGAGTTCTACATGAAATGAAATATGAAGTGTCTACCACAAGGTTCACCCATTTTAAGTAATTTGTCATAAATGGCATCTGTTTATATACTACTACCTTAATTTTGCTATTGTTCTCATTATTTCTAATTATTAGATTATTATTATTTTACAATGGCAGGGTGCCTGGGTGGCTCAGTCAGTTAAGCTGCCGACTTCAGCTCAGGTCATGGGTTCTAGCCCCACGTCGGTCTCTGAGCTGACAGCTTGGAGCCTGGAGCTGCTTCGGATTCTGTGTCTCCCTCTTTCTCTGCCCCTTCCCCACTTGTGCTCTGTCTCCCTGTCTCTCAAAGGTGAATAAATGTTAAAAAAAAAAAAAAGAATAAGAAAATAGAAGCCCAAAAAATGAAAAACAAAAGAGATCTACAACATGAAAAAAATAAAATCATGCTCAGATTTTTCGTCTGCAACATATGTAAAAAGAAAATGAGAAATGGAACAATGTGTACAGCTCTGAGAAGCAAATCACACCCCCAAATATTTATACATAGCCAAATCGTTTTTCATGTGTGGGAACAATAGAAGTACGTTCACAGATGTGCAAACCTTAGACAAAGTCTTACAGAATGGATTGCTGACCTATCTATCTTGAAAAAACTAATTAAGATATATGCCAACCAAGGTAGAACTCCTCAAAATGAATACCTCAAGAATGGAAACGTTAAGAAATATTTCTTTGAAAGAGAGAGAGAGAGAGTGCAGGGGGAAGGACAGAGAGAGGGGAGAGAAAGAATCCCAAGCAGGCTCCATGCTGTCAGTGTGGAGCCCGATGTGGGGCTCAATCTCATGAACTGTGAGACCATGACCTGAGCTGAAATCAAGAGTTGGCCGCTTAACCAACTGAGCCACCCAGGCACCCCAAGATGAAAACTTTTTAATAAAATATCTTTCTCTCCAGGATACACCATACTGCAATTTCTGCAGTTTGCTTTTCTTCACTTAAAATTTATTGTGGAGACTTTTAATTATTATTTTTCAACTCATTTCATTTCAGAGAGATTTTTTTCATCCGTTTTATGGCTTTTTTATAGCTCCATAGTATTCTATTTTTGTGGATTCACCATAAACTATGAAACCAGTCTGCCACTGACGAACATTGACATTTTCAGTATTTTGCTATTTCAAAGGATGATACAGAGATAACAAATTGGAATTCTATGCATTGAGGCGCCTGGGTAGGGCTCAAACCCATGATCTGTGAGATCACGATCTAAGCCAAAATTAAGAGTCAGACAGTTAACTGACTAAGTCACCCAGGCACTGTAGCATATGACTTATATAATTATGAAAAATTAAATTTCAGGTTTTCTTCTTAACACCAATATGTAAAAGTCCGTGCAAGCTTTAGGATCTTCATTATATTTAAAAAATAGAAAAACAATATAAAATACTTAACAATATTAGCAGTGATTCTTTCCACATGGTTTTACCATGGCTTACTTTTTTCTTCCCTTTATTTTTCTTTGCTTTTACAATTTTATAAGTCACTGAGTGTGACTAATCTTTAAAATTAAAAAATTAAGGTTTTGTGGTGAATGAACTGTCTTGTGTCATGTAGAGATTTAAGGTTATCCTCTGGATTTAAAGTATCATATGGAAATTAAATTTGTCACTGTCACTGATTCTCATTACCATTACTTAGATTTTCAGATCACATTTACTCATTCCTAACTTCCTTATACATTCATCAAAAAAGCATGTTGATTGCCAATTCCATTCAATTAAATATTTATGTAATTTTCTTAAGAAGTACTAGAGGAAATATGTTTCTAAACTTCTGCTTGAATAACTTCAAAACTAAAATTTTAATTATAAAAATAGAGACATTAATAGGTGCCACTGTGCTGATAGCAATGTCATAATTATGACACATTTGTTTATGATGGAATAGCAGAACTCAAAACAATTTCACTTTGACATATCAGTTTTATAAGTTAAGTACTTCAGGATATTTTTTCAAGAAACAGCAAAATTTCTCTGAAACATAATATTTCAGTGGGTCATATCTTTAAATTTTAGATTTATATAAAAGGAATAGAAATAATTGAGCTTTTATCTATCTTTTTGATCTTTTAAATTTGTATTTCTTTCCATAATTATATCAAAGGGTTTTTTTTAAGTTATTTACCTTTGAGAGGGGGACTGGAGGGGTGGAGAGAGAGGGAGAGAGCGAATTCCAAGCAGGTTACTCACTGTCAGCATACAGCCCAGCAGCTCAGTCCCATGAACCGTGAGATCGTGACCTGAGCCGAAATTAAGAGTTGGTCACTCAACCAACTGAGCCACCCAGGTGCCCCTCAAAGGGCTTTTGAATGAATAAATAAGCAATGTAGTTCCAAAATGCCAGTTGAATACTCAGACATAATTTTATTACTGAAATCGAAGAGTCCATTCTTTCTTTCAAACCAAATTACAAAGTAGAACTAGCCTTTGAATCATGAATTTTAATTCTTAACATTTCACTTACTCTCTCCCTTCCATTTAATATTTTTTCTCAGAAACAGCTCCTACTTAAAAAACAAGCTCAGGTTTAGATTTGTAAAGCCTATCTTTATTGAGCTCAAACAAATGGGAAATTTCCATAATCTAAGATGCCATGATCATTAAAAATAGTGCCCCTAACATCTTTACCTTATGTCTGACCACAGAAAGAGATGTAAAGTACAATTACAGCCAGAATTCTCCAAGCCAAATGTGTTTGTTAGGTTTCTTTATCCAGTCATACCACGTGCCACACAGCGGCCAACTATTTAGAGAAGGTTTACTAGGCACTTTTCTGTCTAGGAATTTTTCCTTTCTTTTCGATTTTCTGCCTCATATCACACTGGGGATGATTCAATGTGACTACATTAAGTGTTTTCTGAACCACTGCTATTTCTAAATAGCTCTGATGTCTTTGGGGGCATCCTTTCCTCAAAAGCCAGATTTCCTTGAAAGGGATTCTGGTTCAATTAATTAATTTAGCATACTGAGCATATAAGCTGATAAAAACAACCACAATTATTATTTTGTCAAACAATGGCCTAAGAACTCAGGCTAAAACATGAACATGGCACACAGATGGAAGTTTTTTATGGACAGTACATTCTGGTGGGAGAGACCTAAAATCAATAAATAACCAAATAATTAAAAGGGAACATACATGCCCTAATGATAGACAATGTAAAGAATGACTGGGTGACAACTTTTATGGAAGGCCCTTTTCAGTTTTCTTTTCTTTTCTTTTTTTAAGTGTTTATTTATTTTTGAGAGAGAGAGAAAGTGAGGGGGGGCCCAAGGAGAGGGGAACAGAAGACCCCGAGCGGGGCTCTGTGCTGAAAGCAGAGAGCGCAGTGCGGGGGGGCGGAAATTGACAAACTGGGAGATCATGACCTGAACCAAAGTCAGACACTTAACTGACTGATCCACCCAGGGGCCCCTCAGATCTATTTTCTAAAGAATCTAGAAAAGCATAGTTCATATCAAGAGGCAGAAAATCTTTATCATGCCCCCTTTCCCTTGTAGAAATTTTAGGAGATATAAAGAATGGAGAATTAAACAAACAAACAAAAACAAAGGACAGAGCAAAGAAAAGGAACTGGCTTGGTTATGACAGTAAAATAGCCAATGTGCAGGACCAGTGAGCAGGAACACCAGGACAAAGGGGCTGAGAAAACATGTGCCCACAGGAAGGGTGGGTGTCTTGAGTGGCCATCACTGTTACCGAGGCTCTAGGCCTATAGACCTGGAAGTGATCTTTGGTCATTTATTCCAACCCTCCTGTCTTAGAGATTAGAGATGGAGTGTGATGATGTTTGCCCATGTCATGGTTAGAGATTTAGAGCCAGAACTAGTAGTTAGCTTTCCTGGTATAGTTTACTTCTCTACCAATGTCTGCTTTCACCTGGGTTCTTTGTGATGTGGATACTAAAAAATAGGATTCCTGAGGTAGAATCAAGAAGTGATAGTATGGGATTTAGGTATTCCAAAAATTTAGTATTTATTAGTTTATTATGTGGCAAATAATGTGTCTGTGGGTCAGGACATCCTGCAAATTATTAGTGAGTCTGGCTCATGACCAGACCCTTGCCATGGGGTTATAAAGAAATGCAGGTCTTGTTCCTTCACCCCAAAACCATGAACCAAAGCAGCTTGAAAACTTAAAAGATAAAGAACTTCTGTTCTGTTGCAAGAGAGGTCCAAACTAGAACCTCCCCCACCCCCAAAAAAGAGGATGATTAGCTCCTTAGTCCTTAGTTATTTGGAAGGAATTCTAGAAAAGATTAAAAAACACCATGGTCTGGTCTGTAGTTAAATCCCATGATATATAATTTTAGCAATCATCTGGGAGACAGCCAATCGCGGTGTGTAATTATGGAAATGCTGACATAGCAGAACACAGTGGAAACCAAATTAATTTTCAACATGCATACCCAAGACCTAGTAAGAAACTTCCGTTCAGGATGAGGAATATTTGGGAAATAGAAAAAGGTGAGTGGGAATACGTGAGCAAATGTAGAAAATGAACTGAAGTCTCCTTACTCTCTCTCCATGCTCCTTCCACTAGCTCTTTGCTTCCTAATCTAAGGGAGAGACAGCGTCATGGGAATCTTCCCCCGCAAGTCCTCTGAGTAAAGGTGAGAAGCTGGATGAATGGCCCAAGGAACTTTCTAAAGCAAACTGCTTCTGCTAATGTGAGGAAAAAGTTAACTCATAAGAAAGATACCTAAAATGTATTTTTGAAGTTGGTAGGGGGAAAACAAAAGCATTAAATTACAACTTTATAACTCTCAATTTACTTGGACCTAGGTAGGGGCCCAGGAAAGCTATACAGTTGCACATGAGGGTGGAACTGAGAGATGGCGACTGCTTTGAGCCCCTTCCCAAACAGAAAAACAAGAGAAATAGCAAATCACTTAACGTTTGGGATTCAGAACTGTTGATCTAGGTCATACCTCTCAGACCGACCTGCTGTGGGGAAGACGCCGCATTTCTTTTGGCTATGGACTCTGTACTCATTAAAAGCCTATAATCCTCTTGTCAGAAGGAATAAGTGACGGTAAACACTTTGTCAGATAGGAGGTACCATGTGCAGACTGAGCCAGAAACAGAAGCAAGAGGTATCTGACTTTAGCTCTATGGAACAGAAGTTTCAGAGAAGAGGAGGAAAAACAATGCTAAGTAGGAGCACTGGTAAATGGGATTCCCTGTCATTGTTTCCCTGTGTTGCTCATGGTATGGTATTCTTTATCTGTTATTGGCAATCTAATGCTGCTAACAAATTCCCCCCATATTTAGCATCTTAAAACAACAGTAAACTCGTATTATCTCACACAGTTTCTATGAGTCAGAAATTCTAGAGGGTCTTAGCTGAGGTTGTTCTGGCCCCGGATGCCTTACAAAGCTGCAGTCAGAGATGCTGGCTCTCTCACATGGTTGTCAACAAGAAGATAACGTTCCTTGCTGGCTGTGAGCTGGAGGCCTCAGTTATTCAGCACACGGAACTCTTCATAGGGCTCTTCTTCATGGCATGGCAGTTGACTCCCCTCAGAATGAATGACCAAAGGTTAAAATTGTCCTAGTCTTGGAAGTCAGACTCTTTCACTTCCACAATAGCCTATCAGTTACCAGTGGGCACTATTCAGTGTGGGAAGGAAGTATTCAAGGGCATGAATACCAGGAGTTGAGGCCCACAGAGCCATCTTGGAGACTTCCCTGCCAGAGTCATTACACAGCAAAATCAGAAGTTTTGCCTTTTCCACCACATGTCACTTATACTGTTACTTTTGTAATATTTTCCTTTGTATGAACTTTTAAAATACATCCATCTTAAATATTAATACCTCTGAAATCATGCATTTGATGCAGTCTTTATATTAACTTCCATATGAGAATTTCCAAATAGAAACGTAACTACTAAAAAAAAAATACATGTTTTTTTTCTTGTGACTCCTAATAGCAACTCAAGCATAACCAGCATTATATGTATCACCCTTTGGAAAACACGACCAGCCACACACCTGAGCTGGTGTCGCTTGAAGGAGAGCCTTATAAGTCTAGTGCAAGTCGGGAGGCATTTGTTTTGTGTGACATCCTCACTGACACGGAATGCCCTAGAAGTCTAAGATAATAGTGCTCAGGGGTAAACTACAACACTACAACAAAGTCCATTTGCTACAGCGGTTATAACTGTCACTTGCCAGCTAGCTTTGTAATTACTTAAAACAGAAACAGTTTAAAGAACTGAACCATAAGGGTAAAGCAGATTGTTCTCAGGACATAAAACTAAACTCACCTTATTATGTATTGTTATACTGCTGTCCACTCTCATTACCAAAGGCTATAAAGCAATTTTAACTGTTCCCTGGAATGTCACCAGCAATAAGCGTTTTTGCTTTACTGTTCTGTTGAGCTGAATGTGATAGTTATATTTTAGAACTCTTACAGCTGGGAAATCTAGAAATGGCTTTGGGTCTTTGTGAATTCATTAAAATACTTGGTTTGAGTAACCTTGGTGTTACCTTAAGTAACGTTGGGGAAATCATATCATAATCACTGAATTTTATTAGCCACCAGCCCTTTATAATCATCAAATGCAGTGTTCTGAAACCGAGAGCCTATTCTGTCCCATGCTGGTGACTTCACGTCTTCTCTTGGCAGTGTGTCCATGAGCCCCCATTATGCTTTCCTGAGGGTGCTGTATTTACTGACGTCCTTCATGGCCAAAGTGACAATACAGACAATGTAAAAGTGTGGCTGGTGAGAAGAATCTTTATGCTGGGTACACAGACCCTCACGCTCACTTCAGCCTACAAAGCCTGTGACCATTTGCAGAGTCAAGACTCTATGATTTTTATCATAAACCCATTAGCTTTCAATTTTTACTTCATTTGAGAAGAACTTCATCTCTTTTAACTTAATTTTAAATTCATTTCTGAATTAATATTATATTGTTAGGTTTTCTTCGCCATTCTCCTTCATAAAAAGGGAGGAATTGTGGAGAGCTGCAAAGCAGTTTGTACGTCCACCATCCTGATGCAGTGATTTTCCAGAGTCCTTCCTCTTCCTACATAAGTTTCCGTTGATTAGGAAATATAACTTCCAAGAATAAGTGTTTTGCAACTTAAAACTATAGATTCCCAGCCTCTGCTTCAGTAAGACTAGGGAGAGAAAGATCAGCCTGGATTATTCTGGAGACAGTTAATACCCGGTCTTGATTATACTATAATGTGACTTGGGCATTTTTGAAGGTAATTTATGCAGTTATTATCTTCCTTTTCCTTATAATCAGGCAGTACGTGCAGTGTATCTTCATCATCAAAACTCATTAAAGCTAAATTAAATAAAAAGAGATGTAAGGCTATAAAGGACCATTGTGCAGGTATCTAAGAAAGAGTCCAAGTAGCTCTGGAGCTAAAAGTGGATCTGAAGGTCATGCTCAGGGTTTGTTGCTTCTGTTTCTCAAATACCATGTGTTTTCTGTCCTCGTTTCTGTCTCTGCTTCTCAACTCTCTGGCAGCTTCTATGGCTTAGCCCTGGTCCTTAACCCCTTACACTGCACGACTATTTTAATGCCAGCAATCATCTAACAAATATCTCTGTATGTCACCATTCCCATTGGAGAAAAAGAAAGAAATCTGAATGTTATTTATACCTTTCCTGTAATAGATTCTAAGGATGATGATATTAATGATAATGTCTTGTTTAGTGAATGGGATGAGGAATATGGAAATGCAAAATTACACATGGAGAGAGATTTTTTTTTTATGGAGAGAGGTGTTTAATTTCCCTAGGAAAGAAAAGGAAAAGTTAAAAGAGATGAATTATCTTGTAGCCATTAAGAAACTTGGTGAGTCCTTCAGAAGGACATAAATGTTTAATCAGGACTTTTGCTTAGGTTTTGCTGTATATTACATAATGGAATTCTCTTTTTGTGTTTCCCCATCATGCCTTCTGCAATATCTATTTTTGCTCTCCTTTGTATTGTCAAGATTGCATTCTGGGGATTGAGATTAAGTGTTAAGTCAAGGTGAGTAGGGTTGAGAGCAGAGAGGCTCCACTCAGTGATGCACAGCCAAAAGACCCAGACTTCTTGGCTTCCTAGCTCACTTTTCCATGGTTTAGTACATATCTACTTTTTTAGCTTTATTTCCCAGAAGTCACCCTCGCATATGCAAAGCCCAGCTCGGATGAACTGGTTTGTAGATTCCCCTTGTGTTTTCATACTTCTGTGACTTTGCTCATGTTATTCTACCTCTTTAGCAGAAGTCCATGGCAGCAGTGTCAACAGCTACACTACATCAAGACCAAACCCAAATGCCACTCTCTCTGCCAAAATTAGCCTCTCCTCAACTCTTAGAGCACTTGGTTCAGCACTCACGTAATACCACTATTGCATTTGTGCCCTGCACTAGACGTACTGATAGCTACCTCACCTGCCCTGTTGGACTGCAAGAAACATGTTATTCACCTCTCAGATTCCCTTCATATGAAATCAAGCACAGTGCACAGCACTGAATGTGAGCATTCAGTAAATGTTTCTTGAATTGAATAAAAAAGGTCAGTAGCTCAGTTCACTGTGTGGTTTACATACAGTGTGTTCTTTTTTGATTTTATTTTATATTTTATTTTATGATTTTATTTTATTTTATGTTATGTTATGTTATGTTATGTTATGTTATGTTATGTTATTTTGCATATGGTGTGTTCTATTCAGATCTTTATAGCATGATACTAGCAAATAGTAGCCAAAACATGTACACTTAAGTAAATGCATTTCCATGATGAAGATATGTTGGCTTCTTGATGCTAAAATAATAAGCTTTCATTTGCCTGCAACAGTATGTCCTGAAGGTAAATGGGAACATGAACATGAAAAGACTTTGGGAAGTAAAAAAACATGCTACCATAAGATATCATTTGTTTCTGTAGTTACTCTATGGAGTAGGATAGGACCCCTATCGCTCAAATGTCCCTCTATACTGTAGGTAATCATGCTAGTTTTGGTTAATCTGAACCCTCCAAGTCAACGCAACCCAAACTGTAAACCCTGGGCCAGTGTTGCTAATCCATGAACAGAAATGTTGGGAGTAAGCATTTAAAAACTTTTATAGCAATTTGACAGAACAGTATAAAACTACTGAATTTAAAAATAAAAACGTGGCTTATGTCTATACACCTTTGCTTTATTAATTTCATTTTGCCAGTAGTTCATTGCCACTGTTGTATGATAGAACTGATACACAACAAAAAGAGAACATTAAAAAAGCTAGTTCTTCAATGTAGATGGTTCGAGAAGCACTGCTCAAAGTCATTCTCTACAGAGCAAAGATACCCGCGTTGTGAACATGGCAGTCTTGGGAACAAAGATGGAGTAAATTATAAAATACTAGTATCAACAAAATACCAATAAAAGAAGATATTTAAAAAACCATATAATGAATGATAATGAGAAAAAAATCATCTGAAATACGACAGTTCTGATTCGTAGTATTCATTTTGATCAAAGTCTTTCTGAAACCTTTATGTACAGCTTTAACAGTCCTCTCTGCAAGCTCCTCTTTCTAGTATATGGGCTTACATTCTGGAACTTCTAGAGAAATAACATTTTCTCCTATTATTACATAAATTTGGGGTTGTGTTTGCTTGGAGAAAACTGCTATGCACCCACTGAATTAATATCATCAGTAATCCCCCAGTCATCTGTAAGTCTCCTCTGTGAAAAATTCCTTCAAGAAGTCAATAACTCAGTGTTTAAAATACAACTGAACTTTGGTAATTCGTTACTTCATCACCAATCTGATGCTCACTTATGGAAAAGTCTTCTTAACATAATTCAGGATATTCTGAGCAAACCGTGTGTGGTTTTTTGTTTTTTTTTTTTTTTGTCAGAGCATCTTGTTTCACCAGATTAGCAAGATAAATACATCTTACAGGGCTTTAGACAATGTTGTATGGATTTCTCATTCTATAGAAAATAATACTTGTCAGTGTCTTAAAATCTAATATTCATGAATCACGTTGCAGAATTTGATTTGAGAAATCTTGGATTCGTTATTTGGATTAGATCACAAAATCAGGAACTGGATTAGGTGTCAGGCTTTGTGTTGAGCCTAATGGGGCAGAATTGCTCAGAAACAGTTCTGAATGTTCGCGAGGCCGAGTCCTCGACACTGCACCAATCTAGGCAAAGTGGGAGGGCTTTTTTTGATCCATTTATAGTGTAATTTTGACTTTCCTACATTTCATTTCCAGTTTCTTTCCTCTTCCTGCTAGGCAAATCTGGCCCCAGACACTGAGGTTGTATGTGAACTGAAATTAGTAACCTCAGCAAGCCCTGTTTATTGTCCTCTGGGGTATATACTCCACTTCTACCTCTTTCCTTCCACTTTTCAGACTCACATTGCCTTGACTCATTTTGCAAAGTAGACTATATTTCTTCAGCTTTTTTTTTTTTTAAGGAACTAGAATGTTTTAGGAAGCTGACAATGTTCCAATAAAGAGAAAATTGGTTTCCTGCTAACCAAATTGCTTCCTATAATACATTAATCTGTTCTAAATGATGTGTACTTAAAATTCCCTCTTATATCACTGTTTGTGGGGTGAGAGGAATAGAGAAAGTCTGTGTTAGAGTCATTAGAAGCACTGAAAGCTTTGCTAATTTTTTTAACATTTATTTATTTTTGAGACAGAGAGAGACAGAGCATGAACAGGGGAGGGGCAGAGAGAGAGGGAGACACAGAATCGGAAACAGGCTCCAGGCTCTGAGCTGTCAGCACAGAGCCCGATGCGGGGCTCGAACTCACGGACCGTGAGATCATGACCTGAGCCGAAGTCGGACGCTTAACCGACCAAGCCACCCAGGCGCCCCAACTTTGCTAATTTTTAATATGTTTTGGTTTAGTAAACTCAGAGTTAAATCCAAGGACACAATTTAAAAAAACGAGGTGTGTTGATTTTTCACTTTATCTTTCTTTGCCTCTTGATCTTGCTATCTTAGGAATCCTTGATGGCTTTTGCTTGAATGTCTTTCCAGTCTGACTTTGCTTCAGATGTGGATCCTAAACCACATTATGCCCTTCATGCGCTTCCTTCAGCTATGAGTTCAGCTGCAGCTGCTCCAGAATGCTCTCTCCACCTACACACCCTTGGCTCTGAGGACAGCTCTAGACTCCCTCATCTATCAGGCCATCCCTCACTGGCCCTCCTGTTCTCCTGCCTCTACCCTTCCTCCTAATGGCCAATCCATCACTTCTAATCCTAGATTTTTTCTCTCTACCTGCTGCTTAGATGTGATGTTTTGATTTTCCCTGATCTCTCTTCCTGTCCTTACTGAAAATTCAGCCTCCCTAAACACATAGTATCTACCTCCACCTCCACTATCTCAAAGTTCCCTCTTTTCTCTTAAATTCATCCCTACTCCCAAACCCAGTTCTGGCTTCAAATGCCCGGGCGGGAAATCCAGATACTTTGAAATATTATCAGCCATGCTGATAACAAAATCCAAGAGCCTGAGAGTTTAATGATTTCAACAGTCACCCACCCTTCTTTGGCTCCTTACTTTAGTACTCTCTTGTCCTTGGTGAAGTTGTGAGTCTTGTATTGCTGAATGTAGTTGTATTAATGACATTGCTTTAGCTACACTTGATCACATACTAGAACTGAAGCCTGGAAATTCATGCCCTAACAGAAGCAAGAAGAGAGGCAGTCGAGCCTCATGTGTCTTGTTGCTTGCTGACAAAGTACTTGACAGAATACTTGCATCATCTCTGCTTATCTACCTTTGACTTTTAAAAAAGGTATCAATCAGACAGGGAAAGAAAAATACCATATGATCTCACTTGTGGAGTCTAAACAATAACAACAACAACAACAAACAACAACAACAACAACAACAAGCTTATAGAAACAGAGAACAGATGGGTGGTTTCCAGAGGCTGGGGGTAGGCAAATGGGTGAAGGACTCCAAAGTTACAAACTTCTGGTTATAAAAGAAGTCATGAAAATGTAACGTACAGCACGGTGACTATAGTTAATAATACTGTATTGAATAGTTGAAAGTTGCTAAGAAAATGAATCTTAAAAGTTATCACAAGAAAAACATTTGGTGACTATGTACGGTGATGGATGTTAACCAGACTTATTGTGGTGATCACTGCACAATATATGCCAATGTCAAATCATTGGAGCACCTGGTGGCTCAGCCAGTTAAGTGTCTGACTTCAGCTCAGGTAATGATCTCACAGTTCAGGAGATCGAGCCCCACATCGGGGTCTCTGCTGTCAGCATGTAGCCTGCTTCAGATACTCTGTCCACCCCCCCCCCCCGCCCCTTCCCCACTTGTGCCATCTCTCTCAAAAATAAATAAACATTAAAGAAACAAATATCAAATCATTACATTGTATACCTGAAACTAATATAATGTTGTATGTCAAATATGCCTCAATAAAAAAAAGATAATAATAATACAATGAAATTTAGAAAGGTACTAACTCAGAAACCTGAAACACTGTTTCCCACTGTGCTTAGTGCTTTCCGCCCTCTGAGTCTGGTGTCTGCACCCTGTCTGTCTGTTGGCATCCTATGTGAGTATTTCACTTGGCACCAGCAGCAGCTGCTCCCTATGGCAAAGCAGCTGTGAAAGCTGATCAGCCAGGATTTTTCACTTGAATCAGTTTAAACTGAGCACACAAAGATGTGGCAGACACAACTAGACACGTTTTCTAGCCATTTCTTTCAAATTTACCTTCTTAGCCTTATGCTTGGAGCAGCATGTTTGGTCTGTGCCTTGGGTATTAGGAAGAATACCAAAAGCCTCCTGTCACCAATAACACCCTTTTCCACATTAACCCTTCAAATCTCAGTGAATTTTTTGAGAACAGATAGAACTGATTTCCCGAGGGTCTGGCTTCTCTCTCGGTGGGTGACACTATAACACATTTTATCTTTTTGAAGTGAGCAATCTGTCAGCTTCAACACATCATTTCTCTTTTCCTCCCATATTTACATCTGTAGCCAAAATGGATTCTTTTCACTTACCAGCAGCTCTTAAAAGAATTAAGTCTTTTATCTGTCTACCCACTTATCTTTTTATTTATTTAATATAGCCACTGCCTTATCATCTGTCTTGAATGATCTCATATCTTTCTCTTCCACTCACCCTAAGCCTATCCATTTGACCCTTCTTTCTTGCAATCTTGCTCTCCTGTTTGCTTTCACCACCTAATCCAAGACTGTCTTGCTTTGCTGTTTCCATCCTTTTCTATCTGTCCCTGTGTTCCTAGATTAACATAATCCTATTTGAGCCTTTCATCTTATTACCACTGTCGTGTATGAGCCTTGTTTCTAATTGATTCCATCTCAGAGATGCTAGTCTCTTAAGATCACCTATACAGATCACCTATGCAAATCACAACTGTCAAAGAAGAAGGAACTGGGTCCTGTCTACCAATCTGATCTTGGCAAGTGTGCGTGGGAAAGCCACTTCAGTGTCATTTCAAGGGTCTCTAATACTTATTTTTACATTGTGCTTTGTAGTGTGGGCCATATTCTAAGTGCTGCATACATATGCACTCATTGAATCCTTACAATGCTAGGAGATATGGAGCATTATCATTCCTGTTCACAGGTCAAGAAATTGAGGCACAGAGGGATAAGTGCCTTGCCAGTCACTCATCAGACAGAAAGCAGGCTTGACTCAGGTGATTAGCTTCAGAGCCCATGCATGCTCTTAACCACCATGTCACAAAGCCATGTTTCAACATCCAACATTTCTGCTTTCTATCTCTTCTCCAGGTCCCATGAGCTTCTCCTACAGCCCCAGGCTTCTCATTCAGCCACATTCTGACAAGCCAGGGGAAAATCAAGATTCTCTCTTGAACTCACAAATCTTATGACTTCCTCTTTCCTCACCATACTTTCATTTCTTTTTACAAATTGAACTCATTTCCTTTATGTCCATGGCTTTCCTCCAGATCCTAGCCTCCAATTCACTCTACCAAATATAGACATTTGCGGTCTTCTTACTGATGTTTCCATCACGAGGTTCTTTCTGCAGAGGGAACACGGGCTCTGAAGATGCTCACAGCTCTCTTCTGAGTTCCCAGCTCTTGAGAGTCTAGAATGAAATTCCTGGCTTTCCTCTTTGAGTCATTTCTTGGCCATTACACAGTTAGTAGCACATTTTAAAACACAGAGGACTACTTGTAAGCCCTTACTTTCTCAATCTGGGCTCAAATTCAAACACATGATAAGGCAGACTCAGAACCAGAACAGCCGGAAGGGGGGCAAAAAAAGGAGCCCAGGAAATGGCATGAATTTCAACATTTTCAATGACTGAATCACATGTTTAATTTTCAGAAAGCGAGCATTCAAACTTGATGATCCAGTAGTCAAATGTTGTGCAGAAGTTTAGTCGCATGAACTGAAAAGTCTCTGCCTGATGTGAAGCTACATGACTTCTCCTCATAAAAGGGCAGGGTCTCTCTTTCCTACTTTTCCTTTGTGTTTTTATAATGACTAGCATCAACTCAGTTGGTGATATTGAGGAGTTCGCCCTGATTCCTCTTTATCTTTACCTCCCCCCTCCAAGCCATCACCTGAAACATTTCTTTCTCTGGTTTACAGAGCCCAACAAGTCGTGCCTCTGGTTATTGCTCTGACTTATCTCCCTATCACCACACACTCTGCCCACACTGGCCTGCTTGCTGTGCTGTGACCATCCTCAAGTAATTTTTTTTTCCTGCCTTAGGACTTTTCTCATTAGCTCTTTCCTCTGTTCAAAATGATCTCTCTCCTGATCTTTTGCATGGGTCAGTCTTTCTTGTCAGTAGAAGCCTTCCTGAACCATCAAATCTGAAGGAATTGTCTAATCATCCTATCACATCGCCTTATTTTAATTTCTACATGGCACTAATTATAGTTATAAGGCTTTAAATTGGGAATCTTTACCTAAGTTTTGGCTGAGTTCATAAAACAAGAGGTGAAAAATACTTCAATATTCTAAAGGGAGGTGTTTGACTACCTACATTGGACTTTTCAAGAAGGTGGACAAGTTGGTTTTGCAACTCTTGGTTAACCATGAATCAATTTACAGTCTACAAAATGGGTTGGTGGAAACAAAAGAGATATTGGAGATTGAAAATTAACTTTTCCTGCCTGCTAGAGAGATTTTGGTAAGACTGCTCAGTGACCTCGACCTATGTCTCCTCAAATCAGGGGACACAGACTCACACCTAGAAGTGTGACAGACTCACAGACTCACACTAGAAGTGTCTAAAAGTAAAAGACTAGCTACTCTGACAAGCTACTCTGACAGACACGCAGGAAGAAGAGGCGAAGTCCCTGAGTTGAGAATGGTCTGGACTCCCAGAATTTATTGGTAACAAATTTATTATGTCCAAATGATGGTCACAGGAGAAAGCCCCAACCTAGAGCCCTTCTAGGTCCTACCAAGAGGGCTGTGTAGAGAAGAAAAGTAATTTTTATTTTAATGTCTAACTACAATAATTTTTTTGCTAGAAGTTTGAAATCACTTCACATCACCCTCTAAAAATTAATCTCTGTCTTTGATAACAATGGTTAAACCCTAAAACTAGCTCCAATTACTTCCCTATAAACACCAGACTGAGAGCTTCCCCTAAACCCATGTTTCATCAAGTCAGTCAAGAAATGGTTATTGAGCCATTTCTACAAGGTGCCAGATAATGTTCAACTCCTGAGAACAAAGCTTGGAACAACCCAAAGTTCTTGCTCTTACCTAAAAAAACCTCCTTTTTTGACAGTGATAGCCTCTGTGGTAGTAATTAGGACACCTGACAGTATAGTTTTCCAGACTTGCCTGATAATGACTCACCCAGGTGGCTTAGTAAAAATACAGAGTCCTGAGCTCGTCTCCTGGAACTGCTGATTGATGACATCTGGGGTGAGTCCAACAAATCTAATATTGTACACACGGCCCAGGTTTGCCTAATCAGGCAATTGTAGGAAGGATTTGATGGAGAATCTCAGGGCGGGGGTGGTCTGAAAAAGTCTGCTAAAGAGGTGGTGTTAGAGTTGAGGCCCAAATGAAGAGAAAATATGGAGGAGGTAGAATCCAAGCAGAAGAAACAGCAAAGGCATAGCCCCCAAGCACACAAAGAGGTTGCTGAATTTTAGAAGCAGAGCAAGCCAATAAAATCAGTCTCACCAATTAGAAAATGCTTGGCCAATGGAGGTTTAGACAGGAAGGCAGGAGCTATGCCAAGGAGTTTGAAAGTTTTCTAAACTCAGGGGGCAGCTGTTGGATGGTTTTAAGCAAGAGGAATGACAATCTGATAAGCATTTTGAAAAGATGTATTCAAAAACACTTTCATCAGAACGAGACTTGAGAATGTGCTTCAAAATCGCCTGGAATGATTTCTTTAAAGTGCCGTTTCCTAGTCCATATCCCAGATCTTTTGAACTAAGGCCCAGTCATCTCTACTTCTAACAGGCATGCCAGGCCTGAATAAATACAGCCTGCAACTAGAACTCGCACGAGGGTCTGGACTCTATTTTGATAATACAATGGCTAGTGGAAATCTTACTTAATTCCTGAGGATCTGTGAAACTTTTTAAAATGAATTATAAATGAATAACCAAATCTTTGATATTTAAAATGTAACTTTTTTAAAAAGTCAGATATTTTATAAGCTAATTGGCATAATAAAGAAGATTATTAACAGTTCTTATGTGTTTCAAACATTCTCTAAACAAGTAAACTATAAGCCAGAGCTTTCATCATTTTTATTAATATATGAATGTAATAATCTGGCTCTTCTAATTGACCTAGATCTGGTTAGAAAAGTCTATCAATACAGAAGATTATTGATGAGTAGATGATAAGTAGATGATTGTTACAGATTATGAAAGCAACAAAGTGATAATTATGCTTTAATAGTTTTAGTTGCTTCGTACTCAGACTTTGGTCACATGTATAGCCTCTATAATCTGGAATGGTTGAGGGGAAAAAAATATGAATTGAGGCAAAGCCCCATAGTTGGACTATCAGCGTTTTTTCTTCTAATGTTCACCTCCTGTACATAGACATGGAGAGTGTTTGCATTTATATATTGTATAGTATATGTTGGTGATTGCAAATATCCTTTTTTTCCCCCATAGGATCAAAAGAAATGCTATAAAATACAATAACGATCTGTAAAACTTTGAAGAAAATATAAATAATCAAGTGTATATTAAGATATGCTCTGGGTCATAAAGAGGATAATGTAAACAGGAGTGATGTATGAGAATCAGTGTATTTATAACTAAAAACTACTAAAACTTCTTAAAATTCTGGAGAATAGCATAGATTGATTCATAAAAAAGTATTTCCAGTGTGAATACACATCAATTCCACAGGTAACATATGAAACGTTAAATGTGACTAGATCGGTTACAAGCCTGATTCAGACTTGGGCAAATGCTACGTCTTACTTTATCTTCAGAGAGTAACATAGCAGACCTTTGATAAATGTTTCATGAATGACTGAACGGTTGTCACAGTTGATATAGATCATGAAGTTAATGTGACCAAGTTCATGTTCATTCAACTGAACATATCTGTTTTCTTGGCACCAAGAAGCACTTTTTTCTTTATTTATAACCAGAAACCTACCGTATCCTTTTTCCATCACCCAATTTACTCATTGATCACAAAAGAAACAGGGCAAGAAAATGCATCCATCACAACTTTTCAATAAATACTAATAGTGTTATATGCCGAGACGAGGATAAGTATATATATACATATATATATATATATCTATATCCAGATCTACACTGATAGGTGCACACACATACACACACACACACACACACACATATATGGATATATATGGATATATACACATACATGCACATAATGCCATATGTATATGAATACATGTGTATGTATACAAATTTAAAATATGTTAATCAATATTTTATAATTATATATAACATGCATCATTACATAATGACTTATTATGATTTCAAAGGGAAAAAAGTTAAGGCCTATTATCACAGGCCTGACACACATTATTGGATTTTGAACAAGTGTTCCAAAGAGATTGCACTGAGGAGTTAAATGTATTTAAAGCTAATAAAAATAAGAGGTTTTTTGAAAAAAATTATGTTGAAGCTCTTTACACAACCACTTTACTCTACTTTCTGTCAGAGCTTATGTGCTTCCAAGGGAGTACAGTAATTTGTGCATTTTCTATTTTTAAATCATTCATTGTTCTAGTTAAATATTATGAGTGTATGCCAATTCCTAAAAGAGTCATGCAGAGATAGTAGGTGCAATTGTGTTGTACTCAAAATAAATTCATGGTTAAAGCAAATATTTAACAACTGTCAAATACTGGATTGCATGAAGAAAAACTAATCCTGTATAGCTCTGGTAAATTAAAACTTCAAACCAAACCTTCCTTCTGTGCTTTATAATTAGAAAACCAAATGAGGAACTCTTCTGAGCAGCCTGGTTTAAGAAACCCACCTGTTTTCTCTTCTGAAAAAAATACATCTCTGAAGTTAATATGTTTAAGTAAAGGATTTAATTGACCCAGAAAACTGGAATTGAATTGTAAAGAATAACCTCACATTTCAATATTTGTCTGCATATTTGTGACATAATGTAATTTGATAAATTGCTTATGAGGCATTAATGATAAATAACATGCACTAAAAAAGAAGCTCAGGTTATTCAAAGAAGACATCACCTGAGGAATGGAAACCATCCCATGGATAATCCTTTAAGTCTCATATCCAGTGTCCTTTATCTTTTCTCCACATCAGCCACCCAGGATCATGGCTGCATCTGGGATCTTGTCAGCATTCAGAAAAGCTATACTGAAGTATTAAACTTGGACATTCAGCTATCTGATCACCAGCCCCCCTCTATGAGCCCCACCACATCTGTCTTCAGTCTTTCAGGGACATTTAGTCTCTTGACTCCTCTTTTCTCTATCACTACCTTCCCCATTCAAATAAATTCCATGCTTCATTATTTCAAATACTTGCTTCCTAAGTCCCCAACTCTCTTCTCCTGTTGTCTTTCAGTCTGACTACTTAGAAAAACCCCACCCTGGACCAACTAATTCTTCCCCTTTTCTGAAAGAATATCCATGTTCTTCAGTGCTCCTGGACAAACTTCATACACACTTGTGGATTGGTGCCAGCCTCTGTGCATGATTTTCACACTCAACAGGGTTCTCAAAGAGTTCTGACAAACCTTCTCCTCTTTTTCAGAATATTTAGAACTTCTCTTTTCTTCTTAAATCTCCAACCTCCTCACTTACTCTCACTTTCATCAGGTGACCTTGCTTTCAGCTTCATGAGGAAAAGAGAAGCCATCAAAGTAGAATAGTTTCAGTCTCCCATTCTGCTTTCAGACTTCCTGCATGGAAATCATACTTTCCTCCTTCCCTCCTATGACAATGGAAGGGGGTCTCTTCTAGGCTTTCTATTAGGAGGATCCTATTTCCTTTCACCTCCTTAGGGGGACCATGCTCTAATTGCTAGCTTCTTTTTTTCCCCCCTGTATCTTTAAAATCACTTTCTCTTTTTTAAAAAAAAAAATTGTTGTATGGCAGTTATATATCAATAAATCTGGAAAAAATAACAAAAAAATTTTTTTAATATTTATTTGAGAGGGGGGGACAAATGGGAGAAGGTTCAGGGGAAGAGGGAGAGAGAGAATTCCAAGCAGACTCCACACTATCAGTGCAGAGCCTGATGCAGGGTTTGAACTCACAAGCCGTGAGATCATGACCTGAGCCAAAACCAAGAGTCAGACACTTAACCAACTGAGCCATCCCTTTAAAAATCATTCTCTATACAGACTTATTCTCACAAATAATGAAATGATATTTGAAGTCTTCCCAATATGAAAAGAAAAAACCATAAAATTTCTCCATATTTTATAGCCCCTACCCCTTCTCTCTGCACCCTTTGATAGCTAAACTTTGTGAAAGAATACTCTACTTGCCCTTTCCTCTCCCTCACCTCCCACTTATTCTTTGATTCACCTGTAACCTGGCTTCTGCCTCCATGACACCAACTGAAAGGATTCTCACCAAAGTCACAAAATGACCATCGTGTCAATCAAGACTTCAGTAGGAAAGAGAAGGGACATTCAAGTTGGAATCATTTGAAGAGAATACAATAAAGAGATTAAAGGTGGTTGAGAAAGTAGAGTGAACCCCCCACCCCCACCCCCAGGGATAGCACAATGTTGCAGAGCTGAAAAATGCAGGAAGCTCTTGCCCATACTGGCCCAAAGGGGGTAAACAGAGAGAACTATCTGGCATGAACAGAAAAGCGTAGCCTGCAGCTAATCCACAAAGAAGAAACTGAGGGAAAAGTATCCATTCTTCTCCCTTATTTCCTCCTCCTCATCTCCTGCCAGTGCTTGCCATGGGTCTCACTCAAACAGAAGATAGACAATACAATGGCAATCATTGAGGTCATTCCTACTGGTCAAACTTCTGGGTGTGAAACAACTTGAAGAAGGATGGGGCAAACAGAATGTAACGAGCACGACATTATTGCTAAATCTATTGTGCAGCCCTTAGCCTTCATCTAACTTAGGCTCTTAGGAATAGTTAAAAATGCTGGCCTCTTCTTGAAACTCCTTTTTCTTTTGGTGACACTTCTATGTCAATGTAATCATCCGCCTCACCTCGTTGTTCTACACCCTTTTTTAAGTGCTGGTGATCTTCACGGATATGGCTCTTCAAAGACTGCTTTTCCCTCAGTGTCTCTCACTGGACTCATCTGTTCTTAGGGCTTCGGTCACCGTCTATAGCTTTGTGATTCTCAAGAATATATTTTGAACCAAGATCTTTATCTGAAGCATCCAGACCTACTTCTTCATCTGTCTCTAGTGCATCTTCACTAAGAAGTCTCATGGATACCCTAAGGTCCACTTGTCAAAAATTAAACCATCGTATCTACCCTCAAATCCATTCCATTTGTGTTTCTTATTTTAGTACAGGCAGGTCTGATTTTGTTGCACTTTGCTTTACTGAGCTTAACAGATAATTCCTTTGTTTGTTTGTTTGTTTGTTTTTAACAAATTGAAGGCTGTGGCAACCTGGCATTGAGCAAGTCTATTGGCACTATTTTTCCAACAGTGTTTGCTCACTTTGTCTCTCTATCACATTTTGGTAGTACAATATTTCAAACTTTTTCATTATTATTAAATTTGTTATGGTGAGGCCACGTCTGGGTGGCTCAGTCAGTTAAGTATCTGACTCTTGATGTTGGCTCAGGTGGTGATCTCAGGATTCCTGAGATCCAGCCCTGCATTGAGTTCTGTGCTGGCAGCACGGAGCCTGCTTGGGATTCTCTCTCTCTGCCGCTCTGTGCCCCTCCTCTTCTTTTGCTCTTTCTCTCAAAATAAATAAATAAACTTTAGAAAATTTTGTCATGGTGTTCTGTGATTACTGATCTTTGATGTTACTACTGTAATTGTGTTGAGACACCACAAATTGCACCCATGCAAGATGGCAAGCTTAACCCGTAAATGCTGTGTGTTCTGACTGTGCTGCTGGCCAGCCATTCCCTGTATCTTTCCCTCTCCTCAGTCCCCCTTATTCCCTGATTCCCTGAAATATTGAGGGGTGCCTGCATGGCTCAGTCGGTTGAGCGTCTGACTTCAGCTCAGGTCATGATATTGCAGTTGTGGGTTCAAGCCCTGAGTCAGGTTCTGTGCTGACAGCTCAGATCCTGGAGCCTGCTTCAGATTTTGCATCTTCCTCTCTCTCTGCCCCTCCTCTGCTTGCCCTCTGTTTCTGTCTCTCTCTCAAAAATAAATGTTAAAAAAAATTAAGAAATATTGAAATGAGGCCAATTAATAATCCTACAACAGCCTCTAAGTGTTCAAGTGAAGAGTCACATATCTCTCACTTTAAAGCAAAAGCAAAAGTGATTCAGCTTAGGGAGGAAGGCATGTCAAAAGCCACGATAGGCCAAAGGTAGGCCTCTTGCACCAAACAGCTAAGTTGTGAATGCAAAAGAAACATTCGTGAAGGAAATGAAATGTGCTATTCCAGGGAACATACAAATATTACGAAAGCTAAAGAGTCTAACTGATGATATGGAGAAAGCTTTAGTAGTCTAGACAGAAGATGAAACCAGCCACAACATTCCCTTAAGCCAAAGCGTAATCCAGATCAAGGCCCTGATGCTCTTCAATTCTGTGAAGGCTGAGAGAGGTGAGGAAGCCACAGAAGAAAAGTTGGAAGTTAGCAAAGGTTTGTTCGTGAGGTTTAAAGAAAGAAGTCGTCTCTGTAACATAAAAGTGCAAGGTGAAGGAAGTAGCAGGTGCTGATGGAGAGGCTACAGTGAATTACCCAGAAGACATAACAAAGATCATTAATTAGGGTGGCTACACTACACAGCAGATTTTCAATGTAGATAAAACAGACTTCTATTGGAAGAAGATGTCATTGAGGACTCTCACAGCTGGAAAGAAGAAGTCAATGCTTGGCTTCAAAGCTTCAAAGGACAGGCAGACTCTCTTGTTAAGGGCTAACATAGCTACTTTAAGTTGAAGCCAGTGCTCGTTGATCATCCCCCAAATCTTCAGAGCCTTAAGAATTATGCTAAATCAACTGTGTCTGTGCTCTGTTAATGAAGCAACAAAACCTGGATAACAGTACGTCTGTTTATAACATGGTTTACTAAATATTTTAAGTCCACTGTTCAGACCTACTTTTCAGAATAAAAGATTCCTTTCAAAATATCACTGCTCATTGACCATGTACCTAGTTACCCTAGAGCTCTGATGGAGATGTACAACGAGATTAATGTTGTTTTCATGCCTGCTAACACATATCCGTTCTGCAGCCCATGGATCAAGGAGTAATTTTGACTTTCATGTTTCATTATTTAAGAAATACATTTTGTAAGGCTATAGCTGCCATAGATAGTGATTCTTCTGATCGACCTGAGCCAAGTAAATTGAAAACCTTCTGGAAAGGATTCACCATTCTGGATGCCATTAAAAACATTCGTGATTCATGGGAAGAGGTCAAAATATCAATATTAACAGGAGTTTGGAAGAAGTTGATTTCAACCCTCATGGATAAGGTTTAAGACTTTAGTGGAGGAAGTAGCCGCAGATGATGTAGAAATAGCTAGAGAACTAGAATTAGAAGTGGAGCCTGAAGATGTGACTGAATTGCTGAAAACTCAGCATAAAACTTGAGCAGATGAGGAATTGGATCCTATGGATGAGCAAAGACAGTGATTTCCTGAGATGGAATCTACTGGTGAAGATGCTGTGAGGATTGTTGAAATGGCAACAAAGGATTTAGGTAGAATGTGACATAAACTTGGCTGATTCAGCAGCAGCAGGGTTTGAGAGGACTGACTCCAATTTGCAAGAAGCTCTACTCTGAGTAAAATGCTTTCAAACAGCATCAAATGCTACAGAGAAATCATCCATGAAAGGAAGGGTCCCTCAATGTAGCAAACTTTATTGCTGTCTTATTTTAAGAAATTGCCACAGCCACCCCAACCTTCTGCAACCACTACCCTGATCCATCAGCAGCCATTAGCATCGAGTGAAGACCCTCCACCAGCAAAATGATAACTCTCTCGAGGTGCAGATGATAGCATTTTTTCCTATCAGTAAAGTATCTGTAAATTAAGGCATATACATGTTGTTAGCTTAATGCTAATGCATACTTAATAGATGACTGTATAGTGTAAACATAACCTTTACATGTATTGGACAACCAAAAAACTTATTTGACTCATTTTATTGCGATATTCACGCTAGTGCAGTAAACCGGAACTGAACCTGCATTATCTCCGGGGTGCTCCTGAAAAGGATACCATCATTCTTGCGGTTGCCCAAAACAGAAGCCTGGGATTCAACCCTGACTTACCACATTTACAATTAATTAGAATTCCTGTAACTTCTGCCTCCGCTATTCCTTAGTCTTATTGGTTTACATTCATCCTCACTGCCACTACTCAAATCTAGGCCACCTCAAACTCATATCTGGGTTCTAGAAGCAGCTTCTTACCCGGTCCTCTGCTTCTCTTCTTGGCCCATTCTGCACCCTTCAGCCAGAATGTAGTGTCTAAGCCAAATCTGCTGGTTGTACTTTTTACTTTAAAAACCTGCAGTAGCTCTATATTTTTCTTAGAATAAAGCCCGGATGTCTAATCGTGGTTTCAGGATTTCTCTTCTCCTTTCTTAGGCACCGCCATACTACATTCCAATAGAGCCAACTTTCCTTCTGTTATTTAAATAGGGTATGCTCAGTTTCACCTCTGAATCTTGACACGTTCTTTGTCTTTTCCTTTGTGTCCAGCTTGCCCATTGTTCAGCTGGAGGATTCCTGCTTTGCCTTCAGGCCCCAGTGTGAATGTCACTTCCTTTGAAAAGCCTTCCCTGGCAAGCCAAGCCTGAGTATTCTGGGTATGTGCCTCTGCTACCCTGTAGCGTATCGTGTTTCCTTGTGTGCACACCGCCCTAGACTCCAAGTGGCATGCACTCAGGGAGTGTGTCTCTGATTCTCATTGCTGCGTCCCCAGCATGAGGCAGAATCACAGGCATTTTTTTTTTTTTTAATGAATGAAATTGCCTTTGAGGATATAAAGGCATTTGACAGAGCAGGAGGAAAGTAGATAATTGACAAAGTTCAAAGAGGTTGCATCATGGATGGCGTTATAGTTCTGTCTGAAGTTTCATATTTATTCTAAGGGCAGTGGTAAGCCACAGAACATTTTTAAAATAACAAGAGTGATAAGCAGAAGTTGTGTTTTAGAGACTGTAATTTTCCTGCTCTGTGTGGAATAAACCAAAAGTGAAGAGAATTGGAAGCTGAAAAAACAATTTTGAAGACTGAGCAAATTCCAGCCACAGGTGATACTTTATAAGACTGCAAAAACAGGTACAGCTGTGGGAGCTTTTTGGCAAATATAAAGAGCGACCGTTGGACGTTACAGGCTAAGTGGAAGGAAGAAGGAAAATATGAGTATGATTTCCATCCTGGTAACTAAAGAAAACAGTTCTGTCACTTACCAGAATAGGGAAGTTAGAAAGGGGAATTTATTTGAGGGAGACATATAAAGAGAATTAGAGACTATGATAAGGTCATAACATCTAAGTAAGAATGTTCTGAGAAATGGGATATAGGACGAGACTGAAATATCTCTGTGGTTTCTTAAGGGACACGACTTTTCTTCTGGCCCTAAAACATGCTGTCAGGCATGAAAAGAAGCACTTTAGGACCTGAGTTCTTTTTGTGAGCTCCTGCTACTTAAATTCTGAGTCCTGGCAAGACTTTTAATGATGGTGGACAGAGGACAGAGAGGTACAAACTGCGTTGTGTGCTGTGCATCACCTCTCTGATCAGAGGAATTGTTGAAGGACAGTGAAGAAAATTCCAAATCCTTGCTTTTGCTGTTGTAAACCACTGCTTAACTAAACACAGGCTTCTAATTGCTGTGTTTGGTCTCAGCACACGGCCTTTAATGGATGCTTGTTAATTAATAGGCAGCATGCTTGAAATGTGCAGGGAAGAGTTGTATAGTAGTCACGTGCTGGAAAATCTGTGTACATGTGCGTGATGCATGTAACAGCACTCCGTAAGTGACCTCCACATGAGAAGAAGGCAATCACCATCTGACCAAAGGATCCCCACTATACGTAAGGATATTTGAGTCATTTTTTTAGAACAAAGCAAAATATATACTACAAATCATAAAACAATTTTATTCTTTTACCTCACAGCCATTCAAAGCTGTTTTGTGGGGTTGGCTCTTTCCTGCCCCCTGAGCTGTCTGTGACTTTTCAGTTTCTGTTATTTGACAGGTGTTTAAAGTGACTCTTTTCTCATATGGGTATTTTCCTGGACTCTTCTGAGTTTCGCTATCACTAGAGAGATCTCATTTTTGTCTCCCAGCTTCTTCAGCTGGTCCCCAGGAATTTCTCCTTCAGTCCCTGGTTATTTGGCAAAGTCACCTCGAGACTCTCAGCTCAGGCCTCCTTGAGCTCCAACAGCCTTGTTGGGAAGAACCCCTCCCCCTCAAATAAAAACCTGACAACTCTTATATGTGGCCCCCATCTGGGCCTCTGTCTGCTGGCCATGCAGTGACTTCCAAGAGCGGCACTCTCCTCTACTGCCCTGCTGAGTTACTTCAGCCAGCCAGTTGTTCTCATGAGACTCTCAGGCATGACTCCATAGTTCCAGAAGATACATATGAAACTTCCTTTACGGCTTCCTTCAAGCCTTCCTCACTTGACTAGCGGTAACTAGGATATGCCTACCTTCTCCTCATGAGAAAGATTCACAAATACTCTGACCTCTCTCTCTCTAGAGAATCCTCCTGGAAACCCTGTCGTCTCTCTTGAACTTCCAAGCTTCTTTATAAGTTGGAATCAGGTATTTAGCTGTGAGTAGCAAAAGCTCCTTCTGGTACAAGTGCAGCCGGAGTTGGTTAGCACCTCACATGTGAGGTAGGAGTATACTTGTCACCTCTGGTTTAAGCCTCAGCTAAAACCCAAACAGGAAGAGCCCTGTTTAACATTCTGCTACCATTGAAATGTAGATATGTATTAAACACTTACCCAAATCACCAAATTAATATTTGGCTGTAAGACAAATCTGGGTCAATAAAGCTCAGAGAAGGCTAAAAAGGAAAACTATGACCAGTAGGACGACAAAGCGCAAGTGCAGAAGACATGGAAAACTCATGGAACCCCACCTGTGGTTCTTGTTTCCATAGAAACTGTACTTTCAGACCCATACTGCACTTCAAAGGGGAAAATAAACGATTCTCTCCATCTATGAAGCACACTCACAAGAGAAACAAATGAGTCATATGACTTCATCGCAGACTATTTGCATGTGTGCTCCATTTAAAAAACTAGAGAACTAATGAAGGATGTTTAGTTCAATAAACATGAAGTATGTTCCACAAAATTCTTCAGATATTGAAATAGGTAAGGACTACAAATTTCTCCTTCAGCTTTTTTTGTTTGTTTCTTTATGTGCAGAAGGACCCACATGATGTAGGAAGAGGCCTGACTTTTGAAAACCTCATTTCAACCTTGACATATCACCTCAGAGTGACTCATTGGCTCTTTGGAATGTTTTTAAGCTTCACAATAGAGGCATATGCATGGAACAGATTATTCCTGAAAAGCTGCATTGTTGTAGGTTGAAATGTGACTCCTCAAAAGATATGGCGGACTCATATCCCCTAGCACCTGGGATTGTGACCTTATCTGGAAAAAAGCTCTTTACAGATGTAATTAAGTTAACATGTGGTCATATTTGAAGAGGGCAGGTCCTACTCCAGTCTGAGTGATGTCCTTATAAGGAGAGACAATGCCATGTGAAGACAGAGACACACAGGGACACACACAGGGAGAAGGCCTTGTGATGACAGATGAAAATGCTGTGGCTACAAACAAGGATGGGCATTCTTCTCTGGAAGCCAGCAAGTGGCAAGGAAGGATTCTGTCCAGAGTAAGGTGGGGGGCGGGGGGGTGCGGACACCTTGAGTTCAGATTTCTCAGCCTCTAGAATTACGAGAGAATACACTTCTGTTGTTTGAAGGCATCCAGTTAGTGGCACTTTGTTAGGGTGGCCCTAGGAAACTAACACACGCAGAAAGGACCATTTCAGTTGTGAACATGGAAACAGTAGGGTAGTTTTCTTCTGAGATTCGGGCCTCTACTAAAGTAGTTGCAGATGGAGTAGATGGAGAAAGTTGCTTGGACTGATGTCTTTTTCTGGAGGAGTGGTGCTTCCAAGTTGGGTGCTGATATATAGACTGCTGCTGAAAACAGTTGTGTCAGGCCAGAAATTGCTCTTTCTTTCTGACTTGAGTATTGATCTAAATACATTGCAAGCCCCAGTGCTCTTTAGCAGTCCTAAGGGGAAACAGTCTCATTTCTCAGAACGATGACCACGCCTTGTAGAATTATTTGTAGGGATGCGTATATCAAAATATTCGCTTTTTCTTATTGGAGGAAAAAATTCTTTAGTTTGGGCAAACTCTGATGCAACATAAAAGTAATGCAGTTAAAATTTCATTCATTTTCATGGTTTGGCTGTATACTCACAGAAACCATGTTTATCCCCAAAGTCTGTCAACTCAGGAATTCTGGGATACAAAAATCCACGAATCAAATAACTGTTCACATTAAAGCATCTATAATCATATTTTTACATTGTGCTCTCAAAAAGGAGTCATTTATTTGTGCTTGTTTCACAAATGTAAAAGTCAAGGAGTCTTTCTTTATGAGATGATGGAAATATTCTAACATCAAATTGTGGTGGTGGTCTTACAACTCTGTAAGTTTATAAAAGTCACTGAACTGTACACTTAAAATGAGGGAATTTTCTGGCATGCAAATTATATGTCCTTAAAGCTGCTTAAAAACAAAAAACAAAAAAACAAAGATTCTATTCTCCTAGCAGGAAATATCAGTTCTGTAGAAATCCTTGTAGTCAGGGTTTAGTAAATAACAGTTGGTGATGGTGTTTACATCACTCTGTAACAGTTCAAGCAAAACAAAGATGCCTTACGTATGTTGTAATTTTGTCTTACCCAAGGATGAATGTAGATAAACCAGGACTCTGTTGGATGAAAGGAATTCCAGAGACAATGGCCCTCCAGAGGATAAATAAGTGCTTCTCCTGCAGTTGATCTCGAGCCTGGGATTAATCTTTTGAAGACCTTTCAAGGTATTATCTTCACAAGAATTTGCATGACCCCTAACTACACTTCCACCCCAAATGTAAACACTGATCACTTGAGAAGAGTTTAGTCAAGCAATCTATTGCCTTGGCACCAGTAAAGAGTTGTTTAGATCTAGAAAAGGTTCAAGTCTATGACTATTCACCACTAACCAATTGGTCTGTTCCATGACAGATCTTTTCATCAGTGTGGATAAACTAAGTTAGTGGATAGGGGAGAAGGAGAGAATGAGGAGGCCATTTTTTTTCATGAGTTAAAAGACATCCCATTTATTCAGCATGAAGGTGTCCAGGCCTCTTCCTTAAGGAAATCAGGCTGATCAAGAAATTACAAAAGTTTCACAAATGCCTTTTCAGAAACATTGACACTGCCCTTGACATGCTTTTCCTCGGTGATTTTTCTTTTACCAACAGCTCTCAAGCTACTCGAGTTTTAGGAGATCTGAGTGGTACTGGAGAGTCTTGTTTCTCCAGGCCCATCCCATAAGCATCTCCATTCTGCTCTGAGTGTTGAGAGGCCGACAGTTATAGGCTGCATCAATTTACAACCCTGCCTCTTGCCCTTGTTGGACTTAGCCATTGGGAGGGCCTTGAAAGTGATTAAAGGATGCAGGGGAAAGAATTGGGGAATTTATTCAATGTCAGACCATGGGCTATCAGCAGCTTGGTTCCTCAGTAGGAAAATCCTCCTATGGTATAGCTCTCTATTAGCTCTACCTCGCTCTCTCTCTCTCTAGGATCCAGTAACTGCTTCCTTGCCTTGCGCTTTGAGTCGAGTAATGGATGATACAGGTGCTCAACCATCCTTTTTACCTGCCCATAACCTTGACCTCACTCTTTTAAGTAGCTCCCTGATTAAATTACCTTCATTTACCCCTTCTGAGAATCCCATCTCTTTCCTGATACACCAAGAATTCTTTTTATAGAGAATTTCTGTTTGCCAAATTTCTCCTTGAGCTGGTCATTGATGTTTTTTTGAGCCTTTGAATACCTGGGACTCATTACAGTGTCTACTTGTTAAAGCTAACATCTTCAAGAGGGTAAATTGACTTTATGTGTATCTGTTTGGGAGGCCACAAAATATTTCCCACAAAATGATTATGTACAGCTAAGCCTACAGCTCGTGGATATATAGCACTGTCACTGTTCACATCTTGCAAGTAACAAGATAATTCTAATCCAAAAATTACCTTTCAAAGTTAAAAGGGAGCTTAAGGGACATTTTTAGGGACAGAAGAAAAAGTCTGCAATTTTGGAAATTCGTCTGCAGACCCACTGATTTTAATGATCCACCGGTTGGGAGGCCAATGCACTACACCTCCTTGGTGCATTGCAAGGGAGCTCAAGGCAAAGCACTAAAAACTACCTGTGATCTAAATTTATTAGGAAGAATGTACTGTCTGGAAAAGTAGAAGTCTATTTTCTCTATAAACTAGTAGTACCTAAAAGTTGCTGTCTGGAGATCCTGCTTTATTAAAAGAAGGAGTGAGCTATAGTTTCCGTATCAAAGCCCAACCTGAGTTGAGCAGGGTGGTCTTTGGCAATTTCAGTGTTTGCACACCCCTCAAGTGTTTCAAAACAGTCCTCCCCCAGTGCTGGACAGACAGTATTCATTTTCTTAACAAGCTGTTCTTCCCCCCTTTCCTCTCCTCAAGAGAGAATGTGAAGGTACACCACACCTTAGGTCTGATATGAATAATCACAAATTTTGCATTCAAGAAGATTGAAAACTTCACTTTGTTGTCTTTGCTTTTTATTTTTTGCATATTTTCAAATCCTACTCTGTTCACAGAAACTGTCTTAGCACAAAATGATTTATTTTATGGTGAAGTTTTAGTGAGTATGTAAACCCTATAGATTATTTGAACACCATTTTTCAATAATGTTACATAGGAAAAGGATAAAGCCATTGCATAAAGCTTCAAACATAGAACAGTGAGCTCTCAGTTGAAGTATTAAGAGTATGGATCTTAGAATAACTAAAATTATTGTAACTTATTCTTCTTAGGACATAAATTCTGATATTTTATCTTTTTTTCATTTTTTTAAGTTTATTTATTTATTTGGAGAGAGAGGGGGGAGGAGCAGAGAGAGAGGGAGAGAGAGAATCCCAAGCAGGCTCAGTGCTGTCAGCACAGAGCCTGGCAAGGGGCTCAACGCCACAAACCATGAGATACTGACCTGAGCCGAAATCAAGAGTCAGAGGCTTAACTGACTGAGCCACCCAGGCAACCTAATCTCTTTTTCATTTTTAAAGTTGGTACTTTTAAGTACATTAATGAGTTGACAGATTATTCTCAGAAGACTGACTCCTGAAAAGCAGAATATTTTAAACCATTTTTCAGGGCAGTATAAATATTTTCACGTGCTTACTGTTCAATCATGTTTGCGGTCAAATTTTCTTTTCACTGTAGAATAGAAAATGGTGCAGCTTATTAGTTGAGCTACTAAATATGATCATTCATAAGATAAACTAGCTTGTCTGTATTTCTAACTAAGGCAATAGGTCAGGAATTTCTGCTTTCCTTTGATTTATGCTTCTGGATATATTGGCAAATGGTTTTTTTTTTTACATTTTAATATGTACAGTAATTAAATAAATGAATGCAGCTGTAAGTCATTTTGTGTGGAATATAAATAATGCTATACCTAAAAATCTAAAATCTAAATGTATTATTCAATTTTACTTTACACTAAGATACTACCAAGTAATATGTACTTTTTTTGCATTTAGAATAAAAATGTTTCCCTAACCTCCTTCCACTAAAAGATAATCTATAGCAGAATCTACATATGGATCTGAGCATAAAGATGACCAAATTCCTCCTACTGAGATAAATAATCCATCATCTGAGCTGATGTTCAATTGTACATTGGTACTTTCTCAGAAAGGAACTGCAAGTTTGAGAAATTACAGAATGAGATTGTCTATGATTAAGAAAACTTAAAATTAGAGGGTATATGTTTATTCCATGCGCTTAATTCGGTTAGTGACCATTAACATATTGATAATGTGGGGGCATGTTTTCATTTCTAGGTGTTATTCATAGTAAGCTTGAACAGTGCTAGATTTGGGGATTGATTTTTACAAAGTCAGAGAGAGTTAAATGATTTTGCAAATGATAGCTCTGGAACCAACTCTCTGGTACATGAATGTGTAGTTTATAAATCCGTGGCACTGAAGCACTTGCAAGATCAAATCAAGAAACTCCATTTAATGACACTAAGGTAGTAGTCAGGTCCCATGAAGAAGAGGAATCCTGTTGCCAAAATGAGCTAATGGATGAATCAAGAAATACATTCTTGCATCACAACCCAATACATACTAACACACACACACACACACACACACACACACACACACACACACACACACACAGTTATATACAATTGAAACTCAATTCCATGAAACAATATTTACTGGAATTATAGCCCAAAACACTGCTTTACTATTACTATTATTATTTTATTCATCCTATTTTTTGTATGTCAACCATGACCCAATAGGTTATTCCATTTCCCATTAAAGAGTACAACCCAGTGTAAATTAAAATGTGTTATAAAGAATGACATATACAACGAGCAACTCTTATGTTCTGATTTCCAAGTAGGGGTGGCTAAGAGAACACGAACTTTCATTGATCAGTGGATCAGTGCCTTCTACAAATTCTTTCACTTTTACTCTTGCAAAGACAGAAAGTTAGAAGATAGAAGGCAGTGCTCAAGAACTTTGAGCTTTTAAGTCGTGGAGGAAAGTAAATGGAAACCCCTGAAACATAAATTGGATCACATCATCTCATTAAATTTACTTACAGATAGTAGATAGCGATTGGTATTTATTTGGTTCACGACTGTGAGATTACAAATGCACTCTATGTTCCTCAGATTAAAAACTGGGGTAAGCTGTTACTTCTAGTCACCTAGAGAAGCAGTGGCAGAGATGAGAAGAACCCAGCCTCTTTTTTTCTCTCTTTCTCTCTTGGAAGGGGTGCTGAGCCCTGCTCTACCCTGAGAATCTGGTAAGAGAAGCTTCTTTCCATTTCAAACACAAGGAAAAGTCTAGCATTTTATGATATAATTAGACACTGGCATGGTCTGTGGACTTCTGCTTGAACTTCTGCCAACAACAACAAAAAATATATGTTCACCTGGATTAAGTCACAACTCTTAGGAAAACAATAAGTACTTTTAGGTGAAGTAATGGCCTATATAAGGTTCTAGAAAATTGAGTTCATCAGAGTCCTTTAAAAGTGCAAAATAGCTAAAAGAATAAATGCAACAGAACTTGGGACTTAGAAGTCAAACAGGCTGAGAGCATGAAAGAAAGAACCCAGAACAGAGCACACACTCAGGTAGCTTCCCAAGGGTCCTGGTGAGTGAGATGGCACCATGAACACAGAGCAGAATGTGACAGGAGAGTGGGGGGACACCAAGGATGGCTTTAACGCCTTTATTATTCAGTATAAAAGGCTAAGCTGCCACAATGCTATGCAAGTCAGTCTTAACAATAGAGAAGCTTTAAAAATGACTCCCCCCCCCCCCCCACCGGTGAAAATGAAGTCACATAGCCATGTTTAGCTGCAAGGATTGGGGGAGGGGTGAGAGTGCTAGAAAATGTAGTCCTTGACTTGGTAGTCAGACCCCTAGCCTAACTGTATTGCTAGGGAATCAAGAGAGAATAAACACTGGTATACAGCCAGCAGTCCCTGCCACGGCTACTTCTTAGTTCTGGTTTATCGAATATTTCTGTGTCTACTGGCCAAAAACAGACTGTGGTGTGCCCAGGATGCAATGATTGTGTATAAAGCATTCTTACTGGTGAAAATTTTCCTTGAACATTTATCAGCAGGTCATTGACATAACTACAAAGGCTTTTGAAAAATAACTTCACATTAATTTTAATCCAATTTTTCTATTAACTTGGAATGCTTTATATTGCTAATATGAAACTTCTGGGACTAAGGCCATAAGTTAAAAGTGGATGTCTTTAATCAGTTCCAGATTTCCAATCTAACTTCTAATATAAATCTTGCTCCTTGAATTTAATATATACTATAAGACCAAGGTTGACAGACAAGCCATAAACTTTTAAAATACTGGTTTGGACAGCAATCAGGCTACGTGTTAAAGTCTAACCATGTCATCTATACTCAATATGTTCTTACATATAAGGAAAATTAATTTGGGTTCTTTGTATGTAAACCCATGCACAGCCCAGATAAAACTGGTCAATTTATGAATAACCTAGACTTGAATTTTAATATCTTGTAAGAAGTTTTTTAAGGAAGTTTTCTTTAAATAGAATTTGAATGTAAGGAAAGGATCAGTGTTGGCCTGAGTGGAAAACTGAAATTCAAAACCCAATATGTGGAAGACACCTTAGATTCTGTCTAATGCTGAGCTGTTTCTTTGTCCATTTCAGTCTGTGATACTTTTTGAAGAATCATTTCCCCATTCCTAAATCTTTCAAGATAGCTCTCCCTTATAGTGATGAGAAAAAGTCTCTGGTTCCAACATCAGTATGATAGTATTGTAGACTCAAGGGATGTCAACAAGGAGGCTCAGACAGTGGTTCCAATGGAATAGAAGGTAGAGAACTTCAAAGTCAACCTTTGCAAATAGAATTGTTTAGCCTTGCTAACACCCAGCAAATTCATCCTCATCTCTTGGTTTAAAGAAGTTTAAGGATATTAACTAGTTCTATCCTTTTCTACACAGAGAATTTATAAATTAAGGTCTCCAAATGATTTCTACTACTCTGACATCTTTACAAGCATCTTATCACTTCTTTTAACTGGCTATGATGGTTTTCTCTTTCAGCTTTATAAATCTCATTCATTTATTCATTCCATAAACGTTTGCAAGCCTACTATGTGATGCACTAAGTGCTGAACATACAAGGGCAAACTCATGTTTTAAGACCCTGAAGGCAATAGAAAATAGACAAGTATAAAAGTATAGGACAAAAAAAAGGTGGAGAAGAAAAATAAAGCAGGTGTCTTGCAGACCCTGACCAGGGAGGCTCTCCTTGAGGAGGTACCATGTGAACAGGAAATAAGGGAGCAAGTGGTATGAAACTCTGAAGAATGAAACTTCAGGGCAGAAGAGAGAAAGTTCTGAGGGCACAGTATAGAAAAGAAAAGAAAAGAGAAAAAGGAAAAGGAAAAGAAAAAGAAAAAAAGAAAAAGAAAAAGAAAAGAAAAGAAAAGGAAAAGAAAAGGAAAAGAAAAGGAAAAGAAAAGAAAAGAAAAGAAAAGAAAAGAAAAGAAAAAAGAAAAGAAAAGAAAAAAGAAAAGAAAAGAAAAGAAAAGAAAAATAGTCTGGCATTTTGGAAAAACAGGAAAAAAAAAGGCCAGGACTACAAGGGTCTGGAGTTTATGCTAAAAGAAATGGAAAGCCATTGGAAGGGTTTGATCAGGGAAGGATTGTGATTTATGTTTTGAAATGACCACTCTGGTAGCTGTGTGGAGAAATGATTGCAAGGGGACAAGAATGGAAGCACCAGGAAAATGGCTTTTACAGAAATGAAAAAAGATGGTGACCTGAACTGGTATGAAAATGGTGAAGGTGAACATATTTTTTTTGAAAATCTCCTAAAGGCTTTGTTAGATGCCTTCCTGGAAGCCATCCCCCCTTTCATTCCTTACTAATAGTCCCCTGATATTAACCTGGTACACCAGCCCAGGGTGGTAATTGTATCCTTACCATCCCATCACCCCTTTTTACACATTCACTTGCCCAACACAGCTTGAATATCCTGGTTATCCAAAAAGAACTCAGAGAAAGCTTTCTGGAGGACACTCCTACGAAGCCTTTCCTCTTATTGATGATAGAAGGAAAGGCATTCTGTCCAGCTCTCCTCACGCCAACAAGTTGATAAATAAAGAAAATGGAAAAGGGGAAGATTTTCCAAAGCATATTTCATGTATTCTAAATAATGAATTTGAGAAACATTATGATAGAGTGCAATAGGTTTATTCTCAAAGTATTTTGAATATCTGTGTACTTTATGTATGCCCAAGAGAGAGCTAAAGAACATAGATTTTTCTAAACATATGCAACCATAGAATTCCCATTTGGGGAATAATAATCCAGTTCACAGAACTAATCTTCTTCAGAGCACCATTGTGGTAATATTGGACAAAAGACTGAATTTTACAGAATCAAATAATATTCTTTAAAATCATGGCATATCAGTGATGTGCTCAGAGAACCCAAAGCAGGCTGAAAATATCTAAAGATAGAAGTGTTAATGTCTTCTGAGATAAAAACAGATCAACTACTTGGGAGAATCTACCAACATAGATGTTTGGTGTTAAGATTTGGATTCTCATAAATCTTACTTATTCTCAAGAATTAGAAGACTCATTTCAGGGGTGCCTGGGTGGGCTAGTCAGTTAAGCCTCTGACTTGGTTTTGGCTCAAGTCTAGATCTCATGGTTCGTGAGATTAAACCCCACACTAGGTTCTGTGCTGACAGTGCAGAGCCTGCTTGGGATTCTCTCTGCCCCTCCCACACTCTTGCTCTCTCTCTGTTTGTCTGTCTCTCAAAATAAATAAATAAACTTCTAAAAAAAAAGAGTCAATTCATAAGGATACAGCTGGAAAATTACTTCCTGGATTTTCCTCCCTTTAAATAGACTCATTATGAACTTAAGTTATTATGGAAGCTACTACCCTCATCCCAAGAAAGGAGGGAGAGAAGGAAGAAAAGAAACAGTTAAGAGTTTTTTTTCACTAATTGCTCATTCCATTATTATTTTAAAAACCATGTAAGTAAAGAATATGAACTACACTAGAAATTTTACCATGACAATTTACAGACACTCATAGGGAGAGATGGGATTTCTGAGTATAATTCATTGAATTTGGTAGTAAAAGACAGCATGCTGCTAAATTTTATCTCATCATAAAAAAGGATTAATATGGCTTATAACTAAATGTCAAAATAGATTTTCATTACATATTCTTAGAATATTAGATATTCTAATTTAATTTCTCAACCACAAGATGTTAGCAGAAAAGAGTAATGTACACTTAGCTGCTCAGTTCCGATTTTCTTTGCTGGCATTTCTGACAATAGACTTTATACTTTGCTGCTATAACTGTATAATGAAAGTCAACTAAAAATATTCTCTTAGGGACGCCTGGGTGGCTCAGTCACTTAAGCGTCCAACTCTTGGTTTCGGCTCAGATCACGATCTCACGGTTCATGGGTTCGAGTCCCACATTGGGCTTTGCACTGACAGCTGCAGAGCCCGCTTGGGATTCTGTGCCTCCCTCTTTGCCCCTCTCCTGTTGTCTCTCTGTCTCTCTCTCTCAAAAATAAATGAACAAACATTAAAAAAAAAGAATATTCTCTTAAAACCTTATACTCAAAGTGTGATCCATAGCCTGGCAGCTTTGGCATCATCTGGAAACTTGTTAGAAATGCAGAATCTAAGGCTTCACCCCAAAGCTACTCAACCAGAATTTGCATTTTAACAAGATTTCCAAGTGATTCATAGGCTCATGAAAGTTTGAGATGCACTGTCTTAGAAGACATTCTCCAGGTGTTTTACTATCATTGAGGATTGTTCTGCCAACACCTGGGGGTGATCACCAGGTTTTCCTGAGATCGCAACACAGATTATAGCTCAACACCTTCACTGTGCACCCACTTAAAATTTGTAATGTGCAATACACAGAAAATGTATATAAATGGTGAATAGATATTAATTTCATATCTTCTACCCAGTCTTACTTAATGGGGCACAAGTTTATAAAGCATGGTGTGTGTGTGTGTGTGTGTGTGTGTGTGAGAGAGAGAGAGAGAGAGAGAGAGAGAGAGAGAGAGAGAGAGAGAGAAGGGGTGGGGGGAGAGGGCAAGTGAGCTGCCTGGACTCCAAGTTCACCAATTAGCAAAAATGCAAACAGCCAAGTCTTTAGCCATTGCGTTCCCCAGAACAAGATCCCCATTTTATTGGTAGCATTTGGCCCCTTTGAAATGCTTCCATTCTAGATTCTGAACCAAATTTCTGAACCAAGTTTTTCTAAAACCCCCAAGTTTATTTAAAACTCAGCCCACTCTCAAAGAAGTCACCAGATTACCTGGGTGGTGTGAGCTCACTTAAAATGTCAAGAGCCTCCAATCTTCTCAGAGCCTGGCCTTCTCCACGCACTATCACATGCTGGTCAGTCAGTTCAGCAGCACACCATAGGTCAATGATACTGGGAAGATCTGACATCTGATAATATGGTTCAGTGTGTTACGTTGAAGTACAACCACATCCTTGGCTGCTTTCGTTTTTCCTCCACTGAGCCCAACACCTGGCATTCCCATGTAGACCCTCTTGCTTCCCTTCCTTTTTTCAACACTCCTTGGTACAGTTACACTCTCCATGTGAGGTTTGCAAGCACTAACGTTCATATGCCCACCATCTTGTTCCAAGAACCAACTCCTAAATTTGAGGAGACTGAGGTCAGCTGGAATTGGGATCAGTGAAGTTGCCCATGGGCAATGGTCACCCTTAGCTGCTCTCTTTAGAGGATGATAGAGGGAACTAAAAGTTAGGACCAAGGCTGGTAGAGGTGAGATTTGATGGAGGGCTTGACATCTGGTGAAATCATGGGAAAGAGAGGAGATGAGGTACACGCTGTCTGAAAAGGGTAGGGAGGGAAATGAGGAAACCAGCCATGCAGATAAACCAGCATTCAGGGAGTGGTCTTCCTCCCCAGGACTGACTTTTGGCTTTAGTGCTGGTCCCAAGTATAAGCATGTGATGCTCAGGGGGCCCTCACTCAGGCCTCCCTTTGGAATGGAGCAGATGTGCAGCCCCAGGGTCATCCCCACGACCCGTCTTTCTTACCCAGCTTCCTCCAGGTACCCTAAATGTTTGAAAGAAGCCTTATAAATCATGTCTCCATAGATCTCCAAACTGCTAAGTTCCTATCGTGTTTGTTCTGTCAGTACCATTGAACATGGAGGCCACTCTCGCTTTTCATTATTATTTTTTTTTTACGTTCACTTATTTTTGGGAAAGAGAGATAAGTGCACATGTGAGCAGGTGAGGCACAGAGAGACAGGGAGACAGGGAGTCTGAAGCGGGCTCTTTGCTGACAGCAGAGAGCCTGACTTGGGGCTCAAACCCAAGAACTGTGAGATCATGACCTGAGCCAAAGTTGGATGCTTAACTGACTGAGCCACCCAGGTGCCCCAGAAGCCACTCTATTCTTAATAGTGTCTCCTCTTGGTCATCAGAAATATGACCTCTCTTTGATTCTCTCATCTTTCTAATGATTTCTTCTTAGGCCAAATTGTGGGTTGCTTTTCCTCTTTCTTACCCTAAACTTTGGTATTACCCCAAGATTCTCTCCAATGCTCTATTTTCTCTCTTTTTCCCATGTGCTTGCCATCATCTACCTGCATGTTTATGATGCTACAAAGATTATATCTTTGGCACAGGTGTATCCCCTGAGGCCCCCAACTGTCTGACTGTCTCTGGAACATATTCACTTGCACATCTCTTAGAAAACCCCAACTCCACACAACCAACCCTGTTGTAATTATCCTCCCATTCAGATCTGCTCCCCTCCTTTACCCCTTGTCACAGTGGATGGCACCCGAGGACTGCGGATACCATGCTTACTTCCTCCATTGCCCTCACCTCATTCCTTTCTCTTTAGCCCTTTAAGGCCCATTTAATTTGGGCTCTTGGTATCTCTCTCCTCTACTAATCCATCAGCCATGTAGACTCTCTGCTTCTAATTTCCTATTTCACGACAATCTCTCCAGGCATGTTTTCCTACTGCATAATTGTTTTTTTCTGAATAGAATAAAAATTCATATTCCTTAGCATGGCATATGAGGTTTGCATAATCTAAGTTCTGCCTACTTCTTTTCCTCTCTTCCTACTGCTTCCTGATCTATGCCAAGTACCTCAAGTCCCCCTAAATGCACTGTCTTTCATGCTGTGTTAGTGCTCTACCATTGTATCCAGTAAGCACCTACTTATATGGAAAGATTCAACTTACATTCTCCCTTAAATAAGCTTTTCCCGACTCTGTGTTAACCACTCGTTTCTTTGTCCCCACATGGAAAATTGCAATTTTAAAAAGGACAGTACTTTACCTGTTGTATGTTGATCTCATGTACACATACTGTAACTTCCTTGAGTATGGGATCCTGTCTTATTATCTATGCATTTGTAGCACCAAGCACAGTGCCCAACATAGGGTAGGCATTGGTGAGAGAAAGAATAAATATATAGGCATGGAATGAATATGAGGGAAACAGGGAACTTGTCTATAGTTTACTTGTTGCTGCCTAAAATTTGTTTTTCATGAAAAAGCCGGGTTTAAAATGAAATGCCTCTGAGAGACTAGACAGCATTCACAGTATGGGCTGAAGAAAAGATATCAGAGTCATTCTTGTGATGGAGGGGACTGAGAGGAAGCAGATGTGGGCCTCTGAAGGATATCCTCTGAAGGATATGGGCATGGACAAGTGGTCAGGGAGGTTCCAAGAGAAGAGGGGCAGATTTTATCTGTTAACAGACATCTGAGTTACAAATACAGAGCAGCACGAAAGGACAAGAAGGCTTACCCTCAGACTAATGCTTCGCTCTTAGGCTCAGCTCCCATACAGGAGACCTTTTGATGTTGTTTACAAGTCAGACTATCATTTCACTTCAAACAATATCCATAGCCTGTGTGTATCTCCTGTCTCTTCTAGCTGAGCTCTCTGTGGTGAAAAATGATGAATTCCTCTAAGCTGGAGTCAAAAGCCATTTGAAACTCCTGTCTGTGAAAGATTATCAAATGAAAGTTATGGAATCTGAAAGATTTTTTTTTTCTCTCTCAAGATACTTCTCCTGGCTTAAAACCAGGGCTGGTGCTAGTAACACTGTGCTTTAGGATGGGAGTCTGATGAGGGCAGTGGAAGAGACTTTTTCCTACCCTACCTCCATTCTGCTCTCTGGTTTTTATTTTATAACCAGCCTGAGAAGCTCAGAGTTGCTAACATGCCCATTGGCAGTAATTACTGTCAATACCAATGCTGATCCCAAAACAAGGATTCATTTCATTCAAGCCACTAAAATTTCATTAGACTTAATGAAAGTTTTTTCAATGGAGTTATAAAAGCATTTTTGCTCATGCCCTAAACTATTACTAGTTGGAGATTGAATTGGATTTCATAAAGATTTATGAACACTTCCAAAATGACTTAACAGCTGAAAGCCACTTAATAACTTTTTCCATGTCTGCATAAAACGCGAGTCCTGAGGAAGCAACTGTTACGAAACAGCAGCGACATACATTTGGATCATTTCTGCCCAGACCGTGCTCGGTCTACCACAGGGCTCATGGGTCTGCTACCAACCAGTGTCAGTTGCCCCTGAAGAATTACACAAGCTTGCTGAAGCCTTGGAGTGCATTCTTCATACTATTAACTTTTTGGAGTTCAATTAAATGTTGGGATAACCATAATTATTGGCAGAAAATAGAAGGGGCAATTATGTCTCAAGTGTGAACAACCTGAAAATTATTCTGAATAAGAGTTGAAGTAGATGTATTTTAAAAATAATTTTTTAATTATTTATTTTGAAAGAGAGAGAGCATGAGCGAGGGAGGAGCAGAGAGAGAGGGAGAGAGAGAGAATCCCAAGCAGGCTCTGCACTGTCGGTGCAGAGTCCGATGTGGGGCTCCATCTCATGGATAGTGAGATCATGACCTGAGCAGAAATTAAGAGTCAGGTGCTAGGAGCACCTGGGTGGCTCACTGGGTTAAGCATCCGACTCTTGATCTAGGCTCAGGTTGTGATCTCGCAGTCGTGATCTCGACGTCATGATTTCTTGGTCATGAGATCAAGCCCTGCGTTGGGCTTCCTAATGAGCGTGGAGCCTCCTTGGGATTCCTTCTCTCCCTCTCTCTCTGCCCCTCCCCCACCGATGCACACATGTTCACACACTGTCTCTCTCTAAAATAAATAAACATTAAAAAAAAAAAAAGAGATGCTTAACCAACTGAGCCACCCAGGTGCCCCTATTTTTATTCTTGAATATAAGTCGGTCGGGTGATCCAGGAATTATTTTTAATAAAAAGTCTCATTATTAAATTGGACTTACATGGATCTAGAAAGCCATTCTGTGTAATTTCATTCCTTCAGGCTTATTTCCAGTACTTCCCTCTTATGCACAGGCAAGGCACGAGGCTAGGTGGAGTGGCTTCTCAAAACTACCTTGATAGAGTGGTGAAGAGTTTGAACTCCCAAGGCTTCCTTAATTTATAAGGAAAAAATATAAATCTGAATCCAACTAAGCTTAGAACTAAACAAGTACTGTCAACCTGTAATGGCAAGATTTCTTTAGATACTGAGCTTCTTTCCTCTATATATAGCATAAGCCTTCAAGTGTATTGGAAATAAATAGTAAAATAAATAAATAAATAAATAAATAAATAAATAAATAAATAATAAAATAAAATAAAAAAGTAAATTTGAATAGCGGACCAGACCTTGAATCTTATCTCAGTCATGTAATGACACTGTAATATGCCCCACTCCCTGGGCAATCTCCATATCTTTTTTTTAAATATGAAATTTATTGTCAAATTGGTTTCCATATGACACCCAGTGCTCATCCCAACAGGTGCCCTCTCAATGCCCATCACCCACCCTCCCCTCCCTCCCACCCCAGTCTCCATATCTTTAAGATATCAAAGCCAGTCAAGAAAATCATACATGCTTCAGCTCGGTTTACAGTGATTACCCAGGAACATTCAGACCTGCTCTTGTTTTGGCCATTTCCACCTGTTTCTGGAAACTTAGTTTTGCCTTCCCCCCCCCCTCCCCCCCTGGCTATTTCTATTCTTCATTTGAATGGATTAATCTTAGTTTCTCTGACTCAAACTTGAGAGAGGTCTTTCTGGTTTTGCCTAATGCAGTTCCCGGAGATCTGAACCCTGGCAACCCCCTCAGATGGCTGTCCCTCTAGATAGGCCAATCTAGCGTCCTTATAAGGGAATGTGAGGGGGTCAGGAATGTAGTCTCAGGCCTTGAGCCAGCCAGTTAACACTTTGGAAGCCATTGCCTCATCTCTAAAATGAAAGAAATTATTCTCCCTCACTCAATATTTTCTTCTAAGGGTCAATAAAGTAGAACATTAAACCTATAATAGAGAGTTTACTTAAGGAACCAAGAGTAAGACTTGGTAAGACTGCATTACCTCCTGCTTAACTGGTTAAGTATTCTTGGTAGCAGAGTATTGACTGCAATTTTTAGTTGAGATGCTTCTAGGTCAGATTTCTACATGTTATCAAAACTGGTATCTCAGCACTCTGTACTAAGAATAAAAGATCAACTAGGATTAACTAAACTCACAGAGGAAAGTGAACTATATATAATACTATTAACTTTAAAAAATATCAGCTAGGTTGCAGAATTCTTTTTTTTTTAATGCTTATTTTATTTTTCACAGAGAGAGACAGAGCATGAGTGGGGGAGGGGCAGAGAGAGCAGGAGACACAGAATCCGAAGCAGGCTCCAGGGTCTGAGCCTTGTCAGCACAGAGCTCCACAAGGGGCTCGAACTCACAGACCTCGAGATCATGACCTGAGCCGAAGTCGGATGCTCAACTGACTGAGCCACCCAGGCACCCCTAGGTTGCAGACTTCTGATACTAAAATGCCAGTCTCTCCTCTCTGAAGCATTGGTAGTAATCTTTACTTTGTTGTGGCTAGAGGGGAAAACACAAACAAAAATGGTTATTAGCATGGGGTCAGTGCTATCTCTTATCTATTCTCTTGACCTGGTTCCTACCCATTCTTGACCTCTATGCCCCAGTTTGTGATGGCATCACATTAATAAGACCTGTGGTGGCACCTCCTTCTATTAGGTCAGTTAATCCTAAGTATAGAGGCTTCTCAGTTTTTTACATACAGTTCCTCAAACCTCGATCTCCATTAATAGAGGTTATAGTGTTCTCCAATTATACTACAAAATGGTCTTTAATTTGGTCTGCACTGCTCCAGAAATATTCTGTCTCTGCAGTTCTCTGTGTCCCAGAGATCTAAGTGTTTGTGACCTGTCTAGATGTCTCTGAGTTGACAGTGCTGCTCTTAGTTGCTCATCTATTCATGAGAAGAGTAACTTCCAGATTAAGCCTGAGATGAAAATTATGTCCCTATACATATGTTTTTTAATTTAAAAGTGTAGCTTTGGCTACTATGATGCATTTTGTATTGTTTCCCTTTGCACCTATATAATACCCCTGGGATCTCAGGCTTCACTGATAATTATTTCACAGCTACCTTAGTGCAGCTTGGAAAAAGTACTTTGTAAATTGTAAAGATCCATACAAGTACAATTTTTTTTTTGATCATTTATCAGAAGACCACATCTAGAAGAGTATAAAGGGAAATGAGTCTTGGGGAAGGCAATTGTGAAACACTAGTAAAGGAAAAACCTATTTCTTTTCTCTACATTAATCACTTCTAACACCAAATGTGTGGGTTTTCCATACCAGGTAATTCTCCAATTCTCTGCAGACACTATCAGGGTATCCTAAGATTTAATTCAAATTTTGACACTGACACCCAGAGTTAGTTTAGACCCTACAGGTTAAGGGCTCCGTCCGACAAAAAAGGTGCCAGTCAAAAGCCTGAGCCCCCGCTATTTCTGACTGTCTGGTTAAAACTCAGGCTTCCCTGTGACCCTGTCCTTAGGTTCAATGATTAGCTAGCTTGGTTTACAAAACCCAGAGAAACACTATCTTTACTGGTTTATCACAAAGGATACAACTCAGGTAAGAGATGCATAGGGCAAGGTACAGGGGTAGGGGGACATGCAGAGCTTCTGTGTCCTCTCTGAGCACACCACCCTCCCAGCACCTCAGTGCTCACCAACGCAGAAGCTCTCCACACTCCAACATTTAGAATTTTTATGACGTTTCAACATATAGACACAGCTGATTAAATCATTAGTCCTTAATGCTAGAACCTGATTTCTAGCCTCCCTGCTCTCTTCTTGAAGGTTGGGGGGATGGGGCTGAAAGTTCCAACCCTCAAGTCACATGGTTGGTTCATCTGGCAGCCAGCCCTCGTTTTCAGAGGCTTTCTAAAAGTCAACTTCATCCTTACATAGCTACTCAAGGAGCTGGAAACAAAACCCAAATACTATAATCAAGGTGGTTCCTTCATCTTTATCACTTATGAAATTACGAGATTTTAGGAGCCCTGGCTTGGAGCTAGGGACAAAGAGCAAACTATAAGGGCACCTGGGTAGCTCAGTCAGTTGAGCGTATGACTTGATTTCAGCTCAGGTCATGATCTCATGTTTTGTGAATTTGAGCCCCACATGGGCTCTGAGCTGACAGTGTGGAACCTGCTTGGGATTCTCTCTCTTCATCTCTCTGCCCCTCCCCAGTCATGCTCTCTTTCTCTCTCAAAATAAATAAATAAATAAACTTAAAAAAAAAAAAGATTCTCCCTTTGTCTCTTCCCCTCTTGCCCGTTTGTTCTCTCTCTCTCTCAAAACATAAATAAATAAATAAATAAATAAATAAATAAATAAATAAATAAATAAATAAAATGTTTAAAAAAAGAGCAAAATACATATTTCTTATTATATCATAGTATCACAGCTAGAAAAGAGTGTTATCCAACTCTGGAAAGAAAAGTTAAACATTTCTATTTTGCACATATTTAACTAAGCCAGCATATGATAAAGAAAAGATAGATAGATGATTGATTGATAGATACCCAGCCAATTATAGATTTTGATAGGTGGATACATAAATGTTGACATTTATTCAATAGTCATATTTTTCTTCTTGCTTGCATCATCTCACCTTCTTCAATAGTTATCAGCTGAATTGAACACCCTACACCTGCCTGTCTGTCTATGTCATTTCCTGATTCCTGTTGCAGGTTCTGAAAGAACAAAGTTCTCCAGCTGTGTATGGTAACTAAAAACAGTAACATTTTGGAAACGGAAATAACACTAATGACAATCTGAATGAAACCTTTCATTTTAATAACAAAGAAGCTATAAAAAAATATAAAGACCACTTCATTATTAGACTTCGGGTTTCCCAAATCACTGCATGGTCTCAAACCGGTTTTTAAAAAGCCTTCCAGGACACCTGGGTGGCTCACTTGTTAAGTGTCCAACTCTTGATTTCGGCTCAGGTCATGATCTCATGGTCAATGAGATCCAGCCCTGTGTTAGACTCTGCACTGACAGCATGGAACCTACTTGGGATTCTCGCTCCCTCTCTCTCTCAAAATAAATGAATAAACATTTTTTTTAAAAATAAGAAGAGAAAACAAAAAAGAAAAAAAAAGCCTGTCTATTCTGGGGTGCCTAGGTGGCTTAGCAGTTAAGCATCCATGCTGTCAGCATGGAGTCTGCTTGGGATTCTTTCTCTCCCTTTCTTTTTCTGCCCTTCTCCCAGTCATGCTTTCTCTCTCTCTCTCAAAATAAATAAAACAAAACAAGCCTGCCTATTCCTATGTGAAGCATGAAAATAGTAAGAAATATCTCTACAGTCCACAAAGAAAATGTTTATATTATTATTATGTTGAATTAGTATTACTGTCCTTTGGACAATAATAAAAAGATGGGTCTGAAATGGATTCTTTTTCACATGTACCCACTATCTAATGAGTTCCTTATGAACAACATGTGGCTTTAAAACCAAGATGGTTTTTCTAGTTTCTTTAAACAAAGGAAATTTACTTTACTGGGTCAATATACTGTGCAACTGTTATAAACCAAGCTGATTTTCAGTGTGCACCAAAAATAGAACATCCAGTCTGTCTGCTGGTTTTCCAACACACAGACATGAGATAGGGCTAAAATTAGTTCCTATAGCATAATTCATTACACTTTGCTAATCCAAATCAGAAATAATTCTGAAGTTTCTGTATGATTTTAAACAATTCAGGAAACTTTGATACATTATTTTTCTTATTTCTCACTCTTATCCTTACAAAGTGGTATAGCCCCTTTCTACTATTTATATTCCTCCCATTTACCAATGATATTTTAGTCTCTGCTGTTCTCTTATCTTTAGTCTACAAAGCATAATCTTTTATGTTCTCCCAAAGTGGTCTGGTTTATTTTTTTTTTTAATATATGAAATTTATTGTCAAATTGGTTTCCATACAACACCCAGTGCTCATCCCAAAAGGTGCCCTCCTCAATACCCATCACCCGCCCTCCCCTGCCTCCCACCCCCCATCAGCCCAAAAGTGGTCTGGTTTAAAAAGAAGAAAAGAAAGAAAGTTAGATAAATGGAAGATTAAACTAGATTTGTTTTTCGTTTAGTCCCCCTTCAAAACATTTAGCTACTTTGTTTTTTTGTTACATTTAGCTACTTTGAATACATCACTATTACATTATATAATTTGTGCCATATTCACAATGCATTTCGTTTGTTGCTTTGAAATTGTTTTCTGGTTTCAAATTAGTGTGTGTTGTCTAATTAGGTTGCCAGAAATTCAAGAATAACAACATATCTTTAACTTCTTTCGTGTCTTCAAAGTGATTGGAACAGAGGTACATAAATGGTTGTTGTGTGATATAACTTCACCCACAATTAACCAATTTTACACTGCTTATTCACCATTTCCCTTTCCAGAATGCCGAGGAACACTGTTTTTCCCGATGAGGTCTTCGTATGAGAGGTTTCAGACAAGACATGTTGTGTAGCACTTTTACAATGACTCTACCCTCTGATAATAGAAGAGATTGTGAACTATCTGTGTGTCATGTGAACCTCTGAGATCCCTGCGTGGACCAGTTGTTAAATCATTCCAGTGCACAAATCCAATCTTCCAGGTCAGATTACTTATGAGATAAAATGTTGTCACATAATAACTATGTGCTCTTAGGGGAAAATGGTTTTATACCAGGTCCTCTATATGCTGTAACAACAGGAGCAATTGTTTCTTTTTCTGAACTGAAGCATGAAATAGACTTGGTTTAAGAAGTTATAAAGTATCAGTAGTTTCAGGAGTTTTGAAAAGACTGTAAAAAGAAAATTTCACAAAATTGCCCTTCTACTCCAGAAAAATTGCCCCAAACACCCCAGCCAGAAGAAGTCCCTCTGTCAGTTGAACCTCTCCATTATAAATACTATTTTGTATGGCATTTGGTACCTACTGCTTTAAGTAGTTATTTCTTCATCTGTTGATTTCCCAAACTAAAGGGAACATTTCCAGAAGGAAGGAGAAATAGGCTATGTTTGGGGTAGGTAAAAAGGAAGTTAGTTTGAAGCCAGGCATGGACAGTATTAAACCCCAGGTAAGAAATTCTAATTTAATTGGGTTGAGTTGGGGAAGGAACGATTAGGAGTTCCTGAGCAGGGCAATGATGTATTTATTCATAGTTATGCTGTAGAAAAAATGTCATCTACGTATGTATGTCAATGTGTTGAAAAGTCACAAAACTAAAAAGCGGAAATATTTATTATCATTTATTGCCTATTGCCTTTTGGAATGTACATGTAAAAAAGGACAAGGATCCCAAATTTTTATACCATGTTATGCACAGTGTGTCTCAACCATGCATAATAAGTGTTCATTAAGCGTTTGTTGAGTAAATAAATACAAGCAATTACAGACAGAAAATGCCTCTTATTAACATAGACAAGCTTTCACATGAGTCAGTAGCCCTGAGCTCAGATTTCCATACATTGTTTCTTTCTATAGGTACTTTATTTCTACATAAATTATATCACTAATGATGATGATGATGATAAGAAAAGAAGGATGAAACAGTAAGTGCTGTTATTTATTCTGTATTCATTATGTGCTAAGCACTGTATTAAGTGCTTTACTCATTTTCCCCAACCAACCAGAGAAAACTTGAGGGATAAAAAACCAGGTTTGAGCAACACTAGTAAACCATCCAAAGTTTCGATTGGCAGTTGTAACAGACACCTTCAATGACCAGTACCTGGGGTTACCTGAGCTCCCCTCCTGCTGGGTAGACAGTTTCAGCCCACTGGCAGCTTCCCAGGGAGCCCGTGTCTCTCCTCTCTGCCTGAGGACTTCTCCAGCACCTGGGAGTGTGCTTGCCTGCAAACAGGTGCAATCTGTAGGTATGGGGAGGTCAAACTTTCACCAGTAGAGCATGAGTCCTGGGATAAATGCTACAGACTCATTTTCCCAGTGAGAAATTCTAGGGTGTTTTCCACACAGTTTCACAGCAGGTTTCTCAACCCTTATGACTGAGAAGATGCATTGGTTCATGTTTCTTTAAAAGCAACCGTGTCATTGATATTCACATTCAAGAATCAGGAAATCTGATCTAATAGTACCTTTCAGGATAAAAGAATTGGAGCTTCCTGTTTGTTGTTGAGAACTTTATTACTGTAAAGACAAAACAACAAAGAAGCCCTTGTATTGTCTTAGTTTGAATGCCCCAAGAGCAGACCTTGGGACAAGCACTTGAGTGCAGTCAAGTTATTGAAGGAAGGGAAGGAGGTGCCTCAGAAGGGTGGATTAAAAGGAAGCAGGGAGAGATTGTAAACATTTTCTTTATGCATCACTAAATGTTTTACATATTGCATACTTCAGTAATTTTAATTTTTTATTTATTTTTTTTGAGAGAGAGAGAGAGAGAGAGCACGGGCATGAGTGGGGGAGGGGCAGAGAGAGGGAGAGACAGAATATTAAGCAGGCTCCATTTTAAGTGCAGAGCCTGGGATCATGACCTGAGCCAAAATCAAGAGTCAGACACTTAACCAACTGAGCCACCCAGGTTCCCCTACTTCAATTATTTTGAAAAGTAAAGAAAAAATAAAACTGGGGCACCTGGGTGGCTCAGTTGGCTAAGTATCTGACTCTTGGCTTTGGCTCACGTCATCTCATCATTTCCTGAGTTCCAGCCCCACATCGGGCTCTGCATTGGCAGCTTGGAGCCTGCTTGGAATTCCCTCTCTCTCCCTCTGTCTCTCTGCTCCTCCCCCACTTGCTGTCTCTGTCTCTCTCAAAATAAATAAACTTAAATTTTTTTTTTTAAAAAAGAAAAAGTATGGGGCACCTGGGGGGCTCGGTTGGTTAAGTATCCAACTTTAGCTCAGGTCATGATCTCACGGTTCATGAGTTCGACTCACGTGTCTGGCTCTGTGCTGACAGCTCAGAGCCTGGAGCCTGCTTCAGATTCTGTATCTCCTTCTCTCTGCCCCTCCCCCACTCACGCTGTCTCTCTCCCTGTCTCAAAAATAAAGAAATATTAAAAAATTAAAAAAAAAAAGAAAAAGAAAAAAGAAAAAAATAACACTTGCTAGACATATCTATAATTATTCCACCTTCTCAGGCTCATCTCTAAAACTCACCCAGCATTATCCAAACACATTCCCTCTTTTCTCTCCATTCCCACTCTTTCCTCTGTTGCTTTTTCCATTGTTATTTTCAGTATCACCATTGTTTCGGTCACCTGCCCTAAAAATGCCCCTGCTACCTTATTTCTCCTTATATTACCTGTACTTGGCAATTCATGTCAAGTTTTTACCCAATGTATCATACCAATTCTTTCATTTTCCCTGCCCTATACTTACCTAAATCTGGGTCTTGAGACTGCCCTTTATGCCTACACCATTTGTTAGCAACCAACTGTCCCTTCTCCCCAGTGTATATGACATTCATATTTGACTGTATTGTCTGGTTCTGTGAGGCATGTCATCTGTCTCCTTGAAATTTACAAGCTGCTTGAGAGAAAGACCTATCTTTATATGTCTTTGCATCTGCCAAGAGACTTCATACATTGCTTTGCGTGTAATAATGCATGACAATAAGCTCATAAACATCCAGGTTTCTCTCTGCTTATGGCATTAATAATGTAAAAAGTCCAAATCATGCCAGGGCCATTCAAAAACTACTATGGAGCACCTGCTCTGTGCCAGCCAGAATGTCAGGTGCTGGAGATTTAGTGGTGAACAACTGCAACAACACAACACAAGTGTTCTCTGCTCATATTCTAGAAGGAAAGACAAAATGAAGTAAATACGTGTACGATTATGAGTTAAAGAGCTCTGAAGAGAATAGAGAGCATTGTCTGTGAAAGAACGATGTGGTGGCCTATGTTAAATGAATAGGCAAGGAAATCCTCCGTGAGGAGACCTTTAGGTTGAGACTGAAGACAAAAAAGAATCGTGTGAAAAGTCAGAGGTTGTGTGTCCTGGCAGAGGGAGCAATATGAACAAAAGCCTCTCGGGTGAAAACACTGTGATGCATTTAGGAAATTAACAAAGGCCTGTGTGGCTAAAGAAAGTGACCTGGGGCAAGTGGCCAATGGCAATTTTGCAAAGTCCTAGGGTCCGTGTCAGCCCCGTGGAGTCTGTACTGGAAGAGCAGTGGGAAATTATTTAAAGGACTTAAGCTAGGGAGTAGCATGCATGATTTGATAGAATTTAAAAGTTCACTTTAGCTTCTTTGTCGAAAATTGATAGCGTGGGGAGGGATGAGTAGGGAAACCAGGTGAGAAGCCCAGATGAGGTCTCTGCACTTGGAAGAGGATACCAGCAGGGCAGAAGACAATAAACGGATGAACTTGAGATATATTTTGAAGGTTGAATTGATAGACCTTGATGATTGATGGAGTGACGATTGATGGAGTAGATGTGGGGAATAGAGAGAAGAAGAAATCAAGGATTATTTGCCAAACTTCTGGTCTGAACAAGTGGGCAGATGGAGTGCTATTTGTTTGAAAGGAAGACACTGGGTGGAGGAAAAGTTTAGTCTTGAATGAGGAACGGAACTCAGTGTTAGATATGTTATGTTCACAATGGCCGCTGGACATCCAAGTAGAGAGGCACTAAACATATGTTCATAAAACCTATGAACCTGGAGCTCTCAAGAGAAACGTGGAGACATGAATTGGGGATTCATGGTGGTATTTAATAATATTACGTAGCTGGTACTGAAAGACACAGGAAATGGGTTAGATCTCCTAAAGAGGAGAAAGAGAAGGAAAGAGGGCTAAGAATGGAGCCCCAGGGCTTTACAACACGTGTGGTGTAGAGAAAAGAGCCAGCAAAGGACACTCATAGTGGCTGGATAGAAAAGGGGAAAAAAATCTCAAAAAGGTAGTATTCCAAGAAGAGAGGTTTTGAAGAAAGAGGAATGTTTATTCTGAGAAGCTGGTGAGCCTTTATTAGAGTCCTCTCTACTGGGGAGGACTTCTTACCAAGGACAGAGATCACCTGCTATTTCAACTTTTGAGTCCTTGCTGAGGCTCCTGGCACACAGTGGGCACTTGAAATCTATTGATCAAATGATACATATTAACTGAATGAGTGCACATTTAAGTTTAGTTGAAGGTGAAATGTAGGCATACAAATGTAGGCATATGTAGCATAAGTCATTTTGAAAAGTCCTCCTCTTCTCCCCACCCGTGCTCCTCCCCCCACATGATTCTCACACTTGCCTACAAAAGCATTGATTAGGGACATAGCAGTATCTTCAGGCTTTTGAAAAGCAATATGAAACAAACACCCTTTATTTCTACTGACTTAAGAAAAGTGAACTGTTCTATAAGCCTTGGAGGAAGGAAACTCAGGGCTAACTAACATAGGGTGTGAAGTAGTTATGGTGGTTTTTCTGCAAAAGTGGTGAAATTATAACCATAATCACAGAAATAAGTTCTTGCCTTATTAAGTGCCCTATTGACTGCTACTCTTCTTAATTATGTGATGAAAAAAATTATGTTGAGTGGATTTCATTGCATAAGAGTTTGGTAAAGGAGGGAAAGAAAGAGGTAGGTGTTGAGGTCAGTGGCGTGGTTGGAGTCTGGAGGGTGTGGGAATGCTTTTTTTTTTTTTTCAACGTTTTTTATTTATTTTTGGGACAGAGAGAGACAGAGCATGAACGGGGGAGGGGCAGAGAGAGAGGGAGACACAGAATCGGAAACAGGCTCCAGGCTCCGAGCCATCAGCCCAGAGCCTGACGCGGGGCTCGAACTCACGGACCGCGAGATCGTGACCTGGCTGAAGTCGGACGCTTAACCGACTGTGCCACCCAGGCACCCCAGGAATGCTTTTGATATATGTGCTTCTCAAGCCTCAACTGAAAATGTTGTGGCTGCAAACCAGAGGGGCCGCTGATTTCAATGATGACAACCTGAGCTAGTTGTAGACTGGGTTGAAATCAGCACATAGATCTACCCAGAAAGAAATATACCCTGAGTGGAAAAACAGAGTGGGACCCTTCACCATGAGCCTCATAGCTACTTTTCTGGAAGCCATTTCATTTCATTTTTAAAATAGATTTAACACAGCTTTTTTTTTTCCTTTTACTTTGTTGCAAATAATGAGAGAGGGTTACTATTCCTCTTGTTTTGTCTGTTGGCCAAAGAGTAAAAATAATTGGATTGGATATGGCTAGAATATCCTAACATTCCACAAACATCTCAAACTCCACCTGTCTAAAACTTAGTGCAGCAACACCTGCCAGTCATACATGTTCACCTGTGCACACACACATGCATAACTTCATTCCCCCACTGTGTTTTTTTCTCTATGAATTAGCACCACATACCCAGATCCCAAATGGACACACTCTGACTTCTTCTCAGCTTTACATTCATATTTAACAGTACTATCACCAAGTTCTATTGGGTTCTAACTCTCAGATATCTCTTGAATCTATTTTTTTCCTCCATCCCCCTTCCTAGTTTAGGGCAATGCCATCTTGACATGCACTATTGCGGGAGCCTCCCAAATTAGCTTTTCTGTATTCGGTCTTTTTGTTTGTTGCAAACCTGCAACCCAAGACAAATCCTTCAATAGCTTCCTATCCACCCCAGCCCAGAGTTAAAAATTCCTAACCTGGCTTAGGATGTTCACGATGTGTTCCTGCTTCCCTAGTCAGCTTCCTGTAGTACTCACCTGTGTGTGGGCAGATAAATGATCCAGCCCAGGCGTCCTCTCCATGTTCCTTTATCTGGCCTTCTGGGCACATCCCTCCTCCCTCCTCTCGAACTGCTCAGCCTAACTCACTCCTCTGTCCTTAAACTATCGTTTAAAGTGTTCCCAAGGCATTCAGAACTTTTCCTAGTCATGCAAAGTTTGTCTATCGTCCACTTGGCTAAAAATTTTCCTGAAGGCTTGTCCTGCTTTGCTCACGGTGGTATCCTGTGGGCTTAGCATAGTGACTGCTCAATAAATATGCTGAAAAGATGAACAAGTATTTTAATTATGTGTCTGCCATTACAACTTAAGATGTACTATTTGTTTGGTTTTAATGAGCCTCTTTTCTTTCTTTTTTAAAATCCATACAGCAATAATTAATAACTGAACCTGCATCTCCTGCAAATATCAGCTTAACTATCTATGGCGTCTTTCTGGTTGCTCTGGAAACTTAAGGCACATCTGGAATGCACTGGGATAAAAATCATCACCCATTTCAGGTATGTAGTGCTGTGGGTCTCCAGCGCATTTTCAGGGGCTTCTTATGGTATCTGTCTCTTCACCTCATACTGGGTGGGTCTAGACCCCTGATGGCAGGTGTGTCCGGTGGCAGTGATGGATACCTGAAAGTAGGAGCATCAAGAACCAGAAGGAGATATCCGTTAAAGTGAGGCAAGTCATTGCTTCCTTAACCCAGCCTCCCTGTTGGACTCACCAACAGCCGAAATAAACCTTGTGCCATTCACCCTGACCAGCTCACCACTAGTCTGCCTCAGGAACGCAGCCGGTACTTTAGAGGAAGCTTGGGGAGGAAGGAAGTGGGCATAGAAGGGTGCAGGGCACTGAGTCCTGAAGTGAATAGCCATAACGTCTTTGTCACCAAAATATGCCTCAGGAGCTTTCAGGGAGTTCTTTTTGTTTCTAGTTGCGGCCCTCTTGTTAATTTCTCTAGCGGTTGCTAACGCCCCTGCAAATCAGAGACAGACCTTAACTATCCACGAAGGATCCAGACGGTTCCCTGCCTCCGTCCTGGTGCCAGAGTTTGTGGCTGGCTTTTTTTGGGCCACGCTGGGCAGGCCACGGAGACCCTATGCTCATAGCGGTGCTCGCGCGGGGCAGGTTGGGGCCACGCCGCTCCGCAAGCAGGCCTTAAGTAAGGTTAAAAGGCTAAGTCCCGTGTCCCTTCCAGCTCCACTCTTGCAAAGCCCGGGAGCCCGAAGTCATCCCGCGTTCCTCGGGCTTGGAGGCCCCGGCCCGGGCGCGCGTCCGACACAGCGGAGGTCCCCTAGCGCCCCCTACAGCCACGCGCGCGGTGAGAAGGCGCAGGGTCCTGTTCCTCCGCACCACGCCCGGGACCCCACCCAGCGGCGGGCGCCCCGAGACCGCGCGAGCGCCCGCACCTCCCTGCTGCAGAAACGCATCGTGGGGCCCGGCGGGCGTGCTGCATCCCAGATCAACTCAGATTGCTCCGCCCGCGGCTGCCCGACTTCCCCTCCCTTCCTCTGTCCCTCCCTTCCTCCCTCCCTCCTTCCCTCCCGCCCGCCGGCGCCGGACACGCTGCACTTCTCTTGGGGCGCTCTTCCCCTTGGCCGACCGTCTCATCCCGCGCAACTTTGGGACAGCGGCCTTTTGGTGTTGAATGTTCCCCTCCGAGAGCGCATGGCTGGGGAAGCGAGGTGCTGGCCGGGTCCCCGAGGGGCCGCCGTCCGGGAGGCGGTGTTGCTGCCGCTGCTGCTGCTGTGCCTGGGCGTCCCGACCGGGCGCCCCTACAACGTGGACACCGAGAGCGCGCTGCTCTACCAGGGCCCCCCCAACACCCTGTTCGGTTATTCGGTGGTGCTGCACAGCCACGGGGAGAACCGATGGTGAGTGGAGTGGGGCTCGGCGCTCTGGGCACCTGGGAGCCACGAGTGAAGGGCGCCTCAGGGATTCCCTGCCGGGTTCAAACTTTCCTTCCTCTGGAGGAGCCAGAAGGGGAGCGCTGCGACGGCCAGCTCGTAGGGTCTGCTCGGGAAACGAGCCGATCTCGGGGTGGCACGCCTCGGGTGCGCTCTGGCGCAAGGCTCTGGAGCTGCGGGGCCGGGGTGGCGGTTCGGTGCGCGAGGCGGTGGGCGGAGGAGGGGGGGGGAATCGCCCCGCTGCCAGCTGCAAGCGTGTAGAGACCAGGAGTTCAGTGGGCAGCACGGCTCACGTCTGCGTGCACGTGCACATTTCTCGCTTTAGGCTCGTAGTGGGGGCGCCCACCGCCAGCTGGCTCGCCAACGCTTCAGTGGTCAATCCTGGCGCGATTTACAGATGCAAGATCGGAGAGAATCCAGACCTGACGTGCGAACAGCTCCAGCTGGGTGAGTTGGGCCTGGGACCAGGGGCGAGTGACCCTGGGGTAGCACAAGTCGTGGAAAACTCCATGTTGCCTATTCTAGTTTAAAGTGAGTGATTTTCACCCTTCCCTCAAAACCATTCTAACCTTGGTAGTGTAAAAGTGACTGCCTTCTTTCTGCCAACATTTTTCTCCCTTTTGCTTATGAGAATGATTGCAGTACTCTGGCAAAACTCTGGAGAGGAAAGTTCCTTATGATACATTCTCTTCACCTCTCCCTCTCTCCTCCTCATGTAAGACACATTTTAAATAAGTCTCTCAGCACATTAGGGACAGGATCCAGCTAAGCCATCACTTAAGAATTTTATTTCCATCTTTGACCTATCAGCCTTGTTAAAGAAAAGGCTAAGGGACAGATCAGGGAAAGCAGTTGGAGTTGATCCCATATCCTCACATTTAGCTTAAGGACTTTCTAAAAAAGAAAATGATATAGTTTTATTTAGAATATGAAATGTAAAAGAAGAGAACAAGGAAAAATTGGCATCTCCATTGTTAATATAATTTAAATGAGGACTAAGATATAATTGTCAATTTTTCTCTCCCCAAACTCTCATGTTAAATGAATACATCTATTTGAAGTCATTTCTTAATGTCTCTTCTTAGTTACGCGACAACTTGAAAACAAATGTGTTTTTTGAGGCACCTGGGTGTCTAGTGGGTTAAGTGGCTGACTAGCTCAGGTCATGATCTCACCGTTCGTGAGTTCGAGTCCCAGGTGGGATCCTGTGCTGACAGCTCAGAGCCTGGAGCCTGCTTTGGATTTTGTGTCTCGCTTTCTCTCTCTGCCCCTCCCCTGCTTGCACTCTGTCTCTGTCGCTCTCAAAAATAAATAAAACCATTTAACAAACAGGCAAAAACAAATGTGTTTTCATGGAGGAGGGGAGAAAGTTCACATGTCAAAGCCAAAAACAAATTTGTTTTGTAGACACATGGAGGAGAAAAGGGGAACTAATATTAATTTAGACCTATCTTGTTCCAAACACTGTTAGACACTGCTATATGTATATGTTACTTAATTTTTTTTTTTCCTCAAAGCACCAGTGGGTCATGGTTGGCATTGTTCCTACTTTACACGTGAAAATTCTGTGACTCAGAGGGTTGCAAGTATTTTTTCTAAAGTTACTCGGCTAATGAGTGAAAGATGGGATCTCAGGTCAGTCCAGTCAGCTTGGTTCCAAAGCCCAAGCCCTTTCCTTTCCTGTGTGTGTCTTCAGTGCAGACAAAATTAAATGAAGAGTCCAATATGTTGTCTGCTGTACTGATATGTTCTCTGTGAATGGTGAATAAAAGGTTACAACTGGTACCTTTTTCATATTTATCTTTGCCATAAATAGACTATTGGGATAAGCTACTGCATCTTTAATCCCTTTTTCTTTTTAGAGTAGTCCTTGCTTTTTCTCCAACTGGGAAGCTGGTTTCCCTCATTTAGAATGAATTCAAAGAGAGTATGCCCATAACTCAGAGAGCATCCATAAAAGTCTAGCAGTTGTGTGCAGCATGTAGAATAAACCCTAGCCTCTCATTAATTATCTTCCATCCCCAAAAGGCAGACTAGGAAAGCCTAACACGTTCACAGACCTACCCATTTGGAATAATTCTGCAAAGCATAATTTTCATTGTATGACACAGTTGTGGGATGAAGAATTAGCGACTGGAGGACACAGAGTTGGTCTGCCAGAGGATCCTGACAAAGTCTCAGCAAGGAGAAGTTGCATTTCTGTTGTCCTGTCATGGTTTCCTGATCCATGGCATCATAACTACTGGCTTTTAGTACCTACTTCCTGTCTGGAAGGGCACTGAATCTATTTCTAGATGTCTGTGTTTCACTGGAAAGATCACGTCATAATATTACACACAATTTGAGATTAAAATGCCCGTCAAAATCGAAGAAAAACCTAAATTTGGGGGCATGTGGAGCATAGAGATTGACTATAGAAATATCCTCAGAGAAATGTATCCATGGTAGATACGGAACAAGCATGAATTAAGTGAAGATTTATTGGATGGATAAACGAACAAAGGCAAAGTGGAAGTTTGATTGTCATCAACCTGATTGATGAATAGGGGAATAATTAGAAATGATAAGTCAAATGACATTTTTTAAAATTTATTTTTGATAGGGAGAGAGAGAGAGAGAACAGGGGAGGGGCAGAGAGAGAGGGAGACACAGAATCCGAAGCAAACTCCAGGCTCTGAGCTGTCAGCACAGAGCCTGACACAGGGCTTGAACTCAGGAACTGTGAGATCATGACCCGAACCAAAGTCAGATGCTTAACCAACTGAGCCACCCAGGTGCCCCACCAAATGACATTTTTAACTTTCACGTTTTCAGTCAATACAAAAAGATATTGATGGAGATAAACAGCAAAAAGGAAGACAAGATTTTCAGTCAATCCATTGGTTGAAACACTTATAGCCTTGGTAATAGCTTGGCATATTTGTAAAAGAATTGACTGAAGTTGCCTCTCCTATAACATTTTAAACAATATACCTTCTGTTCCTTAAATAAGGAAATCGTGTTTCCATTCAGAACAAACTCAAGTCACTTGAAGCTGTAAAATAAGGGATTGGGGATGAAGTCTAGCAGAGAAGCACTGAAAACAATAAATTGGTCATGAAAGACATTTAAGGATTTTCAGGTTTGTGAACTATGTAATATTTTCTGTGAAGAAGTTTTAAGAAAAATTTATGTAACTATGGACATACACAGTATTCTAATTTTGTAGATTATGAGGATTGCCTCAGTTTTCCTGTCTCAAATGTGGGTCACTATAATGTATAGAAAATACTTAGCTCAATACCTGACATAGAACAGATATTTAAAAAGCATTAATTTATTTCTTTTAGTCTCCATTTTCTACTTAAATCTCTATCTGTATGTTATCTTTTATAGTCAGGTTGAGGGTAATAAATAGGTAATTAATAAACAAAGAAAAAAGTTACATGCATAAAGTAAGAGGTAACAGTTGAGATGAAACATGGTGAGAAATATTTTCTTGTTGACTCAACCAACAAAATCTTACAATTAAATATTGAGCTATGGTTGCCATGTCAGTAAGGTGTTTTCTTTCACTTGGAATGGCTTCACTTACTATCAAGGAAATGAAGTTGGCAGGTCTCTTAAAACGGTGCCCATCTCCTAGTAATTTCAATACTATTCACTTGGACTGGTGTTTAGGTTTCAGAATTTCAGATCAAAGTTTGAATCAGATGGACTCCTCCCTTGAAAGAGGAGATCAATACCCTCCCATTACATGCCTCCACCCCTGGATGATGTTGTCACACACTGTGGTGTATTCACTGTGGCCATAATCAGAAGTGAGCAGCAGATGCCCGTTGGTCTAAAACGTCCAGAGTGTAAGGTGTTGAGAGTAAGATATGCCTTTCAGTGAAGTGAATTCATTGTAGAAGAGGCACTTTGCATCCTGCGTGCAAACAGGCTTCCTCCACCTCCCTGCCTGCCTAAGAAGTGTCTCTCTTCTCACTTCTTCCCTCCTTCCCTCTGCCAGCCAAAGGAAGGTGGTGTCCCCATCAGGAAGGCCTGAGCCCAGATATGTTCATGAACACTTTGTGTCTGAGGAGGCCATAGTGACTTCACATGTCCAGTTGCTTTTCCACTCAGATGTTCTGTGTCTTTGCTGAGGCTTTTTAAAAAATGTTTACTTATTTATTTTGAGAGAGAGTGTGTGTAGGGGAAGGTCAGAGAGAGAGAGAGAGAGGGCGAGAGAGAGAGACCCAAGCAGGCTCCATGCTCAGTGTGGAGCCCCATTCAGGGCTCAATTTGACTACCATGAGATCATGACCTGGGCTGAAATCAAGAGTCAGACACTTAACTGACTGAGCCACCCAGGCACTTCTTGTTCAGGCTTTTAAAATTTTTTATTTATTTTTATTTTTATTTTTTTATTAAAATTTTTTTTATTACATTTATTTATTTTTGAGAGACAGAGCATGAGCAGGGAAGGGGCAGAGAGAGAGGGAGACACAGAATCAGAAACAGGCTCCAGGCTCTGAGCTGTCAGCACAGAGCCTGACGCAGGGCTCTAACTCACAGACCACGAGATCATGACCTGAGCCGAAGTCAGCTGCTTAACCGACTGAGCCATCCAGGAACCCCTGTTGAGGTTTTTTTAAAGGAAACTGTGATCACAGATGACTCCAGAACTGTATGTAATCATAGACTGTCCATGGATTACCAATATTCAAAGCATTAGAATATAATAAAATACATAAATGACTTTAAAATTATACTAAACAGATTGTTTTTATTTGGTTATTCAGAAGATATTTTAGGTCTTTTATTACTTTGGAGTCACCCCTAATAGCATTATATGCTTGCTACACTCACACACACACACACACACACACACATACACACACACACACACACTTATCTGGGTAATAAAAGTCTAAAGTTACACGGTTACACTGCCTGATATGGTAGCCAGTAGCCACATGTGGCTGTTGAGCATATGAAATGTAGCTAGTTTGCAGCGAGAGGTGCTGTAATATTGGATTTCAAAGACTTAGTATAAAAAAAAAGAATTAAAATAACCCATTAATTTTTTAGATATTAATTATATGTCAAAATAAATATTTTAATATTGATTACATATGTAAATGAGAATATTTTGGGTGTGTTAAATGAGGTATATTTTTATTTTTATTTATTTTTTTTAATGTTTATTTCTGAGAGAGAGTGTGACAGAGCGCAAGTGGGGGAGGGCCAGAGAGAGAGGGAGACACAGAATCTGAAGCAGGCTCCAGGCTCTGAGCTATCAGCACAGAGCCTGATGTGGGACTCAAACCCACAAACCACAAGATCATGACCTGAGCTGAAGTAGGATATTTACCTGACTGAGTCACCCAGGCGACCCATAAAGGAGATTTTTTAAATTAATTTTGTTTATTTTACTTTTTAATGTGGCTACCATAGGGGCCCCTGGGTGGCTCAGTCGGTTGAGTGTCCGACTTCAGCTCAGGTCATGGTCCAGCAGTTTGGTGAGTTTGAGTCCTGCATCGGGCTCTCTGCTAACAAACAACTTGGAGCCTGGAGCCTGCTTCAAATTCTGTATCTCTCTCTCTCTCTCCCCCTCCCCTGCTCATGCTCTGCCTCTCTCTGTTGCTCAAAAATAAATAAACATTAAAAAAAATTAGTGTGGCTACTATAGGATTGAACACTTCACATATGGCTTATATAGTAATTTCTTTTGGACAGCACTGCCCCAGAGAATTATAAATTCCCTGCATGAGAAAACACCAACTTTGTAGCAGGTGCTTCCCCAGCGTCTGTGTGTAAATGAATAGGACTTTCACTTTTCTTTCCCAGACAAGTGCTGTATAGTTACTAGACCTTTACGGTTCTTGCTTGTGCCTCTCTTTTCTTTACTGGAAAGAACAGTGATCCATCGCAAGTTAGTCATCATTATTCCCCTTCAGATTTCTTTCTAGAATTTTATCACCCTAGTCAGCCTCCTGGCTCATTTTAAATAACCTGTTTGGAAGAGGTGAATTTAATTAGCATTGTGCCATTAAACTAATGATTACCTCATTCTCGCTTCTGCCTGATTTGTAGGAATTATTAGCTTAACATTGAAGAGCAAACAAACCTCACACTTCAAATAATGTTGCAACTTCAAATAATGTTCTTGATAACTTTTCTTTTTTATTTGCAAACTCTTTAAATTGTAGCTTATGAAGCTGATACAGACTGGTCATTTTGAAAACTTGTCCCTGAACATAGGTTCTAATCATGCAGAAAATCAAGACAGAGAGCTTCATTAATAAACTATCATGTTAAGAAATGTAAGTTCCCTGATTTCCAGAAATTTCCCAAACTTCGTCTTTAAAGAATGCTTGCCATTGAATTTGAGAGGTGAGGTTTTCTAAATGCATTTTGCTTTTTGCCTTGAGTTTACTTGGTCACCCACTAATATTCCTAATGATTAAGAATATCTCCCCTTAGCAACAGTTCTAGGGCCAGATATGGCAATCCATTGTACACGTGGGTTGTTTATTCTTTCAGTCATTTACTGAGGACTTCAAAAGGGCTAGAATTTGGATGTAAGAAAGAAACACGATCCTTGCCCCCAGGCGGGTTTACAGTCTCTAGCTCAGATTCTTATAGGAAAGTAGGCTGAGAAAGAACATCTAATCTAATTAGAAATAGAAAATAAGGTGATGGCTTCCTGAGCAATTGATGTTCAACTGGAGAACTGTGTAAAACTCGGGGGTTGGCTAGAGGAAGAGGTTTACGGGAAAGGGTGCCAGACAGAGCCAACGGTGTGTATGAAGACCTGAAGTCTTTGAGAGCATGGCATCTTTGAAATGCAAGAAATACACGTACGACTGGACTGTGGAGTATGAAGTGGATGGTAGGTTGGAGATTATTTTTAATACAACTTTGTGAGCTGTCTTTAAGGAGTATGAATTACTCACTGGTAATTGAACCTGGGGACTGACCTAATCAGATTTGTGTTTTAGACAGATACTTCTGGTTGCAGAATAGTGAATGCTTTGGAGTAAATGAGTCAAGGCTGAAGGTAGTAAGACAGTTGTAGAAAGATTTTGTTATAATTTAGGCTACATATGATAAGTGCTTGTACTAAGGCACTGGCAGCAAGAATGGAGCAAAATAGATATTCTACTGTTATTTAAGAGACAGATTCAATAGGACTTGGTAATTATTAAATGAGAGAGATGAAAAAGGAGGTTTCCAAAGGTGTTACCCAAGGTTCCGACCTGGGCTGTTGGATGGATGATGGTGTTGGCCACAGAAGACATAGGAGTAAATATCTAGTAGTCAGTTGGATGTATGGGTCTGCTGGGCAGGAGAGGTCTGTACTGGCAATTCAGAGTTCACTGCAACTGACATAGAGATGGTAATCAAAACCATGGGAGTGAATGAGTTTAACTTGGAAACTGTAGGCTGAATAGATCAGAGGGTCCAGGATAGATCCAGAGGATTCCTACAGTTTGACAGTTGGCTTGAGCAGTGCTGCTCAACTCTAGCTGAAACTTGGACTCTCCTGCAGAGCTTTAAGAGTACCAGTTCTCATCCTAAATAAATAAAAATCTTTGCAGGTGGGTCTAGATAGGTGTGACATTGTGATTTATAGTAAGAATAATATATTTGCTTTTATTCCCTGTTTTTGGCACAGAGCTCCTAAAAGTCTTGAAATTTTCTAAGAAAGTTACAAAGGTGTCTTTTGTTAATGAGGTGGCTTTTGGACCCTACCTAAGGATGGGGGCTGGTTGCCAGTGGAGCCAAACATATGATTGGCGGGTTGGAACTTTCTGTCCTACCCCCTAATCTTCAGGATGTGGAGTGGGGTTGGAGGTTGAATCAATCACAAATGGCCAATGATTTAATCAGATATGTCTGTGTAAGGAAGCGGCCATAAAAGCCCAAAGGGACAGGGTTGGGAGAGCTTCTGGGCTAGTGAACAGAGTGGAGTACTTAGAGAAAGTACTTTCCTCATGCCTTGCCCTATGCATTTGGTTGTTCCTGAGTTATGTCCTTTTATAATAAATTAGTAATCTAGTAAGTAAAATGCCTGTCTGAATTCTGTGAGGTGCTCTAGCAAATCAATCAAACCCAGGGATGGAGAATTTGGAACCTCTGAGAACCAGGTGGCCAGAAGTATAGCTGACAACCTAGACTTTCAATTGGCCTCTGAAGTGTCTGTGTATGTGTATGTGTATGTGTATGTGTATTGGGAGAGGGACAGTCTTGTAGGACTAAGTCCTTCACCTGTGGGATTGGGTGCAATCTCTGGATAGATAGTGTTAGAATTGAGTTGAATTTTAGCTAGTGAATTGACCCAGCTAGTGACAGAAAATTGCTTGTTGGTGGTGTAGAAACCACTCTTCCACCCCCACACTCTACAAAATGGAATTGAATGCAGAATCCTTAGTAGGGCATTAGGGTTTCCAAAGGTCCCCAGATGACACCAGTATTCATCCATGGTTTCGAACAACTGGAGAAGAAAAGAGGAGCCTGAGAAAATGACTAAGAAGGAAGAGCCAAAGAGGTAGCAAGGAAATCTGGTCAGTATGGCATTATGGAAGTCAAAAGGTGAGAGATCTTGAGAAGAGATGAGTGGTTGGCAGTATCGAAAGTTGCCAAGAGGTCAAGCAAGGTAAGAACTTAAGAGATTTCATTGAATATAGAGAGAAAGTGTTCATGAATAACCTTTTGGTTAGACCAATTTTAGTGGTGAAGCCAGACTACAGAGAGTTGAGAAGTGAGGAGCGAGAAAATATTGGTAGCAGGTGTCAACAACTTTTTTTATCTGGTTTCTTCCTTCATTGATTAAACACATTTTATTGGTTACTTATGCCAGGTACTGGGAATACAAAGTTGAGTAAGACTTTGAAGCTAACAAAGAATTCAGTTTAAATGACGAGAGACAGGTAAACGTTAGATCATTAATTATGAGAATATGCAATAAACGTGATGATGGAGACACAGTGGGGAGAGGAAATTGTTTGGGTGATGAGAGAAGGGTTCCTGGAAGAGCAGATACCTGAGTAGTTAAGCCAGTTCTGACCAGTTTTGACAAGAGTGTAGTAAAAGCTCAATAAATGTGAAATGGATGGATACATTTCTCAGATTTGGGTGATTCCTCTGCTGCACACGTGAGCATCATCCCAGGAGGTCTGGGCCAGCCTTGGTTTCCAGAGATTCTGCCTGCTCATACCAGGAAATCTAAACAATAATGGGCACTCCTGAGATAGGGAGCTTGGAACTGACCATCTTTAAAAACAGGGCTTTTTTTTTTTTTTAAAGATAGCTGGAAGCATCAAAAGGGACCATGGAAGTGGCCTTACAGGTGGTCAGTGATGCAGTGTGTTTGTTCTGATATCTGATGTCTGTTCTGTTAACCCCCAAGAATTGGGGTGGGGGGGGAAGGAATCTTTTTCTTGTAAATTATTTGAAATACTATAATTCACAATAAATACATTCAGAAAGAGTAAGCATGCAGACTTAGTTGTTGAATCTCTTTTATGGGAAATATTGTGTGAAATGGATTAGAGGTGCCCTTTTAACATTACACCCTATATAGATTCTTTCAACGTATACGCTACATTTGTGAAATCATTCTAGGTCTACCTCACCTGATACCATTCTTGGTTTCTTGTGAAAGCTTTCTACTATTCTTGAGCACATCACTTTGCCTACAAACCGTTGTCTCCGTAACATCTTATCCCATCCTTTAAACCTTGGACAGAGACATGTCTTCTGACATCCCTAGCTCCTCATCTCAGTCTGACCCTCTACTGGATGATGCCATGGAGTTCCTGACTGACTTTTCTTTCATGTGCTTCAGACCTTGCATCCTCCGGACCTCCTCCATCCTACCGTGTAAATTCCAAAACCAAGCACAGTGATTCGATATTGACCACCTACCATTGAGTGAGGGCAGGTTTTCCTGGAGGTTTTGTTTTTGTTTTTGTTTTCTATTTTACACTTTTGTATTGTTCTTGTTTCAAAGACACTCAAAATGGTATCCGTATATTAGTGATAGTCTTTCAGATGAACCCCTAAGTCCAAGAGATGAATTGCAAACCATGGAAATAGAGAATTTTCTTTCCTTATTTCCTAATATTGGAAATTAGTGTTATAATAGTAGGTTATTATAGACAGTGAATTAGTATAGGTTTATTAATAACGTCAATATTTGGATTCTTTCCCTGCTTCACAGGGAAAAGTACTAACAGCAATCATTGAAGGGTAGTATAGGGTGGCGGTTGACAGCATGGACTTGAATCCTTCCTTTCCCACTTTGAGCAAGATGCTTAATCTCCCTTTGTTTCAGTTTCTCCCTCTGTAAAATTTGGATTATGATAATAACAATATCTGCTCGTAAGGCTATAATGAAAATTAAATGAGTTCATATATGTTTGCATGTATTACAAGTGTGCTTGGGTATATAGGAAGCATTTTATAAATATTAGTTGTTGTTGTAAGACAACAGTGCCTCTTTAAATTATGCTCACCAAATGTATCAGTTGTGGTACACTTTTCTGCTGTAGTTAGTAAAAAATAAAAATAAAAATAAAACTTGTTTAGGTTTTCTGTAGGAATTTGAAGAAGTTTGGGCCTAAAGTCCCTGGAGGAGAACCCGAACCTAGAATTAAGCTCATAAGTGACCTGGTTTTCTAGAACTTTGAGGTCTAGTGATGACTCAGGATCAACCCAGATTTATAAAATTGCAACCCTAAAACTTGGCTCTTCTGCTTGGGGACATCCACCTCTTTCTGAATACAATAGAGTAAAATAAATAAAATTATAAAGTAAAAAAGGGCTATTAAATAAAATGAAACAGAAGACTCAAATAGCAGGCTTTTTCAGCCCTATGGTTATATCAGCCCTGTCTCACCTAAACTGAGTGTGATGATCAGTCATTGTCAGTTATGGACCAGGAAGCCTGAGAATATGGCGTGTAAATACGTGTTTTCCCCGAAAGAAAATACTTTGAGACTGGTTTCTGCTTTTGGTGTTTATTTTGATATCTTGCCTCTTGTTTGCTTATTTTTATATCTTGACTCCAGACAAGCTGGAGGAAATGGTCTTGGAAGTTCAGTACTCTCACGTCCCATATCATCTCTAAAACCTGGATATTTTCCTTTTCATGACTCAAAATTATTGTTATTGCTACGGAGTTCATAAACATCACTGTTATCTTTTAGAGGCATCATCGCCACATCTTATTTGGTGTGTGGGAAAAGTACATAGTTTAATATAGTAAAAATAATGGATTTAATAGTAATTATAATTTGATAAGAAAAACTAAAAGGGGCCACTTGGCTTAAGGAGCAGAAGGCCGCTGATCAAATCTCACAGCACTGTGAGCGCCCTCTGCTGGTGAAGTCCAAATCAATGTAATGTGGGGGGATGTTGGGGAACAGAAGCATTTCCCATTTAATGAACACCTACTAGGTACCAGGCAGTCTTGTATCTGTTAAGAGTAAATTTTATATAATCCTCATAACCCTCCAATGGTATATTTTATACTCTTCATATTTGAATTGAATTTTTCAGTTTAATCCCATATGTTTTTCTGATATTCTGAATTTAGGTAGAGGAGATAATTATGTTTTACTCGATTAATTTTACTCGATAACTATTGCTTCTACAAATAAAGATATGCTGAAGAAATGACTCTTTATACAACAGAGAACAATGTTCATCCATTCTTCAGGATTATTTAAGAAAAATTTGAAAAATACAGGACTCATCTTTCAATGGAAAAGAACTTCAACTTAAAAAAAAAGTAATTGGTGGGGGAAGGGCTTTCAATATTTTTCTGAAACTTAAAATTAACATCACATTTTGGAAAGGTCAGATAAATGTGTATGTTGTTGTAGTATGGAGAATGTCAGACTGAGTGCTTCCCCTAACGGGGAAGCCACAGCAGTGTGATGCAGGCAGATAAACCAAACATGTCATTGCATGCAAAAGTCCCAGGCTCTCTCACTCACAAAGTATTTCACCCAAGTTCTCAACAAGCTATAGAAAGAAGAACTTGGGGTCTGATCTTTCCCCTTGGGCCTTCTTCAGTGGAAATGCCAACATACTGAGAACTGATCCAAATTGAGGAAAAGGGCGGGATGAGATAGGGACTAAGTCAGTGACATTTTTCTTGAGCACCAGACAGTTGACTCAATACTCTATGGGCAGGTTTGTGGTATTTTACACATTTGAAGCTGAAACAAAAGATTTAGAAAGTGAAATTGATCTCAGTTAATTCACGCCTCTGAAATATTTGTATACGCCATAGAGTAGTGTGAAATAACAGAGGTCTTCGATTTCTGACAAGTTTTTGACTTTTGTATTCTAATCTTTTTCATTTATCAGCCCCATGGATTCAAGGAAGTTACCTTCCTTCTTTAAGATTCAATTTGCTCATCTGTAAAATGGGATTGATAACGTAGTCCTCTGCTGCTCCCGTGAAAATTAAATGAGTGAAATGTGAATGATAAGGCCTGACCGCGATGTGCCATAAATATTTTATGGAGGAGGATATATGAAAGGACATACATGCAGCTTAAACATGGTTAGCTTAATCCTTAAAGTAATAATAATGTCAACGTCAACTATCATTTGCGTGCTTCCTCTGCTAGGCTCTGACGCAAGCACTTCCTGGATATCTCATTTACTCCCCCAAATCCTCACAGAAACCCTCTGAGATAGGCATCTCCTGGAGGCCCCAGCTGATTCTCAGCCTTCAATCATCCTATTCCCAGAGCACACATTGTAAAGCTCTTCAAACCTGTAAATGTGGTTTCCCTTCAGACCATCTGTTACTGTCTTAATACTTAAGGGAGTTAATATTTCAGAGGAGAGACAGAGTAGTGAAGGAAGAAGACCTCTCCAAAGCTTAAATCCCTGAGAGTTTGGTGAAAATTTTGTAGGCATATCATCATTCAAGATTTGATGGTAAAAGGTATTACCTCCCTCAGCAGATACGTATTTCGCTCCTGCCTACTGTCCATAAGGTCCTGTTCTGTGGGAATGTTGCAGTCAACAAAATAGCCAACCTGCCTTCATGAGGTGACATTCAAGATTGAATATCTAGTCTTCCATGGTCTGTCATATTTTGGCACTTGAGCGATGATGTGAAAACTGGTGATACAAGTAACAACAAATACAGGGAAGGTGATGAATGTACTTAACTGGCTTTGTACTAACAACCTTTATATTCATCAACAAATTTAACTGCTCGTTCACATTTACACACATGTGGATTTACTGATAGAATATCAGTAGATGGCGGGGGTGGTGGTTCCTGGGGGGCTCAGTGGGTCTAACTCTTGATTTCGGCTCAGGTCGTGATCTCCCGTGCATAGGTCCAAGCTCTGAGTCGGGCTCTGTGCTGATAGTGGAGAACCTGCTTGGGATTCTTTCTCGGCCCCTCCCCTGCTCTTTCTATCTTAAAAATATATAAATAAACATTTTTTAAAAACCCAAATCAGCAGATAGAAATAAAAACATTGAAGTAACAAGCACACTTCTTGTATGTTCCTTCACAAATGAAAAATAATGGAAAAAGCAAAACTAGCCTAATTTTTCAAATAAAGGATATGGTTTTGTGTGGTTTCGTATTTTTAATATATACTGAAAAATGCAATCAACTTTGCTAAGATTAGTCATTGTAGTTGTATAAAAGCATGGGAAATTATCACATGTTAATTTGGCTTCCCTCCTGTATGTGAAACCATGTAAAGTACTTTTTCAATTATGAAGCTGATTTGATTTACTAACAGTTTACATTAGAAATGTATGAGCTGAGTTGAAAACCTGCTTACAAATCATTTCAGTATGACATTTGGATAAAATATAAAGATAATCTGAGTTTATTTATGATGTTATGTCAGGGAAATTCACGAGAATTAACTTAACTCATGACAGTTCTAATAATAATCATTTCTGACACATTACAAATTCTGTATTTCCACAGGAAGAAAGTTTGCTTAACACTTGATATCCTATTCAGTATCTAGCTGAAACCAAGGAGGACAAACAGCTAGTACTAGTATTTTGAAAATAGAGTATTTTCAGATACGATGTAGTCCAGGAGAAGGCACAATCGTTAACATTGTAGAGCACAAGCCCAGTTACACACACCTGTCTGGGGAGCCTTTCAAAAACTCTATGTCTAGGACACATGATCTGAGCCACCAGAAAGTGGGGACCAGGTGTTGGTACTTATTCGGAACTCCTCCCTGGTGATCCTAATGTCCAGTCAAGGCTGAGAACCACGTGCTTGAGGCGTGAACTCGGGCAAGCAAGGTTAAGGGAGAGTGCTGAAGATGGTCCCGAGCATAGGCTGACGATGCAGAGGTCTTGCTTCTCCGACATGATTCTGCAAGCACTCCAGAAGACGAGGGTAAAAACTTCCTTGAGTTGAAGAAAAGACCCAGAGCAGCGATGATGACTGACAGGCTGTTTTTTTTTTTTTAACGTTTATTTTATTTTTGAGACAGAGAGAGACAGAGCATGAACGGGGGAGGGCCAGAGAGAGAGGGAGACCCAGAATCTGAAACAGGCTCCAGGCTCTGAGCTGTCAGCACAGAGCCCGACGCGGGGCTCGAACTCAAGGACCGCGAGATCATGACCTGAGCGGAAGTCAGAAGCTTAACCGACTGAGCCACCCAGGTGCCCCGACAGGCTGTTCTTTGAATGGATCCTGTCTTGAAACCAGTGCAGAGAGTAGCTTGGCAGGACCTTCGCTGTTGGGTGCTGCCTCCGGGGCAAAAGCAGTGTCTGGAAGTGGGAAGGAGAAGCCTATACAAATGTGAGTGTGTGTTCACTTAATGGAATTAGTTTTTATTTCTCATTTGAAAGAATAATTGTTTCATGACTTTGTGAATTTTCTTTCTGCCTATGCATTCATCCTTTCATACATGTCTCCCATTAAGATATGAAACACGAATAGAAGATACTTAAACTACCATGGAAGCTTTGAACTTTTTTTTTTTTTTTAATGTTCATTTATTTATTTTGAGAGAGAGCCTGCATGTGTGAGCGGGGGTGGGGAGGAGGAGCAGAGAGAGAGTGAGAATCTCAAGCAGGCTTGGTGCTGTCAGCTGAATCAGATACGGCTACAGGGCTCGATCTTACAAACCGTGAAATGGAGACCTGAGCCAAAATCAAGAGTTGGGTACTTAACTGGCTGAGCCACCCAGGCGCCCTGAACTGTGTTTTTAATTTACTGACCCATTTTTAGCACATGTTCCTGGGGTCTGTGTTGGGGGCGGGATAATGGTGAGTAAGATGTGGTCCTAGACGTGATGAACTAGGTTGTTAGTGATTAAGTTTGGGAAGTAGGCTAGCTGTGAATAAATAACTGTAGTTGTATTAGAGTTCTCCAGAGAAATGGAACCAGTAGGGTGGGAGGATAATAGGTAGGTAGATAGATATAAGAAGAGATTTATTATGGGAATTGGCTCCTTCAGTTAGGAGGCAGAGAAAGTCCCATGATCTGCCCTCTGCAAGCTGAAGAACCAGGAAAGTCAGTAGTGTCATTCAGGCCCAAGGCCTGAGCGGCAGCGGGCGGGAGGTGGGGCATGGTTGGTGTAAGTCCAGAGGTCTGAGAGCTACACGAAGACGTAGAGAGAAAAACATTTGCGGGAAGTGACCTGGAGAGAGGTGGGAACATGAATTGTTTGGCTACGCTGGATGAAGCTCTGAGCAGTGATGATTCTGCCACGTCACCGGGTGAAGCTGATGCAAAGTGGAATCATCTGTGGCTCCAGGAAGTGACTTAACACAACAGTTTCTCTGGTTTTCGTTTTCATTTTTTTAACATTTATTCATCCTTGAGAGACAGAGCGAGGCAGAGCATAAGCAGGGGAGGGGGGGAGAGAGAGACACACACGGAATCCGAAGGAGGCTCCAGACTCTGAGCTGTTCGTTGGCACAGAGCCCAACGCGGGGCTCAAACCCACAAACTGCGAGACCATAACCTGAGCTGAAGTCGGAAGCTCAACTGACTGAGCCCCTCAGGTGCTGGTTTTCATTTTAAACTTGACGGCAGTTCACAGTTCACAGACGAACTTTTTGGCCATTTTTATCGAGCAACTTACAGGATATTTTGTGCAGCTCTGAATTACTGCATATTTATTTAACTTTGGGGTAGCAGCTCCAGAATGGTAAATTTGTTTCTAACTATTGGCTGTATTCAGTTGTGCAGTCATGATGAAAACAGCGATCAGGTGTTACTTCTGACCTCCTTTCTCTCCTGTCCTTAATTTTCCTCTTGCTCAGGTGCCTTACGTGGTTGTGAAACAACCACGTGGCAGTTTCACAAAGGCTTTGGTGTTTTCAGAGAAGATAATTTATTTAGATGTCTGTTGTAATTAGGAACTTCACCTTCAGGTAGACAGAACCTACCATTTATCTATTTTTGACTTTGGCAAAAATAATGGGTAGTTCTTGTGAAAAATTTAAACTGGAAGTTGCATCACAGTGAGTTAAAATTTTGTGTTTGTCACTGTCTTTTTCACTTTTTTTCAATTAGGTTGGCATCATGTAGCCATGCTAACTCTGTTAGACCTTACCCACCCAACACTCACAATGGTCTTTCTCCCTCCTTCTCTCTCCTTTTCTTTCTTTTTCCCTTTCTTCATTACTTTTAACATGGGGATCTTCTGTTTCTCCCTGGACCGTCTTTTATCAAGGTTTGGGCTGCAGCAGACCCCCTTTTCATTCCAGGTACACATTGCTTATCAATAGCATTATTTTTTCAGACCTATACTTAATCATTTTCAAGTCCAGTGCTCCGGGGAGCCGCTACCAAGATGTGGAAGTCTGGTAGAAAACTCTGTAAGAAGCCTGGCCAGAAAACTCTTATCCACATTCTATTGGAACAATATTCCAGACCATGAGAGTCAACTGGGGTAGTCTGGGCCTCACCTGGCCTTACTGAATCAGAACCTTCAGGGGAGCAGCTAGGAAACTTGGTTCAGTTCAGCTGTGTTGAAGGGTTTTACTGTTTGTCCTGAATAGCGTTTTGGAGAACAAATGTATACACAAACATCTTCCCATTCTCATTGAGACAAAATTTCCTCCTACTCAGGACATTGCTGCAAATAATTTCACTTTCAAAATACTAGCCTTATCTATGTAGTTAGTATGAGTTTGCCCGGGAAGCTTTATGTCAAGGTTATAGGAGATGGAGTGCCTGATGATTTTGAGAATGGTCGCTATAAATATATGAGAAAGTGGTACAAGTGACTAGTGTTAAGAGTTAAGTAAACAAACCCAAGTTCCACATCCTTATCCAGTTAAGCTGATGAAAATGTAATCACCTGCCTTTGGAATTCAGTTCAGGTGCAATGGAACTCTCACATGGCAATTGAAGAGGGTAGACCTAAGGTCAGTGAAAGGATTCCTAAGATACTACATCTTACTCTACCCCAAAATCACTTACTTTAAAGCATGTTAATAGGATTCTAGCTATAAAGCAAAGAAGTCACTCTAGCAAAAGAAAAAAAAATTATCATTGGGAAGATCCCTTTCTTTTGTACAGTTTAGAAGTGCTATATTGCCCATGAAAATATTTGTTTGGTTTTCTGGCTATTCATGCATTTGCCGAAGTACCTTTTTAAATAACTTTTTTTTTCTTTTTAGTTATTTTTGAGAGAGAGAGAGAGACAGAGCATGAACAGGGGAGGGGCAGAGAGAGGGAGACACAGAATCTGAAGCAGGCTCCAGGCTCTGAGCTGTCAGCACAGAGCCCAACACTGGGCTCAAACTTACAAACCGTGAGATCATGACCTGAGCCGAAGTCAAGAGTCAGACGTTTAACCGACTCAGCCACCCAGATGCCCCTAAATAACTTTTTTTTTTGTTGTTTACTTATTTTTGAGAGACAGCATGCTTGTGAGTGCAAGCATGAGTGGGGGAGGGGCAGAGAGAGTGGGAGACAGGATCCGAAGCAGGCTTGTACTGACAGCAGAGAGCCTGGTAAGGGGCTCAAACTCTAAAACCCTGAAATCATGACCTGAGCGGAAATCAAGAGTCCAGTTGAACGCTTAATGGACTGAGCCACCCAGGAGCCCCGCCAAAGTACCTTTTCATGTGTTTTATTCACTACTGAAAAAAATCAAGTTTTCCAGTCTTTTTTTTTTTTTTTTTTTGAAAATAGTCACAATAAACTAAATGTAAACTGTAGGGCAGTTTGTCTTCAATGCTAGGCATTATTAATGTGCTGCTAATTAGACACAGCCACTTTCCATGTGCTCAGTCATCACCTCCCAGCTTCAATGCTGGAATGTGACTTAAATTCTGAGGACCGTATTCTTTTATTCCTAAAGTCTCAATGCAAGAAATGTCTTTAACGGTGCTCTGATAGGGGCGCACAGGTGGCTCAGTCAGTTAAGCGTCCAACTCTTGGTTTCAACTTAGGTCATGATCTCACGGTTCATGGATTCGAGCCCCACATCCAGCTTTGTGCTGAGGGTGTGAAGCTTGCTTGGGATTTCCTGTGTCCCTCTCTCTGCCCCTCCCCTGCTCATTCTCTCTCTCTCTCTCTCTCTCTCTCTCTCAAAATAAGTAAACATTTAAAAAATAATAAAAGTGTTCTGATAGCTTGTTCTTTAAAGTGTCTGACGGTTGATGGAGGGAGGTGGGTGGGGCTGAGCTAAATGGGTGATGGGGATTAAGGAGGGCCCTTGTGATGAGCACCTGGTGTTGAATCACTAAGTCCTACACTTGAAAGCAATTTTACCATATGTTAACTAGAATTCAAATAAAAACTTGAAATCAAAAATTTTAATATAAAAAAAAAGTGCTCTGGTAATGTTGCCTGTAATGCTAGCCAAATGGTCAAAACAAAGGCACATTCTTTACCACAAATGACACCCTGTAATTGTATCTGCACAGCCTGTGTGGGTTTCAACTGGTCTCCCTGCCACCCTCTACCCCCAGTCGTGTTGGTTACCCGTCTCCTATATTGAGCCCATTGCTTCATGATGTTACTAGCTGGAGATGTTGTGTTCTACAAACACAAACCACCTGGTGAGAGAAAAGTTATGTTGGCACAGAGTAACTCACTGTTCCCCGCCCCCCACCCCCATACTGTGCACTGAGTATAAGGTGATAGAGGAACAGGAGTCAAGAACGTTTTATATGTGGTGAAGGAGAAAACTTGGGGACAAGCATGTTTATTTTCTCTGTTGTCCTATGGTTTTCAGGATAACTGATGGTATTTTTCCCCCCCAAATACTGTAGGTAGCCCTACTGGAGAACCTTGTGGAAAGACTTGTCTGGAAGAAAGAGACAATCAGTGGTTGGGGGTCACACTTTCCAGACAGCCAGGAGAAAATGGCTCCATCGTGGTATGCTATTGGGATTAGTCCACTCAGAAAATCAGGGGATCAGATATTCTGGGTGTGATGTTCACATCATTTGATCTACGTTTGTGTTTTATTCAGGCTTGTGGGCATAGATGGAAAAATATATTTTATATAAAGAATGAAAATAAGCTCCCTACGGGTGTTTGCTATGGAATGCCCCCTGATTTACGAACAGAACTGAGCAAAAGAATAGCTCCGTGTTATCAAGGTAAGGAATCATTTTGGTACTACCTGGATCAAGAAAAACAAGTGAATGCCTTTAATATTTTTTTAATTTTCAATTTTGCATATGCAGAGAGAGGAGAAGAAATCTTATTAAAAGAGCTGTATTTTTAACTACTCAAGGTATTTCTTTTTTATTCAATTGCGGTAGTGTGAGTGCCAAAAATGTGATTTGTGCTTTTAGGAATAGAAATTTGTACGGTTACATTTGAGTAATTCTAGAATTTAGTTGATAATTACCCACTTTTGCACTAAACATATTTTGAACTCCACATGAATGAGTCTAATGTCCAGAATATAGAGGACACTTAAAATCATGAAATTATGATGAAAAACTTGAGATTGAAAAGTCTGGGAAGATGAAAACTGTTTAAATTTCTTGTTTTATCTTTAGCCTTCAAGAATATTTAGAAAGATTCAAGTGTAAGTGTAAGCAAATCTTTCCCACTCACTGTGTCTTTATTTTTTTAATTCACCAATCCCTTGTTTCAAGGAATATATGTATCTTAACTTTGAAAATTTTTCCCATGAAAATTCTAGATTGTTAGGTAGCAGTAGTGTAAGCAGAGTTGGGACATTAACACCTGAAGTGAGCAAAATTAGGGGTGAATGTCAACAGAACATTAAAACCTATCTTAACAGAACTAAAATTCTAAAAATGTATCCTTGGAAAACTCAGAATTAAATACATATGCATTCCATTTTCCACTTTTTCTAACCAAAATGATCACTACAGTGTCCAAATAACCTTTCCCTTACCTGACAAAATTTTGACCATGCATGCAAATTCAGTTATTCTATTAACTTTGGGGTCTTCTGTGGTATGGGATGTCTTGGAAAAACTCCTAATCTCTAATTGGCCTTTGGACATCCAAGAAGACAAAAGGTGAATTTAAAATTCTTAACGAAGTGAAACTCAGTCTAGTGTTCTGTATGTTTATCCTTCTCTTTTTCTCCGGGGTGTATGGTTGACACTTTAAAACCTTCTCAGAGTAGAATTTTGTGCTGTTGTTCAGTTATACCCAGCCACATCCTGCAAAACATTAAACTTACCTTGAACTTAAAACACCTAAAACTATGAGGAAATTTATTTTTAAAAAGGGTGGGGGATATAAAAAGGAGTGAAAAATCATGCCAAGGACTATTAATTACAAATGACTTAATTGATTTAACTCTTCCAGTTAGCAAAGCCAAAACAAGGATGTGGGCCTGATTCTTCTATTGAGGTTTACTTACATCCATTCCCTGGGAGAAGCAGAGCATTGTCTTCCCAGTAGGTTCCAGAAGCATCCAATTCATGGGTAGTGGGAGACCTGAGCTGAAGTTGGCTGTTCAACTAACTGAGTCACCCCAGGCACCCCAGGAAATCTATTTTAATGCAGACCTGGACTGGAAGACACAAATTCTACCCCTGTCTTAGATACTCACTTGACAATTTTTTCGAGTGTATGCTGCATGTTCTTTCCATGAGAAAGAGGCAGAGGTAGCTGTTTTTATGCTATTTTGCAGGAATATTTTGGGGGATTAATATGGAAGAGATTTTTTATCTTTTATCAAAGCTACTATCTTAAAAATGGGTTAGTATAAAATATAGACTCTAAAAGGTATGTTAGTAAGGATTTATAAGATAAACAAAATTATGCAAATTTTGTCTTTTTCAATGAAATCCTGAATTGTTTTTTGTTTTTTGTTTTTTTACTTCATTTTAGATTATGTGAGAAAATTTGGAGAAAATTTTGCATCATGTCAAGCTGGAATATCTAGTTTTTACACTGAGGTAATAGCTCCTAAAATACAGAATTTTAATTCTTAAGATTCAGACTTCTGGTTTACAGGTGTTACGCTTTATGGTAAAAATTGTATAACACCTAAATAATAGTTTTCTTAAATTTGAGTATATTACAGCTTAATTTTCAACACTCAATATTCAACATATTTTGAAAACCGGTTAATACTTAAGATGGCTGTGTCACGCAAGACCAACTAAAAGTCTACACTAAAGAATATGCCTTGCATCAAAAATTTAATAAAAATAAAAGGAAGCTATTGTTATTTGCTTTAACTTATACATTTAAAATATTCAAATATGTTTTTAATTACTAGTTGAGGGGAAAAACATATGAATCCACATCTTTCATTAAAATTATGAGAATTGAGAGATTGAAGAATTTAATATCCTTTTAAATTAGACGTATTCCCAAACTCTGTTTTTCTCTAACACTCCAGGCAGGATATACAATCAAAGATCACAGTTGTATTCAACTTCCAAATCTCCCATTTTACCTTCAAAACCCATTAGGAATTTCTGAATGTTTTCTGGATCTATGCAGTCAGACTATCAAGCGTTGAGTTAACAATTTCCATAAATATTACCTAAAAAAAACCACTGTATACTTAAATTGACTTTTTTATAAGGTCAGGATCATTTAGGAAATTTAGAAATATGTTAAATAGGTTTGATCGCTATAAGTTCTCATATTTCACCAAATATATCTGTTCATTCTGACTTTACTGTTGTTTCCTTTTCCTGAATTTGTATTTATCGTCAAATATGCCCCCAATTTCCATTGGATTTGTTTTTTTTTCTAAGCTAACGTTGTTAAGGAAAGTAGTCATTGACTCTTAGCAAATAGGAATAAATTAAATCCACTTTTTACTCTTTAGCAACACGTGACTATCTCCATAATAAGCACTAATGAATTATCCAGATGCAATTCACTTGATTAGAAACCATATTACCTGTCTCCCAAAAGCTTTCTCTAGTATTCCATGATTCTTTCTTCAATTTTAAGGTTCACTGATGAGTGTGAAGGGAGAGTTTCTTCTATGAGATTGTGCTTATAGGTGAAAATTCATTAGCTAGCTTCTCTGGCTTTTTTTCTGATATGTTTTTAAATTCATAAAATGCTCAGATTTTAGAAATGTATTATCAAAACGTATTCTTGTCACTACTTAAAATGTATATTTGGAGGAGGTTTTGAGTGGATTAAACTTTGAAATGATGATAAATTGTTTTTTTTCTTACAGGATTTAATTGTGATGGGAGCCCCAGGATCATCTTATTGGACTGGCTCTCTTTTTGTCTACAATATAACTACAAATAAGTACAAGGCTTTTTTAGACAAAGATAATGAAGTAAAATTTGGAAGTTATTTAGGTACTGTAAAAATGGACAAACTCCAGTCCTTTAGGTCTTACAGATACTATTCCTCTTACTTATGATTACTAGTCTCTTCAAAAGATCAAAATGGCCAATAGCAATTAAAGAGTTTATAAACTGTCACTTTAAGGATATAATCGATGAAACTTTAACTTAATGATTGTAATTATATATGTTAAATATTAATATTTACTTGTTAGACTAGAGAACTGGTTTAGTTTACTCTTACAAGCTTGTATCTTGATGCAGTAAACATGTTATCGTAAAGGTTGCATCTATTGAGTGCTTACCGTATCCAAGGAACTTTTGTTTTTAAGTTTATTTATTTGAGAGAGAGAGAGAGAAAGAGAGAGAGAGAGAGAGAGAATGAACATGTGGGGGAGGGACAGCGAGAGACAAGAAGAGCGAGAATCCCAAGCAGGTTCCATGGGCTCTGTGCTGACAGCAATGTGGAGCTCAAACTCACAAACCATGAGATCATGACCTGAGCCAAAATCAAGAGTCAGAAACTCAACCAACTGAGCTACCCAGGCGCCCACCAAGGAACTTTTATAGGCATTCGACACGAATTCATTGAATCATGTATGAGTAAGTGTAGTTTCTTAAAGGACCAGCTGAAAGTCAGTGGGACTATCGACAGCATTCTACACAATGAGTAACATTATGAAGCATACGGATCTAAAAACAGCTCATTGACCTTAGCCTCATATGTTCTTAGAAAATATTTCCCAGAGTTTATTCTTGTCTTTCTCCTTCCTCTCCTCTTCCTCCCCCTCCATTGCCTCCTCATCCTGTGTAGTAGGACACTTTATAGTCTGTATTTCTACAGAAACCCAAGATTTCTCAGCATTGATTCCTGTTACAGTAAAAAGGGATGCTTTTCCCATAGCTTTTTAGAAAATACAGATTTGTTAATCATATGTGCTTCAAATGTAAGCAACCTATACTCAGAAATAATTACAATAAGAAAAAGCGGTGTTATTTTTTCCCATTCATACAGTAAGAATTCTTTTTCAAACAGAAGGAATTTGCTTATAATTCAACATTTACTTGTTTGTGGTTGAAGTATATCTTGAAGTATTATAAGAAATATAACTTAGCATTATGCCTTTTGTCTTATAACAAAATATCTTACCATTTGTGTCCTCATATGGTTTTATCCCTGTAGGAAGATTCCATGGTGAAAGAGTTGAAGTTTAGGGAGTTTTTGCTTAAAGTTTAACATGTTAAATTTTAGATCTCTAAGATATTTCACTTGTAATACTAGAAGCTAGCATATTCTGGTACTACATAGAGACCAACAGACCAGATGTAAAAGTGCTGTCTTTAATTTCTAGGACTTGGAAATGAAAGCCATGTGCCTAGCTTCATAACACAGACTAATAATTGCTTAAAGCATATGATAAATGAACAGTTTTGAATATTGCTATGCTAAATATTCTTAAAACCGTTTAGTGTAGTCTTTGGAATTCAGTCTCATTTGATTCTGTGAATGGATTTATGATGATATATTTTACCCATTGCAAATAATGATTCCCATGGTTGTTGTCCACTTTCTTTGAAGGCTACTCAGTTGGAGCTGGTCATTTTCGGAGTCCGCATACTACCGAAGTAGTTGGAGGAGCCCCTCAACATGAACAGATTGGTAAAGTAAGAATTACATTTTTACATTAATTCTTGACAAAACTTCAAGGAAACTGCATGAGAGAATGAGATACTAAAGGAGAAACTGCAAAAATTCTAAGGAATGAAAACTAAAAGTGATGAGCTGTGCACTGCCTTTTATGGTGAAAGTTGTATGGCTTTTAGATTAAATTTAACAGAAAAGCTTAAAGGAAAATTCTGAAAGTCAAATTGAGGCTTTTCTTTCTTTAAAAAAATTTTTTTAACATTTTTTCATTTTTGAGAGAGACATAGTGTGAGCGGGGGAGGGGAAGAGAGAGGGAGAAACAGAATCCAAAGTAGGCTCCAGACTCTGAGTTGTCAGCACAGTGCCCGATGCAGCCTGATGCGGGGCTCAAACTCATGAACAGTGAGATCATGATTTGAGCCAAAGTCGACGCTTAACCGACTGAGCCACCTGGGCGCCCCAGAGGCTTTTCTTTCTTGTGAGTAAATTGTTTTTGGGGGAAAAAAAAGATCTCAAGATGTCTAGGGAATATATTTACCGGTTACCACGTTTCTAGGTGAAGGGATATTGAGCGAGCTGTATGTTTTGTGTAAGACCAGAAAGAATCAGATGTTCTTTCTGGTTCTGGGTTTTTGTTCCATTTTAGTGTGGACATCACTAAACTTTTCTGAGCCTTACTTTGGAAAGTGAGGCAAGCAGCACTTTGTGCTCTAAGGGATCAAGACTGTAGTCCCTGAGAAGATAGTTCAAGGAAGGCATATTAATGTGAATGTGGTTCCCTAAAGCTTTTGAATTACACCCAAAAGGATTTTTTTTAACTCTTTGGGCAGTTACAAGTTGTGAACGTTGATGTTTTGATCACCTGAGGATTTTTTTTTTTTTTTAACGTGATAGCAGTCTCAGTTTTTCTAACTCTGTTCCTAATTGCAGGCATACATATTCAGCATCGAGGCCAGAGAACTAAACATCTTACATGAAATGAAAGGTAAAAAGGTAATGTCTCCACCTTTGGTATCACCGAGGGCTTTCGTGAATCACCCTGCTGCTTTTCTCAGTGACGGGATCTGGTTTGTTTTGGGCAGCTTGGCTCCTATTTTGGAGCTTCTGTCTGTGCCGTGGACCTCAACGCAGACGGCTTCTCAGACCTCCTCGTGGGAGCTCCCATGCAGAGCATCATCAGGGAGGAAGGCAGAGTGTTTGTGTATATCAACTCTGGCTCAGTAAGTCCAATCACTCACCAGCTGCAGGCCGTCTATGATATTATGACACAAACTGAAGTTAGTTCAGGCTTCTGAGGCTATAGATTCTTAGGCTTATTTTACCGATGAAAGTAGAAACTCTGCTATTGTACTAATGCTCTAAAAATGAAATGGAACATTCTGGTGGATGGGAAGCTGTCCCATTTTGACATTCCAGAAGTAGGAGATTAGTTGTTCTGGTGTTTTTCTACTGACATCTTGAACTTCAAGTAAAGTTTCTTTTAGTTTTCTTATAATGCAAATCTCATTTGAAAGAATGATTTTTATCTATCCCTCAAAATGTAGATTTATTATTGGTTCTGTAGTGGATGTCTTTGCTTACAAATATTATCAGAAGTAGAAGATAAAGTAGAAAATGTTTTTAATTTACTTATTTGAAAAGAATAGGAAACAAGATGTGTTTGGATAAAATGTTAATTTACACAATTTATGTAGATGATATTCTTGATATAAGAATATAAGGGAGGCACCCGGGTGGCTCAGTTGGTTAAGTGTCTGGCTTCGGCTGAGGTCATGATCTCGCTGTTGGTGGGTTCAAGCCCCATGTTGGGCTCTGTGCTGACAGCTCAGAGCCTGGAGTCTGCTTCAGATTCTGTGTCTCCCTCTCTCTCTGCCCCTTCCCTGCTCACACTCTGTGTCTGTCTGTCTGTCTCAGAAATATTAAAAAAAAAAATTGAAGAATATAAAGGGCACCTGGGTGGTTCAGTCAGTTAAACATCCAACTTGGGCTCAGGTCATGATCTCACAGTTGGTGGGTTTGAGCCTCACATTGGGCTCTGTGCTGACAGCTCAGATCCCAGAACCTGCTTTGGATTCTGTGTCTCCCCCTCTCTCTCTGCCCCTCCCCCGCTTATGCTCTGTCCTTCTTTCCCTGTCTCTCTTAAAAATAAACACACATTTTAAAAAATGGGCATAGTTCATTCCAAAGTAGATACAGTAGGTGTACAAGTAATTACTGCTTCTGGTTGAGTTATAAATTATGGGAGATGTTGTGGAGTAGAAACTAACCACTTCACAATTCAATTTAAAGAGTTCTGTTGACCTTATCTTGCCAGTCTGTCTTCTTGGCATTAAATAAAAACAAAGGATTGATAGGGCCTTGATGGAGTCTTCTTGGTCTGTTCCTTTGATTTAAGAGAAAGAACGGAATTGTGAGAAAAGTGACTAATTTCTTAAGGCACAGCAATTTTAGTTAGGATTCAACAAAGTAAAATCTGTTTCAAGAAAGTATTTATAGTCTTAATCAATGGTTTTAGAGCATTTGATAAAGTCCTATATTAAGCACTGGCCTAAACACTTTATTATTTGAGAGTGAATAGTCTTATACAGTTAAAAGATTTTCAAAGTTCCGAATACAGAGCAGCAAAGTTGTTAATTGGGATTCCCTAGACTGTGTTTCCACTTAAATTTAATAGTCAAGGCATATCATCGACAAAGTGATCATGCATATCTCCTTAACAGTGATATCAAGCATTAGGTTTTTTTGCACAGATATTTCACATTCCCCTACTCATAAATGGTCATCTTATACTAGCTACATCCTCATCATGCATACTTCTCTTTAGAAACTAAACTTTTTGAAAACAGCTTAAAAAGTAATCCTATACACCTAAAATAAGGCAGTATGTGATCTTTTTTTCCTCATTGAAGTCTTAAGCAATCCTAATGGGAAAAACAAACAAAAGTGTGTTCCTTTGATTTAAAGGGCAAGGAAGGAGCTGTACCCGTTAGGCTACCCTCTTGTTCTTCCCTCATTCCTACCTGAAGGCACCACTATTGAACATGGGGTAATTTCATAACTGATTGCAGTTTTTAACCCTTCTGACCTAGGTTATTCTTTCTTTGTTCCCTTCTTACTTCCTATTTGTTACCTCTCTAAAATGGCACTAACCACTGCCTGGCAATATATTAGTTTGGCTTGGTACTGTCTGATCTTCTCCTGGAAGTGTTTTTCTACTGCTGTGTTTTTAGGGTTTGAAAGAGGACTGAAGAAATAGGTGCTCAGTAATTGTTTCTGAATGAACTGAAGGAAGAATGATACTTGAGTGAATCTTGCTTCCACCTGCTTCTATGAAAATAATTCTTAGAGGTCGCCAGAGGTCACCATTTTCTGACTGGGGAATACTTGAAGAGTGATCAGTACTTCTTGAAACCCTCTTCGTGGAACTTCAGTGCCTTTCTATTGTTTTAGGTCTATACCTTCTCGTCCTCTCTGGAGCCCATTCTCCCTTCTCTTTAAATTAGGATTTCCCTTGGAGTCCAGCTTTTTCATCCCTTATTCCCTGATAAAATAATTTCTGTTTTCGGTGCCAGTGATTTTTGTCTGCAGAGATGATTCATTAAAAAAAAAAAAAACACTGAGAAAATATCTGAAATGTAACAAAACCTATGGAAATAGCTGAGAATAATCTTAGTTCTGACCTCTAAGACCTCAAGTCTAGAAAAGACACAAACATGAGAGTAAAGAATTTAAGTTTAGGAGTTGTTTGGTTGGAAAATAAAAGTGGAAGGGTATTTCGTAATCAGAAGGAAAAGAACCTGTGTGATTAGGGGATGATGAAGAGACTTATTTAAGAAGAGGAAAGGATCTATGATGAGTGCATGGATTTTTTTTTTCTTACTACAAAGGAGTGACATAATCAGAGTTTAGAAAGAGGTCTGGCAGTTGTTACTGCAGTGGCTCAATATTGCAACATTATTGAATGTCTCCTTGTTTTTTTTTCTTTTATTTTTGAGAGACAGAGCACAAGCAGAGGAGGGGCAGAGAGAGAGAGAGAGAGAGAGAAACACAGAATCTGAAGCAGGCTCCAGGCCCTGAGCTGTCATCACAGAGCCTGATGAGGGGCTCACACTCACGAACTGTGAGATCATGACCTGAGCTGACCTCAAGTCAGAGGCTTAGCCGACTGAGCCACCCAGGTGCCCCTGAATGTCTCCTTGTAATACCTCATCTTCCAACTTAAGAGATAGCAATTGACCAACCCATGTTTCATTGCCGCTAGGATAAGGCTCAAGGCTAGCTTCCGTTGTGCCAACTCCTCAACTCAGAAGCCTTCAGTGGCTTCCTGTTCCCTAAATGGAAGTAAATTTCCCTCAGTATTCAAAATTCCACACCATAACACTTCGGTTTTTTTTGGTTTTTTTTTTTTTTTTTTGTCTCCTTCGTTCTATATACCATTCATAACAGCCAAATTCTTTGGAAATTTGTTTTGCTGATTGTATTCTCTGCATATTAAAATTATGTCCATCCTTCAACAGCCACCTTGAATACCATCTCTTATGAAATCTCTCCTTGCTTTTACAGTTAGATATGCTGTTCTTGATAATACAAAGCAGTCTGTGCTTCTCCGTCATTTCCATGTTTGTGCTAAGCCTTCCATGTAACTGGGCTTCTTCAGGAAGGGGAGACTGTCTCCTACATACACTGCTTGGTCCTCGTTGGCCTCTTTCCTCTTTGCACAGTGCATTGCCTTTAGTAGGAACTCAATAAATATTTGCTAAATTGAATTATCAAAATGATTTATTGGATTTTCAAAGCCAGGGATCATGAGTTCGACAATTTTTATGTCCTCTGAGCTCTAATCATACTATTATATGTGTTGACATACTTGATAAATATTTATTGAATGGAACGGAGATGTGTGTACTAAAGCTCAGTCTGTAGTTTGTCCAACTTGTTTGAAGCATTAGAAAAAATCCATATCCAATTACAACAGTAAATCATGTGTAAAGTTGTCAGAGAGGGTTATAATGACATCTTTTCTCCCCTTTTCTGTCTAGGGAGCAGTAATGAACGAAATGGAAACAGAGCTCCTTGGAAGTGACAAATATGCGGCAAGATTTGGGGAATCTATTGTTAATCTTGGAGACCTTGACAATGATGGCTTTGAAGGTAATGAAAAGTATCTAATTTGGTACTTGACTTCTGCTTTTAAAATGGAACATGGAAGATAATATGATTGGAGTTTTAAGTTGTTAGCCTTTCTATAGAAAATGGAGCCAAAATGTTACGCTAAGCTCATTTTCTTTTTGGTGTTATACCTGACTTCTCCTCACTGGTTAATTATTCTTAATTGATTGCAGACTCATTAGACCAGGCTATTTAACTCTATGTACAGTAAAGACACTGACAAGACCCAACAGAGGCTGGCTGCAGAGCTGGAGCAGGGTTCTAGAAGACCCCGTTGTGCCAGGCATCCCTTGTTCAGGTGCTACGTTGTGGGACAATTTGGTGAATGGCAGGAGAGCACGCTTAGCAGTAGTGAGGGGCAGCTGGCAGACCCAGTAATATTGGCTATTGACCAACTTATATGGAAGCCACTCCCTAATGCACTAGATAGTTCTGTCATAACTGTGCCTATTGCCTGGATATCAGCCCTGCTGTTGAAATACCTGTGTCTACCAGCCTTTCCTCTTAAAATTTACTTTTTTCAGTCTAATACGGAATGGTAACCAAGTCTGGTAAAATTGTGCATAGGATGATGAATGGGTTTGAAAGGAGGGTGTGCAATTTGTAGAGTTCAGCAAATAAGTATTTGATATTTTCAGGGCTCAGAATTGTCTATCTTAATGTAATCATTAGCAATTGGCATATGGTAATAAGTTGAAACTGAGTTGGATACAGGAAATAGATGAGGGAGTACTATAAGTTCTCGCTTAATTTTTTTAATACCTCTTACGCCAAAAGGCTTCACTCTAATTGTTTAAAATGTGTTGGTCTTTGGGGTGCCTGGGTGGCTCAGTTGGTTGAGCGACCGACTTTGGCTCAGGTCATGATCTTGCAGTCTGTGAGTTTGAGCCCTGCATTGGGCCCTGTGCTGACAGCTCAGAGCCTGGAGCCTGCAGCCTGCTTCAGATTCTGTGTCTCCTTCCCTCTCTGACCCTCTCCCAGTCATGCTCTGTCTCTTTCTCTCTGTCAATAATAAATAAACATTAAAAAAATAAAATGTGTTGGTCTTCAAGAAGAAAGTTAGTGGGATACTGACTATATATTTTGAATACTTTGAATATACATTGAATAGATATCACATATTGAATATATGGACTCTATTAAATGTAAGAGTATAATTTGGTATACAAATATTACCATTTCTAGAGTTTTACTATCTTATTAAAAATAAAGGAAATTAAGTATATATTTTTAAGGTTATGGTTACATGTAAGCTTTACATTAAAACTTCTATAAGGTTTTATTATGCTGTATTTCACAAGAGTCAGCAATTCTGATGTTTATTGAGCACTTACTTTGTGTCAGATGTACCATGCCAGGTGGAGAGTATATGCCATAATAAATGTAAACAAAAGAAATAGTGACACCCTTCTCTATAATTCTAAAATCAAATGGAATATAAAATTAAGACATAAAAAAACCTTAGGTGGTGAAATTTAAGGAATTTACCTAATAAATATCTATGGATAAAGCCATGTTTATGCACCTTGACATTTCATAGATATTACGAGATAATGCAGTTCTTTCCTTGAAAAAGAAAATCATTCAGTAAGATACTTACTTTGTTATGATTCCTTATACATCTTGTTTTAATTGACACATTTGAGGAAGACCATTTGCTGTTTTGAATGTACTAAAATAAAACATGGGTGAGTGCACATGAGAAGTGTTTTTTTTGTGTGTGTGTTTTTTTTTGGGTTTTTTTTTTTTGTTTTTTTTTGTTTGGTTTTTTTTTTGTGGCATCAAAATGTCAATGACAAACCTGAATTCTTAAAATCAGATATAGTGGCAAAAAGGTCATGGACATTACTCCTGTAGCGAGGAGAATCCCAGGCAGTTTTCCAGTGGCGTGTGAAGGACAGAAAGTGTTCTGTCCATGAGACTTAGGAAGAAGAACTAGGGGAGACCTTGGGGGTACGAGGCGGTCTTCCAGACTGCATGTGACAACCTAGGTTTCAGACAGCACTTTGTGTCCTAAAGTCTTCGGCTCTTGACTCCTAAAGGTAATGGCTTTATGTGTTCTATTCAAACACATATGATTATATGATTTAGGATTCTATTCAAATGATTATTTCTCATATTTCAGTATATTTTTGTGCTATTACAATTTCATTTATAATTTACCTCATATTTACATTTAGTGACTCTATTAATGCTGATTCACTTCAGTGCATGCTTGTTTATCTTTTTCTACTTTATCAGTTCTAATTTTTTTTTTAGTCTTATTGAGATGTGACTGAAATACATCGTGTAAGTTGAAGGTATACAACAGAATGACTTAATATATGGATGTAGTACAGAATGATTACCACCTTGCGTCTAGTTAACATCTATTCCCTCACAGTTAATTTTTTTTCCTTGTGATAGCTTAAGATCTACTCTCTTAGCAACTTTGAAATAGATGATACAATATCGTTCACTCTAGTCATTACACTGTACCTTGCATCTCCAGAACTGTATCTTAGAACTAGAAGTTTGTACCTTGACCTTTTCACCCAATTCCCCCTACCCCTCAACTCTGGCAACCACCAATCTGATCTGTTTCTGTGAGTCTGATTTTTTTTAGATTCCACATGTAAAAGTGAGATCCTACCGTGTTAGTGTTTCTCTGACTTATTTCACTGAGTAAAATGCCCTGAGTTCATACATGTTACCACAAACGGCAGGATTTATTTCTTTTTTATGGCCAAGGTAGCCCTTTATTTTTGCCAATGAGTAAGCATTTTGCACGTTTTCGATCTTAACAAGACTGTGCTGATTTGCAAGTGGGCTCAGCGTGTTGTACTTCTTCACTGAGGTTTTTAATTCTTCTCTACCATATCTGCCTCGGTGAGAAAGCAAGGAACCTTGTCTTGTATTTATTTCCCTTTTCTTTTACCGCATCTTCTATCTTATTTAATTATTCTGGAGTAGATGGGTGAAGTTACTTTTTGTTCATGGCAGTGTGTGGGATTGTGTAGAAAGGGGATGAAAATCTCACCTGTTCTTTTTCCTTCCACGTCCATAGATGCAAACAGACTTAAAGTCCTTACTATTCACACTTTCGTGGTGCTTTGTAGAGGAGACAAGTTATTTTTGCATTCATTATATCCTGTCCTTTTCCTTTTTTTAATTCAATAGGAAAAATCAGGCTGAATTTCCTGTGTACTTAGAAAAGCAATGAAGGCCATTTTCTAAGGAGATAACCAATTTGGCAAGAGTCCAGCATAAAAATCTCATCAAGAGTGTGAGGAAGTTAGGGAATAGGTACATGAATAAACCTACATGATGGACACAACTGACAGCATTTTGGATTTCACCTTGAGCATTGACTTCTAGACTGTATGTTTGAATATTCTTTAAGCAGAGCCATAATGAAGTATAAGCTGTGTATTTATGTGCCCCTGAAATGTTGATATATTATCACGTCATTAATTGAGCAGTTCTTTTGACTTCAGGAGTTTGCAGGAGAGGAAAACACTGGAGATAGTCTGTAGTGTTCATGATTCCGTAGAGCATGGTTGATGGGTGAACACAGGCTCTGGGAGCCAGACCACAGCACTTATATCCCAGCTTCTTCATATCCTAGCTCTGTGCCCTTTAGCAAGTTACACTCTGTGCCTCAGTTTCCTCATCCAAGTTGGAATCAAAAAGTACTTATTTGATAAAGTTTAAGAGTTACATGAGAAAAGCCCCTACTACAGTGCCTGCATTATAATAAAATTGTGTTTATTTCCATTGTTAGCTGATGTTAAAATTATTTTGATTATGCCAATAATTGTTACAGTTTGCACTAACAATGAAATAAAATGTTCTAAAAATTGTCAGTGTTTTGCTCTATATGTTGTGTCCCAAACTGACTTGGATAGGCATGAAAAAAACATTAATAATACGTATTTTCCTTATTCCTGTAATGTTTGCTAACATTTAGTATGTTCTGTAACAGATCCAAATGTAATCATAGGAAATAAGAATTTGGATCTATATATAAGAAAGGAAAAAACTGAATATAGTCCACAAGTCTTCTGCTTGAAATGACATTGATTTGGGCTTTTTTATATTTCATTTCAAAAGGCACATCTGTATCGTGTCAAGACTTGTGCCTTTCATCACTAGTGCTAGTGACTTATTGCGAGAATTTCTGTGTGTCAACAGCTTCATAGCCCCAGGCTTGTTAGCTTTACGTATCATCGAGAATGAAGATCCAGGACTCTAGTTTACTAATGATGTAGCCATAGTAGTTGAAGTATAAACCAGCCCTGACTACTGAGATCTGTGACAGGTCTTGCCTTCAGTGGCCACGGGATGCTTTCCCCCCACTCCTTCCCTTACCTCCCTCTTCCTCTCTCCTTCTCTCTCTTCCTTCCCACTCCTTCCCCTTATGTACCTGTGAGTATTTAGTTTGCACAGGTATGGCTCCAGCTATTTCAAACTCATTGCCATTGTTCCTGTGTCCCATGCTGCCCCTTAGTCCCCTGTCATGATGCAGGCTATTGTCTCTGTCTAAACTGCCTTTACCCTTTTTTTTTTCTCACCTGGCTATGACCTGTCACTACTTTAATCTCGGCTTGGGTATCCTCTTCTATGTGAAGCCTTTCCTCATTTCTACCACCTTCTCATATGTGGTGCGTTTATTCTGGTTTTATGTTCTCTTCTTCCCTGCTAGACCACAGTCCCTTTTCATGGCCCTCTCCTGTATGGCTGGTTTCTGTCAAATGCCCAGAATACAGTAGGTGCTCAATAGTTTTCCACTGAATAAATCAACAAATGGGTATAATTGCACATGAGGATTTAAAATAACTGGCACAAGTCAAAAGAGCGCAACCTTATTATGTTTAAACAATATATAAAGTATGTCTATTATTTACTTTTAGATGTCATTAGAAATTGTACAACATTTGGCATAGAATCATATCAAAGAGGTATTTATTCTCATTGAAATAGCAGTCAGCAATTACCACCGTAGCCGTTAAAAAGTTTTCAGATCTGATAAACTAAGAAGTATTGACTATCATGAAAGCAAACTTGCTGTATTTTGGGTTTCTATGAAAGTAATAAGAAAACATTGTATGTAAATGAACCTATGACTAAACCCAAATTAAAACTAATGAAATGCTCTTGCAGCTGTAGAAAATTATTTTTCTCCTGTGTGTTGTATATTTATGGCCCTTATGCAATCAGGTCCTTCCTAGTTTGTTTTCTTTTGCTTATGTCAGTTGATGAACTCTTTTATTTTTTTCTCTTGGCATCATAACCTGATACGAATCTCCATAAAGTTGTAAAGATGATGTAGTCATTACTTTACAGAACAAATTCAGTTTCCAAAATCCAGTTTGCATGTTTATACATGGGTGGGTGGATACAGATGTTCTTAACAAATACCTTAATTACTTTCATTAGAACAGGAATTTAGAGGTCATTTGCAAATAAAGTAAAACCCAGAGCTCAAAACAAGGACTCTTATGGTTATAATATTCACAGATGATAATTTATTATGTGCTCAGGTCTGCTCTAAGCACTGTACATGAGTTATGTCCTATGCTGAGGGTGAGTTCTCTCATGATCCCAGGCTATCTGTGAAGGAACTGAGACACAGGTTAAGAAGAGGGCCCTGCTGGGGGTCATGCTTTGGTGGTTTGGCTCTAGAGGCTGGGCCCTTAACCATTACTAGAGTGTCTTTCAGAGCCATTTGCTCTTCTTCTTCCATGCACAGACTGTTTTATACCATTCTGCACATTGTTATGATGACGGATGCATCTTGTGATGTTTGTTTTCTGTGTAGTGAGTATTCATTTCTTGATAAGGAACTTTCATATGTGATATGAATTAAGTAGCATGAAAGTCTTCAGAGTTGCATTCTTTCTATTAAGAATTCATTTTTTCTGCCATTTAAATCCTTGAACAGATGTTGCAATTGGAGCTCCACAGGAAGATGGCTTGAGAGGTGCTATTTATATTTACAACGGCCGAGCAGATGGGGTCTCACCAACGTTCTCACAGGTAGGGTACTATTCTGCTTTCAAGAGAAGCATTGATGATAAACGGTTCCTGAAACTTCCAGGGTTAACATAGCTTTATTTTTCTTAATTTCCTCTTTCAAGTACTTAATGTATTCTATTTCACCCTTTTTCTTATAATAGCAGTAGTTGGTCTCATTTTGAAGGTCATTAATAACTCTTTGGAATCACATGTTTTCTCCATAACTAGGAGTTCTGGTTCACATCCATTCTAGTTTGTATTTAATCTAGTGAGGATTTCCTCTGGGGGCTCTTGGGTGGCTCCACCTCTTGATTTCGGTTCAGGTCGTGATTTCTTGGGATTCTCTTCCTACCTCTCTCTCTGCCCCTGCCTCCCTCACACACATGCATGCATGCTCTCTCTCTTGCTCTCAAAATAAATAAACTGAAAAAAAAAATATTTCCTCTGCATTCCATCAAATTTATGTTCTGCGATAGTATCCGTACTCTTTCAGATAAGCCCATGTGGATTTGATTAACTGTGTCTTGCAGTGTGCCTAAAGCCCCATGTTTCAGGGAGGTCGCACAGGGAGAGCAAACACATGATACTCTGATTCTTTCAGGAAGCAGCCGCAAGATGGGAGCTTTTAATAAAGTTCCCTGGTCTAACTCTGACTTGACTTTTGTCTTTCGATAAATCGGGGTATTTCAGTGTATAGGAAACACTCCATACATATGCAGAGAAGAAAAGTTTTTCCAAAGATCTTTTTGTGGAAATATTAGCTAATACTGTTATTCTTGATTGAGCAAAATAGGTAAATGGTTCTCCATATTGAACATGAAACCTCTGTACTTGTCTAGTAAAAACTATTGACTTTCTTAGTATGAATAGTGGCCAGACACGAATAAATCTATCTGGATGTGAAATTAGACATATGGAATAGGAAACACGTGTCTGATGTCAGTTGTCACACGCTAGGAAGCAGTCTGGCCAAATGGGGTGGCTTTCATCATAAGCCTGAGTAGTAGGGAAATAAATACAAAGCCTGAAAGAAGACTGGGGAGAGAGAGAGAGTCAGGACTGTTTAAGATCCCTTCTGTATAATTTTCTCTTTGTGACTTTTTCTAGTCAGAAAGTGATTTTTTTCTTGGCAAAAAATAGATGTTATCTGCCCAACTCAAGCTGGCAACTTTCATTTCTTTTAGATGCAAGTATTTGACTTAAATGCATTTTGTTACTAAATGTGCCTAGGTGTTGTAAGGCTCATGATTTAACTAGATCGTTGCTGCTTTGAGATATTCTTTGAGATATTTGAGTGTTAAAAAACTGCTTCCTACTTACCGATTTTTCAGAGAATTGAAGGACTTCAAATCAGCCAATCATTAAGTATGTTTGGACAGTCTATATCTGGACAAATTGATGCAGATAATAATGGATATGTAGGTGAGTATTAAATTGACTATTTCATAAATTGAAATGAGCTCTATTGGGGTGTTGCCTTATTACAAAGTACATAGAACTGGTATGGAAAAGTCCTAATTTACTGGTAATTTGTTTCTTTCCTTTTTAAAGCTTTTTTGAATGCAAGGATGGGTCAGAAATGATCAAATAATTAGTCAGTTGTACCGTGTTAGTTACTTGACATTTTATTCCTTGTTCTTGAAAAAATGAAAGGCACCCATGAAAATCAAACACGAGGTGCTGGAAAAAAAGACACTTTTTTGTACCTTGAGAGGAGATTCCTGGGTGACTATGTGTAGTCTACACATTGAATTTTTTAGTAAACTTTATAAGTTTTTATCATAAAGTTTGTTTACATTATAAAGGGATGAATGTTATTACAGATGAATAGACTCAGATAAATGTGGAATGAATCCTAAGATGTAAGTATATCTTTTGTAATTAATTTTCTGTAAATAGTGTTTTGATACAGTCATAAGGTGATACATAGGTATTTGTGGCTGGAAAGCAATTCTCTTTGACTAATGATGTTCATTAATCTGTTGTTTTTCATCCTCCAGATGTGGCAGTTGGTGCTTTTCGGTCTGATTCTGCTGTGCTGCTGAGGTAAGGTTGATGCATTTCACTGCTTAATGACAATTGGGCTTAATTGTAAATGATGGGAGGCAGTTTTTAAAATTGGCAGTTGTGGTGACCTCATAATGCTTTTTTCTTGGTATTATGAAATTTTATTGAACTTTAGGATTGTATTTCCATCTTACGTGGCTATTATAATTAAATCCTCAGGCAAAGCCAGTATTTTTAGAAACGCAAATGAAAATTTCTCTTGATTCATTCACAGAAATGTAATTGAGTATATATGCACTTTCTACTAATAAGGCAGTTTCATGAAGTTACTTGGTCAATGGAAACTGAAAAAACAAATCCAATTTTTTCTAAAGGAAAAGTAATATTGCTAATTTTATTTCCTTCTTAGGACAAGACCCGTAGTGATTGTTGAAGCTTCTTTAAAACATCCTGAGTCAGTAAATAGAACAAATTTTGACTGTGTTGAAAATGGATTGCCTTCTGTGTGCATGGATCTAACACTCTGTTTCTCATACAAGGGCAAAGAGGTTCCAGGTTATATTGGTAAGGATGGCCTTACAGAATTTACCCTGAGTGTGTACTTCACTCATTAATCTCATGGTCGTCTTCTGAGCCCTGACATTGTTTCACCTTAGAGGTGAATACTCCTTTCTGCCTCATCTTTTGGATTCTCAAGTTACTCTAACCAATGAGTGGGCAACAGTAAGAGGCTGTATATAGTTTTCTGAAAATTATGACAAGAAGTAAATCAGGAGTATCACCTTGCTGTATTGGGGTGAGCTAAACTGAGCTTAATATATGAAATATCTTTAGAATAGAAAGAACATTACCACAGCTTCTTCTTTGTTTAACTGGGCTCCTTTCACAGCTGGAGCTGGCTTAAATTGGAAGTCCTGAGAGGGAGATTGTTCTCTTTATATTTTGTCTTTTGAGTGAGTGAAGAAGCTTATCTCAAACCTAGACGTTGATTTCAATTTCCATAAATAACACACATCTCTTGAGGATTTCCTATGACTGTCAGCTTCTGAGACCCATGTCCATTCCCTTTATATAGGTAGCTCTCAGTTGCCCGCTCTGGAGAAGAGAGTATTGATAGGGCTCATGCAAAATTGTGGTTAATCTCAAATCACATATATGTGACTTTATACACATCAAATTTTTTCTAGCAGGTTATGTTCCTAATTATGTTATACTTAAGCTAGTATTAGAATAACTACTAGTGAAACTAGCCAATGGTAGGAGAGTGGCATACTTGGGTTTATTATTTGGACATTAAAATTAGATAAACTTCATGAGCCACCCAGGACCTATCCAGAGTTGATTGTATTCATGACCCCGCAGACTCTCATCATCTAAACATCACAAAGGGCAGCAAATACACTGAATCAAACTATGGCTATGTAACAGAAATCTCCTTCTGAATCAGCCTACAATGAGAGGTATAGAATGAGCGTAGTGTATCTACTTTAGAACAGACTCACTTTTCATTGTGCACTGCAAAAGTCCTGGCTAGGCATACAGTAGTAGGAAAGTGGGCAAAACTTTAACCTGGTTACAAGAAGTGGCATTTTCAGGGCATGACCCCAGTAACACAGACAAACTGATGGATTAGCTGAAAGACAGACGTTGAATTGATACGACTATCTCCCTTTGTGTAAAATCCGTGTTTGTTGTACTACCGATTCCACTGTGACCAGATATTTTTAAAAATGGTTGAAAACAAATGTATGACACTTGTAAATAATCACAGCGCTGTTACAAAAGCAAGCTTTAGAGTTGCATAGAATGAGTCCTTGGGAGAAATAATTCACATGGTAAGCATTTTTCATAAAAGCCGATGTTTTGCCACTTACTGTGAATGGATTTTTATTCACCCTTTTTTCCTTTACTTTTTGCCTGAACTCCTGGTGATGAATTGTGGATGGCTGTTTCAATTACTCTTTCATCTCTGAGACACTGAATCTCCGCTGCTGTAATTTTGAAGCCAATTGATTGGGACTTCATTGTTTATTTTATAAATAAAAGTCAGGTTAAAAGATTTATTTGAAACTTGTAGGAGTAATACAGGTTTTATCCTTATGTTTCCTTGAAAAAAGTAGATAAAATCGCTCCGAAAGAATAAGTTACTCCCAAGATGTAAATGAAAACTTCAGGAATTATATAAATTCTTTAAAATATCACTTATGAATTTATTGCTCCTATATAATGAGCGATATCTCAGCAGACTGTTAATGTAGCTTGTTTCGCAAAGAATTCTTTTAGATTAAAAACATCGCTCTTTCTTTGTAATATCTGTCTTGGAATTTTTTTGGATACTTATTAGATTTCCTTATGTTTTTGCTTATTGAGGACATTCTTCAGCAGGTGATTGTCTACTATGTGATATTTGAAGTAAATATTACTAGACTGCCAGAATATTCATTCAGAAGATGTCTATATTTGGCACAAACCAGCACTGGAAGGTCAAACTGGAAACCAATAAAAACATGGAGGAGACTAATCAGGGTCTAGGGCTGGAAAAGGAGACGCCTTTGGGTGAACTGTTTATATAGGTTGGACTTTTGAACAATTTGTTCACTTTTCGTTTTGAAAAATAATAAAAATCAATCACCTCTCAAGTCAGAAACAACAATGAACCCCACCGTGTATAAAATTAGTGGTACGTGATACGTGCGTGCAGTATTCTGTCTGTGGCTCTTTAGTTGGACATTCTAAGAACAGAAGGATTCCAAAGAAATATGAAACTTAGAACTTTTATGAGTAGTTACAATTTTAGTATTGTAGTTTTGAAACATTTTTAGGAAGATTAAGTAAATACCTGAAGATGGTAACAGTTAAAACTAGAAACCTAGAGAAAAGCTGATTGATATTTTATAACAATTTTTTCAACTTGTGTTTTCAATATGTGTCGTCTTCCAGATTTCAGGTTAGTTTTGAAAAGCCACTGAAATAAGAAAATACTGGATATCATTTTGACTATTTTCATTTCAAAAATAATAAATGCTTTTAGGTACTTATTTGCATGAACTGCAATTCTCTCTACATTTTTGCAGTTTTGTTCTATAACATGAGTCTGGATGTGAACCGGAAGATAGAATCTCCATCAAGATTTTACTTTTCTTCTAATGGAACATCTGATGTGATTACAAGCAGCATGAAAGTGTCAAGCAAAGTAGCTAACTGCAGAACACATCAAGCATTTATGCGGGTAATGTAGACTAGTTTTTTATTAATGAATGTGTAAACTCCAGTATTACCACTACAGTGAAAATCTTACTGCATTGGTATCTTTTTATAAAATGTGGTTTAAAAGCAGATGTGATTCCCTCCTGAACTAGCTGGCCTATTGTTACAGGGTTAAGATGTTCGGCAATCCTGTGATGTGGCTAATGCAGAGTCCGCATTTTGCATCTTCTTTATTTCACGTTTATCACATTTTTACTGTGTCATTCTTTCTAAAGATTTGCCTTTTCCTTTCTACAATTGCTATTTTCCTATCCCTGTTTTATATGCTTCCCTAGAAATGTACCTATTGAGTAGCTCTGCTGAGCCTGAGATCTGTTTCCAGGTAGGTTTTTCTTGACAGGGGTGTGGTAGGGAAGGGTAGGGTGGGGGCAGGGAAGTTGGTTTGTTTTTCGTGTGACTCTAATGAAGCAGAAGCCATCGTGACTGTGTTTGGATCAGGTCTTTGTCCCCATGCCAGCATTGTTAGTGATGTCAGTGGGAACTCACACAGTTGCAGCATGGTAGGGATCATCTGTGGGCCAGGACAATCACTCTCAAGATGTTTGGGGGTATGTCCTGCCAAAGCACAGCCAGTTTCATGTTTCTTTTATTAAAATACTCATTCCCAAACTGATCATCACGTTCCTTGCATTGGTCAAATTTTATCCTATGGAGCAGTGCCAAGTCGTTTTCATTAGGGAATGGTGTACTTCATCAGAAAATCTACGGCCACAAAGAAGCCAAACTATTCCCAGGAGCCCCTTCTGGGATTGCAAATAGTAGCCTCCGCTTAGAACTTAATTTTCCCTTGGATACTTATTCCAAGCAAATGCAAACAAGCATCAAGGTTCTAACACTATTGAATGCTAAGAGCAATAATCCCTATGCTATTTCCTCATTTCCCTTAACACTTTTTATTGTACTAGAATAAAGCTATGAGATGGTTGAGAACCAAAAACATAGAATGATACTAATGTAACCATCATTTATATGTTAGGCATGAAAGAGGGATTTTTTAATACTATATAGTTGAGATTGTACTTAGTCTCCAAAATTGACTCACCTATCATTGAGACCATTTTCAAGGCAGTAAAAGGGCTGACATTAGACATTTGCAGAGAAACATTGTGTTGAATTTGTATGACAGGAAATTGATCTGACTTACTTAGTTACGCCTGTGTTTCTTGGCATTGTTCCAACAAGTAAGAGTTCATCAAAAATTGTGTATTTTCGTTGGGATACATTTGTAGTAGAAATGACAATTTAGCAGAGGTTTCTTGACACACACTTGTAATGTTACCCTGGTGTTGATGGTAGCAGGTTAACAGCGATTGACTTTCGGCCATATTGTCAATGTCAAACAAAAGCATTTACCTCTGGGATTGGTACACAGTAGGGACTTTTTAAAAAGTTATTGAAACCATTATTAAAATTAAAACAGGTCTAGTTGTTATTCAGGAAGGTATGGGAAGATAATGAGTGCATTGTCCATTCCCACCAGCCTGGTAACTGGAGGTATTTCACCATGCTAATACTACTGTGCTTCTAGAGTCCAAAAGAACCTGATACTCTTTTTTTTTTTTAATTTTTAGAAGATGTATATTTATTTTGAGAGGGTGAGAGAGAGAGAGAGAGAGAGAGAGAGAGTTGGAGAGGGGCACAAAGAGAGGGAGAGAGAGAATTCCAAGCAGGCTCCACACTGTCAACAGAGAGCCTGTTGTGGAGCTCGATTTCATGACTCTAGAATCATGACTTGACCTGAAATCAAGAGTCAGACAATTAACTGATTGAGTGACCCAGGCACCCCAGAAACTGATATTATTCTGCCTTCTTAATGATAGTAAAAAAAGAAGAGCAGTGGTCAGGACGCTTGGATTGTCTGTCCCTTTGTTCCATAAAACTTGTCCAGTATCAGGAATATTAATGGTCATATTCTACTTCAACGTCACTTACAATGAAGTGAGGTACACTTGTTAATTATGTGGCCTGGCCCACAGCCTCCACTTCTCACAGGACTCTCTGTCTGCCAGTTGGGCACACTTTCCTCCTATGGTTCTTGGCATTGGTCATACCAGATAAGCTCCACTTAATTGAGTAGGTATTTGAGTACCAACATTCTGTTTGAGACACTTGTATATATCAGTGAATGAAATATAAAGAGATTACTGCCCTCACCGTGTTTATAGTCTAGTGGAGTGAGGTAAACAACATGATAAAAATGTAAATTTTAGACTATTTTATAAGATAAACATGATCAAAAAAGAAAAGGGCAGGGGCGCCTGGGGGGCTTGGTCAGTTAAGCGTCCGACTTCGGCTCAGGTCACAGTCTCACAGCTTGTAGGTTTAAGTACCACATCAGGCTCTGTCCTGACATCTCGGAGCCTGGATCCTGCTTCGAATTCTGTCTCCCTCTCTCTCTGCCCCTCCGTCCTTCCCTCCCTCCACCTGTCTGTCTCTCTGTCTCTCTCTTTCTTTCTCTCTTTTTCTCTCTCAAAAATAAATAAACATTTAAAAATTTAAAAAGGGCAGAGTACAGGAAACTGTGGAGTGCTGGAGAAAAAATGAAGGGTGCATTTTATTTTATTTTTTTAAGTATAATTTACACACAGTGTTAGTTTTAAATGTTTTATATAATGATTCAATCATTCTGTGCATTAGTGATGATCACAAGTGTCCTGTTTTTAAAATTTTAACTCCAGGGTAGTTAACATGCAGTGTTTCACTAGTTGCAGCTGTACAATGTAGTGATTCAACGGTTCCATATGTTACTCAGTGCCCATCAGGATAAGGGTACACTTAATCCCATTTATCTGGTTCACCCATGTCCCCAACCTCTCTCCCGCTGTTCTCTATACTTCAGAGTCTGTTTTTACCTCTTTTTTTCTTTGTTTTGTTTCTTAAATTCCACAAATTAGTGAAATCATATGGTATTGGTCTTCCTCTGACTTACTTTATTGAACATCCTACCCTCTAGGTCCATCCATGTTGTTGCAAATGGCAAGAATGCATTCATTTTTATGGCTAATATTCCAGTGTGTGTGTGTGTGTGTGTGTACACATGCTACATCTTTATGCATTCGTCTATCAGTGGACACTTGGCTTGCTTCTATGTCTTGGCTATTGTAAATAAGGTTACACTAATCATATGGGTGCATATTTTTTTTGAATTAGTGTTTTAATTGTCTTTTGGTAGATATCCAGTAATGGGATACCTGGATCATATGGTAATTCTATTTTTAATTTTTTGAGGAACCTCAATACAGTTTTCTAATAGGCTGCATTAGTTTGCATTCCCACCGGAAGTCCCAAGGGTTCCTTTTTTCTCTACATCCTCACCAACTCTTGTTTTTCTTGTGTTTTTGATTTTAACCATTGTGACAGGCTTGAGGTGACATCTCATTGTGGTTTTGATTTGTATTTCCCTGGGGATGAGTGATGTTGAACCTAGTTTGTTCTTTCTCAAGATTACTTTGGCTGTTTGGGGTCTATTGTGGTCCCATACAAATTTTAGGTTTATTCTAGTTCTGTGAAAAATGCTTTTGGAACTTTTATAGGGATTGTATTGAATCTAGATTGCTCATGTGTCTGTTGGCCATTTGTATGTCTTCCTGGGAAAAATGTCTATCCAGTTCCTCTGCCTGTTATTTAATTGGATTTTTAAAATGTTTGGTGTTGAGTTGCTTAATTTCCTTATGTAGTCTGTATATTAACCCCTTATTGGGTATATCATTTGCAAATAGCTTCTCTCAGTAGGTTTTTTTTGTTTGTTGATTGTTTCTTTTGCTGTGCAAAAGCTTTTTATTTTGGTGTAGTCCCAGTAGTTTATTTTTGCTTTTATTTCTCTTGTCTCAGGAGACAGGTCTAGAAAAATGTAGCTACAGCTAGTTTCAAACACATTTATATTTTCTTCTAGTTTTATGGTTTCAAGTCTTTCATTTAAATGTTTAATTCATTTTGAGTTTATTTTTGTGCATGATGTGAAGTAGTCCAGTTTCATTTTTTTGGCATGTAGCTATTCAGTTTTCTCAGTACTATTTGTCAAAGAGACTGTCTTTTCCCTATTGTATATTCTTGTGGGTTTATTTCTGGGTGCTCTACTCTGTTCCATTGATCTATGTGTCTATTTTTATGCTAGTACCATACTGTTTTGATTGCTACAGCTTTGTAATATAACCTGAAATCTGGAATTGTGATACCTCCTAGTTTGTTCTTTCTCAAGATTACTTTGGCTGTTTGGGGTCTATTGTGGTCCCATACAAATTTTAGGTTTATTCTAGTTCTGTGAAAAATGCTTTTGGCATTTTTATAGGGATTGTATTGAATCTAGATTGCTCTGGGTAGTATGAACATTTTTTTTTATTGGTTTCAGGAGTAAAATTTAGTGACTTATCACATACATATAACACCCAGTGCTCATCACAAGTGCCCTCCTTAATGCTCATCACCCATTTATCCTATCCCCCCCCCACCTCCCCTCCAGCAAACCTCAGGTTGTTCTCTGTATTTAAGAGTCTTTTATGGTTTGATTCCTTGTTTTCATCTTCTTTTATTTTTCCTTCCCTTCCCCTATGTTCATCTGTTTTGTTTCTAAAATTCCACATGAGTGAAATTATTTGATACTTGTCTTTCTCTGACTTATTTCACTTCGCTTAGCATAACACACTCTAGTTCCATTCATGTTGCTGCAAATGGCAATTTCTTCCTTCCTTCCTTCCTTCCTGATGGCCAGTTAATATTCCATTGGGTGTGTGTGTGTGCACATCTTTTTTATCCATTCATTAGTCGATGGACATTTGGTCTCTTTCTATAGTTTGGCTAATGTTGATAGCACTGCTGTAAACATTGGGGTGCATGTGCCCCTTCAAATGAGCATTTTTGTATCCTTTGGATAAATTCCTAATAGTGCAATTGCTGGGTTGTAGGTAGTTCTATTGTTAACTTTTTGAGGAACCTCCATACTGTTTTCCAGGGTGGCTGCACCAGTTGGTATTCCCACCAATGTCACAAAAGGGTTCCCCTTTCTCTGCATCCTTGCCAACATCTGTTGTTGCCTGAGTTGTTAATGTTAGCCATTCTGACAGGTGTGAAGTGGCATCTCATCGTGGTATTTGGTCTGTATTTCCCTGCTGATGAGTAATGTTGAGCATCTTTTCATGTGTCTATTTGCCATCTGGATGTATTCTTTGGAAAACTGTCTATTCATGTCTTCTGCCCATTTTTTTAATGGATTATTTGTTTTTTGGGTGTTGAGTTGGTAAGTTATTTATAGATTTTTGGATACTGACTCTTTATCCTATATGTCATTGGCAACTATCTTCTCCCATTCCATCAGTTGCCTTTTAATTTTGTTGATTGTCTCCTTTGCTGTGCAAAAGCTTTTTATCTTGATGAAGTCCCAATAGTTCATGTTTGCTTTTGTTTCCCTTTCTTCCAGAGACTTGTCTCCTAAGAAGTTGCTGCAGCCAAGGTCATAGGGGTTGCTGCCTGTGTTCTTTTAGCATTTTGATGGTTTCCTGTCCCACATTTAGGGTTTTCATCCATTTTGAGTTTATTTTTGTGTGTGGTGTAAGAAAGTGGTCCAGGTTCATTCTTCTTCATGTTGCTGTCCAGTTTTCCCAAGACCATTTGATGAAGAGACTGTCTTTTTCCCATTGGATATTCTGCCCTGCTCTGTTGACAATTAGCTGACCATATAGTTGTGGGTCCATTTCTGTGTTCTCTCTTCTGTTCCACTGATTTTTGCATCTGTTTTTGTGCCAATACCATACTGTCCTGATGATGAAGCTTTGTAATACAGTGTGAAATCTGAAATTGTGATGCCTCCAGCTTTGGTATTTCTTTTTCAACACTACTTTGGCTATTTGGAAGTCTTTTCTAGTTTCATCAAATTTTAGAATTGTTTGTTCTAGCTCTGAAGAATCTTGGTGTTACTTTGATAGGGATTGCACTGAATGTGTAGATTGCTTTGGGGTAGTATAGACATTTTAACAATATTTGTTCTTTCAATCCATGATCATGGATTTTTTTCCATTTCTTTGTGTTGTCTTCAGTTTCTTTCATAAGTGTTCTATAGTTTTCAGAGTACAGATTTTTACCTCTTTGGTTAGGTTTATTCCTACATATCTTATGCTTTTTGGTGCAATTGTAAATGGGATTGATTCCTTGATATCTCTTTCTGCTGCTTCATTATTGGTGTATAAAAGTGCAACAGATTTATTTATGAACATTTTGACAGTACAGTTTCTTTCGGTCCATAAGCATGGAGTATCTTTCCATTTGTGTCCTCTCCAATTTCTCTCATCAATGTTTTATCACTTTCAGAGGCCAGGTCGTTCACCTGCATGGTGTATTCCTAGGTATTTTACTCCTTTTGTGCAATTGTAAATGGGACTGTTTTCTTAATTGCTCTTCTACTTCATTATTAATATATAGAAATGCAACTGATTTCTCTGTATTAATTTTGTATTTTGTTACCAGACTGAAAATATTTATTAGTTCTAGTAGTTTTTTGTAGTCTTCAGAGTTTCCCATATATAGTACCATGTCATCTGCAAAGTTTTAATTTTTCCTTACCAGTGTGGATGCCTTTTAATTTTTTTTCTTAGCTGATTCCTGGGGTGGGACTTCCCATACTGTGTTAATAAGTAAAGGTGGTGAGAGTAGGCATCCTTGTCTTCTTCCTGATCTTAGAGGAAAACTTTTCAGTTTTTAACCATTGGGTATGATGTTAGCTGTGGGTTTTTTATATATGGCCTTGTAATGTTGAGGTAGGTTTCCTCTAAATCTACTTTGTAGAGTTTCTATCATGAATGAATATTGTACTTTGTCAGATGCTTTTCCTGCATTAATTGAGATGATCATATGGTTTTTATCCTTTCTCTTGTTGATGTATCACATTGATTTGTGAATGTTGAGTCCTCCCCACCCCCCTGTATCCCTGGAATAAATCCCACTTGATTGTGTTGAATGATTTTTTAATGTATTATTGAATTTGGCTTACTAATATTTTGTTGAAGATTTTTACATTTATGTCAATCAGAGAAATTGGCCTATAAGTTTCTTTTTTTGTAGTGTCCTTGGTCTTGGTATCAGGGTAGTGCTGGCCTCATAGAATGATTTTGGAAGTTTTCCTTCCTCTTCTAATTTTGGGAAGAGTTTGAGAAGAATTGGCATTAACTCTTCTTTAAGCATTGGGTAGAATTCACCTGTTAAGCTGGTCCCGGACTTTTTGTTTGTTGGGAGTTCTTTGATTACTCTTTCAATTATTATTGGAAGCGATTGGTCTGTTCAAATTTTCCATTTCCTTCTGATTCAGTCTGAAAGATTACACATTTCTAGAAACTTAGCCATTTCTTCTAGGCTGTCCAGTTTGTTGGCATATAATTTTTTCATAACATTCTTTTGTAATCTTTTGTATTTTTGTGATGTTAGTTTTTTCTCCTTTTTCATTTCTGATTTTATTTACTTTGGTCTTACCTCTTGTTTTTTTCTTGATGAGTCTGGTCTGAAGATTTATCAATTTTGTTGATTTTTTCAGAGAACCAGTTCTTGGTTTCCTTTATCTTTTCTCCCTCTCCCTCTCCCTCTCCCTCTCCCTCTCCTTCTCCCTCCCTCTCTCTCTCCCTCTCTCTCCCTCTGTGTGTGTGTGTGTGTGTGTGTGTGTGTATGTTGTCTCTATTTCACTTATTTCTGCTCTAATCTTTATTATTTCCTTACTTCTACTGGTGTTGGGTTTTGTTCTTATTTTTCTTGCTCCTTTAGATGTAAGGTTGAGTTGTTTGCTTCAGTTTTCTCTTGTTTCTTGAGGTGGGTCTGTGTTGCTATAAAACTTCCCTTTTAGAACTGTTTCTTTTGTTGCATCCCAAAGATTTTGGACAGTTATGTTTTTATTTTCATTTGTTTCCATATTTTTTTAATTTACTATTTGATCTCTTGATTTTCCCATTGTTTAATAGCATGCTGCTTAGCCTCCACATGTGTGTTTTTTCCAGTTGTTTTCTTGTAATTGATTTCTAGTTTTATACCCTTGTGGTCAGAAAAGATGCATGATATGATTTTAGTCTTCTTAAATTTATGGAGACTTGTTTTGTGGACTAACATATGGTCACTCCTGGAGAATGTTCCATGTGCACTTGGAAAGAATGTGTATTCTGCTGTTTTTAGATAGAATGTATATATCTGTTAGGTCTATCTGATCTAATGTAACATTCATAGCCACTATTTCCTGGTTTTCTGTTTGGATGATCTGTCCAGTGATGTAAACGGGGTGTTAAAGTCCCCTAATATTACTGCATTCCTGTCAATTCCTCCCTTTATGTATGTTAATAATTCCTTTATGTATTTATGTGCTTCCATGTTGAGTGCATAGATAAATTGTTACACCCTCTTGTTGGATTGTACCCCTTATGTAGTGCCCTTCTTTGTCTTTTGCTACAGTATTAAGTATCTTGTCTAATAAAAGTATTGCTACTGTAGCTTTTTTTCCCCACTTCCATGTATGTATGTTTTATTTATCCCTTCATTTTCAGTCTGCACGTAGTATCTTTAGGTCTGAGGTGAGTCTGTGATAGACAGTATATAGATGATCTTATTTTTTGAATCCGCTCAATCACCCTGTGTCTTTTGATTGAAGCATTTAGTCCATTTACTTTTAATTACTGGTAGGCATATATTTATTGCCACTTTATTGCTTGTTTTAGGATTGCTTTGTAGTTTTTCTCTGTTTCTTCTTTTGTTCTCTTCCCTTGTGGTTTTATGGCTTTCTTTAGTGTTACGCATGGATTTCTTTCTCTTTATTTTTGTGTATCTATTACAGGCTTTTGATTTTTCAGTTACCATGAGGATCATATATAACATCCAAAGTATACAGCAATTTGTATCCAGTTGATGGTCACTTAAGTTTGATCCCATTCTAAAGGCACAAAATTGTTACTTTCTCCTCCACATTGTATGTATATGATGTTATAGTTTGCATCCTTTTATTTTGTGTATTCCTTGACTGATTTTTGTGGATGAAATTGATCTCACAACTTTTGTGTTTTAACCTCCATATTGGTTAAAAGAAGAATGGGTATTAACTCTTTTTTAAGCGTTGGGTAGAATTCATCTGTTAAGCTGGTCCTGGACTTTTTGTTTGTTGGGAGTTCTTTGATTACATAAGTGATTAATCTGCTACCTTTATTGTGCGATCACATTTGCCTGTGAAATTGTTCCCTTTTATAATTTCCTTCTAGTGGAAATGCTTCATTTTTTACATCTTAGTGTGTTATCTGTTGAAATTCTCTTCTATTAGATGTCACTCTCCCTCTATGATAATGTTCCTTGTCCATGTAAATATATGACGATGGATCTTTGCCTTTGCCATATTCATATATATAACTTTATTAGATCTTAATGATTTCTGAAAACAAGATCTTAGAACAAGGGATAATTTTGAGGCTGCTTTGATTTAGGGAAACTCAATTAACAATTGGCAGCAGTTTTTAGAAATGTTGGAGCAGCCGTGGTGAAGTGAGACTTTGCTTAAGGCTTTTATAGATGGTATTTATTGGTTGATCTTGATGGAATCTCTGCATCAAATTATTCACTGATGTTTAAGAAGAGAAAAGGGGTGGTAAAGTGGGATGGCAAATGAAGTAACAAGATTCTCTCCCTGCTTGCAATATTTCCAATAAAGCTAAAAATATGTAGCTTAGGCATCTGATCAGGAATGCCTGCCACTGTTTATAATCTGAGAGACCTAGTGAGTTCAGTGGCCTTAGCAATGTTATATAATTATGAAATCAACCTGCCTACATGTATAGTAGATTAGTTTGTTCTTTCCCTTGGTTCCTGAACTTTCTGGATTTTGGATTTATGAACTAAAACAGTTTTATTTTGTTATGTGAGTCTTTAGGCAACTTCTAAAACCCATCTTTTTCAATAATAACTTCAAGGAAGTTAAGGTATATTTGGTTTGTAATTATATTTTATTTGTATTTTATGTATTCATTTATATTGTTAAACTGTACTGGTACATAATTCAGTGAGCCGTTATATATTAACCAAAGCCATTATATATTAACCACAGCAAACTATGGACTGATCCATATAGGCATATAGTTGTCCAAGTACAAACAGACTATATAATTATACTGACATTATGGTAGTCAGGAAGGGGATTAATTATTCCAGGCTATGTTAATTCTTTGTTAGACTGGAAGGTGTTTGAAGACAGAATATTACTTTTTGTATGTTTGCATTCCCTTGGAGTTAATACAACTCCTTACGTAAGGTAGAAATCCATGAATGTTCTTAACATTGATGAGTGATGTTTCTCTGTGCTATTTAAAGAATTCTATAAGGGAAAATCTGAGAATGTTCTATTGGTGTTACGATGAGAGCACCTGTTTGGGGGCTGCTGTCTTTTCTCAGGATGTTGGTAGTGCCAGCGGTTTGACAGTTCTCCACTTCCCAAAGCAAGCTTATACTAGCTAGAGTGGTTATAATTACAGATGGTGGTGCTGGGTTAGGTTCCAATCTAGGCCCCAGCCTTACCTTCTCCCTCCCCGATCCACTTCCCACATTTGTACCATTTGTACAAAAACATAAACCTGGGGGCACCTGGTGGCTCAGTTCGTGAAGTGACTGATTCTTGATTTAGGCTTAGGTCATGATCTCATGGTTCATGAGATGGAGCCCTGCATCAGGCTCTGTGCTGACAGCATGGAGCCTGTTTGAGATTCTCTCTCTCCCTCTCTCTCTCCTTTTCCCCTGCTTGCTCGCTCTCTCTCTCTCTCTCTCTCAAAGTAAATAAATAAACATTAAAAAAAACCCCACAAATCTGATCATATTCCTTGCTTAAAATTCTTCTAAGACTTTCCAGTCCTCTTTTTTTTTTTTTTTTTTTTTAATGTTTTACTTATTTTTAAGACAGAAAAACAGAGCGTGAGTGGGGAGGGGCAGAGAGAGAGACACACAGAGAATCTGAAGCGGGCTCCAGGCTCTGAGCTGTCAGCACAGAGCCCGATGCAGGGCTTGAACTCACAAACTGTGAGATCATGACCTGAGCTGAAGTTCGATGCTTAACCAACTAAGCCACCCAGGTGGCCCTCCAGTCCTCCTTTAAGTGTAGATTAGGTGCCCCTCCTTCTTCTGTACTTGTGTGTACTTACACTGGAATGCTCATACCCTACATTGTATGTGGATTTATGGATTATATAGATGCTGACATAGGTATTGACTTTCAGTTTTGTGTCCCCAGAGCCTTCCTTGTACTTGGCAGACCCACGAATAGATACACTGAAATGTTTATAGTGCAGTATCATTTTTCATTCAGTAAACCTTATAAATATTTCTGGCTCCACCCTTTAGGTTTTTCCGCTGCATACACGCAATAGGAAGACATGGACTTACTGCTTAGTGGCCATAAATACAAATTTCTATAAAAGTTAAACAAGAAGGCAGACTTTGTATAATTTCAGACATGTGGTAATTTGCATGCTTATGGGTTGCCCTATTTTATGTAATGTCCATAAAAATGTGGCATGGAATGTTCATTATTTTTAATATAGATAGCACGTGACCATCCAAATGAAAAATTTTAAGCAAATCTACTTTTTCCCTCCCAAATACGTAATTAGTCACTTCAAGACATTTTTGCTATTCTTGTCTTTAGGTGGAGCTGTTAAAGTTAAATAAGTGTGAATATCTGTCAAACACAGTTCTTGCAAGAGTGCACGTACATTTTATATATTGTGAGAAAAGCATAATTAATAGCTAATTAGGATAATGAAAGTAATATACACCAGATGTAGAGAAGACCTTGTGGAAAATTAGTATGAATTAGGTAACATGTGATTTGGTCAAAGCAAGCTTGTTGAGAAGAATTAAAACAGTGGACATGTGGAGGGACAATCAGTGGCTGTCTAGCTCCTACACCTAGGGAATAATTTAATCAAGTTTGCTATTGTAATACTCAGGGCTTCAAGCTGTTCGGTTTTCACAAGTTGATAACTTGGGATTTGGGCCTTGATTTGCAGCATTCCTATATGGTCAAAGTTTCATGTTGAGATGATCACTTTTCAAGTAATTTAATAAAATCCTCTCCATGCATAAGAATGGAAAAGTAATGAGAGATCTCAGGTACTCTGTTTCATGCCCCAAATCGTCCAGATACCACTTAATTAATACAAGTCTAATACTTGGTATGTAACTCATTTTCTACTTAATGTTCATTGATTGGCAATAGTCAGATTTTCTTTTTCATTAAATTCCTTCCAAACGTTCACCTGAATATCCTATTATAAGAAGCTGAAATTCAGTAATATCTTGATTGGTTTATATAGCTATATTTTGAAGCGACATCTACATAATTAATCTCTAACATCTGTTGATATCTGAAATGCCAGGCATTGTTCTCAGTAAGTATTTTACAAACATCATGCCACTGGATTCTCATGACAATAGGTATAGGCATCATGAGAATCATCATTATCCCCATTTTCGATGAGGTTAATTGAGCCATAGACAGATGAAGTAATTTGCTCAAGGTCACACAGATACAGATAGGGTTGCACCTGAGATTGGAAGCCCAGTTACTGTACCTCCAGGCCTCTTGTTTTTAAGCATGGTATACATATATTGATAGTTATAAATAATGTAAAAAGAAAAATTATCTTTTTTATTTACATAAGGACATAGAATAGTCTTTTAAGTGATAAATCCTCTTGATTAATTTACTTCATTGACTGTATCCAAAGTTACTACAGATGTAAGTAGCACAGCCATCATCTGTATTACAGGCATTTTTTTCCTACCCATTCGGGATTACTAATTGAGCTTTACAAATTACTTGTTCTTCATTTGCTTTCAGGCAGTAATGTTTAAGCCATCTTCTAATCTTAAAATGTTTATAGGTACTAAAACCTTGTTCCACTAACGTTATGGACTAGGAGTTCTGTAAATAACAATGCCATGGATCTACTCAGGAACTGAATAAATAGAAACCTCAATTATGGGTTAAGGTAATATATCTAGCCCTGATGCAAACACTTGAGTCTATTTAATGTTTAAAAGGAACTTTGTTGAATTTCTGTTTTAAAAGGAGAAGAACCTAGAGAGTGAAACGAGTATATGAAAAGTAGAGTCAAACTGTGATATAAAGAAACTAATTCTTGGGGCGCCTGGGTGGCTCAGTTGGTTAAGCGACCGACTTCAGCTCAGGTCATGATCTCGCAATCCGTGAGTTCGAGCCCCGTGTCAGGCTCTGTGCTGACAGCTCGGAGCCTAGAGCCTGTTTCGGATTCTGTGTTTCCCTCTCTCTGACCCTCCCCCGTTCATGCTCTGTCTCTCTCTGTCTCAAAAATAAATAAACGTTAAAAAAAATTAAAAAAAAAGAAACTAATTCTTCAAATATTTCCTGAGTATAGTAACAATTCTAATATCAAGAAAAGTAAAAACGGTCTAGTTCCATGTAGATAGACTTGGTCTACTGATTGTTAACTGCGTTCTCAAATCCTGAGATACAATGTCTCTGTTTAATTTTTGTTGTGCTTAAGATACTTGTTTTATAGGTTTGTCATCAACATATCTCATTTCATGCAATTTAATTAAATTGTCTCCTGAATTCTGTTAAAATCCTCCTGGATTACTTTATCAGTAAAATTTTATTTGCCTACCTACTTAGAGAAGGAGAAAAAGAAAGGAGTCTGTTTTTGTCAAGTACACTTTGAAGATCTCATTTCGGTCTAAAGAGGGCTCAGATTAAGGGCTTTTTAAGTGATACCATGTTTTATATATTACTGGACTCCCATATTTTTTTATAGACCTGAGATTCTAGAACAATTTTACTATCAAAGTTATCCTTTAATTGAATGCTAAATGATTTCAAAGTTATTTTCCTGTCACTTATTTTACTATTGGTACATATATGTGTGTTAGGAAACAAATTTGATAGTATGTAGTTGTATCCTTTGGGTAAATACCTTTTTTGTACCCTTTGGGTAAATACCTAGTAGTGCAATTGCTGGGTCATAGGATAGTTTTATCTTTAACTTTCCCAGGAACCTCCACACTGTTATCCACAGTGGCTGTTCCAGCTTGCATTCCCACCAATAGTGCAAGAGGGTTCCCCTTTCTCTGCATCCTGACCAACATCTGCTGTTTCCCGGGTTGTTAATTTTAGTCATTCTGACAGGTGTGAGGTGGTATCTCATTGTGGTTTTTGTTTTTCCTTGATGATAAGTAATGTTGAATATCTTTTCATGTGTCTCTTTGTCATTTGTATGTCTTCTTTGGAGAAGTCTTCTCATGTCTTCTGGCCATTTCTTAACTGTATTATCTTTGGGGTGTTGAGTTTGATAAGTTCGTCACAGATTTTAGATATTAACCCTTTATCCTGTATGTCATTGGCAACTATCTTCTCCCATCCCATTGGTTGCCTTTTAGTTTTGTTGATTGTTTCCTTTGCCAAGAGCTTTTTATCTTGATGAGGTCCCAATAGTTCATGTTTGCTTTTGTTTCCCTTGCCTCCAGAGACTTGTCTTGTACGAAGTTGCTGCAGCCAAGGTCACAGGGGTTGCTGCCTGTGTTCTCTTCTAGGGTTTTGATGGTTTCCCGTCTCACATTTAGGGTTTTCATCCATTTTGAGTTTATTTTTGTGTATGGTGTAAGAAAGTGGTCCAGGTTCATTCTTCTGCATGTTGCTGTCCAGTTTTCCAAACACCGTTTGCTGAAGAGACTGTCTTTTTCCCATTAGATATTCTTTCCTGCTCTGTCAACAATTAGTTGACCATGTCGTTTGGGGTCCATTTCTGGGTCCTCTGTTCTGTTCCATTAATCTGTGTCTGTTTTTGTGCAAGTACTATACTGTCTTGATGATGACAGCTTTGTAATACAGCTTGAAGTCCAGAATTGTGATGCTTCCAGATTTGATTTTTCTTTTTCAATGTTACTTTGGCTTTTCGGGATCTTTTCTGATTCCATACAAATTTTAAAATCATTTGCTCTAGCTCTGTGAAGCATGCTGGTGCTATTTTGATAGGGATTGCATTGAATATGTAGGTTTCTTTGGGTAGTATAGAAATTTTAACAATATTTGTTCTTCCACTCCATGAGCATGGAGTGTTTTTTCCATTTTTTTGTGTTGTCTTCAATTTTATTCATAAGTGTTCTATAGTTTTCAGCATACACATTTTTTTTAACCTCTTTGGTTAGGTTTATTCCTAGGTGTCTTAATGGTTTTTGGTGCAGTTGTAAATGGGACTGATTCCTTCATAATTCTTTCTGCTGTTTCATTATTGGTGTATAGAAATGTAATGGATTTGTTGATTTTTATATCCTGTGACTTTGCTGAATTCATGTACCCGTTCTAGCAATTTTTTGGTGGAGTCTTTGGGTTTTCCACAAAGAGTAACATGTCATCTGCAAATATTGAAAGTTTGATTTCTTCCTTGCCTTTTATTTCTTTTTGTTGTCTGATTGCTGAGGCTAGGACTTTGAGTACTGTGTTGAACAACAGTGGTGAGGGTGGATGTTACTGTTATGTTCTTGACCTTAGAGGATGATATTAGCTGTGGGTCTTTCATATATGGCCTTTATGATGTTGAGGTATGTTCCTTCTATTACTACTTTTTTGAGGGTTTTTATCAAGAAAGGATACTGTATTTTATCTAATGCTTTTTCTGCATCTATTGAACCATATGGTTCTTCTCCTTTTCTTAATGTGGTATATCACATTGATTTGCAGATTCTGAGGAATAAATCCCACTTGATCATGGTGAATAATTCTTTTAATATACTGAGGTTTCAATTTGCTAGTGTCTTAGAATTTTTGCACCATTGTTCATCAGAGATATTGGTCTGCAACTTTCCATTTTAGTGGGATATTTGTCTGGTTTTGGAACCAAGGTAATGTTGGCCTCATAGAATGAGTTTGTAAGTTTTCCTTCCATTTCTTTTTGTTGGAACAGTTCCAAAAGGATAGGTATTCTTTTTTGGATGGTTGGTAGAATTCCCCTGGGAAGCCATCTGGCCCTGTACTCTTGCTTATTGAGAGATTTTTTTTTATTACTGATTCAATTTCCTTATTTGTAACGGGTATCTTCAAATTTTCTAGTTCTTCCTGTTTCAGTTTTGGTAGTTTATATGTTTCTATATTTTTATTCATTTGTTCCAGGTTGCCCAATTTATTGGCATCTCATTGCTCATAATATTCTCTTATAATTGTATTTTTGTGGTTTTGGTGGTGGTCTCTCTTCTTTCATTCATGATTTTATCGGTTTGGGTCCTTTCTCTTTTCTTTTTGGTAAGTCTGGCTAGGGTTTTATCAATTTTGTTAATTCTTTCAAAAACCAGCTCCTGGTTTAGTTGATCTGCTTTTTGTTTTTGTTTTTTTCTATATAACTTGTTTTTGCTCTCATCTTTGTTATTTCCCTTCTTTTGCTGGTTTTGGGCTTTATTTGCTGTCCTTTTTCCAGCTTTTTTAGGTGTAAGGTTAGGTTGTATATTTGAGATTTTTCTTCCTTCTTGAGGAAGGCCTGAATTGCTATATACTTCCCTCTTAGGACTGCCTTTACACTTTTGGACTGTTATATTTTCATTTTCATTGGCTTCAATGTATTTTTTCATTTCTTCTTTAATTTCCTGGTTAACCGATCCACTCATTCTTTAACAGGATGTTCTTTAACCTCCATGTATTTGAGGGCTTTAAATTTTTTTCTTGTGGTTGACTTCAAGTTTCAGAGTGTTGTGGTCTGAAAATATGCATGGTACGATCTCGATCTTTTTGTAGTGGTTGAGGCCTGATTTGTGACCCAGTATGTGATCTATTCTGGAAAAAGTTCCTTGTGCACTTGAAAAGAACGTGTATTCTGTTTCGTTAGGATGAAATGCTCTGAATATATCTGTTAAGTCCATCTTGTTCAGTGTGTCATTCAAAGCCATTGTTTCCTTGTTTATCTTCTGCTTAGATGACCTATCTATTGATGTAGGTATGGTGTTAAAGTCCCCTACTATTACTGTATTATTATCAATGAGTTTGTTATTAATCGATTTATATATTTGGCTTCTATCAAGTTGGGGGCATAAATATTTACAATTATTAGCTCTTCTTGTTGGATAGACCCCCTTTATTATGATATAATATCCTTGATTTCTTACTATCATCTTTGGTTTAAAATCTAGTTTGTCTGGGGGCACCTGGGTGGCTCAGTCAGTTAAGCATCCAACTTTAGCTTAAGTCATGATCTCATGGTTTGTGAGTTCTAGCCCCATGTTGGGCTCTGGGCAGACACTGCTGAGCCTGCTTCGGGTTCTCTGTCTCCCTCTCTCTCTGCCCTTCCCCCACTTGCACACACTCTCTCTCTGTCTCAAAAATAAATAAACATTTAAAAAATAAAGTCTTATTTGTCTGATATAAGTATGGCTACTCCAGCTTTCTTTGATGTCCATTGGCATGATAACTGGTTCTCCACCCCTTCCCTTTCATTTTGGACGTGTCTTTGGGTCTAAAATGAGTCTCTTGTAAGCAGCATACCAAAAGGTCTTTTTTTTTTTTTTTTTAACAATCCATTCTGATACCCTGTATCTTTTGACTAGAACATTTAGTCTATTTACATTCAGAGTAATTATCAATAGATATGATAGATATGAATTTAGTGCTGCTGTATTACCTATAAAGTTGCTGTACATTTAGATTGTCTCTGTTGCTTTCTAGTCTTTGTTGCTTTTGGTCTCTCTTTCCTACTTAAAGTGTCCCCTTTAATAATTCTTGAAGAACTGGTTTAGTTTTTGCTTGTCTTGGAAAACTTTTATCTCTCCTTCTATTCTGAATGACTGCCTTGCTGAATAAAGTATTCTTGGATGCATATGTTTCCTGTTTAGCATGATGAATATATTATGCCACTCCTTCCTGGTCTGCCAACTTTCTGTGGACAGGTCTTCTGCTAACTTTATGTGTCTACCCTTGAAGGTTAAGGACCTTTTGTCCCTAACTGCTTTCAGAATTTTCTTTATATTTTTCAGGTTTCACTATGATATGTCATGGTGTTAACCTGTTTTTGTTGATTTTGAGTGGAATCCTCTGTGTCCCTTGGACTTGAATGCCTATTTCCTTCCCCCAGATTAGGGAGGTTATCAGCTATAATGTGTTCAAATAAACCTTCTATCCCTTTTTCCTGCTTTTTTTTTTTTTTTCTGGGACTCCTATGATACATATGTTATTGCACTTTGTAGAATCACTGATTTCCCTAAGTCTGTATTCATGATCTTACAGTTTTCTTTCCCTCTCCTTTTCAGCTTCATTATTTTCCATAATTTTATCTTCTATATAACCTATTCAGTCCTCTGCTTCCTCCATCCTTTAATCACATCCAGTCGGTTTTGCATTTCAGGTATAGCATTTGTTATTTCAGCCTGACTAGTTTTTAGGTCTCTTTCTCTGCAGCAAGTGTTTCTCTGGTGTTTTATATGCTTTTTTTCAAGTCTAGCTAGTATTCTTATGACTGTTATTCTAAATTCTTACTTAGATATATTACTTACCTTTTTTGAGCACATCCCTGGCTGTGTTTCTTCTTGATCTTTCTTTGGGGGAGAATTCCCCGTCTTGTCATTTTATCTAGTTTTCTGTCTTTTGTGTTAATGAAAGCTTGTTGTATTTTCTGCTCCTAAGTGTAATGCTATATTAAGAAGGGGTTATACTCTGTCTAGAGCATGGTGCTTCAGGAAATGCTTCGGGTGTGAAATGCTTCTGCTGCTTTCTCCCAGATCAGTCCTCTGCAGAGTTCCTCCTTGCTTTCACTGGGGAGTGTTTGGATCTTTAACTAGGTGTGCTTTGATTTGTTTGTTAAAATAAGCCTGATTTAAAACAACAACAACAAAAAAAAACCTCATCCAGAAAAAGAGAAAGGAAAAGGAATAAAAAAGAAAACAAACAAAAAACTATAAACCTGATTCCAAAGAAAAAGAAAATAAAAAAAGATGGGAAAAAAAGAAAGAAAAGAAATAAAAAGCCTGATCAAAAAAAAAAAAAGGAACAAAAAACTATAAGCCTGATTCCAAAAAAGAGAGGAAAAAGACAAGAAAAAGGAAAAAAAAAAAAAAAAGCACCTGCTCCTATTTCCACCAGAACTGAAACTGATACTTTAGAGTACTCTGTGATCAGTAGACTTGGTTGGAGTGTCTACGTTGGTCCTCTGGGGGAGAGGCCGGCTGTGCTGGCTCACAGAGCTGACCTAGTAAAGATGCTCCTACAGGGTGGGGGTGGGGTTTGGTATAAGTGATTCCACCCTCCACTGGGGGCACTGTGTTGCTCACTGAAGTCCAACCCTGCTAGTAGGCAGCGGGGAAGATGGTGTTACTCTGCTTTCTAGTCCCCAGGTCTGGGAACTCTCACCAGCCACTGTTCAGGAAACCCTTACAGACACGCACACAATCTCCCCTCCTGTGCCCCAGACTTCCATCAGATCCTTGCACTCAACCTGTCTGTGCCTGGGCCATTGACATGCCTGGCGCCACAGCTCTTCTGTGTTTTAGTTCTAGTGCGCGGCTGGGATTCAAAACTCCAAATCTTTTTTTTTTTAGTATAATTTGTCAAATTGACTTGCATACAACACCCACTGCTCATCCCAACAAGTTCCCTCCTCAATGCCCATCACCCACTTTCCCCTCTCCTCCACCCCCCATCAACCCTCAGTTTGTTCTCTGTATTTAAGAGTCTCTTATGGTTTGCCTCCCTCCCTCTCTGTTTAGTAACTTTTTTTTCCTCTTCTCCTCCCCCATGGTCTTCTGTTAAGTTTCTCAAGATCCACATATGAGTGAAAACATATGGTATCTGTCTTTCTCTGGCTGACTTAGTTAACTTAGCTTAATACCCTCCAGTTCCATCCTCGTTGCTGCAAATGGCCAGATTTCATTCTTTCTCATTGCAAAGTAGTATTCCATTGTATATAGAAATCACATCTTCTTTATCCATTCATCAGTTGATGGACATTTAGGCTCTTTCCATAATTTGGCTATTGTAAAACTCTAAATCTTAAAGGATTACACTCCTCTTCTCTGGAGTAGAGTCTTGCAGTGCTGTGCCTGGTGACTTTCTGTCCCAGAAAAGCAGCTGCAGGGCTGTGCAGGTGCCTGGAGTTTATGGTGAAGCACAGAGAAAAGCTGCAACCAGTTATCTACCTTCTGCACATGCTTCTATCCCCTGCTGTTGAATGGCTACTCAAAGGTGCCACCCAGGTCTTTTGTCCTTAGGAAATATATCCTTCCAAATGCACTCCAGGAAGCAGAATGCTGTCTCCCAGAGTGACCCAGGGAATCCCCATACCACTCTGTCCACTCTCAGGGGCCTCTACCCTCCTTCTCCCCAGGAGCACCGACACCCTCCTAGATCAACTCCGGTGAATGGCACGAACTTCCAGAACCTCAGAATTTGAGCTCTAATGTTGGCAAAAACTTGTGATAGTCCATTCCTCCCAATTCCCCAGTCGTTGGTTTTAGGGGAATGCTTTTTTTTGCCTAAACCCAATGGGATGCTCACACTCTCTTGCTCCTGCGCGCACACGCTGTCTCTCTCTCGCTCTCGCGCTCTCTCTCTCTCTCGCTCTCTCCTATGCAGAAAGGGTTCCCTACCCTACATGGCACTATAGCTTTTCTTTCCCCCACCTCACGTCTCTGCACTTCATACCTCAAATTATGAAGATTGTTCTCTTAATCCCTAGATCGATTTCCTAGGTGTTTCCTAGGTGTTCAAAATGATTTGATATTGCTCTAGCTGTGTTCAAGGGACAAGACTAGCCCAGGGTCCCTCTACTACACTGCCATCCTGACTACTCCCTCTGTAGTATATTCTTTTTTAATGGGGAGGCTAGTGAATAATCATATAAAAAATAATTTAAAAACTTTTTAATGTTTATTTATCTTAGAGAGATAGAGCATGAGTGGAAGAAGGGAAGAGAGAGAGGGTGACACAGAATCTGAAGCAGGCTCTAGGCTCTGTGCTGACAGCTCAACACGGGACTCAAACTCACAAACTGTGAGATCGTGATCTGAGCTGAAGTTGGATGCCTAACTGAAAATACAGGAAATAACTTTCCTACATACCATTTATAATCTATTTAGAAATATAATTGGAAAAGCTCCACAAATAATAGCAAAGAAAATGATATATTTAATAATAAATGTAAAATCAAATGAATCACATTGAATTAAAACGTTACTGAGAGATATAAAAAGAAAACTTGAATAAATTGAGAGAGATCTCTTATTTCTACAGGTCTGCTACACAGAAATGTTAAATAGACTAAAATGTTGATTAGTTCTTTGAAATGATTTACAAAGAATTTGTAATGGAAAAAGCTTATGATATAATGTCAGGTGAAGACAGGTATGCCAAGAAAATATCACAAAAGTATGTCCAAATGTAAAACTACGTAACTATTACAGGATGGATAGGTTTTTTTCTATTTTTACACTTTTTGTGTCTTTTCCAATAAACATAAGTGCTTATGGAATGTGGAAAAAAACCCACATTCAATGTATTTTAACAATTTAGATGAAAGGGTAAATAGTTTGTTTACCTTTCCTATGTTTGGCCTTAATGCAAGAAAAGAGGAGCTTTATGTCTATGTTTTTTGATTCACATGCTTATTCTGATTTCTAACTGATGGTTTTATATTCCCTTAGAAAGATGTGCGGGACATCCTCACCCCAATTCAGATTGAAGCTGCTTACCACCTTGGGCATCACGTCATCAGTAAACGAAGTACAGAGGAATTCCCCCCTCTTCAACCAATTCTTCAGCAAAAGAAAGAAAAAGACAGAATTGAAAAAACGGTAAGAATATTTTCCTTTGTTCCAAACATTATGTGCATATAACTCAGTTTTTGAAATATTGCATAATTCTGGGGAAATGAATTCTCTTTCTGAATTCTTTAAAATTTTTTAAATCAATTTTCTTAATATACGGAGAGATTTATGCTGTGCCTTATTTTCCACTTTTCTTTACTTTTTATATTCCCTTTAGGATATTGAGCTCTGAGTGTGTTTCCATATGCATTTAGTTCAAGAAATGGTTTCCCATATACATGAGATGTTAATTTTCCCTCCTTGATACTTTCATATTCAACTATAGGCTTTTTAGCCACATCCCAGGACCCATTGCATTTTGAGATGGATCCTGCATTCTAACCAGTGGGCTGCTTTTTCTAGCGTATCCCCTAATAGCTCCGTTTCACTGGCAGATTGTTTACTCCCAGGAATCCGGTTGTTCGGACCTTTACTGTCCAACAGTGTCATCAACAGGATGTTTGGAGGCATGTTTTAAAGCATTTGCTAATGGTACACAATGTAAAAGGCAGAAGTGACATTTATTATTTTTTTAAATATGAAAATTATTGCCAAATTGGTTTCCATACAACACCCAGTGTGCTCATCCCAACAGGTGCCCTCCTCAATGCCCATCACCCACTTTCCCCTCCCTCCCACCCCCATTCAACCCTCAGTTCTCAGTTTTTAAGAGTCTCTTATGTTTTGACATTTAAAGGGCTAGTTCATATCCTGTTTAGAGTAATTGCCCTTAAGTCACCTGTAGATATTCGAGATTACAATCATTGCTCTCTAGAATACTAGATCAAATGAACATAACTTAAGAGCAAGTTTTCTTGATACTCTTATGAATATAATTGTGGAAATCAGTGTTTTCACTCTTCTTTTGAACTTCAATTGTCAATATCAACTATTTTTAAATATGTTTAATAATGAAAAATTCAATATTGTAAGTACACAAGCCAAAACCTTAGCAATTTATAGTTACATTAGAATAATCTGCATTTTGGGGGGCCCTCGGTGGCTCAGTTGGTTAAGCATCCAACTTCGGCTCAGGTCATAATCTTGCGGTCCGTGGGTTCCAGCTCCACATCCTGCTCTGTGCTGACAGCTCAGAGCTTTAGATTCTGTGTCCCTGCCTCTCTCTGCCCCTCCCCCACTCATGCTCTGTCTCGCTCTCTCGAAAGTAAATAAATGTTAAAGAGAAATTAGAATACCCTGCATTTTGATTTTTAGAACAACCTGCTTTACAAGTAAAAGTGGTAGGAAAAATATCACATTTACCTCATCATTTCGAGAAAGATTTACACTTCCCTTCTGCTTCCCCAGGTTGAGGTAGTCTGTGGTCTGACACCCTATCTGACAACATGCTAGTCATTTCCCATTTAATGAACCTAGCTCCTTCTCTGACTTGGTAGATTTCTCTCAGCATCTTTCCCTTTTTACCTGTTCCTCTTAGCTTCCTTTTTATCTCTCTCCACTTTTTCCTCTATCTTAGACCTCAGGTCTTCCCACGTACCTCTTAGTATCTCTGGGTCCTATTAAAATGTTCCGAGTTAAATAAGTTCTGGAACCCTTAGGATAGACTATCATTTAATTTAGCTCCAGGTGTCCTCCAGTAAAATTTCTAACTTTCTACATTTTGCTGTTTTCACTAAATGGAGGCTCACCTCCCATCACCTGTGAAAAGTGCATGCCATGCTTCTTAGTCATAAGTGGGATCACACGGTAGCACCAGAAAATTGAGAGGAATTTGGCGAAGGACACCCTGGCAGCACAGGCTTTAAATACCTACCTAGGGTACTACCTCAGTCTGCTTAAACTCATTTTTTTTATAGCAATTGTAGAAGAAACACTAATCTTTCCATTTAACACATCTAGGCTTTATGTTAACCTGTTGGAAGAACTTGGTACCTTTTAGTCCTGCAGTTACTTGTCATTGGAACTGTGACTAATTCTCAAATCAAACTCCAAAAGGGACAAAGTGAGGTGTTCATCGATTTTATTTCACTTTTCTCATGTACTACAGATGGCAATTTCTTTCTAAAAAAAAAAAAAAAAAGCATAGAAGCATACCTCCTTATTAAACTAACATAAAAAATACTGTTCTGTTTTACTTCCAGATAAATTTTGCAAGATTTTGTGCCCACCAAAATTGCTCTGCTGACTTACAGGTTTCTGGGAGAATTGGATTTTTTAAGTAAGTGTAGTTTCCTGTTCCTCAGTGAGATGGGTAACGGGTGTGTGCTTGTCTGTTCTGAAGAGACTAATCCTTGGGGATTAGAGGCATTCAGTGAATTGAACAACATTCTGCTGAGAGAGATGAAGAGGGCTGTATATCCCTCCCTGAACATATATACTCAGAGCTAACCACTTTTTGAAAGAATGAGAATATGTGAGCACCAAGGTTTTAATCTTTTACTGACCACTCAGGAGATATTTCAGGATTTAATTGTGCCTTGGGTTATCATTATTGTAGTTATGTTTTAGACATTGTAAGTGCCTGTTAATAGAGTTTAGGTGGCAAAATGGGCTAACATCCACTAACATAAGGATTAGTTTTTTTTAATCATCCACAAACTGGTTACATAAGTCAGACTGATGTACAAAACAAAAGAAATACCTAAATGTATATATGGCACATTTGAAAGGGAATAAACCACTTTGTTTCTCTAAATTCATGGATGGGGGGACAGTAAAAAGAGAATACATGTATCATGCCAAGAATAATGCCTCCACAAGACATAGTGAAAATTAGATAAAGGTTGCTTGCTTCTACTATTTTATCATGGGAAATAAGCCACTGCAACTTTGTATCCTGTCTAAATACCTTATTTGGAAATTGCTCTGTGTACTAGGAGAAATGAGGACCAGAGAGAGAGAATCTGAACTTAGGTTGAAGGCTCACTGTGTACAGGAAGTGAAAGAGGAATCCGTGGCAGGACAGGTAAACGGTAAACGATTTTGTGGAGGTAGGGATAGAAAGGAAACAAGTTTAACTGGGGCATGTTGAATCTGGTGCGGTTTCCATATATGCAGCTTTCCTCTTGAAAATCTAGTTCAGGATTGGATTTGGAAGTCTTCTCCCATTAGCAGTGCGCGAGCATGCAGGGCTCGGGGGTGGGGAGATGCGTGGAGATGGGAATTTCAGAGAAAAGAACCAAGGATCAAGTTGGGGAGGAGTTGATTTTATTTAAAGATCTTAACAAGAATAGCAAGTCCCTGGGGGGAAACTGAAGAGGTATCTTTGGAGAACTAAGAAGAGAACCAAACCCATCGTGAAATGGCCAATGGAGAATATAGAAAGAGGGATTTAATACCGTAAAATTTTGTAGAGAGATCAGATACCACAATGCCTGAGGAAAGGTCATGGGAATTGGCATTTAGAACGGACTGGCGGGTGAGAAAAGGCTGTCCCTGGCAAATTGTGAGATGGGAATTTCATTGCAGTAGTAGGCAGTCAGGTCTTAAGGGAAAAATAATATACTGGGGACGAGTAGTTTCAACTGAAGAATTTTTATGTAGTGATGAAATCTTTTATTTATTTAATCATGGAAAAACATGAACACGCGTGAGGGTCAAAGGCAGAGGAAAGACTAAATCCAAGAGAGAAATGTCCTTAAAACCAGGGGGCACTTTTCAGACTCGACCTGAACTCTCCTCTGAAACATCTGACAGCCGCTCACTTCACCTTTTGCACATCTTTCGCTTTAAGTTCCATGTTGCCATAGAACTCGCCTTCTGCTCCTACTTCTCTAGCTTTTTCTCAGTTGTTTTTGGAGGATCCATGCTTTTGGCTCTCCTGGGTTCCTGGACCATTCTCTCTCACCCCTTTCTCACACTCCCATATTTTCCCTGGGTAATCTTGCCCACAGCTGTGACCTCCCCTGGCCTGTCTACACTGCTGTTGCTCGGTATCTCAGAGTTCCACACCTACACTGGCAACTGTCCACTAAGACAGGTCCTGTTGGGGACCCAGTAACTGTCTACCAATGACACACCGATAGTTACCAAGGCCAACAACCTGGAGCTCAGCCTGCATTCTTCTCTTTTATCCCTGAAACACAATAAATTACTTAGTTCTGTGATACTACCACCTAAAGGTGTATTTGTTAATCTGTCCTACTTTTCTATCTCTACCACTATTGTTCCAAACCAGGCGCTCAATATCCTCCCTGGATCACCAGGCTTTCCCACTTTCTGGCCTTTGGGCCTCTGGTTTTGTATTCCAGTTCCTCTACCTGGGGTGATTCCAGAGTGTGAGCTTTCTGACATAAACTCCCTAGCGTTGTTAGCAATGCTGCAGGACTTTTTTCCATTGATGGCAGAATACTTCAGAGTTGCTTGGCCCTGCATGCTTCCCTGAGCCTCTGTATCTTTTTGTTTCTCCCACTTACCTACCTGATTAATTCTTATTTACCTTATAAATCTCAGCTCTTTTCTAGGTAAAGCCCCCTTTGTCTCCAGCTACCCGAACCCAAGTCCTCCTGTGACCCTGGTCCCACTGCACTTAGGCTCACCACCATTACTGTCTGTCTCCACGCTATCCTGTGAGCTGCATCAAGGCAGGTTTCTGGCTTTTCATCCCAGTGCTCCCAGTGTCTAACACAGTGCCTGGAATGCTACAAGTGACTAATGGATGTTTGCTGAGAACAGAGCAAGGGCCCAAGGAAACAGTATGTAATGCGGTCAGACTCAGATGCAGGAGTTCGCCTTAGAGAGAAGTTAAGATTCTCCTTACCCTGAGCTAAGAAATTGTGAAAAGGTGCTTGACAAAGACTAAGAGAGCTCTGTGCGGAAGGAAGAAAATGCAGAGAATTCATGGATGGCCAGGATATAAAGGGAGTTTATGTATGGAAAGCAAAGGCTTTGAGAAAAGACTTGAGAACTTGAAGGGAATGGGAAAAGATTCAAACGAGCTGTTAGGATAAATGGGATAGGAATGAGTAAAAAGGTTGACAAACAGTGTTGAGTACCCTGCTGGGGTGGGATCACATATGGCAGAGAATAAATTAATTCTTTTCACTTAGTCAATGCCAGTATAGCCTTGAGCATCCACAGTTGAGGGCCAAGAAGCCCTAACCTATTTGATTTATAATTGGACTTTATACTTAAATTATCCAGATTAGCTGTTCAAAGAGCCCAAAAACAATGACTACTACCTACTTTGTACCCCAGCATGTAATGTGGTGCCTTTGTTGAGTTATTAGATGAATAATTTACAACCTTCCCATTCATGTATTTATTTTCTTTGTTAAACGCTTAGTTTTCTTAGTGTTTTTGCTGTCACTGGCCTTTGATAAGAAGAGCTGTGGGGGGGAAGCTTATCTAAGCTATAAATAAGTCATGTTTTCATTTTCATAAATCAGACACTCCCATTGTCCCTTTTGTCACCTTTCTCTGCAACCACTCTGGCCGATGAAAAAATGGGGCGTTGAAGTTTATGTGAAAATATCACCATGGATGCTGCTTTCCTGAAGAATGAAAGTACATCTTATTGAATTAAGATATTCTCTCACAATAAATTATATTACCTACTTTACATTTTTAATTTGATCATTTTTCTTGAAATCTATCAAGTTTATTGTGATTTTAAACAGCAGCCAGGGAAGGATAAGGCAGTGTTTCTGAAGGTGTGGCCTTTGAGTCACCTTTATGAGAATCACCTGTAATGCTTATGAGAAATGGAGTTTTCCAGGCCACACACCATCCAAATAGGAATCTATGGGTGCCAGGCCAGACATGTTCAGTAGTCATAGGGCTACGAGTGTTTCTTATCAAACTAAAATGTGGGCAGCGATGTTGTAGTTGAGTTTCAGGTTCGGAGTCAAACTAACCTGGTTCAAGTGGATCTACCATTTAGTAGCTGAATGACCTTTTTAGAGAAGCCTTATCAGTTCTGTAAACCTCTTTCCTCATTGATAAGAAAGTAAAATCATACCTACTCTACAAGGTTGTTTTAAGATAAAATGCAGTGATACAAACCGAGGGCATAGCACAAAGCCTGGAATACATAAAGATTCCTAACAGTTATTGTTGATAACATTGCTGTTGGCATACGTACAGCCTTTGATTAAAAAGTTAGGGCATCTGGTTGGCTCAGTCGGTTAAGCTTTGGACTCTTGATTTCAGCTCAGGCCATAATCTCACAGTTTGTGAGATCCAGCCCTGCCTCAGGCTCCATACTCACAGCAAGGAGCCTGCTTGGGATTCTCTCCTCCCTCTGACCCTCTCTGGGTCACCTGCACATGCTTTCTTTCTCTCTCTCTCTCTCTCTCTCTCTCTCTCTCTCTCTCTCTCAAATGATAAAAAAAAACATAAAAATTTTTAATTAAAAAAAAAAGTTTTAGTTTGGTGATAAAATGAAATAGTGCCAAAGAATCCTAAACATTTTCCACATATGTACTGGTTATTTGCCCAAAGTTTAATGTCTCTTTATGTCCCAAGAAAGCCGCTGATTGACTGGGTCAGAAGTTGTTAGTTTCACGAGGTTTGAGGTGGCAAGGATGCCAGTGTAAGGTATAAGTCCCACATCTTTTGTACCAACTAGGAAAGTTACAGGCTGTTTCTGTTAGGTAAATGATAACTTGAGAAATTTTCAAATGAAAACTCTTAATTAACTTTTAGGCCCACAATGAAGGGTTCTGAAAATTGCTTTGCATTATAACAAATTCTATGCTATCAGACAGAAGTATGCCTCTCTCACCTAGAAGTCCCCTCTCCCTTGTTGGTAATAGTAAGCACATGTGGCCACTCGTTCTATACATTCCCCTGAATATAACTCCACTGATACTAACGGTGTTCATGTGCCTCAGAGCTAGAAACCTGCTTTAGCTAAATGCATTTATTTCCTCAGTAAAGAGCATGAGTTGTGAGAACTGTGGTAGCAGACTGCCTAGAGCAAACTATATAGCACACAGGCACACTCTGTCTCATGTCTTCATTAAGTGGAGGCTTCCCCCGAATGTCTAAATTCTCAGGACAATAAACTCCAATCAAATGGGCTTGCACTGCAAAATGATCAACAAGGATGGTTTTATCAAGATCACAAATCTAATAGCAGGTCACATAGGCTGTTTCAAATCCAGCCTTTCATATAGATTACTGATACAAATGACACTGCTTCCCTTGTCTACCTCAGTCAAGTGTCCCAGGCAAGTGGTGTAGCTTTTCCTGAGCAAGTGCATTCATATCAGTTAGGAATGCTTTTCACTGCAAGTAAGGATACTTGATGAATAGTGCCTTAAACAAGGAAGGCACTTAATTGTTTTGCATAAGAAGCAGAAGGTGGTGGGGCGCCTGGGTGGCTCAGTCGGTTAAGCATCCGACTTCAGCTCAGGTCATGATCTCGCGGTTTGTGAGTTCAAGCCCCGCGTCGGGCTCTGTGCTGCCAGCTCAGAGCCTGGAGCCTGCTTCAGATTCTGTCTCCCCCTCTTTCTGCCCCTCCGCTGCTCATGCTTTGTCTCTCTCCCCAAAATAAATAAATATTAAAAATAAGTAAAGCAGAAAGTGGCTGCAGATTAAATGGGCAGCTAGCAAAATTGGGACATGCATGGTTATCTTTCTAGTTCTCTCGGCTTTTCCCTCATGGTCACCCCATGGCCGTAGCAGCACCTAGATTCCCAACAAGAGAAAAGGGGCAAGAGTAAAATTCTGGGTCCACTTGAGGCTGCTTTTCTAGGAAGGGAAGCATCTTTACAGATTTCTTCTTCTGATTGAGACCTTGTCACATGCTCATCCCTGAATCTGTCCTGGTGGAAGGAGAATGGAATCATCGTGACCATCCTAGATCAATCATAATTCATTCCCTGAAGCTAAACTAGGGGCTTCTCTTCTGCAATTTCAATGGAATACAGCCTTCTGACTGAATAATCTGGGGTTCTTCTAGCAGCTAAGAAGGAAAATTACTGTTGGGTGGACATTGGGCAATGCACAGCATCTGCCACTATGCTGTTTGTCCCCAAAAGAGCAAGTCTAACAAAATTGTCTGTTTTTAAAAAGGAGATGGTAGGAATATATGCTTCACTGATCTCAGAGTTTTAGAAAGATGAATTACATGCTTTATACATGAAAACATGCTAATTACTAACTGTATCTTCCAATCTGTGTTCTTCTGCTGTACCTCTTGGGACATCAATGAGTTTGCCCCTATTCAAATGCAATCTTCTTAAATGTCAGTTAACTGATATATTGTGGTTGATGAGAATTTTCCAGTATTTTCTTTTTTCCTGAAGTCAGTAGTAAAGAAAAAAAGAGGATGATTTGTCACATGGACCTATAGGCCACTTGCTGCAGGCTAGGTTTTTGTCAAAAATAAATGAGTCCTGTACCTTGACACAAGTACATTATCAGTTTACAATTAGATTTTGTTCTAACATCTTGATTAAAAACACGTTAGCTATGAAGCATTAATTCATTCTATCAAGGCAAACTGCATTCATTATACTAAGACTTGAGGAGGATTTCTCATAAAATAAAATAATACTCAGGGAAAACAGAGCCTTGTGCTGAAATACATCATTTTTCTATCTTTCCTCTTTCACTTATTAAGTTATGATTCTGTATGTACACAGTACCTTGATTTGTTTAAATTATGTGGGTTCTCGGCTGCTTTGTAAATTTCAAGTGTGCATTATGCACGTTTTAATGAAGAATGAGCTACGATTCCCGGGGAAAGCTCTGGTTCAGCCTTGTCGCACTTCCAGATGTGCACCTGGTCCTTTATTATGTCTCACATAAAAAGCTGGTGGGTATCTTTCTGACGGCACCTTGTTAATGAATCAAGATACAGTAAGATGTATATTAAAAAAAAAGAGAGTAGAGTTGTAATTATGGTAATGTGGCAAAATAGCTTAAAAATGGAAAATAAACCAGGAGTTTAGCCGCTGAAATGTGAACATTGTGTTTCTCTTTAATTTGCTGTTGTCTTGGAACCTAGCTGCTTATGCAGTACTTTCACCTTCTGTTGCTTGTCTAAGTGCCAGCTTCTTTCCCAAAGGTGTTCAGTGACTAATGCTTTGGGTACAAGCCAGAATATTTTATAAATGTCTATTTCTAGGCAGCTCTTCTACAAGTCTTAATTAAACTTTAATGTCACGCTGAAGTTTACTTTTAGAACCTCCTAGGCTCCTGTAGTTGTGACGGGACTGTAGAGCAGTGGGGGGTAATGTAGGGCAGCCGTGTTCTCCCACCTTCCCTCTCTGCCCTCTAACAGCTCCACCAAGCAGACGTGTACTTACGTAACGGAAAGGTTTACGCCATAAGAGTGATCAGTCACAGGCATTCCCTAAGATGGTGGGAAAAATGGAGCCTGCTGCCACAGAGTGGCATTCTCCCACCTGAAATGGCAGCCATGGTTTAGAGTGACTGTTTAGTTGATACACATCCGTGCAGAAAAGCTCCAACTTCTCAAACCCAGGGGTTAGAAACTAGAGATGCTACGTATGAACATGTTCCTCATTCCCTTCTCCTCAATGTCTCCCGAACCAACCAAGGAATTATGAGGTCTGGGGCATTGTTTTCTCTGATGCTGCATCTGATGCCATCCGAAATAACAAAGCCTTTGTTATTGCCAGAATAATACAGATTTTAAATATAGTCCTATTATGTTGTATGCTTATTTTGAAACTAATGGTATTTCTCAGTCAGATTGGTCTGTGGTATAGCCAGCAAACTTTTTCCATGAAGGGACAGATAGTAAATACTTTAGGCCCTGTGGGACAAAGGTCTGTGTCAGCTACTCAACTCTGCCATCATGGTGCAGAAGTGGCCACAGATGAATGAGCATGGCTGTATTTCAGTAAACCTTTATTACAGAACCAGACAGGGGCCCAAATTTGGCCTATAGGCAGTTTTTGAAACCATACTCTATGGGATGTTGGCTTTTTACATGACAGTTCTGTGGTACATTTTTTATTGATTGATACACTATAATTCCCTATATTTTATTAAATATAGTTTGTTGGTATAATTTAAGATGGTTGCCAAACTTAACCAGATTTGGAGATTTTCAAGAGTTAATCCTGGATTAACAAACTATAGCAGTCTGCTCAGAGACAGACTAACCCAAAAGAATTATATTTATATGTTCACCAAAAGACAATAGCTCCAGACTAGGATTGCCCAAATTCCCAATGATAATTGAATGGATAAATAAAATGTGGTATATTTACAAACTGCAATGTATACACCAGAGAGCATAAACAATTTAGAACTCCGTGCATCAATAGAAATTAATGTGACAAGCAAAATTTTAAGTACAGAAAGCCTGATATTTAAAAATTCTCTGTGATTCCACTTACATGAAATAAAAAACTGGGCAAAGCCAGTCGATACTAATAAAAGGAAGATGATGGGTGGGGACAATAACTGGAAGGGAGGGGGGCAGAATATCCTATTCTGCCGTTAATATGTCTTCTTGATGTGGGTGCTCCTTTATTCAATGCATTCAGTTTATAATAATTACTGAGCTGTGCTCTTAGGATATGCATATTTTTCTCTTTGTACTATCGTGATAAGTAAGTGTAAAATGAAGAAAAAATCAGGATGAGAGGGGAAGAATTTTTAGGTATAAGTGAACTGTCTAACTTCTTAGAGCTATACCATTTGAAGTTAAAGAATACGGAGAAGTGTCTAAAATTTGCCCATTCCGAGGTTCATAAAAATAATTCTCAAAAATCATACTCTTTCCAGTGTTGATCTTGCCATTAATGTATTGGTCAATTCAACAACTGTATTGCCACTACAATGTCAGTTGTGTGATGGGGTACAGATCATGTGAATGTAGTAGATGTTTACTTAATGAAACACTTAGAATTCACAGAACACAGAACCATGACTGTAACTTGGTAGAATTTATCATGATGAGTTAATGAACTTTTTACAAACATGTATCCAGCATTTTCTCCACTCTTTTCTTTAGTGTTACCCAGCCCTTTTTAAATGTTTGATACAGTTGTATACCACGTATATTTTTTGAACACTAGTTAGGTTTGCAGGCTCTGAGAAAGCAGTGGTAATCATGATTTAGCATCTTCTGTCTAGGAGAACTTATTCTAGTGATGACAAAAGCCAAACCATGCGAAAATACTTCCTTATAGGGGTGCCCAGTGTGCTGTGGGAGAGGGAGAAGCTGCTTCTGTTAGAGAGAATGCAGTGCTGAGTGATAGGGGTTAGCACTGAGTATCTACGGGAAAAACTTCTGAGAACTAGTAACACTGACACGTCACTGAGTCATGAACATGAACAAATCACCCAGAGACGTGAAGAGGGAAGGTGTTAAAGGCAGAGAGAGAGCTTCACAGAAGGTACAGAATGCAGGTGTTTGGATACCTGTTTGCAGTTAAGTATGGCTCAAGCAAAGGAATGAGTTGTGCAGAGTAGTGAGGCCTCATGTGCTGTGCTAGTTAAGTTAGCACTCTGTCTTGAAGGCGCTGGAGGACATTAAGTGGGCCTATGACGTTATCAAGTTTGCTTTTTTTTTTTTCCAATATATGAAGTTTATTGTCAAATTGGTTTCCATACAACACCCAGTGCTCATCCCAAAAGGTGCCCTCCTCAATACCCATCGCCCACCCTCCCCTCCCTCCCACCCCCCATCAACCCTCAGTTTGTTCTGTTTTTAAGAATCTCTTATACTTTTGCTCTCTCCCACTCTAACCTTTTTTTTTCCTTCCCTTCCCCCATGGGTTTCTGTTAAGTTTCTCAGTTTGCCTTCTGTAAAGTGACCCTCCCTGGCAGCGTGAAAACTGGATTGGAGAAGGAGGACTTGAGAAATCAGTTAAGGGTATAATCCACCTTAAGTCATGTTCAATCATGAAGTTTTCATACCTTTATATTAAAAAAAAAAAGTACTCCTAAAATTAAATAATCAGAATGGCAGAAAAAAAAAGAAGCAACATGCCTTTCCTACCCTCAGGCAAAAGTGGTTCCTGCCTTGGTTTCCCAGAGCTGCTTATTCACAACTCCTTTCCATGTATTTACAATATTTGTTTAAATTTTGTTTATACATCTGTCCTTTACTGTATATGCTCTATAAGGGTGGGAATTTATTTTTGTATCTGGACTAATGAATATCATGATTACATAGGAGCTTTCAATTACAGTTGATCAGTCATTCATGTGTCTTCACAGCGTAAATTTTGAAACCTGTTCTTAAACTCTGTTCCCAGACACGCTTTGTTTGAAATCAATTCAGCAATAACTATTAAATGCAGACTATATGTTTAGTTTATCCAAACACTAATCTTCTATACAGATGTTGATTAGAATGATACAATGTAAACATGGGGAAACTTTCTCTCGTACTAGGTGAATATTTACCTTTCTAATTGTTATGATTACCCTCACCTGATGCTTTGCCTTGGGTCACATCCTTCACTGGTTAAAAATTACTCAATATCTAAGAATGTCTGTCATTAAGGAGAGATTATAGAATCATTGTGTACAAGTTTTCTTTGACTCTTCTAATTCTCTAATTGGTAGAGAGACTGGGCTGTGCAGACATTTACCTTGAGACTCTAGAACATTCCTGCTGTGATACTTTGAATCAGTTCCTTAAGCCTCAGGTTTTTTATATATCAAGGTATTTTTCTGTGGATTTCGTGGACTGTGCATGAGCCAAACCTTCAGAGTAGTAATTATTACTATTACAGATGGTGACTGAGGCTTAGAAATGCTAAATGACCTCCTACCACCCAAAAGAACTAAGCCAGAGCCAGAACTTGAACTCACTCACTCCTATGTCTAGATTCACAGCAACCTTCTCTTTCCAGTTCACAGGACGATGAAGCATGGCTGCAGTTCTGTGTTTAACTTGGTCTGGTTATTGGTAGAGGTGGCCAGCCTGCCTTAAGACATTGAAGGTAGCACGACAGACTGTAGTGGCACCCACTTGCTGGGCCTAGCGGTCCTTTTCACGCGCTGTGCTCATTCCACCGAAACATCCTCTATTTTGGTGGAGGTAGTCTCTCTCTTCTCCCCATTTCCCCCTTCGGTCTGGGCAACAGCTAGTTCAGTGTCTTTCCAAGGGTAAAGAAAGAAAAGAAATAAACATCTTCACTTCTGGAAAAAAAAATACTGTGAAATATGAGAAAAATCTGTTAAAGTATAGAAGAAGTGAAACAGAAAATGTAAAGCAGATTTGCTTAATTATAACTAATTAAAAATAACAAACTTCCTGGGTAATAGTTGGCTGAATTTATCTGAACCATGAGAAATTGAGTTCTTTCGAGCATGAATTTGCATCTACTTGCATGAGATCATCTCCCCATGGTGTTTTTCTAAATTAGTATTGTATGTTCAGGATAAACGAGGAGATGGGATTTTTATTTCCCAAACAAGAACTAAATATTAACATCAATTTTCAGGCCACATGAAAATAAGACCTATCTTGCTGTTGGAAGTATGAAGACCTTGATGTTGAACGTGTCCTTGTTTAATGCTGGAGATGATGCGTACGAAACGACTCTGCACATCAGACTCCCCTCCGGTCTTTACTTCGTTAAGATTTTAGATCTGGTAAGTTTCGAAAACCACAGTCGCATTCGTTTTTAAAGTGTAAATGGTATACTCCATTTCATCAATGTTAGGCCTAAATATTTGGGGTAGATGCAGACTTATCACTCAAGCTTCCGTTGATTTTTGAGACTTCGTTCATGCTCCTGATCAAAATGACAAGTTCCTTGGGGTCTGAGATCAAAGAGTTAGCTTCCTGCTTCCAAATGCTACTGTGTGAGAGACTCAACTGTCCAATTGTCCAAGCAAGCTGTTTGGGTGCCATTGCTTATCTCACAGATGACATGCTCATTTGGTGCTACGATCCTGCTCTTCTTGGCTGGGGCCCCTGCACAGGCAATATTGGTCCTCTAAGCTGGGCTCCCATAGTTACTGCTCTTCATTTTAAGTTCACATGCCCAGTATTGTTCCCAAAGAACTTCCAACAAATACCGTACAACCAGCAGTCTTCCACAAATTCTGACATCTTGGTGCCAACCAGATCACAGGCAATTTCTCTTTTCCTACAAGAGTTTGAAGCACCTAGAGACCTGTTCTTACCACCATGCCTCAATCGTCAACACTTAAATCCATCATCCAGGCATTAATAAGGTTGATTTCAAAGGGACAAGCCTGTCACTTTCTCTTTTGATGCCTATCTTATCCCTTAGCAAATGTATTCCTCTCTTATCCAGAGGCCATCTCTTCAAACCAAGGACATGTAGAGAGGTCTTTGACTCCTCAGAAATGTTACCCTTTTCTCTAGAGCATCGGCAGCCTATTTGCAATAGTATGAGAGAAAAGTCAAATATTCAGTGTATGTGATATGTTATATAGTATATATAGTATATATACATGTCTAGTATATATACATCTACAGTATATAGCTAACAGTGTATATTTATATACGTTTCTCTGAATATTTGACTATATGTATCTAATTGTGATGACCGTTATTACAATTATGTACTTTGTCACATTCTCACATCTCGGACGAGAAGGCCAATGAAATATGAACTTCCTTAATTCCTTGCTTCAAGGTTTTTCAAGGAACTGGATCTTGAATTAAATAGAGAATACAAACAGGGATGAAAGCTACAGGTCCAGGAAGTATTCTGTGGAAAATTTACATGAGTATTAAAATATACCAATATATGTGTATCCATGGACACACATATTTATAAATTTTTATTTACATATTTATAAATTTTATTTTTATTTCTATTTATCCCCAAAGTAAACAGAAAAAAAAGTCTTCCAGGAGAGCAAATTCTTCAGGGATGATTTTCTTTTAAAAAACCATTTTCTAACATATGTTATAAACTTCGGGTTTCCTTCTTACCTAAGCCAGTTGTTTCATTTTTCCTTTTAGGAAGAGAAACAAATAAACTGTGAAGTAACAGACAGTGCTGGCTTAGTAAAACTCGACTGCAGTGTTGGATATATATATGTAGATCACCTATCAAGGGTAAGCATTTAGCATGTTTTACTAACATGAATATAAAATATTTTCTATTTCTTCCATGTTTATGCCACATGCAAATATAAAATTTACCATTATTATTTATTTGCTTAGAGTAAGCAGCTGAGTGATGAAATAAAACTCCAACCAACTGGGCTTGAGATTTTTGACATTGTGTTTATATTCTTGGCAATGTTCACTGAAAAAAAAAATTAAAAAAAACGCGGGGGCACATGTGTGTGTCAAGATGGGCATGTGAATGTGTGGATCAGGATTCTGCTACCCTGTCTCCCTTCTCCAACACTCCCCCACCCCTCTCCACCCCAGGTGGTCCTATCTGCCAGGCATGTTACCTCTGCTATACAAAAAGGTGTTACTGGCAAGAGTCCTCACTCAAGTTGTTAAAGCGTCTCTAATTTTGTCAGTCTGGACCTGCCTGTCTTTACATTTAGAGGCGGCTTTGTCTCTGAGTGTCACTTGTGGAAACGCGGGTGCTTGAAAATTGCCACAAACCCAACAGCGTCCCCATAGCTCACCGCCTAAGAGAGGGCTAATCTGTGCTTCCAGAACTTAGTCTCAAATCTGCATTCCACAGACCATAAACATTAAGGGAAATTAAAATTCAGATTATAAAAAATATTACTTCTACGTTTAAAAAAAATGGGCATGTCCCTCTCTGCGTTTTACAGATAGATATTAGCTTTCTCCTGGATGGGAGCTCACTCAGCAGAGCAGAAGAGGATCTCAACATCACAGTGCATGCCACCTGGTACGTTTCATTGTGAAAAAAAGAATTGTGCTAAAGGAAACGGACCCCTGACTTCAGGGTGTCGGTAGGGCGGGGGAGTTAGGGAGAATCATTGGAGCTGTGTTCCACTGTCTGCCGGAGAAAATTTCGCTTGTGTGATCTAAGGGAAAAAAAAATCTGTCTGTGGAGCAAATAACACTGTAAATAATGGGAGTAAATTTTTGCCAACCCTGTCATAAACATTTCTTACTACTGCATCTGCTTTTTTCTCCACTCCCCAAAGCCTCCAAGTATATTAGGTATACATGGTATGTGATTAGTTCTCTCTGAAGATGATTTTTATGCTTGATGGATTCTAACAGGCTGTCTTCTGTTTGCTTCTGTAGTGCAAATGAAGGAGAAATGGACAATCTGAAGCGTAACAAAGTGACTTTAGCAATACCTCTCAAGTATGAAGTCATGCTATCTGTTCATGGGTAAGTAAATACTAAGACCTCCTATAAAGCTGAGAGCTGATTTTATTTTTTCATTTTTCAGATGTTGGTTTATTTTTGAGAAAGAGAGAATGAGCAGGCTTAACGCCGTCAGTCCAGAGCCAGACACAGGGCTCTGTCTTATGAACCACGAGATCATGACCTGAGCTGAAATCAAGAGTCAGATGCTTAACTGACTGAGCCACCCAGGAACCCGGAAAGCAGATTTTAAATTCTGTTTCTTCTTACATTATTGGTCTAAAATATATTTAAGTTTTTTTGAAGGAAAGATCCTATGCTGTTTCTCTCCCTTAGCCCAGACCTTAAGTGTTGCATTCCCTTGCTTATCTGTTCGTTATTTTCATGCACTCTATAATCATTACTGAGACTTCTTCAAACTAGCACCCAATTGGAGATTTCTTATTGGAAAAGTCCCATAAGCCTCTAGCAGGTCATGCCCAACCTTTCAGTTTTATGCTGTGCAGGCCAGGGGCCCCAGTGTGGGGCAGCATTCAATTGGAATGAATCAAGCTCAGTGGCTATGGCAAGCGTGAAGTTCAGAGAAGCATAAGCTTAGTCAAATCACCACTCTCCAGAGCCCACATCTACTTCTGTGCCAAAACGATTGAGTTATGAGAGAGCCAGCTGCAAGGTGTTCCCTGTCCACTCTCCATACCCATAAATTATGGAATTTCTCACTTGTGGCCTCGGAGCCAGCGTTCACTGGTTCCCCGCAATGTTAGTGATTGATTGTGTGGACCCTCCTCAGATCAAGAAGGAAATGTATGGAGAAAGATTTAAGGGGTATTGAGAAAACCTTTTGTGATTTTATTGGAAATGACTCAGGCTATTAGTCTTTAAAACCATTATTTTTAAAAGAATAGAAGATAGGAGATACCAAACACACGGACTGATGAGCTTTTCCTGTTGCTGTAAATAAAACCATCGCCAATCATTTTTAATCACCCATAGAGATGACACGTAATTATATAAAGAAAAAATGATGGGGCACTGGGTAGCTCAGTCGGTTAAGTGTCCAAGTTCGGTTGAGGTCATGAACATGACTTGTGAGTTTGAGCCCCACATCGGGCTCTGTGCTGACAGCTCAGAGCCTGAAGTTTGCTTCAGATTCTGTGTCTCCCTCTCTGCCCCTCCCTTGCTCATGCTCTCTCTGAAAAATAAACATTAAAAACATTTTTTTAATAAAAATGGTGTCTGCAACTGAAAATATAGAGTATCAAGTTTGCGAGAGAAAACAAGCAGAAGAAAGAGGAAGCCATTCAGGAGAGAATCTAGTGAGTCAGTGGGGAGCAGAGAAGAGCTGATGGCATATTCCTGGTTTTGAAGCCTCATCTCTCACCTCCTTTTCTTGATCCTCTTATGAGGAGTGTCCTCTACGTATGATTTTGGGCAAGAAATGTTCTTTGAGTATAAAACTGCCTAAATCTATAGAACTTCAGTATTTCTGTGTAACCAGTCTTTAATGTGTATTACTTCACATTAGCTGACAAATGAGGGCAACTGCTACAGTTGGGATTCCCAAGAAAAATACTTCTTAAAGTCCACTACTGATGTATATGTCTAATCACAGGCAAAAGAATGACAACCTTGTATTGTTAACCAAAAAGGTGACCATACTTACTGACGTTTGAACTGTTCTCCTACCTTGGGTTTCATTACAAATAGCAAGCAGGAATTGGATTATAGAAACAACTCCAGGGTGCCTGAGTGGCTCAGTCAGTTTAGCATCTGACTCTTGATTTCTGCTCAGGTCATGATCCCACAATTGTGAGATTGAGCCCCATGTCAGGCTTTGCACTGATAGTGAGGAACCTGCTTGGGTTTCATTCATTCACTCACTCACTCACTCTCTCTCCCCACCTCCCAAATAATGAAACTTAAAAAAAAAGAACTCAAAAATAGGTAAAATAGGTTGATTTATAGGAAGATAATAGAATTGTAGGGAAAAGCTAAGAATTTGTCTCCTAATTGTCAAATTGATGTGAATCATTTGAGAACTAAGAGAGAAGGAATGGTCAATGCTGGGAAGACAAACAGGATATTAGTGAGAAAGAGCACATGGCTTTCTGCTTTCATTACATTTCACTAAATTCTTATCTTACCAAGAAACCAAAAATATTCAGTGGTGCTTAGGAGGCATCTATAGTTGGGAATATAGTCTTAAATGCCATATTTAAGTGAGATGCAATAATCCAGACCAAAGAGAAAGACTGTTGATAATACCCCATCAAGTAAGACAAATCAAATTTGAATTTGTTTCTTTCAGGTTTGTAAACCCAACTTCATTTGTGTATGGACCAAAGGAAGAAAATGAGCCTGAAACATGCATGTCAGAGAAAATGAACTTCACTTTTCATGTAAGAGAAGTTGATTGTTGGGATATTTGTAACAGACTGAGAGCTTGTTCCTGCTGTATGGCTCCAGAGGACATCATATGCTGTGATGTCCCTCAGCCCAGGACCCCCATGTCTGACAGCAGCACGGTTACTCATGGACTTTCCTCCTGGGTTCTTGCTTCCCCCTGCCACCCTCCCAACCCTTATCTCTATCCTATTACTGAAGCCCACAATTCCTTACAATACAGTGGGAAGGAGCAAACACAGGAATGGAGGTAACTGCTGAAACACACAAAGTTATGGGAGGAACTGCATCCACTCGAGATGCACACAGAAATCAGGATAGGTTGAGGTGTGAATCCGTGAACTCTCTTCTTGATTCGAGCTTTTATATAAGCGCTGACATTACCCAGTAAAGGAAGCTTTTACCTCCTGCATCTCCATTTAACATCTGCTTGGTCAGCCTTTTAGGCCATAGGTAGATGGCCTGTTATAAGTGATGTGTCATTTATTAAATAATCTTTTTAAAAAGAGTATCATTATCCAAACATATTAATATAAAGCTAAACTTTTTTTAATGTTTACTGTCAAAGTTTTGATGCATCATGGATGGTGATAATTGGAGATAATGGCCACAAAAACATTTTTTGAACCAAAAGCACTGCCCAAACATTCTTAGAGCCATAGAACAATCTATAGAATGTCAGTGAGTCTAGATTTAAGTACATTAATATTTCATAAGGTCATTTTTTTTTTTTTTTTGGTAAGGCAGTGCTTTTAAAAATGGATATCAGAATCACTTGAGGTACTTTTTCAAAATGCAAATTCCTGGGCCCTGCCTCAGATTTAGAGAATGACCTTGGAATCCTACTGAGTCTACGTATACCCAACTTTATGTTATACTAATGTACATCAGTGTTGAAAAATATAGCTTTCTACTTTGAAGTCCCAAGAAATGCTCCTGTCAGAGCCCAGTGGGAGTTTGTGCTCTGTTAAACTAAAACAGAAACTGCACTAAACTCTAGAAGGTCTATTTATTAATTTATAATTCATAGGTTTTTTTCCAGTTACATTACAGTGGAGTGACTGGGACTGGAGGTACTTTGAATCTCTAGGTTTGGTGAGGCTGTGCAAGTTTGAAAATGTTCTTAAAGGTCTCAACATTACTAGACAAAGATGAAGAATATTTTAGGTTAGACTGATCATTTGCAGGCATGAGGAAGATGTCGTCTGAGGGTCTGGGCAGTGCTGGTTACCCACTGCTTGAAACTGCCTTTTGCAAGTGCCCTGTGCCTCCAGGGCCTAGCAGTTTTAATAGGCCAGGTACACATTTGTTCGTCTAGGTCATGTGCATTCTAAAGATTACTGCAGATCTATGAGTGATGCTGTTTCATTCAGATTCTGTGGAACATCAGATATTGTATTGGTTCCGTAGTTACACGCCCAGATGGCAATTATTTTGGCCCAATTTCCTTCTTCAGGGAGCTGCAATCCCAAGATTTATCAATAAAGAAATATCATCTACCTATGCATTAATCTTTATTCATTCATTTTGAGAGAGAGAGAAAGAGAGACAGAGCAAGTAGGGGAGGGGCAGAAAGAGACATGGGGCTTGAACTCATGACCTGAGCTGAAACCAAGAGTCACATGCTTAACCGACTGAGCCATTCAGGTGCCCCATACCTATGCATTCTTTTTTTTTTTAAATTTTAATGTTTATTTATATTTGAGAGAGAGAGAGTGCAAGCAGGGGATGGGCAGAGAGAGAGAGGAGACATAGAATCTGAAGCAGGCTCTCAGCTGTCTGCACAGAGCCCAGAGCCAATGTGGGACTTGAACTCACGAACCGTGAGATCATGACCTGAGCTGAAGTTGGATGCTCAACCCACTGAGCCACCCGGGTGCCCCCCTACGCGTTATTCTTAAAAGGCTAGATGTGCATTACTATTAAAACCCAATAACCTACCCCCTTCTGATTTTCTGAGTGTATCAGCATCATTACCCTGAACTAAAATATATTCTTATTTGCTTACTGTGATGATGATTATCCTCTCAACAAAGTGATTTTGTGAAAATAAGACTGAGAGTTAGAATACCTGAGTTTTGGTCCTAATTCTTGTCACTTTTTAACCATCTTAGGCACATCATTCACATCTCTGAGACTTTTCCTGAGCTGGAGAATAATAAAACGTCAGCTCACCTCATGGGGCGCTTGTGAGGATCAATCGATCATGGTTTTTTTAGACACATAATGTCCCATACAAATGTATGCTGTTGTCTTTTTCTTTAGACTATTTCTGCAATAATTATCAGCCTGGACGTTTCAGCCTAATCAATATCAAGGAGAGGGCTAGGAATAATGAATAAATTATTAGCAAACATTTTTAAAGTTCTGGATATGGATATTCTGTCTCCTTTTGCTATGCAACTGCCAACTGCAAACCACCAGCACTATAAGTGTTGCATGAAACCCATGCCTCCCCCTGAAAAATCATTGATATCTGTACCTATGTTTATGAAAAATATTCTTAAGTTGCTAAAACAGAAACTTTTCCTTCTTATCAGGTTATCAACACTGGCCATAGCATGGCTCCAAATGTTAGTGTGGAAATAATGGTACCAAATTCTTTTGCCCCCCAAACTGATAAGCTGTTCAACCTTTTGGATGTCCAGGTAAAAATGGGTTCCTTCCTTTAACCTAAGTAATATTGCTAAAATGGATATGTCTGTTAACGTGTTTGAGTCCCACTGTAAGCTGTGAATTCGCCATGCAATTACTGAATATACTTTGAGTGTTATACATTACATAGAACTGTCAGGCTGTAGGAACTTCTGCATTTGACGTATACAGTATAGAACAGAACTCTGCTCTAGCATCTTCAGTGCATTTTCTTTGTGAAATGGCCCTGTGGAAGTAATTGTTGGTGAAATTCTCTATAAATCTTGAGGCTTCTGTTGGAAAATCAGTATTTCAGCCTTTTTTTTAAAAAAAGAATTAATATTCTTATGTTGATGATTACATCAGAATTATTTTAGCTTACCATCTTCCAGACAACCAGCCAGCAAATAAATCTGCTATGTAGATTCGAGATCTAATTTTAAAATTTACTTGAATTCCAGATTTAGACAGTAGGATATGCTGATATGTTACTGTTTTGTGTCTAAAGCAAAAGAAATTTTAATTTCATGGTAATGTCCAAATGTCCATTTTTTACATTGCCTTTAATTTCTGTAAGGTTAGGCCCTGTATCACTTTAGCATCTGTATCCCACCTTGTTAAAATGTCTCTGGGTTTTTGTTTGTGCCATAGAGACTTAATCTTTCCCAAATCTGTCCAAAAGATATTTTCACAATTCAGAGATACTTTATATATTTTAGAAAAGGTAACCAATTGGACCTTTCAAGACCGTGTAGCTTCTGCCGTTCTTTCCAATATGGAGTAACATTTTTCTGTCTTTATAGACTACTGCTGGAGATTGCCATTTTAAAAGTTATCAAAGAAAGTGTGCATTAGAGCAGGATAAAGGTCCACTGGAGACCCTGAAAGACATTTTCAGATTCTTGTCAAAGACTGATAAGAAGCTATTGGTAAGTTTCATTTTTTTAGGTTGTAGGTTTTGCTTTCCAACACACAGAAGTGGAACCTTAAAACCAAGAACCACTGGGTTTGAACTGTCAGCTGAGTGTAGGAAAGAAGTTAATACACTTGCATGGGAGGAATAGACATGATGGGAGAGATAGACCCAGGGTTAAATATACTATACAATTTCATTATTTATCTAAACCAATGCCTACTTCATGCCAGCCAGACATTGTTTCAGACCCTGTAGAAGGCCAAGATATAGTACTCAGCTGAGCAGACTTTGTGGCATAAGGTTATCACTCCTTTCATATTAGTGAATTTATGAAAAAAACAAACCCCCCAGGAAGCCATCTCACATTCAAATAATCCAAGTTTAACAAGGAATATGGAACATGTGACTTAGCAAGGCTCTGATTAGGAGTCTTTGTTGTAACTCTGTCTCCGAAGGTTAAGTTCACAAGAATGAGACCACATGCTTCAAGTTCAAATACTTCTTGTTATAATTTATAAAACAAACTCCACTAATGGGAGATGTTTAATTCCAGGTAAAATATTTTAGCCGTCTTTAAAAAAGTTTTAATGTAGCTTTTTGGTATTTTTTTCAAGTTCTGCATAAAAGCTGATCCATACTGTTTAAGTCTTTTATGTAATTTTGGGAATATGGAAAGTGGAAAAGAAGCCAGTGTTCACATGCAGTTGGAAGGCCGCCCATCTCTTTCAGAAATGGTAAGTCTAAAATACAATGACAACTTTGTGGCTAAGTTTATAGAGAATCTACAGATTCAGTCATCTTATTTAGGTAGGATGGTATGTGAGGAGGCATTGAAGTAATTAAAAAGGTATGAATAGTAAAATTGGGAGTGGAACTCTAAAAGTGTTTCCATTTATCGCTTTAGCTGAATAGATTGTCTAAATGATACAGTTTTTGTAATTAAACAGATAAGATTGTAGAATAGACTATGGAATAAGTAAGAGGTTTATTTTAGAAAGCATGTCCAACTATTTATGAACCTTGATTAAGTCACATAAATGGACTACCTTAACATTTTATCTAACGTTAAGGTTTTTTCTAAACTACTTGAAATTATGCATAAAATTTAAGAAGCAAAACTTTCATAAAACCCAACTAAAACATCAACATTCATCAACAATAAAACAGAAATGTACAACAACAAATAAACATCTTGGATTTCTTCCTGGAAATGAGTATGCATATTTATGATTACTGACATAAAATTAGTTTTATCTGGAGTTCTGTTCTTCCATTTCCTCATCTGATAATCTCTTGCAGGGGTGTTACAGACTAAATGAGATACTTTTTTTGTAAAGCATTTAGTGCATGGCATATAGTAAGCCAAAGAAAATCGGTGGTTTTGTTTTGTTTCAAGAGGAGTATTTGAAATTGCCACACAGTGGTAAAGAGGATGGGGGGGTGGGGTGGAATAGATGCACCAGACAGGGAATTAAGAAGTCTGTTGTCATTCCAGTTGTGCTAAAAATTGTTAGGAGACCATTCAAGTTATTTAAACTTTGGCAGTTTGCCCTCTCCTGCTCTTGAGGTCCAGGTTACTAAACAGTGGGCACTACTAGCATTTTGGACCAGATAATTCCTTCGTGTTAGGTGCTGTGCTGTGCATTGTAGGATGTTTAGCCCATTGCTGGCCTCTACGAACTAGATGCTGGTACACCACTTCCCAAGTCCTGACAGTCTAGAAACTGCTGACTGTCCTCTAGGGGATAGAAGCATTCCTGTTGGAAACCACTGCTTTAATACTCTATTTTTACCCCTAAAATTCTCCGTGTTCTTTCCAAAACATTAAAACTACCGCACAAATGTTATTTAACTTTTGAGGGTCGGTCATAGGCTTCTTTAGTAAAATTCCTAAACAACATATTCTCATCTACCTCAATGACTACATATATGAGAAAAAACCCTCAATTTTACATGTAATTGTAAAAGGTCATCAGAGTCTGTGGAGCCCATCCCCAGATTCCTGAGCTCCATGGATTCTTGGTTATAAAGTCCATCTGTTAGATAGTAAAGCTCAGAGTTCACCTACCAATTTTATACTGGCATGCTATAACTACTTGTATCATATTTTTCCATTATGGCATTAAACTATAGGTATTTTACAACAGCAAGATGATAACACTGTTTTAGAAAAAAAGAAAAGCCTAGATAAAATAAGTTTGAGGAACCATTTATCAGGTGAAGAAAGTCACCTTTGGGAAAAAGACTGACTAGGAAAAAAATACACTGCTAACTATTACAAATACCTAAATCAAGTTGTCTGCAAAGTAGTCATGTTTAATAAAAGGATTTGAACAAAATGATGCCAGGAAAATTAATACCACGGCTGTGCCTTTGGAAGCAAAGAAAGCATTGCATTACAATTAACCACAAATGGTGAAATACACTGGGGAAGATAAGTTGTAAAATTCTGAGATCGTAGGTAAGGATCATGATAAATTACTAGTACATCTTCATGAAACAAAACTATAAGTCAGGCTACAGTGATCTTTCTTTTATTTAACAGGATGAGACTTCAGCGCTCACATTTGAGATAAGAGCAACGGCTTTTCCAGAGCCTAATCCAAAAGTTATTGAACTAAACAAGGATGAAAATGTTGCACATGTAAGATTACCACTTTACCTGAAACATTACAATTATAGGGAAAACCTGCTGGGGTGTTTAGTCAGGAAAATAGATTGACTAGATCATGGAGGGCTTGAAATAGTTTACTGAGATTTGGCATTTTCCGCAACTGGTGCCAGGAAAGGACGCAGATGGCTCGTTCAGGAGGCAAACTTGGTAGCATTAACCAGATGAAGAACCATGGTGCGAGGCCATCCAGCTCAACAGTTACCAGTGTTTCCTAGGGTTATTAGAACCGGCAAGAGAAGGGGACGGGTTGTTCAAACTACTATGGGAATGATGGGTTGGGGGTGAGGGTGGGGCTTCACAAGGAACAGAAGCAACTTTTAAACTGGTGGCTCTTTCTTTTCATTAATTTATGTAGGTTTTCCTTGAAGGACTACATCATCAAAGACCCAAACGTCATTTCACGATAGCAATTATTTCAAGTAGCTTGCTACTTGGCCTTATTTTACTTTTATTGATTTCGTATGTTATGTGGAAGGTAAGTCATTAATAATTACCAATGTCAAACCAAATACAACATTCTTGACTTTCACAAAGCGACTTTTGTGACTCCCAAGTTATTAGATTTACGTATTGCAGTACTTTTAATGTTAACTTTTTAAATTCCCAAATGAGTATATAGTACTGATCTCCCATTTCTCCTGACTTCAGCCAGTATTCCGACCATAACACTAGTTTTGAAAGATGTTCTAGAAAAAAAGCATTTGGACGGGGTGCCTGGGTGGCTCAGTCGCTTAAGCATCCGACTTCGGCTCAAGTCATGATTTCACGGTTCACGAGTTTGAGCCCCCTATCAGGCTATGTGCTGACAGCTCAGAGCATGCCTTGGGTTCTGTGTCTCCCTCTCTCTCAAAAATAAAAATTAAAACAATTAAAAAAAGCATTTGGAAAACACTGCATATTATTTTTAATGTCCATTTTGGAGAATGTGGGTCACTGAGCAGTCCTGGAGTAACAAAAATAATGCTCTTTAAACCCAGTATTTCCCATCTAGATTTTACTGTCTACACGGGACAGTGAGTTTTCAGGTATCTGATAGGAGTGTAATATGTTTGTAGTAATACACTAATGATTATGCAATGCCATTTTCAGGTTGGTTTCTTTAAAAGACAGTACAAATCTATCCTACAAGAAGAAAACAGAAGAGACAGTTGGAGTTACGTTAACAGCAAAAGCAATGATGATGATTGAAGACATCTTTCAAATTGAGAGGACAAGGGACTCAGGTTAACCAAAGAAACTTAAGATGTTGTTTACAACACTGACTTCTATGTACTTCTTTTACTCATGACCTTGTGACTTATTGGGTCTCCATGCAAATGAAAAATCTACGCAATGATTCGTCTTCGAGAGGAAAATAACTGCAAAGGGAATATTTAATATATCCAAAGAGAATCTTTCAGCTCTTAAATGGATAGAAAAACACTAAAGCATTCAATTTATTCAAGGTAAGTAATCCCTCGAAGATATTGCATCTGAATTCAATCATATTGAAGAAGTAAACAACTCATTTGGAGAAGTCTTGGACTTGAAATAGCATTCCTTTAAAAGAAATTATTTACCATATGTGCTTGCTTCAGTAAAATAAATTCCATGGATAGATAATGATTCATTTCTAATAGATCTTTGAGACTTGTTTGAAAAATCCTGCTAAATATCTTCAGAGAACATACTTCCAAGAGCTGTTCCTAAATTTTTGAATGGATACAAGAAGACCACTAATGTTTTAAAAGTGGATTTTATCTTTAAACACCTTTATTTTTAATACCTTCATGATGGGCTCTGATTTATTCAGACTATGTAGGAGGACTATGATCCTGATGAGCAAACTTCAGCATGAACTTATACACTGGTTTGAGCTTAATAAGATGACTTCAGAATAATTGTTTATACAGCTATGGGTTTTTTTTCTTTCTGTATATATACATAATGTTTTAAAAGAATATGTTTATAGAGGTATTAATCCGCTAGTCATCTTAGAACACATTTTTATTAAGGGTACCCAGGAGTAAATTCCTAAAATCCATTTTCAGTGAAATTTTTTGCTTATGAAAACAATACTTAAAAATTCTAATTTATATTCTGAAACATTGTGAATGTTGCACTTTAGCTGATATTTCAAATATTAATACACTGATATATGTAAAATATGGAAACTGTACCTCACTAATGACTCTTAAAACCAAAACTCTACAAAGAGCCTGATTAGAGGCCAGTATTTCATATAAATTAGATACTGAGTAAAATATTGACTATCAAATTAAGCAAATGCACCTCCTTGTTTAGATGTTACTCTTTCTCTTCAAAACTATGTATTAAATGTGTTTTTATCAGGTCTATAAGAGCATTCTCTTCTGCATGGAACTAGAGAAACAAAATTTAGAAATCTAACTTTACCGATTTTGCTTGTTTTCAGTGAATAAAATGTGCCATCAAAATTTCCATCATAGAGGTTTTAGTGACGAGTGAAATACTGCCTTTTCATTTGCAGATACAATCATTTTTTGTAATAGTTATTCATGCATATGACCTAGATTCTGATAGCTGAAGATTATAATTTCATCTGAATTTATTTATTCTGTCTTTATAACCTCTGTATAAGGAAGCTGTAGGCAATTTTGAAAATCTGTTATTGGAAGTGATCAGGTAGTAAGTAAGACTTCCCTCTAATTTAGCTATTAGGGAAAATATCTCCTTAGCGGAAGCCCTGCCACCAGCTGTCTCTGTCAGCTGGAATTTCTAGAAGTTACCTCTTCACAATCCCTCAGTATATAATTGCTGGCCCCAGAACAAGGTTGTCAAAGTGACTGGGTTTCACTCCTCGAATGCTGAGAGCAGGAAACCTCCTGAACTCACTGTCTACCGGTAGAAATTAAGCTTTAAAAAGTACCCTTTATATAAGCAAAAGATCTGTTTTTTCATTACTAAAAAACAAAGTCTTTCAGGAGAACCTCTGGGATCAGTGGTGGAGGATGATCCCTGAGGCAATTGAAATTGGCTCTTTTCTGAAATGATAGCATTTTCGGTATTACTGAGTACATTGAAACCAATGTGTTACAATTGTTGGATAACAGGACTTTCAGAAGCACAAAGAATGTATCTCCTAGACCGTGTGATATTTTGTGTAATTTAAAATTTGCTATAAACTTCATCTGTCTTACAAATTTTAAAACACTTTAAAGAAAATCAACAGTTTTCAACTTTCAGGGAATAGTCACAAAATTGGTACCATAACAATTTCTTTCCTTTTTTGGCAAATAATGTAGATGTTGGAAAGATTTGAAATCTAGATTAGTACCTCATCAGGGCATCCTTACATAAACTCTAGTCCACGTGTACCAGGCTACAGGAAATTTCATGTCAGGACTGATGGACTCAAATCCTGAAAAGTTAAAACAATCATCCTGTAAAATCAGTAACTCCAAAGTAAAAGAATTTAGATGTTTTAAGTATATGAAATAGTTTCCATTCCAATGCTTTCCAAAACCCATAAATGGTTATATTGCCTAATTTTTTTAAGCTCTAGAAGCTAATTTTTAGTAACAAAATAGTAAATTTCTTTAAAAAATCAGAATTTTGTTTCCTATTAGGATATGTTTAAAGAATGACCATATTCCCTCCCATTAAAATTCTATTTTGTACATTCCTTTTATAAACAATTACAGTTAACTTCAGAATCATTCATTTCTTCCATGCTTCCTCCATAAAGATTGATAAGTCTTGGGTGTAATCTGTAAAAAAGATAGGTGTGATTATTTCATCAACCTATCATTGTTCACACAGAGTATGGTACATGATACCCAATACAAATCTACCGATAGTTAAACATTGGAAGAGCTGCAATCTTGTAAAACTGGGGGGCCTGATAACTCAGCACCAGTGATTACTATAAAATCCAGGCATTGTGCCCATAGAAAGCTCACAGCTAGTGGTGTGCTCCTGCGTACTTTTTACCCATTGAGGCATAATGCTTACCAACAATGAGTTTGCATAGTCTTAAACTTGTTTGTGCCAGTTGTTCCTGTTACTTATACAGTATGTACAATTGTGTCTGCATGAAGTAAGTTGAATGCTTTGGAAAGACTGGAAATATCAAATGTAAACTGTAATCCTGCATTATCTGTATAGTTTAGGGAGAATGATAATTTTACAATGCCAATAGAGACTCATAAGTTGTGGTTGAGTCTATATGAAAATGCTTTGGGTGTATATAACAACTGAATAAGTGTAAAGTTATTTATTAAAATTGTACATCGCTCTTTTTATGCTTCCCTAACTTACTAATCTAAAAAAAAAAAGTCACGACAAGGAGACTTCCATTGCACTCAGTTTTGTGTCTACTGGTGGACACTTAAGGCGGGGAAATAATTACACTTACTTAACATGGACCTCTGATGCGACTTCCACTAAATCACCATCTACATTCCAAGGGAAATTGTTTTCTGAAGCAGCTGCATGCCTCCCAGCATCCTCCTCTAGATTGGGTGCGCTATTAGTCCTCGGACGAACTTTAACCTCTTCAACAGTGTAAGTCTCAACAAATGGAAAATTGAACTAAATAAAACAAATGTAAATCATCATGGTACTTGCTTTATCCCTACACTGCTAATGAAAAGAAAGTTCACCGTGTTCTCTCTTGCATGTAAATATCAACATGCATGACGACATTGTTATAGCATTGAAAGTCTATGCCAGGGATCCCCAATTTCTTTGGTAGATCTAGCTACTGGCAAACCTGTTTTATGACCAATAGTAGATGTGTATGCATTTGTATACAGTACCATACAATTTCCAATTAAAGACTGAGTTTTTAATACCTGTCGACACAGAAGATTTATATAATCCACTAACTTGTCAACTTGTCTCTTAAGTTTCACGCTTAGAATTTAATTAGGAAGAACCTTGGTCTAAGCTTATGAAGGAGAAAAGAGAAAGTCGATCTGATGTGAGTTTTGCAGGTGTTCTTCCTGCCTCATTTCCCACTTTAAAGATGCACACATGTTGCAAGACAGTTGTTTTCTTTCTGAGCACTCCACATGGTGCAAAGTATCTTCAAATTTCCATTTTTCTTGTTTAAGGAAAGTTTAGTGGAAAAATATTTATTACCATAAATAATATAGCCAAATACCTTTTTAGTAGCAATGTACAATAATTCATTTATTTCACTTTTTAGGTAAATGACATGGGGTTTACTCCTATTGTGTTTTTCCCCCTTCCACATATGAACCTCAGTGAGGTACAGAATTTTAAAAGTTGACAGAAAACTAACATTCTCCCCCACACCCTTATTTTACATATGTAGAAACCTAAGTCCAGCAGATTTTACAGTTCATACTGTATAATGCAGTGGATTACGTAATGGTTTATACTGGGTTTACATGTGGCATCGGCTGTTCTAATTGAGGTATAGAATTAGAGTGTCCCAAGTAGCTCTCTGTGAAACTGCTTGGCAGTCCCTGCATTAGACTTCCCTTCATCTCAGATATGAAGCCATGGGGACCTCATTCCATGTTAATTTGTAAAAAAGAATGTGTTTTAAATGAGTCATTGATAACTGGCTGCTATGGGTTAAATTGTATTCCCAATAAAGATACATAGAAGTCCTAACTCTTGGTGCCTGTAAATGTCACCTTATTTGGAAAGAGGGTCTTTGCAGATGTGATGGAGCTAAGATGAGGTCATCTGGTTGAGCCCTAATACAATATGACTGATGTCCTTTAAAGAGAAGAATGCCATGTGACAAAAGAGACTGCAGCAGACAACTGTAAGCCAAGAGATTTCAAGAAGTGATGGCCACCACCCGTAAGTCTATTATCTTAAATCCTCAGTTTTCATGTGCATACTTCGCAAAATGAAGCTCCATGCATCCCAGCAAATTCATTTCCTACGAAGCCACATTGGTAGATGGAACTTTAGAGAGCCATGAGCTTAATACCTCATGTGAGGGTATGTTTAAGATGTGAGGAAGAGAAGTGAACAGTTAAAATTGTGATACATACAAGTGCCATGATGGTGTAAGCATAGAGTTAAAGGACAGAAACAAGAGGCAAACAGGCCCAGGATGTTGGGTGAGCTTCCCATGTGAAGGAGTCTTAACACAGAAGAGTTAGCCTGAAGGAGGAGAAGGGAGGAAGATTTGGAAAGGAAACATTTGCTAAGTATGGAGATACGGCAATCATCACACAACTACAAAACATTGAGCATACTGTGATATTGTAATAGTGGTGTTCTGTCACTTACTTTTACAGAAGATATAAATGCCTGTGTTTGATTTTTTTTTTTTTTTTGAGAGACATAGATGGTATCATGGGCTGAATTGGGTCTCTCTCTCAAAGTCATAAGTTGATATCATAACCTCTTGTACCTTAGAATGTAACCACAGTTAGAGATAAGGTCTTTAAAGGCATGATTACAAGGAGATTTTTAGGGTAGACCCTAATCCACTATGACTGGTGTCCTTAAAAGAAGAAATTGGGACATACAGACACTAAGGGATGTGCATGCATACAGGAAAGACCACATGAAGACATAGCCAGAAAGCAGACATCTCTAAGCCAAGGAGAGAGGCCTTGGGAGAAATCAGACCTGTCAACACCATCTTGGACTTCTTATCCTCAGAATTATAAAAAATAGATTTCTGTTAAGGCACCCAAATCTATCGTATCTGTCATGGCAGCCCTAACATGAGTACAATGGCCCAAACATAGGAAATCCGGTGAGGATGGCCAGAGGTGAGGCAACATAACGGCCAGAATACAAGGGCCATGAATTCTATGCTGAGGAAATGAGATGTCATCTTGACAAGAATGAGCAAGGCATTGAAGAATTCAGCAGGAGAGAAACAGGTAAATGTTTTAGAAAAGTCCCTGTAGAATTAAGTGTGGAACACAAGACCAGAGAAAAAGGAAGATCAGAAGGAGGTTGCTGTAAGAAGGGATTAAGGTTCAAATTAAGGTGAAAGAAATTTCAGAAACATCAGAGAGGAGAACGAACAGAACTAATTGGTGGGCTGGTTGTACGGATTGAGAGAGGGAGAGGAACCCAGAGTAACTCCAGGATGGGTAGAGTTTCACACCATCGCCCTGTGCAGGGAATCATAGAAGGAGCACCTTTAGGGGAAAGACAATAAGGTCAGCTGTGAACGTGCCGGACTCCAGATGCATGGGTTTCACAACTTGAGCACACAGGAAAGCACAGTGGTCCTACGATCAGCAGAGAAAACAGAACCTCCAAAGTGTGCAAAGCTCAGACGGTGGTTCAAACAAGGGGGAGGACACACTCAGGACAAGGTATCACAAGAGAACGACAAGGCAGCACACAAGTCCTCAAGGAAGGACTAACATTTAAGGGTCTTAAACTCCCTACCAGAAACAATGGTCAAAGTGAATGGAGGAATGGAGGACAGAAGAAATGGAGGCCAGTGAGAGGACAGAGTTGAAAAGAAGGGTGGTATTTTTCTATTTTCGCAGAGATGGGGAAGGCAAAACTAGTCACCCCACAGACAGTGGTTTTCATTATGCTCTAGAACTGTTAATATATATGTAGATTCAGTTAACCTGGAAAAGATGGTTCAGAGACCTAGACTGTGGCTCTCCTGAGGCTGCAGTGCCATGTTGTCCTTTCTGGATAGCATAACTACTACGAATTAGTGAATTATATATAATCTTATCTGTACGTGGTCTTTATAATGTTCCATGATTTATATAAACTTACATTTTTGAAAATGTCACCATGAAGGAAAGACACTACAAATATAGACACACATGTGTACATATGTGTATTTTTTAAACATCTCACATTGCTTAAAAGCAGTGACCTTGGGAATCCATCTACTTACGTATATATACCATTACATCGAACATTTTTAGAATTTGTCAAAAAATCACAGAGCAATAGCATGGACTTCATTTTAGTAAAGAGCTAAATCAATCAGAGTTAAGTCTAATGACCATGCTCCCTCCCTCACTCACACACACACACACACAGTTTTTCCATCAAAAACAAGACATGGCCAGTAAGTGGGAAAAGCAGGTTATAATATATCTTGCATAACATGATCTCACTTTAAAAAAAATTCTTTCCCTATAGAATTCTATTCACTCTGTCATTGCCTTTATTTTTCTAGTATTTATTACTTTAAAAATCTGAAGAAACCTATTTTCATGTTGAAAAAAGGATGTCTATGGAAACTACCTTAGAAGTTTGCCCCTTAGGCAATTCCAAAAGAATTTATTTTCATAAATAATTTGTGCAGTAGGTGCCTCCCTAAAATAAATACAGAGCTTCTCAGGGTAAGTAACCTTCAGGTTAATACTCATTTAAGCACCCACATTTATTTAATAGAAAAAGATTAAGAAGTTTATACCAAGGTAATGACACTGATGATCTCTTGGAATATCCAATTTTGAGTATTTCTACTTTCTGACTTAGGAAAAATAATGAACGTACGGCCTTTAGATTAAGAAAAATAATATTTCAAACAATATGAGTCACATCCCAAAAGGCATACATTCCTTTGACAATCACTGCCTTTCCTAAACACACACACACGTGAAGTTACTACTTCAGCTCACAACCTACCTTACGTCTGCCTTTGTCTACATTGGGACTATAATTTTTAGGATACAACTTCCTAAACATTTCATTCAGTTGGTTGCTCAGTAAACACTCATCTAATAACATAGTGTGTAGTAGAGAACCGAAACTTGAGGGGAACTGCGTATGAAAGTTTAAAATTATAAAGGGGCAAAATGTGAGTCACCACGGCCACTTCTGCAAGCAAGATTCAGCTGCTAGTGGTTGACTCAGTGTCCTCTCCTCGTCTTCCTGTTTACTCTCTCCAGCTACATCCAGGTACACTTTTATGCCTTTAGGGAGTGAGACTGTAGGGTTTTACAAGCAAACCGATAAACTTCAAGACTCGTAAATTCAGAGATCACATATTTCGGGACCAGTTACCTAAAAACTGGGTCAAAATCTCTGCCAAAAGAATGTGGCTTATAATAGTTATTCCTTCTCTTTAAAACAAATCCCGTAAGTAGAAGTAAATCTTCTCTCCCTCTACAACCACACATCATAGTTCTGAATAGAATAATGACTAGCTAAACATGGTGTGTTTTAAAAATAGGTCTGCCTATCTATTTCAATGAGCGAAGGTAGGCAGATCTGTAAATAAAAGGCAGGAAAATCTAAAGGTCATAACTTTAGAGAAAGTCTCCGGCCATAACATCAAGATTAAAATATCAGATTTCACTACTTTTCATTCTGAAGAACAGCTGAGTATATAATTTTAGCTTTAATTTACTTCACATTTCAATATAACACTACATTTTCTATTTTCTCTTTGCACATGTGTGCACACACACGCATGCATGTGTGCGTGCGCGTGCACACACACACAATATACGTAACTGCCAATTCCTAGCTCAAAAAGGGCAAATCTATATTAATATGGTAGATACTTTTCAAAATTTGGAGGAAACACAAATTTGGAAAGAAAAAAGATTAATCTATTTAGAAAAAACGCCTTCTTAGGAAGCCGGATTTTATGTCAACTCTTGCAGCATATCTCTCCATGATTAATAGCTTTGCATATAAGTAGCAAAAATAATGTACCATACCTGATTCTTAACACTGGCATATCTTTTCAGGTGTTTTATAAATTCTGGCCGAGAAGTATTTCGTGCAATTATAAGAGCCATGCTTCCATTATTTAATCTGAAATTAAATTTTTATACGGGAAACTGAGAAGTTTATTAAGTGATTGCAACCAAAATTACCGTGTATCATTCCTTCCAACAAACATCATGTTTACTAGAAGTTTTAGGTAAGGTAGATTAATCATCATCACATTAAATTTACCTTAATTTCTTAAATCTTATCTCGCTGTATTATTTTTAAACAGCACAGACCTTCAAATTAATTCGATTAAACAATTGACTCCCTTCTGAGCAAGCTCTTATATTAAGGGCTTTTTAAAAAAATGAACCATCAGGCATCCTATTCATGTATCAAGACATCATTTAAAATGCAATGTATTTACTTAAGGATTCTAAACGTGAAATCATGTATGTTTTTAGAAGATGTAAAATAGTGAATAAATACAAATGGTATGACGATTGTTCTTTCTAAAAACCTAGTGTGATTTAAATATTTATTTATAGGCAGATCTAAGTGACATAGGAAAATAAAGTGGCCCTTGGATGGATGAGAGGGACGCATGCTACCACACATGTTCAGTTAAATGACTGAGCATTTTAATCTTGCATAACTGTTCAGTTTAATATAAGACACTGCAAATTTAGAGATGTGATTTAGTGCCAAAAAAGCCACTCACAATTGCACATAGCTTTAGAAGGCAGTTTGCAGAAATATGTGCAAATGACTTCTAGCTTGATTTCAAGGCAAATATAAAGTTATTCCAAGAATAACAACAACATAAAAAAGAGCTCTTTAAGTCTTATGGAAGCTCAGGGTAGAACTTGTAAGGGACCCTGGAGATTATCCAGTCATTCACTCAGTTTATATAGAAGGAAGAGAGGACCCCAAGTTTAAGTCAACTGTTCAGAGGCACACAGATCTGAAATCAAAATGATCACTGGTACCAGATCCCTTAATTGCCAGGGTCCAATGTTCATTTTACTCAACATCCCACCTCTTCCCACCTGCAAATAAATAGTATCAAAACACATTCAGAGTAATGTTTTGTGTGTTTATTTTTTAAAAATTGCTGAATTTTTACTCAGAAACATGAAAGCACTTCATGTCTACTTTCAATACTTACTAGTAATTGAAACACACCCTATATACTTGTCACTGTTCTAAATGGTTTTTTAACATATTATGCATTTATTCTCTGAACACTTAATACTGATTTCTATCAGCAATTTGCACTGATGCCTTTTGAATTAAATTATACTTTGCTGTGGAAAAAAAATAAAATTGAAAGTTGAATCTCCTGTGCAATGATCCTGAATCATTCAGAAGATTAATCTCTGAATACCTCTGGTCAGCCAAGACCTGGTTTAAAGGCCTTTGTAAAAAATGGTGTGTTTAATTACAATCCACAAAGGAAATCTCTAACTAGTCACCCTCTAAAAAATTCATCAATACTGACTAAACCTGGAGAGAATCAGTGGTGGAATTCAGGCAAGCTGAAAAATGCATGGAGCAGCATTGAAGGAAGCATGAATTGACCCCCAGAAGAGCAGACTACCTCTCATGAAAGTCCTTGAGCAAACATGACAGTCAGAGATGAAGGAGGGTTAGATAAGTATCGTCCCAAGTCCCGTAGAACATTATTCCAATGTCAGCTAGCTGTTTTTCACTTTTAGTGAGGGAAACCACATTAGGGAGGCACACAGTAGTCTAGGATTTCTGAGGGTATAAGGAGGGAACAATTAAGCTCAATCACTATATCACATGAGCTTCAAAATACTCCTTTCAAGTTTCAGCACTGGAGATAATGAGGACACTGGCATCTAGATTATTAGTATCAAACTATACAGTTTTTCTTCTCCTCTAACTTTGGATGTTTCCCTGTTACCTTTGTATCAACTGCCAAGAAAAAAATTTTAAATCAGTCCCCTTTGCTAGCTGTTCATCATTCTGGTTAAATATTTTGCAGGGAAGATGAAACTAATCATTAAAATTACGTTATAAATTGCCAAAGCACATATTCATTCTTTTATTCCACTTCCAGAGAAAATCTAGATTTGACTATATTATATAACACTCATGATCCTTTCTCCTACGCTTTCTTTGGGAGTGGGAGAGAAACATTTTCAGAGCAGTAATGGACAGCTGCTTGAAAAGAATGTACAAGAGATGAAATATTTATATTTTCGTAGATAAAATCATATATAAAATGTCTCAAGAAAGTGTGGGCAATAGATTCACAATATCCACACTAAATATAAAGAACTGAAATTCAGCTTCCTTTGACTATAAAGGTACCAAATATACCCACATACCTGCTTTTCATGCTGAGGATATTTATGTCTGTTCTAAAATTTGAAAGTAGAGATGTTCATAAGAAATACCAGGAATATAATGTTTTCAATGACCAGCACATGAACATCAGCAAAGTAGGCATAAAGTGACACAATAAAATCATGTTAATAAAACCCCAGAAATATTCTAGCCTCAGTAATATTAAGAAATCAGTGGTTGTCTAATATTTCCAGTTTAACAGTTGGTGTCAGCTTGCTCCAATAAGTCCCTTAGAATCTCTAGTGTTATACAATCCAAGAGAGACTACCCATTGATAATATGCTAGCCAGCCAAAAGTTAGCAAAGTATTCTAAAAGAAAAAAAAAACTAGTTTATAGAAAACTGTCAGTTATTCAATAAAAATGCTTACTAACCTGGTATTAGGTGCCAAGCCTCGAGGTGCCACTGAACACAGGCAAGGAATTGCCATAATGCTGACATTCAGGATCTGACCCTGGATCGTTTGCCACTGATCATTACTCACTAAAGGTAACGGAAGTGATTGGTTACTTTCCTTCACCAGAGCAACATGTCTATAGAGCCTGATTTAGTTCTCAAAGAGGTACATTTAGACTCACCAGATTTGGGAGATCCTTCCACCTTCCTAAAAGTAAGAAAACAAAACAAAGAAAACTACATCACACAAAAAATGACATCTATTAAATTGGGAAATTTCAAGAACCTAGTATGTCAGATATTATCTTAGATTAGACACAGTAAGTAAAAACATATAAATAATTCCATTACTGCATTACATGATGTTGGTTCATTTAAAGGTGGTATTATCAATAACAATGATTTTTCATTTCTTTCAAAAACCAGAACATTTCCTTTGTGTAGCTTTGAGTAAAGTTTGTGTTGCATACTAGACTGAAATTCTCATGAGGGCAGAAACTAGGGGTTTTACTTTTTTTTGTTGTTGTTGTTTATTGATGTATCCAAAGTGTCTGGCATACAGTAGGCATTCAATAAACAACCGCTGGATAAATGAATGAATCATTGCATGGATGGACGGAGTGAATAGTTGTTTCTGAAGACAAAAGCCAAACGACATGGCCTACTAGAATCTCACTACTCTATTCTTTGCTAGTATTTTAGAAAAACAACCAAAGATCACAAGTCTAATAAAGTATGCATATCAAACTATGTCATGATTTAAAGAAAGATATAGATGTTTACATTACTTTGAGCTCTTTACCTACCTTTCTTGTAAATCCTGAGAGCTGATAAATGGTAAAAATGATATTTCACAGTCTTCAGGCCTAAAATACAATAAAATTTGCTATTGACACTCATTGACTCTGAGATACAAAATTTTTGGTTTACGCAAAAAAAGACTTACTGAAGTTTTGCCAGTGCCTTAATTATAGCAAAATCCCTTCGTTGGTTGGGTGACATCCATCGATGTTTTTCTGCCAGAGCCAAAGTTCTTCCCCCAAAGCCAAACATGGCTGAGAACCCAAAGCGAAGAAATTTGCCAGTGGTGCTGAAGGTGCAGACATCGACAGGTTGTATGTGTCCTTGAATATTATGTTGGATATTCGTCAAGCAGGGAGTGCAGTAGGGCCAGTTGTCAAAATGGCAAGCATAGAAAAGCCGATTTATTTACTTATAGACAATCTCAAGTGACTTCATACAATAATAAATATCCTTTCTTTTCATCTTTCCCTGAAACTACTGAAATTGCCATTTGTAATTTTTTCAGGTACTAAGGAAGAAACACAAAGTAGTAAATACCACAGCATATTGTTATTTCATATAAAACAGGGTTGTGGTGGGGGGCATCTGGGTGGCTCAGTCAGTTAAGTGTCCGACTTTGACTCAGGTCATGATCTCATGGTTCGTGAATTCAAGCCCTGCGTCGGGCTCTGTGTGGACAACTCAGAGCCTGGAGCCTGCTTCTGATTCTGTCTCTCTCTCTCTGCCCCTTCCCTGCTCGCACTCTGTCTCGCTCAAAAATAAACATTAAAAAAATTGTTTTTAATTATCAAACAGGGCTAAGAAAGTAAAATTGAAGTACGTGTGCAAAGTAAACTTAGATTTAACACTAGTTTTGCATTGTATTTATCTGAGTTTATAGGCTTTTCATCAATTGGGAGAATATTCTAGTGGATGTGCAATGAATTTTTCTTCTTTTCTTATGTTTTTCTTTTAATAACATAATCTCAGCCCTAGAGTCTTGGTATAGTCAAACAACAATATCTGATACACTTAAATAGTATACACGGATTTTCTTGATTATAAAATTGTGACCTTGCATAAACTTCATTTACTGTTCTTTACAGGACCTGTACTCTAAAAAGGGAGGCAGCCCAAATAGTGAAGCTTTGTCTAATTGACCTTTGGTTTTTAGTAAAACACGTCTCTGCATTGAGAGACAAAGAACCTGTCCTTCCTTAGATAAGTTTGACAGAAATAGCCTTAAATAAATATAAAAACTTCCCTATAAAAAGCTTCCTTAAAACATGAACTTCTTTGAAAGAATTCTTACCCATTATAATGTGCAAAGTTGCAGTTACCACATGAGGGATTCCATGAAGAGAATGTGCCAGTACGTTGGTAGAGCCTGCCAAATCAGTTTTAAAACATGTAAAACAATGTAGCGTATGTTTTAAGTTATCCAGTTGCTCCTACTTTACACAGGTATCCCTATGCAATGTGCAAATAAAAAAGTAATAGAAGTTTATAAATTTTCACTCACAGCTTAAATTCACATCAGATGTTGGCTGTATTGTTCAACCTTTAAACCACTTAAAATTAGAAAACGGTTTATAGTATCCACTTGCTCACAGCTTTTGCCATCATTAATGTCCATCTTCTACCAAAACACACTAGCTATCAAAGTCTACTCCATCCAATTTCAATGAATGGGTTTCTAATTTCTATACCTAAATGAGTACCAACAGCATAAGGTTGTCTCTGGAAAGCAGAGACAAATGAATAAATATATAAATAAAAATCCAAATAGTAATGAAGAAAAAAATATAAAATCACTGTAAAGCACAAAAGACCTGTTTTAAATACTGTTAATGAATCTTAGAGGTAAGCTTTCATCCGAGGGGATTCTCCTGTTATCTGACAAATGGTATCGTAGATGAAGAAAACATTTAATTCCATGGCATTTGCCATGCTATAAAAGTCTATTTTGAGACATCACAGATTTCTTATTTCCGTAACCATTAGGATAATTTATGATCCACGTGAATTTCTGCCACCAGCCTACAGAAGAAAAGAACTCTCTCAAGTCAGACTTTTTTTTTATGTTTATTTATTTATTTTGAAAGAGAGAACACAGGGGAAGGGCAGAGAGAGAGAATCTCAAGCAGGCTCCATGCTGTCAGCACGAGCCCGACACAGGACTCCATCTCAGGAACCATGCGATCATGACCTGGGTCAGATGCTTAACTGAGTCACCCAGGCACTGCTCAAGTCAGACTTCTATAACATTTATGTTTCTCTGAGATCTTGGATAAAAGCCTTCCTCTGAAGGGGAAAATACCAGTTAGCTCCTGCTGTTCCCAGGAGATTAAGAGGGTTTAAAATTAAGAAGCTACACGTTTTCTTGAATTACAGAACTTAAGAAAGAAATCAGTAACAGCCGAGAACTTCGAAAGCGTGGATGTGGAGTGTACTACAGCTATCAAAGCAAAGGCCAGCTCCCTGGATTTGTTAATCAGGAACATTTCTGTGTGGTCATATGTGATCTATTCAATTTGTATCACTTGAACTAATGTGTGCTAGGGTTTTTCAGCTGACAAAGCTGAGGCAGCTCAAATGTTATCAATGAAGACTGTCATTAAAATAATCATAAGGGGCTCATCTAATATTAATGATTTCCAGACCTCTAGCAATACCAATTCAAAGAAAAGTCTACCTCAACCAATTAGTAAACCTGTTCCAAGTGGTTCATCAAAGGGCAAATTATGCTCTGACCTTTGTTACTCAGAATATGGCCCACAGTCCAGCAGGATACAATAATACCTTGGTGCTTATTAAAATGTTGACTCTCAGGTCCCCCTCCAGACCTACCGAGTCAGAGTCTGCATTTTAAAGCACTCTTTTAGAATGCATTGTCCAGGGATCAGCAACATCAACCTTATCTGGGAGCTTGTTTAAAAGGCAAATTTCTGGGTCCCACCTCCAGCCACCGGATTCTGAATGTCTGGAAGCAAGGTGAGGCCAGGATGTCCATGCTTTAGCAAGATTTCAAGGTGATTCGTATGCACCCTAAGGTTTAAGAACAAGTGGTCCAGAAACCTGCTACTCAGTGGATCTTTACCCAGGAGTCAATTACAGGAGCCTTTCCAATTATCCTTTGACCATCTACCGCCTGCCCTTTGGCCATCTAATTGCTAATTAATCTGGAATGGGTGGGAGGGAAGAGAGGAAACAATCTATTTTGCTTCCCAATCAGATTTATGGTAAAGGTTTTGGAGGAGGCCACATAATTAGAGTGAAATATTTAGGATTATCAATGGATTACAGTACTCCATGAAACACATTTCCTCCATTACCATGGTTAATTAGGAATAGACCATAAAAGCATTCCTCTAGAAAGGCTATTAAAAAACATAATGTAATGTTGTCATGTGCAATAGAGAATGATACATATCATGACTCAAGAAAATAAAGACCATTTATTCCCTGGGAGTTTGAAGTATGCTAACCATGCCCAAGCACAAATCCTTCTAGACCGTTAAGGATCTTTTTTTTTTTTTTTTTTTTTTTTTTTTTTTTTTTTTTTTTTTAGGTCTTAGGCTTTGCACCTTTTACAACTTTTACTTCATTCCATAGAATTTGGCAGACAGGCATGACCACACGTCAGGAAATGCTTTTAGTCATCTTCTACCCTGATTAGCCTGCACCTTAGTCCTTAAGAACGGTTTCTTACATTCTGAATTAAAAAGGAAAGTGCATGAGGAAAGTGGATATAAAGTTGTAATACTATAGACTGCTCTATATTTTTGTTTGGATAATCTACAAGATAGAGTGCAGTTTCTAGAAACAAAATGTGATCTATCTGAAAAGATGTCTCCATGCCAAAAGAACATGCTGCTCACATAAATAACAACTATGTAATTTTAGAATCCTCACCAAAGTTATAAATGCTCTACCTCAAGGTAAACATTTTAATTAGCCTGGAAAGTTACTTTTCTTAACAGCCAGCAGCTACTTTGCTCACCACCACCTCCCCAGACCTGCTAAAAGGTGCCAAGCGCAAAGAAGGTAAGGACAGAAGTAGCAGTTCATGTAAAGCATGAATGATGCAAGTACCAGGCAGCAACTATGGAGGCAAAAAGAAAAAAGGAAAAAAATTGTCCTTGGAAGTGCAAGCACTTCTGCAGAACAATTAACTTAATTAACCAGACACCATGAATATTCATAAGGCCGTTAATGTCTCCCACATCCAAACAGATAAATGTGATGTAATGACTTCCTAGTCAAGCATATCTAAAATTCTCATGAAAACTGCACCTACATTTTGGTTCTTTGCCTGAAATATCATAGAAATTAACAGTCCCTTGGCAATATTTTATTCTCCTCAAATTAATTGGAAAGCATGAATTTATTTATGTGAACGCCATACGAATATATGGTTCGCAGCCATCAGTATGTGGATTGAGGCTTGTTTTACAACAACTGGATTGCTTTTTTATTTTTATGTCCTCTCTGGCTTTTTCCTCTGTCCTCCCCCACCCCTTTAATCTGAATCTCTCTGTATAGTTCCTTAGCACCAGTTCCCATGGCAACAAACACCATTGCTAATGGCCAGCAGTTCAAATACAGGCTTCCCCACATCTGATCCATGTGAGTCTGACCATAATTCAGCGGCTTAGTCTGTTGGCTCAGTGGAGTAATTTACTAAACACTCTCCCTCTGGGCATCTCTCTCCAGGAGGCAAATGGCTTCAAAGGCAGACAATCTTCTGCATGCAGCTTGGAAACTTCCTGCCTAGCTCTTGTTCCCATTCTCTGTCAAAACCCTGATGGGGGCGTTGAGTCCTCTTAGGAGTACATCCTGCACAGGACTTTCCCCTCCTATTAGATGGAATCCATACGCTGGAATTCTGATGTAGCGATCCCAATTTTGGCAACAGGCTATATTTTCTAAACAAAATGCATTCAAGTGGCATATTAAAAAGATAAGCATAACCACCAGTTTTTCTAGCTAACTATTCACTTTCTGTCAAATGCCTACCTGTGAGGATACCCATCTTTTCACTTCTGAATTCACAGCAGTAATAAGTGACCTCAAGAGTGTAAGCACTAGTGAAGAGGAAATGACCTAAGCACATCCACTTTGCATGGAGGGAAATGTTGAAAAGCTCCACCATTACAGACAGAGCTACTAAAATGACACGAAAAGGTCAAAGTGCACCATTCCACTTTGCCAGCATTTTTTTTTTTCTCGAATTGAGGTTATTTTGTTCCCTTCTGCTTCAAGACCATCAAACGTTTTTCTCTACCCTCTTTACAATTATCAGGATATATCTAAATATGCCTCTCCTTTTTAAAGCCTTGGTTTTTTGAAAGACTTCACAGTCTAAAAGAGCATTTGTATACCTTTTGTTCTTTGTCACTTAATACTAAATATACCACCATCCATCCTCAATGAATGTGGTTATCAAATGGATAGAATACTGAATTTTTTTAACCATGTGCATTATTTCCTATTTTCATAGGAAACAATAATTAATTCTGCTTTTCTTGTTGAGCTAAGAATGTGTGAGGATTTCAAAATGAAATCATTACTTTCCATCACTATTGTTTGTTTAAATAATTTGAGAGGAGTGGCTGATATAATGTAATCAACTTGTGAAAGACATTTTCCTCTTTCCTAGATGCCAGTGCTGCTTCAGTGTTTCTCCCAGGCTTGGACCTCCACTGTCCCTCCCTGCCCCTCACCACCAACCCCCCTTCCCAGGCTAGCAGCAGGCTGTTCCCTGGCTCTAAATCTTCCATTGCTCCCTACTGTTTATCAAATACAATTCAGACCCCTCCCCGTGGCATCCAGGAGCCACCATGGTTTAGGTTTATTTTGATCCCATCATCACCTGACAAATGGCCTCTTTTCTATTTCTCAATGTTCCTGGATTTTGGCATTGATTATTTTTGCAACGAAGAAAATAACTCAACCTCATCTTCTCAGTCCAGATTCCTACCCATTTTTATGCCTAATTCGAGTGGTAATTAGGTCTTCTTTACATTCGTTCACTTAATAAACTTTATTGAGCCTTCATCGTGTCATGTTCTATTCTATTCTATTCTAGCTGCTGCAGCCCAGCCGTTAGAATAAATCTTTTTGGCATTCTCAACTCAAGGTTATGTTTATACTTTGATTATGGGAGTTACTACATTTTACATTGTAAACAACTTGACCTGTTTTGAAATTTCATATCTGCTACTGCGTAATCATTAGACCTTTATATTGGAAGGTAGAATAATCATCATCCCACTTACTGACTGCTTACCTATGTATCAAACCCTCCACATATACTCCAATAACCTTGTCATTAAGTGAATATATGTGTATCTCTGTTTTACAGATTAGAACAAGGAGGTTCAAACAAATGAAATAACTTGTCCAAAGTCTCAGATTTGCTAGTGGAGATTCCAAACACGGGTGTTTCTGATTCAGAGTGCATTTAACTCTGTGCTACACTGTCTAGATTAGGAAGTAAGACAGAGAAAGATAGGAAGAGAGGTTCCATTTAGCAAAGCCATGGCCACTCCCTCACCTGCTGGTATTAAACCCAGAGGGAGCTCTGCACGGACAGGGGTGAGGATGAGGTCCGTTTCTTTCCCAGCATTCTTCTGGGCTCTAAGAAGCAAAGCATGGGCGATTTCACTGGCCGATCCATCTCCACCAACACAGACAACACTAGAAAACAAGACACTGAGAATGCAGCAGCTTTAAAACAATTGGTAATAATTCATGAAATCTCAACTTCAAAATGGTAATCTTGCATGTTCGCGTGCACGATCACACATTCATACCTTCAAACATTTTAGTAAGGGTCAACGAATAAGAAGCTTCCCGCACTGCATAAAGTTTACTTCACAAATACAATACTTACACGATATCCCATAGACAAAATATTTTAAGTGAGTTAAGAGACATTAAAACATTTCAACACGTTAATTCACACTGAACCTGCATTTACTCTGTTAATATCCAAAAGTATATTGTTCTCATTTTGTTTATGTTAATAGTCATGTGCAATTCACTTAACTGCTAATTTTTTTCAACATAGCTCCAAAAAGACAGGCAGCTATAAGAATCACGTAAAAAGCTTTTACATCAGTATGTAAATATAGTAATTGCAAACGTGAACTGTTTTTTCTCTCCTGGACATTCCTCCTCTATGACACTTTTAAAATTACTGTTACTACCATTTTGACTATAGACAGTACTGCTAATAATTTTTTTTTTTTTAAGATCTCATGGTAAGTAGAGCATAACAGAGATGGTGGTGGGAATCTCTGAAAGTAATACATAAGACTTCAGAAAGTTGTTTCATAATCATTTGTATTTAAAAAATGCAAAATAGTCTTTAGTAGCAAAATCATATTACTTTACACAAAAGGAGGAAGAGTTTGTGTTATTGAAAGCAGGTGTTATAATTCAAGCCTATAAGGGTCCAGCAAAAATGGAAGAGTACACTGAGTCTCAGTGGGGGGACAGATTCTCAGCTCCAGCCCACTCACATCATCTGGGAGGCAAGCCTAGAGGACCACATCCTCTGATTTTTCTAGAGAAACCACAGATTCTGATTTGCGGGTGAGTCTCCTAATTTTTCAATATTATCAACCAGTATTCAATACATTTAAAACCCCTATGTGCCAAACAAAACAGCCCATGGACCATGATCAGCAGGTTTTAAATGGTTCCCTAAATTTAGGAAGCTCTGGAATCCAGAGGGTCCATGGAGTCCCTCCACCTTGCTCTCAGCATTCCAGCCCCTGCACAGAGCTGAGGTTCAGCCAGTGGCTGCACACAGCCTGCCTGGGAGATCCAGATCCACCATAGTTATAAGAGACTCCAGGACATGGGATATCACCCAGATCACCTTTGGCTAGGGGTATTATTTTATGTCTGAAATAATCCTAGGGGTTCACAATGTTGCCACTAATTCAGAAAAAAAGTGATAGTATCTACTGAGGGTCAACTTTATGTCAGATAATGTGTTGATTCTTTTCTATCAAATCCTTAGAATTCTATAAAGTAGGCATTTGCCTCATCTTTATAAATGGGGAAGCCAAGGTTTGCTGTGAACCTTAATCAGTGTGATTTCAAAGATCCCTGTGTCTCAGAGAAACATTCTAGAAACGTAATTATAACTATCAGATTCATGCCTTTTCTACCTGCTGAGGTATGTGTGATCTAAAAGGATCACCTAAAATAATCCAACAAAGCATCTAATTTAGCATAGAAGAAGTTGGCTTTTCCATTTAATATAGCAACATCTGACCCCTGGGATCCTGCATCTGGTTATAGCATCTTGCACATCACATGTTAACTCATTGCTAGAATTAATAGAGATGCCTCCTCTGTGAACATACTCTGCTACAAAAGCCTTTGAAATTTTTTCATAACACATTCTATGTTAAATATTTTGAAACTATAACAAATGATCATTGCAACAATAAAGTAACATTTAGTGAATAGTTACTATGTACTGGCACTGTTCTCAGCACCCTCCATGTATGAACTCATTTAATTTGAACAATAACTATATGCAATAGATGCTTTTACCTTCAATTTCAAATTAGGGAACTAGCACGTAGTAAGATTAAGTAACTTTTCCAAGGTCATTACACAGTAAGTGACAGAAGGGGGAATTGAAACAGAGGCAATTCAACCTTACAGACTGCACTACTAGTATTCAATGGATTATAATCCTTTCCTATAGGTGAAACCTAATGAAAATCACCTTACGAGAGAGGTTTACTATTTTGAAAATCAGTTTGCCAGTAGAATCAATGTGGAACTAAATTTGTTAGGAAAAAAACATATTTATGTTGACAACTACTGTATCATTAGGATCAGCTCCAGGTATAGTTACTCAACCTAAGGGATGTACTTAATGCGAACCTATCACAAGAGTCTGGACATAACAAGAAAAGGCAAAAACAAAACAAAACAAAATGCCAAAAAATAAAACAAAACAAACAAAAACACCCACAACTTTTTATAACAAGTTGACCACACTTGTGTTATCCTAAAATATAAACCTTAATCTTTCACATGGGGTACAGCTTATGTTTTCAGAATAAGTAAACTCCTTCTTGCCATGCCCCCAAATACAATGATTCTGCCTAGAAAAGTGCCACCGTGGCTGATACCTTACTTTTCTGTATAAGAAGTGACACATTTTTTTAAATGCGTGTTTATTTGTTTATAAACCAGTATCATCCTTGAAATGTTCAATATATTATTAGGTTTTGATTTAAACTTTCTCTTTTTTGAAAAGAGGTACCTTTTAAAAAATACCTTACTTAGGAATACAGGTATCATGGACAATATGATAAAATGTCAATGTCTAAATCATTATGGGTCTAGTTAATGGTGAAATTAACAAAAGGAGAAAAACTGTTCCTTAACAAATTCAAATAAAATACTATGAAGCAAAACAGGAAAATATTGATATTTTTACAACTGCATAAGAGCTATAGATTAGCTTAACCATATTGATGCTTGTAAATTCAATTGTTACTGCTTCAAGTTTGTGCAGCTGACATTACTCTTTCCTCTGCCTTTACAAAACTTTCTATTCATGCACAGTAAAAATAGGGGGCAAGTAAAAACTGACAGTCCTACAAGGTTTAGCAATGGATCTTAGAGTGTTTGCTAGAACACACTAGAGCTGCACAACAGCTGTCTTGAGTACTGAGAGATGCATTCCTGTTGGCTCTTATCTCATGTTGCGTCTTCATACAAAATACGTAACTCATTAAAAACTCCAAAATTTTAGCAAGTGACATTTCTTAAACAGTATTTGCCACCATTTTGCTTTATTAAATAACATGCACAGAATCATTCTTGGATCTTAAACTCTCCAGTCTGTGTCTAAAATACCTTTAGGTGATATCCTAATCAGGCAGAAATGCTTCAGGCTCAAGTTCTTGAAGGAATGTGAGCCCCTCTCTCATTGAAAGATCATAGAATCTTGCAGGTAACTTATCCCCAACCTTGAATCTTTTGTACCTATTTCTCAAAAAGTACTCCAATAACCTCTCTCTGATCAAGTTCAGAAATAGGGAACCCATAAATAGAGCGCATTCCATTTTCAAATACTTGTGAGAGAATTGTTCTTTCTTTTCAATTGAAGCATATTTGACATGTAACATTTTATTAGTGTCAGGTATATAACATAATGACTAATGCATTGCATTGCATAATGCATTGCCAAGTGATCTTTACAAGAAGATCAGCATACAATGTTACCCCCCCCCAAATTATTTTCTTGTGATGAGAACCTTCAGGATCTCTTTTAGTAACTTTCAAACAGGCAAAACACTATCATTGACTACAGTTGTCATGCTCTACGTTACACTTCCCTGACTTATTTATAACTAGAAGTCTGTGCCTCTTGACCTTCTTCACCTATGTCACCCACCCCAATTCTCCCATCTGCACCCACCAATCTTTTCTCTTATCTTGCCATTTATGACAACATGGAAGGACCTAGAGGGTATTATGCTAAGTGAAATAAGTTAAAGAAAGATAAACACAATAAATATGATTTCACTTACATATGGAATCTAAGTAACAAAATAACAAAATTCATACATGTGAAGAATTTTTCTTTTAAGCTGTCTAAAGAAACTGTTTCCATTGTTTTCCATATATACCTATTTACTTCCAAGTGGAGTGACTTAAAATTAGCGTTTTATTAAGTTTTCCCAGCTCCCAGTGGGAAAAACTGGGCCCATGAATATGAGATATTTAAAGAATCTTACAAAATAGATGATTTTCAATAGACATTTTAAATTGTTAGAAGTCCTAAATAAATCAGCATGCTGTACAATTCAGAAACTGTTAAATCACTGGAACTTATATCATAGAATGGTTAGGTCAAACTCTGTGGTTAAAAAAAATGTGGATAATACAGCGTGCCTGGGTGGCTCAGTTACATGTTCAACTTTGGCTCAGGTCATGATGTCATGGTTTGTGGGTTCGAGCCCCACGTTGGGCTCTGTGCTGACAACTCAGAGCCTGAAGCCTGCTTCAGATTCTGTATCTCCCTCTCTCTCTGCTCCTTCTCTCCTTGCGCTCTTTCTCTTTCTCTCTCTCAAAAATAAATAAATATTAAAAAGTTAAAAAAAAACGTGGATAATAACTAAAAGATCTGTGTGCCTTTTAGGGCCACACTGCTAAGTAACAATACCTGCCATGTGAAATAAACAAAAATTTAAGTATTTTCAGTTAAAGAAAACAGCATTACTATATTACCCTTAAGCAATAGTCTTTCATCATTCTGAAAAATTTCTCTTGATCCTTACCTAGTATAATTACCAGCAGAACTTATTTATACACACCACATTTAGTGGAACACTTCAAAATGCTGATGGGCAGGACCAGGTCTAATATCTACGATATCTGTTATCCTTATTATTTATATGATCATATTTTGAAAAAAGGACTTACTTGCAATACAGCCACACTCATATACTCACAAGTTGTGTGACTATGCAGCATATTAAGGTGGTAGCTCATAGTCATGATTCCTCCAGTTACTTTTCTTAAATTGTATACTTGCAAGATAATTTCCCAAATGTAGCCTGTTAATCAGTCTGTCTGGCTTTAAGTATAAAGCTCTTAAGTAGTCTCCTACCTTATACTCTTCATCCTCAATATTTATATAATGTTGCCATCTAGATTTACTTTTCTCAAATTCCTTTTATAAAAGTTTTGTTTTGGTGCCCCTGGGTGACTCAGTCAGTTAAGCGTCCAACTCTTGATTAAGGCTCAGGCCATGATCTCACAGTTCTTGGGATCAAGCCCTGCGTCGGGCTCTGCGCTGACAGCATGGAGCCTGTTTGAGACCCTCTCTGCCCCTGCCCCATTCATGCTCTTTCTGTCTCAAAATAAATAAATTTTAAAAAAAAGTCTTATTTTACTTATCAAACTTTCTTCTTCATCCACTAATATTGTTTCTTACCAAAAAATATTAAGCATTTCTGGAAAAACAACCTCATCACTTTCCTCCCTAAAACATTCTACTAGTTCTTTGGGAAAAGCAAAGCCTTCCAATCTACAGTTAAAGAGACACAACTCTCTTGCCTGAGATTATGAGTACTTGTTTGTTTCCTGCCCATCTTCATGTGACGCAAGTAATTCACATGCTGGTCACCTTTTAAAACTCTGAAATATTAACCCTTGCAAAAAATCTTCCCTAAAATGTTTGTGTCTTACACATCAATCCATCACTTTAGCAAATTGACTTGGCTATTTTTTTAAACTGGCCATTAAAGTATAAGTCACTTGCCTTGTTTCTAATGTTTGCATGACAGTGAACAATTTCTATGCACTCCAACAACGTATTGCCAACGACAGTTTCCAATGCCTACTGTAGATAACACACTTAATTGGTAGCCACTAAATTATGAAAGAATTAAAATTAGCATCTTTTATTTATACTGAAAATAATATATTTGTTTTTATAAAATATTTGCCCTCAATCACAGCCAAATTAAACAGTGGGTAGCTATGAACACCATCAATAAATTTGCAAAAGAGAATCACAATACAGTTCTACCATAAGACCGGTGTATCTTCCATCAAGGCTTTTCTAGAGACTCGTATGGTTAAAGCCAAGAATTAAGGACTGCCGATGCAAATATATGCACAGTAGGTCAGTAGAACGTGGTACCCTTTGATTTCCAAGTACTTCTATAGATTTCTTCTTTTGCTTTCCTATGCCTGATCCTGAGAGGTAGATGACCACACCATGTTATCATCATTAATTGTTATTACATAGATATGAACGAAATGGAGTCTAATTACATGTACCACGAATACTGAAACATTTATAAGTCCCAAGTATGTCACTAAAAACTAATGACAACATTTCATAACATAAGCTATATTATATATACAGATTGATAATATAACCTACCCATCAAATTCCTGGAGTTCACATTCCTTTAGGAGTGACAGAGCATGTCCTTCATATTCTGTTACTATTTAAAAACAAACACACAAAAAAGGTGAAAGTTTTAAACAGTAATCTACACTTTTTAACTGAGTTTGGCAAAATAATATCATAAACATATGGTCAGGTCATAAAACAACATTTATTCTTGAATATTTATATTTTAATCATGAGAAAGAGGATTAAGTGTTACTTGCCTGATGTGTTTTATAGCTTTATGTAAAAGAGGGTCATATATTTGTTCCAACTACGTAAGTCATTTGGGGACATCCCACCTACAGCAGTTAGATCATTTATCTTGGTGCCTGTCTGTTCAGTGTTCCCTTCCTGATATTATAAATAAGATACATTTCCTTTAAATCAGAAGCCGAAGAGCAGCAGTATTTTGAAAATAAGGCATATTAGCTGGCATCAAGACAGTCAATGTTAAAGCGCTTTGGCAACCTCACATGGATAAATTAGTTGAAAGGTTAGTGTAAGATTTACATACTAGAAGAATGTGTATCTGGAACTGCTAGACTAAAGAGAGAAGCTGGATGTGAAAAAAGGAAGCAAAGCCAACACCAATGATAACAGACCCAAAGCCGAGGAAGGTGGCGGCATGGACCCACCAGAGCCAGATCCTCTGAGGAAATGAATCTGTCACTCCCTATCGCTGTCTCTACGGTCACGATGCCCTATGCAGTGTTGTAAATGCCAGTGGAGACAGGGTAGGCTGGCACACTGCAGATGGCACCAAGCATCCCAGCCACATTTAGCATTTTCTAGGGCAGCACTGCCAGAAGAGACAGCCCAGCTGTATCCACCCATCAAAGATTTCTGCTGACTGACATGACATTGCAGATGGATTTTTTGTGTAAGAATGTGCATCATTATATGCAAGATTACATTAATCTTTCATGCCTGTCTGTCCCTGGTGCCAGCATGGTTCAAGCTTTTCCTACAATGTTTTTAGATATTGTGAAAAATTATTAGTCTTGGTGTCTAAGAGGATCATTCTGTATCCAGCAAACATTACATTGTAATTCTCCCACAGCTTATTCAAATGCTGTTAACATTCACATGAATAAAACTTCTCTCGATTAAATTCTAATCAGAAGAAAGCTATAAGAAAACTAAGTATAAAATATTAATATTAATAAGCTTGGAAGGTTAAGTTATCATAAATGATTGTGTTGATCATTTATAGCCTCAGCAAGTAGTTGCAAACTTCAAAATACAAAATGCTACCTACATACACTGAAAATACTTAATGATATTATGAAGAAATATTTATGCTGAGAATCATTGGATCAAATCTTGCTTTTTAGGCTAAAGCTCACTTTGGTAAAGCTTTTCAAATCCAATATAAAATTAGCTTTCAAATTATGCTATGGCTAAATGCTATCTTAATTTAGGAAAAATTTTAAATAATACTCTCTTCGATCTTGCAGGTGGAGTTTGACTATATATTGATGCAAATTACCCAAGAAGTGTGATTTTTTTTTAAATGACATTGTAAAAGTTAAAAAAAAAAAAGTGACCTGGAACAGAGAGAAAAGATGAAAGAAACTTGATCACAATATAGTAGAAAATTGAACAAAAGGAACGAAGACTTCCATGTCAGGGAGCTCACATTCTGGGGACAGACACTAGACACTAACTTTAAACATGAATGTACAGGGGCACCTGTGTGGCTCAGTCGGTTAAGCGTCCGACTTCGATGCAGGTCATGATCTCACAGCTCATGGGTTTGAGCCCCGTGTTGGGCTCTGCACTGACAGCTCAGAGCTGGGAGCCTGCTTTGGATTCTGTGTCTCCCTTCCTCTCTGCTCTTCTCCCACTCATGCTCCCTCTCAAAAACCAATAAACATTTTTTAAAAAATAAAACATGATTATAGAATATAAAGTAGCAATAAGTGATTATAAAGAAAAATAATATAGGGAAGAAGGATAGAGAATAATCTGGACTACTATTTAGATACAGTAGAAGGAATTGAAATATGCATTTAGACAGAATATTATGGGCCCTGGAATTAGAGCTAGATTCAAATCATCCCACTCCAAATAAACATAAGGAGTAGACTGCTGGGCAAATGTAGTGTCAAAAGGTTACTACTACCCTTTTCTTTCACTTGCTTTCTTTTTCTGATGAGAATGACACCCTATGCCCCTTCTATTCAGGAAATTTGGAGGTTCCATTCTTTACAAGGCTTTGAACTCAGTTCTCATTGCTGGGATTCCCCACTCACCCTAACCATTTTAAATATTACTTCCTCAAGAAGACAAGATTGGAGGAAAGTAATGAGGTTGATACTAAGTGTTGATGAAGAAATAGGCTGAAGTAAAATCAGATGAGATTTGGACTTACGGTAACATTTCTTAGTCTGGGGATAAAATTCTATAATGGGCTGAGATACTGAGATGGCATTTTCTCTCCTGTTCTACAGGTGCCTCATAGTAAGCTCAAAATGGAATCTGTCATTTCCACCTTCATATTGCCTCTCAAATATATTGTTCCAATATCCCCTCCTTGCTGCCCAAGACAGGAAAATCAATTCCTAGCTTGTCCCTCTCCTTCCTCTCCCAACCACTCCAAGGCCAAGACCAGTTGTTTTGGTCTTTATTGCTGTAGCATCCCATCTCAAGCCAATGCCCATGATCCAGCCACTGCCTTTTTAATGGGGATAGTAGTCTTTACCCTACTCTGCCCAGAATGACTTTCTCACTTATTTGATCAAATCCTTTTCCTACAAAACCTCTACTGATGACTCTTTCTTGTCCCCAGAGACAAAACTCTAACTCCCTGACATCTGAGTATTAGAAACAAGATTGGCCAAATAAATCCACAATTATTTACGGGATAACAAAAAGAATCTTTCACACAGAAATCTCTCTTTAGCTGGATATGATACATGAACAGCTCCTCTTCAGATTTTTATTAAAATATAGGTAAAATTGGAAAGATAGAATGCCTCAACTTACTAGCATCTTTTGTGATTCAGTTTTATCAAATTGCCTAGCTTTCTGCTAGGTGAGATCAGGAATAGCAAGAGGCATTTCCAAGGAGGGAAGGCTTTAAGGAGAGACAAATAGCCAAAGAGGAAAAACACAAAATCAAAGAGGAGATTTGGTCAAAGTATTAAAAGTTAAACTCACGACCCTAGAAGGAGAAAAAAATTTTTTAAATGCAACTGATAACAAACTCCACTTTCATGATAATTTTACCAGGGCCAGACAGGATGTAAAAATTATCTGTTGACTAGGCATTCCCATGGGCCCAGAGCTGACAGAGATCAAGGCTAAATTCAGAGAAGTGTCTTTGATTGTGATAATGACAGCGAGTATGATAAGGTCTAGCAGCTTTGTTAACAGAAAGATTGAATGAAGGAGATGGAACTGCCTATCATGAATGAGAGAGATCAAGGGCAGACACAGTATCTGTTTCGAGTATTTCAGGGACTCTTCTATGCAAGATGGGACACACATAGTGTGCTCAAGCAAAGGCTGGGAGTTCATCCACGAGGAGTATCAACACTACACCCACCACATACAGGGAATTCAGCTGGATGGCTTCTAAAGCTCCTTCCAGTTTGATTTCTCTGTTGCCTTTTTTCACTTTATTGTTTTATGAATTATCCTATGGATCCATGATCTTCACAAATTCTCTCACGCCTTAGCCAGTGTAATTCCTAAAGTCTACTGTTTTGAGAGGAAGATAAAGACATGATATCATGTCAGCATGGGCTGACCACTTGTTTTTCTGTGATTCATATGCCATCAAGTTATTAGAAAAAAATAACCCCGTTTTTTCCTAAGTTCTTCCACAAGTTTTTCTGATACCATTATTAGATAAGATACAGCATTTGCGCTGGGAGCAGAGGGGGAATACAGCTTCAGCTCAACTGTTTCAAAAGATGCATACTCAGAAGTGGTCAGGGTTTCAGCAGTAACCAAAATGAAAAGTATATTTTTGTTAATGTGGTGATTCTTTTTTTTTTTTTTAAATGAAGTTTGTGCCTTTTGACACCCTTCACCCATTTCTCCCACCCCACCACCTCTGGCAACCACCCATGTTGTTCTCTGTGCGTGTTCAGTTGCTTTTGTTTAAGATTCCACATACAAGTGAGATCATATGGTAATTTATCTTTCTCTGACTTATTTCACTTAGCATAATGCCCTCAGGTTCATTCGTGTTGTTACAAATGTCAGGATTTTCTTCTTTGTTATGGCCAATTATTGCATTGTAAGTATGTGTGTATATACACACACCACATTTTCTTTCTCCCTTCATCCACTGATGGACACTTAGGTTGCTTCCATGTCTCGACCCTTATAAATAGCGCTGCAATGAACGTGAGGGTGCGGATATCTGTTTGAGCTAGTGTTTTCATGTCCTTCAGATAAATATCCAGAAATACAACTGCTGTATCAGATGGCAGTTCTATTTTTAAATTTTTGAGGAACCTCCATAATGTTTTCCACAGTGGCTGCACCAGTCTGCATTCCCACCAACAGTGCACCAGTGTTCCTTTTTCTCCACATCATCACCAACACTTGTTATTTCTTGTCTTTTTTTTGATAACAGCCATTCTAACAGATGTGAGGTGGTATGTCTCATTGTGGTTTTAATTTGCATTTCCCTGATGACGAGTGGTGCTGAGCACCTTTTCATCTTCCTATTGGCCATCTTTATGTCTTCTTTGGGAAAATGGCTATTCAGATCCTTCACCCATTTTTTAGTCCAATTATTAATTTTTTTGCTATTCATTTTTAAAAGAAATATATAGAAAACAACCTTTTAAAGTGTATGTACCTCGCTAGAATTTTTCAAATCCTGCCTCATTTATATGACACTATCTCCTTGTGAATTCATTATCATGTAGAATTTATTATGTAACTTGTATTCCATTTAGACTCAGCAATGCACAGAAGATAGATTAAAATAATGGTCACACTGGATGTGCAGAAAATACATACCTTTTCTGCTTTAGTCTTTCCTATATTCTTTTTCTTTCAAGGTGTTAATTGAATCTTATTGTTACATGATTTATGAAACAGACATGCATAGCATCTTTCTATAGAACTTCATAATATACAAGGAGTGTCAAAGACATTACCCGACTCAAACTACAAAACAATACCGTGAAACAGGCAAGAAGATTCTAAAATTTTTCAAGCATTCACATGTTTATTCAGTCCCTCACACGAAATAGGAAACTTTTAAAATATAAATATTTAGCTAATGTACCTACCAAGGTGGGTTTATAAGCAAAAGATGTAATTTTATAATTTTGCCTGTAGGAGGAGTGTTAGGCAGCTAATAATTAGCCATTCTGCACAAATATATAAGAAAATTCTAAATTTGCTTTATGTAATGTCCTAATTTTATATTACATTAAACTAAATATAATATTCAATAATAATTAGAAATTTAGGGGAAAAAAGAGCCCAAGGACATAAAACTTTTCTCTCCAGTGCAAAAGGAGGAAAGGACATTCTGATCATTTCCTCTTAGGTCAGGTTTCATCGTCTACCAGTTTTCTTTCCTCTATTCTCTTTCTCCTCCTTCCTAATCTCTATTCTGCTGGCAGAATCATCTTTAATAAACCAGAGTACAATGCTATGATAAAAAATTTACACCAACTTCGGATTAATACATGATGAGTAAACTCCTGAGTGTGGCCTCATCCATAATCTGGATTTAAACTTCCTCTAGTGCACATTGTTGGGAGCCTTTTTAGAAGCCATTTGGACCTTTTCCCCCCTCCCTAATAGAAGCCAGATTTGGTTAAGGTATTTTCAGGCTTCAGGAAAAGGGAGTCCTACTTCCAGCCCACGCAAAGGGTCTGAACATTTAAAAGACTGACTGCTCCAGGTTGGTCACACATAATAAGACAGTCACACTGACAGGAAAAGATGTTAATCCTTGCTCAGTACTAAAGCATGTTAGATCTCTCACATATACACACCTTTCCCCATCCCATTTGATTTGAACGAAGAAGGACCCAGTCCGCTGAACCATTTTATGATGATGGAAAAGATCAAATTTATGAGGAAGTCAAAACTGAGGAAGTCAAAGCAAATTAATGAAATCATTCCAAAGATATTATGGGTACAACACACATGCTGAACTGAATGATACATAGTAGTATCCACATCAAACTTCTGGATATTAAATCAATGAAACAACATAATTAATGTTATTAAGTTTACCAATAAGTTTATTCAACTTTTAATTGTTTCATCCTAATATCAGTTTCAAACTTTTCTTCTACCAATCTTTGAAAATCTTCAGTGGAAAGGGATGATAGATTTGCATTGTTTCTTTTCCTTACAAATCACTTCTAAGTAAGCCAAAAGCCACAAAGGTAAAAGATTAACTTCTCACTACAATTTTATTTCAGTTCAGAAATTCCGCTTGAATTTTTCATGGTCGTTTCTTTTGAACCGCCATTGTAATAGATGCCTTTTGGAGTGGCTGACCTTCCTAAAAAATATGTGGTTGAGTTTTTTGTTTGCTAGCTTGTTTTTGTTTTTGTTTACTTTTTGTAAGGAACTTCCTTCTACCGCAATCCGTCAAGTCAGAGGTGAGGGCATCAAGTCTGATCTATATTGTGAAACCCATCTCCATGGTTACAGCTGAGCAAAACCACATCACTCTGAATCCCTTCCCAAGGAATTTATAAGTGGGACTAGGAGAACCCAAATACATTCCGACTTTGTCTCCTGGATAGGTTTATTATGCAATACTCTTCAGCAATTTAAATTTACTACAAGTCTGCACTGTATGTTAGTGACGTGACGTAGAAATGAAATCAGACAAACTGGGGTTATGATTTTTGACAGCACCAACTCTCCTTTTCAGTCTACCCCCCCTGGGAGAAATAAGAGACTCGAAGGAAACAAAGGCATTTGGTCACCAAATTCAAAAAGTTGAAAAGGATTTTGCTAACCTTCTTTCTATTAACTTTAGCATTGGCCAATTTCTTTTTCCTCAGCAAAAACCTAAGCACTTTTCTTATTTTAGGCAATGAAGTTAAGCTACTGGCTTCCCAAAATTCATCTAAACCTGCAGTTACATGCTTCGTTTTGACCTAACCAGCAGGGGTCAGAGTCAGAACAAAAACCACCTAATGAAGGATTCCATGGGAAGACAAACATTTAAGTGAGCAAAAACCAACTGCTTGCGAATCTGCAGAAATAATGTGTAAATAATAAACATCTCAATGAATATATCAAAAAGTATGCAGCTCCTCTTGAAATGATTCCTAATAATTTTTAAAGTCTGAAAATGGGGGTCTAAAGAGAAAATACTGATATTCTAATAAAAATAACACAATAAAAAAAGAAAACAAAATAAGTTATAATCCCGGACCTGACTGTGGTAGGTTATGGAAGCACATAAAAAAGCTTTAGCTATCATAGGTAGTTTCCTCAGTTTGACTTAAGAACAAATACAGGTTATTTTGCTTCCTTAAGTATTATTTTTTAGTGGCAAAATTATACTGTGAAAATGACTTACTTGTTACGTCAGTCTTTATTCCTGCCGTCCTCAACAGTGGTTCAACCTTCTCATAATAGACCTGGGTAGCTTCTTTTTTGTGGCTTTGGGGGTTAAGAATTATTTTTAATGACTTTGGTCTATTTGAAAAACCTAAGAGGAAAACATAAAGACAAAGGTATTTTTTCTTTCCCTTTAAAAACGTACACTAAGTCCAATTAGAATGTTATTCACCCATTTAAATAGCATTTTCTGTTTTTATTTGAAATTCTTATAAGAGTTTTCCCGAACATGGCATGATTTTAAAACATTTACATTTCCCTAGCAGTTAAATAGGTATATCCCTCTTAAATCATGAGTTATAACAAAGCATTTATGAAGGAAAATGTGGATGAAAGCAACTTTGTGAATATTATTAGGCAATGTACACTTATCAATCACAGATAATATATCAAATGCCCCATTAGTATTTATTTCTGAGGGAAAAAAGCAATAGGCTGCAAAGAACAGAAAGGCTCACTTCCTCTCCTAAGATAAATATGCTCATTATTGGAATTGGGCACTCCAGTGACCCCAGGGCTACCCACACTTGACCTGTGGATGAGCCCAGGGTGGAGCAGAGTACACAGGGCTGGGTCAGGGTGAGCACCCAGTGCAATGCATGCTGGGACCTAAAAAGAGGGTTAGGTCGAAGTTCAAGCCTGAAAAGGGGCCAGGGGAGAAAGGACTCTTCCCCTGAGAATTGGGAAAGAAAGCCTCTCAGTGGGGATTCGATGAGAGCACTGCCTCACAGTTGGGGCTGAGATTTGATACTACAATTTTCTGGGCTTGCAAGACGCTTATCACTTAGACCCAGTTGGAGCAGGTGCAAAGCAAATTTTCTGTTAGGAAGTGCAGGAGGGACAGAGGAGCCAGAACACTACAGATCACTTCTTCCAAGGTAAGCTGCTGTCATAAGACCATGTTTCAAGGCTAAGAAAGCAGTTACTAGCATCTGCTCTTAATAAAACCATTCCTAAAGCCAAATGGAAAAGTCCATTACACCAAAGTCAGTTTTTTTGCACTTGAAGACAATATTTCATTTCTCATCATATTTGATAGAAGGAAATCTTTCAACAGCACATACTGTTTTGAATTCAGGGAGAGTATTAGATGAGGAAGAGGCAGGACCGTGCTAAAGTGCCTACATTCTCTGTAATTGTCCCTGTGCTTAATATTTTGCTAAGAGGCCATTGTCAATCTCATCGTCAAGTCTTAAAATCTCAAAACTATGTTAAATTCCTTCCATTTTTGTTATTTGTTTTTCTTTTTTGTGTTTGGTGTGTTTTTTTTGTTTGTTTTGTTTTTTTGGTTTTTTCCCCGCTTCTGATTCCTACATTCCTACAAACCAGTGCCCAGATCCAGATCCACGAGATGGTAACTATTTGCTTCCACGCCTTCTGGCCTTCCTAGTTGTTGCCCTCTGGCTTCTCTGCGGCTGCTGCAGGGACAACTCACTGTCCTTCCCATTCCCCTGAGTCCCCCACGTCATACCTTCATCAGGCCTGTACCTGTCAAAAGCTGCGTGTGGGCAAGCCTGAACCCCCTAACACGTCATTCAGAGCACTTCTCCAACCAACTCCAACCTATCCTCTCCTTTCCCTCTCCCATGTATTCCAGAAACATTTATTGAGCATTTGCGCGGACTACCAGAGCAAAGTGATTAAGATGCGGTTTGCGTTTAAAGGGGAAAGATGAATCGAGAAAATAGAAACCCCACAAAACAAAATAGAATCATTAACAGAAAGGCACCAATAACCATGGGAGTGTATGAGAAGAGGGTGGTTAATTCTTATCAGGGATCCAGGAAAGGCCTTCTGGAGAAGGGAGTATTCGAATGGGGCTTTTGGCTCCTGTGGATTTTCACTACTTAGAATTCCCTCCTTCCTCATACCTCACCCTCTCCCCTAGCAAAACAGCAGGAGCGAGGCCAGAGAAGAAATTCTAAGCAGAGACCAGCACGAAACTCAGTAAGTGCAGAGGTTTTTCTGTTCCATTTCAGCTGCCTCATCATGCTCTGGCACCACTGAATTTTACCTGCCGAATACCAGGTAGGTCAGGCTTTGTTCAGACAATTTCTTCCCTTCCACTCCACCTTATCACCATTTCTGTGACCATTTTGCCACTTTTTTTTTTTTTTTTAATTAAGTAGGCTCCATGCCCAGCATGGGGCTCGAACTCATAACCCTCAGATGAAGACTCGGCATGCTCTACCTACCAACTGAGCCAGCCAGGCATCCCAAATTCTGCCACTTTTTAAACGCTTACCTCAAATACCATTTTCCCACTAAAGCCTTTCCTAATCACCAACAGAATTCACCTCTGTGGCTTCTCATTCCCACTTTATTCTGTGTGCTTCTATTAACTACTTTTTGTTACATTTACACACACACAACACGATGACAAACCCCAAATCTCAGAACTCCTATTGCCAAACCTGGGCCAACATGAAATGGAGTAAAGACTATAATATATCATACTAAGGAGGAGAAGGAAAAACTCTGTCTTATAGAATGACAACTACTAAACAAGGAAGAAATTACAGAGTTAGAAAAATCACTGTGTTTACCACCCAGCTCTATTAATAATAGATCCAGGCAAGACTCAGCAATGGATAGTAAAACCATCAGTGACAGCCAGTTGGGGAACAAAATATTTACTTACTGTTAAACTCTGTCCCTCTTTATTGTTGTCATTACAAAGAGTTAAGAGGGACATTTACAGTGGGGAAATCTAGCAGACACCTCCTTAGTCAAGTAATCAAAGTTAACCATACCCTTAAGGTACAAAAGGATACATAAGCGTTGTAATACCTTGTGATATGTAATTCACAACACCAAGGACACAGCACTCCTGTGGTGCATAATGTGGCTCCAACGATAGAACACTCAGATGAACTCTAGTTGAGGGGCGTTCTCAACATAACTGCCTTAAACTCTCAAAAAATGTCAGTATCGTGAGAAACAAAGAAAGTTGAAGAAATGTTCCAGATTAAAGGAAACTAAAGAGAGGAGAAATAAATGCAATTCTGGATCAGGTAAAACAAAAACAAAAACAAAAACAAAAACCTGCTATAAAGGATAAGACTGCTGTCTTTTAACCAGGAAGGACAAAGCAGTTAAAGCTAGGGCTCACTTTCATTAAAACGTGACAAGGACAAGAAACTTGTTCTACACCTCAGAGGCCAAGACTCAGATTAAATATCCAAATTAAATTTATCTTACCCGGTATTTTTATCGAAAGACCCTGCTTCATTTCTCAGGCCCAGCATGCAAAGTGTCTAGGCACTAAATGTCAGTCATCAATGTTATAAAAACCAACTTTTATTTCCCCCTCTTTCTATATCATGACTGAGGTAACAGAAGATTTTGGAAATAAGAAACAGTCATTTGGGGCTTATGAGGATAAGGACATTGTAGTTGAAGGTTTATAGCCTTATAAATATACATATACTATATAAATATAGAGTATGCTATATGCCCGATTCAACCTTTGTGAAACAATCCCCTTAGTCAGGAAAGAGGCTAAAACTATTAAGATTTTCTTAAAAGGTTTAAACAAAGGGGTGCCAGGGTGGCTCAGTCAGTTAAACGTCAGACTCTTGGTTTTGGCTCAGTTCATGATCTCATGGTTTGTAAGATCATGTCCTTCATTGGGCTCTGCGCTGACAATGTGGAGTCTGCTTGGGATACTGTCTCTCTTTCTCTCTCTGCCCCTCTCCCACTCATGCTCTCTCAAAATAAATACGCAAGCTTAAAAAAAAATTTAAACAAATTAATTTTATTCTTAAGCCCCAGTTTACAACAATAGCAATAGAAACTAAATAAATTAAGCAGAATGTTCCATTCCTTAGACACCCTGATAAATTGCAGTCTTTTTAAACATAAAACAAAGCCAATTTTTCACCAGAGCATGTATTCATTTTTCTCATTTATCTTTTCCTTTTGGGTGCACTTAATATGATGATTATGAAGCTAGAGTCTAAGTATATAAAAATTAGGTAGCAATTTGATACCTATTTAGAGATCAGAAGGGGGGATTTCTATTGAATAAAGCAGGATTTTTAAAAGATTTTCTTAATTAGGTGGAATAAAGAGAGATAATTAAAAAGTCTCCAACCTCTCTGCTCTCAGGCTCCCTCCTCAAGCTTCTCTCTACTTTATTCAGCTCCTTCAACACACCATGCTCCCTCTACCACAGTGCCATTTCACCCACTCTGCCTTGTCTGCCCACCTATGCTTGCTGCTACTTTGCTTAATTAACCTGTACTCTTTGTTTTGATCTCGCCTTAGTCGTCACTTCCTTGGGAAGGACTTCCATGAACCCCTTGGTTTTGTGACGTTAGCTGGGTCATTTCCCCCTTATCATTTGTTCTTGCAGGTCCCTACACTTTCCAATCTTGATTCTTTTAGCATTATAATTTTATACCTATTATTTGTTCTCAGACCTTAGACTGGAAACTCTGGGGTTTTTCTCCATATCCTATCTCCTTAGTGCGAGGCATATAATAGATGATCACATATTTGATGAATGAATAAAAGGGTAGTGTTAACCTTTAGCCATATGGATAGTAATGGCATCCATTCATTTACCCACAAATAACTGCATGCATACTATTTACCAGACAGGATTCTGGAAGCTGAGGCTCTATCAGTGAACAAAGTTTCTGCCTTCACGAAGCTTCCATTTTAATGGTAAGGGACGGAAATAATAAGAGAATTTAGAGTATGTCAAGCGGTAATAAGTTCTCAGGATAAAATGAAACCCCAAAATGGGAAAGGAGGAGGACAAGGTAGAAGAAATGACTTTCTGGCCAGGGAAAATCATATCACTCCCAGCCTTGTAGGCACTGACAAGGACTTTGACTTTTGTTCTGAGTGAGAAGAAAAGCATGGTGATTTGTGAACAGCATAGCAACATAACCCTGCATGTTAAACGGATCACCCGAGCTGCTCTGTGGAAAGCAGACACTGTAGGTACAAGGACAGACAAAGTAAGAATAGGTGGGAAATGACTGTGTTTGGATGAAGTGGAGATTCTAAGAAAAGTTAGATTCCAGACATATTTTAAAGGTAGAGCTGACAGGATTTTGTTTACTCTTTAGGTGTGTTATGTGAAAGAGAATAGTCAAAGAGTAGTCAAATGTGTGGGTAAGGGGAAAGTGAAAACACAAGAAGGATTAAGAATTAATGAAAACGTGGTATAATCAATTAACTGTAGTCTCGGGATAGGGGTTGAATAATTTTAGGAGTTGGGAGAGTAGATCAAGTGAGGTAGAAAGACAGAAGCCAATAGCCACATGCAGGGTAGCATGTTTGAAAGTGAGACTGAGTTACTGGTAATGACAATAATAAAACCTGATGAACTTCATATTCATCAGAATAATCTGAAGGGCTACTTAAAACACAGATTTCTGGTTCCCAGGTGCAAGAGTTTTAGACTCAGTCATCTGGGGTCTGAGAATTTATTAATAAGTCCCCAGGTGACACTGATGATGTTGGGTCCAGAGATCACACTTTGAGAACCACTGCTCTAAAAGTATGATTACAGGAGGTGGATGAAGTATAGATCAAGATCTTTAAAGGAAAGGAAAGCTAAAAACTGAAAGAAAATCTATAAAAACACATAAAATTGGGGTGCCTGGGTGGCTCAGTCAGTTAAGCATCCGACTTGAGCTTAGGTCATGATCTCGTGGTTCTTGGGTTCGAGCCCCACATCGGGCTCTTTCCTGACAGCCTGGATCCTGGAGCCTGTTTCAGATTCTCTGTCTCCCTCTCTCTGCCCCTCCTCTGCTCATGTTCTGTCTCTGTCTCAAAAATAAATAAACATTTAACAAAATTTAAAAAAAAACACATAAAACTATTGCAGCTATAATGTTGGAGAGAATGACAGTAAGACAGAAGCTAATATCTTCAAGGAGTAAGAAAAAAGGAACCAGTAGTCTGCACAGGACTATAACAAGCTAAGCTAGTGACATCTAATGGACTGAGCTTCAATACTGAGGATTTTTTTTTTTTAACATTTTTTATGTTTTTTAAGAGACAGAGCATGAGCGGGGGAGACACAGAAAAAGAGGGAAACAGAATCCTAAGTAGGCTCCAGGCTCCAAGCTGCCAGCACAGAGCCTGATGTGGGGCTCAAAATACAAACTGCAAGATCATAACCTGAGCTGAAGTCGGACACTTAACCAACTGAGCCACCCAGATGCCCCGTCAATACTGAGAATTTTTAAAGAAGGAGAGAAAATGGTCTCAAAATAGCAGTGAGATGCAAGACAGATATGGAGACATTGACAACACCTCCAGGACCAGTGGTCTGAAATGCAAGATGGAGAAAACAGCCACCACTTGAGGGCTGCAAGAGAAGCTATAAATAAACTCCTGGGAGAGCTGGGTCTCTCTACTAAAGTAAGAAGGTAAGGGAAATTTGGGGGAAAGTGGTTGACAATATAGGCGATTTTGCTCATGATGGACTATTCGTTCCACAGGGCAGAACAGTGTCTGGAGTGAAGCAGAGGGGGACGATGTCAGGCTGGAGGGTATATAGAGCTTTAGACAAATGGCAACCCAACTGATGAAGGGCCTTGGGCAGTAACACGGCATGAGAGAAATAAGAATTGTTTGCAGCAGTTGGGATTGGAGAGTGGAGTATGAGGAGTGGGGTCTTGCCCCAAGCACACAGAGCTCTAAGAATTTATCCTCCCTCCAGCCAATGCCAAAGCTGGGGGAGGAGAGATGTTGCCTGGAGCCAGAAGAGCTACAAAGTCTCTGCCCCTCTCAGTAGACCAACCAGTGTTTGAATCTAAACCCAAGTCTGTCTGAGGCACTAGGTTATGCTCTTCACACAGTGATCTCAGTGCAAATGTTCTATATTTGAGAATCACATGGTCAGCTGTCTCCTGTACAAACATTTTCATGGTAAAAACTTCAAAATCTCTGTTTTCAGCTCATTCCTTGACAGCCAGTTCCCCTTCTGGATGACAACCACTAGTATCACTTTGAGAATCCTTCCAGAAATATTCTATGTAAAAAAATAATAATATAGCAAAAAAAAAAAAAAAAGAAATATTCTCTGCATATATAAAAATGCATGTGTATGTTCTATAACTTTTTACATAGATGGAGCATCCCTACCCACTATCCTGGATCTTGATTTTTTTCCATTTACCATATTTTGGAGATGACTTCATATCACTACATAAAGGATCGTTCTCACTTTATTTAAAGCTGACTAGTACTTTGGATGAACCTCAATTTAATTAACTAGTTCCCTGGAAATGTGTATTTAAGTTGTTTCCAATCTTCCTTTACTGCAAACAATACTACAATGAATATCATTTTGCATCTATTTGCATGTAACTACAGGACAAATTTCTAGAAGAATTACTGGATCAAGGGGCATGCACCCTTGAGAGTTTATCCTATTGCCTAATTACTTGCTGTTGAAACAATTTAGAGTTGTAACCCCCACCCTCCCTGCCAGTAAGTGGGTGTTAGAATCAAAGTCAGTGATTTAAAAACTTTTTTTTTTAATCTTATCTATTTTTGAGAGGGAGAGTGAGTAGGGGAGGAACAGAGAGAGGGAGACAGAATCTGAAGCAGGCTTCAGGCTCCGAGCTGTCAGCACAGAGCCCGATGCAGAGCTCAAACTCACAAACTGTGACATCATGACCTGAGCTAAAGTCAGACACTTAACCGACTGACCCACCCAGGCGCCCCAAAGTCAATGATTTTAAATCTTAGCTCTCCCACTTACCAGCTGTGTGACTTTGGGTTATTTGTCTAATTCTCTGTTTTTCAATTTCCTGATCTGTAATATGAGGACAATAAGAGTACTTCCTACAAAAGGTAATTGTGATGGTTAATAAGCAAATTTAAGTGCTTAGAAAGTACATGGCACATAGTCAGCAATTTATTACTACCGATTTATACTCCACCAGGAACAGTGACTATTTTCTTACACCCTTATAAACCCAAAATATCTTCAAACTTTTTGATCTTCGACAGTATGAGAAGAGAAATATTGTATCTCATGCTAATTTCAATTTACATTTCTCTTTATGAGAGAGGCTGAGAAATAAAAGTATCTAAGATACTTTTATTTTTCTGTTAACTATCAGTTTATAGCATTAGCTAATTCATATTGCCTTTGCCATATTACCATAAGATTAATCTTTTGTTTGTTACGTGAGTTACAAATACTTTTCTGTGTCATTGCCTTTAATTTTTAATCATGCCATTTTTTTTCTGTTTGAGAAAGATCTTTATTTTTTCTGACAGTTTTAATTTTATGCACCTATTGTTAAATTTATCATTTTTATGGTTTCTGAGTTTTGTCATATTTAATAGTTTCCTTTTGTGATCCAAGAAAACACTATATTTTTCTTCTAATAATTTTATGGTCTTTATTTCATATTTTTACTTAATCCTATCTAAAATTTCTCTTAATAAAGGTATAAAATTGGAGTTTGACTTCACTTTTTTTGCCAGATGACTGTCCACCAGTCCCAACATCATTCGTTCATTGGATAATCTTTCTCTTAAAGATCTCAAATGCCACCTTCAGATAAATTTCTGAATGTGCTTGGATTTCTTCTGATCCATTTAATCTGAAGTCGACTGATCAATTCATATGTCAGTACCATAATGTTTCTAATATTAGTTTTGAAATGACTTAATAGTTGGGAGGGTTGTCTCTTTTTTCTTATTTTAAGAATTTTCATGTTTATTTTGGCTTATCTTTGCACATGAATTTTTTATGTTTATTTTTGTGAGAGAAAGAGACAAAGGGTGAGTGGGAGGGCAGAGAAAGAGGGAGACACAGAATCCAAAGCAGGCTATAGGCTCTGAGCTGTCTGGACAGAGCCTGATGCAGGGCTCAAACCCACAAGCGTTGAGATCATGACCGGAGTCAAAGTCAGACACTTAACCCACTGAGCCACCCAGGTGCCCCTACACATGATCTTTAAAATCAGTTTGTCCAGCGTAAAAAAAATTCTACTGGAATTTTATTGGGATTAAATAAGAATTGTACAAAAACATGGTATGCTTTTCCATATTAAGTCTCCTGTGTCCCTCAGTACCATGTTAAACATTTTTCAGCTAAATACTGAACTATTCTAGATTTTTTTTATCTTTTCTGTTACTGTCAATATGCTCCCAATTTCTTCCCAACTGACTATTTACCACATCTATCAAAACTATTAATTTCTACACCTAACATATTTTTTAATTTTCTCATTGTTCATCACAGACATTTCCTTTATTCTTTTGGATTTTCCAGGCTAAAACTCATTTCATCTGCAAATAATGGTAATCTGACTTTCTCTTTTCCAACTGTTATTCACATTTATTTTCTTCTCGAGTCTACTTGCATTGGTCGGCTCCACCAGAAGAATATGACTAATAGTGCTGATAAAAGATACTCTTGTCAGTTCTAGAATTGAACTGATAATACGTCAAAAGTTTCTCCATGGAACCTTTAAAATGAGATATGTATTTATCATGTTGACAACATATCCATCTGTTTTTATTAAGAGTTGCTTGGTACTCATAAATAGACCAATATATAATTTTCCTTTTTTGGATCTGCATCATCAGATGTTGGTATATATTTCATGAAAACTCTGTAAACAAAATCTGGGAGTTTTCCTTCTTTTTCTATGCCCTACAATAGTTTAAATAGTATTGAAGTTTTCTGTTCCTTAAAGGCATGGTAGATATCTCTGTGAAAATATCAGAGTCAGTGTTGTTTGTTTGTCCTTTAGGAGTACAAAAAAATTATTGCCTCAGTGGTAATTGGTCTGTTTAAATTTTCTATGTCTTCTAGAGTCAGTTTGGCCATTTTTATTTTCCTAGACAATAGGCTTATTCACTTCATCCTACTCCTAGGATTGCCCAGGTTGCCCACTGGGTTTAGACACAGTCTTCTTACTGAGTAGTAGTAGCTACACTATTTCCCCTTGATAATTAGAACTGATCACCTTTGGCAGCATAGCAGTTTCATTATTATTTTTTCCATTTGTTGCTCATAGTTTTCCATTTGTTGGTTCAATAATGCAGCCAACTAATTCTCAATGTCCAATTCAATTGAACCATTGTCACATTCCCATATGAAAGTATTCTTCTCTCCTACTAACACCTCTAAAGCAGCAGAGTTCAGAGTTGTAGGGGCAGGAAATAAAAATCTTATGAGGGGGTCATTGGAGGTGAAGTTAAGAGATAATACTTTTATCTTCACTTCTTGGTTCGTAGACCCATGTATTTGGTTTATAGAACAGAAACTACTTTAATTTCCCAAAATTTTGTCTCCTGGGTAGAACACAATGTAATACAACAGGAAATATGGTAAGACTAACAAATCCCATAGTTGTCAGCCAATTGCCTCACTTCTTTTAATATAAATGAGTCCCTTGATCAAAAGCAGCACAGAATGTAAATTCATGGAACAAGGTATTTAGTAGGGTCCCAGATGGTAGTGTTGTCAGTAACATGGTGGATAGGAAATTCAAATCCATACCTAAAGTAAACATTCATAGCAATGGGGCCTAACCACTGACTTTCCACAGTGGAGGGATTCCAATGTAATCAACCTGCCACCAAATGGTTGACTGGTTGCTCTAAGATACAGAGCCATCTTTAGACTCAAGGCTGATCTGTTTACAGGTAGAATACTCAGCAATAATGGGAGTCAAACCAGGCTTGGTGAACACAAGTACTGGCTGTTATTTCCCCCATCTCTGCATGAAGGCTACTTTGTGTATGTGCTCATCGTGCAAGCCTTAGGGTTGCTCTGAAAAGATGCTGACTTACATCTGTAGAATGGGGTAACTTGCTTGCCTAATTATCTCCTCTTTTGAAATAAATGCTCTTTGGTGAGCATTTACATAAAACACAAATCTCATATTCTGTCCTTATTCTGTGAAAACCAACCATATACGTCTGCCTCCTACATCCTTGTCACCAAACTTCTAATTGTTTCCTCCAAGTTCTTGAAGCTCTTAACCATTGTCCATGCATTAAGATGGATCCATCCCTCTGGTCATCACTCCTTAATAACTAGTATCAATTGTCTGAAGTTCTGCCCACCACAAGAATTTTCTTTCCCTATCTTTTAGTAACACTCGAGTGGGGCTGTATGCTTCAGTGGCTAATTACTATTGTATCATGAAGATACCCATTTATTTCCTTTAGTTTACTAGTCCTAGAAAACATCTCATGATGCCACATATGTGGGAGCAAGAAAAATAAAACAATGCAGTAACAGTTGTAGGTCACCAGCATATTCAATTTACTAGACCCTTGTCCTCTAGCCATTTCATATTATCTGTATAAAACAGCTTTTTATTTAAAATAGCTGAGTATTTTATGTTTTATACAACTGAACTCTAATACAGATGTCTAATAGACATCTCAAAGTTAACATATTCAAAACTGAAATTCTGATTTTCCCTACCAAATGGGGTCGGTCTATCTACCCATAGTCTTCCCTATTTCACTAAATAAGAATTTCCTCTTTCCACATGCTCCAGTCAGAAACTTTACTCTGAAAATTGGTAATTACAAATAACTAGTTATGAATTTATCCTGCCTCTTTAGTAAGTACTGCATTTATGAGTAATCAAATAGTACCAGTAGAAGCAACATCCCTTTTTATAAAATAATAAGACTAATTTAGAAATAATGATTAAGCATAAAAATTTTCATGATCTACCTTTATTTAAACAATTAGTTCAGGCACAGATGATAAGTGAAAACTATGAAGTAAAATATTTATCGAAAACTATTCTCCCTGGTCCATGAGTATTACCCAACAATTATCTACTGGTTTCAAATAGAAATGTTACAATGGAGAGATCAAGCCATCATCCCTTTGATTCAGGGATCAATCTTAGCCTTGGGGAAATCTTATCCACATTAATCATGAGATAGTCAGACATTGCATATCACCTGAGATAATGAAATATGAAGTACCCAGTACCACTCATGAAGTATTCTTGCCCAATATGAACCTAATTAAGCCTTTATATTAGAAATACAGTTTTCAAGAGAAGGAATAGAAGAATATGTTAAATGACACTACCAAGAAGCAATCAGACAGTGGTACAACACTACTGCTCAAAGGGTGGTCTTCAGAAGGACAACCCAGAATCACCCAGCAGTTCAGTAGAAAGGCCCATACCAGAGACTCACTGAGTCAGAATTTCTGGGAGTGGGGACCAGTAATCCATATTCCATAAGGAATACATAATTATTCCTTATGTAGGAAATCTACAGTACAACCTAAATATATCTACATGACAACCTCATCTCTTCCATAAATCAATGTCAGAATTTAAAAAATGAGGAGGGGAATGTTTAGTATTATAGTTTAAATATACAGTGAAACTTGGTTTGCAAGCATAATTCATTCCAGAAACATGCTTGTAATCCAAAGCACTTGTATATCAAAGTGAATTTCAAGAACCATTGGCTCAGTTGTGATCATGTGACAGTGTCATGTACTACTCATATTGCAAGACATTGCTCATTTATCAGGTTAAAACATATTAGAAATGTTTGCTCGGTATGCAGAACACTCACAGAACAAGTTACTCACAATCAAGGTTTTACTGTATCTAATTTGACGAATGATCCTTGATTGAATACTAGTTAGTACAAATCAGCTATAAAAGACATTTTGGAAAACATGGGGAAAATTTCAGTATGGACCAGGTATTCAATGATAATAAGAAACTACTGTTCATTCATTTGGTAGGGTAATGATATTTGGTTACTTGCAAAACGCTTTTTTTTTTTTTAGAGATGCATACTAAAGTATTTCATAGAGAAATGTCATGATGTATGTAGTTTAAAACGTACTAACAGAATAAAATGTTAACACAAATATGGAAAAAATGCTAGGAACTGTAGAATCTAGGTGTTAGCAATATAGGTGCCCAGTTTTTTAGGTATTCTATATTATTTGACATTTTCCCTAATAAGATAAAAAGATCTTGTTGCCATCATTGACTTTTTCTCTCTTAATATCCCTCCCCCATACCTACAATGTCAATAAATCCAGACAGCTCTATCTCAAAAAACAAATCCAAAGTTTAATCAACCACTTCCCACCACCTCTCTTGCTCCTGCTCTGATTTAAGTCACTAACTTTTGCCTGGATTATACCAATTTCCACTTAACTGGTCTCCTGCCTCCATCCTTTTCCCCACTCACAGAGTCTGCTCTCCACTTAGCAGCCAGAATATTCACTCTCAAAGTTTTAACACATCACTCCTTTGCTTAAAACTTCCCAATGGCCCCCATTTTTCTCAACAAAAGTAAAAAAAAAACATACAAAGCTTGCCAAGACCCTTCATGCTCTACCCCCCAAACATGTCTGTAACCTCATTTCCCACACTTAACTCCCTCTGTACGTGACTTTCTTGCTCAACCTTTTATGCATACTGTTCCCTCTGGTTGGACCATTTTTCCCTCATATATCCATATGGCTCCCTTTCCCATTACTTTCAGCCATATTCTAGAACCAGACATAGCATTAGTTAGTTTCGAAAGGCAGCCTCAATGGTCTTATCTGGGCTTGGACTCAGAGTGCTGTTCTCTCTGTACGGCACTTGTGCTTCATCATCTCACAAGAGAAAGGAAAATGCAAAGAAGTAGCTGGTTAAAGAAATGGCATCAGTGAGTGATGATGAAGGCAAGACAAAGAGTGCCAAATGATTTAGCAAAACTCTTTGCCATAGAAATAACTAGAACAATAATAAAAGCATTTGTAGACCTTGAAAACTATGTTAGGAAGGTATGAAAGAGGAAAAAGTTAAGTTTTAAGGAATTTAATTTATTGAAAAACAAATAGGAGACAGTTTTTTTCATGACATGATAGACATGTACATTCTAGTCCTCTTGAAACAATAAGCGTTTCCACGTAATATGGAAACGTAGTACACTAGCTACAAGGAAACGTAGTACACTAGCTATAAGGAACCCTGGAAAACATTTTAAGAATGCAACACAAATCATCAGGCAGTTACGACCTGGCTCTTCTCTCATAGAATCATGACAAACTGTTTAATATGAAAGTGATATTAAGACACTTAAATCCCCTGAATGCCCTGGGGGAAAAAAAAGAATCTCAAAGTAATAATAATCATTTTTTCATAATTTCACAATAGTATAAGCATCCCCCAAATAGATAACACAAGATTAAAATATAGGTATAATTCAACATTAATACGCAACTGACTCAGTTCTCAGTCTTCTTGGAACCTCTCAATTCACACTCTAGAGTATAGACCTTTTAAGCACGCCAGTTTGCAATGAACCAGCAATGTAAAACAGAATGGCCAACTGTTCCTCTGTTAGTAACAAATGTGCTAATATGTACTAGTTTAAACTTGATCTATCAGTGAGTCAATGAACCATGAAGGGTGGGGGTTAATCAGGGTGTTCTCCAAACAAAGGCTCATGAAAGCAGCAGGGACGCCACTCCCAGACTCACATCTGTGCTGTTTTGAGTGCAGCACGATGGAAATGACATGGTGTTCATCAAAGTTAAGAGCCCAGAACCTTGTTATAGTATTGGGTATACTTACAACCATTTTATACAAAGAAGCAACCAAACTGTTGCATAAATAAAACCCAAATACAGGAAATAAAGACCTCGATTAACCATGATTCTCAGGAGCTATTAATATTAAACTATGCCCAGTTAATATGTAACAATGATGGTAAAAAGGCTTTCACACACAAGATGTCACAACTTCCCAGCAGAACTCAGAATTAAAGGTATTTTATATTAGGAGATTTATATTAAAATGCATTAATTTCACTTCCTTATTAACAAATTTTATTGATGCACATGTTTACATATACAGATGAAAATATTCTCAATGCTATAGTCTACTTAAACCCAGTAACTTGTAAATGCACACGCAGCCCACCAAGGTGAACATTTCTAACAGCTGAGACAAGCTCAACAGCAATTAGTAGAAAGAATCACCTACTGCAGGAAATGGTCACCTCAATTCTTCAGTATTTTAATAATGAAGTAGTCAAAAGTATACATAGAGGGAGAGTGAACAGAAAAGAGAGCAAAGAAAGAGGGAAAGAAATTTCAGCTAATTATGTTACTCATTTATTTTTATCAGATTATTATTATCCTCATAAAATAAATTATTATTCATTTTGGAAGATGCTACAGAGTAGACATATTCACAACATCACTTTCCCCAATTAAAAATGCACAGAGGTCCATTTCAAGATGGAGGTGTACGAACACCCCGAACTAACTGCCTCCATAGACATACCAAATCTACACCTATTTATAGACCTGAGAAGAACAACTAAGGGCTACCTGAACAGCTTCTGTGCAATAAGAGAACAGCGGGAGAGATGATGACACAATAACAAAGAGAACTCCTACCCTAGACAGTGTGATGGGATAGTACTGAGAGCAGATTCCTCTGCCCTGGGGCACAGAAAAAAAAGGCATGGCTTACAAGAGCAACTAGTATATAAAAGACACAGCCCTAGAACTCTGCCAAATGGCAAGAGACCTGCAGAACTGCTCTGGGTTGGAGGGGTTTGTGAGCATCATGGCTTACACTCCTCCTCCACCTTGATAATGCAGCCAGGAACAGGGCTCTGACCACCATAGCTGGTGGGTTGCCTCAGTGAACACAGGCCCCCTAGCCCACACCAGCCCCAGATGACCAGGGGACAGACAAGAAAGCCACTGTTTAAAAGAACAACTAGCCGCAGAATCCTGCCAAATGGTGGGGAAGTTGCTGGAACTTTCTGGCCAGAGAAACAGGTTAGCACCATGGTTTATGTCCCCCCCTTGACCTTGGCAATATGGATGGGAACAGGGTCTGAGCACTCTACATGGCCTACCACCTCAGTGAGCCCTGGGCCCTGAGTCCACGCCAGCCCCAGCCATCCCACTACAGTGACACATGTGCAAAGCACACAGAACACTTCAGGCCCACCTCACTTTGGCTTCAGACAGCTAGCTAGGGCACCCCGGCACTGAATGCTCCAGGACCTCCTTGTTGACACCTGCTTCAACACTAGCTAACCAGTCAGTCTGCCCCCTGCTCAGAACACACTAGGAAGCTCCAGCCTGTACCCACCTCAGTTCTACCTGCCCTGCCAGGGCACCCCCTGGAAGAATACCCCAAGTTATCCTGCTGGCACCCACTTCAGCTTCAGCTTCTTACCAGGGCACCCTCACTGTGAAGAGCCCCAGGACGACCCCAGTCCTAAATCTGCTTTAGCTACTCCTGTCATGCCAGGGTGTCCCCCTGTCCCGTGCCCCATACCTTGGCTCCAGCCACCGCACCAGGGTACCCTCTGCATAGAAGTTCTCAGAACACCCCAGATTCAGCTTCAGCTATCTGGGCTTCTGCACACAGATCTCTGGGCCTCCAGCTTGAACCCCTTGTGCTTCAGCTGTCCTTCCAGGGCACTGTGTGGAGAGGCCAGGGACCGCATTGGCCCATGCCCACTTCAGCTTCAGCTGTCCTGCTAGGGTGCCCTCTGTGTAGAGTCCTAGGACCCTCCCCCTCCCCCACAGTGTTCATGCACTTCAGCTTCAGCTGTCCTCCAGACAGCTAATACAGAGAGCCTCAGGAACACCTTGGCCTACCCGCTTCAGTTCTGGCCATCCCACCAGGGCAGCCCCAACACAGAGTGCCCCATAACCCTTAACCCACATGAGCTCCAGCTCCAGCCAGCCAACAAAAGTCACCAGGCACACACAGTCTACACAGGGGATGGCTATATATAAGACCATTTCTTCAAGTTTAGAAGGAGATGTTCTAATTCAGAAAAGAGAAACAGAAATCAAGCAGAATGGGGAGACAGAAGAATATATTCCAAACAAAAGAACAAGACAAAGCCTCAGAAAAACAAGATAACAGAGATAAACGATATGCCTAAAAAAAGAATTTAAAGTAATGATCATAAAGATTCTCACTGGACTATAGAAAAGAGTGGAAGAACTCAATGAGAACTTCAATGAAGATAAAATATAAAAAACTGATCAGAGCTGAAGAATATAATAATTGAAATAAAAAAATACACTAGAGGGAATCAACAGATTGGTAGGTGCAAAAGAATGGATGAGCAATCTAGAAGACAGAGTATTGGAAAGCACTCAAGCTGAACCTCAAAAAGAAAAAAGGGGCACCTGGCTGGCTCGGTCAGTTAAGCCTCTGATTCTTGATTTTGGCTCAGGTCATGATCTCACGGTTTGTGAGTTCGAGCCCCACATTGGGCTCTGTGCTGACAGCATGGATCTTCTTGGAATTCTCTCCCCCCCTCTCTTCCCCTCCTCTGCTCTTCTGCTCTTTCTCAAAATAAATAAAAACATTAAAAAAAAAAGAACTTTAAGGATAAGTTAAGGGCTCTCTTGGACAACATCAAGCAAACATTTGCATTACAGAAACCCTAGAAGAAGAGAAAGGAGATGAAAGCTTATTTGAAGAAATAATAGCTGAAAAATTCCCTAACATGGGAAAGGAAATAAACATTCAGGTTCAGGAAGCACAGAAAGTTCCAAATAAGATGAACCCAAGGAGGTCTATACCATAACACATCAACACATAATTAAAACATCAAAGATTAGAAATAAAATATAATTTTCAAGAAACAACAATGTTGGCAAGAATGTAGAGAAAAAGGAACACTTTTGCACAGTTGGTAGGAATGCAAACTGGTGCAGCCACTGTGGAAAAATAGAGAATTTTTAAAGTAGCAAAAGAAAAGCAAAAAGTCATATACAAAGGAAATCCCATAAGGCTTTCAGCTGATTTTACAGCAGAAACTTTGCAGGCCAGAAAAAAGTGGCATGATATATTCAAAGTGCTAAAAGGAAAACAACCTACAACCAAGAATACTTTACCCAGCAAAAAAAAAAAAAAAAAAAAAAAAAAAAAGGTTAAGGGAGTTTATCACCACTAAACTGGCCTTACAAGAAATGTAAAGGGACTTCTTTAAGTGGAAAAGAAAAGGCTATAATTAGACTAAGAAAAGTATGGATAAAAATGTAAAATATGATGGCATATACATAAAATGCAGAGGTGGAAGCAAAAATGAAGTTTTTTTGGAATGTGTTCAAAACACATCGTTCCTTTGGGGCTCCTGGGTAGCTCAGTCAGCTAAGTGTCCAACTACAGCTCAGGTCATGATCTTGTGGTTTGTGAGTTCCAGCCCCATGTTGGACTCGGTGCTGACAGCTCAGAGCCTGGGGCCTGCTTTGGATTCTGTATCTCCCCCACTCTCTCCCCGTCTCCTGTTCACACCCTGTCTCTCTCTCAGAAATAAACATAAAAAAAAAAAAAACCTTAAAAAAAACCCCACATTGTTCCTTTAAAACAAAGACTGTAACAAGAGACAAAGAAGGGAATTACATAATGATGAAGGGATCAATCCAATAAGAGGATATAACAATTGTAACTATTTATGCACCCAACAGGAGAGCCCATAAATACATGAAGCACTCATTAGCAGATGTAAATGGAGATATTGATGGGAATACATCATAGTAGGGGACTTTAACACCCCACTTACGTCACTGGATAGATCATCCAAACAAAATCAACAAGGGAATGGTGGCTTTGAGGGACACATTAGACCAGATGGATGTAACATATATTTACAGAACATCCCATCCAAAAATAGCAGAATACATATTCTTTTCAAGTGCACATGGAACACTCTCCTGGACAGATTACATGTTAGGCCACAAAACACATCTCAATTAGTTTAAGAAGATTTAAATCATATCACACATCTTTTCCAACCACAAGGTTATGAAACTAGAAATAAATCACAAGAAAAAAAAAAAAACTGAAAAAAAAACCCCACAAATGCATACGGGCTAAATGACATTTGACTAAACAACCAATGAAGGGGTCAACGAAGAAATCAAAGAAATCAAAACTCATGAAGACAAATTAAAATGATAACATAGTGGTCCAAAAATCTTTGGGATGTAGCAAAAGCAGTTCTAAAAGGAAAATTTATAGCAATACAGACATACCTCAAAAAACAAGAAAAATATCAAATAAATAATTTATACTGAAAGAAAATAGAAAAAAGAGCAAAGTGAGTGGAAGGAAGGAGATAAAGATCAGAACAAAAATATAGGACATAGAGACTGAAAAAAATTGTAAAGATTAAGGAAACCAAAATCTGATCTTTTGAAAAGATAAACAAAATTGATAAGACTTTAGCCAGATGCATCAAGAAAAAAAGTGAGAGGAATGAAATAAATAAAATAAACAAGAGAGAATAGCTCCCACCACAGAAACACAAAAGATTATGAGACTACTACAAAAAATTATATGCCAACAAACCAAACAGCCTAGAAGAAATGGATTAATTTCTAGGAACATAAAATGTTTCAAACTTGAATTAGGAAGAAATAGAAAATCTAAGAAATAGAAAATCTAAACAGATGAATTACTAGTAATGATATCGAATTGGTAATCAAAAACTACCATCAAACCAAAGTTCAGGACCATATAGATCCACAGGTGAATTCTACTATTTTCAAGCTATTCCAAAAAATAAAAAATTCAAAAAAAAAAAAAAAAAAAAAGGAGGAAGAAGGAAAGCTTCCAAATACTTTCTGTGAGGTCAGCATTACCCTGATATCAAAACCAGACAAAGCCATCACAAAAAAAGGAAAACTATAGGCTAATATCCCTGATGAACATAGATGCAAAATCCTCAAAATATTAGATAACCACATTGAACAATACACTAGAAAGATCATTCGTCATGAGCAAGTGAGATTTATTCCAGGGACGCAAGGATACTTGAGTATTTTTCAATCAATCAACATGATATACCCCATTAACAAAATGAAGGATAACAATCATATGCTTATCTCAATAGATGCAGAAGCAGCATATGACAAAATTCAACATCTGTTCATAACAAAAAAACTGTCCACATGGTGGGTTTATATAGAACATACCTAAACATAATAAAGGCCATGTATTTAAAAACCCTCAGCTGATATCATGCCCAGTGGTGATAAACAGAGCTTTTCCTCTTAGATCACCAACAAGACAAGGACATCCACTCCTGCCACTTATTCAACATAGTACTCAAAGTCCTAGCCCCATCAATCAGACAAGAAATAAAATGCTTCTATGTCAATAAGAAGTTAAACTGTCACTATTTTCAAATGACAGGATACTATACATAGAAAACCCTAAAGACTTCAAAACAACAAGTAATAAATGAATTCAGTAAAGTTGCAAGACACAAAATTATACCCAGCAATCAATTGCATTTCTATACACTAGTAACAAAGTAGAAGAGAAATTAGCAATTGCATTTATAATTGTACAAAAAAGAATAAGATATCTATAAATAAACTTAATCAAGGAGGTGAAAGACCTGTATTCTGAAAGCAATAGAATGATGATAAAACAAATTGAAGACAACATAAACAAATGGAACAATACTCCATGCTCGTAAATTTGAAGCATATTGTTAAAATGCCCACACTACCCAAAACCATCTACAGATTCAACGTGATCCCTACCAAAATAACAATAGCATTTTTCACAGAACTAAAATACTAAAATTTATATGGAACCACAATAGACCCAAAATAGCCAAAGCAATCTTGAGAAAGAATGAAGCCAGATATCACAACTCCAGATTTCAAGATATACTACAAAACTATAGTAATTAAAACAGTATGGTACTAGCACAAAATTGACAAAGATCAATAGAACAAAGTTTTCTTGTCCTTTTTTCCTGCACTGCTTAGAAGTCAACCACAGAATTAGTTAAAATAAATAGCATTTAAATATGATTAATTAGGGGTGCCTGGGGGCTCAGTCGGTTAAGCATCTGACTTCGTCTCAGGTCATGATCTCGTGGTTCATGGGTTCAAGCCCCACGTTGGGCTGTGTGCTGACAGCTCAGAGTCTGGAGCCTGCTTTGGATTCTGTGTCTCCCTCTCTCTCTCTCTCTCTCTCTGTCCCTCCCCCACTCATGCTCTGCCTCTCTCTCTCAAAAATAAACATTAAAAAATTTTTAAAAATAAATGATTAATTATTCCAATTATGTACATTTATTATTAATAAGCTATTAAATTATGAAAATGTTAGAGAACAATTTCATGACCATTTTTTAATTCAATGATTTTATCAGTTAGCAAGCCTTTTCAACATATCATCTCTGGATTATATAGAAGTAATTAGATGTGTCTTTTCAGAGAGTTTTTAGGTATCTGCAGGGCTTCAAAATAATCAGTATTTATTATTCCAAAAACATATGTTTCATTGTAAAAACATTCTTGAAAAAGTTTATATACTGAAATACATGTTGTCAAAGAAAAACCTGAGCTGAACAGTAAAGTAATAAAAACAGATTTTATTCAGAACTGTTGCAACTGGGGGAGAGACACCTCTGTATATACAGCACTGGAAACTGGAATTTATAGCCCAAGGAGCAGGATGGGGTCAGTGGATGGAAAATTACTAAGTGGAAACATCACAGGTAAAAGGGACTCTTACTGAAGACAGACCAGGTGATCAGATATCATGGAGTGCTAATGTCAGTAATGTCAGATATCAGACATTAAGGGTGATTAGATTTGGGGGGGAGGGGACACCAGTTAAACTGACTTAGCTGGGCTCTTGCTAAAAAATGTATTTTACAAGGAAGTGTACAGATGCATGTCGGGGAAATTTCAGAAGCCTGATATTTCTATAAAATTAGCCCTGTATTATTCATGATAGTAACAGATGTTTCCAAAAGCCTAACAATCTAGTATAAGAAAACAGAAAAAAATTGGAGGGATACTCTTCATCAAAATGATACTGATTTAGGATTTTCATTTTGGGAGATTATGGCAGCTGCCTGAACCAAATTTTGCCATGCAAGCTCTGGTCCAAGATGTCAGTTCTTCTTAAGTTTATTTATGTATGTAATGTGCTCTCAGTAAAAATACCAAGCTGTATTTTCCAGATCTAGACAAGCAGACAATAAAGTACTGATCTAAAAATTAACCTGCAAAAATAGGTAGAAACACTGGGGGTGAGAGGGAGGTCTATGAGAAGAATGCATCCTACCAAATACTGAAGCATGCTTTAAAAAAAGCACTACCACATGAATGAATAGACCCGGTGGGACAGAAAAGAAAGCCCAATGAATCGACCCACATCCATAGAGACATTTAGTATATGATAAAAGTAGGATCTCAAAACTCTGGGACAAAGACAGACTTTTTAGTAAATGGTGTTAGGACAACTGGATAATTATGTGGGAGAAAAAATAAGGTCCCTACCTTACACCACATACAAAATAAACCCCAAATAAATTAGAGATGTAAAATTTAACATTACAAGTACTTGAAGAAAACTTGCATGATTTTCTCTATAACCTGGTATAAGGAAAGGCTTTTTGCTAGGACTTAAATATCAGATGCAATAAAGAAAAACTGTGAAAAATTGGTCAATGTAAAAATTTTAAAACAAAAACTTTGAATGAGGGGCTCCTGGGTAGCTCAGTCAGTTAAGTGTCTGACTTCGGCTCAGGTCATGATCTCAGAGTTCCTGAGTTCGAGCCCCGCATCAGGCTCTGTGCTGGAACCTTGGAGCCTGGAGCCTGGAGCCTGCTTTGGATTCTGTATCTCCCCTCCTCTCTCTCTCTGCCCCTTCCCCCCTTTCTCTCTGTCTCTGTCTCTCTAAAAAATAAACAAACATTAAAAAAAACTAAAAAAAAAACCTTTTAATCAAAATCACTATAAGAAAAGTCAAGAAACAAATTATATATCAGGAGAAAAATATTTGCAATATACACCACAGAAAAGGGCTAATATAAAGAACTTTTAAAAATTGAGGGGCAAAAGACCAAAAGTATTATAGAACAATGTGCAAATGATATGAAGACAATTCACAAGATATTTAAAATGGCCCTGAGACATAGGAAAAGGTGTTCAACTTTATTTGTAACTTTTAAAAATGCAAATTCAAACTATATTAACCCACCATTTATCACCTATAACACTGGAAAACTTCTAAAGCATGAAAGCACAGTCTGTTGGTAAGGAAAGTCACTTTCATACACTGCTGGTAAACATGAAAAATGGTACCAATTCTGTAGTAGGGAACTTGCCAATATCTAATAAAACCATATATGCATTTACCCTTTAACCCAGAAGTCTACTTCTATAAAGTTGCCCTCAAGATACAATATGTACAAAATTGTTTCTTACAGAATTTGTGATTGGAGATATTAGAAACAATCAAAATGCCCAAACATGAGAAAGTAATGAATAAAATATGGTACAAACCACGTAATGGAGTTTTATACAGCTATAAAACAAACCAACAAAAATAAAACCCACCACCAACAGCCAAAAAACCAATTCACTTGCTATTAAGTTATTTTTAGTATATGTAGTTAGTTGAAAAAAGCAAAGTACAGAGGACTTTGTATTGTATGTTACATTTTGTATGAGAAAGGAATTTTAAGCATCCGTATGTCTGGTAATTTTGCCAGGAGAAATATAAGATACACCAGAAACCAATGGACTTGGTACATATTGGGACCTTAAGAGAGATGAGGTGAAGAGGACATTAAAAAGGATTTTTTTTCTTTTGGAAACATGTTTATGTTCTACACATTCAAAAAATATAATTAGATCAATGAAGACAAAGAGGAAAGGAAAAAAAAAAAACAACCTAAAACAGAATACAGAGTCAAATGAATAACATGACTATCAGGAAGGGAAAAAAGCTAATCCACATAACTTTTCAGCACAGTATCTGCATTGTATTTTAAGTTGAAATTGAAAATCTATTGAAGTTTGAAATTTTCTTGTCTACAAAAAGTAACATACAATATAAAGTCTTCTGCACATTGCTTTTTTCACCTAACTACATATACTGAAAATCACTCCATATCACTTCATGGAGAGGTCACATGTTTTTAAGGTGCCAAAAAAAAAAAAAAAACAAAACAAAAACAAAATAACCCCCCCCCCAAAAACACAAAAAAATGCCAACAAATCTTGAACTCATTTAAATAAAAATTTTAGCATTTATTGTTGAGACAGAGAGAGAGCACAAGCAGGAAAGGGACAGAGAGAGACAGAGACACAGAATCCGAAGCAGGATCCATGCTCTGAACAGTCAGCATAGAGCCTGACACGGGGCACAAACCTACAGACCTCAAGATCATGACCTGAGCTGGCAATGATAATAGTATCCGTCTGAAGGATATTGTAGAAATTAATATGAATTGGTATAAGGGACACAGTACACTCCCTGGTGCACCAAAAAATCATGATGATGATAGTAATAATGATGAATTCTATTAGTATTTATTCTATAGGGAACTGATAGTCCCTCTCATCCTTCCCTCTGAAAAGATGATGCTTAAACTTAGTTTTGAAGAGCTAAAGGGTTCTGGAATAGAAATTCTAAAGAAGCTTAACAAAAATTTGGAGAGCTTTGTGTAAGAACAGTTATCGTTTATTGAGTGTCCACTGTTTGACACACATTATACATTTAAGTACCACAACAACCTAGCTAGGTTGGCATTATCAACTTTATGTTTACAGATAGGAAGCCAAGGCTCAGAGAAGTTAGGGAGGTAAGATACCAGCTAAATTAAGTGGCAAAGCTGAGAACCAAACCTCAACTATCCGAATAAAAATCTCTTCATCACAATGACCCCCTCATAAACTCAGCAATGATAGACTTTTCATTCATTTAAGTAAAAGGAGGACAGGGACCCCTGGGTGGCTCAGTAGGTTAAGTGCCAGAGTCAGGTCATGATCTCACCAATTGTGGGTTCAAGCCCCACGTTGGGGTCTGTGCAGATAGCCCAGGGCCTGGAGCCTGCTTCAGATTCTGTGTCTCCCTCTCTCTCCACCCCTCCCCGCTCACACCCTGGTGTGTGTCTCTCTCTCAAAAATACTAAACATTAAAAAAATTTGAAGTAAAATGAGGACAAAAAGAAGAGCCAGCCATGCTGCCATCTTGGAGTGATCATCCTTTCCATCTATCTGTTCTGTCAGAACTAAGTCATCCTATTTCTGACAGATTTATTAGTGTCCATGGTAAGCAGTTTAACTTTCAAAACAACTTGTGGAGTGTGAACTTGAAAGTCTTTACTCACTGCAAAATGGAGGTATTTTTGATAGGATAGATACTTCTGAATGAAGAGTAACACTTTCAGGGAGAAAATCACTAGTGAAAGTCGGGCACGTATCCTGTCAGACTGTTTTCAACCTTCCAGTCTTGCTGCTCCAAACTTGGGGAATAGGAAACCCTACTTCCTTAGATTTCACAGGGGCCCCTTCTTTGCTAATATCAAAGTTTTGGCATTATCGGTCTTTCCCGGCTGACCAATTTCATCAGATTCTCATCTTCCAGAAATTCTTCAGCTTAGGTGGCCCAATGATGTCATACCCTTCCAGTACTGTCACAGACTCTTAAAACATATATATTTGATAATAATACATTTAGTTCCAGATACATGGCATGGTCTGTTATATTTTGCCTTTTAATAAACCGATACAACTCTCTTAAAAAAAAAAAAATATATATATATATATATATATATATATATATATATATATATATATATATATATTAAGGTTTTAAATCTTTCTGTTGGGAGGCAGTATAGTATAGTGAAAACTGGATGGATTTTTTGAGTTAGAAAAGCCTGGGTTTGAATCTTATTCTACCACTTTGTAACTGTGTGACCCAGGACAAGTCAGTTAATCTCTCAGAGCTGTTCCCTTAGCTATCTGTGGGGATTTAAAAAAAGTTTTGACCACGATTAAGTGTTGTAATAAAGACTCAACGAGTCGGCTTATGTTAAAAGCAGCCAGGACTATGCCTAACACACATTAGACAAGTAATATATTGGGATGAGTGGGTGGCTTAGCCAGGGTCTGATGTTGGCTCAGGTCATGATCTCATGGTTCATGAGTCTGAGCCTTCCATTGGGCTATGTGCAGACAGCTCAGAGCCTGGAGCCTGCTTCGGATTCTGTCTTCCTCTCTCTCTGCCTTTCCCCACTCATGCTCATGCATTCGCGCTCTCTCTCTCTCAAAAATAAACATTAAAAAAAATTTTTTTAAAAAGACGAAATATTCAGTTCACTTCCCCAACATTTACTGAATTAGGTAAACATTTGTAACATAACATAACAAACACTTATTGAGTACTTCCAATATGTGAAACCCACTTCCACATGCTTAGAAAAAGCTGCTCTCAAAAGAGCCTACAGTCTAATAAGATATCACCTACATAAACCAACAATTAGAATGTAAGCGACCGCTGGTTCTAGCAGAGCTATGAGAAGTGCCTGATTTTGCTGTGTGGGTTAGCTTTGCAGAGGATTTGCTGGTTATACCACTTGAACTGCAAACTGGATTTCACTGGGCAAACAGGAGATGATAGAAACAGAGGCAAGTTTCTACCTTTGCCACTTAGAACGTGGGAAGGCACGGAGGTACAAGAGAACACAGTCTGGCATTAGATGCTGCAGAAAGCCCAGGAACCCAACAATACAAGTGGCTTCACTTGTGCCCTGTTCTCTTCTCATTGGCAAAACAACTCAAATGTGTAACAGAAACAGATGGTGAACTTTTTTCAAATTACCCAAGTTTCCATTTAAGGTAATTTTTCAAAGAATGAAATAATAGGTGTTTTCTGCTTAATGATAAGGACAAAAAAAATGATTGATTTGAAAGTCCTATCACCATGTATTAGTATCTAGCCATCACAAAAATCCACCTACCTGCCTCAAAGAGCAACAAATATATTCATACAAGATTATAATGTCTGGAGTTACACTTAATATCTATATAAATAACACACAATTCCATTAGCATTAATGGTAGTCTAATGAATGCCAGGGGGCTTAATAATAATTTGTCACTTTAATATGAAATATTATGTGTTTCCTACTTACACATACTGTGAGGATGCTGCTTTATTACTTTACTTCATTTCTTTCCAGTGAAAAAGTTGTTAAATGACAATCCATTATACTCTCATTTTAGGATTGATCCAACTTTCAATCTCTCCTGTAGGCTTACAGAATTTGTGATTTGCTTAGGAAACTGCTCAACACAAAGTCTGGAAATCAGTCACAAACCATTATGTTTATATGTGTTTTTAAATTCCTTTAGGCTAAAAAAAATAAACGGCTATCTTTTTCATAAGTGCTTGCCAAATTCACTTCAAGGAATTTGAGAAATCTCAATAATTGTGATAGTCATGATGAGGAATTTTTTTTTTAAAGATTAAGAAATGTGTTATAATGTCAACTGCTCACGCTAACTGTTGGGAAGACATTTTAGAACTCCAAGAATCTAGAGTTCTGAATCATAATGCTGGTGAAAAAAGAAAAAAATACTAGAAAGTGATAATCTTCAAACAAGATGACATAGTTCTCCCCTTATAACAAAACGGTTTAAAGCCTTTCTTTTTTTTTTTTCAGAGTCCAAATTGTACAGTAATACAATATACTTTTGAACTTTAGAGTATACCACTGACCCAGTAGGTAATGGCACATCAGTTAAGGGTTCATGCTACAGATGCAGACAGGTCTGGCTTTGCTCCCAGCTTCTCTACCACATATTAGCTGCTTAGCCCCAGATCAGTAGAGCTAAGCAGCACTACTAATCAGTAAGAATTTAATAGAAGCTACGTTAATTTCACTGTTTTTCTCTGAAAATCCAGCTAGAAAGCAATAAAAAGTTCGAGAAAGAGAAAACAAAAATCCAAAAACTTTGAAGTAAACTTTTTAAACTGAATTTCAATCTCCGATTTGATCAAATGTTTTCCTTATCTGCAAATTGATTTGTAAGCAATACTGTATAAAATTATAGAAAAGAAACACACATTTAAGTATATACTTAAAAAGCAACTTTTATCAAAATTTATAGAATTATGTGGACAGTCTCTGATAGTTAAAAATCTAGAGTGTATGGGTAGCTAAAAGACATCCTGAGGTCTTTGTGTGTCCAGCAGTCAGCAAAAAAGACATGCATGACAGGTTAAAAAATGCTGCAGGGTTACCATCCTTAGGGATACTTGAATCAGAGATTTTCAAATGCCTTCATTTTGGAAGCTGTCTTCAAAACAAAGCCCTACACAATCCTATTAAATATAAAACATATGAATTAGGAGCTACACTTGCTCAAGGGTGAGTGACAGGTGCAGACAGGTTCCCATCCAGGAGGCAGGTCCTGGGAAATGGGATGGTGACACTCCGGAGCTCAGTCTGAAACCACTACAGGAAGCAGATATCACATGACCTTTGTTGGACAGAGTACTTCCAGTGGGATTGGACTTTGATATTTATATGTAAATAAGCTGATACATATTCAATCAGTGTCTACATCATTTTAACATATATTAATAGTAAAAACATATTCAAAAGTGACATGCATAATTTTGATGTCCAACTCAACTGGCCATAAAACAGTCTTAAATTACTTTGAAAAGTAACTGAAAAGAGAAGCCACCCATATTTCAGACACAACGTCTTTGCAGAAAATAACTTGTCCCTAAGGAGACAAGTATTGCCAATTCAAAAAGTACACAATGAAATGTCTGAAACTATCACACATCTGACATATAACAACTGCTTATTTTTATATAATCATTATAATGTTGATTTTCATTTTATTTTTCCTAATAAGTACATTATTTGACAGCATATCCAAGTAAAACTTCCTATCATTCTGTTCTCTCATTAAGAGAAATTCTGCCTGATTCATCATAATATAAATGATACAGCTTGGATTAAAAACCAACACATATTTCACCATGATTTTCTTACACAAGACAATATAAATATTAAACAAAATCAATGTTTTAAGAAGCCCTGGCTTTTGCTATCAAAGAAAGCATCCTTGGGGGCACCTGGGTGGCTCAGTTGGTTAAGCATCCAGCTCTTGGTTTCAGCTCAGGTCATGATCTTGCATTTTCATGGGTTCAAGCCCCTGACAGCTCAGACCCTGCTTGGGATTTCTCTTTCTCTCCTTCTCTCTGCCTCTGCCTCTCTCTCTCTCTCTCAAATAAATACATAAGCTCAAAAAAAAAAAAAAAAAAGCACCCTGTGAAGACCAACATTAGTATCTGATGGGAAACAGATTTGACATTCAGGAGAAACCAGAAAAAAAATTACTCTCCTTAAGAATAAAAAAATAAGTATTTAAGTAATTTTTCCACTTTCTCTATTTTTCATAGCTGAAAACTGAGCAAGGCTGTTAAAACAGAGAGTTACATTACAAGGGCAAAATGTATTCAATAAATACGGATCATTTATATTTGCCTACTTCATGAAATTAGCACTTAGAAATGAAACAGAAAAATATCAGAAGTCACTCAACCAAATACAAGCTAAAAATGCCTCCATTAACTGCCTCTGGATAACTATTAAACATTACAAATAAGTTAGCAAAACAAATATAATAACAAAATTCAATGGTTCTATTTTAGAACAGTTTTGTTTTTATTTTTGTTTTTTTTAGACCATGCCTTCCATTTTTTTATTGTTATTGTTTTGGCTTTTGTCTTCTGTGCCTGTTTTAATGTAGGAATGTCCCCCAAGAGTCTGTCTGTAGCTCTCTGCTTTTCTTTCTTTTTTTTAATAACTCCATACTACTTCCTTACAAGCTTTCATCTTGCCCATTACATCAACTCTTATTCATGTCCTTATGTATTCCTCTCAAAAGGCCAGCCTGCTCAACATCTCCAACAGGATATTATAATAAATGCCAAATGTGTCTAGAATAGAACGCCTTTCCTTCAAATCAACTACTGTTCTGATTCTGCCGTGTCTGTTTATGACATTACCATTCTCCAAGTTACTTGAGCATGAGGCTTTAGAATTTTTTGGTTGGTTTGGTTATGGTTTCTAAAGAAAAGGTTGGCTCAGGGTCCAGAGAAGCTTGCAATTCACCATTTCCGGGAAACCAGATATGTAGAGATTAGGTCACACCCTAACTGAATAAAAATTAATATATCTAGTATACACACAGACTGTATTTAAAGGTTGTATGTTTGTCTTTGCATCACAGTTATAAAAAAAAAAAGCAGAAAAGACTATTACTTTCACCATAGTAACTATATATTAGGTTTATCAGTGACTATATACCAGCCTTAATGAATTGCATTTTTTGGAGGTTTTAATTTCTGAATCAATGATCAATGGTTTTGCTCCCTTTTGGTCTGTTCATATCTTCAATGGGGACTTTAACACATTTATAATACATATTTTCTTGTCTGTCTCCCAGAGCAAGAGGGTTCTATACAGGCTTACATCTCATTCATTTTTATATTCCCAGCAATGAATACAGTGCCTGACACAAAATGTGTGTTGGATATGTTAACCTACTATTGCTTATTAGTCAATAAAATTAAGGTGACTTTTCTATTACTAAGAATAAAAAAAGATACCATGCACAACTATGTTTAAAAAACAAAATGTAAAAGGACTTATTTTCAAACAAAAATTGAAATAGTTCTAAGACTCCCTTTTTATAAAAAGAAGTATAAATGTAAATATAAATATAACCTTAATTCTGGTCATTTAGTGTCTATGTCTTAAAATGTCAAGTATGAGAGTTGCCTTCTTCCTCCTTCTAGGGCTGCCAATTTGTTCTTTCCTCAAAAACTCATCACATCTTAGTTCAAAATACAAATATGCCTATTTGAAAATAATTCTTTATATCTAAATATACTATAATTATAATTGTCAAACTAATTAGACTAAAGGACAAACTAATTGAAGATTTTAGTGTCTTCTGCATATTTATCTTAAGAGAAAAAAAAGGAGTGGGGGAAGATGTAAAAGACTGGCAGGAAAAAAATCCACTTGCTGATTAAAGACATCATTCAAAATAAATCCATACAAAAATCTATTTTTTAAATCTGGTTTTGCCACAGAACCAGTTAAAAGCAGGATTTGGGGACTTAAAATAGTGATGTCTAATATTCAAATATATTTATATTCATATTTTTGTGATGTAAATTTTGTAACTTATAATTTGTAAATTTCTATGTATTGCCCTCTCTCTGCCCCCCCTTCCTGAACTTAAGTCAAGTCTGGTACAAACACAAATTCCTTGGGTAGGGACTTAAAAAAAAATTGGAAATCGGCAACTACCATCTGCCAAGCCTGATGCAATGTAGCATGGAATAGAGACAGTGAATGTGAGATAGGAAGATAATCCACAAATAGACCCAACTCTGTGCAAATCAGAGCCAGAGAGGGCCAGGAAAAGCTATCGCCCTCATCCCCTCCAGAGGAAATACTGAAGTCCCCCTCCATTTATGGAATGAGACTTGAGCCAATTGTGTTTGTCTCTCAGATGATAGGCACTTTAATGAACACGTGGATTTGTAAGTAAAAACTTTAAAAAGCCAAGAGAAATATTCTAAAATTGTAAACTTAAAAAAGAAATGTCAGTATAATGTAAAGTTGGTAGAGAGATTTGGAGCTGTAACCATGCATTTGTGTATGATGAAACAGACCCGGGATTGTCTTTGTGAGGCATGGGGATGAGGGGGAATTGGCTTCTCCGACAAGACCTGCTAAGTCCACTTGGGGGCAAAGATCCAACAGTCATTCATTCAGAACATCTTGTTTAGGTTCCTTCATTTTATTAGAGGATTTGGACCCTCCTTTGTTTGTTTGCATTGGTTGATTTCAAATGTCAATCTATTTGCTTTAATCAGCAAAATCACTGTCCTGCAGGAAACTTCCCAGGGGACATGACCTCATATATTTTATTATCTCCAACTCTTGTCAAAATCAAAATTACAAAAAGCAACATTCCCTGAGGATTATATTCTAAAAGATATGTAAATTTATTCATTTCTGTAATTTTCCTAGATTTTAATCCTAGACCAAACCAAAATATCATTCATTAAGCTGAAAACATATTTAGACAGCGTTTTGGGTGTGTTTGCTCCTTGTGTATGTGTGGTTTTTGTTGTGTTTAGACAAGTCTCTCTACTCCTATAAAATTGCTTTTACTAAATTGAGCTTTGTTGTATGTTCTCTGCTTACTTATTATTGGTTTTATGGGTGAGATACATTGAGCAAGTTGCCTCTTAGGTCACTTAGCCAGGCCTTCATAAGCGCCATGGGAGAAAATTTTCTCAGACCTTCAGTGAAAGGAAGAGCTTTGCCTCCCCTAATCAAATGGCATATTCTTATCTTATAGAACATGAAAGTCTCCTGAGTACCTGCCCATGCAAAGAAATTTAGTTCAGTGGAACGTAAGTTTTTCATTTTTATTTAAATTTTCTAAAATCTCTTCTCACATGTATTTAAAATAAGAACACTATAAAAGACCTACTGTTAAAGTGGACTGCTTTTAGTTAAACATATATATTCACTATATTTCCAGAGACTTGAACTATACTATAGTCTCTATAGTTTCTTTGCTTCTTGAAAGTAACAGCTCTCCTTGAAGGTCCCAAATAGCCAACAAGGAAGCATGGGTCCACTTAGTAACAGGGTTTCCTAGTTTTAATATGTCACTTCAGCTCATTGTCTACGGGTATGACCTTCTCAGTTGGCTGCCCTTGGCCAACTTGGGTCCTCAGACTTCTTGATCAATAATGCCTGGCCTCCAACTCTCTAACATCACCATGTGTCTGCTCTTTGTCTGGCACCCCTCTCTGCCTTGTGTCATCTTACACCAAATTGCACCATCAACTACACCAGCTGCCTCTACCCTGATCCATCTGGCAAACAGAATGAAATGGGCACAAAAGGAAACAAGATTTACAAATATCTGAGGAAAAAAAAAAAAATCAATCCTGAAACTCAGTTTGATTATGTTTCAACTAGATACATTCTAGAAATCCAAATTGCATATTTGTATTCATGTATTTATGTAAAATATAAATGCCATTTAGAAATTCCAGATATACTTAATTCATTATGAGATAATATTTTAATACATATATGCTCTGTCCTCTGGATATTACCTTTTAGAAAAACCTTGTCTACCCTTGAACAGACAAACTCAAGCAACTCAGGATATATACGCACTTGTCATCAGAACATATGTGGAAGGAAAATAAATTCTAATATAAGCTCAAATGACATGAATAGATAAATAAATATGCTTTCAAAAACAATTTAAGTGGACTAAATTACTTAAGAACTGTGCTATTTCAGATTATCGGAGCTTCTTCATGGAAGTGATCATTCAAAAGAGTCACTGTCCAACTCATTCTATGATGCTGGCATTACCCTGATACCAAAAGCCAGATAAAATATATAAGGAAAAACAAAACAAAACTACACACCAACATCTCTTACAAATATTGATATAAAAACTCTCAAAAAAATACCAGCAAATCTGGGGTGCCCAGTCAGTCAAACATCTGACTCTGGATTTCAGCTCAGGTCATGATCTCATGGTTTGTGAGATCAAGCCCCACAATGGGCTCCATGCTGACAGCGTGGAGCCTGCTTTAGATTGTCTCTGCCCTCTCCCACTTGTGCTCTCTCTCTCAAAATAAATAAACTTAAAAAAATACCACCTAACCAAATTCAGTCACATATTAAAAGGATTATATACCATGATCAAGTGGGATTTCTGGAATGCAAGGATGGTTCAACATAAAAAAATCAATATACCATTGTCAACAGAATAAAGGAAAGAAATATGATTATCTCAATTGATGTTGAGAAAGCCTGTAAGAAAATTCAACACCTTTCATGAAAAACACACTCAGCAGACTAGGAATAAAACAAACTATCTTAACATAATTAAGGATGGCTGTACTCATAAATACATCATGTTGAGATTAATAACCTACAGCAAAGAAACTCATTAAAATTTCCCACCAGGAGTACTTACCAGCCAAAAGTTTCTTGAATTGTTTAAACCACACATCACAGTGGTCTTCACTTAAATTAATAAGATCAAGCGTAGAATCTTTTAATTTATTTTGTTCCTTTTTCAAACATATGAAGAGTGTGATACCTAATAAGGTACCACTTCCCTGCTGTTTAACAGAATAACGCCGTTTCAGTTTGACAGAGAATATGTCCTTGAGTTCAATAAATTCTTCTTTACATAGAACATCATACTTGGAGTCACCTGAAAAAAATTAAATTTTCCAATTAAAACCAGTGTCCATATTTTATATGTATGAATAATAAAAAGTGAAAGCCCATAAAACCTTTATCATATTTATTTTTACCAATTATATGCTTCATATAAGTCCCTGTGTGAGTTGGGGAGGGAAGAAAGGGAAAATTGGGTCTATTTTCCCAAGAATTAAAACGGAGAAAAATGGCATCAAGTCCCTGTCCAAGACATTCAAAAACTGAAAATATTCAATAGAAGAATTTCAAGAATATAGACAAAGCAACATTCCAAGAAAGAGTCTCCTTGGTCCCAATAGAGACAGAATAAAATGATGGAAAGAACAGAATTCACTAACAGAAGTGAGTTTATAACAAGTATTAGAGGCAAAGTGTATGGAAAAAGATACGTACATTCCAGGTAAAGTAAAACATGTACAAAAAGGAAACAGAGGGAGATTACTGTATGAAACGTAAATCCCTGCCAGTCTAGAACGAAACATCCACCTGAATTGAATTTTACCACAGTCAGTCAGACTTTATTTTATAGTGGCATCAAATTTTACTGGTTATGTTTAACCTCCAGTCAGAAAACGTGTGTTGTGGTAAAAGACCATTTCAGTGGACTCTCAAAGTAGGAGTGCTTTATACTTTTAAAAAATACTTCTAAAATTTCTACTCTGGCCAAAATGGAATCACAGGGACTGGTTTACCTTCTGCCTGAAATAACTAAAAGGGTGGGCAAGATACATGAAACCTCAGTTTCCAGACATCTGCCATCAGGTAGCCCAAAACAGTATTCCCTGAGAGAGGGGAAACAAAGGAACCATGGGAGTGTTCCAGGCTACCGTCTGGGGAGGGTTTCCAGGCCACAGTGCAAGTCGGGAGCCCTGGTGGAACCTGGTTGTCTTACTGGGTGAAGCAGGAAGTAAGAGTCCAGAAAAGCCACAAGGACTAAGTTCACTAGGCAAATTACTGTAGAGAAGGAAGCTGCAGAGAAGTGGGAATTCTGCAGATTTGCAGAGGGCCCCCTTGAATCTTCAGCTGAGTATGAAAGACATACATGCAAGGCCAGGGAGAGAGAGACCCAAAGGATGAGACAGAACAATGCTCAGAGATCGCACAGACATGCCCACCATGAGCTTAAAAGCAAGCCTCAAAAGGATTAAACTGTCTCCTAGTAATTCAATTACATCCTATAATAAAGTTCAAGAATACAGGGATACAAAAATGTTTACCAACTTTACATGGCAAAATTCACAGTACCTCTCATTCAACCAAAAATCACAATGCATGTAAAACAGCAACAAAACATGACCAATAATAAGAGGAAAAAAAGCCAATAGAAACAGATGCAGAACTAATACCAGTGTAACCAGCCCCACAAATCAGAGGTCCCCTCTCTCGGCTTCCTTGGCCCTTCAGCAGGCACAATACACTCAGATTGGAGCAAGGACTTCCAGGTACATTAAGAAGTTGCTTCCCAGCTTTCTCAGTGACTGTTTGGGCCTCTCCCAACCATTCTGCAAACTATGTCCAGTTGTTCACAAAGCACACATACCACGGGAAAAAATAAATAAATAAAAAAAATAAGCCCTTTTCTCAGTGTTTAAGGTGGTGGGATAAGGTGAACCCAAAGTCAGTTTTAGGGGCCTGTCATCTCCTTGGAAAGCTCAGGCTTCAAGTACAGCGCACTTCTATTATTGTTACCCAGAGGCACATGGCCAGGGTCTCTAGAGCACTTCAAGAACACTTCATACCTTCAAGGATGAGAGATAGCAGGCTTGTTAAAGGTGCTTCTTCCAGACTAATCTTAAGATATTGATTATGCCCTCCTCTCTCATACAAATTTAATTTTTTATGTCATATAGCACACAAGAGCTCTGAAGAAGGATGAAAGGAAACAAAGAACCACTGAGGGAAAGAAAAAAAAATGCAAAGGATGAAATCAACTCCCCTTTTCACTCAAAGACCTGTATTATAATCTGAATTCTTTATCATGTGTGTGCTTTACTTTGGCAGTGAACAATTCAATGGCTATTCTAATTTAAAACCTCTTATAAATTGAAAATTTAAAGATCCTACAGCAACATCCAAGATCAAACTTAGTAGGAAAAGCCAGAAGAATTTCTGGAAACAGTACAAGAATACCTATTGCCACTTTTACTATTTCAAATTATTCTGGACATTCTGGCTGATAGTATATGAAAGAAAAATGAAATAAAAGGCAATTAAGTGGCAGAAGGGGCAGGAGGAGGGCTAAAATCATAACTATTGATAGATGATATCACAGTATGTTTGTAAAATCCAAAAGAATATCTTTAAAATCACTAGAACTAATAAAAAATACCCAGTAAGGAAACAGGTTACAAATATACCAATAGCCAGGAAGGAGACATAATGGGGTTAAAGATATCCCATGCCAATTAGCATATTATACCTAGGAATAAATTTAGCAAAATGATCTTGGACTTGTATGGGGAGAAAATGCTAAATAAGTGGAAATATATTACGCTCCAAGATTACATTTTTTCCATGCCTCATTATTAAATAACTACTGATAATGCTATTCCAATCAAAATCTCAATGGTATTTTCTTTGATGTAAAGGGGCAAGGAACTTAATCAAATGATTTGCAAATTTTCTTGAAATAAATGTATTACATTAATGAATAAAATGTTTTAGAAGTACAGCAACAAGGGACGCAGAGTATATGCCTGATTGGATATTAGTTTTTGTAAAGCTATAATAATTAAAATATAGGAATAGATAAGAGAATGGTTCAAAGAGATTTGTATACGCTTAAAAATCACTAATATGATAATGGTGGTACCTAAGCTCAGTGGGAAATATTCAGTAAAAGGTGATTTAGAGCAGATTAATCTTTTGAAAAAGGAAAAAAATAGAGCCTTATTTCATAATATATACCAGTATTTCTAGAGTAGAAAGAATTTCATATAATCATCAATTAGTAAAGCCTTAAGAGTGACAGTAAAGACAGATATACAGAGACTGAAATATGTAACATAAAAATTATTCAATGCCCACCTGAAACTAATATAACACTGTATGTTAATTATACTTCAATTAAGAAAGAAAGGAAATTATTCAATTGCTTATAAAGGCCTGAAGAACCATAAATAGATGTCACAAGCAAAAGCCAACCAGGCAGAAATATCGGCAACACATGACAAGTAAATGATCTATTTAATCAAGGAACGAAACACTTTAGTGGCAAAGTACATAAAAGACCCAAGCAGGCATTTCACAAAAGAAGAAATGCAAATTGACCAATAGACATATGAGAAAGTTCAATCTAATTAGTAATCAAAGAAATGCAAATTAAAACAACAAGATACCATTTTTTGCCTTTTAGATTGGCACAAGATCAAAAATAATGCTCAACGATGGTGCGTGTAAAGGGAACCAATCCCAGTGCTGGTGGGAATGCAAAAATGGTAGCTGCTGGAGAACAAGTTGGGAATATGTATCAAAAGATTTCAAAATGTTAATTGCAGCAGTATGTAGAGTAGCAGAAATATTTAAAGCAATGCTCAAGTTCTTCAATAGGAGAATGGTTCAACCATAGTTTTCTGCAGCCCGTAAATGAGCAAGTTAGAACTCTAGGACATTCATGTTAAGAGGTATGAATAAGTAGAATAAAAGCAAGTCACAAAGTAATCTGGGGGATTTAAGCTCAATTTCATTAAAAAGAAAAAAGAAACTCAAGTAGAAAACACACAACAAATTTAATACTGGTCACCTATTAAAGAGAAATATGAGGGAACAGGAGATTAATTGTTTCCTATAAACCTCCATAATTTCCCTTTCTATAATCAGCATTGAATTTACAATTTTTAAAAATGAAGAAAAGGAAAAATGCTTTAAAGTATGCATATGTTTGATCCAGCAATTTACTTCAGGAATTTACCCTAAGGGAATAGATAATATGCACAATTTAACTAGAAGAATGTTTACCCAAGCATTATTGGAGTGAAACTTAGAAATAATCTAAATGAGTAACAGAGTATTGGTTCTATAAAGTATATTTCATATAACAAAATGCTATTTAGCCATTGAAATGTAGAAATCCGACGAGAAAAGGGTCTAAAGTAGCACATTTCTATTATTGTTTTGTATGTTTACTGAATACATTGTGTACGTGTAATATATTTTCATATGCACATTTATATGAAAATGCATATGAAAACTTGGAAGGGTAGTCAGATTGTGATTTTGTTTGCATATATGAATTTCTAATTTTTCTACAATGAGAATATTCTATAATCAATTGAAAAAGATTGTTTCCTTTGCTCATTCTAAAATAGCTCCTGATATTGTTTAATTTTTAAAATTCCATTCCCTAAAAAGAGTAGCTAATATTTAATGAGCATGTGCTGTATGCCAGACATTGCCCTAAACGCTTTACATGTATTACTATCTCATTTACTCCTCACAGCAACCCTAAGAGGCAGATGCTGTTTCCTAAATGAGAAGAAATTCGGGACAGAGTGTGTGTAACTTGTCCATGGTCATACATCTGGTAGGGACAGACCCAAGATTTTAATCCAAGCACTTTAGCTGGTCTTACAACTTTGTAACAATGTTGGGCTGACCTAAAGAGCTTCTTCAGGTAAACGCACTCTCATCTGACCTTCTGGATTGGTTTTTATTATTATTATTTTAATATTTATTTTTGAAAGAGAGAGAGCACACACACAAGTGCAAGCAAGGGAGGGACAGAGAGAGAGGGAGACACAGAATCTGAAGCAGGTTCCAGGCTCCAAGCCATCAGCAACAGAACCCGATGTGGGGCTTGAACTCATGAACTGTGACATCACGACCTGAGCCAAAGTCAGACGCTTAACCAATTGAGCCACCCAGATGTCCCTTAGATGGGTTTTTAAGTCTGGTCAAACTTAAAACACTAGGTGAACAGCCGTTGTGTCTCTAACAGCAAGACAACAAATGTGTCCCTTAACAGAGTAGTACTACATCAGACTGAGGTGACCACGAGGGAAATGTGAGGTTAGATTACAGCAACAAGGAGCTTACAGAGAACATTCTGAGAATTCCTTTAGCTTTTTTTTTTAATTTTAATTTTAATTTTAGTTAGCTAACATACAGTTGGTTTCTGGAGTAGAATTTAGTGATTCATCATTTACATACAATGCCGAATCCCTGTAACTCAGAGCCATATTTCCCACTCTTTTTGCTCAGGCTTCCAGGGTCTTTTCCCACATTTGCCCACAGATTCAAATTTGGGGGTTTTTACGCGAATGGTTACTTTGCTGAAGCGACAAAAGAAGAGACTAAGAGGAAGACCTACAGGTTTAAAGCAAACATTGTCCTTTTATTTGATAGGAAAATAAGGATAATTGATCTGTGAATAAAACACTTAAATTTTTCATGATAGATGGATGTTCTTTGCCATTGTTTTTCTCAGCAGCTACATCAATCTCTCAGGTACCAATTTCCTACACGGAATCCCTGATCTATTATTTATTTCTGCAATGGTAACCATTTACATAAGTCAATCTGCCCAGTTTTCTAATCACAGATTTCACTTAATTTTGGATAGAACTGTTTCCTGACATTTGAAGATGTGTACAGTATTACTCGTTTTACAGAAAACTGTTTTTTCATTCTGAATATAGTCTTCAGGAATAAACCTTGTTAGAATTCTGTGAACCTGAATTAAAGATGTTCTTATTTAAAGGCCTGGAACTGTTTATTGTTTAACCAGACATCAGATTGGGTGGTAGTTTTTTAGGCCTTTGTTTTGTTTTTGAAGTTCTTAAGATATGAGCGGGGGACCAGCTGGCTCTGTACAGCAGCAGGACACTGGTTTCCCGGACTTGAAAGAGAGCTAGGGCCGGAGGTTCTTCAGGTTTCCAGGTGGAAAGCCCTGAGGCTAACTCCCAGTTAAGGAGGACAGTTCTAGAGATCATCTAATAGGATAAACTGAAAAATCTCAGGTCACTGTGTCTCCTCAATCCCCACTCCAAAACACTTACTCTTCGGGGTATACTTAGAATACACACACATTTATGAGAAACTAGATTAAGGAGAAAAAAACCATTCTGAGAGAAAATACTATTGCTCTGGGTCTATAAAATTGCCCATTTATCTGGACCCCTTCGTAGTAGCACCTTAAGAATGATTCAGACTCTATTCTCCAGATTAAAAAAAATACTGCTTTGTATATCTAAACCATTTATAAATTTATAAGTGCTGAAAAAAATTTCGGTCATATATCTGCTCAAATTTTCATCCACAAGATAGCTGCTTCGATCCCCATACTAGCCACCTCTGTTATAGTACAACCAATTTCCTCCACAAATAAAAGCAAATGTTTTCATAATTGTATGCAAAACCCACATTTTCACATACAACCAAGCAGAGGCAAACTGTATGTTACAAGAGGAGTTAAAAAAATACTTTGGGGCATGTATTTTAAACACAACTTTAATTTTACCTTAATGTTAAAAGACATCTTTATTGGTGAAAAATGTGGAATAAACCTTCATCCATAGAATAGTATAACAGTAGATAAAAATATGGAAATCTTCCATATACTTTTTTTCAGGTTATGAAAACGTAAACCTTACAGATGACATGTAATTTTTCTTTGTGGCATGTGGTTTATTATTTGAAATCTATTGGTTCATTAGTATCATATTGGTTATAGCTAGTTGTTTCAGAACATTAACTGTCCTCTCACATTACTTACAGAGATACTGGGGACCATCTGTTCTTGCAAGGGATTTAAGTATATGTCTATTGGATATCATGCTATTTATTTAATTCAGCACCCACTTCCTATTGTTGTATTTTCTTGGGGGGAAAAGTCAATTTAATTACAGGGAATAAAGATAACCTCTCCTGGCAGGTGACCCTGTCACCACGAGAGCAAAGCAGGACCTACTTAAAGTAGGTTACAGTGGTTAAAAGAAGAGTAAAACCAACAACACTTAAGAATATTTAACAAAGGTTTAACAAAAATAGAACAGTGAATGGCGCTTTTAAAAATATTACTGTAAGCCCAGGGCTTGTCTAAATCAATCTTGGCACATCTGTCTGATGCGGACCATAAACAGGATTAGAGCGGGATTTATCTGCTTGGCGTTAATTGTGCTCAGTTTCTGCACATGCCCACTCTTTAAAATACTGCCTGAAAAACAGGCCTGCCCGATACACAGCTCCCACAACACAGTGCAGACACACACGTATGGTATATTACATGGTTAAGCAATGTGATGTCTAACAATTTTTTTTGGCTCTTCAGAATTACTTATCTAATCCCCTAATTAAAAATACAAAATTCTGTTTGAATACACCACATACTGAGATAAATCTGTGAAGCAGGGGACCAATAAATTTGAATACACTTTAATTGTAAGAAGAAAACACAATTTAATTGTTAATAATCAGGTTAAACCAGGGTTTAAACAAATAGGGCTGCTCCTATAATTTACTGAAAAAACCTTCACAATGCATTACTATCCTCAAGAATTAGGACACAGCATTCGTTAGCAGAAAAAGTTTCTAAATACATACACATATCAAGAGTGACAAGATATAGCATTCTTATCTAGTAAAAAAAAAATTATATAGGAAATTTTAAACTTCTCACAGAGAGAGGTAGAGAAACTGCCAATCCAATATCCAAAAGTCACATTTTTATCACATCAGATAGAAAATTAATGTTCATTTTCTACCTGTTTTTTTCCCCACTTATTCTATCATGTGTAAACAGCTTAGAGTTAAAAATTTGACTAATTGGAGATATTTAGGTATTTTTGCAAGAAGTCCAAAATGAACTAGCCAGTCAAAAAAATGTCAGTATCAGTCTTTGGTTTGCAGATTTGACATACAGGCAACATGTAATTCCTTATTCCAAACAACATTTAATGCCTATGATGCTAAGTGATGTGAGAAGTTTTAAATTACTTAGTATGTTTTAATCATGAACATATAAAATTGTTAAAGAACAGTATAATTGAAAATTTAGGTTAACTTTCAATCATAGGCAATCTTCTGCTTTAAAACTTTTTTGAGTCAGAACCTATTCATGTTCTAAATATCTTAGTGAGCTCTTAGAGATCAGTTTCCCCCTAAATCTCTATTAATAGACGGTAAGACTATACTTTTACTGTTATTTTATACAGAGCAGATAATCAGGAGAACTTGACAAATTAAGTCAATCATTTAAATACTTAAAACACCCAGCAGCAGTGCTCAATGTAGAGTCTCAGAGGTTTTACGTGGTCAAACTGATCTTTAGGATAATTCTAAACATGTTATTTGCCTTTACACCGCGTTGGCATTGGCACTGATGTTTCAAGTGCAAAAGTAGTGATGTGTGCATCAAGGCAGCGACACTTTTACCAGTATTGTTGCATTCTTTACCACACTCCAAACTCACAGTTTAGAAATTAAAAGGTCCATTTCACTTAACTATCCCTGATGAAGTAGGAACAATCTAGTTTTTTTTTTTTTTTTTAATTTCCACCCTGGACTACATTTTTCTTTAAATATTATGTGAGATGAAATGGAAACTATGCATAAAGCATTTCTGCTACAAATGAAAGTGATGACTGTCTCCAGGAAAAGCACTCATGCTTTTAAGTTGCAATTGAACTAGCTGGTTTTGTGGAAGACTATTTTTACTTGAAAGATCCACTGACAGACAAGCTATGGTATTCAGACAGGAGTATTTGGCAAACATTCCCTGGAAAAATGAGCAAAGTGAGCCAGTCGCTCAAGAAAAACAACTAAAACTGTCAATGACAAAATTCAAGCTTTAGCGTAAAAAATTAGAATTTTATAAAACTTGTATCCATCACAATGAGTTTGACAGCTTCCCAATACTTAAAAAATTTTCTCATGAGACTGGTGGTCATATTAATGTAGCTGATATTTTTTAAATATTGGGTATTATAATGTGTCAACATTTAGAAGCTCTATTTAACTCAGTACATCAAATTTTCCAAATATGCAATGCAGGATGTTATAAAATCATGCACGAGTAAGAGATTTATTCAAAGTGCAAGACAAACCAGTAGATTTTCAAATAGACTACATAACTACATTGCTGTGTTTTCAGATTCAACATTATAACTAGCCTTACTAAACTGGCACTTGAGTTTTGTTATAATATCAAAGGATAGCCACAATTATCTGAAAACATGATTAAAATACTTCTCCTCTTCCAAATACACATCTATATGAAAATGGATTTTCCTTATATACTTTAATCAAAACAACATATTCACAGTAGATTGGATGCAGACACAATTTTTAAAACTCAGCTGTCTTATATTAAGCATCCTATTTTAAAAAGCTAGGTCTTCTATTAAAGACATTTGAAAAAAATGTAAGATAATAAAGTGGCATAATAAACTGGCATTTTTTAACTTTAGAAAATAATTGTTTTTAACAAAAATATTTTATCTTAAATACAATGGATTTATTACTATTATATTTAATGAATATTTTTAAATGTCTAAGTCCTAGTACCATAAGTACCAAGGGGTGTAATTTTTATAAGCAAAAGCTCTTTGTGGTTTTTGATAATTTCAGACTATAAAGTGGTCCCAGGGCTGAAAAGCCCAAGAACCCCTGCACTATAGTGTTGTGAACATAGGCCTAACCTTAAGAAAATGCAGCCTAGAGATGGCATGATTCATGCATTTCATCTTTAACCACCTTAAATCAAATACGATGATACTAGGTTATTTTTAGATTCTGCCATGAGTCCCTATTACATCTGAAACCTAGCAAAATTCACATTCTATAGCAGGCCTGATCATGCAATGTGATTGGGTTTTGTCATTTTCACTTCAGCAAGAGCACTAATGTGCTACTTCCTTTGGGACAATTTATCCTTGACTTGATGATCTACTTAGATATTTGCCTCTGCCTGCATTTTATGTGCTCACTTCCATTTCAATTCCTCACGAAAAGCATTTAAAAATGGAAAGTGTCTGGGGCGCCTGGGTGGCTCAGTCAGTTAAGCGTCCAACCTCGGCTCAGGTCATGATCTCGTGGTTTGTGAGTTCGAGCCCCACTTCGGGCTCTGTGCTGACAGCTCGGAGCCTGGAGCCTGCTTCGGATTCTGTGTCTCTGTCTCCCTCTGCCCCTCCCCGACTTGTGCTATCAAAAATAAATAAAATGTAAAAAAATAAAATAAGATAAAAATGGAAAGTGTCTGATAATGGCACCAATAGAAAATATGGCTTTGATTCATCTTAACCTCATACTCTAGTCATTTGGCAGGCATTATCAGTTCAGGTATGTATACCATGATGTACAGTTTACATACATCACACCAGACGGCCTTTGTGCAGATACCCCTTGAACCTCTGAAGTACGGCAATCGGTCTTCCTTTCTCTAGTCTCTCAGCAATTCACTTTAACAATATCTTCATCGTCCTCCTGGTCTCTAATCTCTGTATCCCAGTACCTTGCGCTATGCTTCGGACATAGGCTTGGCTTCCAATAGAAGTTGGTTATTGACAGTCTTTACCATCAGTCAGATGATATCTCAATCACACTGTATGCATTTCGACCTCTGAACGTTTGCTCCTTTATTTCCCAGGAAATGAAAGGCCTTCTTGACTCCATTTTCAAACATTAACCATCTGTCAAAGCACATTAAGAGACATTCTTCATTTCCCAGTCCTTCTGAGCTCCTATGGCCCAGTACACAGCTGAGATTCAATCACATATCAGAAGTTCCTAACTCACCAGAGGGCAAAAGCACAAAGGTCCTTCAAAGCCTTTTAAGAACTTAAGTTATATATTTTTACCATACTAACTGATGGGTCAAAATGGTAATGGGGAAGGGGTTAGCTAAAGATGAGACTGTAACTCTTTAGGGTAAGCCCAAAAGTTTACTATTTCAATATATTTGAACACTTGCTATATTTCAGGCACTTTTGTGTGTATATTAAAATGCTAATACGAATTTAACAATCTCCATGGATCACTGTCTCTATGAGAACAAAGGTTAAGGAGTTCATCTTTCACAACCTGGAACTTGCTGGGCTGTGGGAACAGGACTATATGTATCTAAGCCAGAGTGAGGATCTCTAGCGCCAGTGTCTAACATAGCCTGGTCTGGGCTTTCTGTCAGGTAAAGGCTTTTTTCTTCTGAGGACCTCAAAGATTGTCACACCAACTTTGTTTTCACCTCTGCGATTACTAGCCATCAATGCCCTACTGTGCAAGTCAGATCCCCCATTACCTCAAGGTAGTCCCAACAAAGAGATCACACAGCCCTCCAGATAATCTGATGGGTTTTGCTACTGAGAGACACTAAGAAGCCCACTTTTATTACCAATTCCATTCAGGTTTACCCTGAAGACAGTAATTATTTGCTCCCAAGATAACAAGAAAATATTGAGAATAACTACTCAAAGTCCAGGACTACTGAACTAAGCACATGCAGCCCCTGTGTTGTTGGGAGTAGGAAGAACCATTACATGAGAGACAAAGCAGTAACTTTTCCTTGATGAAGGGACTGGTCCTAGTGCCAGAAAGTAAGAATTTCATCTGAGGAGCCAAGACAGTGCAGGAACAGAGTGCCACAGTCCTGACTGTCCAGAAACAGACTGGAAGAGATTCACCTAATCAGCCTCCAGGACATCTGAACTCACTATCAGTATATCATCCTGGGGCCAGAGTTGGCCCTCTTGCAGTGAAGGAATCACTGTGCGTGGGAGAGGAAGGGAGAGAAATTGTCAGAAGCTACATATACTGAACATACAAAAGCAAACTTAAAATGTACACATTTACAATAGGCACGATATGGAAATAACCTAAATGTCTGTCAGTGGATGAATATAAAGAAAATGTGATACACACACACAGTGGAATATTGTTCAGCCTTAAGAAGAAGAAATCTTGCCATTGTAACATGGATGGACCTTGGGGCACTGTACTAAGAAGGGAAATGTAAAAAAAAAAAAAAGAAAGAAAGAAAGAAATACCACATAATCTCGCTTATATGTGGAATTTAACAAACAAAAACAAACAAACATAGAAAAACTGAGCTCAGAGATAACAAGGAACAGACTGATCATTACCAGAGGTGGGGAGTGGGCAAAATGGGTGTAGGTAGTCAAAAGTTACAAACTCCCAGTTACAAAATAAATAAGTGTTGGGGACCTAGCGTACAGCATGGTGTCTATGCATTACTGTACCGCATACTTGAAAGTTGCTGAGAGTAGATCTTGCAAGTTCTCATCACTGAAGACAATTTGTAACTATGTATGGAGATGGATGTCAACTTACTGTATGGATCATTTCAGAATATATACAAATATCCAATCATTATGTCCTACACCTGAAATTTATATGCTACATGCCAATTACATGTAAATAAACAAATGGACATAATTTGAGATTTTCTAAAAATATTTTTAAATAATTATTCATTTGAGGAGGATTTGCAGACCTAGACTTAGTGGAGACAAAGGAAAGTAATGCACAATTTTAATATAGCCTATCATGGTTTTATTGAAAAAATCTAATTTTACATTCAAGACAAAGTTCATGTTTATTTTTAATATGCCAGGCACATGGGGGATATGGCCCTTATTTCATTTCCACCATTAAAAGCATATAATTGACAAACATGTTTGGATTCTGTTTTGTTTTCAGCATTCAAAAACTGGCTAAGTAAACCCAGCGAGAATTGATTCACTAAGAAAAAAATTACAATGAAATTACTTATGAAATGTAGCCAAGTTTCCTAACTTCCTCATTTACTTTCAGTTGGATTTAGGCAAAATGTAAAGAACAAATGTAAGTGTTAGTAAACAGACATACACATACATACACACACACACACACACACACTCTATAAATTATGCGGGTCAGTTAATACCATTTAGGCTACTATTCACACAAAATATGATCCTCTACCTATACTTGAAGTAAAAAAAGAAAACTTAAAGCTATTTTGGAGTAAAAATTGGAAGTTAATTTTTTTCTGAAAAATTTTAAATTAATTCAGAGTCCTATATGAAAATAAGCTCAATATTTGACCTTGGTGTCCTACATATATGGTATTTAATGCAAAGGTGTTCTTACTGAAAATGAGTTTTGTAAGAATTTCTTCTCCATGCATTTCATCATAACATATTTTCTACCATATGGTTAGGATGATGACAGAAAGACAAAATTAAGGGTAAAAGTAAGAAATTGTTACCTGATAGTGTAAAAATTTTAAAGAAAACTTAAATACTCTAGATAAAGGATATATTTAGCTACACTATATAACATGTAATCAAAGCAAAATAGCTTATGGGATTACAGCAAGCCATCTCCTCTGTGCTGTAATACTACTGTCAGGTTTTTTTTAGAAAGATAAATTTGATATCAATACGATGTGACACAACTGCATCAAACCTTAATTTCACTCACAGTAAGAAGTCACAGGATTAAATAACACTGTGCAGTCTTTTAGAAAAGTTTATTGCTTCCAGATGGATTCAAGTTTCCTTTCAGCCCTGATTACATCTAATATGCACAGGGTGCCAACATTATAAAGGACAGAGTCAAAAATATCATTTATATAGATAGCGAGGGGCGGGGTGCAGGAACTTTGGCTCCCGAATAGATTATGCTAGCCAGGATCTGTTTTAAGAAATAACAAACATTTAATAACAATAATAATAATTTAAAAAACACCATATTATGTAAATGTTTTGAATAACGGCTGTCCCATAGAAAAACACAAATTTGCAACAAAGTATCCAGAAAATGACTCCTAGCTCAAGCTGCATGCTCTCTGCCCCCATGTTGGGTTGCGCCATGTGTCACACCGCATGAGGCTTGCTACCAAGATGTCCACCTGTGCCTCTGTGGCAGGAGAGGCATCCATGTTTATTTCATTTAATAGCACTGTTGAATATAAGCCATTGTGGTCAGACACAGATCTTCAAAAATACTATCTAAAGGCATGTTTGCTAAGTTTAAGGCTGCAAGTAAATTACTGCTTGTATTTAAAATAGCATTTTCTTACACAACTTCAGTAAGAAATAAAATCCTCTCCATAGAACCCAAAGAAAGCTCTCTCCATAATGTGAATTAAAAAATAAAATCACAGCTGCTGTATCTAGTCTGTGAGAGAAAAAGCAATAAAAATTCATAATTGAAGAATGATTTCAGTCTGTAGATCAGGGGCCAACTTTTTAAAATACAGTAAAACTCCAATAACATTTCCATTTTCTCATTTTCTTAAATTCAATCTTTCCAATGTTCTGAAAAAGTCATACAAATTACAAATCTGATTGAATATAAATGTTAAAAAATTTATTATGTATCCTTCAAAAACAGATTCACAATTTAAATAAAAGTATGGTCTAAGAGCACAAAAGAAGAGAAAAATGATTCATTTCTAAATGTATACAATATCTTTCCTGCTTGAGTACCACTGGGAAAAGTGGTACTATAATGATTGCACTCATACCTGACTTTCTTCTATGGATATTCAACCAAAACTAAGACAAATAATAATATAGCACTTTATTACATTTTCTGTAGAGAAAAATAATTTCCTTTATGTAAGGTATATAGCAAATATTAAAATTTCAGGTGATTTTAATAAAAGTTATTCACTTATTTTCAACTTTATAAGGGATACTTAAAAATGGATGAGTATTAAAATGTTTAATTTTAATTAGATTAAAATAGTGGCACTATCCTTGATCAATTGCTTGAAATGCTCCAAGACACAGGGTGATCAGAAAAGGATCGAGTTATACTAAAAAGGGATTTAAAGTTACATGACAAATCAATAACAGATCAAGAAACAGGGTCGAACCGATTAGGCTACCTGGCACTAGAGTAGATAATGGGTTTTATATCAGCAGATGACTCATCCATTAACAATGTCTGATATTCTAAATACTAATATGTATTTGAGGGGCGCCTGGGTGGCTCAGTCGGTTAAGCGTCTGACTTTGGCTCAGGTCATGATCTTGCAGTTTGTGGGTTTGAGCCCCCCATTGGGTTCTGTGCTGACAGCTCAGAGCCTGGAGCCTTCTTCAGATTCTGTATCCCCCTTTCTCTCTGCCCCTCCCTGGCTCATTCATTCTCTCTCTCTCTCTCTCTCTCTCTCTCTCTCTCTCTCTCTCCCCCCCCCCCAAAAAAAAATATAGATAGTAATAATAAAATAAAACCTTAAAAAAATCTAATATGTATTTGAACTATCACTAATCAAATAGTATTTTGTTTTCAACAATGGTTATTCTTAAACTGGTCATACATTATTCTAAATAACACATATTTAAGTGAAAAATCATTTCAGCTTTATTCCTTCTTTCAATAATTGTTAACTAGATACTTTCCACATGTCAGATTTGTTCTACAAAGAGAATCTTAGAGATCTTCCCTGACTACCCAATAATCACTGAATAAAGATTGGGGAAAAAAAATACATGGCAACAAGTCATGTAAATACAAGTTGAGAATCTCTCATCTGCAATTCCAAAATTCCCAAAGCTCTGAAACTCGTACATTTTTTCTTAAATCATTTGGGAGCAAAACCTGAGCTGACCTCATTTTGTAGCAAAACTGGACCCAAACTGACAATGGCATTTTAAGTCTTTACCCCACTTAGCATGGGTACTCCTCATGTTTCGTTCAGAAATATTAATATTCAATTATGGGATGCTACCTGAGGCTCATTTTGGGTGTTACATACACATATATGCCCTACATTAGCTTTCTAAAATTAGTAAACATCTCAATTTTAAGATATAGCTGGTTCCAAATGTTTCTGGGCAAAGTGAAAAGTAACCCAATATTCCAGGTGAGAAATGATATCTCTTACTAACATGGCAGTGATGCTGCTCAATTTTGGATATATTTCAGAGGAAGAGGCCACAAGATTTGTTGATGGACTGGATGTAGACAGATAAGGAGTAGAACATTTCCATTTCTAGCACGTTTCCAAGTGTTTTTGGCTTGGGTAACTACAAAGATGAAATCTTCACATACTGAGATGGGAAGATCCATAGAAGGGTGTAGTTGTAGGCTGTAGGAGGGAATACGGGGTTTATTTTAGAATATGCTAAGGTTGAGAAATCTAGTGGACTTTTAAGTATGTCTAAGTAGGCAGTGAGGTTTATAAATCTGGAGTTCTGAGATGATGTCTAGACTAAAGATAGAAATTTGAAAGTCATCAGCATTTAGATAGTATTAGAAGCCACAAACTAGAGGAGGCTGAACCAGAGAGAGAGTGAAAAATAGACAATAAAAGGTCAGAGAACAGACATGGGAAAATGAGAACAGCTAAGAAAGAAAACTGACAAGGAGCAGGCCAATGGGGACAGGACAGAATCAAGAGAGTGACGTCCTAGAAGGTAAGAAAAAATTGTAGAGAAAGAGCACTGTGATATTTTAAAACTCTGTCCATAGGTCAAGACAGAGGAGTACTGACTTTGACAAGTGAGCTGTAGACTCACAGGAGTCAAAAGCCTGATCATAGAAGATTCAAGAAAAAAAAAAAAAAAGAGAGAAACTAAGTGGAGACAGTGAATGTATAATTAGTCTAGCTAGACTAATAAATCAGGGTGTGTGGGAAGGGCCAAAGAAATGGGACCAAGTGCTCTATATGGATTATCTTAATTAATCCTCATAATAGCTCTGTAAGGTGGAAATTATCTCATTTTATAGATGAAGATGTGCAAATTAAGATAAGTAGTGCACCAAGGATTTAATGAAAATGCTAGATTTTTATTTCCAAGCACATGGGATTATCAAGTTCATCCTCATACCAGTGTGCAGCTTCCTATGAATTCACCATACAAAATAAATGTTGAGAAAATGGCATCGTCTTCCCAGAAAGGACACTGGTGTAGGACTTAGGAAACCTTAATTGGAGCTCTAGCTTGGTCACCAATCTTGAGGCTATTCCCTTAAATTTTAAGCTTGATAGCTCATTCCTAAAATCAGGAGATTGGGATAGATTCATTTATTCATTCAGCAAATACTTATTCAGTCTTTATTTGCTGGATACTATTTTAGGTGTTAAACAGTGGTTTATAAAAAAGGCAAGAACTAACCCTTTGATAAGGAAGATGACAAATATTCAATTTAATGTTTCTTTCAGCTCTAAAATACTTTAACAGCTGTTTGATAAGTATTAATAGACAAATTGCACTCTAGGCTAGTGTCAAGAGGTTTACATTTATTACTGAAACCCCACAGCACTGTAAACTAGGTACTGTTATTATGCTCTGTTTTACAAAAGGTGGGGAGGGAGACAAGCTGAGAGCTTAAATAACCTGTACTACAGTCACACAAGAAGTGACAAAGTTTAAATTGTAACAGTACTACTCCAGGAACCCATCCTTTAGTCACTCTCAATAGTATGGTAAGTTACTATTATAATATTTTATTTTAGGGGAATCTGCCTCAGTGGGAAGAGCAGGTGACTCTTGTTGATCTTGGGGTTGTGAGTTTGAGCCTCATATTGAGTGTAGAGATTACTTAATAAAATCTCAAAAAATTTTTAAAAATATTTCAGGGGCGCTTGGGTGGCTCAGTCGGCCAACTTCGGCTCAGGTCATGAGCTCACGGTTTGTGAGTTCGAGCCCCATGTCAGGCTCTGTGCTGACAGCTCGGAGCCTGGAGCCTGCTTCTGATTCTGTGTCTCCCTCTCTCTCTCTGTCGCTCCCCTGCTCATGCTCAGTCTGTCTCTCAAAAATAAATACATGTTAAAAAATTTTTTAAAAAGATTTCAGTTTACTAGTGTTTAACTTTCCTTTCCTGTTATTTTACTTTTCTGGATGGGTCTCTAAATGTTCAAAATGGGAAACAGGAATAAAAGAAAAAAAATGAAAATTCGGAAGTAGAAGTGAATAGTGCTATAAAGTCAAAAGAAAACCAAAGCACTACAGTATCATGAACAAAAACCAGGTCTGGAAGGAGTAGGAGAAATAGCAACAGCCCTTCAGATGGTGGCCCACAAGACACCACAGGTATAACCATATAGGACAACAGACAGGCCTTGTCAAACATGGCTCCAGAGTAGCTCTAACAGAGGGGTGTGGGGGTGTGTCTTCTACTCTGTTGCCAAGTCACTCAGACACATTGTCCATTTACCAACCCTACTGAGAATCAACACTTCCAATAAACTTAAAGTAAATAAAGTCCCTAAAATATTTCATAAAGGAGCCCTAGCTACTTTCTCATACTCTTTGTTACAACCACATTAAAAAGGAAAAAAGCTCTTGAGCGTTAAGAGCTGAAATCCTTACAGGAAACAGAAGAAGAAAGGAGGCAGAGTTGATCTGCCTGGTCTGACTACAACTGAGGCTACCCTGGGATTTTCAGTAGAGCTCCAAGATTAAGCCCCTCCCTTTACATCAGGACCTTTAGCCGAAACCAGGTGCACAGGGAAGCCTCTGTAGCCATTTTGTTTTCCCTCACTTTCAACAGAGAATGGTGACATTAGAGTAAGTGGGTTTCTCCCTTTGCAGAACCATCTGAGCTAGCACTTTTCCTAGTATTATGAAGATTATTTCAAGATCATATTGCTTTATAAATTTTAGAGACAGGAAATAATATAATCCATTGAGTTTCAAATTCTGAGTAGCTACTATATGCCAGGTGTTTTCTGAACTAAATAGTGATTGAAGGATGATTAGATATGGTTCTGTCCCTGTAGCAGTTTAGTATATTAGCGAACAAAAGCACACTGAGTAATTTACCATCGTGGGGAACTTCACCAGATTATTCCCAAATTACTCCTTCACAAAAGGACAGTGGACCCACTGGATATTCTAAGAAACAACAATCCGATATGTTTCTCTATTTGTCACTCTAGTTTTCTATCTAAAGTACCTTCTCAACAGAGATTCAGATTCATTCATGTGCTCTAAAGGCCTCTTTAAAAAGTAGTCTGCATTAAAAGGTAAAATGAGAACTAAATCTCCCTCTGAGAAACATGCTTTTATGTTTTCCCTTACATATTCTTCATTTGTTGAAAATTTCTACATGGAGTACAATGTATACATATAATCAGAAAAAAAAAAAAACATTTCAAACTGGTAGCTTTTACATTGCCTGAAATTAGTTCTCCATGCCAAATGTTTCTGTGCTTTATTAACTACTATGAGGCAGCTAAGAATGATAGACAAGAGAGGAAAATATTGTATTCAGAGGCTCAGCTATTCCCCAAGTTCTCGGTAGATATAAAGTTAATACTAAGCAATAAAACTCCTCTCTTTGCCAAATTACCTTACTATACATATATTCTATTAAGATTGCATCATCATGCAAAGTAGCAGCCAGTTCTTGCTGTAAATAGCGTGGCATAGAAACACAGAGAAATGGCTAGGCACTCAATCAGACACTCCATCTCATTTGACTCTAAATTATCTTCAGGTTACAGTGAGAATTAAAAAAAAAGATAGCCATCCCTGTTTCTTGATTTTAGAGACCAAATAGATCCTCAGAGAGGCAAAGGGGCTCATCAATGACAGATGAAAATGGCAGAGCCTTAACTGAAACCGAAGACTGGACTTCAAAGCTCATGTTCTTTTCTTCTGTTCTAGAAGCTAGGAAAACTTGTAAAGAACCACACTTGGGTGACTCAGTCAAGCATTAGACTCTTGATCTCAACTCAAGTCATGTCTGGCTCTTGGTGACAGACAGCATGGAGCGTTCTTGGGATTCTCTCTCCCCTCCCCTGCCTGTATGACCTTAGAGAAGTTAAAGTTTTCCTCTTCTGTTTTCTCATCTAGAAAATGCAAGTGATAATAGCCCCTACCCTCAGAGGATTTTTGTCAAGGTTCATGGAGTTAATAAGATGCCAGTTAACGTTCCTGGCACATCCAATGTGCTATGTAAGTATTGGCTATTATTACCTGAAATAATTCAACAAACCATTTGCAGTCACCACACCAATGCCTGAATTAGATAAACTAGAAAAACAGCTTGTATGACCGATGATAATAGGCAGGAATGATTTGAGTAGGACTCTACCTTACACTTAAAATACAAAAATTCTCAGGCCTTATTTCAAGTTTACTAAGTAGCTCCTATTTAGAAGGGGTCACCCTGAGTGCCTTCCCTAAAGCAGACTAGGAAACTTTACTTGGTCAAGGATCTACTGAGGCACTTGTGGAATAGGTTAGAAGGAGAAAAGTAGGAATTGAGAGTATAGAAAATAATGGATTTGTGCTCTCTCACTCCCTAAAAAATAAAAAGAAAGAAAAAAGAAAAGAAGGGGGAGATATATTACAAATAATAGGAAAAAATAAAAATCACTGGAAGTTGACTCACATTGCTCTCATTACTCTGATCCTCATCAGGCACAAGTATTTTCCCCAAATACTTTGGGAAACGTATCAGGCTCAGTTTGTATTCATCCTAAAAGGGCTTGTGTGCCCCACTCACAACACAAAGTTCTTCCTCAATTCTCCCCGGGGATGGGACAACAGCGTTTTTGAGAAGCACTAATGATTATGTTCTGTGGAACAGAAATTTGATCACAATCACCTGGTTTTATCGTCTTGTGGTTTTTCTTTGGATCCTGGATTTTGTTATGGAAACACGCAGGCTGTGCTGCTGAGGAGGAAAATCTTCACACACTGTCTGGAGAGAAACGCTAGACATGAGGGCAAACCAGCCCTGAAATGTGCCATTTTCCCGATTCACCACTTCAGCTTCTCAAGAGATGTGAAAAATATGTCATAGCAACAGTTTACAGGTGAAGGAGCTGCTAAAGATTTGAGACTAGGTGATAGCATATCTAAATGATCATCAGTAACAGCAAAATACATACCCATCACCTAAGATACACAAGATCCATAGCATAATTATTTCAGAATTTCCTAAGTCTGCCTTTAAGGTTTCATTTGTGTTCAAAATCTTTTTGTGGGGGGAAAAAAGTAAACAACTCTCCATTCAGATGATCTTGGTGCTAAATGGGTATTTAAACCACAACTATTGACAAATTCTTATTTAAAAAAGATTCAGACCAGGGTGCCTGGGTGGCTCAGTTGGTTAAGCATCCCACTCTTGATTTCTGCTTAGGTCATGATCTCACAGTTCATGGGTTCAAACCCTGCATCTTTGCTGACACTGCGGAGCCTGCTTCAGATTCTCTCTCTTTTCCTCTCTCTGTCCCTCCCCCACTCTCTCTCTCCCAAATTAAACAAACCTAAACTAAAAAGTTTCAGACCAAAACCCAACACCATCAACTTCTCAAGTTTTTGTAAGGACCTCTACAACTCTATAGCTGTATATTTAAGAAACATTTGATACAGTGGTTCTCCAAAGGACTTTCACACAATTCTAGATCTTCCATGACAGGACCTAAGTAGCTCTGTTTTGCTTTATCTACTGGGGGGAAGGGAGAGTGGGTGCTTTAAGATGCCCTTGGGATGAAGACACCAAAATTACAGAAACCACTGTGTTAGTATGGTTATTGGTACAACCAACTATGGATCTTACAGTGCCTAATTCGTTTCACAGAGTTACTTGGGTGCTGGAAGGTTAGAGATCAATTTATTTATTTAAAATGGTCTATTTTTAGTGGGCATTTAAAAAAAGGGGCAGTAACCTTACAGAGACATGGTCAAAAACCAGTATTATTAGGATTTGGAATCCTGGAAATCTTTCCCAAAGAGCTGTAATAATTTAAAAAAAAAAGAAAGAAAGAAAGAAAGAAAGAAAGAAGGAAGAAAGAAAAAAAAATTGAGGGCTTTTTCTGCTCTTTAAAGGGATAGATGAGCTAAAGTTTACACAAGTTCATTTTCCTTTTAATGTATTTTAGAATTACATTATTTTTCCAATGCATGGATGCTGTTACCACCTACACAAGATTATTATAATCTATCCCAGGTAATTACTGCTGAGATCAGCAATTTAATGCCCTTTGTTTGCCAAATTTTTGTTTCCCCAAGAACCAATTCCACTCTATAAAGATGTGTTTCCAGGATACATATAATTATGCTGGGTGTAACATCTGTCGCTTTGCATGTTCAGAGCCTTACCAAACCAAAGGGACATGCTTGTATGTCAACCTTAGGGAGAACGATTCAAGTATTAAAAGCTTAAATACACAGAATTTTTTTAAGCAGTATTTATCAAAAGTAAAAGCTATTTCTAATTTAAATATTTCCAAATAGAATTAACTCATTTCAGTCCTTAGATTTTAATACAGCTATATCATTTTTTATTATTTAATAATCATGAGTTATCTTTATTATGATTTCATATAGAAATCTTAGTTGAATTTTCTACTTCAGTTATCTGTCAGAAGCAGACCATCGAACAATTAACAACAAAAGCAACCTATAATCAAGGAAAGAAAAAATAATGCTGGTGACCTCTTTTCTCTATTTCACCCTTTAATAGCACAGTGGATTTAGATAACAGGACAGTGTTGCACTTTCAAATGTAGGTCAGTATTTTGATTACACCACAAAAGTGAATTGTTCAAACTTGAAGAAAGCAGGGCAATAATGATCCAAATCACTTCTCTGCATAGCCTTTTAAGGTTGCCTAGCCATCGAATAATCCTGAGAATTTTTCAATATGTAAGATATTTATTGGCAAGATGTTCCAGAAAGATAGAGATGGTGAGCATTGATTTCAGTACCAAATCTGAAACGAACCCTTAATGGGAGAAAAACAAATCAGACGCCGTCATCTCTCACGAAACATTTGTAATCACAGACCAAAAATTCAAGTTATAAGTTCAGCACATTTTCAGAAAAGTTTAGTAGGTCAAGCAAACCCCTGACTCTGTCTGTGGTACTCAAATGTATTTCACTATCTTTTAAGAGCTGCTATTATAGAACCAAAAGCTTACTATTTGGGCTGCATTTAGACTGATTAGATTGTCCAATTTCATAGAGATTTAGAGTTGAGGAAACCTACTTTAAAAGAAATAACCCATATTTCCAAACCATTTTAATATGATTGATGCTCCTAACAATTATTACTTCTTAGTGTTATAAACAATGTAAAAGTAACCATGCATTAACCATTATATTAAAATTCAAAAAGAAAAAAATACCTCTTACTGTTAACAGGAATTTGGAAGAGGCGGTAAAATGACTTTCAGGGTTGGAAAAGATTTAGCTAAACGAGTAAATCTACCTGTCATGGACTGAATTGTATCCCCCAACTCCAAAATTCAGATGTTGAAGCCCTAACCCCCAATGTGACTCTATTTGAAGACAGAGCTTTTAATGAGTAATTAAGGTTAACTTAGGTCATAAGGGTGGTACCCTAACCTGACAGGACAGGTATCCTTATGAGAAGAGGAAGAAACCAGGCTCTCTTTTTCCCCATGTGCACACAGAAGGCAGGCCACATGAGGGCACGGGAAGAACAAATGAAAACCTAAGGAAGGATATAGGTCTGCCAGGGCTGCCATAACAAAACGCCGCATGCTGGTGACCTTTCGTCTTATCACCATATCAAGCGAAAGATGACAGAGAAACTGATCAAATGTCTTTTTTCCTTCTAAAGGCTTTACTTGCCTCGTTTATCATTAGTTAGAACACCAGACTTACACAGAGAAGACACTATTTTAGGTGAGAATTCATCAAAATAGCAAGTGATACAATCTGGCCCAGAGAAGGCAGGTGAAGTTAAGTGAGAAATGTGTGTAAGCTTTGAAAGCATCATTTACATTCCTCTCTCATGTCGCCTCCCTATAGCATTAAATAGAAAATCTTTCCAAAGTCCTTGATATTTTTGCTCCCACCAGAACTAGAACCAGTGCCTCTTTGAGTTTCCAAACCCAGGGGGGCTGAGCACCGCTATGCCTGGGAAACTGGGGTCAAGACTGACCCAGAATTAAATGGAGAGACAGGGCAGTCTGAAAAGGTCCACCAGAGCCCAGAAATGATCAACTAGAAAAATGACCCTTCGTCTGCCTTCACACTTCACTCTCCTCTGCTGCCCCTAACACAGCCTCTTCCCGAGAGCTCAAATGTGGATTTAAGGGCTGAAGGGACAGCTTGAAGAAAGTCCCATATGGAGGAATACTTTGCCGCAAGCAAAATACTCCCCCTTCTTACACCACTCATCCTAGTGTTTGTCCTCCCCCAGGCTCCCACATGATTTAAGAGTCTTAGAAAAGGGCTCTGGAGTATGCAGACAAAAAAAGAGAAGAGGCAGGGGAACAGAGCTTTTTCTGTGAATTTTTCTCAAGTTACAACTGCTGGACATCTTGCTTTTCCCCTGTATCACTTGAAATCTTAACCATTTTTAAGCTAAGCCGTCTTCAGATATTAAAATACCATCTGAAATAAGAGATATGTAATACTAAATTTGGTATTTTAAGGGCAGGGTTAAAGAAAGTTATGCAAATAAGGAGTTTATTTGAATAATTTATTGCAAAGAGCAACACATCATCTTTCACAAGTGTTTCCACAGCCTCTATTGTTCTTAACCAGTTTCTGGATCTTTCCCCTTCCCAAACATAAAATAAGTTCCTCACCTTAAATTATTTTCTATTTTTTACATGATTTTCTAGATTATCCATAAACCTTGAGAGGTGTTAATAAAATTCAGTGGTTACGAGAACTATTTAATCTAGAAATATGTATTATCCTAAGACGCCATTAGATTTATTCTCATATATAGGGATCAGGGAAACAAATGAAAGAAATCCAATTATTTAAGACAGTAATCCTTTAACACTGGGATTTTGTTTTAATTATGAAGAGTGTGTCTTATTAAAAACAAAACAAAGCTTTGTCCTTCAAGGGAGAAACCCCATGTTTCTCTAGTGAACATGCATACAAGATTTCCTAAAGAATGCATCAACAAATTATTTTTGCTATTTTTCCATTTCCCATGATATAATGGGACTTCTTAAAAAGAGCATCAAGTAAATAGTTATGGGCCCACCTGCTCATGATGTCATACCAGGCACCATAAAATGTTCTTGGAAATATGCTTAATTCTGCTTCCCCTCTTCCACCCCACCATGATCATACAGACAAAATTCCCTGCACTAAAAACTAATAACCAAAAGCGTAGACAGTAAGTAAAGTAAAACCACTAAACAGTCTCTATACTTCAAATACAACTCCAGATATACCCAACATCTGAAAACCATGAACATCCCCTATCCCTGTGGTTCCTCCAATGTCTCACATAGGGTAGGGGGGACAGAGGCATGGAAACAAGTAAATGGCCTGCTCTGTAAGAGGCAAGAAAAGTCACTGGGGACTTCACTTAGATGGTCCAATACCCATCCTACCCAGAGGTAAACTAAACCATAATTTGGGGGAATTATACTCCCCTTTGGGTCCAGGCCACTAGCTCACTTAAATGGTTGAGCCTTGGGCCCAGAAGGCTGAGGGAAATCCCTCTTTCTCAAGGGACATTGAGGCCCCTGCCTCTCCTATTTCAGGCCTAAAAGAAAGCTGCTTAGGCACTCAACATAGCCTCGCTTGGTATTACCACTGAAAGTAAAGCTTTCAGTAACCCTTTCACCCATCACAGAACCAAGTTTTGGCATAAAAAGCACACAGACATCACCAAGGCCAAAGATGAGCCACAGCAGGGCCAGCACCTCAGGTAACTGGCAAGGACCTCCACTCAGTTTCAGCCAAGGGATGGCAAACAGGGGACAGAAGGTTGTCCTAATGACATAAGTCACCCAAGGGACAAGGAGAGCCTAAAAGCAGCAAGGGTGACTGAATGAGCACAGAGATGTAAATGAGGACATGTTTAGAGTCTAAAGGAGTCCAACAGCTGATGCATGGAAAAGAGGAGAAAATAAAAGTAAGCTGTTCTAGTTATTATTTGAACATAGACACCAACTATGGTTAAGACTATTACCTCATATATATTTACTCTGTTGGGTTTAGATTTGGTGTAAAATGTCTAGGTAAGAAAATTTTATACACAGCGTCATCTAATAAAATAAAGGGAATTGGAAAAAAATTCTGTTTATAGGTTTTCCACTGGAAAACATGAACCAATATTGCTATTCAGAGACAGTTCTTTCATTTGGATGTTTTAAGTACCATAAATATACAGCCGTATTGCTTTCTTTGAATCAATAGCTAGGTCTTGGGGAAAAAAAGCAGAGTAAACAAAGAGGAAGCAGAAAAGAAAATTCCAGATAATGGAAATGTGTGACCTTTGCTTTCTGGTCAGGGTCATACCAAAGTAAAAGAAGGGATCCCACCTATAATAGAATCAATAGCTCATATTCTCTACAAGTTTTCCAGTATCCTAAAGCAAAGATTTCACAACGTCATAGAAAATTTTCTTTTCCTTTGCCTGCCCTTCTAAACCCATCGAAGATACTAAGAAAGATCAGCAATGAGCACAGGATATGAATTAATTATATGCTACAACTAGTACACATTTTTATAAAACTCAGAGTAATTTCAGAACCATTAGAAAGCAATTTTGGACCTAAAATTTTGGATCCTAAAGGATCCGCTAAAAGGGCTCTTTTCTATTTTAAAGTATCAATGACAAAAAAGTTAAAACAGCAACCATGAAAAGATATTTTTAAAATAACATGCATGGGTGACTTCAGTTTCTTTCTGAATTATGCCATGAATGTTATTAATTAATATCAACAGCATAAGAAACCAGACAGCCTACTATAATGAAATACTGTATAGTCACATTAAAAAGTGACTGACAGGTCAAATTCTAAAAAAGAAACAGTAGATACCACCACAAAACTAGCAGATGTTTCTTGAGGTCATTTGTACAAAAACATAAGCATATGTTAAAGAAATCTGACACTATCATGGAATCAGTTGGTGTCTAAAATAATAGCAGCTCCTTATGGCAATATGGTAATATCCGTATCAAATGCACAACACATTATGTTGCAACAGTATGTGCAGACAAAAGAGCATCAGTGGCAGCAATAATGACCAGTGCTTTCATTAAGGTGAAAAAAATAAAATTAGTGGGTTACATCCAGGGCATGCTATTGTTTAATGGCAAACTGAACATGACAGACAGTAGGTTGAATTTTCAGAGTTCGCATTTAACCGATTTTATTGAGACTCTTATCAAGGCAGAATATTAACCAAATAAGAACCCTAAAGGTTTTATAGGAGCCTCTAAGATGGGTTTTCTGATTTCTTCAGGCTACCAAGAATAATGGTGAAGACAGCTCTTATTTTCAAACCTAATGATAATACTTGATAAGTCTGGGACATGAACAGGAATTCTTCAGTTCAAAATCACTGCATTCAACCTGGTGTCCTATACTCTGTATTTAAGCAATTGGTAACTGCTAGGTCACTATTGTAATGTAAAACTGCAAATAATTTATTAAGTGTATTATCAACCTCAACCTCAGAAGTCTGAGACCTTCTATGGTATTTCTTGGGAACTAGTCCTATCGCCCCAAAGTATACAATGCACACAACCGATGCTAATTGTTATAGACTAAAGATCTTTCAAAAGTCAAAGCCAAAAGGCATTGCATAACTTTTTATACTAATTGCTGGGACTCACGTTATACCGTAGCAAAGTTACATTTGAAAAGGCTCTTAGAATTTCAATGACATAGTTTGCATCTAATGCTTCTGCATGGAAGAATGAATCTGGCATACACCTAACAAAGTGTTCAAGTATCAAGAAAATTGGAGTAATATTAGGCTCACCCATAAGATGTTTCCATGGCATGAAGCCCTGTGACAGAGTAGGCTTAGCCCTGTAAAACATCCAAGTAACCTGGAAAACGATAGATTTGTCTCTAATGCAAAAGCTGGAATACCAAGATATTTTTCCCCAAATGTGAAAAATGCTAATTCTAAGAAATGGAAATATGATTTTTAGAGAAAACTTTATTTCTACTTCTAAAATAAGAGATTATCGATCAAATCCCATGACAAAAGTCTATCTATATTTTTTTAGTATACCCTAAGTATTTAAATAAATTATCTAAAGTAACTGGGTTATGGATGGGATTTTAAAAATGCATTATATCTGAGATTTTAACTATAATAAGCATCTACCTATAGAATGAAAACAACAAAACATACACTGTCTTCCTTTACACTTTCAATACATGAAAACATGGCTAAAACATAAGGAAACCAATATACGCTAACAGTTGTTCAGTTTTATTGATCTTATTCCTCCTGCACAGATGGACATAGAAAGTACTTTGAATTATGTGTAACATTCAGTACACTTAAAAGTCTAACATAGAATATTTGTACTAGACGAAAAACTGATCTTACGAAATGAATTTTTTCGGAGTTTAAAATGATATAGAAGAAGTTCTTTTCTACATATAAACATTGATGTGTTCATTTTTTTCATTTCAGTAATACCTAAATATTATGGCTGCATAAAGATCATAACCTTATTTCCAATATTTAATGAACAATGTTTTCCAAAAATACCTTTAAATTTTAAGTAGCCTGAACCGAATAAGAAACAGGACACAAGAGACATCCCAAGGCTCACGAAAAACACAGACCTTAGGCTTGAGAGAGTTCAACGTACAGTCCCTTCAGGAGCCATTTCTCCAGCTTATGCATTCAATTTTAAGCTTTCAATTTCCTTTATGTTTGGACATTTTGCTAGTCACCAGCATAGTTGATGCATGTCAAGTAAGATACTTTCTCATTTTGCTGATCTGAGAATTTTAGCAGTGTTCAGTATCCATTCCATCATTCAAGTTAAAAATCTCGGCATCACCATGGTTTCCTCCCCTTCCCTCAAGTTCCACATCCTCCAAATTCTCTGACAATATCCCTTCACTTAGCCTCATATTTCCATTCTCCCTGTCACATACACACTATTCCTGGATCTTCTGGTATACTAGTCACTCAAATAGGCTCTCCAGTGTACTGCCCATTTAAAATCCATCCTGGTTCCATGATGGTCTTCTCGAAACCCAAACTCACTTAAAGAACAAAAACCTTCAGATTTTGCTACCCCTTACTCAACCCTTAGGTTTAGACACCAACTTCCTAGCCTGTTATTCAGGGCCTTATACAAACCACTGACTTATCACCAAGCACTGTCATCTCTTCCATTAACACTCTCTTCACAGACTATGGTCTTATTTTCCAAATGGGTCAAAGCATGCTCTCCTGATATTCCCCCTGCCAAAAAAGTTATCATTTTCCTAGAACGGTTTCCTTACTCTTTTGTGTTGCCAATCTCTAGCCATGCTTCAAGGCCCATATTCAAGTTTACCCTCACATTCCTCTGTACCTTTACCTGACCTCTTCCTCCGCCTCCCAACAAAATGATTTTCTCCTTTAGTTACATTTCCATGTATGTGTATAATGCCCTATAATATCTCAATTGCACATAAAATAGACCATCAGTAATTTTGCTGGTAAATCTTCCTGCAGATTATGAACACTTGGAAGCAAAAACTATGTTGAATTGATTATAGCATCTCTGGAACCTATCAGAAAACTCAGCACATAGTAGGTGCTCCCTAACTGGGGAAGAAAGAAGCTAAAAGTATGAATGATTTAATGAGAAAAACATAAATTAAAACTATGCTGAGATACCCTTTCTCATCAGATAGGTTTTTTTTTTTTAGAAGTTTCACAATATACTCTTTAGAAAAAACTTCACAGAAACAGGTGCCCTGATACAACAATGATACAAAGGCAAAATAGTACGATTCTTATGAGGTAATTTGGAAATACTGAGCAAGGTATACAGGCAGGCATGGAGTGCATGGAAGATCTTTGCATGTTCTACTCAACTTTGCTGTGAACCTAAAACGTAACTCTAAAAAATAAAATCTAATAAAAATTACATACGCATTTATTCTTTTAGTCAACAATCCCACTTCTAGGAATCTATTCCAAAAATATACTGAAAAAAAATCAAATGGACACATAAGGTTTTTCATTACACCACTATTTTCCATAGCAAAAAAAGGCTAGAAACAACCCAATCTTTCCATAAACTATGGTACACAATAGATTTTTGTGCAGATATAAAAGGAAACGTAGACTCTCACCCTAGAGTGATATGCCAGATATATTGTTAATTTAAAAAGAAAGGTGTAAAAAAAAATACGGTATGCTACCATGCATTTAAGGAAGTGGGGTAGGAGTAGGGTAAGGAGAATATATATACATATGCATATAAGTATATACATATACACGATTGCTTATATTTACAAAAGAACCCCAAAATTTGAAAAGACAAATAAGCTTACCTGTTATAGGAAGGAAGAAAAGGGTAGAAAGGACCCAGATAAAAAGTTATATTTCCCAGAATATAGTTTGTTTAGTAAGTTTGAGTCTGGAACCCTATAAATAGTTTATATAATTACAAAATAAAACTGAATTTTAAAGAAGTAATGCCAAAAATCAAAAACAAATGTAAATAGACAATTCTGCATACTGGGTTGAGGATATAACATCACAGATAGGGAGGACTGTAAGCGTCTTTAAAACACAGTAATTTAGGGGCGCCTGGGTGGCGCAGTCGGTTAAGCGTCCGACTTCAGCCAGGTCACGATCTCGCGGTCCGTGAGTTCGAGCCCCGCGTCAGGCTCTGGGCTGATGGCTCGGAGCCTGGAGCCTGTTACCGATTCTGTGTCTGCCCCTCTCTCTCTGCCCCTCCCCCGTTCATGCTCTGTCTCTCTCTGTCCCAAAAATAAATAAACGTTGAAAAAAAAAAAAACTTTAAAAAAAAACACAGTAATTTGGAACACCTGGGTGGCTCAGTCGGTTAAGTGTCTAACTTCGGCTCAGGTCAAGATCTCACAGTTCGTGGGTTCGAGCCCTGCATTGGTCTCTATGCTGACAGCTCAGAGCTTGGAGCCTGCTTTACCTTCCATGTCTCCCTCTGTCTCTGCCCCTCCCCTGCTTGTACTCTGTATCTCTCAAAAATAAATAAAACATTAAAAACATTTTTTTAAAACCCCAGTAATTTGACTACACACAGCACATACCCTGATATGTACTCTATACACAACAATAAATTACAGAATGATCTTAAATGACTTTCAGAAGTTGTACTGTTAATGGTAGCATTCATTGGTGTTGTTATTCTGTGATTTACACATGTTACAAGATAAAGCAAATGAGCAATGATATGGTTGGCAATGATACTGTTGCACTTAGAAATCAAGATTTTAAGGATAGCAGAAAGGAGACAAAGTAAACACCTTTTAGTCCTGAATTTAAACTGGAAGTATCAGCATAATTCCATGATGTGTTTTCTTTTTGGAAGAAAAATACATACTTCCTTGCTGTTTCTGAAAAAACTGGAAAACGGAAAATATTAGCGATAAGCACAACTGGAGCTCAAATTGTGGTCTCTAAATACCCCTACTCAAAGGAACTAAGCTTCCTTTTAATGATCAGGTTGATGCTATGTCTGGGCCATGACATGTAGATTAGCCTGGAATATCTTGCCATTCAAGAAAGCAAGAAAGCTATCAGAGACAGCCAAGGGAATGTCAAAAAAACTTAGAAGTCAACTTGGAGGGGTTCCCATTCATCCAAAATGCCAGAAATTAGGACAACTTGAGAATCAGTAAGAACTGGCATTCTGCAAATTGAAGCCTATTTAATACATTTGAATACCTGAGTTCATAAGGATGGCAGTAAACCTCACTGGTCACTGCGGCTGCCGTCCTGTCCCTTTGAGGAAGAACTTTCCTTTCTGCTGCAGAGTGCAGTTAGCTAACAGCCAGCCTCCAGCTGTTGGTCCCTTCAAGGCTTCTCCTAAGCTTTGTTGCTGAGGTCACACTGTTCCCAGGACTAAACACAGCTGAGGTTTGGCTATTTATGCTCAAGGCAGGACTCTTAATGGGCAGTCTTTTCCCCCAAAATCTCACCATAGGTAAGCAGAGACCTGACCAGATATGCATCATGGGCCAAGGTTCTCCCTGCCCCTGCCTGCCTTATCCTCCTTTTATAGGTCTCAGAGTCACAAGGGTATCCCTCCCAATCTGTCTCCCCCCACCTTTTATCTTTCCCAGACATTTGCCCCCAGTAGACATCTCCTATTCCTACAGGAGAGACAGAGCGTAAGCAGGGGAGGGGCAGAGAGACAGGGAGACACAGAATCCAAAGCAGGCTCCAAGCGGTCAGCACAAAGCCTGACATGGGGCTCAAACTCACAAACCGGGAGATCATGACCTGAGCTGAAGTCAGACACTTAATCTACTGAGCCACCCAGCTGTATCCCTAGTCTTTAACAACTGTATCCCTAGTCTTTAACAGGGATCCCTAGCTGTATCCCTAGTCTTTAACAGCTGTATCCCTAGTCTTTAAACAACGATGGACTGTTCTCCCAAATTGCAGAGAGCACAAAAATGCCTAGTCGAGGCAATACTATCCTCCTGAGTACCCAAAGTATCTGTCAACCCCTCTACCTACTGCCATGGCTCTTTGATTCTTTAGCTTTACGTTTAGACTTCTGCAAGTCACTTCAGATCTTCCCACCTCAGACAATCCCATCTGGATTTACCTCTCTGGTTTACTGACCTTGATCCAGCCATTGGACCCTCAATTTTTAAGTCCCTTGGCTTCAGCACAAGTACTGTTCCCCACTCCTAGGAAGGTATTTATGTGCCAATTGTAGCCCCAAAGATCCCATGTAGGGGAGGGCAAAAAGAAGGGGGACATAATAGATCAAGTTTTTCAAAGTACTTGCCTTCAGATAGTGCCACATGGTTAAGGAATAACATTAATATGCAGACTCCTTGGGGGTCAGGGTACACAGGCCAGGGCAGTTATTTTGTATATACTATTTTTATAGTAAGAAAGAGATTAGTTTGCTGAATTTCAGTTCAAATAATAAGTATGAGGAATAACACAATTTTTATAGACAAGACTTCAACTTTACTATCAAATGATTTGCAATAAACAAAGTATTTTTTGTATTCACAAAATACGTGAAAGGACTTTGCCACTTTGACATTTCTGGATTAAGTGGATTTATCCTTAAATAGGTAGCTCAGGTGGTATAACCATATCAATTGTACATTAAGATTTGAAATTTTGCCTTCCTATAAAGATTAAAACCAATACCTAGGAATAAAGGAAATAAACGATTTCAACTCTGCATGCATTAAAGCCAGGGTGTCCAATGTGATCACCACTAGCCATATGCAGCTATCAAATTAAAATTAAATAAAAATTCAGTTATTCAGTCACACTAGCCACATTTCAGGTATAATAGCCACACATGGATGGTGCAATCTGAACAGTTCAGATACAGAACATTCCATCACCACAGAAATTTTTTAACTCCACGGTCATGCTTTAGAGATCCATTCTGCATTTGTTTCTCTGTGTGGACCAATTTACTTTAGTGAAACGCTAATATTTATACAATATAACTACTTAATATTTATATAATAGGTTAACAGACCTTCCAAAGCATTTAAAAACTTCATTAACAGTACATTCAGTTACAGGGTGAGCTTGATTTTTCACACCCATCTTTTAAAAATTCCTTCAAATTTGACAGTGTAGGAACAGATTGTCAATTTTTTTAAAGAAGTATTTTCTTAACATGTACACTGATGAATCAAAGCATCAGGTTTTACTGAGTAATTAATCCTTCAATAATTCACATAACAGGTCATTTTGGGGTTTAACCCCTGCTTCCATTATTTCTGACCGCAAGGTCCACCGACAGATGTCTCACTTTGGATGTACACAACAGAAGACTGGGATCTGTTTCACGTACATCTGTTCCCAAACAGCTTAGGCAGATTAATACTTAGAATGTACCCAGCCCTGCTAAGTCCCAAACAACCATTTACTCTTGTTTTTAAATTATTTTCTCATTTTCACATTTTCCCACACTACCTTCCACATTGGTAAGTTTCCAGCAAATATAAAGCAAATCATTTTAACTCTCATAAAAGAGACCTTAATTTGTAGCCCAGCTTTCTCAGATTTTCTGGTTACTGCTCTCCTTCAACTCAGCTAAGAGCTGAGTTACAAACAACCCTTTGGAAAAACCTAACATGAAATTGTGTAACCTGCAGTAGTAAGTCCATGAAAAATAGAGATTTTTAAGCCCTAAGATTTGAAACTCTTTGTTTTTAATATTTAAAATATAATTTTCAGATGCTAACCGGACATACTGTAAAATCCTTGCCCTGAACTTTGATTAGAAGGTAGAGGAAATGAGGGGCACCTGGGTGGCTCAGTCTGCTAAACATCCAACTTCAGCTCAGGTCACGATCTCACAGTTCATGGGTTTGAGCCCCGTGTCGGGCTCTGTGCTGACCACTCAGAGCCTAGAGCCTGCTTCAGATTCTGTGTCTCCCTCTCTCTCTCTCTGCCCCTCCCCTGCTCACATTCTGTCTCTCTCTTGCTCTCTGAAATAAACATTAAAAAACAACTTTTTTTAAGGTAGAGGAAATGATATCGAAGCTAAGCTAGTCCTTTTGCCCATAAAAAAAAAAAAAGTCTGATGACTAGCTTGACCAATAATTTTCTATCAGAAAATGGTTTCTTCCTCTCTCAAGGCAGGCCCTGTGCTGAGATGACCCTCCACCTCTCATCACTATGCCCTGAAGCTGGGGAAGGGGAGCAAGGGGCCCGTATTTCCCATGTTTCTTCTAATTAGAAGTTCATTAGGGTGGAGAAGTTCCTGCTGGAAAATACAACACCTCCTCCTATACATCACACTGTTGACCCTTGAGCATTCAAACCAGAGACTTACCTACGATGTCATAACATCTGAAGTCTATAAAAATAGGTATTTTCTTTAAAACGCAACTTGAGAGTTGGTTTTCAATGATTATATACAGCTGATCCTTGAACAATGCAAGGGTTAGGGGTGGTGACCCACATACAGTCAAAAGTCCATGTCTACCTCTGGACTCCCCCAAAACTTACTAATAGCCTACTGTTGACCAGAAGCCTTACCCATGATATGGTTAAGACATACTTTGTATACTAAATGTATTGTATACTGTATTCTTGCAATAAAGCTACAAAAAAGTCAAGAAAATCTTAAAAGATTTGTAGTGCTGTACTGCATCAAAAAAAAAAAAAAGAAAGAAAGAAAGAAAAACTCGTGTGTAAGTAGACCTATACAGTTCCAACCCAAGTTGTTCAAGAGTCAACTGTAATATAAATGCCTCATTCTGCAGATGAAAAAGTGGAATTAAATTACTTGCCCAAAGTCAGTTATGGTCCTGTTAGTTGCAGACAAGACCTCATATCCTTTGGTGCCCACTCCTGAAAATATTCCTACATCACAGACAGGAGAGTACAGACAGCTGGAGCAGGGAGCCTATAAAAGATCCCATCATGTTTTTCCTATGTCAAGGTGCTATCCATTAGTAAATGGTGAAGTTCCCACTGTGAAATGGCAGACACATTTGTGGGCATCTGGCATTCGTGTCACAGAAATTCCTAAATTGATCATTCTTAACTGTACTAAAATTTGAGCTTAATACAGTGTAATCCTACCCATTACTAACTCTCCTCACCCGTAGCTTTTCCTTTATGGGAAAGCATTATCACCCAGTCACACAGTACAGTAAGCAGATCCTGATTTGGGGATGCACAAAAATGCTTCTACCTTCTGCTTCCATCTAACATTTCAAATAGAAGCTTACTACTTGCTAAGCAAACATGCCTAGAAATTTGTCCTTGGCTGAGATTTAGAACAATGCCAACAGGCAATCTGTGATATTTTTGAAAATATTGAACTCGGAATGTATTTGATCCAGTAACAGCACAAGTGAAGGGCTACGCTGTAAAATATGCAAAATTGTCTAATATATCTGCCCATGTCCCCTTTCTGTGCGCCCTTAATTTTTGACACCTTATTCCCCAATTTCAGAGACCGTTGGGGGCTACCCACACTGTGGTACTACCCTTGATCTGCTTTGCCTGGTCTGGGTTCCAAGCCCCAGACTTGCCTGACTTTTCTCACGAAGCCTCAAAGAACTCACCTGATCCCTCTATTTCTTCTGGATTCTGTTCCTTTCTAGGTCACAGCTAACTCGGTAATTACTTTATACTCACATGCATAAACTCATGATTTCACAAATGGTCAAATTTTAAGATTCCAATAGAAAGATCATTAAGCAGTTTGTGGTTAACATTTTCTGAACAGATGATGCCCTTTTGTGTACACATTTTGTATCATAGTGGTGGCATCCTGGTCAATCTATGTCCAGGTCAGTGCTTACCACCTTGCAGCTTAGCACGATGGAACCTTCTGGCCAGGATACCCACAGTGGTGAAGTAGGCCAACATTAGCTTAAGAAACTTTTTATAGAAAAGAATTCCAATACCTTAACAAAAGGGGAGAGGATACTCTTGCAGGTGATGAAAAGTCACAAGTAGCTGTGTAGTCAGTAGTACAACGCAGTAGGCAAAAGTAAGGTTCATGAGGCCAGTTAACAAATTCATTCAACAATGGTTTTCGTGTCAGGTACTCTTCCAGGTACCGACAGCTAACAAAACAGGTTCCGAACAGCTTTCCTTTTCCCCATCTAGATCCAGTCTGAGAGTTAAACCATCAGCTCTCCTGCTTCTCAGACCTTCAGATTTGGTCTGAATTATACCACTGACTTTCCTGGTTCTCCAGTTTGCAAATGGCATACAGTGGTAGAGCTCAGCCTCCGTAACCCCATGGTAGATCTCCTCAAACATACAGCCAAGCTTCTGTTTCCCTGGGGAACCCCAAGACACACATCATTACAAGTTTGTCAAAACCCACAGAATGTACGACACCAAGAGCAAACCGTAACATCAACTATGGACTCGGGTGATGATGTGTTCACGTAGGTTCATGAATCGTAACAAATGTACCACTCTGATGAGGAATGTGGATAATGGAGGAGGCCGTGCATGTGTGTAGGGGGCAGAGAACATATGGGAGATCTCTGTACCTTTTGCTCAATGTTGCAGTGAACCTAAAACTGCTCTAAAAAACAAAATCTACTTTTAAAAGCAGCAACTAAGGTACTCTGAGATTCAAAAACTGAGTGGTGTTGCAAATATTTCCTATGTATGATCTAATAAAGCCCGGTGATCCCACACCACTCCACCCCCACCCTTCCTGGAGCTGCCAGTCACGGCCTGGGGCCAATACACCCATGGTCTTCCCTACTACATCCTCCTATACCCCATCCTCCCAAGCATGGTAACCTTGACACACTTATCCTCTATTATCTGGACAATCTCATTGGTCTTTCAGCATTCACATCTAAACTAATTCTACATCAGAGATCATTTCATTTAAGTATACCTCTTACTCCCTTTTCTTTTCCCCACTCCTTTTACTAAGTAAAACATCTGTTTATAAATATAGGTTCTTACCAAGGTGCTAGGATTCCGTATTTCCAATTTTAAAGGCCTGAAGAAGTTTGCACACTAGGCCTTCATTAAGAAAAAAAATACACCTAGGTGAAAGAAAAGTAAGGGGTTTCGAGCAAAGTTTAAAAAAAATCAAAACTTTCAACCTGTATAGTTTTTAAATTCTACTTCCATGAACACAAAGCAAGCCTGCTTTTCCTCCATCACCACTTAATTTACAACAGCATTTTTTTTCTGTATCATTATTTGCCTTTTTGTGTCCCAGTACCACAACACTTATTTATAGCTCTCACTGAGCAAGGTCTCGTTTTAAATTCTGTAGTATTTCACCTTCATTGTAGGTTAAGCTGGCTCTTGTAGGCTCACCTAAACTTCATATAACTTAGAAACTTCTAGATCTCCCAAATTCAAACGGACTTAAAACTTCACGGAATAATTCTACATCCATATCCCTCGGTTTTAACTCAGAGGTTCAATAAAACATTCTACCTTGGTTTTCATGACACCTGAAAACATTTTAATTAAGGTAGAAGGTAATTTTAGTTAAGCCTACTCAGTGCATTTGTAAGCTTTTTTTGCACGGGAAACTTTAGAACAGTGGCATGTTTCTATGCTTTACTAGAAGTAGTACAGGGCGCCTGGTTTTGCAACGGAAGGCAATGTTTTAAAAATGATTTCTTAAGTTTGTATTTAGCCAGGAGAGACAGTGTCACATCCGAAGGTTTTTTGAGCAATCTTCTCTCGACGAAGCCTTGAAATAGTTGTTGTAAATACAGCACTTTAACATTTCCAAATAACTAAAGTCAAGTCAATAAAAGGCAAGTGCGATAAGCAGCATGAGGACTTTAAAGTCAACACTTAAAAAAAAAAAAAAAAAAAAATCAAGGGTTTCTACGTAGGTAGAGGGCTTGATCCTAGACAAGGCAAGGAATGTGAGGGATGGAGAAGTCCAGAGAGCTCAAAAGGGGATTAAAGTTTTGGAAGTCAACAAAGTGAGAGTTCGATTCAGAACCCACGTGTAGATGTAACTCTGTAAAGTGGTTATACTTTCAGGGGACGGGCAGAGGTTGATGGATTCAAACTCCACCAGTTTGGAGCGAAGGAGAGGACCTTCCCGCAGTTTGGAAAACACCGGCCCTTTGGGGCTCAATTCTTTTTTCGGCCTCCTAGAGCAGAAGCTGGCCGTGACTTTGCTCCAGGGAATGCACCCAGAGGCAGGGAGCCAGGCGGGCGGGGCGGGTAGCCTGAGGCCCCCGGGGCCGCGAGGAGACTAGACTGCTCTCCCCATTTCGGAAGGAGCGGGCGGGGGCTTCGCGACGCGGGGGGGAGGAGCCTGGGGAGGGCGGAGAGGAGGCGCGGGCGAAGTTGCAGGGAGGAGGCGAGGCTGGAGGTTAAGGTGCCGGGACACTCACCCGCGGGGCGCTCGGGTTGGATGGGCCGCCACCTGAGGGCCCGCTCGCTCAGCACCACGTCACAGCTGCTCCTCCCGATCTCGAAGATGCCACGCAGCAGGATCTGCCCGGCCGCCGCCTCCGGCTGCAGCTGGGACGCCCACAGCGCCGAGGGCACCGCGGCCGCCGCCGGGGGCGCTTCCTCCTCCGGGCCGCCCTCCAGGGCGCTCACCCGGCCGCCGCGCCTCCCCCGAGGCATGGCGGAGACGCTAGCTGAGCGGCACCCTGGGGTCTGGGGAGGCCTTTGGAGGCGGAGGTGGAGGCCGCGGCAGCCTCGGCTCGATCTGCGTCCGGCGCTGCCACAGCAACCGCGCGCGGGGCAGAGACTCAGGAGGGAGGCGGGGCAGGCAGGCGGGGCCGCCCGGACCTAGTCCGGCACCTTGGGCCGCCGGCTTCGGGTCGCTGCCGCTCACTACCAAAGGTCCCCCATGCTGGCAGACGAAGAAGTGGCTCCCTGCGCCTAGCCCTCCCTGTTCAGTAGGATTTAGTGCACTGAGTTTCCCACAGTTCTATACGCCCTCCCTTCTCAAACTTACCCCCTGGGCATCTTGTTAACAATTTAAAATGATTTTAACAAATGCAGTTTCTTACTGCTGAGGTCTGAGAGGAGGCCCAAAAGGCTGTATTGCTAAGAAGCCCGGGATGACGGCGACGCCCATGCCACTGGTCCTCGGGACACACTTTGAGCGGCAAGGGCTTCTCGTTTCCCCACCTGCTTCCCAGTGGGCTCCCTCAGAAGGCAGAGGTCATGCTGTATAACCGTGCTGGCACACCCCCGGTAGTTAGCTGATCTTATGCACCTGGTAGAGAGAGCTCATTTCCCAAAAGCCCCGAGAGGAAGCCAAAGTCTCTGGTTTACATTCACAGATTCTCACCTGGCAAACAGAAGGTGCCTTATCATAATGAGCACTGAGTAATTTTTAGAATTGTTGAATCGTTATATTGTCCTCCTGAAACTAATATATTGGATGATAACTATACTGGAATAGGAAAAAAAAAAAACACCTTAATGAATAAAAGGTGCCTTTGTGCTGTCAGTGTTGAGGGTCCTAATTTCCCCGGAAGATTTCTCCTTTGCAAATTCGTCTTTGCCTGGATCTGGCACTCTCTGGAGGGAGATTACAAGCAGCCGGGCTTGTTCTCTGGAAGGCTGTTGCTACAGTGTAGTGTTACCTGCAAATGGAGAGAGCCCTGGGGGGTGGGTTTATCCTTCCCTTTCTTCTGATAGTAGAGATTCATGAAATTAGCTGATAATTTGTTAGCACAGAGTCTGGAGGCATCGGTTCTCAACTGTGGCTGCACGTTGGAGTTACCCCTGGGGAGTTGAAAAAAAATCCAGAGGCCCAGGCTACACTTGAAGACAATTAAATTGGAGTCTCTGGGGATGGGACCCAGCCTTCAGGCGTTTTTAAAGCCCTCCAGGTGATTCCAATGTTCAGCTAGGCCCAAGAATCACTGCTCAAAGCAGTGTATTCACAGGGAGCTGACAAATTGTGACAATGAAACAGAGAAACGGAGTTCTCTGGAAGAGGAGCATCGTGGGAGGTCAGTCAGCAGCCTTTTTAGAAAGTCAGAATAATTGTATCAAGAAAACGTTAGGGGTGAGGGAGGTAAAGGGCAAACTGAGTTTGAAGACTCGTGGATGTAGCTCCAGGGTGCTGGTGCCAAACCAGTGACTTCAGCTACGCAAGCTCCTCTCATTCTCTTCTTGTCCTGCTCACACCGCAAAGCCAGACAGAAGAGCACATGGCAGCAGGAGTGTCTCAAGGTTCTCTGCTCAAACCAGGGAGGGAGACTGGAGGCCTAGCCAAATCCCTTTCAGAGCCGAAGCGCCTGTGTGCCAGTTAAGCTGGGACTCTCACGCTTAATGCTCTGAAAACAAATCCCCAAGCTTCCAAGCGAAGCAGGGAAGAGCCTCTGTTTGATCTGATGGCAGAGAGCTGTTTCTTGGAGCAGAAGTGCAGCTGCTGCTGAACCCACGCAGGCTTCAGGTGGCTCAGCCCAGCAGTCACTCCTGGGGAGGCTGGTGCCCTTGCGGAAGGAGTTGCTGCTCTGGAGTCAGCATCTTGTATTCACAGCTGTTGGACCCTCAACACAGAGCTCACTGGCTTTTTCAAAGCTCACTGAGAGCCGGGGCAAATAGGCCAAGGCAGTGGCTACTTCTTAGGACCTTTACAAGTTGCCCTTTCTCCTGCTTCAGTAGGTCAGAGTCAGAAACACTGGCTTTATGTTTCTTGAGGATGAAAGTAATGGCTGTGCTCTGGTCTTTCCCCTTGATGAGCTGTCCCCTCCCAGGGCTCTGAAGGTTGCAGTGCCCATGGTCTCTGTCCTCAGGATTAGCCACACGGGCATCAGCACCATGGCTTCCCATCCTCCTCAGGGCTCCTTGAGAGATGTCACCAGCTCTAATCACTCCCCTGAACTTGAGGCTCTATGGCCAACTGCCTACCTGACATCACCACTTGGCTGTCCAATAACCATCGGAAACATAACATATCTAAAACCAAATCTATGATTTTCCATTATAAACCTACCTTCCCAGAACTTTCCAAATCTCAGCAAATAGGTTCATCAAAATCCTTGATGTCATTCTTATTTCTTCTCATTGTCTCAGGCCTCACATCCAATCCGCTGGCAGATCCTGTCAATTCCAACTGCAAAAGACACTCCGTTCAGCCTGTTGCTTTCCCAGTCTGTGCCTCTATACCTCTCACCTGGACAACATCAACAACCTCCCAGCTCTTTGCTTTCCCTTTTGCCTATACTGCCTCCTCCAGCTCAGAGTCTATTTTCCACCTGACAATCACATTGCTCCTTTTTAAAAGTAACAAAATCATATCATTTCCTGCTCACAACCTTCTTCTGATCTCCCATCACTCTTGGAACAAACTCAAAATTCTTGGCAAGTGCACAAGGCCCTACATAATCTGGGCTCTGGTTACCTTTCTGAGGTCACTTACTCATACCCTCCACCTTGCTCACTCACACAAGCCTCCATACTAGTCCTCGGACACACTGAGACTAGTCCCTTCTCAGGGCATTTGACTTGCTGCTTCCTCTCGCTGGAATGCTTTTCCAGTCAGCCAACCAGATGGCTCCCTCCTTCTGCTGAAAGATCACCGTCTCTTAGAGACCACTGCTGACCCTCCTCCGTCATTCACCTTCCCGTAACTGTGTGTATTAGTTTTCTATTGCAGCTGCAACAAATTACCATTAACTCAGTGGCTTAAAACAACACAAATGTTTTATCTGACATTGCCGGGGGTCAGAAATCCACATTTGGTTTCACTGGACTAAAATCAAGGCATCAACAGGCTTGAGTTCCTCCTGAAGGCTCCAGGGAAGAATTCGTTTCCTTGTCTTTTCCAGCTTCTAGAGGTGGCCTGGATTTCTTGGTTCATGGCCCCTTCTTCCATCTTCAAGGCCAGCAGCCAAGCATCTTCTCTCTGCTTCCATCCTTCCATCTTCTGTTTCTGACTCTGACCTTCTTCCCTCCCTATTATAAGCATCCTTGTGGTTACATTGGACCCATCTGGATAATCATTAACTGCACCTTCAAAGTCCCTTTTGCTGTGGAAGGTAACACATTCACAGGTTGTGGGGACTAGGACATAGATATTTTCAGGCCACCATTCATCTACTATCTCCTGCTTTATTTTCCTTTACATCCCTTATTACCTCTTGCTGTATGTTTACTTATTTGTTTATTGTCTAGATTTCCCATTGAATGAGTTAATGCACTTAGTAACAGTGCTGGAATACAAGAAACAGTAAATGTTAAGTGTTATTATTGTTGCTAGAATAAAAGTTCCTTGATGTCAGAGAATTTATCTTGTTCTTCATTAAATTCTCAAGTACTGGCACAGGGCTTAGCATGTAGTATGTGCTCAAGAAATATCTGAAAGAATGAATGAATTCCTTTAACACTTATTTGTAATAATAGTGTTAAAGTACCTCAATAGTTTTCTCCCTAGTTCTTAAGGATCAGTTGTCCCATTAGTGGTGCATATATATGATCCACTAATGCATGAACATTGCTCTCTGAAAATTTTCAGGCAGCTTCCTGAACATCGCTTTCCCTGCTTTGGATGAAACTTGGGGATTAGTTTTCAGAGCACTAAACATTAAGAGTCCTAATATAACAGGCACATGGTTGCTGTATGTTTGGAAGATATTTGGCTAGATCTGGAAATACAATCTCCACCCCTGTTTTTTGTTTTTTTGTTTTTTTTGTTTTGTTTTTTTTTTTAGAAATTCATGTCTGAGCAAAAGACTTTGAAAACTTCTCTGCTATTAACATTGTTTTCAGGATATCATTAAATATCTGGGCAAATCCAGGAGATTTAGACCTAATGCGACAGCCTCCTGAAGTCAGGGACACCTTAGTTCCACAGATGGAGGCCGGTGAAGTTACAGCCCGCTGAGACATCGAGATCTACTGCATTAAGGGCAGGGGCAAAGAATTCTGACGCCTGAGCTTTGGCCAGTGGATAATCTTAGATCACTCCCTTTAATCTCGCACAGTCTCTGTTGGCTTCAAAGTTTGGAGTTTGTGTAAGCAATAATTGAGTACCTGTGTTATCAAATTACCATCAACATCGTCTTTTGCAAACTCCAGTTTACTTTAGAGAACAGTTTTTATTAAGGACTGCTCCATGCAGGTAGAATAAAATACAAACTCCCACCATGGCATAGGAGACTCCTTATGATCTGACTCCTGCCCACCCACTCAAACCCCATCTCCTATCATTTTTCTTCCATTCTTTCTATACTTGTGTCCAACTACACTGGCCTTCTTTCCATTATTCAATTAAACCAAATTTAGTCCTCATGCAGGGCCTCTGCTGTTGTTATTTATTCCGTGTGGAACAATCTTTATTATGGCATGGCTTTGCATGGTGCCCAGGTCAACTTCATGTCACCTTCTCAGAGGCTCTTCCCTGGCCAGTTAAAAGTATACCCCTACTCAACATTATTTTCCTCATTGTACTTCCCACTATCTGAGTGTATGTCATTGGTTTTCTTGTTCACTTCTTTTCTGTCTGTCTCCCCTTTCCCATCAGATGGGTACCTCAATGACAGCAGTGACCTGGTATGCTTGCTTATGGCTCTATCTCATGCCTAAAGAGTGCCTTGAGAAGAATAAATGCTCAATAAATGTTCATTGAATCCGTAAAGGAATAAATTGAGTTCCTGCATTAATTGTTGGTATCACTGAACATATTGTATCTCATGGGTAAGGAAAAAAGAAAAATTCAGGACATATTTAATTTCTCCATATCAACATACATTGTAGGTGAAGTGAGTTTTAATTGTGTCCAGCTCTCAGTAATTTCTTTTTTTTCTTTTCTAATTTTTTAATGTTTATTTTTTTGAGAGAGAGAGAGAGAGAGAAGAAGAGAGAGAGAGAGAGAGAGAGAGAGAGAGAGAGAATTCTAAGCAGGCTCTGTGCTTTCAGAGCAGAGCCCAACATGGAACTCGAACTCACCAACCACTAGATCATGACCTGAGCTGGAGTCAGGGGCCTAACAGACTGAGCCACGCAGGGGCCCCTCTCAGGTGTTTTTAATGCAAAATGGGAACCTTGCCAAGGGAGCCTCCCTCTCATCCTGAGTAGACATTTTGTCAGAATGTTCCTGCTGTTCTGGCCTCTGCTGCCTAAAAGGTAGAGGGCAAAATGTCTCTGCAAAAATTACAGAATCAGATTTAAAGTCCAGATCACATAGGTTTTTTGTGCTCCTTGTATTCTGGGAAACTGTGAACTACAAATATAAGTTATCAGCCCTCCACATCAACATACAATGGGGAGAGGTGCAGAGAATAACCACAGTAAATGCTCCCACTGGAAAACCGAGGGTGGGGGTAAGGGTGGGGCAGAAAGCACATCACAATCACTTTTTCAGAGCAATTATGAGATTCAAGCAGGCATGTGTTGCTAGATCACATGTTCCCTATCTCACGTCCAGCTCTGCTCCCTAGGAGAGGTTCTCTAATTCACTGTTCTCCACAGCTCTTACCTCCAACCTCTGTGATTTTGGTTCTGCCCTTTAAACCATTCTTCTTTTTGACAAGAAATTGCCCACGATGACAGCTGAGTCGTTTTTCAGCCTTTTTTTATCCGTAAAAAGTTGGAGGTCAAGAGGCTTCTTTTAATTTTGAAGTGTTAGTCCAAATGTGTATAACTCCTTTAGAAATTTTGTAAGCTTTATGTTGTTCATATATATATGTATATATGATATATGATATTTGTGCATATATATATAAAAATTCATATTCTATAATATTATACAGGAGCTATTTCCACAAATCTCTTTGATATTAGTCCCTCTATACTTTGGACTCCAAGTCAGAATATTGGGGTATAATTCTTCTAATATTTTTAGAATTACTTTTGTCTAGGGAAACTGTGTCTTCCAACCATACCTTTGATTGAGGCTTGACCTGAAGACTTATTTAAATGGAAGCAGCCTGAATTTCGTCTTTGATTTGAGGCCACTTCTTGCTCTTCGAATATTTTTTAAGCCAGACTGTCTGTCCTGGGCCTTCTGTAGCTCCTCTGAATTATGCTTGTTTGTCACTTTTTGATAAGACCCTAAAAGAAGCCAAATAACACAATATTCTTCCAAAGAAAAGAAAAAAAAAGATTAAAAGCAAGATAGCATCCCAGATTTATATAAACTAAAACTTATGATTAATTGAATACCTTCAGAAGATATAATCAGTAACTGGTATTTTGATCAATCAAAATAGTCAACTAATGAGATGTGTTGCCCTACGCAACTAAGGTTGCAGTGGCTTGAACTCACAAACTATGAGATCATGACCTGAGCTGAGGTCAGTTGCTTAACCGACTGAGCCGCCCAGGTACCCCTATCCTTGGGTTTTAAGCTTACAAGGAGAGTATTGGCTCAGGCCCTAAATAACCTGGAATAGGTAGATAGAACTTTTAGAGGTCATGGCAGTTAAATTCCCTTGGACCATATTATTAAAGATATTTTATGTGGGGCACCTGGGTTGCTCAGTTGGTTAAGCGTCCAGCTTCAGCTCAGGTTATGATCTAGCAGTTTGTGGATTCAAGCCCCGCATCAGGCTCTGTGCTGACAGCTCAGAGCCTGGAGCCTGCTTCAGATGCTGTGCCTCCTCTTTCTGCCCCTCCCCTGCTTGCACTCGGTCTCTCTCTGTCTCTCAAAAATAAATAAACATTAAAAAAAAAGATATTTTATGTAATTTTGCATGTCATAGAATTGTATGTTAAATGTTTGTAAAACAGGGAAAATGTTATATTTTTCTTTTGAGAGGCCCATCTATTAGTATACATACTGCCCCCACATATAGAATAAATATGGCATTTTTCACATGAAGAATAAATGGCAGTTTGTATTTTTAAATTCTATAAATATAGATATATTTATAAATTCTAGGCTAAGAATTTTAAACAAAATCATCCTTAGATTATTAAGTAGGCCCATTCACACTTCACTAAATCTAGATGTCAGTTTAATAATTCACATGAATAAAAACCAATAAACTTTAACATAATTCAGATGCTTATGAAACAGCTATTATTTGTCAACTTGTTCAAATATCAAACCTAGTATTAACTGAAATAAGCTAGTAGTTATGTATTGTGTCACTAAAACTTCATGGTAATATTCTCACAAGAATTCAAATGAACTCTCCCATATTTATGCATTTTTAACATGAGTTTATTGTAGACTTTAGCATATGTAATTGGCTGCCTAGGATGGCTATACCAAATGACCACAACTGGGGAGCTTTAAAATAACAGAAATGTATTGCTCACAGTTTTGAAGACCAAGGTCCAGAATTAAAGAGTCTGCAGAGTTGGTTCCTTCTTGGGGAGTCAGAGGGAAAATCTGTTTCATGCAGCTCTTCTAGCTCCTGGTGATTGCTGACAATTCTTGCAGATCTTGGTGAATAGATATGTCAGTCCAATCTCTGCCTATATCTCCATTCTCCCTGTGTGCTCTGTCTGCATGTTCCATCCTCTTCTAATAAAGACATCAGTCCTCTTCTTATAACGACCACTTGAATCCAGTATGACCTCATCTTAATTTACATCTTATACATTAGGATGTGTTACTTGGATACTGTTTCCAAATAAGATCACACTCTGAATTTCTGGCTGGACATGAATTTTGGGGAATTGGGAGATGGGACTCTTTAACTCAGTACTATATATATGTATATGTATATATATATATATGTATATATATAACAAATGCATGTTTGTGTATATATACATGTTTATGTATATATATATAACAAATGCGTGCATATTTTATATATATGTGTGTTTTTTCCTTGGCAATATATTTTAAGATAAGTGTGTTATTGTTAATTAGGCAAAAATGAAACCTTGGGAAGCAAAAGATCTCTTTCCTCAATATTTTTAACATGCTAGCCAGAGTAAAGGAAACATTAAAATAGAGTTTCTATAACCAAAAATCTCATGTTGGAATTTAAAAGTATATAATAAGCAGCCTTGCCTCTATTAATTAGGAAATTCTTCCAGTAAAGAAACATTTTGATAAATAACCCTACTTATCTTCTAGTTATAATTTGCATGCATTTGTTACTATTGTTTGCTGTGTATTTAATCATCGTCTGGAGTAAAGCTGATTCAGTTACCTAACAATGACAAGTGATGTTAGCCCAACTCTCCTTTTTAAAATGCTTTATTACCCTCTCTAGTCTTGGATGTGAACATTTCTTGGTCACATACCTGCAACCTACCACAGATTATAAATTTATAATGCCCTACTATGAGGAGACTAGCCCTACCATTGTTAGTGACACCAGCGGTAAGGAATTAACAGTCTCTTAAGCATTGTAATACCCCTTCATTGACGTCACCGAAAGTGGGGATGATCTTCTAACTGACATCATTTAGAAAGAACACTAAAGAAATAATAGTGATGTGCTAGGTTTACACAGTGAACATTTTGAAGTAGAAATTATAGGTTAGGTAATTCAGCAGCATTTACCTCAACCAGGAACACACACTGTGTATTAATACGAAGATGTGTATTAATACAATGATTATAAAGAACATTAGCTGTCCTTTCATTTTCAGTGATTTTAAACAAAATCACCTCCCAAGAATACTGATCCTTTGATGTTTCTGGTCCCTGAGCACCTCTCCTAATAATTTATGCGCAGTGCTAAGATGAATACCTGATGTTGCTAAAAACAACTACTCTGTGTTCTTCTTTCATTTGTGTTGTATTGACAAAGACGATTACATTCCCCATAAACTTAACCACTTTTCTGTTCTAACTGATACTTTGAAAGAAGATAAATTTAACAAGAAACTATTGTGATGATACAGTACTCTCTTTTATATTGTGTATTTCTACTTCCGTGCTATCATCTACCTATGGGTAACCTATTTTACTTTTTATTTGTTGAACGTTACTCAAATTCTCAAACTCACTGCTAGACTACAAAGTACTTATGGGTTAGATTCTGGTCTGCTGTCATCTAAATTCTTCAACGATGGTAAGGAAGTTCGGGACAATTTTATGTAACACCAACAAGAACAAGAACAATTGCTGGAAGAATGATGAACACAAAGGAAAAAGGTAGCATGCAAGCGCTTAAAGAATTTTTTTTAAAAAGTAGGGTCTGGAAAGAGCCTACAACATTTTAGTTCCTCTTTTATTACAGTTCCAAAATCATACTTAACAAATTGATGTTAACAAAAAGAAAGTACTGCTAAGTCATGACTTTTATCGTAAAGCGGAGTGGGGGTAGGGCTGTTTGGTGCTTGCTATGTAGCACGAAATTCATTTCAATTGTTCTCTTTTTCTAGAATTAATGCTTATAACTTTCACTGCGTTGAGCATCATTTGTGGTCCTCTCTCATTCTCAACTGACCTGATTTATAACATACGTTTGGCATTAGAGTAGTGTGGTTTGATTTTCTTGTAATGTTAATACGTATGGAGGATCTCCTAGGTCTTCTAAGCACCAGCGAAACAACAAACAAGGGACAAGGCTTCTGTCCTTATGAAGCCCACGTTCTACCAGGAGAGAGATGATTTAACAAAAACAAAACAAATAAGGAAACAAGATAACATCAGATAAATGCTCTGGAAAAGGGAATGGGCAATATAATTTTGATTTTGGTGAGAGTGAAAGTGGTTGAATACTTCAGCTGGGGATTTGGGGAAGCGGCATTTGCACCAGAACCTAAATGAAGAAAGGAAAACAGTAATGCAAGGATCTAGGTATCCCAGGTTCCTGCAGTCATTCATCTGTAAAATAAGGCATATGGCTGCTTTGGTTATGAAATGTGTAAATTAATAAAGAGCAGAGAGTACTGACTCAGTAAGCCTGTGAGGCCACCTCTGTAGATGTGTCTTTAAGACATCAAAGCCTAAAGCAGGGTTAGCTTTTAATCTTGTTAACAGCAAAATGAGTTACCAAGTTGCCTCATCAATGTGAGATAAAATTTATTCTCTTATCTCTACATGTTATTTTACAAGTGAATCCATCCCTTTGGATTGCTCTATACCTGAGGATCTATAAAAATGATTATTGTCACTCCCCACTTACTTACCTCTATATTAGCAAGGCAAATAGTACAGTAATGTTTCAATGGCCGCATCCACATTTAATGTATCTGAAGGCTTAGTCCAGCATTAACATAATACTCTGCATTTTAAGATATTTTAAAATCAGCAATTTAAACAGAAGTCCCCCAGAGGCTGTGGTCTTGTCTTGTCAATGCCACTAGTTTGGTTACCCAGCTAATTCCATCAGAGTCATTGAACCAAGTGTTAGTGTGTGTGAAGAGTCTATGAGTCAATTGCCAGCGCAAAATTCTTCCTGACATGGGAAGGCAGATGATCTCAACTTTTCAGTGCATACAGCACAAATTTCTAGTTGAATAGTTCTTGACAATAGTGTCCTCTGAAACATAATGCCTGGCGAGGAGCCAATGATTATGCCACCATACAAATCACTGTGTATCTGATGCCAGAATGCCTCTGTGCAATGGTAGCAACAAGAGTTCTCAGTCCTGGTGTTCCACAAGATGTTATATTGGCTCCTTTATTCTTTATCAGACCCTGGAATTAAAGATTTTATTTAGACAGTTTTTAGGAAATGAATGGTGGAGGGAGATGAAAAGGGAAGAGAGGAGGTTGTAGTGTACTTTAAGAAGAGCTTTACTGTTTTACAATCCCCATTAGGACAAAATCGGCTTATGTTGGAAGCCTAGTTTTATTAACTGTTTAATAGATATTTTCACTTTGAATCTCTTGTTTAATTATAGAACTAAAATAGCTTAGTTCAAACTGTTAGCTAATGATCCATATATCATTTTAGTAATTGCTAGCTTCTTTCAGAAATGCATTAATTTTGTAAGAATTATAGACTTTCGAGTGTAAAAACACAGGGAGTTTTTTAAGATTAATACATTAGAACATTTACAATTTGTTTCAAGTGTTACTTTACTGTACCATATTAGAAACCTAAAATTACCAAAATATTCTTAAGATACTATGATCCTTCATTTTAATTTTCATTTAACTGTATTTTTTGGATTAAAAGTAGATAGATCATACTCTATGAATGCAGTTGGTAATGTAAATGAAATCTAAGTTATGCAGTGTTCTATTCAAAAGGAATTATGCACTGGTTAAAATATTTAGCTAAATTTCATTTCCTACTATGAAATTGTCTACTGATTTTAAATACCATTTTTTTTCTGGAAATAACTCTTTAGAACATTTTCACATTAAGTAAGTAGATCTAAGCATCTTATTTGATAGGAATAGTAATTGCCCAAGACGAAGGAACACATAAAACCCTAAATGCTACTCATAACAAGCAATATACAGCAACACTAAAAAACATTTCTTTTCCACGAAGCCAAAGTCACCAGTGTTTCTTCTTTTTGGCTGGTTTTACACTTAGTAAAATATTTTCTTTTCTTATAAGCTAGATATAGGCATTAGCCAATTATAAAAACCGTGTCTCTTTTAAACATTGGTAGCAATTCAAAAAGAAAAGAAAAAGATAATTGAAAAGGTTTCTTGTGGTTTGAAAATGCCTTCCAAATATTCATTAAACATTTAAGTGAGTAAATTTGTAGAATATGTTTCTGACATTGGCACTGGTTCTGTGGTATTTCTCTGATCAGATGGAAGTGCTGTGTGTTATGCAGAGTGCATTCAGTTCATTCATGCATAAACAATATCATTTTCATAAATTAAAACCTCCCCTGCAGAAGGAACATCTGTGCCTGCCTTTGAATAAAAGATGGTGGCATGTGAGTTACTCCTTGACTGACTGAAAGAATCCTTATGTTTTAGAATGAAGTTATATAGGAAAAATTGAAGGGAAAAAAAACCCAGCTTACGGTCCGAATTTCTACCTTACATACAAATATGTACATATATATATATATATATATATATATATATATATCCACAGTATAGATTTCCTTGCGTGTAGTCTTAAAAGCTGGAATCTTTAAAATGCATTCTCTATTTCTTCTGTTTACTAAGGCAACAGATTTTGGTTTGCATGAAGATGTATAATTTTAATTATAGGTGAAACTGAGCTGCTGAATAGATCACATCAGATCTGAATGTTCACTTCATGGTCTCCTAGGCTGGAAGGCTGACAATGTTCAGCTATCGTATCAGTATTATGTCTCATAAAGTAAGAACAGTGAGAGCAATCCTAGAAGCAACAGCTTGATTTCAAAATAACAACTCTGATTCACTTGGAATGAGATTATTGCATTTTGGATAAAGTTGAGACTAACTTAAAAGTATTTCTGTCATGTGATGAAGGCTGATGGAAAACATGTTAAAATGATATATTTTAAATTGAACTCAAACATTTTTTAATGTTGAAATATTCCTTACTGCTACTGTCACAGCTTGACATAGCCCCATTGGCAATGTTATTAGTATGGCTAATTGTTCCCGTCCATTAGATTACTCACATTTTTCTGGAGCAGTTTGCTAAATGAGGTCAGCTTTCTGGAACCCCTAAATCACCAATGAGAAGGAGATTAAAGGAACAAGCTTGGGAAGAGAGGTAGTCATCCAATGTGGCATCCGAACCAGAGGAGGAACAATGGAGTTACTAATGACAGTAATCAGAGCACCATGGTAGAGCCAGGGCACAAGTGCCAAAACGTTATTCCCTAGGAAGCATTCCTGTCAGTCAGTACATCCAGAGGAAGAGAAATGCCAAACTTTTTTTTTTTTTTTTTTTAGTGGACTTAACAATGGACAGAGTCATCTGTAAGTTTTTCCACTGAGTTGTATTTAGTGTTCCAAAAAAGGGAAGGGACACAATTGCATCATCCTATAATATATTATACTACAAATAGTATGTTCTTGAACACAAATAACTTACTATCATTTTCTCCTGGAAAAAAAAATGTTGAAATCATCACAAGATATTCATTAAAAAATTACAAAGTGCCACTTCTTCTTGGATTGTTTAAATTAATTAAATCATTTCCTCCTGGCATTTTCTAAAGGTATTTAACTTTCTTTTGGGTTATTACTGGTTTGCAATCCAGTACTATATTGCATGCTGCTATTGTATAGCGCTGGTTTGCAAAGTGCAATGGTACTGTGATAGTACTGATTTTCAATTCAGTTCGGGAAAATATACAGATAATAAAGCACTAAGAAAATGGTAAAGTTTTCTTATGTATTTTTAAATATATAGACAAACTAAGGGCGCTTGTTTGTGTCTCCTTGTTATAATTAACTAAATACCCCTTTTTAAAAAATAGGAAAAATCATAATACAATCATTTAAAAGAATAAAACCCAAAAAGCTAAAAGTGAAGATACTTAAAACAAAGAAAAATGAAAACCCAACTGTTTGTCTCTCCACCCCACCCCCCAGCCTCATATTCCATGTAATGAAATATGAGTTGGTTCTTTCATTATCTACAAAAGCTGGTGACTCCCTAAACAAGATCAACAGACTGGAGACTCTGCTAAAGTAAACTTTTATTTTATTCTACAAATAGCATTTAGTTTTAATTCAGTGAATAAAGCATCTATTATGCTTAGGAATTATTTATACTTTAAAAAATCACTTTAAGAAGGAATGCAACAATTGGTCAGATTTTCAATACTAGTTTATTGCAACTGGATGAGTGTTTTCTAAATTGTGCATTACACCATAATATACAGGATTACAAACAAGATTACAGTACAGATCGATTCCAGTGGTACCAGTATCACATCTCAAACAGCACTTATTCTGGACTGCATTTTACATGCAATAGCTATTGTTCTAATTATGAATTAAATGGTTTGAATTTATTTAAGCTACTGTACTAATTGACTACAATAGGTATAAATCCCAACATTAACAACCTGATTAGATTTAGGCTCAGATTTATTACATGAATATATGACAAACCACCATTTGTGTGACTATGTATAAAATCATGCATTTATATTTTCTGGAAACATCAATAGCTTCAGATTCTTTGTAAAATCATGGAATGCAAAGGAGTAAAAGACTAAAAATAAACAGTGCAAATTGTATGTGATAGTCAAGCAGCTTTTGATTTAAAGAAGGGTATGTTGGCATTTGTTTATAATATGTATATACAAGCTTGTGCAAGTAATGTATTGAATTGATATGTTTTGATAGGGACTAAATCTCTTTTTTTTTAATCCTCTTAAGAGTTGTGGATCTGGTTTTTGTTTTAAGGAGAGGGAAAGACTTTAAAGTGAAATGAATTGCTCAAATTGTGCAATTTTTTTTTTTTTTACAATTAGAGAGGAAAGAAGTGCTAAGGCAACACAATAACTTTCTAAGCACTTTTCTGCTGGTTTAAATTAGTTAAATTATTTTGTATAAATTAGATATAATTCTACCTTTCTGATATGTATAAAAATTGATGAAGCTGCATGGTTTTAAAATAGGAAATCCACATTATAAAAAGTCATTAAAAATTCTGTACAAAATCACAACAAAATAATTCAGCATGGGAAAGGTAACAAGTAGTAAAATGCTGGTTGAAAAATATATATTTATATATATTTTAATTGGCCCGTTACTAGTTTAAAAATTGCATAGATCCTAATTATTGCTTGTGATTTTGTTATCCCGATCAGATAATTAATATGATCTGAAAACAGCTACACCAAATTTGTGGTGTTTTTTTTTTAACCATATTACTTTTTTAAAATAGAAGAGCTATAGAAAATAATACATAAGGTGAACAGGAACTTTGATCCCCTGTTTCTTCCAAAGGCAGTAACGACAATAAATACATATATCACTTGAAGCTTGGAGTATTTGCACTTTGCAGCAATAGTACCCAAAGGGCTGCCTTTTGTAAACACCACAGTCACTGTAAGCACAGTGGGTACGTTTCCCGGGGATGGTGAAACTGACGTGCCTCTAATCGTGAAAGATGGCATTGAGCTGGGCACTCATGACTCGCTCATGATGTGAATGGCTATCAAAAGACATGATATTGTCTATAGGGATCTCGCAGCGAGGGGCAGCGGCGCCCGAGAAGATTGATCCGTGGCTTTGGGCCCCTGCCAAGGTCGCTGCAGGATAGTGCATGGTAAAGGCATAATTTTTCTCAAACTCGGCGGACGGTTCGTGTTTGAAAGAGAAGTTGCCATTGATACTGAGCGGCGGGCTGAGGGGTCCGTCAAAGGAAGGGCTGGTGCAATCAGTCAGGGGGCTTTCAAAGAAGGGCTCCAGAGCAGCGCTGTAGGCGTGCGGCGGTGGCTTAACGTGGAAGACATGGGAGCTGTCCATGGTACCATAGGGCGGGCTGGGCAGCCCCGGCGACTGGTAAGAGTAGGGGTGCACAGGGAAGGAAGCGCTGGCGGTAGGCAGGTGCGGAGGCATGTCCTGGTTCTGCTCAGGCAGAAAAGTCCGAGGATTAAGCTGCAGGCAGCCGGCAACCAGGTTGGTGGTGGGCTGAGATAAGCCCTTGCAGAGAGTCTGTACGAAGGAGACCAGATCAGGGCTTTTGCCCGAACGCAGGATCTCCGACAGAGCCCAGATGTAGTTCTTGGCCAGGCGCAGCGTCTCGATTTTGGACAGCTTCTGCGTCTTGGAATAGCAGGGCACCACCTTGCGCAGGTTGTCCAGAGCCGCGTTTAGCCCGTGCATGCGGTTCCGCTCCCGGGCGTTGGCCTTCATGCGCCTTAGCTTAAAACGCTCCAGGCGTGCCTTGGTCATCTTCTTCTTTTTGGGGCCCCGTCTCTTGGGCTTTTGATCGTCGTCCTCCTCTTCCTCTTCTTCCTCCTCTTCCAGATCTTCGTCTTCGTCCTCCTCCTCTCCCCCGTTCCTAAGTGAGTCCTCTTCCGCGTTCATGGCTTCGAGGTCGTCCTCCTTCTTGTCTGCCTCGTGCTCCTCGTCCTGAGAACTGAGACATTCGTCTGTCCAGCTGGGAGGACCCTGGGGCTGAGGCTCCCCCATCAGCCCGCTCTCGCTGTAAGATTTGGTCATGTTTCAATTTTCTACATTCAACAGGGGGGGAGAGAGGAACAGAAAGAAAAGGAGAAAAATACTACATTTACGAACTACCTGTGCCTTCAGCTACCACTCACTACCTAACTTTATAGAAATCCATGTGAAGAGAAGTACCAGCTCATTACAAAATGGATGCCCCTAAGGAAAAGTTAAATGGCTTGTTTTATAATGGCTTGTGTGTGCCCCACTGGCATACAGGAGACAGGGCAGGGCTGGAGGTGGGGGAGGGAGTAAATATATGTGTATGTGCACTCCTGTGTGTATGTTTTCTAATGATTGGCAAAAGTGTGTTTATGGTGATTATGTAGCAGGATGATATGCACGAAAAGGAGCAAACGTTTCACTACTTCATGGTTATCTGCATGAGTTCAAAGTCACAATCCACACACACAAAAATGATGACTTTGAAAATTGCAATTCTATTTGTTCCCTTCTCTTCCCTGGCTTCTTGGCACTTAGCGATTACAGTTAAGAGACATTACGTAATTTACTCACGGTGGCAGTGATTTTTAAGACGATTATACTAACCGGAGATTGAAGAGCAAATTCATGGGGGAGAAAAAGTAGTTTCCATCAAATTATTTCACCATCAACGAAACATTTGGCAACAAAAGTGGGCAGGGGTCTTGCATGCCACCCTCGCCTTTCTTTTCTCGCCTCCCAACACTACCCCTCTGCTGAATTTCCACCTTGTACAAAAGCACTAGCTATATGGCCAGGGCTGGGGGCACCGCACAGAGCACCCTTCCATGCGCTTGGGATCAGGTGCGGAAGGCTCTTCTCTAATAAACAGCCCATTGAAATAGCCGCCCGCTCTTTATTGGGGCTTTTCAAAGTTCGCCTCAAACCTCTTTTTAAAAGATTGGGTAATTATAATGGTCAGCGATTGGCAATAGTGAGGTTGCCGCTTCTGATAAAGAAAATAAAAAGCCTTTAGTGAGACAACTGAATTTCTGGCTTCTGCAGTGGCTGCTAGGGACTTGGCTGCCTCTGGAGCAGTAACAGGTAGCAGGAGTTGGTTCCTCTCCCTTTCTCCACCTTTTTTCACTTTCTCAACTAAACTATCTCTCAACACAATTATTTCTCAGGATGTGTGTACCAAGGTATCCGTGTCCCTTTTATGCACTGAAAAAATAACTTGGCACTTCCAATGCGCACAAAATACATGCACACAAAACACATCTGGTAACAAGCGCTTTTCTTTTTTTCTTTTTACTTATTGGAAGTAGTGAGAAAGTGAAGTAGTTATTTGCTTTCAGGACTTTGAAATCACTACTAGCAAATAATCAGAGTTACTGTGCGTTATTTTTTTTTTAATTCAAAATAGCTCCTATAATTTCCCTTCAAAACCAAAACACTAACACATTTTTTTCTTTTTCTTTTCTTTTCTTTTCTTTCTTTCTTTCTTTCTTTCTTTCTTTCTTTCTTTCTTTCTTTCTTTCTTTCTTTCTTTTTTTTTTTAGAAAGCCTGCGGTGGGTATTTGAGTAAGGCAAGTCGAAATGTGTTAGTACTTGCGGGCAATCAAGGGAAGGAATGCCCGCTTCAATACACATACACGCGCTCGCAAACGCACACATTCAGAATATGTGTAGGTACATCCGGTCTTCAATTACTGCTTTTATTCCCAAACAAAAACGAAAGGGTTGTAATTACCTGCAGTTGTTAGTAGGTCCTGAGTGATGGTCTCATAACCCTGGGGCCTCCGGATGCCGTGCCTTCTGCGTGGGGCGAATTCCTCGTGTCCCCGCCGCGCGGGCGCTCAGGTTATATAGCCGGGTTGGTGATGCTGAGCGCAGGCGGGGCCCGGGAGCCGAGCGGCTAGCAGGTCCCTGCGTCCCGCGTCTGCGCACGCGTCCAGGCTGAGCGCTCTCTTCCGCCCGCCCCTTCAGCCTCGCTCCTCTCCCACCCTCCTCCAACTCCAGCTCCCCTCTCCCCCACCCCTACCCCCGCCCCATCTCCTTCCTCCCCGGCATGCGCCATATGGTCTTCCCGGTCCAGCCAGGAGCCGGGAACCACGTGACCTGCCCATTTGTATGCCGCGGAGCGCTCCATTCCGGCCCCTTTGTGGCCAGAAGAAAGTGGCCCATCTGTCGCCAGTTAGAGACTCCGCGGACCTGTTTTTACCCGCAGGAGAGATTAACCCTTTCAGGCGGCAGAAGGGAGAGGGGGCAAGGGGGGGGGAGGGGAATTGAGGGAAGGGAGCGGGAAAGCTAACGTAGACTGGGTTTAGATAGGAGTGAGTGGCCTGCGTAGGGGCGGAAAGTAGGGCGGAGGTGAAAGAGGCCGAAGCCTGGAGACTGAGACGCTCAGTGAAGTGTCCTGACTCCGTAGGATGCCGCGCCCAGATATTGGCTTTCTGAGCACCAAGACTTTCTGCCCTCTCTGAGTTGTCCATCTCTTGGTTTCCCCCGCTTGGCAGACGCTTTGCTTATTGGCGCCAAAGGGTGGCTTCTCCTCTTCTCCATCAAACCCTTAAGAAAACGTACGCCATATAAAAACGGCCTAATCTGTGCACTCGGCTTTGATGCTAGTCCTCTAGCCTCTTTACCTGGATCACTCACTCCCAGCCTCTACAGTACCTGTCACTCTACCTCACCATACATGCAACCTGGCGTGCCCTCACCTTCAGCTGCCTCTGTCTCTGGAGACCCCTCAACACATCAACCTCCCTCCCCACAGGGGTCCTTGTCCTCGGCGCAAACTAGTCCACTCTCTCACGCCTTGGCTCCTTTGGCCTTAGAGCTCTCGATGTGAAAGCTGGGGTATTCCTCTGATGCTTGGATTCTGCCTTTTAACCAAGGCCATTGGATTGTTGCAAAGGATGCCCTCATCCGATGCCTCTTGTTCCGTGCCACAGGCTGGCACTCCACACTCTTAGGCCTGTAAATAGGTACTTGGTTCAGACAAGCCTTTTCAATGGGAGGATGCAATGGGCCTATGTTAAATATTTCTTCTCTCTCTTCTTTTTGGAAAGGGTTAATGACCATGACTCCTCCAGACCTCAAAGACTCTGACTTGATGAGTCTTCACCTCCACCTTGCATGTCAGGCAAAGACCAGAGATTCCAGACTAATTCTGAAGGAGCCATATTTGTGTTTAAATGGCGATTCTTTATTTACTCGTTCCCACCAAGGCATGTTTTAGAATCATACATTATATATTACATCTTTTCCATTCCTTCGCCACCAGCTTCATCTCTAATCCTCCCTTAACTAAACCCCTATCCCTCCCAGACCTGTAGCCCCCTGAAATGAATTTGTCGAACTTGGATTACTTACTTAAAGGCAGTTGCTTTAAAAGCCCCTTGAGTTTGCAAACAGTGTCAGGGTTGAGAGGCTGAAGCTAGGTGCCTCTGGGAACCAGAGGGGGGATGCTGTGGAGAGGGGAAAAGGGTTCTTTCGAAATCACCGGTGTCTGGAAGGCGGTGTATGCACCCTTCCCCATCCAGCACAAATCTGAAAGGGGGAAAAAGGGGGGGGGGGGTGTGCCCTGACCCGCTGCGGAAAGCGTGACGTGAATTGTACTGAGTTTCCAAGAGAAGAGCTGTAGAGAGTCTTGCTTTTCTGCGTTCACTCGTCAGTGTACGAAGAGCACAGAGGAAGATAAAAGAATGCACCTAAGAGCCTAGTCTCATTATTTACCCCTGCGCCGTCTGTATCATCAGTGATGGGCTAAAACTCAAGGGGCATCGAAGTTACCCGCCTGAAGAGGCGGGTCCACGACACTGGCGGCCAGGCTGGAGAAAGTGCTCCCTGCCATCCTGGCAGCCGCCCCACGGGCTAGCCCACCGTGCTGCTGGGATGTGGAACTCGAGCCCCTGCTCTTACTCCTCTGTCTTAGAGGAGCTTCAGGGGAAATGTTGGGGGAGGATGCAAGAGATGGCTCCAGCTGCCCGAAGACTTGGGGATGACCTAGGGGATCCCTCTTCCCCCTGGGTAGCAGAAACTTCCTCACTTGGCGACTTCCTGTGGAATGCAGGAGATTCTTGGTGGAACCAGATGTTCCAGGCGGGAAAGAACCCGGGTGTTTCTCCAGCCTGGACTCAAATTCGCAAAGTGCAGGAATTATTAGACGCGTTCCTTCCCTCTCCTTCTAATAAATTCACCCCTAATCCCACTGCCCGTCGTCTCCCCAGGCCTAGGAATGTGTACAAAGAAAAGGCTACTCCGGGATGTTCCAGAATCCTGGCGAGGTTCGGTCTCACGGTGGCTCTCATTGAGCTTCCCTGCCCACAGAGCTTGGGTGCAAACCCTCCTCTGCGCGGGGAACGTCGATCCCCCAGCGAGGGAATTTTGGCGCCCAGAGAGTGTGGCTGGACCTCCCTCAGGCGGCAGCCGAGTAGTCAGGCGGGGAAGGGAGTAGTGCAGATTAGACCTAGATTAAGGTGCTTTTTGTTGAGAGGGGACAGCGCGAGAGAGTGGGGGCAGAGAAGAAGGGTGGTGGCGGTAACGTTGGAAAAGGACGGACTGAGGCACAGTCGCCGACCCCGCCTCCTTATTTTCCTCTCCCTCTTTGGACTTTGTTTCGACAGTTGCACACTTTTCCCCTCCCGATTCCCTAAATTCTCGCCCCGTCTCTCTTCTCTGCCCGCGCTGCCGTTAGCGGTACTCCTCCAGCTCCGGTCCCCACTGGGCGCTGCAGGCTGCTGAGCGGCACGCGAACCGCACGCGCGGGTAACAAAAGCCGCTTTCATGACTCACTGCCCTCGAGCAATGCCCCAAATCTGTCGCCCCCCGGGTCCCCGCTTGGAGCGCGCGGCGCGGGCCGGGCGGTCCCGGCCGTTAAAGCGGCAGCAGGAGCGCCGGCGGGAAGGAGGGCGGGAGGATGCTTGTGGCTGGGGTCGGGGAGAGGGGGCTGTGGCCTGGGCGGGGACAATGGGGGGAGGGAGGCGTGTATCACCGTGTACGGGAGGGGGATAGAAGGAGGCCTGTGGATGGGATGAGGGGAGTGAGAAGCGTGTAGCGGGCGGCGGGGGGTGGGGGTGGGGTGTTCAACGCTTTCGCGGGGCCTAGATAAAGAGCAGGGGCAGGACCGCCGATCCCGGCGGTGACCTGTTTCTCGCGGAAACAGATGCTTGCTGCTTGCAAAGGGAGGCTTGCGTTCCATGAAAGACTCAAGTGTGGCGCGGGTGGCCCCACCGACCTCGAGTGGCCCTCGCGTCCTCTCCCTTCCCCTCCCAGGAAAGGGGTGTTCTGGCCTGAGCCTGTTCCAGAGGTGGGAGGTGGTGGGAGACTGAGAGGCGGGCGAGACCATAGGGCGCTGGGGCCGAAGAAGCCCTAGGGCAGAGAGCTGTACGTAGGTCTTTCAAAGGCCCGGCAGCTCAGAGGCCCTTGGGAGGCCAGAGGACAATGTTACGGGCTCCTTCCAGATCGCCGGCGCGGCGCCAGGTTTGCGCCTATGCCTCCAGGGAGGCCACTAGGCGCCTAGGTCCTGGCCAGAGGCTGGAGCTGCCCGGGCTCGACAGGCAGGCGGCGGGGGAAAGCCGGGAGCAAGAGAGAAGCTATTAAAATGCCTCGCCGTCGCCCCGAGCGCAAAACCCGTCCTCCCCAAATCTCCTGGGCTTGCGGCATAATCTTAATTAAGATAATTGATTCATATTGCACCTGCGAGAACGGAAAAAAAATTGATTCCAACCCCCAACCCCTCAAATCGCTTAGAGCTATTGGATGGAGCACAACGCGGCTGTGATTTGGGAAGTGATTTAGTACCGGGCTTCCCCAGCTCGGCCTGCCTGGGCTCTTTTATTTATTATTTACGTTCTCCTTGTCCCGCGGGGGCCTGGGTAGCTCCCCTCCTGGCGCCTGTAGGGCTCCAAGGGACTTCATCTCTGATTTTCCGTCAGAAGTGAGGGGCTTTCCTTAAACCATCCAACACCCACATCCACAATGCGAAATCAAAGCAACTCTGAGCATTGTGGCCACACGAATGTTCAAGGCCTGGTGCGTTAGATAAGCTATGCGTGTGAGTGTGCTTAAGCGTACAAGTGTGTGTGGATCTGAGTATGAGTGTATGAGATTGTGTGAATGAGCGTGTGCGATTGTATGTATGTGAATGAGTGTGTGAATGTATATGTGATGTGTCAGGGAGTGTGTCTGAGTTATGTGAGCGTAAATGTGGGTGAGTGTGTGCATGAGTGTGTGTTTGTGGGAGCTTCTGTTCTCAGGTGGGGAGGGTAAAAGGAGGGTGCGTGTCTGTTTTGTGAGACTTGAGGAACAGCTTGAGGTCTAAAGGGGACCACAGGGCTGGGTAGCTGACAAGCGCCTACTTTTGCCTTAAAAGAAAGCAACAAGCAAACAATCCCGGGTAAGTGGGTGTTGCTGCGGGTACGGAGAGCAGAGAAACACCGACGACGCCCTGAACAATGGCTGCTTCGGGGTTGGGGGAGGAGACCGGGCAAGTTCCTGGATTGCACAGAAGCCAGGCAAGCCAGGTTTAGAGCCCCAGGCAGCTTGTAGGAAAAATAGTTTCCTCAAGGTATCAGCACCGTGGACAATTCCCACTTCGTTGGCCTTGAAATTCGCGGTACTAAGATTCAAAAAACAAAAAACAAAAAAACAAAAAAACAAAAAACCCTTTCAGCAGCTTTTGCTTTTTCCTATTTGCCTTCTTTCGCAAAAACATTGACCACCACATCTGAACTTTTAATGAGAGAGCCCTGTAAATCTGCGTTTAATTAGCCACCTTCTTTTCAGAATAAGTTTCCTGGAAAACTAGAAATCCAGGGAGGCGAGGGAAGGACTTAAATTATCATTTGAGCTAGGGAGTCTGAAACAAAGAAATGATAGACTGAGTAACTTTGAGAAAGATAGTTGTGCTTATTTGCCACACAGCATGAAAATCAAAGTGAACTCTTAAATTTGCTGTGCACAGAAATAATAGAGCATCTAAAATTATTTTTTTAATTTTGCTTTTATTGTATGGAGTGTACATTTTATTGATGATATAAATCTTTTTCCATCACCATCACCCTTTCAACTCTCAACTTATTTCATATTATAAACAATTTCTATTAAATTAATGGGGGAATAAACCAACTGAAGTTAAATGGCATTATTTACTCAGATTTGGTGAGCCACGTTATCTAAATACTGGATTTAGAATATTGTGTCTTAATACACATGATATCCAAAATATACTGGGAAAAGTCTAGTAGAGATACAACTCAGAAGAACAAGCACCTTGGTGGTTTAAACATCTTAGAAACATATGCCACAAACCCCTCCCCCATTATTGATGTAATTTTAAAATGTCATTATTATTAGCAATCAAAATCCTTATAAAATATTCAGACTTTATTGAAATGGAAAATACATTATTTTTGATCCAAGAATTTACACCTAGAGTCTCACTTTCTCTAAATGAAATGTTTCCTTATTTCTTTAACAAATACATTTTCATATGAATTAAATATTGATAATTCGACCTTTTATGTCTCTAACTAATCAAAAGGGGGAAATTCCAAATGTAGATCTTGGAGTTTGGCCCTGGTGGGTCTTTCTGCTTGAGTAGGCACTGAGATTAAAGGAGTCAAACTTCCTCTTTCACTGCTCTCTCCTTGCACTAATTGCTTATGCAAAAAATGCAGATTTGTATTAATTAGTAACTCCACTGATTAGTTCTGTGGTATTTTCACATAATAAATCATGCTGCAGACATGAATTTTGGCACATCACCCAGTAGTGGCTCAGGCTGCAATACAGATTTCATATTAAAATAAAATCTCTGACTAAATCTACCTTTTTGATGCAGGTACTGTGAGCAGCCACCTGCTGGGAGCACCTGCCATGGGAAATTACTTTCATTCAGTGACAAGCCACTTTTGGGGCCCAACCAGGAGGATCTGATTATGAAGTTAGGCTCTAATAATCAATAAACAGATAAATAGTTAAACACATATATACATACCCAAATGACACAAATGTGCCTAAGCTCTAGGCATTTTACAATGATGTCATAAAAGGATCTACTTGTCATGGGAGTTGATTTTAAAAACGACTTCCTAGGTTATGGATAAACACCTCAGTCTATTTTCCTCCTGTGAGATCTTTGCTCCTTAGTGAGATGGTCTGATCTGAGACTTTTATCACTCATACTCATTGGCTGGTTCCTTTCCTAAGCAGGCAAGCTAGTTTGTAAGAAAAATAGGCATCAGTAAAAAAAGCATCAGGGGGAGGAGTATGAATGCTGAGAGTTATCTTGAAGGGAATTGGCCACCCCGGTGATCCTAACATATGGTGAGAAGCTGTGAGGTGAGGCATCCACAGTTGCCTGATGCAAGACACATTTTCCTCTACCCATTTGTAACTATATGTGCTTCTACATAATTCTTTTTCTTTTCCTTGATGATGGTTTAATTTGATGAGGCAGATTACAGCCGATATTGCCAAGATTATAAATTAGACCCTGGCATCTGCTTTGACCCACACTAACCTTTTACATGTTCTTGTTTTCTTGCTACTGGTGACACCTTTCCAAGTCCCCTCAGGTGCTCGAAGCACCTTTATACTCTTTCTGGTCCATGCTTATTGGTGAAAGGAATCTGTAAGTTCATACTTCTTAAGAGGTTAAAAGAGAGAGATGCTACTTAATTTGATGCCTCTACCTGGAGCACTTGCAGAGTAACAAGGTACAGTGAAAGAAAATGAGTACTTGGTATTGACATTCATAGATGAATAAGCCTAAGGGACGTATATTTTGGATGGAGGCTGGAGAACCATGTCCTGCTGCAGTTGTATTATGCAGGTTACAGTCTCTCTGACTACTGCTGAGACTGGTCCTAAGGTGGTGGTATATGTGGCTAGGGACTGAAGAGGGTCCAGCCTCTTGGGATGCTCTGTCTCTGGCCATCATTTACTGAAACTTTCAAATGCTTTGATGGCACAAGGAGAAAGTCACAAATCGTGTGGTCTTTTTATCTATTTATTTTGGATGTGGAGAACTTTATTTTTCAAGGAACTAAAAATAATAAGTACAGAGAAGGAGATATAATTTAAAGCAGTCCTCCATTAAACCAAATGTGTGTTTTTTTTTTTTCTCTTTTACATTCACTCCTGGATCCCACCTCATATGGCTTGATGTGGAAAAGATTGATCATCTCTGATGGGGCAAAAAAGTCCTATCTTTTCATGTTGGTTCACAATGCTGGGGTATAGAGGCTATGTACAGAGCCAGAGCTGGACATATGCAAAGGCTCTAAAGTTGCTTCAATTTATTTTTTGGAGAGCTTGTCTCTTCATTACTTTCCTTCCAGAAACTGCCTGCTTCACTAATACATGTATCCTGCAAATCTATATTGAGTGCCACTATGTGGTGGGCACTGTGCTACCATTACGTGTTAGGCATACAGAGCACATGGAAACAGACATTAGTCTCTGCTTTCTCAAAGCTTTCTATTTAGTGAAAGAAATAGGACTTTAATAAGATTGACTCACAAGTGAGTGTGTTCCCATCAGACTTGAAATAAAGCACAGGAAAGGAAAACAAAACTCACTAGTCCATAAACCTGAGGACAAAAGAACCTGGTAAAGACTGATGTGGGAGGGCTCCCCACATTAGCAGAGCTGAGGTAATGAGAATATGTTACCCAGTGAAGGGGGCTGATCGGGGGGCAGTCTTCCAAGCAAGGGAAAGAATATATGTAAAGGGCCTGAGGCAAGAGTAGCATAGGAAGTTTAAGAACCTAAAAATATGCAGTGTAGCACTAAGGAGAGGAGGGCTAATTGTAAGAAGTGAGGTAGCAAAAAGGAAGACAGGTCCCAGAGCCTGCTTTCCATTGAAGAGCTTTGAGCTGTTGGGAGCAGTTGAATGAAACTTGAGTAGGACTTACATTTTTAGACAATCACTTTTTTTAAGTTTTTAAAAAAATGTTTATTTATTTTTGAAAGAGAGACAGAGACAGAGTGCAAGCAGGGAGAGTGCAGACAGAGGGGGGAACACAGAATCCAAAGCAGGCTCCAGGCTCCAAGCTGTGAGCATGGAGCCCGATATAGGGCTCGAACTCCTGAACCGCGAGATCATGACCTGAGCCGAACGGACTGAGCCACCCAGGTGCCCCTTTAGACAATCATTTTAATCGCAGTATAGAAATCTGATTACATAAAGAGTGAGTCAAACAAAGGGAGGCTGTTGCAGCTTTCCTTGCAAGAGATGATGTACTTGAACCAGGCTGGTTGCAGAGGAAGTTAGTGGACATATTTCGATAGAGTTAGAAAGATTACCCTGAAACCACAACCTAGTTTCACACGAATTACCCAATGGCCACCAAAAACCATGATTCTTTACAACTTTGGATGAATATTGTTGGTTTCCTCTGAAGTAACATACTGACTTTAATTTAATTCAATAAGAACTTATGAACCCATTAAAAAATTACAATCTAATAGTACTGCCTACTTTGCAAAGCAGGTAATAGAACAACAGCACACATTTATTGAGTACTTAAGACATTCCAAGTGCACTGAGTTAACAACAATGATAATTCTCATTTGACAGCTGAGAAAAATTGGGCTATATACGTCAGGTAATATGCCCAATGTCAGGTCTACTTGACTCTAAAGCTTGTACCTTTTAGCTACTACATTGTACCAAAAAAAAGGATATGACCAAGATTTATTTATAAGCTATGTTTTATAAACACACACACACTTTAATTTTGTTTCAAACAGTTTTAAGCTCCAGTTTAATCCTTTAATTAATCTAAAAATAACATTAATAAATACAACTGTACTATAAATTGCTGAGTCTTTCTAGAAATAAGAATGGTGGAATGGTAGTCAGTAATTTAGTCAGTTTTATCCATCCAAGTTTTGTAGGCAAACTAACTGATGAAAATGTATCAAGTTGGAGGAGATCATACAGATAAATTGTTCCACATCATAGGAATAATCATTGTCACTGAAAGCCCATTATTTGAGAATTACACTAAAATTTGTTTTCCTTAAAGAGTTCAAATTGTTTTGGCTCTGGACCTACCTAGTTCAAAATAAGAAATCCTTACTTAATATGCTTCTACTTTAGCCTTTAACAAAGAATTGAAGATTTCTTTTTCATTCAGAAAAACAATTTTATTTAATTGCAACTCAGCCCTTGTTCCTTAGCAAACACATTGCCTAAGGGAGTATACTTTCACATGGAGATGGGGGGAGAGCAAAGGGAAACCTTGTACCTGGCATCGCTTGTTAATGTAATTAGTTTATTGATGATCTTCTTAGTTTCTAAACATGAAAAGATTCAGAAAGTCAATAATACATGTGTTTCAATTTGGGCAGCTAATAAGCAGGTACATCAAATGCATGGCTGGAAAGTAGAAAAATAAAGTTCCATTTTTCCTTCGCTGAAGAAAGTCATTGTTAGTTTCATGGAAACCATGCTGTAAAAGTTGTCTATTTCAGAAAACACACTGGATGTGGTTTTCAGGGTTATTTATACATTAAATGTTAGTGTTTCCTAGTTTTACATACACACATATACTCACTCATATCCTCCATTTGCTCCCTTCTCCACATATATGTGTGTGTGTGTCTTCTTGAACTCTTTTTCCCATTTAGTCCCTGATCTGGTCAGTAAAGCCTTGCTTTCCCCCAGTTCATGGATAACTTTTCTGGTTATTCTTGCGTGTCTGGACAAACCACCACTTGAGGGAAAATGTTGCCTAATTATAGTATATAGTCTTTGGGAACTTACTGTTTTTTAATATTTAGCATTGAACTGGCAAATTGTGTATGTTCTGAATGCAATAGAATTCTTTCATTGAAAATAACCAGGTATGTTGTTTTTCTATTTGAAGATGATAAACCCTATGTTTATAAATAATTCAACATTAGTTTTAGCAATTAGATTTTGAGAGTTGTGGCTTCCTTAATTTCTTATTTTTTGTTATATTAATATCTAAAAACTACTGTGTATAATCAAGCATCAATATTAGTACATAGAGTAGGGAGTCCTATAAACTATTAGTTTTGAGACAATGTAATCTGAGGCATAACAGAGTCCATGAGAGTAGAAAGGAAGGCTACTTAAGAATCCTGACAAATACAACCCAGATCAACAAAAGCATTCGGCTGACTCATAGATACATGAAAAATAATAGTTTGTTTCTTTAATTTACTACATTTTGGGTTAGTTTTCCAGGCAGCAATAGTTAAATGATACACTACTATGAAAAAATTCAATTTCTTCCAAATTGAGTAGGGATTTCAATGTTTTGATTAATTAAAAATATATGTTCAGGTGAGACTTTCCATCAATATCCTACACTTATATAAGTATTTCAAGAATTTTGAAACTGATTCTATACCTCATAATAAGTATTAAACTAGTATGTATGTGTTAGGGGTTGTGCTAAATGATATAGAAAAGTTATGTCATTTATCTTTAACAGCTCTATGAATAGGTATTATTATTTTCATTATTATTGGCATTCTATAGATGAGGAAACAGAGAAGTTAAGTATCTGGTTCAAAGTTACATATCTAGAAAAGGGTGAAGCTCTTTTACTTTTTACCCTTTACTTTTATTCAGATTAGTTGATTACCAATTTAATTAAGTATGACGTTTTGGAAAACTTTGTGGCCCACCATATTCTGGTTCCACTTTCCCGTCAGCATTATGATCCTCTCAGTGCCTATTCTCTTTTAGCCAGCCAAGCACAGTCATACAAATTACACACAGCACTTTCTACCTGGAACAGATACTATGGATTGGTTCACTCAGCACCTAATCTCACTCCCTTTCTGCATGCTTTTGTAGAGTGAGAAGGCTGGAGAGCCACAACAAAGGAATACATTAAAAATGTTTTCTACACTCCCCAGATGTGTTTTTGCTAATCATATGCACTAGGCTTGAGTTTAGAGCAAAGTTACATGGTGGGGAGTCAGAAGACAGGGGATTTATTCAGTTGGCACAAATTCTGGCGCAATGTAGTGAAGCCAGCAGATGCGGTGGTGGCTTTTTGATTTGTCAGCTTTCTGACTCTAGAGAGGCAGTATTTTTCTTCTGTGATATAGTTTGGGATCTCACACCTAGAATCTCAGCTCCAGTTTTTCGTCAGGCCTCATATCATTTCTGTGAATTTTCTATAACCACTATGAAATCCATTTGCACAGACTCCAGGTAGAGTTGATCATATTGTCTGTAATTAAAAACTCTTCCCTGTATAGTAATTGGTACCAGAATGGTTTACGGGCAACAGAATGTTAAGAAGATGGGAATATGAGATCAAAATTTTTTTTTAATATATGTGGTTGGGTTAGAGCTTTTAAAAGAAGAGATGACAGTAATCCATGGCACCCAGCAAAAGATTAGTTAACTTTTCACCTGTGATCACCGGGAATGATGCCACACTGAGTGGCTACTGCAGTGAACCATTATGGGAGTTCAGGAATAGAAGAGCATGGAGGTGGGCTGTCTGCCATTAAGTACACTGAATAACTTTAGGAAAGAACATGACTAAGTCAAAAGACGATCAAAAGCTAGGGATTTCTGATTTCTTTGTACGAAACTCCAATCATCTGTAACTACAGAACTGATACAACCAGATATCAAATGTAGGTTGTTGAATTACAAGATGGTGCATTAGTGCCCAAGATGTGGTCCCTGGATCAGCAGCATAAGCGCCAAGCCAGAGCTCATTAGAAAAGGAAGTTCTTGGGCTTCATTCTAGAATTACTGACAGAGAAACCCAGAAATCTAGGTTTTAAGGAGACCTCAATGTGATTTTGACTCATGCTAATGTTTGAGAACCACTATAGGTTCTCAATATTTCACCACAACCATCTGCAGATCTTTTTTTCATAAAAGAGCAAAAACTGAAAACTGTAATGGCAACTTTGGGGAGGACTGAGATGGTTCCAACTACTCTGAATACTCAAATTATACTGAGAGCCTTCCTATGTCCGACTTATGTCCAACTTATAGCACCTCCTCCTGACATACCCAGTGAGGCTGGTCTGGGTTTGCGTATGAGCTTGCCTGAAGTACTCAGTGTGCAAGAGAGTAGAAATTCTGTTCTTGTCCCACTCCTCCCACTTCTCATTGCCTCTCATTGATGACTGTGTCAGACCCCAGCAGGGTCCAGGTGAGACAAGAGTAGTGGCATGCCCAGAAGGCCAGTAAATAATTGCAAGGTTTTGTTTGTTTTTTTCCTAAATGACTGGCAAATGTGTGGAAACAGATTCTGAACATACTAGTCTAGGGAGGATAGAATGCCACTCAGATCAGACTGAATTTATGGATATTGTTGTAATTATTAGTCATTCTGGATCCGAAGTGCTAGTGAAGTCCCCGGGAATAGTTCTCAATGTTTGTTAAGAGGGTGACTAAAATATACATTCAAAAATGACCTACATGGCATGAAGCTGAGATGCAAAACATTTGTTGCAGTGATATAAGAAAAAGCAATCCAAAGTTTTAAGCAGAAAAGGTCAGAGTGAATTCATCATTATCTGGAACCTTCTTGATTACCTCTTCATTCTGTCTGACTATGACCAGAAGCACTGTGTACACTGTTTTGGGACCAACAATATCTTTTTAAAAGCCCCCCTTCAGGTGGGAAGGAAAGAGGGTGATTTACTGTTGAGCGGCAATTGCTGATAGCAATTGTGATGACAGGTTCTAGAGCAACAGGCCAGGGAGCCTCATAGAAAAATCAGAAGCAAAGTGCAATTTTTACCATAATGTGTAGCAGAGCTGGAGGGTGAATGGGGTAATTTAAAAGAGAATTCCTTGGTGGTATCTTAAACTTCCATGGGATTTCCTAGGAATGAATTAGGTCAGAATAATAATAACAATAATAATAAATGAATGATAAAACCTAATAGAGGCTTATCATAAGTCGCCACATATCACCATGGCTGCTCACCTAATTCCCACACTTGAGTCCACTCCAAACCCACAGCTCTTTGAATCTAGAGGAAATCAGCCAACCTTGAAGGAAGACCTTGTAACATTATCACAAGCACATCCTATAAATCTTTCAGCCTTCTCCAAAAGGATCTTTGACTATTTATCAAGGTAACTGGGTATTTGGAAAAGGGAAATAGCTGGATCTTTCGGGGATTATTGGTCCCTGACTCTGAAGTAACACAGTCTAGGATGTCACTATGATCTACCTAGCAGAATGGGGACGTATGAAAGTGACATGACATTTGGATTTGGGGGCTTAATTCTGTTTTAGTGGTACCTGTGGGTCTGCAACCCACACTGTGGTTGTTTCCATATTTCCTGCATATACAGATGACTGAATATCCAGGTTGGCTCCCTAACCCCCCTCCCCCCACCCACCGAGGGTTATTATGGAACAAAGGGTCAAATAAAGCATCTTGAGCTTACTAACCTTACCCAGGGCAAAGCTGCACACTGAGGGGATCGCAGAGATTAGACCAGCATCACCAGTTTGAGAGGTGTAAGGTGATATGGCAGAAGCTACCAGTTGTCCCCCAATGGTGCTCCCCTTTTCTCTTATAGAAGTAACATCTCCAGGTGTTAGCTAGAAAAATAGCCTCTCTGGAGAAATGTCTACATTTTCCTGCCGTATTATAGCTATGTATGGCAATGTGACTAAGTTTTGGACAATGGTACATGAGTGAGAGTGATGACAGCAATTTCTGGATCTTGCCATCATAATGAAGTGATGTGTCTACCCCTTCTCCTTTTCCCCTTTGTGCCAGCTGGAAGGCAGACCAAGGTATCTATATCCCTAGAGACAGTGTGAGAATAAGACAGAAAGAACTGGGTCACTGATAGTACCACCACACCAGCTCTAGTCTGCTTATACAAGGACTTTAGTGAGAAACAAATTTTCATCTTGTTAATGCCTGTATAACCTTGGATCTCTTTCCAGCAAATGAATTCATATGCTAACAAATGCAGGTAATGATTCCTGTGCTATCCCCATACAAAACCAAAAAACCTCTTCTTTAGTTTATGCAGGTGACAGATGGGTCTTGGAGAATGTCAGTAAGTTACATTAAATTTAAACAAGTGATGATTTTAAATGTAGGTGCTATGCCACAGGATCTCTATAGTTGAGTAAGTCAACACAGTCCTGATTCCTGGTATCCAGTCACTGTTCTGACAATTTTTTTTCTTTATCCCAATAAGCAGAGAACACCAGAAACAACTTGCCTTGATATATTCTATTTGAGGCATATTCAGTAATTTAGTCTTTGAGGACTCTGATCACCTCACTGCTCTATAGAACGTCATTTTGGTCTACTACATCAACGGCATTATGTCGATAGGTGTGGAATGTAGGAAGCAACAGATACTATAGATGCATTAAGAAGGTTTACACATGCCAGAGGATGGAAAGTAAATCCAAGGAAAATTTAGGAGGCTGATCCCTCAGTGAAGGTTCTGAGGGTCCAATGGTGGGGGACACACAGATATTTCTTTTAAAGTAAAAGGTGATTTTCTTCACTTTGCATCACCTACCACTAAGATTATTAGGCAGGTTTTAAATCCAAAGTTATTAAATTGAATTAAATAAATTGAATTGAAGAGGAAAGGAAGGTAAATACAGTCAGGGTTCTTATCTATATTTAACCAACTTGGGAAATGTTTTTGGTGGTTATAAACAGCTTGGATAAATGACTTGAGACATATGAGAGACCTTATGCTCTGCATAGTTTAAATAAATTGTATACACTATGGGATAGGAAAACCATAAATGATTTGCAGTATGAAGAAAATTTATTATTTGCACAGGTAGAAGTAACTTCACCAAATGTGGGATATGGAAGTCAAAGATACAAGAAGAAAATATGATTGGTAAAATAAAATGAGAAAATAGACAAACAGAATAAAATAAGAGGAAATATCCACATATTTTTAAAAGATTTTTTAAAGATTTTGAAAAAAATGAAGGAACCCTCATACTTTGCTTATAGGAATATAAAATGGTAAAGCCACTGCAGGAATAGTCTAGTGGTTTTTCAAAAAGTTAGAGTTATCATATGTCCCAGCAGTTCTACTCCTAGGTATATCCCCCCCAAAAATTGAAAACATATGTTCACACAAAAACTTTACGCAAATGATCATTGCCACATTTGCAAAAAAATAGAAATAATTCAAATGTCCATCACTGGATAAATAGATAAATAAATGTTCTATATCCACACAATAGAATATTATTCAGCCATAAAAAGTAGTAAGTATAGATAGATGCTCTGATATGGATAAACCTTGAAGACATTATACTAAGTGAAAGATGTCAGATTCAAAGGGGCATATGTTGTATAATTCTATTTATGTAAAATGTCCTAAGTAGGCAAATCTGTAAGAAAAAAAAGGTTGATTAATAGTTTCCAGGGTTTAAGAAGAGGGGAAATGGGAGGTCTACAAATGGGTACAGGGTTTCTTTTGGGGATGATGAAAATATTCTGGTATTAGATAGTGGTGATGGTTGCACAACTTGTGAATATACTTATATATTGTGAATATACTTGTATACTTGTGAGTATACTTGTACACTTTAAAATGGCATATTTTATGAGATGAAAATGATATTTTGATTTAAAGAAGTAGAAAATGTAATTTCAATATCTCATTCCTTGCTTTGTGTGATACCACAAGCTTCTGGTTTTCCTCCTACCTCTTTGGCCACTTTTTATAAGTTATTGTGCAGGCTTCTCTTCTTTTGCCATTCCTTAAATCTTGGTTTTCTTCAGGGTTCTCTTCTAGGTTTTCTTCTGTTTTCTCCTTACATAATCTCTGCATTAGGTAGTAAGGCAGTCAGTCATTGCTTTGAACAGTTCTGATGTGTGCAAATTTTATTTACCATGGTTTAGTTAAATAACACAAGTCCTCCAATAACAAGGGTTCAGATTTTAGTTACACTGTACATTAACTACAATTGCATAAAACATAAACTTCACAGCTAGCCCCACAGATCCCTGCATAAATAACAGACCCACATAGGGATCAGTGACCAACCGAACTCCTTCTTTCAAAGTCTGTTGATGGTTGGCCATTGCATACCAGTTATTCAGTTTATGCGCAGCAAAGTCTGGAGCTGAGTCATCTCCTTGTCTCTCGGTGATAAACCTGTGTGATATTTTACAAAAACGAATAATGGAATAAGCTGAAAGTGCAGCAATGAAATTTAAAATGCTAATTCTGGAAGTAAACTTGGATGTGATTAGGAGATTTGAAATTGGGGACAGCAGACCGAAGATAGGACAAGACCTGGACCGCATGAAGCCACTGAATTAACAATACTGAAAAAGTGTGATGAATCGAACAAAAACAAGGTAAAGTGGCTTCAAGACTGTTTAAGTTGCACTCAGAACAGAAAGCCACTAAGTGGTGGAAACAGAAATTTTACTTCTACTTTGGATTGAAGATTATGAGGAAAACACATACCTAATCAGTTTAACGAGCATTTAGGCCAAGTGCTGAAGTTGGGTGCTACATTGAAAGAAAACAGTAATTATAAGAAGACTGAATAAGATCCTTTTACTGCAGGTAAAGGCTTACTTCATTGTTTCAGAAATTGGCATGATTTTTGAAGAATTTGAAGTGAATGTAAATGGAGTTACAAAAGAAATATCTCACTGTGGGAGTGTTGACACTACTGCTGTCCATGACTCTAGACGTGCAGCCACAGGAACTTCTGGAAAGAAAATGTACCAACATAAGTATGGAAAGTGGTTGGGACACCAAGGATGATGTCCCAGAGGAAGTGACACTGGCAAAAATGCCCAAAGGAAAGGAAATCATGGAGAATCTCATGACATTTAGGTACAAAAGATAAAATATTGGAAGCTGATCCAAACTTAGAAAGGAATATGAGAGCTCAGAAAGGCCTAGAAAAGATTCTCTATATCTTAGGTTACACCATGAGAAGAAGGCAAAAACTATTCAAACTCTTTTTGATGAGTTTTGCACAACGAAAAAGAACACCTTAATTCTCAATGTTTCTAATGTTTTAAATTTCTGTGTACTACATAAATATTAGTTTTATGATTATTTTTATTTTCCAACAATTAAAGAGTTTTTAATGTTTTGACAAGAATATTTTAAAGGTCACAGATGAATTGTATTTTTTTTTCCTATTGGTTTTTAAGATCACTGCATGGTTTCTGCTTGAAAGAGCATTTTTATGGTCCTGCAGTACCATGCAAAGTGAGGACTGCTTGTATTCGTTATAATACAGATATCTTAAAAAGTCAACTCAAACTGGCTTAAGAAGAAAGGCAATTTTTTTAGCTCACATAATTTAAATGCGCAAGGCTAGGTATTCTTTAAGGCATGGCTGGATTCAGGCTGAAATGACATAAAAAGAATTCAGGTTTTTCTTCACCTCGAATCTATGTGGTTGTTTCCTTCTCAGGCTCTAAGTGATTCTCATTCTCATGGTAGCAAGGATGGCTGCAATAGCTCTAGTTTCATCTCTCTCTAGGTTCTAGACTAATGGGATTGAGAATAGAAGGCTTTTTTTTTTTTAACCAGTAGTTCCAGTACAAGTCCTTAGACTCCTACTTTAAAAACTAGCTTAAGCTGCCACTCCTCTACCCTAGTCGTTATGGGTATTTGATCTTCTAGGTGCATGTGATTTTCTACTTGACCTCAACCTGGGTCTTATATTCTATCCTTAAGGCCAGAAGGGATTCCTCCCCACCACGTCCCCTGCCACCCAAATCACATAGACTGTTGGTGAGAATGTGTAAAATACTCAAAAGAAAACCAAGGGAAATGTGCTGGCAGACAAACCATAAATGCCTATGGCATACTCATTGTTAATCATCAACTCTTACAGCTTTAATTACCCTCTGTATGAAAGTGGCTCCAGGATCTGTCTCCAGAAATTATGACCTATATCTACAATTCCTTGCTAGACAATTTCCCTTGGATTCACTGCAAGCACCTGAAAATCAGTGTGTTTGAAGGTGAACGGTTTATTTCCCTCACCACTAGAAACCTAGGACGTAGCTTGATTTCTGACTCTCCTCATACTTGACTAAAATCAATCACCAACAAGTTCTTGTTATCTGTACCCCTAATATCCTTGAAATCAACCCACTTCTTTCCATCCATATTTCTCTTACCCCATTTCAGCTCCTCTCTTTATTGACTATATCACAATGATAACCTCTTTTATTTTTTTTATGTTTATTTATTTTGAGACAGACAGAGACAGTGTACGTGGGGGAGGGACAGAGAGAGAGAGAGGGAGAGGGAGAATCCCAAGCAGGCTCTGCACTGTCAGCACGGAGCCGGATGCAGGGCTCAAACTCATGAAACCATGAGATTATGACCTGAGCCTAAACCAAGAGTTAGAGGCTTAACCGACTGAGCGCTGGATACAGAAGATATATAAGATACAATGGAATACTACTTGGTGATCAAAAAGAATGAAATCTTGCCATTTGCAATCACATGGATGGAACTGGAGGATATTATGCTAAGCTAAATAAGTCAGTCAGAAAAAGACAGATGTCTTATGTTTTCATGCATATGTGGAATTTGAGAAACTTAACAGAAGACCATACAGGAAGGGAAGGAAAAATAAGTTATAAACAGAGAGAAAGGCAAACCATTCCCCCAGTGATAACCTCTTTTAACTTGATACCTACACATTTTTTATTGTGGTAAAATACAGACAACATAAGATTTACATCCTAACCATATTTAAGTGTACAATTCAGTGGCATTCAGTACATTCATACTGTTAGGCAGCAATCACCAACATCCTTCTCCAGAGCTCTATTCATCTTACAAAATTGAAATTCCATACCCATTAAACAATAACTCCCCATTCTTCTTCCCCCACCCCAGGCCCTGACAACCATCATTCTACTTTCTGTCTTAATGATTTTGACTACCTTAGATACCTAGTGTAAGTGGAATCATACAGTATTTATCTTTCTGTGGCTGGATTATTTCACTTAGCACAATGGCCTTGAGCTTCATCTATGTTGTAGCATGTGTCATAATTTTCTTCCTTCTTAAGGAAGAATAATATCCCATTGTATATACCCCACATTTTGCTTATTCATTCATCTGTCAATGGACACTTGGATTGTTTCCACATTTTAGCTCTTGTGTGTAGTGCTGCTATGAACATGAGTGCACAAATACCTCTTCAAAGAGGTATTTCGGTTCTTTTGAGTGTATACCCAGAAGTGGAATTGCTGAATCATATGGTACTTCTAATTTAATTTTCTAAGGAAACTCCATACTGTTTTCCATAGTGGCTGCAACATTTTAACATTCCCACCAACAGAGCATAAGGATTCCCATGATCCAATTTTTCAGATTTTTGCCAACACTTGTTATTTTCTATCTTGTTTTGTTTTGTTTTTTTTAATAGTATCCATTCTAATGGGTGTGACATGCCAGCCATCAGTTTCATTGTCCAAATGTTTTTCATAAGGTAGTCAGAATGATCTTTTTTTTTTTTAATTTTTTTTTCAACGTTTATTTATTTTTGGGATATAGAGAGACAGAGCATGAACGGGGGAGGGGCAGAGAGAGAGGGAGACACAGAATCGGAAACAGGCTCCAGGCTCTGAGCCATCAGCCCAGAGCCTGACGCGGGGCTCGAACTCACGGACCGTGAAATATTGACCTGGCTGAAGTCGGACGCTTAACCGACTGCGCCACCCAGGCGCCCCCAGAATGATCTTTAATAAACGCAAGATGATCATGTCACTACCCTGTTAAACCCTTTAGTGGCTCCTCATTGCCTTCAGGCTCGTCCGGCCTCCTCATATATCTCAGGGAACGCTGGCTTGTCTTCCTTCCTTGCTTCCTTTCCCAGCCTCCCCTCTCACCTGGTCTCTTTTCCAGCTCCTCCTTCCCAACCTGCTCTCCACTTATTACACACACATGTACACTCTGAATTTGTCACTCTGAAATATGTCCAGGTCTGTGAAAATGTTATATTTCCCCTCATTTCTTTTTTTTTAAATAATTTATTGTTAAGTTAGTTAACATATAGTGTATATAGTGTAGTCTTCACTTTGGAGTAGATTCCCATGATTCATCACTTACATACAACATTGAGTACTCATGCCAACAAATGCCCTCCTCAATGCCCATCTCTCATTTTTCCAGCCTCCCTGCCCCCCACTCCCACCAACCCTCAGTTTGTTCTCTGTATTCAAGAGTCTCTTATGGTTTGCCTTTCTCTCTGTTTGTAACCTATTTTTCCTTCCCTTCCCCTATGGTCTTCTGTTAAGTTTCTCAAATTCCACATATGCATGAAAACATAAGATATCTGTCTTTTTCTGACTGACTTATTTAGCTTAGCATAATACCCTCCAGTTCCATCCATATGGTTCCATTCTTTTTGATCACCAAGTAGTATTCCGTTGTATCTTATATAAATCTTCTGTATCCATTCATTAGTTGATGGACATTTGAGCTCTTTCCATAATTTGGCTATTGTTGATAGCTCTGCTATAAACATTGGGGTATACGTGCTCCTATGAATCAGCACTCCTGTATCTTTGGATGAATTCCTAGTAGTGCTATTGCTGGGTCATAGAGAAATTATATTTTTAATTTTTTTAGGAACCTCCACACTGTTTTCCAGAGTGGCTGCACCAGTTTGTATTACCACCAGCAGTGCAAGAGGTTTCCCCTTTCTCCACATCCTTGCCAACATCTGTTGTTTCTTGAGTTGTTAATTTTAGACATTCTGACTGGTATGAGGTGGTGTCTCATTGTGGTTTTGAGTTGTATTTCCCTGATGATGGGTGATATTGAGCATCTTTTAATGTGTCTGTTAGCCATCTGGATGTCTCCTTTGGAAAAGTGTCTATTCATGTCCCCTGCCCATTTCTTCACTGGATTATTTGTTTTTTGGGTGTTGAGTTTGGTAAGTTCTTTATAGATTTTGGATACTAACCCTTTATCAGATATTTCATTTGCAAATATCTTCTCCCATTCCGTTGGTTGCCTTTTAGTTTTGTTGACTGTTTCCTTTGCTGTGCAGAAGCCTTTTATCTTGATGAAGTCCCAAGAGTTCAATATCCACAAATCAATTAATGTGATACATCACATTAATAGAAAAAAGGATAAGAACCATATGATCTTGTCAGTCAACGCATAAAAAACATCTGACAAAATACAGCATCCTTTCTTAATTAAAAAAAAAACAATAAAGTCAGGATGAAAAGAACATACCTTAACATCATAAAAGCTATATATGAAAGGTCCATAGCTAATATTATCTTCAGTGGGGAAAAATTGGGAGCTTTCCTCCTGAGATACGAAACATGACAGGGATGTCCACTCTCACCACTGTTGTTTAAGATAGTGTTGGAAGTCCTAGCCTCACCAATCAGACAACAAAATGAAATAAAAGGCATACAAATAGGCAAAGAAGTCAAACTTTCACTTTTCACAGATAACATGATACTCTATATGGAAAACCTAAAAGACTCCACCAAAAACTGCTAGAACTGATACATGAATCCAGCAAAGTTGTAGGATACAAAATGTATGGGAATTGATTGCATTTATATACACCACTAATGAAGAAACAGAAAGAGATATCAAGGAATTGATTCCATTTACAATTGCACCAAGAACCATAAAATACCCAGGAGTAAACCTAACCAAAGAGGTTAAAGAGCTGTACCCTGAAAGCTATAGAAATTTTATGAAAGAAATTGAAGAAGACACAAAGAAAAGGAAAAACATTCCATGCTCATGGATTGGAAGAACAAATATTGTTAAAATGTCAATACTACCAAAAGCAGTCTATACATTCAATGCAATCCCAATGAAAATAGCATCAGCATTCTTCTCAGAGCTAGAACAAACAATCTTAAAATTTGTATGGAATCACAAAAGACCCTGAATAGCCAAAGTAATGTTGAAAAAGAAAACCAAAGCTGGAGGCATCACAATCCCAGACTCTAGCCTTTACTACAATGGTATAATCAAGACAGTATGGTATTGGCACAAAAACGGATACATAGATGAATAGAATAGAATAGAGAACCCAGAAATGGACCCACAAATGTATGGCCAACTAATCTCTGACAAAGCAAGAAAGAATATACAATGGAAAAAAAGAGTCTCTTTAGCAAATGGTGCTGGGAGAACTGGACAGCAACATGCAGAAGAATGGACCTGGACCACTTTCTTATAGCATATACAAAAATAAATTCAAAATGGATGGAAGACCTAAATGTGAGATAGGAAACCATCAAAATTCTAGAGGAGAAAACAGGCAACAACATATCTGACCTCAGCCACAGCAACTTCTTACTTGATGTGTCTCCAAAGATGAGAAATAAGAGCAAAAATGAATTATTGGGACCTCATCCTCTCATTTCTAATACCATTTCTTCTGTCAGCCACTCTTTCCTCCTTGTCAGCTGGCCGGCTCTTGCTTATTGTTGAGGTCTCAGAACAGACAGCATTTTTTCCAGGAAATTCTTTGATAAATTCCTTCTGCTCACACTATGTCAACACCCCTTATATGTACTCCCAGAGCACTCTATCCTTGCCCTAACATAGCATTTCACCACATTCTACAATCACCTGCTTACTTATCATATTTTTCTCTAGTCCTCTGCTGTTCAATATGTGGCTCTTGAACACTAAAATGTAAATTAGTGTGACTGAGAAAATGAATCCCTAACTTTATTTAATTTTAGTAAATTTCAATTAAAAAACTTTTTTTTAACATTTATTCATCTTTGAGAGACAGAGAGAGACAGAGCATGAGCAGGGAAGGGGTAGAGAGAGGGAGACACAGAATCCAAAGCAGGCTCCAGGCTCTGAGCTGTCAGCACAGAGCCTGACGCGGGGCTTGAACTCACCAAATACGAGATCATGACCTGAGCCAAAGTCAGACGTGCAACCAACTGAGCCACCCAGGTGTCCCAGTAAATTTCAATTTTAAAAATTATATTCAAAACAGTTATTGTAAAATTAGGTATATTTGGAACTACTTGGATATGTGAGTCTACTTATTCAACTGTAAGCTTATTAAATCTAAATACAACTTTACTTACAACTGTAAGTAAACTAAATCTAAATGTAGATTAAAATTAAACAGCTGAATTGGGATATACTATCAGCATAAAATATTCTTTGTATTTCGAAGATTTGCTACAAAGTAAAGAATGCAAAATATCTTATTCATGACTTTTTAATTGATTGCATGTTAAAATGGTAATATTTTGATATATAGGTTTAAATGAATTTTTAAAATTAATTTTACCTGTAATCCAATTACTTTTAATGTAGCTACTAGACCTTTTTAAATTATATATGTGGCTCACCTTATATTTCTATTGGATTGCACTGGCCTCTACTATGAGTTCTATGAGGACAGGAATCACAACTGTCTTATTCACTATTTCAAAAACTTTTGTAATATTCACCATTTATCAGGTATCATTCTATGAATTACTTACAAATGCAAGCATTAACTTTTAAAATCCTTATAACAACCTTTTAAGTATTACTGTTATCCACATTTTACACGTGAGGAAATTCACACAAAGAGATTAACTTAACTAACAGAAGGTCACAGAGCTGACCTTGTGGAGCTAGTCTGTAGGAATCCAGGATCCATATTCTCAATAACTTCACTATGGTGTCTCTTGCTCATCCTTTTACTACAGCTGTTTAGAGAAATAATTACTTTCCAACTTTTTCAATTAACAATATGCAAATATTCTTCTTTAATCAATCAGTCTGTTTTTTCAAAAAGCATTAATTGAACCCTATATGTCAAATATTTTCTGGTTGGTGGAGACCTGGATGTGAATGCAACAAATACCTTTCTTTGAAAGAAAGTCTAACAGTGATGATAACAATAAAATATGATATATGATATATGATATGATATGATATGATATAGAACAAGTATACAATATCAATATACTATTGAGAACCCATAAAAATGCACCCACCTCATCTGGGAGATGAGGGATGGGATGGGAAGAGGGAGAAAATCTTAAAGAATGATTAGGAGTTAGCTAAATGCAGTAAGTGGAAGTGGTTGGTGAAACAAGTTCTAAGCAGTGGGGACAAGATGAGCATAGGACCTAAGTACCCTGGCATTTGCTGCTGAAGCGGTTTAATTCAGATGGATAACAAGTTCAGATTTATCTCCATGAAAGATCACTCTGGATAGGGTTGGAGAAGAGACCGGGGGGAAGGAACTATGACTTAAAGCACAGAAACACCTAGCAAGAGTCTGTTGCTGTTGTCCTGAGCAGGATGACAGTTTACACTAAAGTGGAGGCGGTGGTGAAGTAAACACATTTCATTGATATTTAAGGGATACAATACACTCAGCTTGATCCTTGGTTGGAAGAAGGATGGAGTTTGTTGCAGATGCTGCAAATTACTTAATGAATATCTATTTTCTCTTTTCTCTTGGTACTCTCAGGTGGAAACATGCCCATCTTGAGGCAATGGAACTTGACTGAGGTAATCCAATGGTAGCAATCCTGTTGTCAGCTTTCTCAGTCTGCCTTGGAGCTGGGGTCGTCATCTGCTCTGTTCTGACAAATAAGCCAAAGTGAAATCTGCTGGGAGGTTCTTCAGGGAAAGCTTTGTCTCCTGGTGGAAGAGACTCATGCCTGCTGCTGTGTCTTTCTACTTCTGTTTTCCTCAAAGAAGAAATAATGCAACTCTATCTTGATCTCATTGGGGAACACCAAGTGAACTGCAGAAGTAATGCTGGGTGTTGTTAAGCTACTGAATCAATACCACAGTCATCTCCCTTGAACCTACTTGTTATGTGAGAAAAATAAAGCAATGTCATTTAAGCTGCTCTTAATCAAGGATGTATAAATTGACTTGTCTACCATGGAGCTGACCATGTGCGTCTTTGACATCAGATTAAATGAGAACTGTCAAAGCTTTTTTCCGGTTTCTGACTTAAGCAATTGGGTGAACGGTGCAGGGGAGCCTGGGAGCAAAAAAACGATTAAAAGGAAGTTTGTTGGGCTAAAGACGGCTTATGGTAAGTGTAATGGGTGTGAGCATATCCAAGGCTGTCCGATATACATGTTCAAAATATGAGACAGAGCTCTGGCCTGGAGACTCAGATTTCTGAATCATTAGCACAGTAGTACAATATAGATCAATTCACTGAGGCAGATAAAGATATAATAAAAGAAAAAGATATTGCATATAAAATCATGCCTTTTGAGTACAAATAGGGCATCTAATTGTCAACCTTGCCCCAAGATATATAGGGTGCTGGCACTGGGATATTATCTGTCTGCCTACTTGGTACATGGAGTATGACATCACTTGAATGGAGACAGAAAGCATGTAAGCAAAGAAGGAAATCCAGGGAAAGTATTTTGATTAAGGTTCCCTAAAAGCAGGCCTTGAGATAAAACCCAGGTAGTTATTTGGGAGGTTATACTAGGAAACACAGGCAGGGGAATGGAGATGTGATACAAAAAAAATTAAGAAAGTTAATAAAGAATGCATTATCAGCAATTACTACTGTAAGTAACTGAAGCTTAATACTGCTGGAGAAATCATGGAGCCACTGTAGAACATAAGCCTCAGAACTATTCTACCTGGGTTTGAGAGAGCTGGGGTATGTATACACCAATTCCATCCCCCAAACTCCCAGCTTTACTGAGGAATGACAAAATGGTAAGACTTTAACATTTTATCAGTCATCGGTGGGAGCCGCTCCCAGGCACATGGGCAGAGCAAGCTTTGCAGTGAGATGCAGATGCTGGCAGCTAGAAGTCTGGCCAACATGCACTACACTGGCAAGGTCTTGGGGGCTATGGGCAGGACAACAACAGCATCCGAGATGGAGCATAATCAAAGTTAGGAGGGCAGTGGGATACCAACGGGGACAGCCAGATAGAAGCAACATGAGTTGAAACAAGAAAGGAGATAGAACCTAAGAGAAATTTCTGAAGAAGGTATCTACAGTGACAGAGCATTCCAGCAGGCTTGGGCACCAGCAAGAAGCGGTTATTAAGAGGCATCTGGGTGGTTCACTCAGTTAAGCGACTGTCATGATCTTGAGGTTTGTGAGTTCAAGCCCCACAATGGGCTTCCTGGGCTCCCTGATGACAGGGGGAAGCCTGCTTGGGATTTTCTCTCTCCTTCTCTCTCTGCCACTCACCTGCACGTGTGTGCTCTTTCTCTCTCTCTCTCCCTCCCCCTCTCTCTCAAAATAAATAAACTTTTTAAAAATATCTTTAAAAAAAGAAGCACTTATTAAAAGAGGTAGCCTGCCCTAAACATAACAGACACTATGCCATAGAAGTGCAACTTAGTTGCATTTGAAGAGCAACTCCTGTTTTTACTACTAACTCTTAATTCTGAAATTGCATTTTCTCCTCTGAAAAAAATAATAATCCTTGAGAGAAAATAAAACAACATGACAAAAACTGTCCACTGCTAAAAATATTTTGCTCCCTCTGTTTCAGTGGAAGGAAGATTTTCAATAAAAATTCTCTTGAGACTTTGGAAAGTAAAATGAAAATTCATATTTTTTGGTGTTAATTTGTCAGTGGGTGACTTCTTTTAGGTTCGGTGCCAATACACTGATGATCCTGAATGTTTAAATGATCTTCCTATGCCAGAAAAAGCTGTTAAATCTCTGGAAGGAGTAGTACAATGTGATGTGAATTATAATGATCAAAGGAGTGTCCTAATTTTGTAATCAGAAATGAAAATACCTTGCAGTCAGTCTTATCTTTCACAATTTGGTTATGAATTTTTTTTTGAGAACCAGAGAGTTCTCATTGTGTCTGGACTTTCACCATGTAGGAATCCAGAGGAGAACAATGTTAAAGTGGGGTTTCATGTGCCCTGGTGACTCGGAATTCTCAGGTCCACATGACCCAGCACTTTATACAATGCCTATCCCAAAGGTCAAGCTTTTAGGCTGACTTTTCAAAGGCTTTCCATGAATGAAAATGACCCTGGATATAACATAAGAATGAGAGTTGGTTGATCTAGAAATACTTTCTTCCAGAGAGAATACGTGATGTTAGATCTGGTTATAAAACACAAAGAAATTTAATTGGCTGTTTTGGATCATTTTACATATTTCTTGTAATAGCCCATCTGGCATGGTGATGTTTGAAATGCCATTGCATGATGACACTGTGCTGGTCCTTGCTCTGGTACAAAACCTGATATGTGTGGAACACATTGTAAACACAGCAGGGAAAACTTCTTTTTTTTTTTTTTTTTTTTTTTTTTTTTTTTTTTATGGAAAATCTCAGTTCTTTGTAGCACAATGCCCTGAGTGCTGAGTACACACAACTTTTTTTTTTTTTAAGAGCAAATACAAAACTCTTAATTTATTCTCTCTGAATAACTTTCCCCCAAATGGTGGTGAGAACATAGCAAAATCATGTACAAGTTAAGTAACTGTGATAAACAGCTTCTAGAAAGTTGTGAGTCAAGTAAGAGTGCTAGAATATGCATTGTTTTCAAGCAGAAATCATCATAATTGAAAGAATTATTGAGCCATATCTACTGTAAACCTCCCAGTTTCCTGCTTTAAAAACACCCATATAAAACAAACAAAGCAAAGACATAAATAAAAATGCCAGACCAACAAGGCTGGCATTTGGCAGAGTCAGGATAACGTGAGCCTGAAGCCCCAGACCCTTGCTTACCCTTTTTGGGCCCCTCCAAAAATGTCCTCAAAGAAATGAAAAGTTTGTTTTGAAAATATTTGAAAATATTGTTTGAAATATTGTTTCAATAATAAATATTAAATATTTCAAAAATATTGTTTGAAATATTTGCCTGTGAGTTCTTCCCCTGCTCCCCAAAATGATGCTGACTCAAGCCTCCTTTTAAAAACCTAATATTCAAATTCTTACCTATAAATTTGGTGAGTCTGACAAACTTACATTCTAGTTCAAAAGGAAAAAGAGATGATTTTAAAAGGGAAAAGAAAGGGGCAAGATAAACATCTTTACAGTTCATCTTAATCATAAATCCTGGCCCAAGATACTGTATTTGGGGAGAAGATGGAAGGAAAAAGGATGATGCATCACTGCAGTATTTCTATTTTGCCTCTTCTAGCCACATAGAAATTCAATCCCAGGACCTTTCCTAATTTACAGGCCACCCTCCATGTTCCTTCAGAGCCCAGCTCTCTTCTCCAAATTTCTTCTATGTTAAGGTGTTAATCGACATTAAAGCACAAATAAATATCCATTAAAGCATAAACATATTCATATATATTCATAAGCCCAGGTAATATGTTTGCATTTTAGGAGGAGCCTTCTGGAAAGAAGGCATTTTACCCAAGGAACAATTGAAATGGTGGGAATTGTGAGGAGCATAGCAGGCCATGGAAAGAGATGTATGTGTGAAGGCAGGTCTTTCCGCTCTGAGCTTGGGGAGCCTACCTCATCTCTAACAAGTCTTTTCCTGTCCCAGAGGGAGACTTCAACTCCTTCCTAGAGATCCCTTGAAGTTACTGTTACTTAACTTGTACTTGAAGTTGCTCCCTGCAACACATCACGAGACACGAGAAACGACCCAGGAAGGGAATGATCAGGGGCTTGCAATGTTAGCATAGCCAGCAAGAATGTGTGGGGATGCTCAGGAACCACTGTGGATTATTTCTTGTAACTCTAACAAATATTGTTTGACCCAGAAATTCCCAGCGTGCTTCACCAGACAATAGCATTCAGTGGAACATATTTTGAGAAAGTTGATTTCTATTTGTTCATGCTTTTAGACCCCTCACGGTGGAACTGGGTAAAATGTTTCATTTTAGGTCCCTCCATGGGTTTTTATTTATTTATTTTTAATAGTGTCAATATAAGGGAGGGTTTTTTCCAACATGGGACCAAGCAAGCATACTTTTGTTTTGTTTCGTTTTGTGTTGTTTTGTTTTGTTTTGTTTTTTCCTCCCCAGGATTTAGCTCTTCCTTCCAGTCAGTTTGTCTTTGAACCAAGTCTAGGACTTACATATGCTAATTTTTTTTTTCTGATCAGGATAGAGGGTAATCATTTCCGAAACCAAATAGGAATGGCTATCAGTAATTGTAGTCCTCATTTTATCATTTAGGTTTCTGTTGTACAAAATGTCCTCTGGAATTTTAAGAAATTTTTTTTTCTTTTTTTCTTTTTTTTCTTTTTTCCAGGTCTATTCTCTTCTGTCTGGTTTTCCTTCCCCTGGTAAGCTGAAGAATCTTTGAGAATATAATCCCTTTAACAACTTCCAAAGATTAGTCCTTTGGAACGAAGGAGATAAATATATAGCTTAGTTTACATAATTTCATTCATATCTCAGCTATTTTCCTTCCCCTGGTAAGCTGAAGAATCTTTGAGAATATAATCCCTTTAACAACTTCCAAAGATTAGTCCTTTGGAACGAAGGAGATAAATATATAGCTTAGTTTACATAATTTCATTCATATCTCTTAGTTTACATATTTCATTCATATCCTTTCTTCTGAACTACAACCATACTTCACCATTTCACCTAATCGCTCCCAATTACAGGAAATTCTTCCAGAAGTTATCTTTTCTAGTTCTACATCTCTCTCTTTTCCTTCCTTCTCTGCTGGTCTGGACGTCTGTTTTAATTAAATTACCACGTAGACTTTCATTCTGGTTCCAAACATTTCAGTTTGGTTCCCGTTGAACTTCACTCCAGCAACACACAATTGATGGCTGCTATCTTCCTCTTCTCCCAAACTTTATCTTGATCATTTGCAGCCTAATTGTTACCCAAATCTTCTGCATTGTTAGAACGTTTAACTAAATAACAGCTTCTTCAACTCTGTTTTCTCATTGTACCCACATGATTTCCTTTTTGTTGGCAAGTCTTCTGTTATTTTGTAATGATGACATGGCATGAGCTGTTTTTGCAAGTCTTGTGTTTAGAACACCCAATCAAATATGGCATTCCATTTTCTCCTTTCCTTTGGCTTTAACTAACTAGGATCTTTACCTTGGGGGGTCAAAAATTCAAATTTTGCTGTATTTACTTTCACTTCTATTTTGTGTTATAAATGATCATTCCCAGTTTTCTCTGTAACAATTTTTCACATGTTCCTATAGAAACTGTGCTTAGTTGTAGTTGCAGTAAGATATTCCCTTGAAATTACAGGGTGGTGAGCATCTGTTTGCTCATCTTATAACTCTGAAAATGGAAGTTGAATCAAACATCTGTGATGAATCGTTAGTCATGAATCAGGCTTACATATTGTGAGACTGGATGTGGTTTTCCCCTAGAGTTGTTGATCATTGCAAGGTGTTGGAATTTTACAAAATGACTAGATACCCACATTGTGGTCATTTAATATGATTCTTCTTTGCCATTTCCTGCTCAGGAAATGGGTCTCCATCTAACTGCACAGCTGGTTTGGCTTTAGAAACCTCACATTTCTACCCAAATGACCAGGCTGATTGTACTGTCAGGCCAATCCATGGGTTTCAACATAAAAAGGGCATCAGTGACTTGAGAGAATCAGTTTTTCCCTGAGCATCTACTCCCTTCACAGAAAGATAAGGAACCATTACCCTAGGAGCTGTCCAGGAAGAGGAGGCATGTTTAATAAGACCAGTAGCTCTGGCCTCACATCAAATGTTCTCTTAGTTTTCAGGATATTTATTATTCAGATACAACTGAAACTTAAAGGACCTCAGTAAATTTCTGCTTTCAGATTCTCATGAGAAGATTGATTTTTAGTTCTGGTTTCTCCATCCCCTCCAAAGACATACTTATTCTGGAAATAACAGGTTAAAGCAATCAGGAAGATGAAAGACTTCCCAGGTGATTAGAATAATTTAGTGCCTAAAAAGATGAACGGCTTATTTTATAAAATGACTAGGGTCAGAGTAGTGGGAACAGTTCCACTGACTCCTTTGTGTTAGATCATAACTCCAGGTACTGGGGAGACAGTTGAACCAAAAAGACAGAAGTCCTTGCCCTTATGGAGTTCACATTCTAGTGTAGCGGGAATGATATTAAACCATAAAAGTATATTAGACAGTGGTAAAAGCTAAAGTAAAAAATAAAGCAGGGAGAGGGATAGGAATGTTAGTGGGAGGTAAGAGATCGGATGGTCAGAGAAGACTCCATTGACAATGTGGCCTTTGAATAAAAATCCAAAGCAGATGAGGGAGAGAGCCACACAGAAAACTGGAGGAAATACATTCTAGGTAGAGGGGATAGCACGTATGAAGGCCTTAAGGCAGGATCATGCCTGGAAAGTTAGAGAAGCAGCAAAGAGGCCAAGCTGGAGAAAGCAAGTTAGAGAGACAAGTAAGGAAGTTGAAATGAAGAAATGAGGGAGAATTTAGGTAATGAGAGCAGAAAAGGTGATGGCAGCAGATGATGCAAGGCCTTATCGGTCACTGTAAGAATGTTACAGAGGGAAAGACACTGTCTTCGCTTTCAAGGTCTTGTACTCTAGCAAGGGAAAAATACATGATTAATTATTATAAAATAAAATAACTACTAAAAGTAGAAAAGTATAGGGGTGCCTGGGGGCTGTGTTGGTTAAGCATCTTACTTTAATTTCAGCTCTGGTCATGATTTCAGGGTTGTGAGATGAAGTCCCACGTTGTACTCTGAGCTGGGCATGGGGCCTGCTTGAGATTCTCTCTCCCTCTGCCCATCTCCAACTCGTGTGCATGTACATGCGCATTCTCTCCCTCTCTAAAAAGTAAAAAAATAAAAAATAAATAAAAATTATTTTTAAAAAGAAATAGAAAAGAATAGGATGATATGGAGTGCCGGGTCCTGATGTCCTATAGGGGTCTCTTCCATGAAGAAATGGTGTGTGTGCTGAGGCCCACCAGAGAAGCATGAATTGGATGGAGGGGGGATGGCTCAGGGTGTGGGGAGGCATGAGATGGAGCTGTTGCTGGAGGCACAAGCAGAAGCAATGAAAATAAATAGCCCTGAGGTGAACATACCAGGAACTGAAAAGGAGTCTCTTATGACTAAGGCAAAAGAACAACTGTGACAGTGTTGCAAGATGAATACTGGACAAATGGGGGTGAAGGGCAGCTAGATTATAAACAACCTTGTAGGCTATCTAAGAGTTCTGAATGGGGGTGCCTGGGTGGTTCAGTAGGTTGAGTGTCCAACTCTGGCTTAGGTCATGATTTCAAGTTCGTTGGTTAGAGCCCTGCATTGAGCTCTGTACTGACAGCGCAGAGCCTGGAACTTGCTTTGGATTCTGTGTCTCCCTCTCTCACTGCCCCTCCCCTGCTTGCACTCTGTTTCTCTCTGTCTCTCAAAAGATAAAATAAAACATATATATTAAAAAAAAGGAGAGTTCTGACTGCATGTAGAGCACTAGGGAGCCATGGGAGATTGTAAACCAAGGGATTACATAATTGGGTCTGTCTTTTGAAACATCACTCTAGATGAAGAGAGCAGACTGAGAGGGACAAACTAGGATAAAGGGGAAATGGTTAACGCACTCTTCAGTAGTGTGGGGAGGAAGTGACTGTGCTCTGAGACTTCACTGGTACAGAGGGAACAGAAGGATGTGGACACTTACCAACTAGAATACATGGGACTGGGTGATTGGAAGGAGCATCACTGGTAGGGGAAATTTAAAGTAGAGAAAAGGATCAAAGATGTCACTCCAGTGTCTGGCTGTAGCAATCTGATCAATGATAGTACCACTGACTGCAAATAGGAAACAAAGGAGAAGGAACAAGGTCAGAGATGGACTTTGACTTTCAGAACATGCCACGGGTCTTACTCAAACAGCATTTGCTGTATTTTTTCCTCTAAATTCCTTTTTCTAACTGAAAATTTAGAGGTGATCTAATTAGATTAGTGCTTGGGTGGCTTAGTTTAATCTTTATTCTTTAATACAGGAATATCACTTCAAGGTAGCATTTCCTACAGATCTTTCTGTAAATCGGTGCCGCCATTAGGGACTTGGTTTCAGAAGGAAATCACGAATGATACAGGTTGTAACATAGCTAAGCACGTGGCGCCATCTTCAGGACAGCTTGTTAAAAGGTTAAAAACCAACCAGACTCCAAGGTAAGCTTCTGACAACAAGAACACTTTTCTACGGAGTGAGTATATGACTCCATCTTGTTTTACAATAAGAAACCGAGTTGTGCCAACTCCATTGTGTGACCAAATCCTTGTCTTCCTGAAAACTATAGTTTATCACTGGATATAGTAAAGATGATTGCCTAGCTAATCAATCCAGCTTGAAAGTCTGTGAGCAGGACAATGAGCTTTGCTGTGGAAAAGCCTGGAAAAGGAAATTAAGGCAGTGTCACTTGATTTTCTATCGTGGTGCCCAGATTCTCTGGGGCTTTTCTGATTTCATATATTTGTGCTCTTCACTAGGTGCTTCATTAAATGTAGCCACGTGGAATTTAATTCTTACATATTTGTAACAGCGACAGTTTGCATGAATATAGAAATTTCTAAAAATCATTGGTCAGATTTTGTACCCAAATTTTTGGTTCAGGATACACAGTACCACAGATTTATAGGATCTCTAATTTAAAAATAAAAGGTTACATGGGGCACCTGGGTGGCTCAGTCGGTTGTGTCCAACTTTGGCTTAGGTCATGATGTTGCTGTCATTGAGTTCGAGCCCCATATCAGGCTCTATGCTGACAGCTCAGAGCCTGGAGCCTACTTCAGATTTTGTGTCTCCCTCTCTCTCTCAAAAATAAATTAAAACATTTAATTAATTAATTAATTAATTAAAGTTTATAAATAAGAAATCAATAGTGTATCCGTAGCCACGCACATAAAGAGGAATAACATAGCTCAAAAGACCACTTTTATTTAAAAAACCCTCTCAACCTTTACTTATTCTATTTGAAGAAGTTCCACCTCTTCTTCTTCTTCTTCTTCTTCTTTTTTTTTTTTTGCAGGGTTTGGATGTAAAAACAGGCACATATATGTGTTTACCAGAATGTATCTGCCACCTTCGTGTACAGGGCTCACTGTTGAACCTACACTGATCATTTAGCACAGTCTTGTGAATAACTGGGAGATATAAACAGCTTGGCTTTTATGTGGAGGCAAATGGTTTCTACCATCTTGTGGCACCCTGCTTGCAAATGGGCTTTCTTCCTAGACTGCTCTCATTAAAAATGCATGTCTTTCAGTTGAAGAATTGTAAGTTCCCAGAGTTCCTGTTAATTTTGAAAGAGGTAACATGTTAATCTAAATTCCATTTCTAAATAAAGGGGGGGGGCCCAGGCCACCCCATCAGTGATAGACGTGGGTGTCTTGGGGTCCAAATTATGGGGAGTGAGGGTAAGGGTGGGACACATAGAACTTATGGCCAGCTGTAGTGTCTGATGGTCACTACCTGTCCATTATGTGCTGAGTGCTTTACATGGATTATCTAATTTCATACTGAACCTATGGGCACATTTTTTAAATAGGTGGATACTTTCACTATCATCTGTATTCTACAGATTGGGAAACCAAAGCTTAGAGAATTTAAAATAATTTGCTTAAGGCTCACACTCCCTGTCTCATAAAGCTGTGGAAATGAATGCTAACCCAGGCAGCCTCACTCCAGAACCAGCCAGCTTGATGAAAACTCCCTATAACCCCTTAAAGGGAAAACATATCCCCAAAGGGAAAGTAGCACTAATCAAGAACGAAGCTAATAGTCTGAGCAAAAGATTCAGAGAGCAGAAGTTTCCGAACTGAGGGAAGGGGCAGAACCTGGAGTGATCCCCCGAGATGCAGAAGTTCTTGTCACTTCTTGATAGTTCCCAAGTCTTGGCACTGCCTGTGTGGGGAAGTCCTGGTGGAATATAGTCCTCGAGACTCCTGAGGGTGAGTGTCGGAGAGATTGTCACTTGCAGAGATGGGAGGGTATGGCACCAAGGAATTCACTGTCGTTTTCTTCCCATTTTGTTCTAGGTTCAAGTGTAGAGATAAGGAGCCATGGTCCCTGAAAATAAGGTTAACAGCACATACCTAGAACACTGAAACAGGAGCAGAAACAAATAACCTACTTTGCTCTATTCAGTCAGGCAGAGGTTGGAGCAAAGAGCGTGGCATGGGTATAGCCGAGGCCCATTAAAGAGGCCAGCAGCCAAGTTAGCGGGGTGACCAGTGCTCTGGTTCCAGGCCGAGCACTGTGACTTACTGTATGACTTTGAGGAATTCACTTAATTTATTTGATCTCTGGGGTGCCTCGGAGGCTCAGTCGGTTAAGCATCCGACTTCGGCTCAGGTCACCATCTCACAGTTTGTGAGTTGGGATCTGTGCTCGAGCCTGCTTTGGATTCTGTGTCTCCTTCTCTCTCTGCCCCTCCCCTACTCGCACTCTGTCTCTTTCTCTCTCTGTCTGAAAAATAAACATTAGGAAATAAATAAATAATTTGTTCTTTAATTTACTCAGCTAAAACCATGATGGTGATAGCTACTGAACAGAATTGTTGGGATATCAAATCAAGAAATTGTTGGGATATCACACAGTTCTGTCTGAAAAAACACTGTAAGCTATCATACTTCTTGAGCCCCTTATGTGGGCTAGACATTGGGAATAGAAAATTCAGATATAATCCTTGCTGTTCAGGAGTTCACAACCTAAAGAGACACAAATGTTGGTTATCTTTAGTATTATGAATCCCCCTTTCTTTCTACTTATCCCTCTCACCCCACCATTTGGATACTGCCTTAGTTTGGGTTTCCTCAGAAGCAGATCCTGATACAAGGATTTGGATGCAAAGGGTTTATTTGGATGTGCAAGGAAACACAGGGTGAGGTGTGGAAAGTGATTTAGGAGAAGCCAGATCACCAATATAGGGTGCCTATTGAGCCAGCTACTACCTTGCGCCACTCTGGAAAGTGCTGCAAAACATACAGCTCAAGAGGTTTCCCACCCAAGGAAAGAAGGACCTACAGTATTTTCACAGCAACTTTTATCAATTATTGGTTGAAGATTTCTTTTACTGGGTGCAAATTTCCTGGCACTTCTGCCCTGCCAACAGTACAGGCAGAAAGTCTCCTAGCAGTTTCAGAAAAAGGCCTTCGGCAAAACAATGAAGATACCGGCATGTACGGGATGGATGGAGCACAATGAAGTCATAAGAGCCAAAAATACGGGCAGGGCAGTGACAGCATCTGTAAGAGGTGGTCCATTGTATCCAAGGGTGCCTGGGTGGGCTCAGTCTTTTCAAGCACCCAAGGCAAAAGCAAGGGAGATGAATCTTTCCATACTTGTCACTGTAAAGGAAGGCTATAAGGAGGCTAAAGGTATGCTAACACTTTCTAAAGGCCGCATTGACTCAGGCACTATTAAGCTTTTTCAGAAATCTGGCAGAAGCTATGAAGGTCAATAGAGCTATTGTCTCACTGTTGAACTTTCTGTGATCATAAAAATGTATACCTGCACTGCTCAGTACAGTGGCCACTGGTCACATGTGGCTGTTGAGCACCTGACATGTGGTGAGTGTGACTGAGGAATGGCACTTTTATTTAATGTTAATTAATTTGAATAATCACGTGTGGCTAGTGGCTACCATATTAGACAACATTACCTTTAGAATAGTTACATTGTGTTGTATTATTCATAAGAAATTGTTCAGAAGTCATCCTAATAATTTTCTTCATTAGGGATTGAGGTAAATGAAATCTGTTATATGACTGAATGTTAAAACCAGTATTAAGTTGGAACTGAGTCACAATCGAATATCGCCATCCTACTAGCAACTTCTGGGACATGGCCATACACATGAAGTTTGACCATTTGTTATAAAGATGTATTACCAAAAAATTAGTGGTAAAATTTCAAACAGCACTGAATAGTACAGAAACAATAATGTCTCAGCAGCTAGCTGTAGCTCATACTGATGGTTCTAAATGCATGAGTGGACTAAAGTTGGTAGAGGAACAAAATATTTTGGGGTACATGGTTTTTCTTTATAATTTTTTTCTTCATTTCTTAGTAAGTATATCTCATGTTAGTATTTAAATGTCTACAAACATTTATGGACTCAAATTCTTTATAGCATACTTTTCCAAGTTAACTAGCTGGGGCACCTGGGTGGCTCAGTCGGTTAAGTGTCTGACTCTTGATATTGGCTCAGGGAATGATCTCACAGTTTGTGGGTTTGAGCCCCACATCAGGCTCCATGCAGACAGTGCGGGGCCTGTTTGGGATTCTCCCTCTCTCCCTCTCTGCCCCTTCCCGGCTCTGTGCATGCACGCTCTCACTCTCACTCAAAATAAATAAACTTAAAAAGTTAAGTAGCTAATACATTCTTTCTTAAAGTATCAGATTAATTATAATCCATTTTCCCCTTTATTTAAAATTTTTAATAATCGTTTTTGTACATAATGACTACCTTCCAGAGTCATCATTTTTCTTGTTGCACTTTACTCTGACCGTTTGCCCCGCTTTCATATGGCTATGTGTTTCTGCGGTGTGAATCAGCTCATGTGGAACCGAGATCAGGCAGTGATTTTGTCTTGGAGGTCGCATTGGTTCACATGTGATTTTTCCCAGCATGTTAATGTTTTGCACCCCTGTGTAACAGCAGCTGAATGCAAAGTGCAGGAAGACAGATGAATATCTCAGGCCAGTTACACTGTGTCGGCTCCTCCGCGTTCCCTTCCTGGCTCCATCTGGCCACATGCTCTCCAGGAGGTGCCTGTGGAGAGGTACTCCCTCGTCTTTGTGCTCTGTGCCCTAGTCTCCATAATTCAGCAGCCCCCAGCCCTTCTACAAGCTGCTTTGTTTGATTTTTTTTAATGCAAGTGTTTTTCCAATGCAAGGTCCTATTTATACAGTAGTATTTCTTTCTTTATTAGTCACACAATAGTTTTTAAACTGTTGTGTATTTTTATTAGGAATATTATTGTTCTTGTTAACACATCATTATAGAGTTTTACATGTTTTGAGTGGAAATTGAATATGATTTGAGTGGCTTGACCCTGATACTATTTTCCCCATAACCCCTATTATTTTTTGATATGTGATTTTGTAGATTTGAGTTGGCTTTTCTTTTTCTTTAAGAAATATACATGTTGTATTAAGGCAAAAACACCTGTACATTGGCTCTTCAACTGAATGAGAGACTAGCAAAAACAACAAGAACAAAAACTCACAAGGAGACTCCAGACTACATCTAGAACTTATGTTGGAAGGTGAATATTCATACATGAACAATATTCCAAACAATATGCTTTGTTACTTTATTTGTATTACTGATTTTGCTAAGCCAATTATATATAATGGTAATGCCATGACAATCACTGGTCTCATCCAGTCCTGGGATGTCAGAAATGACAGAGAAGGTGGTTATTTGATATTTCGTAGACCTAGGCAAAAGACAAAGGACAGTGTGTATTTTGGCCAAACACCTAGACCAAAGATAAAGTTCTGTCTCTATTAGAGAGAATAAATGTGCATGGGTCTATATAAACCATATATGTAATTTCTTTGAGATTTTGGTATGTGTGTTCTTTAGGTTTTAAAAAACCTGAAGAACATGGCACATTTCTTCCTAGCCCCATCTAGCAGGCTTCTCTTTTGACCCAAGATGATGCCCCTTAGGATCTATGTAGCAAAAGTGTTCATGAGTAACATGTCCGTGGAGTTAGAGTACTTCTCTACCAGGTAACGGAAGTCTGCTACCAAGCAGTTCTTATGGAGAACTTGTTCCCCATCTGTGTGTTTGCAGAGAGTATAAAGATCAATTCACACATACGTGCCTTAATTTAGTATACCCTTAAAGTGTTTTTCAGAGCAAGATATAATAAATTACATCTCTTAACCTATATGTGCATCGATTTGAGTTACACTTTTCACTGCATGCCATAAAATTTGGGGTTTCTCACTGCCAGTAGAATGCACGAGTGCTGCCCAGTGATAAACAGGAAAGGACAAGACACACTCACAGCTTGATGCAAAATGTTTTCCAGGTTGGTATCCACTGGCCCAAGTGCCAACTGTAGATCAGGTGTTTGGAGATTGTGCTCTATGTTATTATATTGCTGGGAAGGCAGACTCTGGTGCCATACTGTCTGGGTTCAAAGCTAGGTTTCTATTATGTCCTTGCTGTGTGACTTCGGTAAACTACTTAGTATCTTTACCTCAATTTTCTCCTTTTAAAAGTAGGGGTAGGGAGTGCCTAGGTGGCTCAGTCGGCTGAGCATCCGACTTTGGCTCAGGTCATGATCTTGTGGCTCATGAGTTTGAGCCCCACATCGGGGCCTGTGCTGTCAGCTCAGAGCCTGGAGCCTGCTTCAGATTCTGTCTCCCTCTCTTTCTGCCCCTCCCCCACCCATACTCTGTCTCATCCTCTCTCTCTCTCTCTCTCTCAAAAGTAAATAAAACATTAAAAAAACTAAAAGTAGGGATAAAATAATTTCAATTATATGGGGTTACTGGTAGGGTTAAATGTAATATATATAAAGTAATTAGCTTAGTGCCTAGCATATAAGTGACTGACACACATTAGCCCTCATGATGTTTTCTGAGTATCTTTTTCCCCCCAAATTATAAGTGAAATCACGACAGTAAAATAGTTAACATTGCAAAGAAGCTCCCAGCTAAAAAAGCATAGAAATACTATCACCACTGGAGTCGGACCTGAGGTAATCAGTCACACTGAAAAAGGCAAACTGATCACCATAACTGGTTGGCTACCTCTTCTCTGACACAGAGTGTCTGGCCCTATGGACAAGAGGATGCTATACATTTCTGAGTGAGAATTTCTGTCAAAGAGAACATAAGGAATAATGCAATTAATGCAGTAGACCAATGTCTAATATACAGTGACTTTGGCTCTGTCTCATGAACAAGCATTCTTATATCCTTTTTTCTATCACCTGTTTATTTTTTGTACATGCTCATGCAGTTCACCATAAAAGGACACGATGTCTATGACCACACATTGAGAAGCCATGGAGGTGTAGCCAAGAGTACAAGCTTTGGCTTCAGATTTTCTGGCTCTTCCACAAACCAGCAGGTTGCCAAATGCTCTGACTTTTGGTTTTCTTATCTGTACATGGAGATAATGATATGTAGCACAGGTTTGCTATGGGACCTGTATAATTTAATCAACACAAAATACTTACCGTGTCTTGTGTATAATAAGCATTCAATAAAGTATAGCTATTAATTATTTTAAACTTTCATTTATTTTTGACCATTTAAAAACATTCTACCATTTTACAGAAAAGTAAACATCACATATGTGCAGAGACCTTTCTAGGAGTGTTCAATCATATGTTTACAAATGAATGGAAATGGCAATAAAAAAGGAGGAAAAAAACAAGTTTCAATTTCCATTTAGTTGAAGGAAGCTCATTGGGGGAATCTCTGTAGCTCTTAAGGAGAGAAGGTATACAACTTGGTGACTTGATGGAGACAAGGTAGGGAGAGAGAAGAATGGGAAGATGAGAAGGGAAGTAATAAATGAAACAAGGGGTGAGTAGGTTTACTTCTGTGGAAAAGAAGGATGGATAGTGAGGGGAGGAAAATAGTAAGAAAGATGATTATAGGCTATCAGAGCACTGTACATTATGACAACACTAGCCATGAAGCAAAAATACTGAACTATCAGTGGCCTCACACCAACGAAGTATTTCTTGCTCATGTCACAATTCAGTGAAATGATTCCTGGTTGGGCAGCTGTCTCCTAGTGGTGTTTTAGGATCCAAGCCCCTCCCGTCTGTGGCACTGTCCTCAACACATAGATCCTATGGGTCACTTTGTGGGGACTTATATTCCAACCAACAGGAAGAGGAAATCATTTGGAATTTTGGAGAAGGACAGGGTTTTTTTTTTAATGTCTATTTTTGAGAGAGAGAGAGAGAGAGAGAGAGCGAGCGAGTGGGGGGAGGGGCAGAAAGAGGGGGGAGACACAGAATCCAAAGCAGGCTCCAGGCTCAGAGCTGTCAGCACAGAGCCCGAAGCAGGACCCAAACCCATGAATGGTAAGATCCTGACCTGAGCTGAAGCTGGACGCCCAACTGACTGAGATACACAGGCGTCCCAAAAGCATCACTGGCCCTTAAGGGGATCTAACCTGCGACCTTGGTGTTATTAGCACTACACTCCAACCAACTGAGCTAACCAGCCACACTGGAGGAGGACAGTTTTTAATGGGCCAGGCCTGGAAGTGGGGCTTATTTTGGCCCACATTCCACTAGACAGAATTCAGTCTCGTGGCCATACCTACATCTAACTATATGCTCAAAAGGGAAGGACATGGGTTTTGAAACTTATCACAGCCTCTGCCTCAGACTCTTTTAGGCAAAAAGACTGTGTCACTTTTCTTAATACAAACCAATACAAATTCATAATCTAACTAGGAACAACAGAAAAATGGAATTGTACCTGGAGATTCAAGGACAAATGAACTGAATCTATATCCTTAGTACAAAATAAAAATTTATGGATTAGTTGTTACGCAATTCAAAGTTATCTCCTCCAGAAAGTCCTTCCTTAATTACTTTATAAGAACAATGGCTAGTAATGAGTTCTTAATCTGTGTGAGGCACTGTGCTAAGAGCTTTATATATACTATCCAATTTATTGGCTTTTACTATATTACTGAAAGTAAGAATTATTATTTTTATTTTATAGGTTAATAAACTGAATCCCAAGAAAGGTCCTGATTTGCCCAAATTATAAGGACAGTAAGTGGTGGGGTAGAGAGATTCAAACAGATTTCACTACCAAAGCTGTCAGACTCTACTGTCCCCTATGACTTCTGATCACTCCTCAATTCAGAATTCCTTGCATATACTCATTTGATGCTCCCATATGGGTCTCTGCAAATTTTGGTGTGTATATTGATCTGCAAGCTGTATCAGTTAATTATTTCTTCTCTATAATATTTTTTAAATCTTTATTTTTGAGAGGGAGAAAGAGAAAGGGAGAGAGAGCATGAGCAGGGGAGGGGCAGAGAGAGAGGGAGACACAGAATCTGAAGCAGGCTCCAGGCTCTGAGCTGTCAACACAGAGCCTGACACAGGGCTCAAACTCACAGACCACAAGATCATGACCTGAGCCGAAGTTGGATGCTTAACTGACTGAGCCACCCAGGCGCCCCTCAGTTAATCACTTCTATGTGACAAACACTACCCAAATGTAGGGGCTTACAACAAGAATAACTTGTTATTTCTCATGATTCTGTAGGTTGACTGGATGTTTCTTCTGTTCAACTTGGTATTAGCTGTAGTCACTCAGGAAGCTGCCCCTAACTGGTGGTGGCCCTGGCCAGAAAGTCCAAGAAGTCTTCTCTTACATGCCTGGGGCCCTGGTGCTGTCGGCTGTGGTCCTGCAATTCTTTGTGTGGGCTCACTCTGTATGGCTTTTCCTCCTCCAGAACCTTTCCACATGGCCTCTTTCCACAGGGATAGCCTGGACTTCTTTATAGCATGGTAGCCCTCTTTCAAAAGGGAGAAAGCACAGGCTCTCAGTCCTCTTAAGATCTAGCCTGGAACCAGCTCAGCATCACTTCTGCCACATTCTATTGGTCAAAGGCCATGAGGCCATCTTGGATTAAAGAAAGGAAAGACAGGGTGCCTGAGTGACTCAGTTGGTTAAACATCTGATTTTGGCTCAGGCCATGATCTAGTGGTTGGTGGGTTCGAACCCCATGTCTGGAGTCTGCTTCGAATTGTGTCTTTCCCATTCTCTGCCCCTTCCCTGCTCGTTCTCTCTCTCTTTCTTTCAAAAATAAATTGAAAAAAAATTTTTTTTAAGTGAATAAAGAGACTTCACACCTTGGGAGGATGAACAACAAAGAATTTGTGGCCATCTTCAATCCACCACATAGCATTCTTTGTGTACCTGGCACTGTCATCCCAACTAAACTCCTAAAGGCAAGATCTATGGGTCTTTCTGGTTTTACAATTGGTTTTTAACGTCTAGGACTAGTGGGTCTCAATAAAGTCCATTGAGCAACTATCAAAAATCCATAACCTATACAACTTAGGTGGGAGAAAAAGCAACCTGGCACACACAACAGAACACAGGCCTTCAGAACATCTTAGACTCCTCACTTATGAAATTTGGTTAAGAACTCTTTCCAACTACTTTCTTACCAGAGCAATTGTGGCAATACACCGACATCTCTTTATAAGTTCTCTACTTCTGGGCTCATCTAATTTCAGATGGCCATCTACCTATATGTGCTGAAATATGGAGACTTTCTGTTGATTTGAGTCTGAAAGTCATGACAAATGGTACATTTGGAAGTTAGGGCGAATTATGATTTAACACTGTCCAATGAATTAACAACCATATAAAAAGATTCTGCTAAAATAAGATCTCTAGCCATTGCTTTTGGCTATCTCTTAGAAGAGAATGAAATTTCCTAAAGCATACGTTATAAAGTATCTTGGTTCTTGGGGCGCCTGGGTGGCTCGGTCGGTGAAGTGTCCCACTTTGGCTCAAGGTCATAATCTCATGGTCCGTGGGATCGAGCCTTGTGTCGGGCTCTGTGATGACAGCTCAGAGCCTGGAGCCTGTTTCGGATTCTGTGTGTCTCCCTCTCTCTGCTCCTCCCTTGCTCATTCTCTCTCTCTCTCTCTCTCTCTCTCTCTCTCTCTCAAAAATAAATATTAAAAATTTTTTAAAAGTATCTTGATTCTCATACTACCTATTTTGAAGGATAGGTAACTAGAGGTCTCACCTTAGGCATACAGTGGGGCCACACTCTGCCCCTGTTCACTACTTAAAAGTGTTTTCTGCTAGGTATGGTGAATACACACATGCACGAACACACACTCCTGTACAAGCCAGTAAACAAGATGAAAAATAAAAGAAGATAAAATAGTACAAACATAAAAAATGAGACTAAATATAAATCTGCTGTTGGTGATCTTATCAGTAATACACAGGGATGGCTCTAGGGAAAGTGAAATAGTTCAGTAAAATTTACCCTGACTTTCTTTGTATTAGATGTCCTAAAACAAACATTTGTATGTGGTTTGCTGTACTAAAAGTATCACCGTTGTCTTCCATTCAGGCTTCTTTCTTTGCCAAGATCCCTCTAAGTAGAAAATGACAAAAATTTATGAGGGTTACATCCAAAAGCAAAGGCCTGGGGCATATTGTGGGAAAGATAAAGACTGTTCATTTGGGAGTTCTCTGTTCCTTTATTACCTGAGAAAAGATGGAGTAGTAATTGACATGTGGTTCTTGACAGATGTTGACAAGGGAAAAACATGTAACTAAGGCCCTTGGAGTTTTTGCAAAGGATGATTATGATGCTTGTCTCCATGTTCCACAACCTCAAGAGTGCAATCAAATTCCCCCCCTTACCCTAAGTGCCAAGCAGACATCAATGCAGATGTTATAGGACTATATCAGCATCTGGCCAAAGAATAGAACTCTCTCATCTCACATAAAGGGCATACACAATAGAGACCATTGAACGTGGAGTGAGTGCTTTGATACATTCTATTGTTAATCTCTCTTGAAATACATTGATTGCTGTGAAGAAAGAATTCACCAAAAATGTTCCCTTTTAACTGTCAGAGCTTGCATGTGGGCATGCACCATAACATTAAACAGTTTATTGTTTCGCTCCAAAATTATATCCATATTTTATTTAATAAAAGAGTAGAATAATACTAATATTAACAAATATGTCATTAGAATAGCACTACATAAGAATAACAATTAGATTTATAAAGGAAATGTTTTCTCTGTATTTTCCAAACATCCAGATGAAAAGTTGAAAGATTGTCAGTTGTGCAGATGTTCTAAATATCCAGATGTCATGTAGAGAAGATATTTGGCAACAAATAAAAAAATTTTCATCCATGTTTCATTCTAGCTTCATTTTATATAAAATTGTAGAATAGTGGAAGTTATAAGCACACTTTAGTTTTTAAAAATCAAAGCAGAGCAAAATGTAGGAATACTATTTTTATGTTTCTTTTCAGTATGTCTGCATTAGGAATCTGAGAATTCTTAGAGTTTTATTGTATTTTATTTTTTTTAATTTTTTTTTAACGTTTATTCATTTTTGAGACAGAGGGAGACAGAGCATGAATGGGGGAAGGTCAGAGAGAGAGGGAGACACAGAATCGGAAACAGGCTCCAGGCTCCGAGCTGTCAGCACACAGCCCGACGCAGGGCTCGAACTCACGACCGCGAGATCATGACCTGAGCCAAAGTTGGACGCCCAACCGACTGAGCCACCCAGGCGCCCCTTTAGAGTTTTAAATAAAAGGAATTGTTCATGATAAACAAAACATCACACTGATCTGATTTCAGTAACTCTGAATTCTTTTCTCATTTTATATTACTCCATGCTTTAGTAGTGTGGCTAAAGAATAATTTGAGGTTTGTTTTTTCCTTATATTTTCTAGTCCCCCCCCACCTTCCCGTATATATGCCAGCAGTGGGCTCTGTGGGTCATTAGCAAAGAGTGGATGCATATGAGAGCAAAAAGCACAGCCCTAACAGCCCTAAGTCTTTCTAAATCTGGTTTCCAAAAGTTTAAGCTTCAAGGAGTCAGTCAATATGCAGAAAATGAAGACAATGAAGACATGCACTCTTTCTTGCACACCTAAGTTTGTGGAATAATACAAACACTGAAATTGAATAGTACACCAGATACTATGCTACCATGATTGTATTAGTCAGCTTAGGTGGGCTTCATAGGAACAATCAAATACAAAATCTCCTGCCAACAGCGAAGGATTATTTATATCTCACATTATACGTCTGCCATGGGTCCTCTCTACTGGATATCCAAGTTGAAGGAGAGGTCCCTATCCGGAATATTTGCTTTCTTATGGCAAAGGGGGAAACAAGCAAAGGTGGATCACATATGGATTCTTAAAGCTTCTGCTTGGAAGAGGCCCATGTCACTTCATTGGAAAGAGTGAGTAATGTGGTTGAGCCCAGTATCTCTGGGTAGGAAATATAATCCTGTCACTAGAAAAGACTCCACTGAGAGGGACCCAGCAGGGAAGGGCAGTGAATATTTTTACTTCAGTATGACTTATCAAAATTATCATTTTAAGCATGTATTATGTGCTTAATTGTGCAGATTACTCAGATGTGTTAAAATAGTTATTCATTTAGGATATTTACCCTTTGAGAGATTATAAAACATGATAGAAAACACTATTTCAGACAAATAGAAAACAATGAGAATACTAGCAGTTCTGGATGTTTTCAGATAGGTATGCAGTATTGTGCTCATAAATGTTATAGAGAATGAGAGTAAATTCATGTTCAGAGTGGAGAACAAAGAACTGAAGAACTTGATCTCTCTCTAGTCAAACTGAAAAAAGTTTGTATGGTATAAATATCTTTTTGAATGAGGGGTGAGGGGGAAAGTAATAAATAATAACTAACATTTGTGTGTCCTTTTACAATTTATAACTGTTATTTTATTTAATACTTTAGCAACCACTTGAAGGAGACATCATCATTTCCACTTAGCGATGAGGACACTGAGGCTTAAGTGAAATTATTGGTCTATGTTTTCAGAATAAGTCTCAGAACCAGGATTTAAGCAATAGGTTCTAATTTTATATATTATATGCTTTACATGATGAAAGGACAAGTGAGAAAAAGTACCTTGGGAGAGGCTCCCAAATTCAGGGATTGACTGGAAGCAGGTAGTCTGAGCACAATGTAGGAATCTATCGGGGTGGGCTTTGCGGGGGGGGGGGGGGTGGTTCTCCTTTGGGAGAAAACGAAGTAAGTGGAGTGGTCTGGCATATACCACCTTGAGTATCTTTAAGACCTTAACTGGTGATATAGAAAGAAATACAAGTGTTTACTCAAATATTTGCTGATGACCTACCAGCTGGAAGATAGAAGAGGTAGGACATTGCTGATAACAGACTATGGATATAAAAGAACTTACTTGGGCTTAAAAGTTAGATGTAAAACCATCTTTACTACTTAATCTTATTTTCCATCTCCTGTACACTCAACTCCCTTGGGCTAGGAGGACATTAAGTAGAAATGAATTCTTGGTTCTCTTCCAAGAAAGATCTTAGGGTTCTTAACACTGGTAGAAAGAGGCAGAGTATGGCTGCATGGTTGAGGAACGCTGTGATGCTGCCTACTTTGGTCCAAGATAACAGTGAGGGATGTTGTGATGGGTTTGGCCTTGTGTTAGTTCAGGTCTTCTGAGAAGCAGTCACCAAGGTGAGACTTTATATGGAAAAGATTTATTTGGTGAAAAACGTATGAGGGGTAGAGGGTAAACAGGGAGAGCATTAGACTATGAGGCTGGCCTTACACCTGTGAAGGGGGATGGGAGAAAGAAGGAGGATGGGGTATAAAGAGTCTCAGATTATAGTGTAGTTCCAGGAAAGTTTTAGCCACATTTGAGGCCCTGGGGAATTCTCAAACCAAAATGGCTAGTCATAGGAATTCTGTGCCTAGTAGGAATGGGTTAGGAATAGTTCCCTCATTCTCCTCAGGCATTCATTGGCCAAGGGTGACTGTGGGAGGCATGGCCTCAGTGTGAACACAGTAATAGATCCAGAGGAGCAAGAAATGGGGCCAGCAGTCAACTATGCTGCCAATAGCAGGAGATCTGTGCCAGGACACCTGGTACTGCACAGATCTACTTCTCCATTTAGGTTTGGGGAAAAACTCCTCCATGGTTCCTATGGTCGTCTCTGCATTTGGAGAAACACAGGAAGTTAATGGGATAAATCAGTGTTCTCATGATGGCAGTTGATCTCAAGGCTGTAACTGATACTCGTTTTCCTACCCCTCCATTATGCGTTCTAACTTCCCCTCACTCTCAGCTACCACCTTGTAATATCTAAGTGCCTTACCTAGTGGTGTTATGTAAATTTTTATTCCTTAAATGTCCTGGCCTTTGGCAGTCATATGTTTTTCAGACTAGGTTACTGCACGTCTGTTAACTATTACAGTGGGGCAAGAAGGTGTTAGTGTTCCACACATATTCCTTCCTGACTCTATTGTGTAAAAGCAACCCTACTTCCCCCTGTTGATCAAGATAAATTACCCTATCAGTGACCTGCATGGTCACTCTTCTAGCCTGCTAGTCCAGAGTGCCCTGGTAGCAGCCATAAGTTTAGTTCATGTCTCTTTCTTTGTCCTCTGAAAAGAGCATTCTCTCTTTGGGGACCATTATCTCTAACCTTGCAGAGTTTATAGTTGTTGGAAGCACAAAATCCCCCAGTGTGTCACTGGGAGGGATGGTAAGCCAATCATAGTTCTTGGTCTTGGTTTCCAAATCTATGCATTCTTCCTATTGGGAACAGAGAACCATGTAGAAGTTTCCGAATCAATGCACACATTGCATCCTGAAGGATGGAAACCTATCCTTGCAGAGAACGGCCTCTGAGCTGAAACCTCAACTGTTCCAGCTCTCTCTAAGGCTGGATGCTTCTAGGTAGTGCAGTATATGATAAGAGCAGTAGATCCCATGGTCATGTCCTGTACTTTTGCTTTGAAGTGGCTCCCCTGTTTGGATGCTATGTTGTCTAGGACCCATGCCTGTGAATCAAGGCACACCATAAGTCCCCACTTAGCAGTGCTAGCTGAGACTCTGCAGGCAGAAAAGGCAAACCTATATTTGGAATAGATATCTATCCTTATTACAATGAAACCACTGACCTTTCTAGAATAGAAAAAGGCCCAGTGTGGCCAAGCAGTAGTCATATTGGTCTGCTATGTATGTATGTACACATGTATGTGTGTATTATTTTTATTTATTTTTCATTTTTTCACATTGGCCTTTTATATGGGAGTCTATACTAGTACAGCCTCTATCACTACCACTGTGGCCCCTGCATTTATGGACTCACATGTTGGTGTTGGAGTGGCCAATGACAAATGATGGTCTAATATCAACAAGGCAAGTAATTTTATTCATTTGGTTGTTCAATGCCTCTTCTGTGGCACATATTTTCTGGTGGCCATTAACATGTAATACAAGAATTTCACACTTTTGCCCACTTTTTTATGTGCATTCACATGCCACTCCTCACACTTCCTTGCCTCTAATTTTCTAGTCCTTTTCCTTCCAAGCCACTGACAATTGGCCACCACCCAGGAATCTAATGAATCATACCTTGGGCCACTTCCTCTTGTACATCAAAAGGATGGTAAGGTGTACTACTTTCAGCTCTGCCCATTGGGAAAATTGTTCCTCTGCACTATCTTTTAAGACCACCCTTGTCATTGTCCATTTTCAGTAGTTTGCATATCAAACTATGCCATAATTTGGCCCCAAGTTATATGGTTCCCTCATTCCTAGGCCTATCTATACCATAGTCCCTAAATATGAAACATGTCTTAAAAAGCCTTTTCAAGATGATGTTGTTGAGGCACCTGGGTGGATCAGTCTGTTAAGTGTCCAACTTTGGCTCAGGTCATGATCTCACAGTTGGTGAGTTCGAGCCCCACATCAGGTTGTGTGCTGATAGCATGGAGCCTGGAATCTGCTTCAGATTCTGCATTTCCCTCTCTCTCTCTGTCCTCCCCGACTTGTGTGACCCCCCCCCCCAAGAATAGATAAACATTTAAAAAAAGATGAAAATGATATTGCTTATGCTGTACAAGTTATATATTTTCTGTTCTTAACCTCATCTTTTGCATTTGATGCCTCAACAACTAGAATCATATATTCTAATCAATAAACGGGACAAAAACATATTGTATTCCAAGATGTGAAACCTGGTATTACTCAGAAATATCTTATTTGCATGCACATTCTCATTTTTGCTAAATGTTTAAAAAAGTAAATATATACAAGCTCAGTCATTGCTTGTGTGAATATCTTTCTCACTGTTTTCCTACAAAATAGTTCCATCCAGAAAAGCAGGTAACTGAAATACTTCCCAGTTAATATATGGACATCATTGTCATGTTTTTTATTATATAACAAGCCATGATTGGAAAATCAACAATTTCTGTGATACAGAAATGTTTTTAAAAATTAGGGATGTTGAGGGGTGGCTTGGTGGCTTAGTCAGTTAGTGTCTGACTCTTGATTTTGGCTCAGGGCATGATTCCACAGTTGTTGAGATTGTGTCCCACATCAGGCTCTGCACTGAGGGCACAGAGCCTGCTTGGGATTCTTTGTCTCCCTGTCTCTCTGCCCCTCCCCCACTCACTCTCTCTCATACTCTCTCTCTCAAAATAAATAAACTTAAAAAGAAAGGTTTTAAAGAATCAGGGATGTTAAAGCATGGCAAAACACAGTTACCCTCATATATTTCAAAGACTACTATTTACATGTGTGTTTAGACTTGTCCTGAGTTGTTTCAGTGTTCAAGAACAGGAAGTGGAATTTATAGGGAAGCAGATTTGGATTCAACAGAAATAAAACTTTTATAACAAAGATACACAGAATTGGAATGAATCGTATCTAAAGGCAGTGAGTGTTCAATGGAGAATTGCACATTGATGTGTCTAACACGAGGTTACGTGACTAAATTTTAGAAATATCTTAAAGAGAATTCCTGTGCTAGGTAGTAAGAAGTAGAGAGATCAACTCTGAAGTAATCTAAGATAAAAGCACTGCACAATGAGAGGAACATAGGTTTAAACCAAAACCTAATGGCAATGCCAGCTTTGCCAAATTACATCATTTCTCCTCTATAAATAGGAGTAACAAACTACATACCTTGCAGGGTTTTGTGAAGCTCTAATATAATAAAAATATGTGTCTAATAAAATGTCTAGCACATAGCCGTGTTGAATGAAATTTTTTATGATGCTCTGATTTTAGGTAGTTACACCTTTTGAAGCTATCAACATTTGACCTTTTTATCTATAAAAATGATAATTACACATGATTTAATCTGATATTATTAACAAATCTAGATATAATTAAATTCTAATTCCTGAAATGTCTAAGAGTCTAAGATTTAGATTTAGGATCTGATAGTATATACGTGTGTGTGTGTATATGTGTGTGTGTATATGTGTGTGTGTGTGTGTGTGTGTGCGTGTGTGTGTGTGTAAAGCATAGCATGATGATTTAGATGGAGAAGTTTCTTTCTGGAAGATCTAATATTGTAATGATATAAGATGTACCTTAATTGATCTATCCATTTAATGGAATTCAAATAAAAATGTCATTTTTGTTTTGGTGCTGCATCTAAATTATATATGGGGTTGTCTGGGTGGATCAGTGGTTAGGTGTCTGACTTCAGCTCAGGTCATGATCTCATGGTTCATGAGTTCGAGCCCCACATCAGGCTCTGTGCTGACAGCTCAGAGCCTGGAGCCTGCTTCAAATCTGCCCCTCACCCACTCACCCACTCTCTGCCCCTCACCCACTCACACTCTGTCTCTCTCTCAAAATTAAATAAACATTAAAAAATAATACATTATATATGGACAAGCAAAAGACTAAGAGTAGAAATAACAATCTTGAAAAAGAATAAAGTGGGGAATCTTACATTGGCAAATAGCTACACTTATAAAGCATCAATAATTCAATAATTATCCAGTACTTAATGAAGAATAGATAAATAAAGCTACAGCAGCAGCAGCAACAACAACAACAACAACAGAAGTATAGCATGATGATTTAGAGGGGAAAAGTCTCCTTTCTGGTTCCATGCAGTTCCAAATGATTAGGTTGACCTCTGATCTATGGCTTACACCATGGGTACAAAATTGCTGGATTAGACAGGATTCTAAAACTCATGTGGCCTGGAAGCCCATGTCAGATACTTATGGTTGGGAGAGCATGTATGGGTAGAGAAGCCATTATATCTTCCATACCCCAGCCATATGCTCTGACAGTTAAAGCAGACTGTCAAGGAGAAATTAGGCAATCATGTTAACTGATGCTGTTGTTGTCACCTTGCTCTCTGAAAACAGCTAAGAATAAGGGGGGAATTAATTAATATTTCTGTAAATCAGAGAATCCCTATAAACTGTGGAATAGTTTTAGCAAGTGTTGGAGTTTGGAATTTGTACTCTGCCATTGTTTAGAATTGCAATTTTCTATCATAAGTACTTTCTACTACTGAAGTCACATGGGTCCACTCGAGACATACGCATAGGTGTATTTTAAGACACTCTATTTCCTGACATAAGTAAGTGTTTGGTACTTTAATTATAACTCATCAAGAAAGACCATCTATTTACCTGTCTGTTGATCAAAATTTCTAAATTATGGAGAGAGGAAAAAGTGAATGCCAGCTATACTTAAAAGAAATAACAATAATTTACCTATGCAAGAAAATTATAGAGTACACATAATAAGCTATGGTGGATAATGCTCTAGTAAACCAATTGGATATATTAGTTATATGATTATTCTAGAACTTCTATTTCTAACCACTTATATTAAAACAAACAACCCCTCCCCCCAAATTCCTACTACCTCAATTCTTTGGGTAAAAAAAAGCATAAATAATTTTAAAAATCCCTTAGGGGCGCCTGGGTGGCTCAGTCGGTTGAGCGTCCGACTTCGGCTCAGGTCACGATCTCACAGTCCGTGAGTTCGAGCCCCTCCTCGGGCTCTGTGCTGACAGCTCAGAGCCTGGAGCCTGTTTCGAATTCTGTGTCTCCCTCTCTCTGACCCTCCCCCGTTCATGCTTTGTCTCTCTCTGTCTCAAAAATAAATAAACGTTAAAAAAAATCCCTTAATAAAAGTGACTAATAATAACTAATGGTTTATGGCTTAAACGATCATTTAAATTATATTCTATTACTTCAGCAGAGTTATCACTGTTTTGTAATGATTCTTCTATACTTGGAAAGACAAAAGAAAAATGGCTTTGTTTTTATATGACAAGTACTTTAGCACAGGTCTGAAAACTAGAAAGAGTTTCTGTCCCAGGAGAACTGAGCAGATTAAGCCTGAAACAATTTTTTTAAATTACCCCATAAATCAAAGCAAAGATTAGGATGAATTTCTGTGAATCAACATCAGGGTCATAGCCTAGGTCTAGGAGAGGGAAAAAAAACATACCAGGGAATCAAAAACAGTGCAGCCAGTTGTCAGTCTAGGAACATGGCAGATGGTTAAAGTCAGAAGTCACATAAGTAGCTAAAAGAGCCAAGGCCCAAACCACAAGGCAGAAGTTATGAGAAAAACACAACTGGGCTCCAACCTCCAAGCTGGGAATGGAAGCCAAGCAGAGGTGCCTCGTCACAGAACCCAAAGGGCAGTTGCTGAAACAACAGAGCTTTTTTGTTTCCTGCCCTTTTAAAAAGGCAATAGAAGATAATTAATGTCTGTGCCTCTCTGGCATGATCAAATTGGAGGAAAGTATAGTCTGATTGAGAGTTTGCACCTGTCCAACAAGATCTGGAGACATTCTGATTGCCTGCAAGGTGAGAATGTAGACAAGTCAGGAGAAATCAGACTGAATGCTCTTGAACTAACTCACTTTGGCCAGGTGATTTTTTTGCATGAGTTCCTTATTTCAGGACAGGAGAAAGACAACCAGGAATTTGAATTGTTATGCATGGCAAGTGTTGTTGACTTCTTTTAAATAACATTTCCTGTATTATGCCTAGTTAGTGGCATTAAGGACTGTGAACTAACCAGTTCTCTCCAAAGGGAAGTAGAGCGTGGGAATCTATGTCTTTGATTCAAACCAATAAGAGAAACAATAGGTGAAGGGGAAAAATAGTTTAATCGGGTGGTTTATAATTTTGAAAAACTCTGTAATGCATGTCCTTATTACCCTAAGAACACACTTGCTTTTCCTTGGCCCCTCCCTCTTCATGATTTTCCACTCCTATCTTTAGCATTTGCAGAGACTGAGAGGCATGCCAGCCCATTGTTCTCCTGGGGCCCTAACAAGATACATGCCCCAGAGCTCCCCTGGTGGGTTCCCAACAGATCAACAAGTGGAATTTCTAACACTTCCCCTGAGTGATGGTACTAAGCTAATGATGTGCTCTGACAGGAAGCTTTTTTCCTGATACTGTCTAAATTTTCCACTTCCTAATTCCTCTTACTGTTCACTCCCATGGTTATCACTTTGTACACTGAAAAACAATAACCTCCCCCTCATTAGTTTCTATTTTTAGACTCAGTTTAGTTAGTCTATATAGTCAGATGGTTTATATTTAGCTCCTCTTAAGTTTCTTCTATTAGTCACTAAAACTAGTCATTCCCTTAGTCATTTTTGTTTGTTGGTTGGATGGCTGGTTGGTTGGTTTTTAAGATCCTTGGCCTAAGAATTAAAACAGGATTTTCAGGGACAGCTCATAAGGGTGGGATCAGAAACTTTAGTCTATAGCCTAAAAAGAGTCTACTTATTCCTTGGAAACTAATCTAATTTTTCTTTTTTTTTCCAAGCCATATCTCCTTTAGTCTTGTATAATTAGTTTTGAGTTCCTTCTATCAATGACACCTTCCTATCTGCGAGAAGAGTTTCTATATGTTGTTATGCCTAAAACTTAGCACTATGCCTGGCATATTGCTTGAAATCAAGAGACACTTGATAAATGAATGAATAAATAAATGTTTTAAACACTGCTGGTAAGAATTATTTCTGAAGGCAATGGAAATTTCTGAATTAATTTTTTCTGGATTTATAAAATATTTCCATTTTTCTCCTTTTTTTTTCTTCTCTAACACCTCTTCGTGTTTTGCTTCAATTTATATATGTCATTAGACTATTACAGAATAATTTAATCATGTACAGAATTTATGTGCATATTTTTGCATAACAAATGTTGAGCCACATGTCTTGAAGTGATTCTTACCATAGGATTTATGGCCTGGTATCAACACTTTATAGACATGAAACCTGACACCTAGAGAAGATAATAGACTTCTCAGATTACAGGAGATATGATTATGATTCAAAAGTTTTATAATATAATTTTCTCTTTTGCTCACACTTGATTCTTGTGATGGAAGATGACCCCATGGCAAGTGTATTGGTCAATTCTTTCACACACAATTCTTTCACTCAGCATACAGTTTTGTCTTACATTTGGAAATGTGGCTCCTGTTCAAAGGGCTAATCTCATCTGTGGCTCAAATTCTGCAAATTGCAGACTCTGGCAACTCACTGCTGACTCCTGAGGTTTCCCAGAAGCGTGAAGCTTATAATTTTAGAGAGTTAGAGAGTTAGAAGCTGACTTCTTAGAGTTTTGAGACCCACTGTAGGCCAATAACCAGCATTCATCAGAAGTTCTTACTGTGGTCTCTTTTCTGCACATTCCTGTTTTCCTTGGTGTATTTTCTTTTGCTTCTGCATGGAATTTTGAGGTTGGTCACATGGTGGCGCTGTAGCTAATAGCTTTTCTTGTGTATTTTTCCATTGCCTTAGCTTTGTTTTTAAATTACAGATACATGAAATATGTGCATCTTTTAAATTCAGCTGCAGGTGAAATGATTTAATGGCTCTTGACTTCTAGATTAATTTTAAACATTAGAAACATTGTAAAAACAGACTCTTGCTAATAATGATCATTATCGTAATGGCTGCAGGCATAATCATTTACCAACATTAACCAAGTGATTAAAATCCATCATGAGTTTAATTTGAAAAGATTTAAGTTCCTTTGCAATAAATGGCTAATGATATTAGCTTCATCTCTGTGAGGTCAAAATTTATCATTATATGACTTTGTACTTCCATTGCTTGATAGAAACTCACTCTTGTTAACACAGGTCATATTATGCCTATTGTTTACCAAGCACGTGGCGTTCCCTATATTGGTACTGAATTGGGCCATATGGTGCACCAGGTACAGGCAATCATCACTCTTTTATGGCCCTGCTATTTGATAATTTATTATTTCACAAGGCAATGACCTTAACAGATGTTAAGATTAATTACCATGGTCAGTAAAACCTGTAGGGAAGGGGAAACGTTCTGGTTTTATGACTCATTTTTATTAAAACTAGATACATTTATAACAATCAGATCTTTTTTTGATACAATATCTTCCTAACTTTGTAAAAATGCCTTTAAAATGTGTCTAATCCAAAATTTAGCAGTAACTCTCCAGAAATATTGTCTCTACTGACAAAAGAAACAAAAAAGATTCAGTGCTAAATATTTTTCCACAAAGAACCTGCCTCTGGACTTTAAATTTTCTCATCTTGCTATTTCTTTTAATGAATCATGAACAAAATCTTGACATTGAAGGGTACACTACCCAATAGATACTCCACAAGGATAATAATCTTCCACAACTTAAAAAAAATTAGAAAAGGAAAAAAACACAACAAACAATAACTACCCAAAACAAACTTTGGCAAAAAAGTTTTGGAAGGAAAAAAAACATATTTCTTAATGGTTACTGTTTCATTTCCAGAAGTTTCCCCCAAAGGAAGCAACCAAGTTAATATCTCTCACTGATTAATATTAGAGATTAGCCTTCCACAGGCTCACTGGCAAGGTTAGTTGTTTGCTCCTCAAAACAGGTCAATGTTGTTATTCTCATTTTTCAAAGAGCTAAAGATCCAAGATGGAGAATTCACATGCTCATGATTGTTAAATGAGTGGGTTGAAGGCATGTCAATTGGCCAATATAATGCTAATGTGAGAAGTAAATACTTGCTCTCCAATTAGTTTCTAAACTCCAGTTCTTTAGAATGTTAGTCTTTAGGTAGGCTAAGGTTTAGAAGATAGGTAAGAAGTTAAAGATTTCCCCAAGGAAAATCAGACAATTTAAAATTCATACATAGAATTCACTACAATATTTTAATGAAGTAAAAATGACAAAATTTTAGTTAAATTACAAGCTTTGGTAGCTTTCCTCAGCTTAAGCTATTACTTAATTAATTAATTCATCTATTTATTTAGAATAGCTATGGATTACCTACTCTACAGAAGATGCTAGATGTCAGGCACCCTAGAAAGTTAGGATTTTCAGAGTGGACACTAATGATTCACAGTACTGCAATTCATCTCCCATATACTTGTATCATCTCCTTAAATAACACATCTTTTTGTTAAGGGTAAAGACAAAAAACAGAATTTAGCACAGCATATTAGAATGGAAGCAACTATAAGAGAGAATCTATGCAAAAAAACTGAGACCCAGAAAAATAAAATTCCTTATCAAAGATCTCACAGCTAGACCATAGCAAAGAGAAAATGAATACGAGCTTCTTGGAGTTCATCCCATTATACAGCTTCCCAAAGACCTTTTAAACATCTCCTTCATATACCTGAAATAGTAATTTTAATTCTCCAAACCTATATACAATAAGTGTGTGCTGAGATAGATTATTTTGAGGGATAACATAGTAGAATATAATAGTGATTTATGTTTGTTTTAATGTCCATCTCAATACAAATATCCAGTGAAATTTTATGTGACTTAAAGATATGACAATTGTGCTCCCTAGGTTTTATGGAGCTTCAGTGATGACTCTAATGCTTTTATGGACTGAAATTTCTCCCTTTTCAAAGACAGAAAGGGAGACAATACATCCTTGTATAAAAATTAATGACTAAAAATTTGTCCTGTAGTTACAGATTTATTACCCCTAATAAAATTTCTAAAAAGTGCTCTGGTTGGTGCTGCAGTCATTTGAAAATTCTCTGGTCTAGTTATTTAGCACCTTTTGGCCAATAAAAGTTTACAAGTCCCACATTTCTTTCCTTGCTTGTTCAGGTATTTTTAATAATTATTTTAACATTTCAAAATAACTTAATTATGTAAAAATAATTAAACCAACATATGAAGATAATATGACAACGGTAGGAAGACAAAATCCAGAATCTGTACAGCAAAATGGAGGATCATGAGACACAGAGACAGGTATCCAGCTGCCAGTCCATTAAAGCTTGTGTGTAATGGTCTGATCACTTATCTGCTTAATTTCCTGTTAGCCAGACATGATCACATCAATTTCCTTTACGAGCAACTATTACACAATTACAATTTTGAAGGAAAGCAAAGTCATTTTAGACTCTAAACACACTGATACAATGAGTGCACTGCGTCCTTCCACGGGGAAGAAATAATATCATCTGCTGTCTTTGGAAAGTTTAATTTTGAAGAGTTTGGAGCATCCAACATTGTGGCATGTATCTCACACACACACACACACACACACACACACAAAAACCCTCAGAAAACTCAGAAATTAAAACATGTTTTTGTTTTGTTTTGGTATTTTATAAAGAGAAATTTTGCCAAGGGAAGAGTATTTGAGAATATTTTTTTAATCCCCAAACAATAAGAAGGTCAACCCTTGTCTTTATAGCTATACTACTTCCCTCAGCCAGGGCTAACAGCTAAATTGTTATGTTTATTCACTCATTTTTCTTTTAACAGTTCTTTGCTTTTCTTGCTTACTTTGCTGCATCACTAGGGAAATTACTACTTAAGTTTGCCTGGATTTAAACATTATATAAATGGATTCACATATTCTTTTCTGTGATTTGCTTCATTCACTCAGCATTATGTTTCTAGGTTCATCCATGTAGACACATGCGGGTCTTCCCTTTCCATTGTAGTATAATTTTCCATTATATAACTCCAGGAAAATTCATTTTCCACTCTATGATTAATGCATATTTAAGTTGCTGTTGTCGACCAAGCTTCTAGAGAGCATTCTTACACATGTTTCCAGATGCACACGTGCCACGGTTTTTCTAGGTTATATACCTAAGAATGAAATTGCTGGGTCAGAGGTATTTTTTTCCAAACTAGTAGCAATTACTCACCACAAGCAACGGGAAAGAGCTCTGCTGTTCCAAACTTGTCAAGACTTGATATTTTCCAACTTTCAAAAAATTTGGCCAAAAAGTAAAAAATGCCATTTCCTTGTGGTTTTAATTTGCATGTCTTTGATTTCTAACAAAGTTACCCATTTTTTGCCCACTTTCCTACTGCATTATTCATCTTTTTCTATTAATTTTAGATTTCTTTAAATATTCTAGATTCTATTCTTCTCTGGGTTATGTGTTTATGAATATTTTCTGCCAGTTTGTGACTTGTATTTTGCCTTTTTTAAAGTGGTATACATTATGGATAGATGTTGTTAATTTTAATGCAGTCAAAATTATCAATCAGATCCTTTATAATTTGTATATTTTCTGTCATCCTTAGAAAATTTTCCCTTAACTGGGATTTTACAATAAATTCTATTTTCTTTAAAGTTCTAAAGTTTTTACTTTTACTTCTAAGTCCTTAATCCATTTGGAATTGATTTTTTCTAATGTTTATTTATTTATTTTGAGAGAGACAGAGCATGCACACAAGCAGGGGAGAGGCAGAGAGAGAGGGAGAGACAGAATCTGGGCAGGCTCCACACCATCAGCAGAAAGCCTGACATGGGGCTTGAATTCACAAACTGTGAGATCATCATGACCTGAGCCGAGATCAAGAGTCAGATGCTTAACCGACTGTGCCACCCAGGCACCCCTAGTTCTAATGTTTAGATCTTTAATCTATTCTGTGTTAATTTTTGTATATGGTATATATTATATAAATGGTATTTTTTAAAAAATCATTTTTAATGTTTTATTTTATTTCTGAGAGAGACAGAGAGAGAGAGAGAGAGAGAGAGAGAGAGAGAGAGAAAGACACAGAGAGAGAGAGAACAAGTCAGGGAGGGGCAGAAAGAGGGAGACACAGAATCTGAAGCAGGCTCCCGGCTCTGAGCTGTCAGCACAGAGCCCGATACGGGGCTTGAACTCATGGACCTTGAGATCATGACCTGAGCCAAAGTCAGATGTTCAACCAACTGAACCACCAGGCACCCCTAAAAAGAAAGCATTTTTTAACTCTTCCTAGTATGTAAGTACAGAACAAGCATTTTAAACTTTTCTTTTTCCATATTACGTATGAAAGAGTATAAAATCATAAGTATAATGCTCAATTTTTATGAAGTGAACACATCTGTGTAATCAACACCTAGATCAAGAAACAGACCATTTACTAAGCACCCCAGAAGCCCCCCCAGCCTTTGCCCTCTCCCAAACACTACTAATCCCTAAAGTAACTGATATCCTGATTTCTTTTTTCATTTGATATGTGTATATATTGTTAAATGATTCCAATATCTTCATTTCTAAAGCACACATTACATTTGCTAATTTTGAAACTTAGAAAAATGAAATCATAGTGTATGTACTCTTTAAAATCTGACTGGGGTTTTTTTGCTCAAAAATCCATTTGTAAGAGTCATCCAAATTGTTGCTTGCAATTGCAGTTCATTCTTCATAACTGTGTAACATTTCTTTATATGAAGATACCACATTTTATATATCCATTTTACTGTTGATGAGCATTTAGATGGTTTCCAGTTTGCAGCTATTGCAAATAGTGTTGCTATGAGTATTTTGGAACATTTCCTTTAGTGAACACATACACTAATTTCTGTAAGTATATACCTAGGATTGGAATAACTGGGTCAATAAGTTAAACATATGATCTGCATTGTATATATTGCCAAAATTTTTCAAAGGGTTTACCTGGCACACAGTTTGAAAAAATTTTTTGTGTTTATTTTTATTTTTGAGACAGAGAGAAACAGAGCATGAGTAGGGCAGGGGCAGAAAGAGAGGGAGACACAGAATCTGAAACAGGCTCCAGGCTCTGAGCTGTCAGCACAAAGCCCAACATGGGGCTCAAACCCACAAACTATGAAATCATGACATGAGCCAAAGTCAGACGTTTAACCAACTGAGCCACTCAGGCGCCCTACCTGGCCCACAGTTTTACTCCCTCTTACAAGAATGAGAAGAATAACTCTCTAGTGACAGTTTCAGGTTCTATAATAATAGGGGGTTGATAAGGATGTGGCAGATTTCTGAACTAACAGATTTCCTAACTCAACCTTAATCACACCTGCTCATAGGATCAAATTACTGCCCATGATTAAAGCACTGCCATTTTTTGTTACTGTTTTGGGGTTTTAGGTGGTAAATTATTGAAAAATAAGTGAATTATAGAGAAATGGTGAGACCTCTATGAAAACTCATAATCAGTTGTAGAACTTTACTGTTTTTATTTTTATGTTAAAAGGAAGAAAACTACCCATGTACCAAACAAAAGTTTGATTTTTAAGACATTCAGTTCTTCCAAGCCCAAGCAAATCTATATAGATGCAAAGGAAGATGGGAAAAGATTTCATGGACTGGTTCCTGCCTACATCTCTAGTCTTACCTTTCTTGCACTCTCCTGATGCCCCCTACACTCCTGTTGTTCTGAACTGGTTGCATTTCCCCCAAAGGTGCTAAGTCTCTTCTGCTTCTATGCCTTTGTCCAGATTACTCTACCTCTGTCTGAAATGCCCTGCCCTCTTCCTCCTTTGCCTAACTTAAACACATAGTCCAGCTCTGGTTGAGGCCTCATCTTATTCAGGAAGCCATTCCTCAGGGAGGTGTCCATCCTTTGTGCCCTATGACCCCACTTTAGTCATTGCTCTGTATTCTGTAATTGCCTGTCCACTTATAAGCCTCCCCAACTACAAATGAGCAACTTGAGAGCAAGAACTATGTATTCTTTATCATGGTGTTGTAGACAAGTAATATTTGTTGGATAGATGACTTTTAAAAGTCTTCAGATTTTGTGTACACCCTGGGTATCACTGTGATGACTGCCCACTGCCAAAGTAAGAAGAGGTGTCTTAAGCGTGGGGCCCTAGGTACTTGGTGCTCTTGGGAGTTGCCCTGTTCCTGTGCTGGTCTCACTGGCACCTCTGCAGTTGCTATTCCTTATAGCTTTTAGGATTTTCTGCCAACTTCTGATTAAATTACCATAGGCTGTCCCCGTCCTGTGCTCAGGAACCTAAGGGTTAAAATAAGAAGAAATTCTTATATTCAGAGACTTGTACTTCTGGAAACCTCTCTACCTGTCTGAGACTCTGAGACCTATTTCAGGCAGATGTATAGGATGGAGGGCCTGTTCCTTAATTAGGGAAACTTCCCTGGGCTATGTGTGCTGTCTTATACCTTATTGCGGATACATTGAGAATGTCTCAAATTTAAGTTTTGTGCATTATGGAATGAGTATGATATAATACCTTTCTTTTTCCTACTAAGTTGCATGGTAGACTTTGGAGTGTCATTCTTTAGCATTTCTGCCTTATAAAGAGTGTAAAAATTATATTTCTTACCCCAAAAGATGCAGTCATATTTTTGCTGGTCTTAACAAGAAACTAGTGTAGTTTGTATAATTTTCTGTATCTTCCTGATCAGAAGCTGGCATCTAAATGCCTTCTTTGGTCTAATTACTGCTGCAATGCTTTCTTCCACCAGGATGTTGCAACTCTGATTTTTCTTGCTTCACTAAAGTGTGTGATTTGGTGGAACCATATCAGCAGTGACATCACCACCACATTCACTTTGATAGTTGACATCTTAGGTTATCAATGGAAGCATTGTGAAAAACCATACAGGGTCAAGACCCAGTTTGTTCAGAAAGTTTGTGTAGTACTCGGGCTGAGAATTCCCAAAGACCATGCTTCATAGCATGTAAAGAACCTCAAATACTATGTTCTTAAGTTCAGTACTACTATTGAGAACTCAGCCTTATTTCTCTTTGGGGTGTTGAGAAGGAATTGGTACAAAAACAAAGATAAATGATAGAATACATTCTCTTTAATGATGTGTTACATCAGATAAAAGTATCAGAGAACTAATTGTTCTCAATCTTGGCAGGCCACTGAGTTTCAAATACACATATTGAAATGATAGGAATGAAACAGGCCTGAAAGTATTGGTCGATGCTTCTGACGCAGGGAAATGCATTTGTTTCTTGTGCAGCTCAGCAAAGATAAAATGGACACAAAACGTACTGGCAAGGGTACCAACTTCTTCAGAATTTGACCAGGGATCATAATTCTATAAAACGTCAGAGGTACCTTTTACTCTCAACCTTGGCAAACCAGTCACTTTGTATCAGATTTTATAAAATCTCTGTGTAGAGATCTTCCCCCATGGTTCTGTAGAATACCAGACAACGGATGGAATTATGGGTAGATAAGGAGCTACCTAAATGTTTCCATATGGAAGCTGACACAAGACCCAGCTGCTCTGAAATGCCTCCTTTATTACCTACTGAAGAGGACCTGGAATTTCCAGCCTTTGAGACATTTCTTTGGGTTAAGTTATAGTCTCCAGGAGGTTAGTACAAGAGGTTCCCACTAAAACATGTTGATAGAAAAAAGAAGGAATCAGGCCTTGCCCTCTTACATCAAACCTTATTAGTAATCAGCATATCAATGTGTTGTTTTGGGTTTGGCTTGGCTTTAGTTTTTTGTGTAATTCATTGGCCTCATTTGTCATTTTGGAAGCCAGGGAAGAAACATGTAACAGAGCAGGTTACTTTCACTGCTTAGAAACTTATTCCACTTCTCCTTAGGGTAGCACTAATATTGAGAACAGTCTTGAAGCAGAAGGAAGTGGGGCACCCCAGATGCACCCAAGCCAGGAAGCAGGTGAGGACATAGTTTCTGGGAAGGAAATCGACACTATAATAATTTGGAGAGAAGAATCTGAAGAGAGATAGCACAATCCCTAGACTGGGTTGTGGAACCTCAGACATAATGCTAACTGATGTTTTTCAACTAGTGCTAAAATGGCTTCTATGTCCCACCAACTTTAAGGTGAAATCTTATAAGCACCTTAGTAATCTGGTTGTTGAGGAATTATGGGAACAATGAACCTCATCATTTTTCTGAGGAGGTTTTTTGATGCCACTACCCTAGGCCCTTGTCAAACAAATGTTTTAATATAGAATTTAGGCTCTAATCAAACTTTGGAAACATCTACCAAAATTACAGCTATGTTTAAGATAATTGTCTTTTCCTGTCTTTCTGCCTTTACTCAAAGGCATTGGTCAAACTTGCAAGACAGATACAGAGGTGTACCGCACACCATGACTCTGAATTCAAATGCTGAGCGGAACTGATAAGTCCCTAAAGTGGGTTGTTGGAACTCTCTGAAGCCTTAACATATCTCTGGGTAGATTGATACTTTTGTATAGGCTTCTGAGGCAGGAAAACATGTGGAGGCAAAAATGGAGTGCTGCCATTAGCCTTTATCTTGCTTTGCCTCCTTTCTAGATACAGGCCTAATCTGTTGACCACGGCATGGCTCATATTTCAGTTGAAGTTGCTTTTTCCTGAGAGGGAGGGTCAATCTTTTTTTCCGAGTTATAAATCCCAATTTTCCTGTTATACTTTGCAAATTTTATTTTAACCTTCTACAGATAGAAATTACAGTAGTCTCAATTAAACACATATAAGGAAAACAATCACATCTAAGTCTGTGACTCCTGGCTATGTAACTCATAATTGTCCTTTCAAATAAACATAGTCACAACTGCATTCTAGCTCTTTGGAGAAAAGCTACTAAATAAACCCAATAAAGCATAAAGTACCTTATCATATCTATTTTATCCAGGGTTTGTAAAGGAACTTTAAATATTTCTGATAGTCTGTTCTCACTGTAAAATTCAACCTCCCCCCACAAAATATCCAAAAAACTACAGTCAATTCATTTTTGAGGGAAAAGCCAGAAGCTCAAATAAAGCATTTGTGGTTAAAAAAAGAAAACAACAATAATACATGCCAAAGTTGATAATTTAAAGGGGGTAATCACAATTAATAAATGCAAATTTCTGAAGTCTAATAAATATATACATCATTTAAAATAGCAACTAATTTTACTAATCTGCTAAATTCCTAATTGAGCTTCTCTGTGTATCCACGAACATTTTTGTCTCGTGTAATGGGGCTTGGGGAAGAAAACAGAAGCAAACGATCAGGACCTCACCTAACTTCCTAATATTGTCTCTAGTGCCTCTGGTATTCTTCTTTAAGTCTGTATATAAGCTTGCATATGCTGATTTTAAAATTGATGATTAAAAAATAAAAGACACTGTGCGTTCCTCTTCTGACCTGTGTGCCTGAAGGCACATGTATATAAGAGAAAGAAGTCATCAGAGGCCACACATGAAGACATATTTACCTGTTGGGTATGCCAACTATGAAACTGCTGTTATCTGTAACTGCTAGCAAATTAAGGGCCATGCCTTGTACTCATTACATTGGTGTATATATCATTTTACGGTCATCCCTACATTACAGAATGGAGACCTTTCTTAAGAGAATGTAACCAAACAACCCAGCAACCATGACTCTCAGAGGCAGAAAGTGAAGGGTGCAACATTCTGGCATGATGAGACAGGTCAGAGGACTTCTACAGAGTCATCATGATGACAACACCTCAGCCTTTATGCTCGACCCTTTCACTATTAAGTCTTAAGTCACATTTTCACTCCATAACTCTACACTCGCAGCAGTTTACATTTCCAGGGAGATGTAGGAAATCAAAAATTCAGGGTTCCCTGTATACCCAGAGCAGATAATATGGCTCTCAAGAAAAAGCAATTCATGTAATTTGACCCTGAGAACAGCATGGAGGTTGGTCAAAGAAGGTGAATTTAATATGATCTACCAGTCATAGCATATCCAATCCCTTCTGAAATGATTTTCATTTCCAGTCTGTAAAACCCTGCAGGGGAATTTGTTGCATAAGTGTACAATGTTATACCTCTTTAAGTTTTATTAAGACTATCCCCTTCAGGCACCAAGGAAGACTCATTAATTCTCAAAATCTAGGATAGAATGAACAAGTATATTTCAATCTGTTGTTATCCTTCATTATTTCAGAGACTTCAACAGTCTCATTTTAAGTTCATATTTTCGTTCTAAATAGTCCCTCTGAAAGTCCCCTACTCCACTGAGAGTTGAGTTAGCCACTCTTTGGCTCCTCCTTGGCTCTGTGTCAACCCAAAGCACTACGCTATTGACCACTGAATCAGTCACATCAGTTCAATGTATGCAAAACATGAAGTACATTGAACTTAGCTTTACTCAAAAGTACTCAGGGCACCTGGGTGGCTCGATTGGTTAAGCATTGGACCAGATCTCTGCTCAGCCCATGATGTCTGGTTTGCGAGTTCAAGCCCTGCTTCAAGCTCCATGCTGGCAGTGTGGAGCCTGCTTTCTCTCTCTCTCTCTCTCTCTCTCTCTCTCTCTGCCCCCAGACTAAAAAGAAATAAACTTAAAAAAATTTTTTTAATGTTTATTTTTTGAGAGAGAGCGAGAGTGTGCATGTGAGTGAGTGGGAGAGGGGCAGACAGAGAGGGAGACACAGAATCCGAAGCAGGCTCCAGGCTCTGAGCTGTCAACACAGATCCCAACACAGGGCTCAAAACCACAGACCCTGAGATCATGACAGTGAGATCATGACCTGAGTTGAAGGACGCTTAACCAACTGAGCCACCCAGGTGCCCCTAAATAAATAAACTTTAAAAAAATGCTATAGATATTGCTAGTGATAAGGAGGTACTAAGAGTGGCAAGAGAGGGACATAGAAGGTAAAACATGAGAAGGAGAGGGGAAGGAAGGGTGTGGAGAGCTGGGTGGGAGAAGAGCAGCATCACAGGTCTGGTGAGAGCAGCAAGCAGAGGCAGGTGTGTGGCAGAGAAAGAAAGGTACAGGAAGTTGAAAATCAGGGAAGTGGGGAGATGAAGGACCAACCTGCATTCTTTATGGCTGTGAGTGAAAGGAGAGAAAAAACACAGACAAGTATTTTCAGTCATTCTTCTCTCAAGTGCTGAGTGTAAGTTGCATAGTACTAATTTTGCACCATCTCAGGTGTGTTCAGAGGAATTTGTCACCAAATGTGTCACAGAACTTCCTGGATGAGGAGAACTATACAGTCCCTGTCATGGCAGCCTTTTGCTCTGAGCTCCCACTGGAGTTTTAACAAGGACAGGTGAGTGTGTGTGTGTGTGTGTGTGTGTGTGTGTGTGTGTCACATTTTTAACTATTTCAGAGCCATACAGTGGAATAGGAACCATCAAAGTCTCCCACAAAATATCCTCCAATGATATATTGGGTGCACTGGGTGTGGACTCTCATAGCTAATATTTACTGACCTTGATGAGCTTGGTACTATGCAACCCTTTCACAGCGATGATCTTATTCAATCTTCAGACCCTAAGGAAGATATAAATGTTTACAGACATCCATCCTATAGACCAGGAAACTGAGGCTTAGAGACGTGAAGTCACATTTCCCAGCTAGTGAGTTCTGGAGCCAGATTTTTGTATCATTTGCATCAAAATGCAGACTCCATAAAGAGTATGTATTTGACTGATTTCTCTCTAGGTCCTGGAACAGCATCAAGATGTATGGTTAACAAATGTCTGATGATTTTGTAACCTAACTGGCCATCTGTTCATTGTTAGAAAGTGGTTTGTATTCTTTTTAATTATGCAGTGACTATGTCTACTGATACATTAACGTCTTAATAAAACCAGTGGATTTCCTGACCCTTGTTAAGCAGAATTTGCACTTTTAGAAGTCATTGGACAATCAAAGAAGTAGTGTCATCTCTAACAAGGGCCTCTGTCTAAAAGGGCCAATTGAAACCCATACATACAGGCCTAGTTTATTGAATCCTTCCTTTTAATAACATCTCTAATGGCATCATCTAAGGACAATTGAAAACTCCATTCTTCATTGTAGGACTGTCCTTTTTCTCACTCTGCTTCATGCAGTCCGACTGGGCATAGTGCTCCCATTGAATTCAAGAGAGCTTAACGCTTAGATTATTCCAAACAGTGCAGAGTAAGATTATGAGCTGAATATGATTCAATAAGCAGGAAGTGTTTGAATCTGAATTGGAAAAGCCTGCCATATTCTCTCACACTCAAACCTATGCATAGCACTTACACACTGAAAAAAATCCTGTGGATGTTTTAAATCTATCATGGTAATAGTGTGTTCAATCTTTGCAAAGGAAAAAGAGAGAGGGAATTTTTTAAATCCCTAAATGTTTGGCCTTCACAAATGACTTACGGTACAGTGCTACTATGAGGGCACTAAATGAAATAGGCGAGCCATAGACAGACAAATACTGCATGGTACCACTCATTTGTGGAATTTCTAAAAAGCCAAACTCATGGCAACAGAGAGTAAAAACTGGTTGCTGGAGCTGCGTGGAGTGAAGGCCAGGAGTGGAGAAAATAAGGAGAGTTTGGGAAAAGAGTATGAACATTCAGCTATAAGATGTATAAGGTCTGAGGAGCTAATGTAAAACATAGTGACACCACTTGATAACATGTATTGCATAATTAAAATTTGCTAAGAACTTAAATGTTCTCACACACAAAAAGATAAGTATGTGAGGTGAGAGATGTGTTAATTAATGAGATGGGAGAATCCTTTCACAATGTATATGTGTATCAAATCACCACAATATATGCTTAAATTTCTTACATTTTACTTTTTTTTAAGTTTATTTATTCTGAAAGATAGAGTACATGCACTCATGAGCAGGGAAGAGGGAGAGAGAGAGAGAAAGAGAGAGAGAATCCTAAGCAGGCTGTGCACTGTCAGCACAGAGTCTGATAGGAGCTTGAACCCACAAACTGTGAGATCATGACCTGGGCCAAAATCAAAAGTGGGACACTTAACCAGCTGAGCCACCCAGGCACCCTCCCCCCCTTTTTTTAAGTTTACTTTGGGAGAGAGAGAGATTACATTTTACTTTTTTTTTTTTTAATGTTTATGTATTTTTGAGAGACAGAGAGAGACAGAATCCAAAGCAGGCTCCAGGCTCTGAGCTACTAGCACAGAGCCCTATGTGGGGCTGGAACTCACCTGTAAGATCATGACCTGAGCTGAAGTCATACGCTTAACCAGCTGAGCCACCCAGGCAACACACATTTTACTTTTCAATTAAACTTCAATAAATCTGGGGGCGGGAAGCACTACTATGTTGTTGAAGTCAAACTCTTCAGATCTGAACTTTTTGCTTTGGTCTGAAAAACAGCATGATTTAATGGTGAAAACACTGGATTGAGCAATGGTGGGTTAGCGTGTTAATCCCCACAAAGTGGATCATCAGGCCACCTTTCCTCTCGGTTCATCTGCAGTACCAAGGGACTCATTCATTCACTCAATACGAATTTGTTAAACGCTTGTTATGAACTAAACTCTGTGCTATACGTTGGGATATCAAGACTTTAAGAGATAGTCATTGCTATCTAGAAGGATATAGTTTAGTCAGGGGAAAAAAGTAATCATAAATCTGTAATTCTGAGTGGTGAGTGCAGTGACAGAAACATACAGCATGCCCTGTGGCAACACTAGGAAAGAAATCTAGCCTAGGCATTGGTGGGCGGGAATGTCCCAGTAAAGCACTCTAGAGGAGATAAGTGAGAACCAACACAAGCCCTAGAAGACTGAGAACAAGTTATCTAGATAAAGGAGTGGGGGAGAAAGAAAGGGTAAGGGTATTTCAGGAGGAACAATGTACAGAGCCTAGTAATGAGGAGACAATGTGTACATGCAGAACTGGAAGGAGCACATAATGGCTAGAGCTTGTGGGTGTACAAATTGTGAGTGTGTGGGTTTGTGTGTGTGCATGTGGGCTGGCAGGTGAGCGTGAGGGTGGAGTGGATCAAGGGAAGTGGGGAGAGATGAACTGCAGAACTAGTTAGCAACCAGAGGGTGAAGAAACTTGAACATGAATATCCAGACCCAACAGCAATGGGGAACTAGGAGAAAGTTTTAAGGAAGGGGCTGGCATAATTACATGAATACTTATAAAGAGCATTCTGGAGACAGTGTGGAGAATAATTTGTGGGAAGCAAACCCCTGAGGCAAGCAGGTTTGACAGGAGGCTGTTATACCGATCTAAGCCTGTGGTTCTCAAATTCAAGTGCGCAATAGAATCGCCTAAAATTGTGGGGCTCCAGCCCCAGAGTTTCTGAATGAGGAAGTCTTGAGTGTGACTTGAGAATGTTCATTTCTAACAAGCCATCAAGTGATGCTGATACTGCTCGTCTGAGGAGCACACTCTGAGAACCACTGTTTGAGGCGATATTCATTTCTAATTGTAAAATTCTGGCATTCTTCCTTATTAAAAAGCAGTTTTTCTTTAATGAATATAGATTTTTGTGAAACACACTCATTGTATTCAAAAGCATTTTTCATGAGATGAGTATGGACCTACAGATAAATCAGATTCATCATCATTGTCCTTGACCATTCTTATTTGTTTCCATTTTGTTTCCTCTATTTTCTCAAGTTGAATTTTATTTGATACACTGCAGGAAAGTCCCATGGTGCATCCAGTAATTTGCAACAGGATTAAAATGCTGAAATGCCACTGCAGCTGAGTAAATCCTTTGTCTGCCTGAAATACAATAGACCGATTGAAGGCTGTAATATTTGGGCTCAGATTTTAGAAATGAAACCTTGTAGAGAAAAAAAAAGTCTTATCTGCTGTATGTGGTTTAAAAAACCCATTCCTCCTATTTTAAAACCAGCGGAAAGAAAAGTTATAACTGCAAACTACATACAAACCCATAATCACAAATTCTTTTCCTTATCAAGTATCTAGGAAAAAACACTATATCAAAGAAAAACAATGCCTCTTCAGGGAGAAAAAAAAGAACACTGTTACTCTAGAACAAGGCCTGCATGTCCCTATGTCTCAGTATAATTGAAACAAAAAATTCTGTGTTTAAGTTTTTCATCTAAAGGACAATGAATTTGTAAAGCCACCAGGCTGCTCCTACCTAATGGTAGACTATTCATCCCGCAGAAATAGTTTAGCTGCACACCGAGTGTATTAGTGCTGAAACACAGACCCATCTCATAAGAAAGATAGGGTGAGAACAGTCTACATGTAATGATTTACCAACACCATGTAACGATTTGCTGACACCATTCTATGTGAATTCATTTTCTTTAATGTAATAGCTGAGGTGCAACATCACTAATTCTTCTATTTCTTGGTATTGGCTGTTTTCTTTTTTCTCCCAGAAAGCCTTGCCTCGTTATGTTTGTCCAGAGTGTCTCACAGTTAATATCACAGTTCCGTCGGAAATGCAAGGATGCTTCCATATTACTGAAAAATGTTAATCACCTGAATCGTAACAGAAGGCTAAGCACAGCCAGAATAACCAATGAAAGGGACTAATGAAGCTGATTCTATCAATCCAGGCATTCTCTCTCTGCTAAGTAACTCTGTTGGTGAATTCACAAATGGTTTCACTAGAAAGGATTACAGCATCCCAAGCAGTAGGCCATCATTATAATTACAGGTGTGGCGCAGACTGCAGGAGCGGATGAGCTCATAAGGAACAAAGATTTGCTCTGCTGGAGAGTTTATCTTCACGAAAGAACAAAGAACAGCAGCATAAGTGAGTTGCCATGTAAACAAATTGAGCAATCGCTGACAGACAACAGAGCATGTGTTCTTCGGCCAATATATACACCTCTCTGTTACAGTGGACCTTTCTCCACCACCTCCGTCCTTTCCCTGGTGGAGGTGACTTTTGCTTCTCTGGACTCTCTTGACCTCCAGTCGGTGGGCAGGGGCTGACTAGGTAATGGTGATGAATCTTTGTTCCCCTTGTCTTTCACCACCTGCCCCCACCCCACTCTATTTTGCAACTACCACAAGAGGACAACACAGACAGGACCTTGAATGAGAATGTTAAGGGCTTCATTTCTGTATCCACTGGGAGGTTGGGAAACCAAACTTTTCTTTAGGGATTGGATACTAAAGTGGTAGGCACAGATTTTATTTGTCTTTACAAAGTCCTTTCTTGGTCTGACAGTGAATTAGGTTGAATTCTAGGCTAATTGGAGCAACATGCTTTAGCTCTTGACTTCCAGATTTATATGAAGGCAATTTTCAGGGCTACTAGCAGCCAAGTCCATCCACTGGCAAAGGGAACCAGGAGAGTACTGCAGTCACGCAAATGAAAAAGAAGAAGAAGAAGAAGAAGAAGAAGAAGAAGAAGAAGAAGAAGAAGAAGAGGAGGAGGAGGAGGAAGAAGAGCTACCTCAAGACCCCATTTGTTTGATTTAGGTAGAGTAGTTTTACGCTTTTTCCCTATTTTCTGTTTGGCTCCTCTCTCAAAGGCGGATGGGCTGGAGGTAAAGAACAATGTTGAGAGCCCTCAGGGATTAGGGTTTCAGTATGGCCTTCCAGAAGATTATGAAGTAGATTAGAAGCTTTTTCAGGCAAGCAAGGATTTCACCTGGTATTTATAAACTGACAGAGGGCAAGTTTGCAAGGAGAAAAATCTATAAACTTTGAAAGAATGACATTTTCGTAAGATTCTTTCATCTTTCCTCAAGTATTTTTATTGTATGTGAATCAAAGTCTTAAACAAATTCATGTCAGACATTTGGCTTTGGGTATGGAGCTTCCTAACCTGGAGGGTGACAGCTGATAAAAGGATAGGGTTGGGGGTCAGGGGATGTCATTTCTTAAAGTAAAGAAGAACTTAAGAAAATAATGGGCAGCTGTGCCTCAGGAAGCCCTTAGAAGGGGTGGGGAAGACACTGAAAAATATGCCTAGACACAGATGATAGTCTCTTTCTATGTCTTTAGTGGCTAAAACTGCATCCCCTCTACTACTTGCAGGCATTGGTTTGGCAACTTGAGAGTCTGAGGGCAGACAGAGGAGAAAGTTCAGTGCGTACCAAGTGTGGCTGATCAAAGGGGAACGAAGCAGAGCGCGGCCTTGCCATTGTAAGGAGAAGAATCACAGCATTATCCCCTCCAGCCAGAGGGACAAAGGCGAATTCGAAAGCTAAGCCCCTTGAAAACTATTAAACATTAGAGCCTCTGACCAGGCAAACTCCCTTCAATAGTGACCTCTGTCGTTTCCCAGCACTAGCCGCCTGGCTTCCTGGTCCCTGCATGCCGGGGGTCGTGCAGAAAAGGGTCTGAAGCCGCAGGGCTCAGGCTGGAAACCCAGGGTCTGTAAAGCCGGGTCTGACGTACGTCTATGTCACATGAGGCGGCCTTCCTGGCAACCGCGAGACCCGCTTGTCGCGTCTCCTGGCACCGGCTTCTGTTTCCCGGCTCCCCGACCGCGTGGGAGGAAAGGACAGAGACAGGCCCCGGCACTTTGAAACCTTTATCCTTCCTAGTTGTTCACTTGACTCCCAAGTTTCTGGGGGAGTAGGAGGCACCGTGCGGACTCGCCTGCAGCGGCGCCACCCCGGAGCGGAGAGGCGCAGGTGCCCCTGCAGGGGATCCACAAGCCTTCTCTGGGTGTCTCCCGAGGAGGAGTAATGACTCGGCGGGTCCCGTGGCAGACGGAGTTGTGATGCAGGGTAGGAAATCACACGGGGAGTCCGGCGTTCAGATATGTCAGCGAATGGTTCATAAAAATGTTCTACAAGAAGGCATGCCTGAGTGGGACTTTTGCCAGGCAAACATTAATTGGAAATGAATGAACGGTAATTAACAGGAAGTGTTTCTGAAAGGGTTATGATGATATTGCCCAACCTAAGGGTCGCCTTTAATTTAACCACTACCACTCAAGGCCATAGTGAAGGCGATTTCACATGCTGTATCTATTTCAAGTGCTTTGTTGAAAGAAAGCAATAAAAGGCCAAGATAGGTGAGAATCGTGTAGTTTTTCCAGAGAAGTGCATTCTCACAAGTATGGATTTAGAAGAACAGCCATTTGAGAGTTGAAGGCCTAGCATTTTCCTTGATCTCTAGTTAAGTGTAATCTACTGTTTAGCATCAGGGTTAAGGGAAGAGTTAATTCACAGTGCGATTAAGATCCCACCCACTTCTGAGAGTCCCTTGAGGCCAAGGATTAATTTGTACCTTTCATAAGGACTTATTTATTATCACTTTTAATCTTATTTTTCCCTTTGTATCTTTGTACTTCCTCTTTGCTGGCCTCAACTCCTTAACACTTCACATCCAAGGTGAGAGTAAAATAACTGTTGTAGAAGTTAAAAAACTTCTGAAGTTACAGCACTTCTAAACAATACAATGGTCATGCCTTATCTACCATAACTAAGGAGCACTTACTATGTGCTCATTAAACACAGCACCATAAACATAAAATGAAATCCCCTTATCAGTGCCTTTAGTTACTGCTAATGGTTAATGTGCCAAGCATTCTCTCCTTTCTTACAACTGTGAGGTTGGGTGCTATTACTATCTCACTTTAGAGGTGAGGAAAAGGAGGCAAGAAGAATTAAGGCCATAGATAATAAGGGATGGGAAGGGACTTAAAATTTGGATCTAGCCAGATCTATGTATCTATAAGTGTTAGGACTTAAGAAAATGTCCCTTCCAAAGGGTTTAATAGGTGACAACCTTGTTAGTTTTCTTCTCAAACTCATCTCCTTTTTCTTTTTATCTCTTTCTCCTAATAAAAAAAGCTTAGATATACCAGGACATATTTTTACTTTTCTTAATGTTTTTTTTTTTAATGTTTACTTATTTATTTATTTTGAGAGAGAGAGAGAAAGAGCACAATTTAAGCATCTGGCTTTGGCTCAGGTCATGGTCTCATGGTTCATGAATTCGAGCCCCACATCAGGCTCTGTGCTGACAGCTCAGAGCCTGGAGCCTGCTACCAGGATATATTTTAAACCAGAGTTAGTCTTATTCTTCCAATTATAACTAATACTAGCATCAGTTTATGAATAATTTTATTGCACCTTTCCGTGTGGCATAAAGAATGTTATAATTATGCTATTTATACAATCATGTTGTCCAAGATACTGGATCTGCTACCTAAGGGAGTAGTCACATGTGACACTAAAATTTTGGAGGAAACAACTATACCACACTGGAGAATGAGTCACAATCTAATGGAGAAGGGCAAGAATGAAAGCGTTTTTATGTTGCCTTCATAACTAATGCCTCTCCTGACACTTCAAATGAAGCCAGGCCCACCCAGAAGGAGGAAGAAGAGAAGCCTCTTAGAAATGGACCATATGCTCTATGTCTGTAAAAGATACATCATGACACCTTTTCATGTGGCTATCTCATTGACCTCTAAGCTGGTTAGCAGAGGGAGAAGATATAAATGTCTGTATTCAGATGAGATAATTAAGAACTAATAGAGTTAAATAACTAGTCTTAAGTTCTAGGAGAAGGCAAAAAACAGAATGTCATTTTCCATATTCTAAGACTTCCCCTCTATCAGTAGTTTCTAGGCAGCAACATAAAAATACCTTCCTACCTGGTTTTTTGAAACCAGTAGGTTTTCTTACCCCTCTAGATACAGTGAAGTTTTTGTGCTCAAAACCAAAGTCTCTTAGTTCAAACAGATAATTAGAAGGTGGTTGCAGGCATCCTATTTCTTCAAGGCATCAAACAGGCCTCTTGTATTAAAAACTGCTCTATACAAATATTAAATAATTGGAATTTTGAGGGGAAAAACCGAATATCTTGGTTTTTGTTTTTACAGCTCCTTTTATATTTCAACCTGGAGGAAGATAGTAATATTTCTTAAATAATAAATTCCTTAAAAAGAAATCTTCAATGTTGCATCTGTGATGGTCTTTAATAATAACAGGCATAGGGGGTTGAGAGCAAGAGGCCTTGAGGTGCATACCTAACCAGACCTGAGGCCTTCACTGCTACCTGATCCCATAGGGTCTGCTCTGTTTTATTGGCTTCTCATTGGTTGGTCATCACATGTTTTGCCACCATAGTGAAATTTCACCTTATTACAAATAATAGTGTGAACTAAGACCAGAATTTTCTTTCTATTATCAGTTTGCCCTGAGTTCTTAATAAAAACAAAATAAAACAAAACAAAAACCACTAAAGGGGTGCCTGGGTGGCTCAGGCAGTTTAGTGTCCAGCTCTTGATTTTGGCCCAGGTCAAGATGTCATGATTCATGGAATCAAGCCCCACATCAGGCTCTGCACTGACAGTATGGAGCCTTCTTGGGATTCTCTCTCCCCCTCTGTCTCTGCCCCTCCCCCACTCGCACTCACTGGCTCTCTTGCTCACTCTCTCAAATTAAAAAAAAAACACACTATATATTCAGCCAACTACATATTCTCTCCTATACTAGTTCAATCTAGCTCAATTTTTGGATATGACATTCCTGACTAACATTTAAGGACTTTGGGGGTGGGGAGAAGAATTGTCCTGAAATAAGGGGGAATAAGGATGGGCTAGTACTTAGGAAACAGAAAGGACCGGGGTGTTCATCAGCTTTGGAGCAGATAACTAATTAGAATGATTTGGCAGGTCTATAACATGCCACAGCTAGCTGTGTGTGTGTGTGTGTGTGTGTGTGTGTGTGTGTGTGCGCGCGCGCGCACATGCCATATGGCCTATCAATTCTTTAGCACGAAGGCTATAGGTACTGGTACATTGGTAAAGGCAGTGTGTTTAGTACAATATAGGTTCTTTTTAAAATAATTTTTATGTTTATTTATTTTTGATGGAGAGAGAGAGAGAGAAAGAGCACGAGAAGGGGAGGGGCAGAGAAAGAGGGAGAAACAAAAAACAAAGCAGGCTCCAGGATCTGGGCTGTCGGCACAGAGCCTGACACGGGGTTCAAATCCACAAGGCATGAAATCATGACCTGAGCTGAAGTCGGACGCTTAACTGACTGAGCCACCAGGTGCCCCAGTATAAAATAGGTTATTAATAAAAGTTAGGAATCCCAACTTAGATTTTTTTTTAAATAAAGTTCTTTTTTCCCCAGGTAGTCAACTAAAGATTTATTCTTTCCCCCACTTCAAAGGAAGGACCATCAAAAAAATGCTCCAGTCTTCTCTTACCTTCCCAAAGAAAACTTTTAAGAATAATGGTCCTTTATTTTCTAGTTCTCTCTGACTTTAGGGAAGAGCTTATCTATTTTAATTTTGTAATTTAAAAATGTTTTACTTTAGTATCCACTGTGTACCAAACAATGTATAATTAGATTATGGAAACAGAGAAAAATGTCTCCTGAATGCAGAAAGTTACCATCTCAGTATTGGAAAAGGTAGTTTGTTTCTAATATTCTTGATCATATTTAAAATTTAATTTTAAGTGTTATAAATATTAGAGTTAAATCTTTTGTTATCTTGGACATATTTTATAGTTTTCTAGAAAAATTTGGTGAGGATAAAGTGAGGGATATGTGAGGTCTGAGGAATTCTGTGCTCCCATTTCTTATTTTGTCAGTAGACAAATATAGTGTTTGTATAATTCTCTTTTCTTAGTTATTAGGTATTGATTAGTTTTTCCTGGGCTATGAACAAAAGTAAATGTGACTTTTTGTGAAACTCACTGTTTTAATACCTGGGGTTTTTAACAAATTGGCTCCAAAAGTAAACACAAGAAGCTGAAGTACTCTCCCAGAACGTGCAAAAAGTGAAGATTAAATGCCCAGGAATGAGGTTTTGAAACCTGTAACAAGCATCCAATATTTCATTGAGCTCTTCTGGACCTCAGTTACTCCTGTCAGCTATGAAACCAGTGTTCAGAACCCCAAGAACGACGTAGCTCCCATTCTCAACTGAACCATACCATCAGAGTTTAGGAAGCAACTGCAGTGTTTCTCAACACATACACCTGGAGGCTTTTCTCAGTCACCTTGAGAGATCTGAGTAAAGAGAATTTGTTGATTTATGTGTAAATCATGATTTCCTAGAAAACATGGTTAATTTCAGGTTCTGTTAGGATGTCTGGACAGCAGCTGAGTGGGCTTAGCAGGAGAAGTGGTAAGGTGACTGGGACACATGGTGAAATTCCCTAATATAACTGGAGAGTTTTATTCTATTCTATTCTATTCTATTCTATTCTATTCTATTCTATTCTATTCTATTCTAAGTTTATTTACTTGTTTTGAGAGAGACAGAGACAGCACAAGTGGGGTAGGGCCAGAGAGAGAGGAGACAGAGAATCCTAAGCAGGCTCTGTGCTGCCAGCACGGAGCCTGATGCAGGACTCAAACCCATGAACTGTGAGATCATAACCTGAGCAGAAACCAAGAGTGGGATGCTTTAGTGACTGAGCCACCACGCACCCCTCTAGTATAACTGGATATTTTAGACAGGTAAGGAAACTACCAAGAGGTTCCCTGTTGATGTGTTGATACAAGTACTCATTTAGTGTGGGTCTTCACTTGATTTAAATTAATCTTCACCACTCCAGCTAGGATCTTTAATTTTTAGAACTATCTTTCAAAAGCAAAGGAGAGATCTAAGTACTGCCACTTATTTCTAGAAACCACCAGGAAAACAACTTTTCCAGTTTTATTTTGTATATTCACTTCAGTTTGCTCATTGTATTTCATCACTGAATTTGTCATGGAATGACTTCTGAATCCACATCTGAGCATTGGGATTATTAAAGTTTATGGATATTTTACCTTTTCCCCCAAAGAATTTAAGGCAGCTTATAAAGTAAAGTTTTTCTACTTCAAGGCTGTGTCCCAAATGCAAGAAGTCTTTAGATTTATTTAAAAACTTTTTTTTTAATGTTTATTTTCGAGAAAGAGACAGAGACAGAGTGTGAGGAGTAGAGGGGCAGAGAGAGAAGGAGACACAGAATGTGAAGCAGGCTCCAGGCTCTGAGCTGTCAGCACAGAGCCCAATGTAGGTCTTGAACTCACGAACCGCAAAATCATGGCCTGAGCCGAAGTCAGACGCTTAACTGACTGAGCCACCCAGGTGTCCCTAGATTTATCTTTAAATAATGATGCAGAACATGTGAGATAACCTGAAGTGACAGATAAGCAGCAAAACTAAATTTTACTTTCTGTGCTGATTTTGCACTAGTATTATCATCATAGGTAATAATCAGGAGTGTGCCACCTGAAACTGGGCAGAGCTACTGGGCTAGCCAAAGTCAGTACAACACACCCAGGGGTGTTGTCACAACGCCCTGGATTTCACCACCCCTGGGTGTTCACAAAGAAGGGATGACACTCAAAAGTATGCAGCCAAACAGTAATTGTTAGATGTCATCTTCTGCTGGGAAATAAGATAATTAAATAATTGTTTTCAAGCTACCACTTATGGATACTATGGCCTCTCTCTAGAAAATCATAACCCTTCAAGTGGACCAAGCTCATACTTTATAGCATATGACTTTTTAGGATTCTGCAGTGTTTAGCTTTTGAGATTGAAGTTTGGGTACATATCAAAGAAGCACAGCCAATTTGGCATTACTCAGAGCCTGACCAGCCAACCAGGACCCCTTCAGAAGGTGATTTTCCAGTCTGAATTTTTCAGGGCCTTGGTATCCCCCTCCTATTTCCTTCTCCATTATGTTGATTGCATTCATGGCTTATTAGTGGTGCCAGCAGAAATGTTGGCTGAAAAAGTCAGGAAAAGCACAATCAGTCCAAACTGAAGGCCACTAGGCATATAGATGAAAGATTTGGGGAAAAAGGAATTATGGTTTTAAATGAGTTTTTAAAATGTTTTCAGATTTTATTAACCAATAATGTCTTTGAATCTTATTTATGAAAGAAAATAGATCTTTCTGTGTTCCTCTCAACCTAGTAATGTGCGCCAGTGAATCCCATTTTTTACAACCAGGAGGCAAATATCCACCTTTCCCCGGTTTTCTTATATTACTATCTCTGATTTACACTTCTTCAAGGAAGATTTTCTCTACTTGCTGCCATCCTATTGATTCCTCAGCTTTCCCGGGGGTCACCAAGTCTTAATAATTGCTAAATCCAATGAAAGCTTTCAGTCTGATCTCGCTAAGCCTCTGCTACATTTGATGCTATGACTCATTCTTTAGTTCTTGAAGCTCTCTTTTTCTATAAAATCCATAAGACTATATCCATCCAGCTACTCTTGTATTATTCTGATCCTTCTCTTCCTAGCACCTCTCCTTCCACCCACACAAATGTTGCCATAACCCTAGATTATGTCTTCCATATGCTGCACTTCTCAGACTAGATGCTTCACCTGAGTAAAACTGCCCATTTTGATCGAACTGATACCTATTTGCTAATGACCCCCACATATTTATCCAGGCTCAGCTCTCAAGTTATAGATTTCCATATCCAGTTTCCTGTTGGTCACTGTTACCTGTATATTTTACTGGCCTCTCAAACAGAACTGACCATGTTGAACTTTGGTCTCTTCTCTTCCATTGGTCACTCTTTGAGGACTCTCTTTCCTTTAGTGTCTGCACCAAACTGCCAAATACCTAAATTAAAAATCCAGAAGTTTACTTTGTTTGTTGACTGCATGAAGGTCAAGTGTTGATTGGATATTGAAGTGTGCCTTATTCAAGGCTCTTGAATACCAGTATCTTTTGATTTATCATTGCTACATCTTTTAGATCTTTATGATTTCTTTCCAAGTGCTATCTATTTAAGATTCATTAACAATTATAGCTCTTAAAAACCTTTGATACTAATAGTTCTTACAAGCATTTAGTTTTCCTTCCTACATAGTTCTTTCAAGGGCTTTAAGTTATACTTTTATAGAAAGTTATACATTCTCTGCTAGCACCCTGAAAACCCCTGTTTACAAAGAAGGAAGGAAGGAAAGAAGGAAGGAAGAGAGAAGGGGGGGAGAGAGTGGAAGGGAGGAAAGAAGGAAGAAAGGAAAGGAAAGGAAAGAAAGAAGAAAAAGAAAGAAAGAAAGAAAGAAAGACAGAAAGAAAGACAGAAAGAAAGGGAGAGGGAAGGAGGAAAGAAGAAAAGAAATAAGGAGAAAGAAAGGGAATACAGAAAGAAAAGGAAGAAAAGAGAAAGCTAGCTCAACACACACCTCTGGTTCATGGACATGCCAAGTTTCTTCTGAGATGATAAGCTGCCAAGCACCAAAGTACTGTAACTCATCATCCCCAGTGAATGAGAGGAAGAGGTGGTGTGGAAAGAACATCCTGTTTTCCAGAACTTCAGTGACTGAAGTGCTGTCATCTCACGTTATTTTTTTTCTTATTTTTGCATGTGTTTCATCTTATTCTACCCCCAAAACTACATGGTTGACATAGGTAACTAAAATCCAGGTTATGCAAAGAAGCTAGAGCATAAGAAAAGCATGGCAGTTTAAGTGAATTCCTTGTCTCAAAGCCTAAGAGGTAAAAAGCAGGGAAGTTTAAGTGAATTCCTTGTCTGACAGCCTAAGAGGTAATGGAAGCACACAAAAATGTCCTAGATCTCACAAGCACCATCTTCTGGTTTCTGGAGATCTTTGAATGGTGTGATGCCAAACTTGCTGACTTTTCATAAGCCCTCCTATCTGAATTACTGTATTAGAGTCAATTTATTTCTATTTTTAGAAAGATACTTAGTTTGAGAACATCAACCAGGTGAATTCTCATTAATAACAATATTGTTATTCTATAAAAAGAAAGTTCTACTAGCAACTTGAATGCCAACTCTGTGTTAAGTATGTGGTAATTATTTTATAAATGTTCTTTTACTTAAACTACAAAATAACATTCTGAACTAAGGTTCATTATTCCATTTTTAATATGTGGAAACCAAGGTTCAGAGGGCATAAATAACTTTCTTAAGGTTATGCACTTGGTAAGTACTGGAACTTAGATGAAATGTAAGTCTGTTTTTGTCTAAGCTTAAGTACTCTAAAATTCCTTTGTTCTTTTTGCTAAAATAACACTTGTTTAATTTGACTCTTAATGGGAACCTTGGACGTTTTTAGCCTAAATAAGCTATGCATTCAAAGTGTTAGATGTGTTATTTCAAATTTTCGAAATGAATGATACATTTATTGCCATCCGAGTCTCAAATGCAAAAATTTGACAAATGTCAGCAATAATTAAATGTTATTATTTGATATTTAAGATAATAACAAAAGTATTTTTATTCACAAGGAAGAATAAGAAGTACCTTTTGCTTTCATGGATCATAAAACCTGTTTGGGTAAGTTAGTCCCTATGTTTGTGACGACAGCTTACCAAGTTGATAGTGCTTATCTTTATGGCTCTTCAGTTGAACTTGATATTGATCTATGAAATGAAAGGATTGGAGGAGCACTAACTTCATATTGCTTGTTTACTCATGAAACATGATTTTATCAAACACATGAGGAATGGTACTTAAAGAAAAGATGACACTGATCTTTAAGATCATTTGAAAATTCTGTTTGATTTCAAATCTGCAAGATGCTTACTTCTTCAGAAACTCACTCAGAGGAAGCAAGTCTTGAATTAGAAGACAAAAATCATTAACTGGGAACTCCAACCTGAAGGTTCCAAATTGTTTAACCATCATAATAGGGGAGAACACATTCTTAATATGAAATTGAATTTTTTTTTCTTTTTAAGGGCGGAGATGATTTTATCTTGTTTGAGAAATGTTTGGGATTTTAGTCATTTTACTTTAATAAAAAGACCTGACTAAATACCATCTTTGCCACTTTTTCAAGTTCATCTACATATAGAAGATTATCTTCTAAAATATTAAACTGTGATTAATTATACTTTCCTGCACATTATCATCTTTAAAAACATTAGTTAGAGATGAGAAATTAGCTTATGTCTTTTGCCACTTAGAAACAAAACCAATATTCCACCTGTCAACTACTGGGAGAAGAAATACATAGGTAACAAAAATAATTCATTTATTCAAATTCTCTCTTTGTGAACACATAAAAAATAAAACAGACATTCTTCACTATGAGGCCATACCATAGAGTCATAACTTTCCAGAATTGTGTCAAGATATATTTCAGATTGCAAAGAGAATATCATATTGGTATAATACTTAGATTCAATCAAATAAGCAGATAAAATTTTATGGGATACATCTGATAACAAGTGGTATAATTCAAGAACAACTTTTGAGTTCACTTAAACCTAGTTGTACTATATAAAAAGACAAAGGAGGCACTGAGAATTTAGCTGGGTTTCAAACCCATAAAGCTGGCTCTCAATAGCATGAGTCACCCAGAGATAAAGGCATCCAGTGATTTACTTGAATCATTCATTGCCAGCCTGGAAAAGATTTTGGAAATTAGCAGTGTCCTCACTTTTTTGATGGCATGGCAAAAGAAAGGCTAATTCATGAAAAGGAGAAATCCCTTTCATTTGACATTGGATTTCCTCCTAGCTCAAACACAAATGGCATTACTAACAACAAAGCAACATGCTAGGAGGCTAGATGGAGATTATGTGCCTTTAAGAATAGGCTACCATCTTTTGAGCATAACTAAAGGGTGACCTGGTAACTTTGAGACTATAAATGATCTCATTTGACAGACTATCCTTCTTGTCTAAAAAAAACAAAAAACAAAAAACAAAAAAAAAACATCAATAAGACTTCACTAACTTCCCAGGCAGCTGTGCTTTCTTGAACTTGACAGTTTCCATTTTTACTCTGTGAATGATTTCTTATCCTGGTTAGAATGTATGATTCAGGTACATGCAGATTCTTTGTGGAGTTTTAGGATGATGAAGTATGCTTACAACGAGAGAGTACATTATCCACCATCTTTGTTCTTTGAAGATGTTGACAGTCTGGCTATCCTCTGGCCTAACTGAGAAACTGGGCCATGCTAAATTAACCACAAACTCATCATCATGACACTAGATGGTATTTGCATCTCCTCCCCAGCGCTGGCACTGCCTCTTCTGATTTCAGGAAAGGGGTCAAGGCTCATGAGAATGGCAATGCATGGTTCAGCTAGGCCCATACAGGGTCCCCTCTCCAGTAGAGCAATGATACACTCTGTATGCTGGGACCTCTTCAGAGATGGAAGGAAAGAAACAGGCAATAGTTTCTTAATTCCATGAAATTGTTAATCCCAGACTTGAGGAAAGACCAGAAGGTGATAAGTTATTTTTCTCTAACTTGAATGTATACACTTATCAGGATATATCTATAACAGTTGAGCTGCAGCCATGCTTTTTGGCCTCTATCTTTGGTTCCTATTCCAAAAGCACCAACCTGGTGTTGACAAGCTGTTCTTACCCTCCATGGCTGCTTCATGGCTGAAATGTGAATGTGTTTTACTGTGTAATTAAAAGCAACTCTTCCTTTCTGTTTTCTGGTTGCCAAACTGGGCAGCAGTTGTTATTTCTCCTCCATGTTCTTGTTCAAGGAGTTGGTTTGCAGAAAGGATGATTCCAATTCTGGCCTTGGTTTCCCTTCAACCTGAAGTGTCTCTAACTGGCACAGTCTCCTGATACTTGGACTGGAAGTAAACTCATTTTACAACTGGTTTCTGCTAGTCTGCTCATATAGTTCCTAGTTTAATAATAAACCTTTTTTGTTGCTCTTAACACAATTTGTAAATTACTTCCCAGAGCCGCCCTTACTAAATGTCTGTGACCTTATTGTCAAGAAAGTCTTGACAAGCAGAAGCTGCTGCCTGGGGGTTGGAATGTACTACTTCCTGTTCTTTCTCTCCAAGCTGAAGCATTCTATCCAAACAAAACTGAACTTGGTGCACATGTGGCCCAAAGCTAGCTTGAAATGAAACTCTCTGAAGATGAAAAACTTTACACATTAACTCCTGGTTCCACTCCATCTACTTACAGTGCCTAAGACCACAAAGAGGGCCTTGTAAAAAGAACCAAAATAAACAAAGGGATGGCTCAAGCTGTGAACTAAGACAAACAAGCAATCAACAGCCACAGATAGCATCAGATTAATTGCTGCTGATATCCGACAAAATGCAAAAAAACTACAACAATGGCATAGTACTGTTTAAGTCAACCACCCCACAGCCCTGCCAGGACACTACTCAATCTTAGGGTATTTCAATATAAGGGAAATCAGTACTTGAACCCCAACCCAACTTGCATATGACCAGAAGGAGCAGAAGAATCCTATGTCTTTACTACAAAAATATCATGACAACAGAATGGACACTCTGTTAGAAAAGCCTGGGATCTCATCTTGATGTTTTCCTTGTAGCCATGCTCCCAGTTTTTCTATCAATAATTTACTTAAGATACAACATGAGCCCTAGCAAAAGGGGTGCATAGCCAGATATTAAACTGTGAAGGCTTGCTTTCTTTTCTTCAGGAAATAAATTAACAATAAATCATAATATAAATGGAGACAGAAAAATTACAAGCCAATCACTGGGTGGCTTCCCCCAAAAGGGCAAATGTAAGGGAAGACACCTCACTTTTCCAAGGGGAGATGCCACCCAGGAGAAGAAAGACATGGGGAAAAGAGGAGTTAGAAAGACCGTGACTCTGGTTCTATGAGATGATAGTAACTGCCCAGGAGATGGCTGTATGTGGGAACTCAGAAAGCTGAGCTCCAGAGCTATAAATCTTTTGGTCTTTGACCAGGCAGAGCATGAAAACCCATGACACTTGTGGAAGGGCTGCCTTCCCCCTATAAACCTCCATGGCAGGCTCTGCCCTGGCTCTAGCAGTGGTCATTGGAATAGTGGGCCTTGCCTCTGTCTTGTTCTGGGCCGGATTTTAAGGATGGAGACTTTGTGGCATGCGAAGTACTTCCCCTTACTTAAGCCTATGTTCCCCCTGGTGAGATGCCCAGCACCTAGCATTCAGAAGACATCCCAAGGTTAGTGTGCAGCATAGCAGTGCCCAGCAGGACAAGTACAATATAAACTTAATTTGTACTGCTTTACATCTGTGGGGTGGCCAAGGCTCAAAAGAGTTATACCTCACAGGCCTCGCTTGCTCAGCTGGAGGAAATCTACTGGGATGACCCCACATATCACTAGGGCATGAAAGTACTTCCTATTCCTCATCCCGAATATTTGCATCCATGGAGTTGGATACCATCTTTACCCCTGTGGTTGCTACAGAAGCTGGGGTTTGCTCTCACCTTGTATCATTTACTCCAACTCTCCAAGGCCAGGTTCCTAAGTCACTAGCATCACTGCTCTCCTTTGAGAGAGATGAAGCTAGGCAATATTCCCCTTCTCCTGACTCCACAATTTCCATAAAAGTTAGGGAATCCTTGGATATATAATCAGGAAGAAATGGGAGCCTTAGATGAGGCACAGAAAAAAACTCTTCTTGCAAGTGGAAGGCACACTGAGGTCATCAGTTATACACTGTGGTGATTGACAGAGGAGACCCTCAGCATATAGAACTATTAGCGTCCAAAGTGGGAAAGCCCTGGGTAAACCAAGAGGAACTGGTCATCCAGTTGCAAAATGTATAGGGAGTCATCTCGTTTTCCATATATTCAATAAAACTTTAATTTGGAACTTGAAATTTTAATTCACAAAGAAGCTGATAAACTCATGCTTGACCAATTGTATTATAGGCTTATAGGTAGAATACAATAAATTTAAGAGAAATAAAATGTTTCCCATAAGGACTTACATATGGATTTAGGTCTATCAATTTAGCATCATTCTCAAGTTGTACTTTACAGTGAGATTCAAGGCCTTCAACTGAATTGTTCTATTAGAATAACTGTAAAGATTATAACTAGGATTTATGTACTGCTATATGACTTGGAAAAAATTTTAGATCCACTTACTTAAAATTTACATTAATCTTGAGATGTTACTCTCAATCATATTTTGTTGATGCAGAAAGGCAAAAGGCCACCCAGCTCATAAAGGACAGAGTAGGATCTCAAATGTAGATCTGCTCAACTTCAGAGCCTGAACTTTTAAATTCTTAAGGAACATACAAACAAAGGGAATAGCATGTGTAAAAGCCCTGAGGTAGTTTAGAGAGCTTAACATTGTCAAGGAACAAACAGTTTAGTATAATGTGATGAGAAATTAAGCCACAGAGTTTTGTGGGGTCCAGAAGGCAGTGTGCCATAAGAGTCTTGTTAGAGTTTGGCCTCTAAAATAAGGGAATGAGGGGCACCTGGGTGGCTCAGTCGCTTAAGCGTCCAACTTCGGCTCAGGTCATGATTTCGCGGGTTCTTGAGTTCAAGCCCCACATCAGGCTCTGTGCTGACAGCTTAGAGCCTGGAGTCTGCTTCAGATTCTATATCTCCCTCTCTTTCTGCCCCTCCCCCACTCAGGCTCTGTCTCTCTCTGTCTCAAAAATAAATAAACACTAAAAAAAAAAGAAATTTAAATAAGGGAATGGGATGATAATTAAAGCAGACGAATAAAATTATCAGACTTGAATTTAGAAAGTTTCTTCTACTTCTTTGTGAAATATTTACCTAGGGAGATCAGTTTGGAATCTCTTGAGGTTGTTCAAACAGGCAAAGATGGTGGTTTAGGCTAGGGTTGTGGCAAGTGAAGATGGAGAGAAGTGGATTGATTGGAGAGATCTTTAAAAGGTAGAATCAGTAGACTTAACTGGATTTGGGTAGTGAGGGGGAAGCGGATGTCAAGAATGACCTCAAACAAGGTTCCTGGAGGACCAGCAAGACAGCTGTTAGAATGATGATCTTTCAGAGGCATTATAACTCCACTGGGTAACTTAGTGAACTATAAATACAGCCTACTGTGTACAGTGCTAAAGTATACAATGGCCATGAGTGGAAACTGAAAAACAAAAATGTCCTCTCTACTAGTGTGTGTGTGTGTGTGTGTGTGTGTGTGTGTGTATTTAATTATCAGAATTTAAATATCCTGCCATCTACCAAGTAATAAATTATTAAGTTTGAAGAGAAAAAAATAAAATAGCTGGGAGAACAAAAATTGCAGAAAAGTTAAAAGAGGTTTGTTATTTTCACTGAGAACATTTTCTTGCTTTGGCCAGTAGAAGTGAATTAATAAATGAATATGTTTCTATCTACATGTTTTTAATTTTGAAACTCATCCCTCTCCTTTCCCCCTATAGTAAGTTGAATCGCACTCACAAAGATTCATTTTCACCCAAACTTCAGAATTTAACCTTATTTAAAAACAAGGTCTTTGCAAATGTAATTAATTAAGGATCTCAAGATAAAATCATTGTGGACCTTAATGTGGATTTTAATCCAATGACTGGTGTCCTTAAAAGAAGAGTGGAGAATACAGAGACAAAGGAGAAGACCATATGAAGACAGAGGCAGAGATCCATTACACAGCCACAAGCCAAAGAATGCTTGTGGCCACCAGAAACTGGAATAAGCAAGAAAGGTTTCTACCCTGGAGCCTTCAAAGGGACAATGGCTGGGCTGACACCTTGATTTTAGATGGCTAAGCCTCTAGAATCTTAAGAGAATATCTGTTGTTTTAAGCCACAAAGTTTGTGGTAATTTGTTATGGCAGCCGTAGGAAACTAATACACCCACTAAATAAATGTTGAACAAATGGTTTGCTATTGTCTGTGGTTTGGTCCAACCTTGTTCCCTGGTTTCTGGCAGAAGCAACGGGGAGTATGTGATACACTTTTCAGTAAGATACACTGGCAGAGAGAAGACTTGAATGGGAAAATGAATTCAGACTTAGACACGATGAGTTTCAGTTGCCTGTGTCTTATCTAAGTAGAGATGTTAAAGTGTCAATTGGATATATTGTACTGTAGCACCTTGGTCTAGACAGCCTAAATATGCTGGGAGTTTTCTGTGCACAAGTGGTATGTGACCCATAGGAGTGGTTCTGATTGCCTAGGAAGTAAGTTTTGCAAAAGAGAAAGGTTCACCAGGGAGCTCTATCATTTAAACATGGGTGGGAAATGAAGAGATGCTAAAGGAGACTGGAAGGAAACAGTAGAGAAGGCAGAGAAAAGCCAAGGGAGGAGGGTGGCATTTCAGCCAGGGGAGAGACTACTTGCCTGTGTTGAGGGCTGAGATGTCAAATATGAAACAGATTGAACATGGCCATTGGCATTAGCAACACGAAGATTCCTGGTGGCCTCAGTAAGAGTGGTTTCAGCAGAGTGGGATTCATATTGGAGTAGCTTGAGAAGTATATACATATTTGAAATATTTTAATATGTTTTCTAAAAGGAAGTGAAAGTTCACAAATCTTGGCTGTGAAGGAGAGTGGGATAAGAGAATGCACGTGTGTGTGTGTGTGTGTGTGTGTGTGTGTGTGTGTCAAGATGTAAAGGACTTGGACATATTTAAATTCTGTTGAAAGGGAAATGTGAGAGGGAGAAATGTTTGAAGGGAATTAGCTTCACGAAACAGTAGTAGGGAGAGAGATGAAATAATCAATAGTGCAAAGTTGCACACAAGGTGATTGGAAGTGGATTCTCAGGACACACGGAGGAAGGTGGCCTTAGATAGGAGGAGGGACGTTTCCTCCACCGTGACTGCAGGAAAATGATGACAGGTGGGAGTAACTGTGGATGTCAGGTACAGATTTTGTGAAGGGAAGTGAGTTACCCTCTAATGTATGTCTTTTTCCAGAAAGTTAAAAGGTTATGCTTTAGTTTTTTTCTAGTTCATTCTCCACACTACTACATACTGATATCCTCCTCAATGCCTACAAATTAACCTAAGTAGATGATATTTTAGGATTGTGGTTTCTCTAAAACTTCAGACTGCATAGCTCTGTATTTGACAAAAGTGTCAGTGCACTATACTGTTCTAATAAAATAAAAAGTCTTGTAATTAATTTTGGTTATTAATTATCTCTAGAAAATAGCACACATATCCATAGAAATATATTTTACTACTTTCCTGAGACAAATTATAACACTTTCCAAAAGAAAAACAATATGCATATTCATGGAAAAAATTGCTTTGGGGACTTCCTAATGGATTCAACTGAACTTTTAGAAACGTAAGCAGTCATAACTGCTGTTTTGTAATTATCCTCAAAGTAAATTGAGTAAATACTGGAAGGTGGGTTGCTCATCTAATTGCACACAATGCACAGCAAGTAGATAGGTGTGGAGAAGTGATTTGGTTGGTAGGTAGGCAGTGAGACTACTTAATATCTTTTCTACTGTTCCTGTTACCAGGCACAGGATAAGCTGAATTTAGATGCTAGCTATTGATTTACCCTTTGCGTTTTCTGGCCCCTGGCATGTGAGAAGTCTAATATCATGCCTGAGAAACACTGAATAATAAACCAGATACTACCTTGAAAATGTGTGTGGTCCTTTTTTTTATGAGCTATTTTTCTCCCAAACTAATCCTTTTAGTCCCTTATTAAATTCCTTATGGCATATTCACCCTCAGGAACAGGAAAAAGTACAGAACATCCCCACCCATTTTCTTTGCAATAGTAATCACTGCCTGATAATGGTGTGGTACAAATAGCCAGCATACTTGGAAATCAAGACTGAACTACTAATAAATGTTAATTGATTATTTAATCTAGTAGATTTGTTTTGTTGCTATATGTGTTAGCCATCTGATCTATGGTTAATAAGCCACTCTATTCAAGCTCATTACTGTTGGAGATAGGCTCAGTGAATTTTAGTAAAATTTGCCACACTTTATCTCTTGCTTTATAAATCACAGCATGTACCATAATTCATTTCAGTAATGTATTCATAGGGCAATTGTCTGGCTCTACATGTAGTAGTAAGAAAGATTTTCTGTTAAAACCCAAGTGCTGTTCACTTAAAGATATTCTATATTTCATTAGTCTTTTGATGATAACAAAGTTACTTTCATTTACCTTTTGAAAAGTTATACTCCATCTGCATATAGATTTTTTCAGTTCCTGAATTTTTAGCTAAGGTCTTATAATTCAGTTTTTACATTATCATTTAGAGAATATTGGTTTTAATTATTAAACTAAGGGAAGTTAAAAAATGGTGATGCAGAGAACATTATAAATTTTCAGGATTGGCAAACTGGGTTCTTATAGGCCCCTAAAATGTCACTGGAAACAAACAAACAAACAAAAACAAAAATAAGAATTTAAAAACAAGGGCTTAGGGTCATATACAACTCACTGTAAGACCTTCAGCAGATCACTTAATGTCTCTGAACTTCTGTTTTCCTGACTACACAGTGAAAATATCGGACTAGATGTTTCTTCTAATGCCCTGTCTAGCTCTACTATTCCCAGGACAACCACACTTTACGGGGCAGACAATAATAACTATAAATTATGATTTTTTATTTCAGAAAAAAAGCATGCACACTAAATTAATATAAAGTAAGGTAGGAGCATAGTACAATGAAAAGGACACATGAATCAGACTGGGGTTCTGATCTTAGCTTCACCATTCATGGCTTTAAGCAGTTCATTTAATGCTCTCTGGAAGTTTCCTCACTTATAAAATGGGGGTGGCCATTCCCCCTTGATGTGGCTATGACAGCAAATAACCAAATAGATGCACAGAGCTTAGCATAGTGACAGACAAGATAAGTTCTCAACAGAGGTTAGTCATTATTTTTGTCATCTTTGTCAGAGAGGACTGCCATGAGTGAAAAGGCATCCAGTACAATTTAGGTGCTCAATAGACACTACCCATTCTTGAATAAATGCGGAAGTCTAGAGGTGTAAGACTATTCAATATATACAGAAGTCTAGAGGTATAAGACTAGTCACATGGTATGAGAAAAGAAACATTACAAGTGGCCAGATCATGAGAATGAGGCAAGGAGTTTCTCAATAAGGTCAGTAATCCCATACTGGGGAAGCAGGCTAATGATATTGACTCAAAGTTGAAATACACTGTGGTTAGCATTAAAAAAAAATAACAGTTTAGAAAATTAAGTAAAATGAATCAAAAGGAAGTAAAAGCACCTCCAAAAACCAGGAAGCTAATTCACTCAACAGCAAAACCCAGGGAGGTGGGAAGAGCAATTGAGAAAAATTAATGAAGCGAGAATTCTTTCTTGCATCCAGACACAAGCAAGAGGCTGTGCAGAACTCTCATTAACAGACCTGCCATGAACTTACTTTACCTCCTTTGGCTGCTTCCCCTCACTATGTTTTCACACAAGAGAATACTGAACTTGTAATCCAAAAGCTCACTCTGCTGGATGCATCTCTGAGCCTTTAGAGTCTATGCTTTCCTACCTGAGGAAGCACTGTAATGAAGAATTATGCAATGTGACCTGCTCCTGTGTAATCTAACTAAAAAAAAAATACAACCCTTTATTCCTAAATTATAATTTTACAGTTTAACCTTCCAATGGCTGATTTCCTTAAAGTAAGCCCCTCTCAATGTCTGCCCCAGCTATATCTAAGAGTTACTTAGAGATTTTATGATCCCTGGCACAATCCTTTTAGCTTCTTCTATTCTTATATATATATTTTTCCAGGCCACCATTGATTTTGCTGCTGCTTACTCTTAGGAGGTAGTCATCTGAGAAAACTACCCTCTATTGGCATTGCTGCTCTTAGAAGTGGGCAAGGTGTCTGCTCTGACTTTCTTCTAGCCATGTTCCATCCTATGCAGTAAGGCATTCACTGGGCCTACCTGCCCCCTTCTAGTTCATGGTCTGGGTACCCAGGACTCCAGAATCATCTGTCCAGAGAGACTTCAGGCTTCAACCCTGGGCCCTTCATTCTGATGCTACAGCATGTGAATGTGTATACCCTATAAGCTCAAGGGGCAGCAATGGTAGCCATTTGCTGTGAGCTTATATATGGAGTTTGGAAACGTGGCCTGGGATATCCATGCATGGGTGAACAAGAACCCTCCTCATATGGGACAGAGCCAGCATGGGAAGAAAAACGGAATGGTTTGGGGCAAAAGATGAAAAAGAGAGAAGAGGATTTTAAATTTTAACTGGCCTCCCAGGCCATTATGAAGATAGGAGGCAAGGTAGGAGGTTGGGACATATTCTAGACAATTAGGTAGTTTGATTCACAATGTTTAGATATTTGGGCATGGGCGTACATGTTTTCTTCATACTCCTGTCCAGGCCTGTGGACATTGGGTAGGCCCAAATGAGTGAGGTGGTCACCACAATTACCACCTCTTCAACTCTAGGGAGGGCTCTGCCCTTGGTAATTCCTCTTAGGGCAAGTGATACCAATCCAGATTTTAACACCTAAAAATAACCAAAGTCTAACACAGAATAATAAACAGCTGTAGTCAGCAATGATTACTTTAAGACCAGCAGACCCAACTGGATTGTAGAGTCCCTGACAAGCTCCTGCAGTGTCTGGTATTGTGAAGACCAGCTCAATTCCACCAATGAGAATCTCTCCACATTTCCAAACTCCAGTCTAAGCTCAACTCTTTATTATTGTTATTCTTGTTCTTGTTTTAAATGAAGTCAGACTTGTTTTATTGAAACCAGAATGATTGACAGTAAGGCTATCTGCTTTCTTGAGATAAGATCCCACCTACCCATCCCACCCCCACTTGTGTGTAATTTGATCCCAGTGGCCTGGAAGAGATCATCAAAATTGTTCTCTCCATTTCCCAAAATACTGATCGCTTTGTCTTAACTAGCACATGTTTGCACTACTGAAAGAGCAGTCCAGGAAGCAGAGCATATGCCTCAGGTCAACTCCCCATCATGGCCTTACCTGTAATAGAAGGAGGGTGTGAAAAAGTGTGAGACTTGCAAGTCCCTCCTGTCATAGCCTGGCCTCGGCTCCCACAATCCTGTGAATAACTATCTAGACAAAAAAAAATTACATATTTTCCAAGAACAAGACATCCTTGATTTTGAGGCAGTCTAAATCAAGACTGGGTGGAGGGGACTTCTCTACCCTCTAGGGGCAAAGTCCTGCTAATATTCTCAACTGTAGAATTAAAAAGAATTCAGTTTATCAGTTGGAAGTCACAGCACTTGGTTAAATCCTTATAATCCAGGCTTTCTGAAAATACGGGCCTTCATCTGTATCTATATCTGCAAAATTTAAAAGGCTCACCAAAGTGAATTCTCCCAGTACAAAATGAGGTATGTGGTATAAATCACCTGCTACCTCTCTCTGCTTGACAATTTTCAAATTTCAAAATCAGTAGAATAAAATCTCTACCATACATTATTAAATGTGTTTACTACTAAAAACATTGGTATTCGTTACTAAAGTGAATAATAGTATCTGTCCTGTCTGTATCATGGACTACTGGGATGATTGAAAGAAAAAAAGGATGGTATGTTAGGGTAATACAGTAGCACCATGAAGTAGGAGGAGCTCAGTGACATTTCTGTTAGCTACTTCACAAACTGTATGTGTTGGTTTCAAAAGCAGATTGCAAACCATAAAATGGTAATCCAAAAGCTAGGTAATTCTATAACCTTTCCTTTCGTACTGAGGCTAGCTGTTTTGGAGAACATATTTGAATTCAATTCGATGTTTCATTGAATTTCTCCTATGCACAAGTCAGTATGATAGGCATTGAAACTCAGACCTTGGCCCAAAGCAACATTTTCAGTTCAACTGCTTAGCTACATTTATAACACCTAGTCTAAAAAATATGTCAGAGCTCTGTTGCTGCTGCTGAAGACCAAGGATTTCTTTTGTTCTTCTCTATTTTCCTCCTTCATTAGTGTACATGACCCAGGAGAATGTTAGAATCTGCCTTCATCTAACAAGTGAATTGCTTTGTTTTGTTACATGAACACTAGGTGTAAGACACAGCTATAATGGTAAAGACTAGATTACAGAATCAGTGGACCTGCTTTCAAATTCTTTTTTTTTTTTTTACACGTATTTATTTTGGAGAAACAGAGTGAGACAAAGTGTGAGTGGGGGAGGGGCAGAGAGAGAAGGAAACACAGAATCCAGGCTCCAGGCTCTGAGCCAGCGGTCAGCCACAGAGCCTGATGCGGGGCTCGAATCCACGAACTATGAGATTATGACCTGAGCCGAAGTTGGACGCTCAACTGACTGAGCCACCCAGGCGCCCCTCAAATTCTTAACAGCATCATTAAATCAGACCTTGATCATATGTCAAATTGGACTAAGAAAAGTACCTATCTCAAAGGAGTGCTATGAGGATTAAAAAGGATAATGAATATAAAGCCCTTAGGATAGTAGATTCAAATGTGAATCATTTAAAAAGAGTAACTACGTTATTTCTGAACTAGGTATTAAAGGAAATACAGACTGTAAAATGAGACCCTAATGCTAAGTATAGAATCCTTCTGAAAGGAGCAAACTAGGGGCACCTGGGTGGGTCAGTTGGTTAAGCATCCAACTCTTGATTTCGGCTCAGATTGTGATCTCATGGTTGGTGGGATCAAGCCCCATCGCAGGCTCTGCACTGACAACACAGAGCCTGCTTGGGATATTCACTCTCCCTCTCTCTCTGCTCCTCTCCTGCTTTCTCTCTCTCTCTCTCTCTCTCTCAAAAGAAATAAAATTTAAAAATTAAAAAAAAATAAAAGGAGTAAACTATACATGAATAATGTGGTTCACAGTAAGAGACAGGGAACTCTGTTATCCACAATCCCATCTATGCAGAATATATCTGGGAGATGAGAAGTGAAAAATGAACCAGTGCAGCTAAATTAGGTATCACAAAGTACATATATACCATGTACAAGTATTATGGGCACAAAATAGATGATGAGCAATTGACAACATATTATTATAATATTCTACCATGGTAATCATGATTTTTCACAGGTAGCTCTATTATTGAACTTTCAGAGGGAGGGTTATTTTATCCATGCTCATGTGCAATGGGCAAAGATACCCCAATTTGGTCCTATTATAGAAATTACATTGTAGAAGTTCATTCTGCCAGTCATCATGTAAAAAACACACAGAGATACACAGATTTCAAGGCCACAAAGGCAGAGCAGCTATTCACAATCACTCAATCCCTGCCCATGTCAGTAGAGAACACTGAAGGAAAGCGAACTCCTTCCTGATAAGACAGCTTTTAGAGTCTAAAATTGAGCAGTTGTAGACTGATAGAAAATGTCCTGGGAAACAGCAATAGAGGTCCTGAGAGAAGAAAGAAATGTGAGCTCATACACATAAGGAGTTTAGACCAATTCTGCAAATGTGGGAGATTTTTAATGAAAGTTAGTTTTTATTATTATTGTTCTAGGAAAAGAACTTGGACACACCAAAGAATATCTGTCAAACCTGATATAGACAGTTTGAAGAATGTGTATAACAATTTTGAAACCTAGAAATTTAGAACCAAGGAGCATGTAAGAATGTTTTGTTTATTTAAAAGGATCAATTCCTTAGTAGACAAAGGAACTCAATCCTATTGAAGACCTTTTGTAGTTGATACCATGTTTAAGTAAAATCTGGGTAATCTGCATACGCAGTTATCGTTTAGTTTTACATTTGTCATGGTATAAAATTCCAGTTTAAGACTCTTTCAGGTATTATTATACCTGATAATATCTGGATGGACATAACTACAGCTGTTCAAGTTCTAGGGCCCACCTGGAGTGGGCAGATCAGATAAGCAGGCCACCTCATATAAAGCTGCCTTAAGATGCTTGTTGGGGCATGCTTATAATACAGTCATACAATGAGTCATATATTCAAAGATGAGCTCTTCTAAGCCCTTATTCAAAATCCATTTAGTTCCCCTTTTTCTAATTTAGCAACAAACATTTACTGAACTTCAAATACCTACAAGGCCAAGAATAAGTGTCTGCCCAGCCAGAGTAACTTTATACTCGTAAATGAAATGGCAAAAGTGTTGTGGGGAGCAATGAGTGCCTTCAGGCCCCTGAATTAATACCTTTGCCTGAAGATCTGTGTGAGATGGAAAAATAATACAGTTTTCCATTAAAGATGATTTTATTTTTTGGATTTTGAATATCTAATTCTTAGGTTTGTCAATCACTCCCTTTAAGAAGGAAATGCTGCTTTCCTGTTAGCTCTCACTTGACTCACCTGAACTTTTGAAAGCACTTATATACATTCTCTGCTAGTACATTGATTTTAAAAACTTTTTTTTAATAAAAGTTAATGACTCATAGGGTAATCTGTGTGACTTAAACACAATGGCAACCTGTGTAGGTGGTTATTGTGTGTCATATACTGTGCCTGTTGTGTATATTTTTTCTAATTAGTCATACATCCTGAAGCAGTTAAGGATGTCTGTGGGAAGAAATATGAATTGCACTAGGACTGCTCTTAGGCTGACCTATGGTGAACTTGAATGAGTAAAATACTCCCTGGAGAGAAAATTGCTCACTGTATAAGGTAGGTGTATTCATTTCTTTCAAGGCAACAGGATACATTTAGTATCAAAGAAAAGAGAGTTTATCAAATATATCCTGAGTGAGACCCTCTGGTGGTTTGCTGTTTTTCAGGCTCAGTTTCCTAACTTCTGAGATCTGTCCTGTAGAAAGAGAGTAGTCCAAATGCTGAAATTGATCAAGACCTCAAATTCTGTTCATGAAGTCTTCCTGGTGAAGGGATGAAAAGGAATTTAATTTAGATTTTGGTAAGCAGTCTAGGATAATTTTTAGAAAAACTGTAAGGCCATCAACTTGTATTTAATTTGACCTGATAAAATTTAATTACTCTCAGACAAAGCAAGCTCTTTCTAATTAGATTTGATGTGAAAAAATTAAAACACAGCATATTAACAAAGGAAAGTGATCTCCAGATAATAAAAGCCAGGAAAATTACATGTTGTACTTAAAGGAGTGGTCTGGAAAGAGCACTGACAGCTAAACAAAGGAAATTCAGTGTGGTAATGTAGGAGGAAAGGTGGCCAAAGAAAAGAATACTGTGTTAATGAGCTTCTGGGTCAGTGTCTAAGACTGTGGAGGGAAGTAAAGAATAAAACCTGAGCATTAGAAGAAAGTCTCGGTGATCTACAATCATCCCATTATACACAGATGAGGGAATAGGTCTCATACACTTAGGTGACTTGTCCAAAGACACAAAACATGACAACGTATTGCTGTTGAGGATGTAGGAAAACAAACAAGCTCTTATTGATCGCTGGTAGAGATGCAAAACAGTTTGGCCATTTCAGAAGGCAATTTCTTACAATACTAAACATAGTCTTACCACAGAATCCAGCAATTTTACTCCTAGGTATTTACCCAACTGATTAAAATATGTATGTCCACCAAAAAATAATGCATGTGAATATATGGAACAGCTTTATTCATAATCATCCAAACCTGGAAGAAACCAAGATATTCTTTAATAGGTGAATGTATAAACCAAACAGTGAACATCCATACAATGGAATGTTATTCAATAATAAAAATAAATGATCTATCAAGAAACAAAAAGACATGGAAGAATCTTAAGTACATATTATATCAAAGAAGTCAGTATGAAAGGCTAAATACTTTATGATTCCAATTATGATATTCTGGAAAAGGCAGAATTATAGAGACAGTTAAAAAGATCAGTGATTGCCAAGGGTTAAGGGAGAGAAGGAGAGCACTGAACAAGTGAAGCACAGGGGATATTTTAGAGTGATGAAACTCCTCTGCATGATACTATAATAGGTTCATGTCATTATACAAATGTCAAAATCCATCACAATGTACAGTATAGAGAGTGAACCTTAATGTATGCCAATTAAAGAAAATCATCTCGGGGGGCAGGGGAATCCCAGGATGGAATATGTGATGTGACAAAAGAATGTAACTGTATCACACAAATGTGCAACGACACAACAAATGTGTATTGCAAATATCACTGAAGGGGGGAGGAGAAAAGTTACTGACCTATGTAACTTTGGAAATGAGTGGGGTCTGTTAAGACTTAAAAAAGCAAAGGAAACTGTATATAAGCACTGTACTCTAGTTGATGAAGTTGTTTCCTACAGCAGTACAAGTTAACAATTTTAATACCATTATATATGTGTGCTGGAATTGAACAATGGAGTAAATGGATGATGGGTAACAGAACCAGATTTCTCACTGTCGAAATGAGAGGTTACAGACAAGCAAGGGGAAGGGGTTAGAATAATCTATGTGGTAATAGATTAGAGTTGGGAATATTAGTATGAACTCATAGTGTAATATAGCTGCAGATGGGTATATATACAAATATTCCTAGATATGTGTATATACATGGGCTATTATTTACAGTAATGTCTCCTTACTCCATCAGCCTGGAGGGCTAGAAGCAAGGACACCCCAATAGCTGGACACCAAATACCCAGACCTTGGTTTCTCATACCATTTGCAAATAAAAGGAATGAGAGCTTTCGGGAGAAATATCTGATTCTAGGACTAGAAATATATATAAGACTAGAACATCTTGCAGTGCCAGAAAGCATGGAACTATTCAGGAAACAAACAAATCAAAACAAAGCACAATGACATAATGATATAGGTATGTCAAAGGGACACAGGAGCCAACTGAAAGAGTTCCCAGTGGTAAAAACTAGGACAATCTGAGCAAAAAAATAATGTTGGATTATAATCCAAACTATAAAGTAATATCCATGAGTCAATATAGATACAAATAAATGATCGAATAAATAAGAAAATGAAAGAGAGAAACTCCAAATAATTTACATAGATATTCTGCCTTCAAGAAGGTAGAGCAAGACTCCCCTCATGTGCTCTATGCATAGGGACCTCCTTCCAAAGAGGATATGATAAAAGGTGAGGCAGAAGAGATTAACTTCACAATGAAGACACCTGACAAACACCATCTCAACTAGGAGTCAACAGTTAACATCAACAGTGATTTCAACATACTGTCATGTTGATAACATAAACCCTTGATATGATGTGATGAAAATAGCATTGCACCTTGACGGTCTTCCTTCCAAAAAACATAATCCCAGGCTAATCATAAGAAAAACATCAGTCAATTCCTAATTGAGGGACATTCTATAAAATTCCTGACCATATGCCTCAAAAATACAGCAAAAACAGGTCTGAAAAACTACCACAGTCAAGATGAGTCTAAGGAGATACCATGACTGAAATATGGTATCTTGGATGGCTTCCTGAAACAGAAAAAGGACATTAGGTAAAAACTAAAGAATTCTCAATAATGTGTAAACTTTAGTTAATACAAATATGTCAATATTGGTTCATTAATTGTAACAAATGAGCTATACTGATGTAAGATGTTAATAGCAGAGGAAAGTGGGTGTGGGGTATATAGAAACTCCCTATTACTCTTTGAAATTTTTCTTTAAAATTGTTCTAAAACTGATTCAAAGGTTTGTTTTCAAACTGTGTTGAGCAGAGTTTCAGAATGGAGTGAGTTTCACACATGTTTTCAGGAGAAATAGTGAGATATGTATTCAACAATGCCCAGAATCACAGGACTGACCATGTTGACCTTGCCAAAAGTCTTTAAATAATTTTTTAGAGATGGAAGGATAGACATTGTTTCAATAGGAACACACTGCTTTTTCAAAAAATGGAATTGCGAGACACTATTTTACTTTAATTTTTGGAAGACATTTATATCATTAAAAAGTAATATATTTTTAATACACACTTTAAACTGTTCCATGTTTCCACTTCACGTTGGTAACTAGCTGTCAACCAAGTACCAGTTTACAGCAGAGATCTCTTAACACTTTCTAAAATGCCAAACACTAAAGATAGGATTTCCGTCTTTGGTATTTTTCCAAACAAAAACTTTCTGAAATGCATACATTTTTCAATACATTCTGTTGTTCAGGGCCAAGTCATCCAGTTTTCAAATTCTTTATTCTTTACGTTTCTCTTCCCCTTATTCTCTCTGCCAATCTCTCTTTAGACAGTAAAAGATTATTTTTATAAGGGGAAAGAAAAAAATCAAAGACTATCAAAAGATTATCCAAAATGTGCTTTCTGAATTATCTGTAGACTTGATTTTTGTCTCCTACTTAATGCAGTATCACCTGGCCATATTACATGTTTCCAAATGTACAAGATGGAGAAGAATAAAGACTGTGACAGAAAGCAGTCCTGGCAAGTAGACAGCGTGGTCAGGGGTCTCCTGTCCTGTGTTTCATTTTAACTGAGTCACAAGCTTTGCTGGTGGCCTTGGGTTTGTAGGCATCCCCAAAGATCTGCCTTAACTGTGTGCTCAGAACTGAGACTGACTTCCACTGTGACCTGGTCATTAGATTGCTGGTATCTAATAAAATACTCTATCACCTTAGAAGAGGATGAATCATCAGTACATTTCCTTCCAAACCTAGAGCTTGCTTAAAGGCTTTGGCCTCAAACACTCCATTTATAAGCTTTTACAAGAGTGTGAGAATCAGTGGCAAAGCCTTGGGCCATTTAATGAATTTACAGTGTGTTTGAGAGCAAGAGAAACAAAGAGGTTTTTACAAAAGTTGGCCTATCTGTAGCAGCAGTTCTGGTCAAATTCCAGGAGACCTCAACTAGACGGTACACATACTGATTATCCCAAAGTTCCAATATTCTCAACTAACAAGCAACAGAGTCCCGGCTGAATGTACAACACAACACAATTATCTTTTACTTTCTGTTCTCTCTCTGTATTTATGTATGCATATGCTATACGTCAGTCTTTCAAACAAACTATTATTCAAAACTTGTGCTAGCCTGTTCATATATCACTTTTCAACATCCTACTAGACCACCAATCACACTCAGATGCCATTGGCAAGTTTACTTGTGTGTATGTGTGTGTGTTGACAGGGAACAGTTTATTTCAGAAATGATTCTTATTTTGTTGACATAATTTCAGACCTTTTGGTTAAAGGTGGGGGCAGTTGCTAGGGGAAAGGACTTATTTCCATCTGAAATGACACACCTAGTAAGACAGGAAAAGTTATGATGAAGGGTGGAATTATTATAGCCAGATACCCAATGGGGCTCACATAGAAGATTGACTCTGCTTTCCCTCCATAGAGAGCATGGGCTGAGAAAGGCATCAAGTAGTTTTCTTGTGGAAATCATCTCCATGATGGATGGAAATCTGGGTATGTTAGAGGGTAAGAGAGTAAGGAGACTGGAGTGAATGGGATGTGTTCATGGTCATGCTTCTGCTTCATGATTCTTTACTTGGTTTAACATCTTTGTGTTACTTGAAAGGAAAAGGAAAATTTGGAAGAGTAAGATAGAAAAAATTGATGTCTATATTATTTTGCTGGGGCTGCCATAACAAAGCATAACAAATAAGATGGCTTAGAATAAAAGAAACATTGTCTCACAACTGTGGGGGCCAGAAGTCTGAAATCAATGTGTCAACAGGGCCATGTTCCCTGTGAGGGCCCTAGGGAAGCATCTGATCCAGGCCTCTCTCCTAACTTCTGGTAGTTCCTTGGCTTTTGGTAGTAGAACTCCAATCTTCACATGCTGCTCCCTTGTCTGTGTCTCCAAATTCCCCCTTTTTATAAGGGCATCAGTCCTATCGGATTAGGGACCCACCCCAGTCCAGTATGACCTAATTTTAACTAATTAATCTGCAACAATCTTGTTTCCAATTCCTTCTGAGGAACTACGAATTAGGATTCCAACATATAAATTGGAAGGGGGCACCATTCAACTCGTAACAACATAAAACCATATACAGGGACTTGACAATTGTCATGAAAATGGCTGTTCTTATAGTTGACGGTCTCTGTACTAAAAGCCTTCCCAATTTGACTTGTGAAATAATTGAACTGGTCTTCTGGCCCAGGACATGTGGAAATCATAACAATGGTATGGATTTGGACTGCATTAATTGTAAATATTTTCAAAAAGTAAATTGCCTTTTTAGAGATAACTCATTTGTTTATCAAAATGCTCATCATTCTTACTTCAATTGAAGTGCTTATCATTTCATGTACTTCCAAAATGCTTCCCGAATAATTCTCCATCCTGATTTTCTCTCTAACCTGGTGAAATCTTTGAAAAGGGTTCAATGGAAGAGACTGTGTGTAGTAATTTTATAATTGGTAAATGTATTTAGGAGTGACTTATTTTTCTTTGATGCTTTAATCCTTGCTGAATTTCTGCATTTCTTGAAACTTGGGTAAAAATAATTTAGTTGTTTGGTGTAAGAACATTTCAGAATTAATTCTGCATTGAATTAGATGTTCGAGAGCTGCCACCACATCTAACAGACTCCAGATGTCTGATTATACACAAGTTTTAGCAGACTCCAAATCCCTGATTACATACAAGTTTTAATAGTAAGTTATTTTTATTCTGAAAAATGAATTCATCAAAGGTTTCCCTAGTGAACATTCTTATTGTTAATTAACAATAGAATGTAGCAAACAATAAAGAAAAAGTAAGGGCTGGGCAAAAGGGTTCAACTGTTACTTTTTTAAGAAAATAGAACCTGAATAGGAAGTGAATATGCTTTTTATTTTTTTAAACTTCACAAGAAACCCAGAATTCTGCCTTTTACCTCACTAACAAAAAGAATCTGAGAACATTGATATTTTCCAGATCCCAGAACAGATTCAGTGATAATTCTAAGCCTTAGACTTTTGGCATAGTTGAGGTTTTATGACAAGGTATTCTGGCAGGAGAGAGAAGACCCTAATTAGCAAAGTACCCTTGTTAACCTTTAAAGTACTGTCCTTTGGATCCTGTGAGATTTTTTAATAGATGCACATCATTTGTTTACATCATTTCAGTTCTATGACTTAATGTATTTCCAACACTGGCTTCAAGGCCTTACTTATTTATCCTCTAAATGAGCCTAGTGGAGAAGAAACCAAACAACATTGCGGAAAGTAATTTATTCCCTGAAAATCACTTCTGTCTACTTTTTCATAGGAAATGACTTAGTATTTCAGGTTTATCTTTTAATAATATATACTAAAGGATTGTCCATCAATGCTATATTTCCCTTTGGAGGTTCTGAATATGGGATGGCGGTGTGAAATAAAATGGTATCCCACAATGTGGCCTACACTTCCCATTTCCTGGGTTTTGCACGGTTGAGAGGCTGAGGGTCAAACAAAGAAAGGAGAGAAATGAGGTACAGTAATATCTGGAAAGGGCATATGATGTCTGGTCTGACCCTAGCTGCCCAAAGTTTGGAGGAACCTTAGATGACCTACTCCATTGGAGGTCCAACAAGACACTGGCATTTACCTGCTTCAGATACAGACTTCAAAGATGGAGACAGGAGAGCCTGAATTTTGCCAAAGCATCCGCTCAGAGTGTTCCCTTTACATTTTGAGATGAGATAAATGGAGTTGCAAGTTAACTTGAATCATGTGCGTCAGAAGGGAAGCAAGGATTTGGTGGCCCTTAGGAGTTTCACTATTATACCAGGGAACTGTCAAGCACAGGGTCCTTACATTTGGCAATAAGTCTGAGTACACTTTCCTTGTGTTGTCAGCTTGCCCAAGGAAGGCCTGAGTTATAGGCCGCTAGACAACAGTTTGCAAATATACTAATTTCCCTTCAGCTATTAGTCCTTTAGGAACTCAGAATTTCTGAAATCACTAAAACTTCACAATCTGGAAACTATTACACACATTTCTATTTTTGTTTCCTTTACCTTATAGGGACAAGAAACCAAATGCATTTGGAGGGTTTTACCTCCATAGCATTTGCTGCTTAGACCCCATATGTTGTAATAGCAGAGAATATAGACAGAAGAAAATATCAAGAAAGAGAACAACCAATATTATTAGGTATTAGCCTTTACTGAGTGTTTCCTCTGTACTAGACATTGAATTAAGCACTGTATGTGTATTATTTTAGTTACACAACAGCCTGAGGAGGTAATTTTGAGAGGTTTAGGTGTCTGCTAGGTCACACAATTCTTTAGAGGTAGAACGGGATTCAAACCTAGAACTGTCTGATTACAGAGTCCAGTTCTTAACAACTGTGCTTTATTGGCTGCCATGCTTTGCTTCTGTTGTTCAGTTTGGGATGGAGGTAGAAGCATGGGAGGAAAATGAATGCTTACAGATCAGCAAAACTAAAAAATGAGGGGCGCCTGGGTGGCTCAGTTGGTTGAGCATCCAACTTCAGCTCAGGGCATGATCTCACAGTTTGTGAGTTCAAGCCCCACGTTGGGCTCTGTGCTGACAGCTCAGAGCCTGGAGCCTACTTCGGATTCTGTGTCTCCCTCTCTTTCTGCCCCTCCCCTGCCTGTGCTCTATCTCTCTCTGTCTTTCTCTGTCTCTCAAAAATGAATAAAAGTAAAAAAAAATTTTTTTTAACCTAAAAAATGATTAGAATGCATGTACCTTTACTTTGGCTGTAAATTGCTATTTTCTAGAGTCCTATGTTGTGACAACTCACTACCATGGTTCATGTGTGCGTAATTACTAACATTGCTAAATCAAGCCAGGAGAACATGTTTTTGATGAATCAAAGTGTGAGATAAAGACTGCAGACTGGTTTCTGGCTCAAGAATCACCTTGAGATATGTAACCTCATTCCCTTGGTCAACTTCGTTACTATGTATTTCCCGTCTGAAGGCCTCAGGACTGTTACACTGAATGGACTAGTTGATTAACATCTGCCCACTGACTGTAGGTTTGGGGCTTATGCTCTGCCCTCAAGTATCCATAACTGATTTTATACCCTGAAGTCTGAGATCATGAAGACATGAGTTGGTACTGAACTTAGGTGGTGAACTCTGACCCAATTTGGCTGTAGGAACAAAAACAAATCTACAGTTTGGGAACCGAATGCTAATTGGCCACTATATCACAAGTGGGAAATGCAAATTGGGTACCCTGAGATTATTTAGGCCTCTGTATTCCATTAAAAGTAATTTTTATATGTGCTTTTCAGCAGTGCTTTTTAACTTTCATTTGACAGTAACCCAAATAAAGAATTCATTAATAAATGAAAAGAAAAATACAAATCACATTCTATTACCAAAGACAAAAACTGCAACAAATCTACTATCATTCAAAATTTTTCTAGTTTTACTAGAGAGGGGTGTGTGTGTGTGTGTGTGTGTGTGTGTGTGTGTGTGTATTTTACATAACCAAATATTAATATTTGTGCCATATAACTCAGCCCTTAATATTTGTTGAATAAAACATTCAATTAAATTCTGAGAGTTATTTTTAAGAGGAATTTTTTCAATGAACAAATATAGTTTTATCCCCATAATAAGATGTAAATTTCATAATAAAAGTATTAACTTTGAATCCAAATGCCATCTTAAGAGTAATTTGGCACCAACTCCACATTATTGAAAGAATATTAATGTGGTCAATTTGGTCAGGTACGCTTTATTCCTTAGGGCTTCTCTGAAGTGGTAAATATTTTGCCTGTTGATGGTAAGAACAATAATAACTGCCGACATTTGCTGAGTGCTTAGTTGTGTTAGGAAAAAGTTCTAATTGCTCCTCATTTATTAACTCATTTAACACTCACGAGAATAGCACAATTCTACTGAGGAATTAGAGGAAGAAATTAGAGTAGTTTCCCCTTGGTCAAACAGTTAATAAGTACTAGACCTGGGATATAGACCCAGCCAGTCTGGGTCCAAAGCCTTTGAGTTTTACTATTAGTCTTAAAGAAGGCAATCTTTAATTCCGATTATAGCATGATTTCCCTTTTTGAATTTTTCATTTTAATCAATCATTAGTCAACTTGAGTATACTTTCAAGCAACTTTTTTCAATAAGTAATGATTGGTATATATTTACAAGTCTATGTTTTATATTTAATATATTTTTAACTGCAAGCAACAGAAAATATCACTCAAACTGGCTTAAGCCAGTAGTCTCAAACTTCAGCCTGCATTGGAAATCATCTGAGGGACTTCTGAACACACACGTTGCTGAGCCCACCCCAAGTTTCTGATTCCATGGGTCTGACACAGAGCTCTAGAATTTGCATTTCTAAGTTCCCAGGTGAGGCTGATGCTTGTGGTGTGGGACCATACTTTGAGAAAATTTATTGGCTATAGAAGTCAAGATTCAGGTGTTAGGTTGGCTTAATCCAATTTCTCAGCATCTTTCTTAGGTGTTATCTCCTCTGTGTCTCTGCCTAATTTTCAAACAGTAGCAAGATGACTGCAGCCATTTTAATTCTTGAATCTGTGTATAAAAATATCTGAGAGGGGTGCCTGGGTGGCTCAGTGGGTTAAGCATCCGACTTTGGCTCAGGTCATGATCTCACAGTCTGTGAGTTCGAGCCCCGCATTGGGCTCTGTGCTGACAGCTCAGAGCCTGGAGCCTGCTTCAGATTCTGTGTCTCCCTCTCTCTCTCTCTGCCCCTCCCCTGCTCATGCTCTGTCTCTCTCTGTCTCAAAAATAAGTAAAAACATTTAAAAATTTTTAAACAAAATATACGAGAAAAAAGAACTCTACTCTTCCAGAATTTTTTTTGTTTTTGTTTTTGTTTTTGTTTTTGTTTTTGTTTTTGTTTTTGTTTTTTAAGAACAAGGATATTTCTTTACCAAAGCCTATAGAAAATTTCTTTGGGTCCTGACCTAAATTAGATCACCTCTTTATTCTTGAACAAATTCTACTGGTCAGGGGAGCACTGTTTGCTCATTGGCTTAGGAGTGTGTTCCTGAACCAATCACGGTCAACAAGCATGGCCTGCCTGTAAGATCATTTAAGAACTTCCCTGGAACATCGGGAATTGTAGTCTTTAGATGGAGGAAGAGAACTTTGCTATTTTACCTTCTTTTCTATTGTTTTGGTTCAAAGCACATTAAAAAAGACACTTAAAGGGGCACCTGGGTGGCTCAGTGGGTTAAGCATCCAACTTCAGCTCAGGTCATTCTCTCAGTCTGTGAGTTTGAGCCCCGCATCGGGCTCTGTGCTGACCGCTCAGATCCTGGAGCCTGCTTCACATTCTGTGTCTCTCTCTGCCTCTCCCCAACTTGTGCTCTCTCTCTTTCTCTCTCTCTCTCAAAAATAAATAAACATTATCAAAATTTAAAAAGACAAAGAAAAGTTTTCTTTTAGGAGAAATCTTCAGAGTCTATCTTTGGAAAATTGTAGACTATAAAATTTTGCATTCCAAAGTCAACTTTAAAGCTAATATTTTATGTTCACATATTAATAATAATATAACAAGGGCTGCCTGGGTGGCTCAGTTGGTCAGGCATCCATCCGACTTTGGCTTAGGTCATGATCTCATGGTTTGTGAACTCAAGCCCCATGTGGGGCTCTGTGCTGACAGCTCAGAGCCCAGAGCCTGCTTTGGATTCTGTGTCTCCCTCTCTGTCCCTCCCTGATTTGTGCTCTGTCTGTCTCTGTCTCAAAAATAAACAAACACTTAAAAAATATTTAAAACAAACAAAGGTTGCTAATAATCTCTTAAAATTAGAAAAGTAATATAACAATATAACAATTGTAGAACATGTGTATGTATTTTTAAACAGTACCTTTAACACATAATACTGAATGAGATTTTTTTTTCCTAAATAAAATACGTAGCTGTCTATGTCTCAAGTGTCATTGTAGTTATGAAGAGGGTGTCATTAATCTATAGGGTATCTGGGATATGCCAAAAACTATATTTCACATGCATTATCTAATTTTATCTATTTGGCAACCTTAATAGTAGATAGTATTATAATCTGTGTTTTGCAGATAAGGATTATATAGTGCTTATACTACAGTATTATATAACAATACATATTGTCTACTCTAACTGAAATGAATATAATGATGCATTTTTCTTGAAAACTATACAATGCATGCATCTATATAATATATATTACTTATTTTTTTAAAAAACTACCTCTGTAAAGTACCTATCAAAAGCAATAATTAAAGTTAAGGGAGATATGCTGATGTATGTAGTTGTTTTCATATCTAATTTAATTAAATTTAACTGTATATTTAAGTGTTTATTATGCACAAGACATCATGTATAAAAAATACAAATAGTATATCTATGAAAGAGAGAGGTGGGGGAGTGAGGGAAGGAGAGGAGATAATATCCATAAAGCTCTTAATATAATGCCTGGCTCATGCTCACATTAAATACCCCATAATAATGTTAGCTGTTATTTGGTACTTTAATTTAATATAACAGATTTTTATTAGGAACTCTAAGCTGTGAAGTGCTGTTCAAGGAAATGAGTATATATTCATAAATACAAACATTAAACACCATATATTAAACTCTAACCCCTTTAGCATAGACTGTTCTTAATATACTCATTACAGAGGCAATTTCTGAAGCAAATTAGTCGTGTAACTTGTTTCTTGATAACAGCACAGAGAGTTATGACTGCCAAAATCAACAGTGAATTTCAAAGGCTTTCAGGCTCTCTGTAACAAAGGCTGAGTAAGCCATGAGTCACAATCAGGAAACTTCTATTTGAGGGCCTTATTATCTTTCTTCATATCTGGGGTGTGGGAAAGACTGGTAGCAGTGGGCAGCACGCAGGGGAGGAGTTCCGTTCTGTTTCCAGGGCCACAAAGTGAGTGAGAAGAACATAGTGAAAGTTCTCCTTCTGTAGTTTTTTTTCTGATTCAAGGGAGCCCCCAGGATGTGTATACAGTGGTCTGAAAACATATTCAGGATAATGGAACTGTGCTGGAATTTATAATCTATTCAGGTCTGTGGTTAAGTCTGTCACGCCTCATCACCCAGAAGTAAACCAGACTGTCTTGCATCTAGTCACTTTGGAGTGCTTGCTGCTTCTGTCTACATGTTTTGTTTATTTTGGAGGCGGGAAGGAAAGACTGTGTTTCTAAGGCTCAACTTTGAACCTGCCTACAATATAAATGAAAGAGAATGGTTTTCCAGTTGCCCAGAAAGTGTTCAAGTTGTGGCTGTCAAATACTTGTTGTGTGCCTTGGGCAATGCCTTAATTTTTCTATACCATAAGTTTTCTGTCTTTTAAAAGAGTGATATTACATCCCTAGTGGATTTGTTGTAAAAAAAAATAATAGTAATAAGTTAGATTGCAAATGAAAAAAGTCATCACAGCTGGCACATAGTGGTCTCTCAAAAAATTAAAAAAAAAAACTTAGCAAGTTGGTGCTATGCTAAATGTCTATTTTATTTAAGACAACCATATTACGTAATTTATAGTCCAAGGACATTTTTTCCAGAGTGAAAGGGTCACTATTAATAATTAGCCCAGGATAGCAAGCCAAACAAAGACTGTCTTGAGCAAATCTGAAGATGTGCTCACTCCAATTACAATCATGTTGCTTTGTTGATAGGGCTAAAGGGAGGAGTCAGAACTCCTTATCTCTTGATATAACTTTGCAATCATTTACATTTTGTATTGTTGTTGGCACGAAAGGCCCAAGATTCCTCTCAGACACTTCATGGTTATTCATCATTGGATCACGAAAACAACATAGTCTGTGGTAAGTGGTGTAGTAGAAAAAAGAAAGGGTAAGACCCAGTTTTCTCCTTCCCCTATTCTACCCACTTTCCCCCTCAGCTGAAGAAAACCCAGCTCTACTTCTTGCCCAAGTAGCCACTGAAATGCTTAGAACCACAAGAATAGCACCCACCCATCCTGCCCCCGCCCCCCCAACATCACAGAAATATCCCTGGATTTGGTGGGTTAAGAGTGGGAAGAAATCTTTCATAAATTTTGCTTTGGAATCCTATAATTAACAATTGCCATGATCTGGAAAGTATCTCTTCCTTTCTGTTTCTATTTAATCCAAAATATATTTTGATGACATACTAGATGGCATTCAAGACACTGACTAAATTTGGTGGCAGGGGAATGTGGTTATACACCCTGCTTTAAATTCCCATTTGAGAGGGAATAGATAATCTTGCTACATACCTGGTGAAAGACTGTTTAAACTGAGAATAAAAAAGAGAATAAAAAGTGAAAATTTTAAATACTTTTTACATTTTATAAAACTTCAATTTTTAAACACAGAAGGCATATGGTGTGTAAAATACATGCATGAAAAATCTGACATTACCTATTTTTTACTTTGAACACTGATTCTGAACTATATTAACTTTTACTGTTAAATCCTAACTTTTCTAATAAACTAAAGGCAGGTACTTGGAGCCTTATCCAAGAAATTGTTTACCATGTAGGTTCTACCATCTACGTATTAGGAAAGAGATATTGAAGAAGTTAAATCCAGACCAGCAATGCCAATAGGCTGAGCACTGCTTCATGGACACCTGGCAAATTTCCTGGTCACAAAAGTACACTTGGGAAGATATTTTATTTGTTCGTTTGTTCATTCATTCATAAGAATTTATTATGTTGCTAGTAAGTGCCATGTTCAAGGCCAGATACTGAAGATTCAAGTATGGTCACTGCCATCCCAGGATGAAGTCCAGTGAGCAATGCTATAAGTAATCACTATAAAATGAAACCCAGTATTAATGATAGAGGGAAACTCAAGGCACTGTGGGAAACTATAGTGTTCCAGGGAACATGGAAAGGTCTCTGAGTATGGAATCTGTTAAGCTGAGTAGGGTGAGTATGAACAACCATTTTATAATGGAAATGATGTCCAAGGCAGGAGGGACAATCTTGAGAGATAAGAGAGAGCTTGGTATAAGGATCTAGTGATAGACTACTACAGCTAGAATAAAGATAGTCAATATGCTGGAGAGGTGAGCAGGGGCCAAATTACAGAGGCTTTGTATATTAGGAGTTCAAACTTTATCCAGTAGGTAGTTGGGAAGCCATTGAAAGGTTTTATGTAGAAGGCTAACACTCAGATATGCATTTTATATAGATAAATTCTGGCTGCAAGAGAACAGTTGGAGAATTATACAATGGTCATGATCAAAATTAATAGCAGTTTCTACAAAGATGTTGTCAGTGGAAATGGAGAAATTTAGAAAGGAGTATTAACAGGATTTGCTGATTAACTGGACACAGAGAGTGAAGTAAAAGATGCCTAGGTTTTGGCTTAGAAACCTGATTGAATGGTGATGGCTTTAAATGTATATAGACAGAATATTTAAGGAGAAGTGGGTTTGCAGGGTGGTGATACTACATTCCATTTTTGACAAGTTGAGTTTGAGTTTGAAATATCCTTGATATATTCAAGTAGAGATGTCAAACACAGAGTTGATTGCCTAGGTCAGGAGCTCAGAGAGCATTGTGAACCATATTTAGAGATTTTGGATTCATTAGCATATAAATGGCCTTTGAAGCTCTGGGAGTAGATGAGACACCCTGAAGAAAGTGGGTAGAATGAGAGAATATGAGGGTCAAAAATAGACTCCTCTCATTACATCAACATGTAAAAGAGGAGGAAGGCTGCTCTTGCATTTCTCTGGCAGGAAAATGAGTTTTTTCAAAAGGCTCCAGGAAACAGGCAGCATATGACCCACAAGTGATGATAAGATAAAGTATCTGATATTGTGTTCTGGGTTAGATTCCAACTCAAGAAAACATCTCTTGGGCTTCTCTGGATGTGAAGAAGACTCACAGCCTGACTATCTCACTAATGTTATTACAGTTTCTTTGCTTTTCCTTCCCTTCTTTGGTAATGCTCTATCTAGGACATGCTTCCTTGGTAACATGCCAGGCATAAGCAGCTTGAAGACTGCCCCCACTTTATTCTTAGACAATATTCTCACTCAGATTATAGAAAAAGGAAGTTTTATGATAGGAGTGGTTGGGAAATAAAGTATATGTTTACTCTGGCCATGAACTATAATTAGAAAGGTCCAAAATACTGTAAGTAGCAATTCAATACTCACTTTTCTCAAGAATCTCATAAAACTTAATTAATGAATGCAAAGGTCCTGACAAAAATTTTAAAATGTACACTGATGATGAAATGCATGCTTCTATTTCCTTGTGTTTCTAGTCTGCATCACATCCACTTGTACATGTGTTCATTCTAAGAGATAGATCTTAGAGTCACAGCATCTTAAATCTGAAAGGAGCTCAAAGAGAACCTTTCACTCAGCCCTCTCTCCCCTGGCCCTGTGCCCACTTCTAGATGAGGAAACTGTTGTGCAGGGATGATGGCACCTAGAACTCCCATTTATGTGTTGCTATATATTTAAACAATAGTGTTTACATTCAAGGGAATATTATATATTACACTGGTGAAGATCCCAGGCTCTTGGAACTGATTGTCTGGGTCTGACAATCAAACGAGCTTTGGGCAAATTACTTAGTCCCTCAGTCCTTTTGTTTCTGCATCTACGAAGTCACCTTTTGTAGTATCTACTCATGGGCATTGGTAGACAATTATCCATAGGTTTCTTGTGATTCTGGCTGTCTTTTGAGCAGACACGCTGACTACCTTTGTTCTGGACTACATTTTTTTTAACGTTTATTTATTTTTGAGAGACAGAGAGAAAGAGAATGACCAGGGGAGGGGCAGAGAGAGAGGGAGACACAGAATCTGAAGCAGGTTCTACGCTCTGAACTGTCAGCACAGAGTCTGACATGGGGCTCGAACCCACGAACTGTGAGATCATGACCTGACCCGAAGTCAGATGCTTAACAGACTGAGCCACCCAGGCACCCCATGTTCTGGACTACCTCTTTAAAAATGTTTGTATAGACAACAGCCTTGAAGGTTATGGTGTCTACCTCAGGACAAAGAGCAAGCTTGCTTACTATCCAACAAAATAAAGATGACTCCCTCTGGAGGTATGTTTCCTTCCCATTATAAAAGATTTGGGTTCCCTTATTTCAGGATTCTTCTCCCACACTACGACCCATCACCTGGAGGCATCGCCTGGACCTCAGAGAACCGATGCAGATGCTGACACTCTAGCTATTAATATTTATGTTAATAATTAATAAAGGCCTGCATCTGTGACTCAGGAGGCTCACATCTTTTGCCAATAGCCATGTAATTGTGTCAGGCTAACACATTAGTTTCCAAGTAGTATAAAACCTCAGACCCTTAACAATTCTTGACAATACATTTCTATAAGAATGGAGTAAAGCAAGTAAACATAAAAAGCCTGAAAGAGTATCTGGCACATAAAGACTAAAGACTGAGTAAATATTCGTTGTTAATATCAATATATGGTTACACTTGCCAAATGCACATGGTTTATTCATGGGCAAAGCCAAGACTAGAATCCATATATGTAAAAACTCAGTCTAATATTCTTTTTTACCACTTCATTCTAACAACCTCTTTCCCCCTAACATTACATTTTCTGTATATTTAACTTACAATTAATATTGACAATAAGGTAATTGAAGAGGAAGAATTAAGAATTTATACCAGCTTATTTGGCGAAAATGTTAAAATTAGTATGAGAGAAACAATAAGTCTGGTGATCAGACATCAGAGCATTAAAGTATTATTTTAAGAGAAAAGTGGCCAAAACCATGGTAAGCCCTGATACATCCAAAAAACTAATGTTCTTGGAAATACATTATGAGCAAAATATTATAAAGTTTGAAAATTCCTTAATGACAATGAACATTTTACTATGTATATTTTTATCTATGAAAATCTACTATGTTTTTGTTAAAGGCTCAAAGTGAATTTCTAAAATGTATATATGTCACAGACAGAATCTCTGAGAATAATGACTCCCTACACCAATGGTTGGATTTTGAAATATCCCCTAAGACATTTTCTACAAATCATGGTTTAAGATTTAGTACCCGTATCACCACTGGAATAAAGAATAATATTAATCAAATACTTGCTTTATAGCATTCATACTTAGTATTTTACATGTTTTCTTTAATGAATCCTTACAACAATCCCATGGGAGAGAAATTATTAGTAACTTCATTTAATGATGAGAAAATTATGCACAGAAAATAATTTACTCAAGTTTATATAGCTAGTAAGACCTAATGGACCAAAGTGAACTAAGGTCTGATGAGTAGTGATCCTGTTCTATTAAGTACTAATTACACTGCTATAAATCTTTAGTTAGATTTACCAAGGAAATGAATATGGTGAAATTAAATGTTAAAATTAAGACACTAGGGGCTCCCGGGTGGCTCAGTGGGTTGAGTGTCAGACTTGATTTTGGCTCAGCTCGTGATCTCACAGTTCCTGAGATTGAGCCCTGCATCGTCCTCAGGCTCTGCACTGACAGCTGGGAGGTTGCTTGGGATTCTCTCTCTCTCTCTGTCTCTCTCTCGTTCTCTCTCTCTGCCCTGCTCCTGCTCACATGCTCACTCGTTTGTGCACGTGTGCACTCTTTCTCTCTCTCAAAACAAATAAACTTAAAAAAATTGTTTTTAATTAGGAAACTAGACTTTTCACAAAACCATAAAAACAATTCAATAGACCAATAATTGCAAATCACAAATCAGTCCTACCCCTTCCATAAGCTACTGTCAAGAAGCCTGCGTTCTAACTCTGTTCTCTTGGATGGAATGTAAAATTTTTCAAGAAACAACACTTACCTAATTCAATATTTAAAAAAATAAATTTTTTTTAAATCCGTCTTCTTCCAGAGACCCTTAAAGATGGTACTTTTACTATGAATACAAACATGACAAGAAGATAATCAACTTTTAAAAAGTTATTTCCCTCACTCTAACTCCCCCTGCTTTTCTACTCACACACTTGACATCATGTTTTCGAAATCATGAGGTTAACATTAATTTGTAGTATGACTGATGTCTGAGTTACAATGTTCTTAAAAAATTCAAGTTTTCTCCATTATTGTCAACTCATTTCTAGTTATTTCTCTTTTTGATTTGCTTAGTTCATTGAAGCTCTTTTCTGGGGCCTTTTTCCCGTATGTCTCCTATGCTATTTCCAGAGTCCTGTTTTCTATCTTTAAGTCTGTCAAACATAGTAGCTCCATTTTTTTTAAAACAATGTTTCACCTGTTCTTTCTCTTTTCTACATTGTACTTTATACTTTTGAAAATCAGTGTGCCCTTTTTCATTCATGATCAACATTTGCTATAACAGCTTTCCCTGAAACAAAAGGAAATAACTAGAACAAACAACATGCTAAATGATCAGGATGTGGCGACTAAACCTAGCCTGATTCCCAACTGGAGTACTTGGCCACCTACTGTATGTAATTTTAGGGATTTGAAAACCCCACGGGTCTCCAGATTTTCAAATACTGATTTGCCATGATCCTTGTTCATCATCAGTTTGAAGAGGTAGGGCTTTATCTTTACTTGGCCATTGCTAAAAAAAACAGAACAAAACAGAACAGACAAAAAACAAAAAACAAAACAAAACAAAAACATAATCATAAATAATTATTGTTAGAAAAATTACTTGTCAAGTTGGGCTCTAAGGACAGGATATTTCACCATGCTACAAGGAAACAAGTAAGGAAGTAAGAAAAGAACATCTCAGGGGTGAGATCTCTCTAGTGACAGAACACAGGAGGGCACCATGCTAGAGAGGTCTGAGTTCCACAAGATATGGGAAACTTAGAAGACATTATTTGTCTCCCCATGTGTCAAACAATGGGGCAAGCACCGAGGGAATGATAAAATGATAAGACATAGACATATGACATAAGACATAAGACATAAGGCTCTGCTTGTAAATCACTTCCCATCTCACTGTGGATGGAGATCAAGCCCACAACCCAGGTAGAACACTGTATGTAATTATGTTTTGTATGGGTAAGACTATAAAGAGTTCAAAGACATTAAATTCATTAGGATTACTAACTGCATTCTCTTGACACAACAATGACAATTTAAAGAGAAGATGGGATGAGCACTGGGTGTTGTATGGAAACCAATTTGACAATAAACTTCATATATTGAAAATAAATAAATAAATAAATAAATAAAGAGAAGATGGAGAGTGGTCATAGAAGGAGATGGGTTGGCAGCCCACCCCACTGACAGAGGGGTTCTATGGAAGGAATTACCAAAAGATTAGGCAAAAATATTTTAAGCACATTTGGCTTTAAGATGGGGACATCTTAAAATGGGAGATGTGGAGTCCATGTGAAAAACCATGCCTCACAAAACATTTATAATTCAATTTCTATTTATGTAAAAAAAAAAAGTCAAATGGAATTTGCTTGTTACTCTCCACTGAGTTATAGCAGATATGATCTACAAGCATCTGTTAATTACCAATGTTGGAATGGTACTGAAGACTGAATTAATAGAACCCCATGAGCTCTGTTCTTGCCCTATAGATAATTATAATATTGTAACTTAAGGAAATATAGATAGTAGAAATATCATTGGCACATTCTTTTAAGATGGTTGAAAAGGACTGTCCTATGCTGAAGCACCTGTGTTTTCACTGACTTCTTCTTTGTTCCTCACCCTTCTCTTCTCAAACTTCCTATTTCTTCTCAAACTTCCTGAATGAATCTTGGTGGAAAGTTTAGTGAGTCAAATCTAAGAGATGGTAAAAGGATGTGGGAAATCCTAAGTTTGGCTTTTTTGAATCCTGAAGAAATACTTCTTTAAGGAGTAAAGGCCAACTCTATTCTTCAAAACATTTCACAGATACCTGCCAATGGCATTTATGTTACAACACAACCAGAGTTTTCAATGTGAAATAACTCAGTTCATTAGAAGCAGTATTTCAAAAGAATAAGAACTAAAGGATTTAGAGAACTTAGACCCATTCCCAATAACTCAAACAGCCTTATTTTTCTCTTGGAGAAGTCATTACCAACACTGTCATTAGAGGAATCTACCCTTATTTATTTAAAAACAAAATTGACCTGAAAAATGGAGTGAAAATTACAAGAAGCAAATCCAGCTCTTCTCAATTTTGATTTTTATTTTACTGTTTAGTGTAGAATTTTGGAAAACCTCTGGATTCAGTGGAATGAAGAATCTTACAGTGTAATGAAGTCTACAACAAGAACACAATTGGATTGAAAATAAATTACTAGCTAATAGGGAGTCATCTACAATTTTAACTTTGGAGGTAAATGAGGCATGATGCTATTGTTGTTCTACTTGTTATTTAGGTTTTTTTCCTTAGTGAAAATGTGTTGAATAAGAATTTTTTTTATTATGAACGCTTTGGTATTATTTACATAATTTGCTGGGACTTGGAATTTTATGGAAACAAATAGTCTTTCACCAGTTCTTGATTTTTTTTTAAGATTTTATTTTTAAGTAATCCCTACACCCAATGAGGGGCTTGAACTCACAACCCTGAGATCAAAAGTCATGCACTCTATCAACTGAGCCAGCTAGTTGGTACCCCACCAGTACCCCACCAGTTCCTGCTTTGAAAATATGTATTCCTTTAATGCTCACTTGAGAATTTAAGATCTTATTCACTAGTGCTCTTCAGGATACTTTGAAGAAAACATTGTTGTATGAATCCATAAAAAGTATTAGCATAGCTAATAGCTGGGTATTTTACAAATATTTATATTTTATGAAAATTCAAGCATACTTGAAATTTATTTTTTTCATTTTCTTTGTTTTTTTTTTAATGTTTATTCATTTTTGAGAGACAGAGACAGAGAGCAAGTCAGGGAGGGGCAGAGTGAGGAAGACACAGAATCCGAAGCAGGCTCCAGGTTCCAAACTTTCAGCACAGAACCCGACATGGGGCTTGAACTCACTAACTATAAGATCCTGACCTGAGCTGAAGTTGGACGCTCAACTGACTGTGCCACCCAGGCGTCCTCGCATTTTCTTTTCTTAAGCAGACAATTCTGTGTTGAAAAGTATAAGACTACAAAGATCAGAGCAATATATCAAGGGAGAAGGATGTCTACATGTTTAAGTGTGGGAAAAGAATCTGTGGATGTTTTCTCTAGACATTAAAGAGATGATATGTTAGACAGTTCCTGGTACATGGCTAGAGCTTTGATGTATTGTTTTTGGTTAACTGATACACTAAGGACATGGTTGCCCTTCACAGTCAGAAGTAAACATGGGATGTGAAAAGTAAATAAAGTCTGAAAGAGCAACTTGTGCTAGAGCATTTAATATTCTTTCTCTGTTAGCACCATTCCCCACCCCAGTCTGTTTTATAAATACCTATAGTATGGTCAAGCATCAAGAGGAGGAAATAATGGGACATCTGAACATGGGAAAAGAGAAAAGATGAGATCTGAAGTGGGGGTGGGGCTCAGAGTTGGAAGCAAAAGCGTGCTTTGTCAGTTAACTACTTGGGGGTAAGTGGTACAATCCATGGGACCAAAAAAAAAAAAAAAAAGAAAAAAGAAAAAGAAAAAAGAAAGATAACAGAAAAGTAGAACCGGAATTTAGGGCTTGGATCCAAATTGTACACATAACTGGCTTCTCCAATATCAGCTCCGTGTTCCCAGTTTATGAATAAGAAGAGGGCACCCAACCATTACTCATTGTGTGGTAGCTAGAATTTTGAGGATGTGAAGTAGTGACTATCTCCTGATACTGTGTAGCTCTAAACTCTTTGCTCACTTGCTTTTCTAGGATCCCTAGGAGAGTAGAGGGGCCCCTTCTGTGGTAAAGTTAGCTGTTCTAGAATAACTGGGGATTGCTAATTATTGTTATAAACTATCAATAAAGCCTAATAAAGAATTCCTTTGGGCAGAGCCTTTGGAAAACATGCTTCAAATGGCAGCCTTATAACTAATGGGATACGTGAAATATTAGGTAACAGTATGTGTACATCTCAATGGCCTCTTTTAATAAGTCAATCTCTACTGATGTCCTGCTGTTAAGATTAAAGGACAACAAATATATGCAAGACTTTGAGAAGAATGAGGCCCAAGGTTTATATTTGAATTATAGAATTTACTTTATGCTTAGTGTGGAAAAAGCCTCAGCCAAGGTAGCTGTGTGTAGCTGTGTATAAATTCTGAATTATATACCATGAGAAAAGTAAATTAAGGTTCTACGCCCATATTTATTTGCAGGAGGTTTGGGACAATAGGGAGAGGAGCGGGATATGGGAAAGGGACCCAGTGAAATGACAGTGAAGAAGACCAAGGATTCTTCTTATCTGAGTCTCTGTGTCTCTCTCTTTTTAAGATTGTTTGTTTGTTTGTTTGTTTGTTTGTTTAGAGAGATTGTGGGGGAAGGGAGTGCACATGAGCGGGGTAGGGGCAGAGAGAGAGAATCCTAAGCAGGCTCTGCACTATCAGTGCAGAGCCTGATGTGGGGCTGGAACCCAGGAACCATGTGGCCATGACCTGAGCTGAAATCAAGTCAGACGCTTAACCAAGTGAGCCACCCAGGCACCCCACTTATGTGTATCTCTTAAACATTATCCTGGATTATACTTCTGTTTTTTACATTAAAATAAAATGGATCTTTAAGAGGACCTTTCTTCCTTATGACATAATTACTTACATCAATGTCTCTTTTCCCTTATTTACTTATAAACTCCTTGCAGAAGTCATGTGTCATATTTTCTACCTATATAAGACAGTACAGAGCTTTGCACACACAGATATTCATAAAATGTCTGGTGAATGAACACTATCTGTTGATTTTCCAGCTGTTATATAAAGCTGAAGTTCTATTCACATGTTATCAATGATAGCTGTGGCAGCAGATAATAAAAAGAGCTTTGATAGGTGGTTCTGAGTGGCATGGCTTCTTTTTCCAAAGAAGTGCTTTGAAAGGCAAACATTTTAATAACTGCCTAAAAATTCATCACTTATATCTGGCCATTGACCAAGTTTCTCTGAATTTTTAAAAAAATCACTCACAAAGTATATGTTCCTCAATATACAGAGCCTATTCCTCAGTAATAGAGCCTAGGTTTCATCCTCTGAAGGACAAAGGATGTCAGTTTTTAGAAGTGTATTTGAAATATCTTCTTATGTAATTATAGATGTAAAATTGTATCTTCTAGCTCAAAGAGAACTGTTGCAAGAAAAACAGCCACTTCGTTTGTCTAGAATGTCAGGGTCATTATTTTTATGGGAGGCTTTTGAGAAACACTAATTTGTGGAAGAAAAGCATCGCAGAAGGCAAATTTGACAGTTTAAATTCTCATGCCCAGATTGTTCTAGGGATCATAGTTAATTGAAAGATAATGAAAGGCTAAATGCAGCTTTGTTTAACTACTTACAGAGCCAGTGAAGTGATTCTGAGTCTGATTTTCACAATCTGAAAGATGAAAATGTACTATGCTGTAGATAGAAAAATGCAGAGTAATTGAGAGATTATGAAATGCTGATGGGTATCCCAACAACATTCTAGTGTAGTTTCAACTGGTTCTAGACTCTTAGAATAAGCAAAATCCCTTCCCACACTGATAAACACATACTTGTATATAGCATTCCATCTTTGAGGCAGACTTAAATAGTATGTTAGTTTATTATTGTCTGGAAAGTGATGCCAATGAAAAACTGCCAATCTGGCCCTTTTAAAGAAATAAAAACCTAATCTGGTCTCAAAGTCAATCATTTTTCTTAGGTTTAACAACTAATTTTAACAACTAAAACCATTTTGTGCACAAACCTCAAGAAATGGAATCTGTCATTTACACTGCAGAGGAGTTTCAACAACACAAGTTCAGCTGTGAAAAACTGTGAAAAACTGTAAACATCAGGACCTAGATTGCTTTATACTACCAGGATAATTTATTTTTGAGGTTTTTTTTTGGGGGGGGTAGAGAGAATATTTTGAGTAGCAATCTGTTATTACTGGCCCTTGCCTAACACCTCCTTGATGTCAATAAAAAAGATGTTCTTTGGGAACATTTACGTTTGGAGAGAAATTGAAACTAGTTTGTCTTATGTGGACCAATCAGGGTCAATCAGCCTGAATCTGAGAAATAAACTTGAATATAGGCCTTGCTAACGCCATGGAACTATTTCCAATGCTAAAAGGCCCTGACGGGTTAGAGAATGAGCCCTGTGAAGGAGAATGTCTTGGTATCACTCATAGAGCTTCTGTGCAAGAGGATTTCATAACCCAGAATCTATTTTTCTGAAGAAAATTATCATTGATACACACCTACCAAAATGAAGGTGCTAAAAATTGTTAGTTCAGTGAATGAGTAAGTGAATGAACAGGACAGTTTTATATAGTCAACCCAGATATACAATGAAATTTATTTGTATTTATTGACTTTATTTATGCACTACGGATAACATTGTAAAGGCCAACTATTTCAAATTTTAAATAACTTATTTAAAAATAGGATTTTACAAATATTAATGATTATAATAATTGTCATTTGAATACTAAATTTTATATATGCTGCTAAGTCTTATCTATGTATTAATTCTTTTTGTACACACAAAGAACCAATGGGGTCAGTATTAGCACCCCCATTTTATACCAGAAACAGAAGCTCAGAATGGTAAGTCATACATTCAAATGTATGTCATCACAGTCAGGGAGTCTGATTCCAAGGCTCACATTCTTAACCTCTAAATTGCAACATGAACACAATCAGTGAATATTTCAAACTTTTTTGAGACATACAAATTAATGTAGATTCCCCTGTGACTAAATATACATATGTACATTGAAATGTTATTTCCAAGGCATGTAGATAGACATACATATAGCCAACTCCTGCCCTTAGTATGAATCCCATGTTTACTCACAAAAACACCATACTTAAGAACCAGAAAAATCTGGGGCGCCTGGGTGGCTCAGTTGGTTGAGCGTCCAATTTCAGCTCAGGTCATGATCTCGCGGTTTGTGAGTTCGGGCCCTGCATCAGGCTCTGTGTGGACAGCTCAGAGACTGGAGCCTGCTTCTGATTCTGTTTTTCCCTCTCTCTCTGCCCCTCCCCCACACGTGGTCTGTCTCTCTCTGCCTCTCAAAAATAAAGAAAACTAATAAAAAAAATGTTTTTAAAAAGAACCAGAAAAATCTACAAATCATGTAGAGATATGGGAAGAAATATGAAAATTACAGTAAGTAGATTTCTAAAGGCTTTACCATAGAAATAAACAAGCATTGAGAGAAAAAAATATGTTTGTACCTTTATGGCTCACCTGTGAATAAAATTTACTTGGTTAAAAAAAAGAGAGAGAAGGTTTGGCACAATATTTTAGAGCAATTATATGTTCTGTAACAAGTAGTTTGGAGTTTACTGCACCAAAGCTTCAAACATAACATCTCTTTTTAAATATTAGCAAAATGAAATTATAAAAGATTTATTTTCCCCTTGATTTTTTCCCTTCTTCCTCCCATTTCCCCCTCCCTTGTCTCCTTCCTCCCTTTAACCCCTCAGATTATTTAGTGCATATTATACGCTAGGCACTATTTTGGATGTTTATAATATACAAAAATCACTGTCCTCTTTTTCCATATCTACTTTTTTTTTTACAGTTTATTTTTGAGAGAAAGAAGTAGGGAGCAGGGAGGGGTAGGGAGAGAAGGAGAGACTGACATATCTATATTGAACTTATTTATGTCCTACATTTAAAATGGCTTTTTTGTAGAAGCATATAGTTTGGTCTGGCTTTCTTATCCATTTTGACAACCTGAGCCTTTTAGTGTGTTTATACTATTTATATTTAACATAAGTAGTCTATGGGTAGGTCAAACTCTATCATCTTGCTTTTTTTTTAATTTTTTAAATGTTTATTTATTTTTGAGAGAATGAAAAACAGACCATGAGCAGGGGAAGGGCAGAGAGAGAGGGAGACACAGAATCCAAAGCAGGCTCCAGGCTCTGAGCTGTCAGTACAGAGCCCAGTGTGGGACTCAAACTCACAAACTGTGAGATCATGACCTGAGCCTAAGTTGGCTACTTAACCAACTGAGCCACCCAGGTGCCCCTTTATTGCTGTTTTCTAATGTTTTATCTGTTCTTCATCTCTTTTGTCCTCTTTTTCTGCCTACTGTTGAATTCACTGAGTATTTTTTTTTAATTTTACTTTATTTCTACTATAGAAATATATGTCTTTTTATACAACTTCTCGTAGTTGCTGTAGGTTTTTAAATATACAATTTAGTTAGTCATGATCTACCTTAAAATAATGTATCGATAATTTCATATGTAGTAGAAAGACCTTAACATACTATCCATCCAATTCCTCCCTTCCATCTGCTGTTGTTGTCATACATTTTACATTTACATTTTGGATAAATATATAATAGTTACCATTATTTTTGCTTTGGACATCCAGTTATCTTTTGAAGCAATTAAAAGAATAAAAATTAATTTTATGTTACCTTGCTTGATTCCATTTCCAATGCTCTTCATTTCTTGATGTAGATCCAAGTTTTATGGTTGGTCTTATATTCCTTTTGCCTGAAGAACTTCCTAAATTCTGAATATATTTTGAAGGCAGAGCCAATAAACTTTCCAGAGGTATTGATGTTGCCTTTGAGAGAAAGCAAGTCAAAGATAACCCCTAGGTTTATAATAAAACTGCTGATTAATCAGTGACAACAGAAAATAACTGAATACAAAGGAACATATTTAGGAAGGAAGAGATACTAGTGTAAAAAAAGAAAACACAACTCCAGAAAAATACTACTTGAGACACCAAATGTATTTTGTAATTTACTTATTTGCCATGTATTTTTCTTCCCCTCAAAGCCCCAATTTTAAAGACCTCTTAGAAGTCCCAGGGTCAGGGCAGGAGTATCGAGTCTGTCTGACTCTTGTATCTACATACGCCTACCTCCTCTCATCAACCTGGATGCAAAACTCAGTCCCTTCATTGGTTTCAACAAGAAATCTTTCCCTCTCATGTTTATCAAGTTTCTTCTTTTCTTTTTTGATTTTTTCTTTTTTAAAAACTCCTTCATGGGGTGCCTGGGTGGCTCAGTCAGTTAAGTGTCTGACTTCAGCTCAGGTCACAATCTCGCGGTCCGTGAGTTCAAGCCCTGCGTCGGGCTCTGTGCTGACGGCTCAGAGCCTGGAGCCTGCTTCCGATTCTGTGTCTCCCTCTCTTTCTGCCCCTCCCCCGTTCATGCCCTGTCTCTCTCTGTCTCAAAAATAAATAAACGTTAAAAAAAATTAAAAAAAAAATAAAACTCCTTCATGTAGTTTTTGTTCCCTCCTTATGAACTTGCTCCCTGTGAATTCTGAATTCTTATTTTATGTGGAGTTTAACTGTCTCCTACACTCAGCATTATATAAACAAAACCCCTTAAGGAGGTTATTAGAATAAAGAAAACCTCAGGATTTCCCCTTCCCAGCCATTTAGGTTTATGAATTTACCCCACTGTTGCAGGTAGTCTCCCCAGGATTTGCATGCAGGAGGTTTACTGGAAGTGCTCTTAGAATCAGTATATGTGTGAAGAAGCAAGGAAGACAAGACCAGGCAGAGAGAGAAGTTAAAATGAGATTCAGTTGAAATAGTAGCCTCAGTCAACCCCACAGAGGTCTCTCAAGGCTGAGATGATCCTACAAAGATGTCCCACATTAGCAAACATACCCTACAATCATTGGATACAGCTGCAGCTGGGGACAGGTGCATAGACTTGCTCAAGGCAGCTTCCTTCACATAAGGGCAAATCCCAGAGTTGCAGGTAACTGTGGATCATTAGCAAACACTACTAGTATCTGAGACCGTGAAGCCTTGACCATGAAGGAGAATCTGGGCAGTGTCCAAATGCATCCACTATAATCCATCCGTATACCATTCACTTCTACTTGTTTCATATAGCATATTGTCTCCACAAAGGGAACAACTCCAGGATTAATACTGATATCCTTTCCTAGGAAAACATTATGAGGAGTTTAATGGGACAAGTTTAAGGTGCCCCTTGTAGATATTCTCCAGGATGCATCTGATATTTGTAGTCTCCCTCATCTATTAAATCATCTGTTAGATTCTGCTTACTTTCAACTATCACATCAGTTTGTCTCACTCACTTACTTGGTGGGATGACCCAGGCTCACCCCAGGCCCTGAGAACCTTCTTAGGATGTGGCTTCTGCACATGTCTGTTTACCAGAAAAGTTAGTCTAGGGAATACCAAGAACCCCCTTCTACCCTACCCTTTCTCTAGCACATCACCTGGGTGTCAAGTGTATTTTTCTCTGTTTCTATTACATAAAAGCAGCCCTACCCTCTTCTGATGATCAGAGACAATTACTCTTGCCAGGATGTGGATCTTTTCTTTGGCCTACTGGATCCCTGGCACAAAGAACCTAAAGTAACCTCATGGCAGTCATAGCTAAAGTTTACTGGGGCTCCTGCAGAACCATCCTCCCTCTGAGAATCACAACCACTAGACTTACAGAACCTAGAGTTGTGAGGATAGAAAGTACAGATTTTCCAAATGGGTCACTGGGAGTGATAATAAGTGGAGTCCCTTCTCCCTAGTTCCCAGATCGATGTATGGTTGATGGTTGATGATTTAGGGTGTGCTCTTTATCCTGGAGAATAAAGATGGGCACCATATCCTTGTAGAGTATAATTTCCAAGTTGCCACCTTAGATGTACCTTAAAAAAGCCATTCCATCACTCCATCAGGCTGGCAGAATCGAGTGATAGGATATGTGATAGGACCAGTGAATCTCATTGTCAGGTGCCTATTGTCACGTCTTATTTGTCACAAAGTGCACTGCTTGTTCCAATATAATCTATGTAGGATCACATGTTGGTAAATCAAAAATTCTATTTGCCCTTGAGTAATGATGCTGCCTGTGTGCCTAATGGGCAGAAAAGGCAATCACATAGAGAACTCTACTCAAAATAAATTTCTGCCTTCCAAGATGGAATGGCCACAATGTAATCAACTTTGGCTAGTTGGTCCCCTCAAGGGATGGTGCTCTATTAGAGGGTGCTCTATTAGTATTAGTATCACTGCTCTTAGGTTAGGTAATTGGCAACAGCAGTACTAGGTCCACCTTGGTGAGTGGTAATTCACGTTGTTGGGCCCGTACACAGCCTACATAGCTTCTCCCATATAAGCCCTTTGTACAACACTGGGGTGGCTTTTGACAAAGACTGACTAGTATCAACTAGCTAAGTTATTCTATAAGATTGTTTCTATAACCTTCAATAGTAGATTCTCTCCGGGCTACATGTTTAGGTGGATCAGAGTTATCATATTTCACACCCATGGTGACATGTCAATTTGCATGTTCCTTCCTCAGACACCTCTGTCTCATTTTTTTAACATTTCTCCTTCCAAGCCCTTGACCAACAAGCCCAAACATTTGTCACTGTTATTGAGTCTATATATCTAATCTTCTTTAAAAAAATTTTAATTGTGTATTTATTTTTGAGAGAAGGAGGGAGCAAGCAGGGGAGGGGCAGAGAGAAAGGGAGACACAAAATCTGAAGCAGGCTCCAGGCTCTGAGCTGTCAGCACAGAGCCCCAGGTGGGGCTTGAACTCACAAACTGTAAGATCATGACCCGGGCCGAAGTTGGACACTCAACCGACTAAGCCACCCAGGTGCCCCATATATATTTAATCTTATATCAACATACTTGTCTTTTTTTTTTAATTTTTTTTAACGTTTATTTTTGAGACAGAGACAGAGCATGAATGGGGGAGGGTCAGAGAGAGAGGGAGACACAGAATCTGAAATAGGCTCCAGGCTCTGAGCAGTCGGCACAGAGCCCGACGCTGGGCTCGAACTCATGGACCGCGAGATCATGACCTGAGCTGAAGTCGGACGCTTAACCGACTGAGCCACCAGGTGTCCCAACATACTTGTCTTTTGACGCGAAATAGATGATGATCCACACCACCCAAACCTCTGCCAATTGGGAAGACTGCCCCCTCTGCCTTTTCTCCAGGCCACCTGTGAGTGAGGCTATTGTGAAAGAGTCCAAAGGATATATGGGTTGTCTCCTGTTGTGTATCACACCGCCTCAAAACTAAGTGGTTTAAAACAGCAGTGTATTGTTTCTGGAAAAGAGATGACACACATGGTCCAGGATGAAGGCACATGAGGTGGAATGAAAGTGAAAGTCAAAAAGTGAGGATGTGAAGAATAGGGACTGTGATATCACCATCAATAAACAATGAAAGGATATGAGATAGAGAGACTGTGAGATAGACAATGAAGTTATAAATAAATATAGGAGATAAGCTAGAAAAAATCTTTATGCTTTATACTAAACAAAGGCATTATTCCTTATCTTTGTTTTCAGGCCTCTCCCCCACATAGGACCCCAGTTGCACGGTAAACATTCTATTAACAGCTACACATTGAAAGATCCTATCAGAAACTACTGTGAGAAAAGAGTCTTCCATTTACTGCCTTCATGTTACTACTTCGACCTAGAATTTTCCTCCCACTCCATCACACCTCAACCCTCCATGAAATGCTTAATTACTTTTTATGATCCAACTCAAAATTGTATGTGTGTGGGGACTTAAATAAACAAACAAATTGAGGCTCCATGAAGAAACTCCTGTCAATAATGGATTTCCCTTCCCCTGAACACACTGAAATCCTTAACAACAGGGGCTATTTTACTTATCCTCACACTGCTACACAAAGCACATGGTAGGTGTGCTGAATGAATGCCTTAGCACCTTACACTTAGGCCACCCAGCCTTGTATTACATTTTATTATAGTCATTTATCATTTCTGTAAGTTAAAATCTCCCTGAAGTCAGAGACCAACCAGATCATAATTTTGATTCTCACAGAATCTGATGAAGTGTCTTAACATCAAGTTATGAACAAATATTTAAATTAACTTGTTAAGGGAATTAGTGAGAATCCATGACATGTGAGAAGTTGACCCACGATGTAATTACAGGAACAGCTTCATGGCCTCAGTGAATCCCATGAGGATCTCTGAAGGTGGAGTGGCCCTTTAGATATGTCCCAAATCAAGGCAAGGGGGGCAAGCCTTTGTATCCTGCATTGCCCAGGCATTGGATCTGTGCTGTGTCACAGGAAGAGGGCATAACCTTGGGTGAGGCAGCTTCCTTGAGCCAAGGTCAATGCCTGAAGGAGGACGCAGCTGTGACCCTTCAGCATCCAGATCCCAGCCAATAAGGGGAGTGCCTACCTTGATTCTAAAAGACATCTAGGTGGTATGTGGCAGCATCTATACAGCCTTCCCTGAGGTGAAAATGCAGCCTCTTTCTCACCTTCCATAAAAATCCTCTTCTTAAGGTATGGCTGAGAAAACAAGAGGGAATTTACTTTTAACGCCCAAGCCTCCAACTCTTCCTTTGAGCACCAAACAACTTCTTTTTCTCTTTGAGGATTTGAACTGGCACTGGAGGCATTTCTTTCTGGCTCAGCCCTGTCACTGGGATACTGGAGAAGTTTCTCACACTCACCTCCACAATGCTCGTCACCCATGCCAGTTGTGCCACTGCCCCAGACCAATTGAGCAGGGTCTCCCTGCACCAGCAAACACCTCTGTGGCATGTGGCTCTCTAGGGGCTATGCAGCTGTCCCTAGCTTGCACATCACAGCATTATAAAATATGGGCCTGAAAAAAATAAAATTCTCACCAGTGCCTTCTATCATCGTTTCCACTCAGGATCAAGGCTTACTTCTAAGTTAATGACTCCTACATACAGGAAAAAGCATCAGCTTCTGTTCTTTTCAGGCCCTGCATGCATGATCCCTGCCTCCTACACAAGGAGCCAGAATACTTATTGGTCAATTTTGCTTGCAGGGACGACTCACCTCCTTGCTTCCTCCTTGCCTTCTGATCTTAATTTCTACATGGCTAAGGAAAGTCTCCCATGGAAAGTGTTGTTTGCTAAAAAATACCCATCTTTTCTATACCCAAGTTTTTTTTTTTTTCAAAAATGGAAAGGAAGATACTTTTCTTTCACCAGGCAACACTATGCATTGAATAAGCACCATACAAATGGGTAGTTAGAGGTGGTTTGTGCCTGGATGATCCCAGCTGTTCTCTCTGAACTCAGGTGTCATATGCTAAAACTAAATTAATGGAGTCTCTCACCAGGGTTCCCATTTTTGTCTGGATTTCTGATCAGAGCTGGAGATTGTAAGCCACTCTATGGGACCTTACTTGCAGGACAGTCGACTTACTAGGAAGGCTAATGAACCAGCATCATCAACTCCAACTCCCCACGTTTCAACTAAGGCCTCCGGTTCAACTCTGCCATTTGGCTGAGTGCCACAAAGACAGCATCTGTTACCCCTCCTTTCTTTTCTTCTTGAATAAAGCCTTGCTAACAAGGAGAATTTAGATCTCCCATGAATTCTAAAGCTTCTCTAATAATGCCTTGCTGTATGTTGCTCTTGTAATAACATGCTTTGACTGAATCCGATTTTCCAAACTGTTCAATAACACCTTGTCATATGGCTCATTGCAAAAGACTCTCTATTAACACATTTCCAGAGAACTCTTCTCCTTCCTGTTGATGCATGGTGGGGAAGTGGATTTACGAGTCCCAGCAACTCTCCCCATTATCAAGTGCACTACTCGATGCTGTCAGTATTTCGTCACAGATGTGAAGCTCTGGCAGGACTGAGATCATGTGTACCTCCTAATGCCAAGTCCATAAAATTCCTTTTAATCTTCACATCTCTGACTCTGAAAGCTGCCACTACTGCAACACAGCCTGCTCTCTTCAAACTCGAAATCCTTCTGCCTGTTCCCTGAAATCGGACTGCCTGAGAATATATGCAGTGTATGGCTAACAGGTTAGCAGCCTCTAGTGGGGATCCCAATGCATGCCTGATGCCTGCTACAACAGTAGTTGTCCTTGCATCTTAAGGACTTCACAAACATACCTTTGTAGGAGCCTTTGATCAGGCAAAAGCACAATAGCCATGTATATACTTCCCATAAAAAAAGTTGTATTTTAGAATCTGTTGGGGAAACCTCTTAAAAATATATCTCACCTGTAACTTGGCATGATTTTGGCTTTATATAGTGATACGATACCTTGATTTTTGCTTAAAATATTCAATCTTAAACAGTGTGTCCCTATGCAAAAACTGGAAATCTGACCTCAGAATAGACTGCTACCTAGGGTTCCTTTTGAGACTATTGGGGACCCATTCCTTTAAGACTCTTAGAAGAGCTATTATTAATTGAAAATTAATAGGCATATCCTGAAAACCCATAAAAGGCTTTTTGAAAGGGTCTATGAGAAATCACCTCAAATAATTCAATTCTTAAGAAAAGGCTTTACAGCCATACATTTTGCTTCATAGTGTTTGAGACCACATTTTCTGACAGCACCCTGGATTTGATCTTTGCCTAGAGGCTCTGTCTCACTTTTTGAGTGTCTTCTTCAGGAAGAAACTGGGGATGAGAAAAATTTTTATCTTTGAAACTAACAAATCAGGAGCCACTTTTATTTGTCCTACATCCTGCTTAAAAATGGAATAATTTCTTCTTTAGCTCCTATCTCTTTATCTTATGCAGCTAAAAGGAATTAGTTGTCACTTTCAACATTTAGCTCAGAAATACCCCTAGCCAGATCAATTAGTTCACTAGATACATTTCTATTTTCTGTAGGTGACAGTTTTCCCAAACTTTCTACCACTATATATCAAAGATCTTCCATCTTCTAGCTCCCAATACTATTCCATTCACTCTCCTTCAAGTCTTCACTGACAGTCACCATGAGGCTCACCGGTGCTGGTAAAACCCACGTCCAGGTAACAAAATCTGCTACTCTTGCTAGATAGAAAATCCATACAAAAATCTACATTCATCTTATTCTTCTCAGGATTTTGTTTCCAGTAATTTGGGGAAGATCCTACCTGGAGCTACTGATGCAGTCATTGTCAAATGTGGTCCAGAACTATATGGTCATGTGAAGGTTCAACTGGGCTGAATATCCAGGAGCGCTCATTCTCATGTCTGGCAGTTGAAAGCTAGCTGTTGACTGGGAGCTCAGCTTGATTATCAACTGGGGCATGTTCATATGGCTTAGCTTCCTCACACCTTGGTAGCTTTGGGTAGTTGAACTTCTTAAGTTAGAACTCGGGACTCCGAGTGTAAGTGTTCTCATGTGCAAGGTAAATGCCGTTTCATCTTTTATGACTTGGTCTCAGAAATCACCTAGCATTATTTCTCCTTAGTCTATAGTCAAAGTAGTTATAAACCCACCCACATTCAAAATGAAGGAATGTCTACTCACCTCTCAATGTGAGGAATATCTAAGAATTTTGCAGTCATTTTTTAAAACCCACCAAAAGGGCTTTGCTGTCTTGCTTTCTTTTGTATCACCAACCCTTATAATAATGCCAGACACATAGGGGGTGCTCCTTAAGTGTCTGTTGAAATAATGAATTTTGATAGGAAAAGAAAGGGAGTTCTGTGGTTTAGGTTAAAACTGGTGAGGCACCATGAGAGTTCTCTACCTCTATCTTTAAGAGGGGACACCATTACTGGCTACCTTGGGTGATGTAAGCAGTCATTTGTCTAAAAGCAGAGGGCTGACCCTTATGTTCTTCTCTTGACCCTTTTCAGTTTTTGATTATTCTAGGCCTGAGGGAGATTCCTACATTAATCAGAGATTTTACTTGCATTTCAGAATGATAGTCAGGTTCCCATACTCCAATAATATGTGGCATTTTGATAACCTTGTAGCAGCCTTGAATAACAAATGGCAAAGAAATGATGTGGAAGAACTATGGATGCTCTTCAAGTGGTCTATTATAGGGAGCAACTCTGGCCACACAGATATGCAGCTGAATATTCCTCTCTGCTCCATGTTAGCTTAAGTATGTAGTAAAGTGTTTCCATTTATTGTGCCATGGGATACAGAGCAATTCTACATGTGGACGAGGGGAGCTACAAGAATATTATATACCAAGACCTGAATTAGGATGAGTTTCAATAAATGCATTTTACCCATCATACAAAATTATAAACAGGACACAAGCCATTAAAACCTTTGTTATTGTCCATTAACACCACTATCTAACAAATCACCACATTTATAAGTGGAAATATCTTCCAAAAAATGTCAGGCATCTTGTTTGAATCCTCTGAAACAAAATAATTTCTGTGATGCATGTATAGTGATGCCAAGAAATCTATCTGCCAGCCAGAATTTCATCCTTGAAACATACCTTGTTATGGCAGCACCAAAGAACACAATGAGTTTTGTTTAGAGTGTCAGTCTTCCGTCCCTGGACTGAAAGGATTAGTTCTAAATTGCACATTATTACATAAGACTGCATGAAAATGTTTGCTTCTTTTGTCCTTAAAAGAAATTCATGGTGTTTTATAAATAGCAAAAAAAAAAAAAAGTAATTGCACTAAAGAAATCCATTCTGAGAGCTACAAGCAGTGGATCTGCCAGGCATTCTGTTTTATGTTATTATTTATTAAACACACAAAGGTCAGGGGTCTTCCAAGTACACTCACATGCTGGATGTGGTGGGAGGCTAAGGAGAGGCCATATAGTGCAATGGCTAAAAGCATAAGTTCTGGTGTCAGATCTGGTTTTAGCTTCTCTGACTAATAAATGTGACTGGGAAATTTACTTACGCTCTCTTTGGCTCATTTTCCATACCTGTAACATGGAGATAAAAGTATTCACCTTCTAGGATTGGTTTATTGGTTAAATGAGATAACACATGTCATTTACTCACCAGTGCTTGGCACAGAGTAGATGCACAGTTAACAAGGCAGATAAGAGTAAACACTTTCAATAGGTATTTTGTGTGTGTGTGTGTGTGTGTGTGTGTGTGTGTGTGTGGTGTGTATGAGATGGGAGAAAGGGGGCAAAGAGAGATGGGGGAAAGAAAGAAAGAAAGAAAGAGAAAGAAAGAAAGAAAGAAAGAAAGAGAAAGAAAGAAAGAAAGAAAGAAAGAAAGAAAGAAAGAAAGAAAGAAAGAAAGAAAAAGACATAGAGAGACAATATTTTGGAATACACATATAAAGAACACTGTTGGAGACACAGTATACTTTTGCACCTGCCCTGGCACTTCTATGTACCCAGTGTCAGAGGTCTGTCCATTGAACAGGACTCAGCTGTCCACTAGGTAAGACAATTGGAAAGCCACCAAGCCATTACCGTGTCACTACAAACAACTTAGAGGTCTTTTCTGTTATTATGGGAGGAAAGTCCCCTGTGATATACAAATAAAAGTGGACTTTTCTAAGGAACAAGAATTGGGAAAGGAGTAAAGAAAAGATTTTGAGGTAGGCAAGGCCTTTTCTCCCTTTTCAGTGAACTGGTGAGGTCATTCCTATCTTTAATCTTTGTATGTCAGACTATTTGGAAGAAACATTCTGCAATATAATACAGTAATCTTGCCATTATTAATTAGAATAATAATTTCCATTGCTTAAGGATTATTTCTGTAATGGTTTTATTCAAAAAATAATATTCAAGTTTAGCCATGTATGTTAAGAAACAGAATATCAGTGGCCAATTTCTAATTTTTAATGGTTTTTCAAAAATACAGATTTTTATTTTACCTTACCACAGCTCTGTTCAAAAACAATTCTGTTAACAACCTTCAAATAACCTTTTAAAATATTACTCATGAATCTACGCACCTCAATAAAATGTTTCCTGTTTTTCATTTCCCCAAGGCTAAAGTGACACAATTATTAGCTTTCGATAGGGTTAAACAATAACTACCCATGCTTACTTTTGTTAAAGAAGGGAAAACAAATATACCTTCGAGCACTGTAACAGTTGAAAAGATTCCCATACTTCAGTTCTTTTTTCTTTTTTCAAAAAATTTTTAATGTTTATTTTTGAGAGAGAGAGAGACAGACAGAGAGAGACAGAGAGACAGAGAGAGACACAGAGAGAGAGAGAATGGTGGAGGAAGAGAAAAAGGAGACAGAATTCAGAGCTGGCTCCAGGCTCTGAGCTGTCAGCACAGAACCGAACACTGGGTTTGAACCCATGAACGGTGAGATCATGACCTGAGCTGAAGTCAGACGCTTTACTGACTGAACCACCCTGGCACCCGTCTTCTTCTCTGAAACACAGAGAATTTTTTAAAAATCAAATATTTTAAATGAAATTTTTCTCTACTTCTAGTGCTGAATAAAATCCTTTTCCTTTTACTGGGAAACCTCTTTAATCCTGTGTAGTACTAGTTATCATTTATCAGGTAACATGTAGATGCTGGGGATATATCTGTAAACAAAACAGGTCAAAATCCCTGCCATCACAGAGCTTACAGTCTAGACAGAAAATGAACAACATGAATATGGTAATAAATGATAAAGGGAAAATTAAGACAGGAAGAGATTAGGGAGTGTCAATGAGGTTGGCAGTGGGTGTGGTTTTAGGTAGTGTGGTGACAGAAGGACTTTTGACATTTAAAGAAAGATGTAAAGGAAGTAGAAAAAGATAACCCATTTTAAGGAATAGTTAGCAGGGCAAGTGGGGTCAGCTAGGAAAATAGTAAGAAATAAGAGATAAGAGAAGCAGCCTGGTAGTCTATTTTAAGGATGTAAACTTTTATACCATTACATGAAATGTCACTATAAGTATGAAATAGGACATCATTAAAGGTATCTTCCCTTTGTCTCTCAAGATTCATGCTCTACCCTTTTCCATCCTTGTCTCTGGCCCAGGGAAGCTGAGCTGTGTTTTCCTACTCTTCCTCATGACCAATTGCATTTCTTCCTTTGGGCCACCTTCCTCCTCTTTCAATTGTCCAAGTGTTCCCTCTGTCAGAGAAGCAGAGATTGAGCCAAACGGTGTTTCTCTGGATGGATAGTTCTCAACTGTGCCCTTAAACTCACCTGCATCCATGTGAGGAAAACCTACTGAAATACAGATTCCTTGGCCTCACTGAAGATGTTCAATAAGTATCTCTGGGTTTGTGGCCAAAGAATCTGCATGTTGATAAGTTTCCCAAGGTCAGTTCTTTCTTACTGTGAGGCTTGCAGATTAGAATTCTAATTTATAGAAACAGCACCCTTCTGATGGGCATCCAAGCAACTTCTCATACCTGAATTTTCATACCTGAATTTTCCTTGCTCCAAAAGGGAGAACTTAGAAAATTTGGTTGGGCTCTATTATATTTTGACTGAGTATATCGTACTAAAATTTTATTCGTATTTTTAGCCAATGCTTATAAAATATTTTATTTTGCAAAATATTTCATCATTAAATACCACCCATAAGAATTGTTTTGCACTGTCCTTATCAATTTGTGTCATGTGAGACAATGTCTTGTTTGCAAATTGATAACTTGTGGGGATTATCTATGACCTCTACATGTTTTTGTACAACAGCACTGACTTTATTTTTGTTTAAGTGTTAATATTTCCCATCTGAATCATTTTTCAACATCATACTTGAATCAGAAATAAGGATACCCAAACGTTACTACTAAATACCATATGTTATGCTATGTTTTTGTGCTGTTCAAGTTGGTAGCACTGAACTTTGAAGACTTTTTTCAGAGTTATATGGAAGGAAATTCACTCAGTGACTTAGATTACCACAGAATTTGTGGGGAGGAGTTCACATTTCCCAGCAGCATATACAGCACTGCTTTCATATTACATGCACTCTTCCGTGAAGAGAGACACTTGATTGATATTTTACAGAGTATTTCTGTTATAACCTCCGGAGTTCAGCACTTTTACACAAATATTGTCCTTTCAGGTTTGTTTTTTTTTTTTTTTAAGATTTCATAGGTTAATTTGCCCTGTGCCAAAATTTGCTATTTCAGGATACTGAGGCAAACAAGACTGTCAGAAATAAAGACCAAGGGATGCAACTGTCATATACCAAGCAGATAATAGTAAATATCTACCTAAGTAGCTGAATCCAATCTTTCTGAGGAAGACTGGTTCATTTGGCCTCTTACTAATTTTGAATTTTTTTCCTAGCAGAGAGAAGGTGAGTATTTTGATTGAGGGAGCTGCATAACGGATTCAGCAGAGACCTCAGGTTAAACTTGCCTTTCAAGCTGGAGAGGATCCGATGGAGTCTTTATGGCCCACTCTGGCAGGACTATGTTTATAGCAAATACTCAAAAGCATACAGTTCTCCTTAAAAATTAGGATTTGCAGCTGCTGGCTAAAAATACATCCAAATGAATGCCAAAAGCTGAAGCAAAAGCTTGTGAACCTTTTAATAATTGTATTGCATGAAATAAAATGTCTTGAAAAAAAATTCTTACAGAATTTCTGTTTCTCTATCCCTTTGGTTAAACTAAGGCAATGTATTTAATATGAGGGCATTTTTCATAAAGTAAAGAAACTCCCCACTTTTCAGAATAAGTGTGCATTTTCTTTTATTACTGAAAAGCGATACAAAAGTTCTAAATGTTAGACATATTAGACAGTAAATGAGGATTAACTATTAAAAAGAAAAGATAATTTTATATTATATGCCTCTAGAGACTTTTTTTATGTTATTTTAGATTTTTACCTAAGAATTCTATAGAATCTTTGAAATCCTAAATCTGAAAAGGACCTTGAAAGTTATTTAGTTTAGGAATATTAATAACAACAACAATGATGTTAAAAACACAGCTAACCTTCGGGCCCTTACCATCTTCTGGCCACTGTTTTAAGAAATTTTGCATATGTAATCTTGGTCAATCATCACAACAACCCTATAACGTAAATATTATTAAATCCATTTGACATATAAGGGAACTGAGACGCAAAATGTTTAACTAATCTGCCTAAGGATATAGAGCTAGCAAGGGTAACGGTTAGCACTAAAGCTGAAGAAACACTTGTAAAATTATGCCAGGCTGTTCTATCCATGGGAAGTGGATAGACACTTCCCATGGGGACACAGCTGTCAAGAGTATGATTTGAAGGTGCCAGAAGGTCTGCCTAAATACATCACCTTCAACACTATACAACACTGCCTCCAATTCCCACCAACAGAGAAAGTGCTTTATGAAAACATAATGCCCCCAAAAGGATATGTTTTTAAAATAATACCTAAGAAAAATTGCCTGTTAATGATAGCAAGATGAGGCAGATGCATTTTATAGAAATTTGGATGATAAAAGGAGAATAAAAGAAAAGAGCTGTTGAAGTTCAACACCATAATATACACTCTTAGTCAATTCTGGCAAAGTGAAGGGGTGATAAAGACAAACTTCAAGCAATTTGGCTTTGGTTGGATATGGAAATTATCCATTTTAAGCTATCTTCTCATTTGGGAGATGTAACCATACAGATAGTTAAATCTTTTCTATTTAAAATGGTAAAGTGTAACAGCAAAAATTATTTGTGTATAACTTTTATTTTCCTCACCACTTGCCTTTTGGAACAGAGATTCTTAAAAAGGGCTCCAATACAGGATCCCTTCTGAAACATGAAATTTCCAATCTATATGTAAGAATGCACAGCACCGTAAGAAGAAGGCCAGATTCTCATAAGTATATATGAGCCCTTTCAAAACAGTTGATATAGCAGAAAATCAATTTAGCCCAGCTGCACTTCTTATATATCACCTAAATGTGTGCCTGCTGAAGGTGGTCTTTAGCAGCTACAAGACCATAACATACAACTGCTTTGAATTATGTATCCTAATGAGCATCCAGGGCCACACTGAAGCTGACATTTTAGAAAGTGAAATATGGCATACAAAATGACCAAAAGCAGAGTAACATTACATGCCTCTGCTTTGCTAGAACCATTGTTCCTGCTTTCGCTGTGTTTCTGCAGCAACAGATGCAACTATTCAGGACTGGGTTTAAGTAAATAATATACAAGGAAGTGAGACAGGTGTGTCAATGAAAGCTCTTAGGAAAGGGTTAGGCAATTGGAATGGGCAGTCAATTAATTAAAAATGCTTTTCAAAATGAACAAACTGATCTGACTTTCTTGGTGAGCTATTACCAAGTTCTTTTGAGTTCTTAAAACATTTTCTTTACTCTGTGTTTAACAACAAATGTGGGCCAATTGCTGTGAGTTAATTGAAAAGGATTGTTTTCTAGTTGCCAGGAAACGGCGCTTTCTTACATTATGCAGGCCATTATGTGCACAGATCAAGCGTCCTGATTTTTCTTTGAGGGTTTAAGAATATAGGCTGCCTGATTTAGTTGTCCCTTGAGGAGGAGCACAAATCAAGAAGTCTTTCAGGGGTGTTGTTCCATTTCAGTTGACCAGGTAAGATTTGGATTTGAAAGTGCTACCTTCCTAATGCTTAACTTTTCCTAAATCATTTAAATGCTTTTATGTTGAGTGAATGAGGGGATCAAAAATGATGACTTTAAATACTTAGGGTGGTTTCATGTAAAATCATGTTAAGTTGATTTTGTTCCAGCTGAAGTTTCTGAGAGAAAAAAAAAAGAGGTAGAGATAATAATAGACTTGTGACACCAGTTCTAGAGTTTGTTTCTTCTTGATTTCAGAGTAGCAAATATGTGTAAACCAAGAAGTTGTCAGTGTGTGTAGAGTTGAAATATTAAAATCATTGCTATGGAAGAGAATATCACTATTTCTGTTTGGAGAAAAGATTTCAAATCTTGTTTGACTTGTTCCAACTGAGAAAGGGGCTTTATATTTGTTAACTTCAATAGGAAGACTTGTTGATTTTCTTTATAACTTGGTTACTCATCTCTTAAAACCACACATATTTTCATTATCCATTTTCTATTGGCTGTTTTCTTCATAATTTTGTCTTGAAGTTAAAATCAGGGTCCTTGTACTTAACAGTAATACTACTAACATGTTTGATCCAAACAAAAAAGTCCCCTTTCTTCCTCAGGAAGGAAAACCTCATTCCTTGATTTAAAGTCACTTGTTCCCAGGCTTACTTAATACAGTGCTCATGGTGGGTACAAGTACTGGAAAGGGACTCTGTGAGTCAAGTTTGTTGGTTCAAATCATCCTTCCATTCTTAAGGAATTCATATTTTCATAGATTTAGGTTGAACCCTACAATCCCATGAACTTACACTTAAAACATTACAGAGTTCATGTGTACTATGCGCTGAAAACAAATTGATTTGAATTGCAAATTTGAATGCTGTTATTAATCTTTTTTTCAAAGTCATATTTTACTTCATCTCTTCCATGGCTCTCGGTTTCCTGGGAATATAGTTCCTTTACAAGAAAAATCATCAAAATGGATACAAGTCAGGTCAAATATTTGTTGTCTCGTTAGGGAAGTTTCCATTTGTTCAGAGTTTGAAGACACTTGAGTATAAATATGACCTGTGTAATATGAACCCCAGTTGATGCTGGAAAGAAATCATTGCAGCATGCCTTTACCTGATAATATGATTTGGGTTTTCCACAAGTGAACCAATACCCTGGCAATGAAACTATTATGTGGAATGATATTGATGAAGTGATAGTTAAATCCATTTATTTTTAACGTGCCAAACGGGAGTCTTCTTTTTTGAATTCCTCCGCCTTTTTTAATTAACTAAAATAAAGAATCACAGTGTTATTAGTTCTCACAAATTTTCATTACGCTCTATTCTTTATTTATGTAGTAGTGAAATTGAAGCAGCCATTTAAATAAATGCATGGCTTGTGGTTATGTATACTTGGTGTAATGTGTTCCTATTTTTTGTTGGAGCTGCATTTGTTTTCAGGTAAGATGTAATTAAACAATTCTTTTCTAGTTTACATTCCTTTATTTACCTTGTCAAAAAGTGCTGGTTGCCCTGAAAATACACTTTTGATATTACTGGTACCATGGTGCTTAAAATATCTGTACTCTAAAGATTTTGCTCATTTTTGCAATTATTGGAGCAAGGTGACAGGTGAATATATGGGATGGATAGAGTGGAGTGAAAGACTGATACAGTGTCTTATAAGCAGACTTCTCATATCTAGCACACAACTTTTTTATCAGTATAACAGCAATTGTGATATTAATAAAACAGCTATAAAGAAAATATTTAATAGTATAACAAAAAGTCTTGACTTTATTTCTGAATGGTATTTTTTTTAATTAAACAAATATTAACTGATGTTGATTTGCTTCTCTGTGAATTAGGAGTTTTGCAAAAAAAAAAAAAAATGATGTCCATCTAGGCTGGGATGGAAATCAGTCTATAAAATTTTGTTCAACCTTAATTGAGAAGACACTGAATTCATTAGTAGTTTGTGGGTCACAGTGACTGAAATACTACAAAATGATAGACTTTTAAGGGCATTTACTGATATGTGATTCTAACGGCTTTGGCCCTTTATTTTGAGAGAGTGGGTGAATGTTGGAAGGTGGGGAGAATGGCTAGCTGATGGTGTGGGGGAAATAAACCATATTGGTAACGAGAGCATGCTTTTCCTGTTTGTCGCAAGAATATGAACATCCTAAGACTATTTGATAAACAGAAATCAAGATACACTGTATTTATCGCATTACCCTGATGTACGATTCAAGAAACCAAGTCAAGTATGAGATTAATTTGACATATCTCATTTATAGTGAACTCAAGGTTTTTGACAATCATTTCTTCTACTGTAGGCTCTTAACATTTCTTTCATCTTCTACAAGTATGTTAGGGATCTTTACTAATCAGCATATCAATTTTTTAACATCATCTATTTTTTTATTTTTTTGAAAAATGGGATTATTTATTTCATGGTACTACTCATAAACATCATTTCAAAGATTCCTAAAAACATTGTGGTTTGATAACTAATTTTCCCATGCACTTTTGATATGAAATTACCTAACTTTGGAAATTCAGAATAATATATAAAGTACTAAAGTGTTTTCTTATTCTCTTCTTACATAAAATGATCTCTAATATTAGAAAATTATTTTCAAAATGGAGAAGACATATGCAACATATTTTAGTAATATTATTTGTCCTACTGTTGATACATAATCAGCACCAAACTTTACCTTGCTCTGATAAGGCACTGGGGATATTTCTTTCTTTTGTCCTTAAAGTTGTTGTTAAACTAAGATTTTTAACTCCTCAACTACAATGATATTTTTGAATCACTCTTAGAAGTTCCTTTTTTTTTTTTTTTTTTGCTTAAAAGTATTTCTAAACCCTGAGAATGCTGTCTCTCTTTTCCTTCTTTTTTTGAGCAGCTGTCCTCAATTTGGCAATGTCTGAAGATATTTTTTGGTCTCAGCAACAAAGGGGGTGGAGTACTCAGCATCTAGGGGGTAGAGGACAAGGACGCTGCTGAACATCCTGCCCAGCACATTCCCTACAACAAAGAAGTATGGGATACCAAATATCAATAAAGCCGAAACTGAGAAACCCCGCTTTACAGGTCTCAGATACTTTATTGTGGCTAAATGCATGATTATGGGTTAGAATTTTTGTTTTCAAACATCCTGAAATCTCATGTTCCTTCTTTATTCCACTTGCTTATAAATATTGACCTACAGGATCACACCTAATTTTTAATTGAACTTTCTGAAAACTGCCTATGGAATGCCTAGGAATCATGATCTGACTGGATTATCCACTTTTCCCTTTCTTCATTATGAGTAGTAGCAAAATGACAATGGTCACATTATCGTTAAGCCCGTGTTATGTCCATATTACTAAATAGTGCTATGTTTTCATGATTTGTAGAATATTTCCCTCATTGCTTCAACTCGTGGATAAGGAAGGATTCATTAAGGCAAGGCACTAATATCATCTATTTAATTGCTGTGTTCCTGATTTCATGTGTAAAGTCAACTCTTCAACAAACATTCACAATTCTATAGATATTTATTGAGCACCTATCATTTTCCAGAAATAGTTTTATGTTGGAAATTCAGCAGTGAATAATACATGAACCTTAATTTTGTAGTGATTATGTTACAGAGGATGGGAAGATCTCAAATCCCCTTTTCTGTCAACCATCTTTGATTTTGGTCTATAATATACCAAAAACAAAACAACAACAGAATCTGGTGCATATAAATGGTTGCAGAAGTTGATACTTTTTTTGCATGTAAACTCTGTTTCTTGGGGACTGCCAAGAACCTTTCATTAATTTCTGAGCTTCACTTTCTGGCAAATGTCTCTATTTTCAACTTGCTTGGTGTGCATTTCAGAGAACACTGACTTTGAAGTAAATTTTGAATGAAAGGAAATAGAATATTTGATGAGTTGAAATAATGTTAATAAGAGTAGTCAATCTGGCATTTAGGGGGGAAAAGACATAAAAATAAAGATGGAAACTTGTGAGAGGAAAGAGGCCAGTCATGCCTGAAGTTTATTTTATTTTCTATGCCAAGAAAAATGGTAACAGGAAAGAAAAGAAAAGGAAAAGAAAAAAAAAGGAGAAAAGAAAAAGAGCGGTAATGTACCTTTCCAGTATAAGTGTAACTTGGAATAATTGTTTTCTTCTGGTACATAGCTCTGTCTCTGGTGAATTATTTAGAATTCCTTATCTGTTTTATACTTTATTTCTCTGTAGTCATTGATGAGCTTATTGGTTTCTTCTTTAGATAGAAAATGAGAAACATAAATGAAGCAATATAATACAATTTTAATGTTCTGGTCTCAATATGCCTTTTGATTTTTCTTTATAGTTTCTTTCCTTTCCTAATGCTTGTTTTCTTAGTATATGCAAAATTATTTTATTAGGATGTGCAGGAGTTAAATGTTGTACTAATATGTTAAAATGTGAATAAAAGGATTTGATGCTCTAAAATTCTCAGGCTCTGTGAACCTACCAGTTTTTAAGTAATCATTTAACTTATTAAGATGGTGTTTACCAAAAGCTGAGATTTATCCTCCCTCTTCTTTTTCATTTAAACATAAGTTGAGATCTTACCCAACTAGGGAGTTATTTGTGTAAGAAATTCCAAAGGAACAATATAAATGTGGCTACAAAAAGTGGTTTTAAATTATGTAAGTATATTTCCTGGAGTTTACTGAAAAATGAGAGAAATTCTAATACTATGGCTTATAACTGGTTTTCTAGCAATGAATTTGAAGAAAAGGCTGAATTTAATCTCAGAAGTCTTAGTGGTACTGACAGCAGTGTAATTGCCTTTGTTGTGTGAGCAAAACAAAGAGAAGTATTTTCTTTTTTGTTTAAGTACAGACTTTGCCATCTATCTAGTGGTCTGAATGCAAGCAAATTTCTTAATGGATTGAGTAAAAATACTGATCTCACAGTGTCATTACAGAAACGAAATGAGATGGCACAGTTTAGTACTTGTCACAGAGAAATTACATAATAGTAAGTGTTCCCCCTTCTCACTCAGTCAGTCATAGGCTATCCTAATTCATTTCATAGAAAGAATCTAAAGGAACTTTATTTTCTTAAAAATTTTTTAATGTTTATTATTTATTTTTGAGAAAGAGACAGACAGAGCATGAGTGGGGAGGGAAAGAGAGAGAGGGAGACACAGAACTTGAAGCAGGCTCAGGCTCTGAGCTGTCAGCACAGAGCCCGATGCGGGACTCGAACCCACAAACGGTGAGATCATTACCTGATCCAAAGTTGGCACTTAACCAACTGAGCCACTCAGGCACCCCTCTACGGGAACTTTAACTTTTTTTAAAAAAATGTTTATTCATTTTTGAGAGAGAGAGAGAGAGACAGAGACAGAGACAGACAGACAGAGAGAGAGACATAGAATCTGAAGCAGGCTCCAGGCTCTGAGCTGTCAGCACAGAGCCCAGTGGGGGCTCGAACCCACAAAATGTGAGGTCATGACCTGAGCTAAAGTCAGATGCTTAACTGACTGAACCACCCAGGTGCCCTGGGCACTGTAAAGATCAACTAGTGCCTTACACATCTGATGCTTGTTTTCGTGATGTTCTCTTAACCACTAGCCTATGCTTTCCTCATGCTAATGAAGTGTTAATCTCCTAAGGCAATGGACCTTTATAAATGTTATGTTGAAACATACAAAGTTGCCACTTTTATAGGTCAAACAGTTACATATTGGCCAATTTCATATGATTCAGCTTTCTATATATAGAGATATAAAAAAAAATCTTATTTCCCAAAAAAATTTCATATGATAAGTCTGCCATAATTTGATAATGCTAGAATGTAAATGCAGTTCCATTAGCTGTTTGAAAAAATTATAAAAAGACACAATTAGAAAAATAGTATAATCAAGAAAAGCCTTGAGCAGGGGTTGACAAACTAATCTGTGGGCCAAATCCAGCCTGCTATGTGTTTTTGTAGAACCCATGGGGTAAGAATTGTTTTTACATGTTCAAACAGTTGAAAAAAATCAAAAGAAGGATAATACTTTGTGACACATGGAAATTAGATGAAATTCAAATTTCAATGACCATAAAAATTTTTTTATGAGTGGGAACAACTCATTTGTTTATATATTGTCTCAGGCTACTTTTGTTCTGCAAAGACAAAGTTGAGTTGTTGCAATGGAATTTATGGCTTCTAAAGCCTAAAATATTATTTATTACCTGGCCGTTTACAGAAAAGGTTTGATGACCCCTGTTGTAGAGTCAAACTGCCTGTATTTGCATGCCAATGCCAATACTTCTAGGTAAGTTACTTAACTTGTATGAACCTTAGCTTGCACATTTTTAAATAGGCACACTAATAGTACTTGACTTCATAGAACAATTATAAGTGCTTGGTACATCATAAATACTTTATAAATGTTACTATAAATATTAATATTCTTTCAGAGTGCCATTGTAAATGGGAATAAAAACTTACAGATGCTTGAAAAGCTCAGATGGGTGATAATTGTTGCATCAACCATATCAGGATAAAACAAGTCACCAGCACTCTGTAGACTTTAACAGTAGATTGTAACCACTTACTCATACAAATGATTGTAATATTTACATCTCATACCGCATGGACCATCTCAAGCTAAAAATATGTAAGTTTCTAAATTTGCAAGTGTTAAGCTGCAAAGTAGAGGCTGTTTTCTCCCTGGGACAATGAACATCTGCTGAAACAATTTGTCCAACTGAGCATTTGCCTCTGCTGGCCTTTTTTTTTTTTTTTTTTTTTTTTAAGAAATGGAAAAAAAGATCATTGTTTAACTTCAACTCTTCTCATCTTCTCAACCAAGAGACGGTTTCTCTTGGGACTAGATGTTTCTGAGATATGGAAAAGTAAAGGGACCTCAGCTTTTTATTTACTTTTTCCTATTTTCAAGTAAGGGTAAGTAGAATTTTACTCAGAGTGCCATGTTCTTCTTTCCTTTCTATTTAAATATTGTTTGAAAGACCACAGGCTTTTCTAGATGATTTAAGATTTCTGTAGTGAATTGAGCTTTGCAGCCCTTTCTGAGAGAGACTGGGAGGTGGGGTAAACCACAGCAGAAAAAGGGTCAAGTTTTAAAATAGAAAGACTCTTAACAAGTAGCTCAGATCTATTACTTGTATGCAAAGTCAGAAGGGTCTAGAGGGAAGATGATCCAAAATCTTGGAAGTAAAAGAAAATGTTCCCAAAGCTAAAATCCAATAGCATCCTAGAGATAATAGATGGTTTAAGTAGAACTGCTGATAAACTTCAAGTCCAAGACTTATCAGTCAGGCTACCTCTCCAGCTTTTCTACAGTGGTTTCCCCTGGGAAAGATGAAGAGAGGACTCTTCAAGCACTTAGCTTTATAATGTTGTACTTAAGAAGTTGGTGAATAATAACTATTAGAGTTCTCTGGGTAAACCAGCTTGAATTAAAGGTGCTTCTTTTGTTTCCTTACTTTAAAGTAGAGCTTCTCTGGTCCTTGGGGATTACACCAAGAGCAATGAGTCATATCTGAAATGAGGAAGGGAAAGTGTTGTCAAATTTCATGTTGATTCATAAGAGTAAGCATGAAAGGTTGTTTGCGTATTTCAACGGGCAGGGAAGCACAAGGGGAGAGCAGAGAATCAAATGTTTGAGCACTTAAGAGTTTCTATTTACTCTGAAAGATTGAAGAAACTTGCTGTTTTCAAATAGAATGGACTCTATCATACATAAATTATTCCTGATTTTTGTTGTTTTCTAATTACTATTTTTGCTTATAATACAGTCAAGTATAAAAGAAAGAAAAAGAAAAAGAAAGAAAGAAAGAAAGAAAGAAAGAAAGAAAGAAAGAAAGAAAGAAAAGAAAAGAAAGAGAAAGAAACTGTTCAGCTACCAAGTCAAAAAATATTTTGCCACCTGCTATGTATTTTGCCAGCCAGTTAAAATCTTTAGCATTCTTTGGTACCAAGCCTTAAGATGCTTGTGGGGTGGAGGGAAATTTTCCTCTGTTGGAATCTTTTGGATGATAGTCAAATACTTCTGTAATTTCCTTCACCATTTTTAGCTACTGTTGGCATCATTTATTTCAAGAATGCCTGTGGAATGTCAAGAAGATGCCAGATATTATTTTGAATGTTGTATTTTAATATAATATGAAGCTAAAGTTGTTCCTAGAGACTTCAGAGATAAAGGTAGGGTGCTTCTTTCTTATCTTTTAGCAAAATGGAAAGCTTTAATTAAGGACCAAATAGTTCTTTTGGTCAGTCTCCTACCTGTGAAAGTAGATTAGAAAGGAATTTTTAGCCTTTGGCTACAGGCAGGAACAGATTTACGTGTCAGGGTGGAGGAAGTAATGGAGCAGAAGGAAAACCAGAAGCTAGACTTATCACTTAAGTTATCAAATGGTCCAAATATTTGGTGCAAAGGCAATGACTTCATTTGAATTGTTTTGTCCTGGATGTGGGCATTTGAGTCCTCCTCATTTAAACCTTTCAGAATAATGATTCTAGCAACACTCTGAAATAAACTTTCTATAGTTATTTCCCCAGTTGAATAAGTCTATAATTAGAAATTCTATCATTGCTGGCTAGCCTAATTCCCTGAAACATGCATATGAGGTTTGTTGTGCTGGCACCAATAGAGAAAGAATGATAGAGCTGCGAGGGACCTTATGAGATCATCTAATCCATACTAAAATCATTCAAAATACATGGTTCTTTAGTCACAGGTTTCCCAGGGATTTGTTACACCAGCAACTGGATTATGACTAGGCCTATAACAATAAAAGAGGCTTGCTTGCCTTTCTGATCAAGAATCATTGCAATATCAAACAAAGGATAAATTCTTTTCTAAGAAGCTTATGACTAATTCAGGTCTCTACAAGCATTCCAGGAACAAGATTCTTTTTGGTTACCAAGATCATAAGTGTGATTTTGGCCCAAAGGCTTAAAAACCAAAGCACATATGCTGTGTCTCATTTGTTCTGTGGGCCATTGCTCTCTTCATTCCTATGCTTTCATTCCTATGATTTTTTTCCCCTTCTTGTTTTATTGAGAAACAACAAGTACAAGTATTTTTAGCTGGCTTACCTGAATTAATCTCTTATAGGGCTAACCTATTTGAACTAAGAACCAGAAACAAACAAACAAAAAAACAATTAAAAGAGAAAACTCTTTCCTGCTCTATATTTTTTTAGCTCCTATCCCATTATTTTTAGTTTGTGGTCTTGGGCAAGTCATTTAAACTCTCTGGGCCTCAGTTTCTTCTTCTGTATTGAATAAGAGTATGAGCCTAGATTACTGAAAGAGTCTCTTTTAGCTCCAACAATCTATAATGCAATCTATCATAAAGCAAAATTGTGACCTTTAGCATGAAGAAAGGGCAGTGGGAGAGAAACATGTTAGGAATTTTTCTCATTTCTCCCACTCCACAAATGCTGCAAATGGCTAACATCAGTGACTCAGAACTTTAGTAGGTATATTAACTTGGGTAAAGTTTCACCCAAAACTTACGTATTTAAAGCTGAAAGGGAGAGAAATTCTAAGCTATAATCTTTTATTTTTCCCACTTTTGACCAGTTTCATGACTCGAAACCTGTTCTATTTAAAAAAAACCTTGAGAGAGAAGAGAGAGAGAGAGAGAGAGAGAGAGAGAGAGAGAGAGAGAGAGAGAGAGACCACGAGCAGGGGAGGGGCAGAGAGAGAGGGAAATACAGAATCCAAAGCAGGCTCCAGGCTCTGAGCTGTTCTGCACAGAGCCCAACGTGGGGCTCAAACCCATGATCTGTGAGATCATGACCTGAGCTAAAGCGACCTGACTGGATGCCTAACCAACTAAGCCACCCAGGCACCCCAAAACCTGTTCTATTTTAAAATAGAATACTGAATAACATATCATGTGTTAGTTTCTTAAGAAACAACAGCTAACTGAAGTTAGTAGTTAATTAGAAGAATTCAATTCCAATGTTAATAAAATATACCTTTTTACTTTTCCTCATATTTGGGGGATAAATGTGATTACTTCTGCAAATGCCAGGTATTTTTTCCTAACACTCCTTTGTTAAAATCCTCAAAACACACGCGTGCGCGTGCGCACACGCGCGCGCGCGCACACACACACACACACACACACACACACACACACACAGTTGAAAATATACTCCAGGAAGAAAATATTGCTAAAAATTTACTTAAAATTTTTTTTAATGTTTATTGATTTTTGAGAAAGAGACACAGCATGAGTGGGAAGGCAGAGAAAGAGGGAAACACAGAGACCCAAGCAGGCTCCAGGTTCTGAGCTGTCAGCACAGAGCCCAACGCAGGGTTTGAACTCGTCAACCACGAGATCATGACCTGAGACGAAGTCGGACACTCAACTGACTGAGTCACCCAGGCACCCCTAAAAATTTACTTTTAATGATTTTATTCCATATGTACAAATAGAATATTTTCTCTTTTTATTAGTGGCTTTGAGTATGGGGAAAATAAGAGAATATTTTATTGATAAACCTCCTGCTATTTTTGAGCTTTCCTCAAATGGCAGACACACCTATAGCTATTGGAAACTATTGGAAAGTTCCAATATTAATAAAATATCCAGTTTTGGTTAGACAGTATTATTAACAGACTGAGAAAGGAGCTCATATAAAAGATCTAGTTATGTTTCATTTCCTGAATTTTTATGTCTAAAAACAGAAACATTCTGTCCACTTCCCATTTTGTGGAGCTATTGCAGAAATGTCCTGCCATCACAAATCTGAGAGATAGTGAGTTTTACTTAAAAGCTGTATGTGGAAAGCCTACTAAATTTATGCCAATGTAGACTTGGTTCACGTGAATGATCTAGGAGCATATCTTTTCTATTAGATGATGTTGAGAATCAGTCTTGGGGACACATTAAATCTTTCAAAGACACCACTTTATTTTAACTCTCATCTACTTATTATGTCAGGCTGATGAAGTTTAGGTTAGCTCAGTGACACCATTGAGCATTATTAACCATTGTAAATAATTGTACATGGACAGATAATAGCTCCAGGAATAGCTGGTAACCAATTATAATGCTCATGTGTATATTTTTCTATCACTCTGAAAAGATAAATTTAATTTAAAAATTTCCACAGTATCTATAAAACCTGATTATGCCAAGTTAAAAAATTTATCCATATTATAGAACCAAAATAATATAAATAGTTCTATGCCTTTTATGCGTGGAATACACAAATTCAGAGGACATTCTGAAACAGCATCTGTGGCTTGCAACTTCAAAAACCCTTCAATTTCAATCTTCTAGTTTGTTTTCATGGTATGTTCTGTTAGTTCTTATTTGAAAATTAAGAATATACTTCAGATAATATCGAACTCAATAGGAAGAGAAAACAGTCTATTTTTCATTGGATTCACGGTGGTAACCACAGTAAAAGCCAGTAACTTGGTGAATATAGTAATGTCTCTGTGGAAATCTTGAATGAAGAACATAATTTTTTGCAAGATATCCGGGTATATCATTTATTTTCTAGATTGCTGTGCTTTAAGGAGACCTCTCTGGAGAATAATTCAAGCAATAAGAAAACAAATTTTAAAACATTAGATAAGACATTCAATATATTTTTTCCAAAATCTATTTCACTGACTTAGTATATATTCCAAGTAAGAAGCCATTAGTTTTATAATTGGAATTTAGACATTTTAATTAGTTCAGAAGTCTCTTAAAAATACATTTATTTGAGAGCAAGAGAGTGCATGCAAGCAGGGGAGGGGCAGAGAGAGGGAGACAGAGGATCCCAAGCAGGCTCAGCTCTGTCAGCACAGAGTCCAATACAGGGCTCAATCTCATGAATGGCAAGATCATGACCTGAGCCGAGATTAAGAGTCAGACATGATTAACTGACAGCCACCCAGGTGTCCCCAGAAGTCTTAATTAAGAAAAACCTATACCTTGATGAACTACTAAGAAGAGTCATAAGATGAATGAATATGATCTGCAGACTGAAAATGATCCAGTATTGTTTACCCCAGAAATTATTTTTTTGTGTTTCAACACTCAGCTTTCACCTAATTGGCACATGATACAAATAACAAGTCTTTTAATACTCTGAGCCATTAGATGTGTGTCCAATGTAACCTACATTCACAAATAGAGGAATACATTCAGTTTTGCACAGATATGAAGGATAAAGAAATTCAGAAGTTAGATTTCTGAAAAGAATGTAAAAGATTCTCATTTAGGTATTCACTCATGTGAATAGCTGCCTGATGGTTCTAGTCATTCAGTTTTCTGAGAGTTGCCTTGTTATACAATAGTTGACTGGAAATGGCCCAGCTTTTGCTCCGACCATGAGTTTCACATATAATTTTCTGGTTTCCCCTGCTGCCATCCCCCACCTCCTCCCCCACTTCCCATCAGATGTGGTGAATGTCAAGGGGTACTTCCTCACTGCTTTACTCCTTGTTCTCAGTTCCTACTATTGCTAAATTATGCCTTTTACATCCTTCCTTTCCTAGCTATCCTCTTCTATCCATTCTGCATGGACCCAAATGTGAAACACATGGGTTTTCATACCAGGCAGTTGGGTTAAAGATTTGGGTTATATCTTAAGATATGAGGACATTATACCACAGCACAACAAATAATGTTACACTGAACAGCAGACATCTCTGTTCACTGGCAGTGATCCCTAGTAGCCAGCACTTTTGCTCAGGATCTAGCTCCTGATGTCTTGCTGGGCCATCTTCCCTATTTCCTGTAATCTCCCACTGCTTTTCCTGGTTTTGAAACACTTGATTCATCCATCTCTTGCTGAAGCAAAATATTCTTCTCACTTTGTTATGTGGGCAATTTTTCCTTTGTCCAATTAAAAAAAATTTTTTTAATGTTTATTTATTTTTGAGAGAGAGAGACACAAACAGAGCTCAAGAGGGGAAAGGCCAGAGAGAGAGGGAGACACAGAATCTGAAGCAGGCTCCAGGCTCCGAGCTGTCAGCACAGAGCCTGATGTGGGGCTCAAACTCACAAACCGTGAAATCATGACCTGAGACGAAGTCGACGCTTAACCTACTGAGCCACCCAGGCGCCCCTCTTTGTCCAATTTTAAGCTCATTTTTGACAAGCTCCAAGTGCAGAGCCAATGATGGCTCATCAAAGTGTTTCTGCTTAACAAGGCAGTTTTTCCATGAGGAATTGTGTCATCTGCTTTTGAGTTATCTGCCCACACACATACAGGTGTTATACCACATTCTATATTTTGAAGTCTATTCAGCCTGCAGAGTATTAAGTTTGAAGGGCCTTGGGAAGAGACCTAGGATTCATTCCCACATTCTCCCTATTCCGTCCTGACTATATCCACATCCCAAACCCTGTTGATTCTATTTGAAACACCTCTCTTCCCTCTGCTGCTACCCTAATCCAAATCAGCACGGTCTTTTTACTAGCTTAGTGTAATGGCTTCCTAACCTATTGTTGGGAGGAAACATTTATCCTCTACCAATTTAGGTCAATGTGATTGGGGGCCTGTGAATTAACTGACAGTAGATTAATAGAAAAAATTATTTTCACATGCCTGTGAGAACACCCCATAAGAACTGACTCCCTGAACAAGTAGGAATAAGGGTTTATATACCAGCTTAATAAAGGAGTGTGAATTTAGGCCTTCAAAAGATGGAAGGTTCTGATGAGACTTCTTTACACAATTTTTTAGAATGTCCTAGTACCCAAGGCCAGTTGCCTCCCTGAGTCGAGACTTCCCTGGAGAGGAGGTTTGTGATAACCATGCTCATAAAGCCCTGCTTTAATCATGTAAGGGTAGCACAGATAAGATTTCTTTCTGCAGATGTTTTCACTTTGAAGTCATCTTCATACCATCTTTGTGGGTTGTTGGTCCCTCCACCATCTCCCTACAGTCAATCTCGTTCCCACAAATCTTTTCTCCACACTGTAGCCAGAAGATATTTCTACAACACCAGATCATGACACTCCCTTTCTTCAAAACACTTCAGTGGCTTTCCACTGCCAAGGATTATGATTTATAACCCTAGATTTACCACTTGCCTACTAAAGCTTAAAGAACAAAAGGTATGAGTCTAATATATGTGGCTAGAGTTTATTTACATGGTAGAAAAGGTAAATTATGACATACAAAAACTAATCTTTAGTTCCACCCTACATTTTATGTCGATGTTTCTCAGATTTTATTTCTAAAATCAGTGCTTCAGGCAGTGTTCCAGGTTCCAAATCTTTTTCTCTTCCCTTCAGTTTTAATTAATTCATTCCTGTAGGGCCTTACTGAAATGCTTGGCTAAGTAAGTTCATAAGCTTATTCTTATGAGTGTTTACAAGTTAATGTACCATGCATTTCCACCTTCAGTGTTGCTATTTTAATAAGGTCCTTCATGACTTATTCCACAAGATGACCTATAAAAGGCATTTCAAACCCTGAAACAACAAGCTGAGGAGAAAACTTGAGCAAATGGGCTTTTGAACACCTCTTAACTTCAGGCTCTTGCTCTGCCTCTGGATAGAAGTGGCCCTGAAGGGAAGAATTCCATTGCCTTTGTATAAACTGCATCCTTCAGGAGTGGGTTTCATGCTTCTCCATGGAACCCAATTAAGTAGCACAACTTAAGGTGATACTTTGCTTTACAGCTGTGCTTCATACTTATGTTTTTTTTTTTAAATAGCTTTATTTAAATGTAATTTACATGCCATAAAATTCACGTATTTAAGGTGTACGGTTGGGTAATTTTGTTATTCTCAGTTGTGCAATCATCACTAGTATCTAATTTTCAAGCATTCTCATCATCTGAAAAGAAACCCAGTACACATCAGCAGTCATTCCCCATTCCTATAATCCCAATCCAACACTAGGTAATAATACATAATCTACTTTCTGGCTTTACAGATTTGTCTATTCTGGACTTTTCATATACATGGAATCATATACTATGTGACCTTTTGTGACTGGCTTCTTTCACCTATTATTATATTTTCAAGATTCATCCATGTTGTAGTATGAATCTTGTAGTACTTCATTCCCATTTACTGCCAAATAACAATTTATTATATGGATGTACCACCACTGTTTATCTATTCATCAGTTGATGGACATTTGGGTCATATCTACTTTTTGTCTATCACAAATAATGCTACTATGAATATTGCTGGACAGGTTTTTGTGTGGATATATGTTTTCAGTTTTCTTGGGTATATATTTTGTTGTAGAATTGCTGAATCACATGGTAATTTTATGTCTAACATTTTGAGGAACTGCCAAACTGTTTCCAAAGTGGCTATACCAGTTTTTATTCCCATTAGTAATGTGTTGGAATCCCAATTTTTCTACATCTTCACCAACACTTGTTATTGCCATCCTAGTGGATATGAAGTGTTATCTCATCATGGGTTTGATTTCCTTTTCCCTAATCACTAATGATATTGATCACCTTTTCAAGTGCCATTGTTTATTCCATTGTTATTGGCCATTGTTTGCATTCTCTGGAGAAATATCTATTCACATCCTTTGCCCATTTTTAATTGTGTTACTTGTCTTTTTATTATTCAGTTGTAAGAGTTCTTTATATAGTCTTGATATAAGTTATTTGCCAGATATATGATTTACATATATTTTTCCCATTCTATTTGTTGTCTATTCACTTTTTTGTGGTTTCTTTTGAAGCACAATTGTTTTTAATTTTGAGGAAGTCTAAATTGCTCATTGTTTTGGAGTTGTATCTGAGATAATATTGTCTAACCCAAGGTCACAAAGGTTTACTTTTATGTTTTCTTCTAAGAGTTTTATAATTTTAGCTTTTAACTATAGGTCTAGCATCCATTTTGCATTAATTTTTGTACATGTGTGAGGTCAGTGTCTAACTTTATTCTTTTTCACGTAGATACCAGTTATTCCAGCACCATTTTTCAAAATTACATATGCTTTTAAACCATACCTAGGAAGCTATTAAGTTAGCAGTTATATTAGCTATCCATCACTGAGTTTCTAGTAAGCAAATTCCACCCTGAGAGGCTTCAGGTACTAGTATTTGGTTCTATAGATTTGTATACACTGTACTTCTCTTCTTGTTTCTGAATAATTTGTGAGTTTTGTTCTGTTGAATATTTCAGGTGTTTGGATGAATTTCTCTTACCCAAAGTAAATATATCATTTACATATTTAAAGTTAAAATGGGTGAGAACTGTTACAAGTAATTAATCTTGACCTACAAAGAGCTAGCAATTATCCATTCATTTCATCAAGAAAAATGTATTGAGTACTTACTGTACTATGTGTTGTGGACATAATACTGGAAATATAATAATGAACTAAACAGCCCTTGTCCTCAAGAAACATATTTTAGGGAGAAGAAGCAAAAATTAAAAAAAAATACCCAGGTAGATATAGAATTTGCAAGGTTTTGATACATGTTTAGAAGAACATTAAATTAAAAGCATATTAAAAAAATTAAAAGCTGGCATCTGGGTGGCTAGGTTAGTTAAGCAACTGATTTCCATTCAAGTCATGATCTCATGGTTTGTGAGTTCAAGCCCCACTTTGGGCTTTGTGTTGACAGCACGAAGCCTGGATGGAGTGTGCTTTGGTTTCTGTGTCTCCCTCTCTCTCTGCCCCTCCCCAACTTGTGCTCTTTCTCTCTCTCAAAAATACATAAACATTAAATAAATTAAAAGCATAAGTAGAGTTAGAGGGAGAGAGTGACGCACAAAGAGGTTATTAGTTTATAAAGAGTGGTCAGAGGTCTCTTTGATTAAGGCAACATTTAGTCTGAAACTGGAAGGTTGTAGGAAAGTATCTATGCAGATATACTAAGCAAGAGTGTTCCATGCAGTGGGAACAAGGGCAAGTGACCTGAGAGGGTACAAACCTGGCTCAGCTCCAATTTTCCCACTCCCTCTGTATTTCTAAAACAAACAGCATAATTTCTGTACAAATTCCACTTTCACCGTAGTTTCTTTTCTACAACTAATTTGCCATAAAGGAGTATACATTTTACCATACCTAGGAAGATTCAGTCTGAATAATGTTCAAAATTAGATAAATTTAAGACTAAGACAAAAACAAAGAAAAAAACATTTTCCTACATTACATTTTGCATCCTGCTGAAGCACCCTTTCTAATGTTGCAACTTCATTTCAATTCAACAAATTAAACTGAATGCCTGTGGTGATATTTCCCAAATCATAATTTGTTAGGCCATATTTGTGGTTCAGAGCTTTCACTAGGGACTTGACAATGGTTTAAGCAGTTAAAGATAGGTCTCAAAAATTTATGGTAACGTGTTTGCATTCTCACTCAATTTCAAGGAGCTGTATGTTCAGGAATGTGTATGGCTTATGAACAGCCTACCTTGAGCATCATTGGCTATGACACATTGGGTGTGTATCATGGGTCAGTTCATCAGTTATGCTACATATAACATGGAAAATTCAATGACTCATTGGAATTAATGTTAGAAAATCAGTTGCTATTGCCTATATATTATGTTCCCACTAAATATCAATATTCAAAGAGAAGATATATTTACTATGAAAATTTCAATGCATTTTGCAATCCATTATTTTTCTTAAAAAGTCATCAGTTTTCCGGACTAATGCCCTGAAAATCAATGCCTGACCTTTCTCTATTCCTCCTTGCCCATTTTTGTGATCTCTGTTGCAGATTGCCTTAGGCAGTTGGCAAATCTTAAGTGGCCTGGATATACGAAAGCAAGGTACTTTAATACCTTCAATATTTAAACTTGTAATATTCCAGACAGCCCTAAACTAAATTAAAAAGTAATCAGGGAATGCCCTGATGTCTTTTCGCAAAATATATTCAACTCCTACCCACTGCCTAAAGTAAAATAATCCTTCTTGCCCCTGAACTCACATTAAAACCTTTTATCTTGCCTTGCCTAGCATTTCTTGTGTCTTATTTTCCACACTGTATTATACATACATCCTTTGACTGCTATTATCTAGGAGCAAATGCTAGGGTTGTAGAGAATTGTTAATAAATATTTACTCATGTATTATTGCATTATTATGACTTAGAAGTATTAGGGAGATAAATATTCAGAATGATCCCATGGTGTTCAACTTTGTTTCTATTTTGCTTTTTTTTTTTTTTTTTTTTTTTTTTTTTTAGTCTTGTTTGGTTAATTTGTGTGGCTTTGATTTAAAAAAAAAAAAAAAGAAAAGGAGAGGTGAGGAGAGGTGCCTGGGTGGCTCAGTCAGTTAAGCGTCCAACTCCGGCTCAGGTCATGATCTTATAGTTTGTGAGTCTGAGCCCCACAATGGGCTCTGTGCTGACAGCTCAGAGCCTAAAACCTGCTTCAGATTCTGTGTCTCCCTCTTTCTGCCCCATCCCTGCTCGCACTCTGTCTCTCTCTGTCTCTCTCTCTCTCAAAAATAAATGTTAAAAAGAAAAATTTTTTAAAAAAGGAGAGGAAGAGTGGGAAGAAAAGTTTAAAGTGTATTATTCCTTTAGGGATATTTTTTCTTTGGTTTTCCTGCCCTGTGGTCAGAAATAGAATATAACCTTGAAAGGAAAGTTATATTGAGTTCTAATGGCTATTTCTTTTAAATGTGGCTGGAATAATGGTCTTTAAAGGGTGTCACCAGATTAAATTTGCCAAGTAAGGAAGGTGGAGCTGTGTGGGAATGAGGCTTTGTTTAATCAGGTTGTATAATGTTTTGCTGAGACATGTTGGGAAAAGCAATCCAAAGTAATGTGGACTTAGTATGAAATCACTCTGAAGCACACCTTATAAATTTAGAGATCTTTTGACATCCTCTTGGAAATTCATTTATCAGAAATAATAGGGAAAATTAACTTTTTAATATATATATATATATATATATATATATATATATATATATATATACAGCCCCTTCGCTAACATTTGTGGGATCTGAAAAACAGTACAAAGAGAGACCACATACAATATATCTAGTTATAAATTGTGGTAAGTATCTGTAAATGAAGTGTATTCTGTCTTCCTACCTTAAAGTTATCTTCAGGCAAAATTCAAAGTTAAAATTGTTTGATACCTTGGAGTTTCATGTTTAAAAAGTGGAAATCCTGGGAGAGCCTACTCAAAAGTACACAGCCCAGCCCCCCTTCTCTTCCCATTCCCAGCTCTATCCCACAAGGTGAGAGGTCTAAAGACAAGGTGAGAGACCTCAAGATTATACAGGTGGCCACATCAACCCACATATCTGATCCCCTGCAAACAGCTGCTGCTTGGGCATCCCTCAAACCTAGGGGAGTTTCACATAGATAGAACAATCCATGCTTGGAAACAGTCCTGGGGAAAAAGCTGAAGCAGGCTCCATGGCCATTTGGGTGGGGAATTCTGGGATATTAGGTAACCAGAGAAGGCATAGAAGGGGGCATGGCTCAGGCTCTGGATGGGCACAATCCTTGAGTTCCTGAATTCTTTGTCTTGTGCGATGAGCTATAGTTAGAGGATGTGCAGAGAGATTCTCTGATGCCTAAGGCCCAGAGATCAGAGGCCCATCTTGCCTGTGTGTGTGTGTGTGTGTGTGTGTGTGTGTGTGTGTGTGTGTGTACGTGTGCACCAAGCACTGTTGCCTACGTATATTTTAAAGATATGGAAAATTTAATATGCAAACCTGTAACTATTATCTAAGAAAGAGGTATAACCTTATGGATGATCGAAAAGGATGAGCAATATACCATATTTGTCACTGGGTGTACTTCAATGATTAGTTGACCGTAGATATCTACATTCTTCAAATACATAATGATAACTATAAATTAATGAGATTGAAGTTCCTCTCAGGAAAGTCCTGGGAAGCTGTCAAGTTTCCTTACGTACTGAAGAATCAACTTCATTTCACCTCCTACTATATTGCTGTGCATTGTGGGAAAATGAAGAACATTATCTCCTGCTGAGCAGAGCCTAGCAGGGGGCTGACATGGGGACGCTTCCTTCAGTTTTGTGTCTCCTACCCTCATTGGTAGTTTCACATGTCTTCCCTGGAGTCTCCTTGCTGCTCTTGTATGCATTTTGGAAGGATTTTCTTAAAACTTTATAACCCTTTAATCTGTGAACTGCCAACTATCTTTGGCAATGAGAGAGTTTAAGTCTTTTGAACATAGAGTATTTAACTGTATTTACTTTTTTGATACAGTGATATTGAAAGGAGATAATCAAGAAAATGAAACATACAAATAAGAAAAAAATAATTTTTATGTGTGATTGTGGCTTTTAATTTTTAAGAGGTAATGTTCCAGCTAGTGTATTTTGGAAGTAGAGAAGTGACAGACTGGAGTGTAGGTAATAGAGGAAGACATCAAGAAATACAATGTGCAGTTAAGAATTTTTTAGTAAAATGAACCCGGTGTTTGAGCAGATATTACAAATACATGTATTTGAACTACCCAGTTCTATACTATATTTAATAATCTTGGATAACTTGAAGTAGTAAATTTAATTTGTCATGACCGGATTTTCCAGAATCTGTAATGAGTCAAGATATTTTACTGATATTTTAAGTGATCCACACACTGGACCATGATCATTGTAACTATTTATGGGTTTCCTTATTACCTAACCATGTTCTCAAACATATTATTACTTTGTGAAGAAGAAAGTGGGTCATTGGCATATGTACACAAACAAAGGAAGCAAGCAGAAATGCCAGATCCTTGGGGAAAAGAACATCTTGCTGGCTCACCACCCTGTTTCCAGAACCTAGAATCTACAATGGCCCATAGTAGTGTCCTCAGTAAGTATTTGTTGGCTAACAAAAGAGTAAGTGAATTAAGGGAAGTAATTTATATCAAGTACTGACTCTGGTCCAGGGATTAGTGTTTTAGTTTGATCAGTGTTTTGTAAATTGAATGGCATTAAACCTTCTGTTATAAGCAGACAAAATGAGAATCAACGAGGTTATATGACCTACCCAAGATAGCACAGCTTGTGAAATGATGGACTTACTACAAACTACTGACATTTTATTATTTCAAATTTAAATCTTGTTAGCTTTAATAGGCATATCAAGAATATGATAGATATATAGTCAGTAGCCTCCTTTCAAAGTTACCAGCATAGTTTGAAATAGAAAAGTCAGTCATTAGTGATCTAAAATGGCAAAAATCTACACCAAGTGATCCTGATTTCTCTGCTTCAGTGAGAGGCAGAATTCTCAGGCTGACTTCTGACCTCTTTCTGGTAACAATCATCAACAGGAGCCTGTAATGGCCACACAGATCAGAAAGAACAAAGTGTCACCTGTTCTCCAGAATCTTTCTTTCCAATTCGCTCTAACTTCCTGGACTCTGGGCCTTGGTTACCTAGAATGATGGCTTTTGGCAACTGTGCTTGGCCTTATATGACTTCCCTGGACTCTAGCCTAAAGTATAATAACGTTGTGCCCCTCCCAGCCTTGTATCTACCTCCCATGGTCTCCTGAAACTCTAAAACTATGGTATCTGCCAAAATCTACCTGGCTAGTTAGACTCCTCTGTGTGTTCTCTTGGCTTGCAAAACTTCATAACCACATAAGCAATGAACTGCAGAAAACCTTAGGAATTCTAAAGAAAAATTAGGAAGTAAATTATCTCTAAGGGCAGGGCACCTGGGCGGCTCAGTTCGTTAAGCATCTGACTTCGGCTTAGGTCATGATTTCACAGTTCATGAGTTCGAGCCCTGTGTCAGGCTCTGGGCTGAGTTCAGAGCCTGAAGTCTGTTTTGGATTCTGTGTCTCCCTCTCTCTGCCCCTCCCCCACTCATGCTTACGCGTGCGCTTTTTCTCTCTTTCAAAAATAAACATTAAAAAATTTTAAAAAGAAATAAATTAGCTCTTATTCTAAATGGTCTTCTTTGTTATTGCATTATAATACTTACATGTGTCTTCCCTCTGTTTAGATAGGCCTGAGAGATGAACTTTCAAGAAGAGTATCAGGCGACCATTTTCTTTTATCTACCGATACCCTACATTTGCAAAAGGTGTGTATGTGTGTTTGTGTGTGTGTACATATGTAATGGGTACTGGATCAACTTTGGGTTGTTTTGCTAAGGTGTTGTTAAATGTTAGTTTGAAGTGATACAAAATGGTCTTGTGAAAAAGAAAATAAAATCTGAACTGTAAACACTGATGAAAACCAAATGAACCCAAGTCAGATATTGTTCCTACTATTAACAACAAGCATCTTTACGTGGGATGACAGTGATGGCTACAGTTTAAAAAGCACAGTTTTAAAAACAAAATCACATGTTTTTAATATCTTTAAAGCCTTGTTTTATTTGTCAAGGACAGAGAGGGAGAGGGAGAAAATATTAACAGGCTTTCCCTAACAAAAACTTGAGTTAATGTTATCTCGACTGTTTTACTGTAAAAGGATATGTACTCAAAAAAATACTCATTCTTAAATGTGAATTGTATTAGTTATTGAAACCATGCCAAAGTCCTCATGGAAAGGTAAAACATTTTCTAGTTCTTAACCTGTGAATCTAAACAACAGGCAGATAAAATCTGAGAAACTGTTCAACTGAACTAATTTGTTTTAAACACCTGATATTAAATATTTGATTAAAATTTTGCTTACCAAGAGTTAGTTTGGAAGAGAAAAAAATGTTAATTTCAGAATGCCTTGGACACTACTTGCATGTTGTGACCAGATTGGTTTACATAGAAAAAAAAGAGCTTTAGAACATGTCACAGCTGAAATGGCATTTGGGAGTTTTATGAATTCAGTTTAAGGCAGTATGGCTTATAAAACAAGCAGGGAACAAGAATTACACTTGATTTCTGGTTCTAGCTTTGCCAATGACTAGTTTGGTGATTTGACCTCCTGTGGCTTTAAATGTTTTTCACTGGAAATGAGCTGGGCTCTGATTCCTAAGATTGATTAAAGCTATGAAATCATGTGATTTGTTTAGAGGTCTCTATCAAAATACACATTGCTTTTTTTACTTATTTCTGGGCCCATCCTAAAGGTATTACTGGATCTTATCCAATCACAGCTTCGGCAAACAATATAGCCACAGAAAAGCTACTTGCGTCACTTGGTTTTATTTTTTAATGTTCAAACAATACCTGGCAAATAAAGAAAGGTTCTTGGGTTGTGATTGGCACAATGATACATGGTTAGCTGCACTGAGAATTTAAGCAAACCCTATATATTGTCAGGGTGCAGAATGCAGGAAAGGGCTGATCTGCAATTACCTGCATTTGTGAAGCAAACCAACGTAAATCATGGGTGTATAACATGGTTTCTTTATGCATCTATTCAGTTTTGTTATTTTAGCAGTTTCCACTCTCCTACTCATTGGCTTTTCTACTAGAATATACACACATTAAGCAACTTTTTCTAGTCCCCCCACCTTCCTAGTCTTCTATTGCATTTACCACCACAGTCCTCCCTTTATTCTTTATACTCTTCCATTTCTGTGACATTACTCTACCTTATACCTTGGGTCTCACTGCTCTCTCCACACTTTAAAAATAGGTATAGCACAAGATATATTCCCAGACCCTTTGCTTTTCTGTATTGGGTCTTGTTCCCTTAGCATGTTCTTGACAAATTGTCACTAATATGTGGACAGCTCCAAAATTAGCCTCTTGATTTTTTTTGTCACTTTTGTACAGTTTAAAACTAACTGCCCACTGACTGTATTCTCATTCATTCATTTACTGGACAGAGTACATACAATGAAAGGACTATTTTAGGGCCAGTGGAGAAGTTGAGAAATTGTTTTCTCAATACATCATTCTAGAAAGAAATGTTATATGACATGTCTCAGTACTTGCCGGATATTTTTAAAAGCATCTTCAGTTTTTTACAGGACTAAATTAGATATCTTATTTTTAAAGAGTTAATAACTCATGTTTTTTATGATTTAGAAATTAGGAGAAACAGAATTTTTAATAATAGGTTTTTAGGCTATATTAATTTTCAACTCAAGCTTGCTTTTGTTTGAAAAATATAAGATGCAGATGTAGTGCCTTATATAAAACATGTCTGTAGTCGCATTACTCACTTTCTCTCCTTTCCTTGTTCAGCACCCTGAACCAGTTTCCGTGCCTGCTGCCCAAATCAGCTCTTCTCATCTCTGTGTATATCATCTTTTGGTCACTCAGTCTGAAAGCAGATAAAATATGGCTTTTCCCTTTCCCTCTTCCCTGGCCTCCGGTATCCTGTCAGGCAGTACGTGGATCCTTGCTTCACCCTATTTTTCAAAAGCATCCCTCTTTATTCTCTTGATCCCTCCCCAAGCGAGAACACCTGCATCTGCAACAGTCTTAAGTTTTATCTCAATCCCTGATTCCCTTCCAAGTCTCTGCTGTCCCTGGTCAGCTGAATCTTTGTGAAGTGTTTTACACCATACTTTCATATCATCAGTAGCTCTCCAATGAGTACAACATGAAGTCTAAACCCTTCACATGCAAGACCACAACAACTATCTGATCTCTTCAAGGAAAGTTAAACCACTTTTGAAAGGAAGAGGGGTTGTTTAGAATTGAGAATTTTAGCATAAAGGGAGTTTTGATTCTTAGCATAGTTTGTATGTTTGTTTCATCTCCTATCTATAGGTTTTTTGGGAGATGATCTTTCTCTGAAAACAGAAATAAGAATCAACAATTATGGAAATAGATTTTTTAGAATAAATACATTGACAAAAGGAATAATAAGGGCAGAAAGCAGAGGGATTTGGCTTCCTGCATGAGTGAGCCTGGAGCCTCCCAGACACACTAGGATAGTTTGGGAGTCTGAGGAGGTAATAATTTAAATGAGAGCATTTAGTATCAAGGTCCAACTAGAAGGGAAGCAAGAATTTAGTGCATGTATGTATTAAGGCTTATGATAAAGACTTGTGAGTTAAGAAAATTGAAATTCTTCTAAATATTTGATAGTGCTCCACAAATTGGAATAAAATACATATTTGAAGAAGGAATTGTTATTAAAATCCTTTCTGAATCTGCATAAATTTCTTTTAAGTTTACTCTAAACAGAAAACACAAGTGTCTCGTGAATGTGCTAAAAGGTGAAAATACATAAAAATGAAGATCATCAAAATACAATATCCTTATGTAGTAGAACTGACAACTTAATTCTAGGAGTTAGGAAACACAGTGAAATGCAGTATAGAATCAATGAGTGCTCTGGGGTCAGACTGCCAGGGTTCAAATCCTGGTTATGCTCTTATTCTGAGTTTCTTTGGGCAAGTTACTTAATCTTTTTATGTTTCAGTTTCTTTAACTATAAAAATACATATCTGAGTACTCATTAACAGCAAGTATTGCAAAGTATTACATGTATTTTATAGATGATGAAACGGAGCCATAGGAAGATTGATAGTTGATGAAGGTAACACTGCCACCAAGCCATACAGCCTTAGCAAGTCCAAAATTTTCACTCTATATCCATACTGCCTCCTTGTTTTTGTATTGCTGGAGATATAATAATAGAAACTGGCCCCATCTTTAAGATAGCACTTTAAATAGACAGAAAAACAAAAGTGAATGGACAGTTCTATAAAGGTGCTCTGGAGCATGGTTAAAAGGGTATTTACCCGAGCCTGGAAGGGCTGGGGATGCCTTACTCAGAAGTTGACAGCTAAACCAGGTCTTGAAGTATGGGTAGAAATTAGAAGGAGGTTTGGGTGTGGTGGAGAGTGTCCTCGGCAAAGGAAATAGCAGGCAGAAGAGTGGAAAGGATGTTCTGCGTGCAAAGGTACAGGCTGTGAGGGAGGACACAGAACATTCAGTATTTACGAGAGGTCAGCTAGGCTGGAATGCAGAATTTGGGGTAGGGCAGGGGCCTGATTTTAAGGGTATAAGGTTGAAGCAGTTCTTCTCTACTAGTTATGAAAGTCACAAGTCAAGAAGAGGCAGCACAAATGCTTATACACAATGATGTACACACTGGCCCCAAACCACTAGTATCCCCTTAGATGTACAAGCTGGTAATTATTAATTGTGAGGCATAGGTCCAAATCCTTTTAAATATAATGTATGCCTCCGGCCTGGGGAAGTCATATTTGCCTATAGGTAGTGTATACTTCTAAGGAAAATAACCTCATTAACAATTGAGAGAAATCACCCCTACTTCCTTCTTCCAGGTATTCTTTCTCAAGGAAACTTAATCTATATTAGAATTATGTGTTCAAATTCCTTTGTTTCTAATGGGAAACCATCTTCCCAACATCCTGCTTAAAAAATATGTGTGGTGTATTAATCTATTTTCATGGCAGAAGATAATCTGTAGCATAGGTTACATTCAATGCCCTATGGGTGCACTACAGAGAAGTATGGGTTTAAGCGCCTCCTTAAACTGTATTCCTAACAATAGATTATCTCAAGATAATAGTGGGTTTCAGTAGTGCAAGCTTATTCCTTAAAAACATTTATTAAGAAGTAATTGAAATATAAGCTCGTTGAGCACCTTAGGAAATTTCAGCACAGTACCTTCCTTACTCTGAAAGACAACTTCGTCCATCTCATGCCTCTCCGAATAGTTTCTAGAAAAGTTATTTGTATGGTGCCACTACGATGAGAAACCATATATCTTAACAAGGTTAAATCAGTGATAGTGGAGCTCCTTGTGGTATAGTCTTTAATTCAATTTAACCAATCAAGTATGAGGGAGTACCAGGTACCGTGTTATGCACTAGGAATGCTGTAAGATCTAGCTCTGTTCTTAAAGCTCATTTTATACATACAAAAATATAAAGTTTCCATGATGTAATATGATAAGCACTAATTTAGAAGTATGCATCATATCCATATCAGACTTGAGAATCAAGAGAGATGATCCCTGGACCTGGAGAAAAAGATAAACCAATTTGGTAATATTTTTATTTTTCTCTCAAAGCTGGATGTGGGAAGGTTGAATCATTTTATATAGATCAGAAAAACATCTGATTAGCACTAACTTGTCTAGTGTTCATAATTCAAACGAGTGATAATGTTACTGGAATTGCTAGTTCCCTTATCTTTTAAAACACCTTGGTCTCCCTTGTAAGTGTTCTAAAAATGCAAATTATGTGATATGTACCTGCTTAACTAGAATTATTTCCCTCTGTTATGTAATATATCATAAAATACTTTTAAGGTCAAGTCACTGCCTAAAGGTGATAGTATTTCTAAGAATACTTAATGTGGCTATCACAACTTATATAGAGTAAGATTTTGAGACTCGGAAAGCTACAAAAAATATTTCTTTAAAACTCTGAAGCAATATTTTGTTATCTTTGAAGCAGAAAAGTTTTTTTTTTTAATTTTTTTTTCAACGTTTATTTTATTTTTGGGACAGAGAGAGACAGAGCATGAACAGGAGAGGGGCAGAGAGAGAGGGAGACACAGAATCAGAAACAGGCTCCAGGCTCCGAGCCATCAGCCCAGAGCCTGACGCGGGGCTCGAACTCACAGACCGCGAGATCGTGACCTGGCTGAAGTCGGGCGCTTAACCGACTGCGCCACCCAGGCGCCCCTGAAGCAGAAATGTTTTAATGTGAATCTGTGAGCTATTTGTCAGTTTAATTTGAATTGTTAATCCATTATGGATAAATCACAATTCTTAATCTGAACAGTCTTCACATTGGAATAATGTAAAGGAATGTCATTTGACTAGTCTGTGTTAGAACTCACATTTCCCAGTTTACATGGAGAATTTCAGGTTTAGCATTTTCTTGACTTTTTCATGTGAGGAGAACATCAGCTTCACTGTCAGCCATGTTGTTACTGTCACTTCTTTACCTCATTTTTTCTTTCCTAACTTCATCAACTCCATTAATAATATGACAGTGACACTGATTTTACAGTAAACTAGTGACATTGTTGGCTATGGAAATTATATTTTACGTAAAAAGTTAGTATCTTCCTATTTTTTCACGTGTAGAGGAAAAGAAATGATACTGGTTCCATGTATGTCAAATATGTTAAAACATTCCAAATTAGTTTCAAACAAATTTCCCATTTATGACAGAATTAATTATACAGAAGGTCATAAATAATACCACTTTATATATTTGTATTATATACTTATTACATTTATTATATATATTATAATATTAAGATATTTCAGGGGCACCTGGGTGGCTCAGGTTGGTTAAGCATCTGACTTTGGCTCAGGTCATGATCTCGCAGTTCGTGAGTTCCAGCCCTATGTTAGCTCTGTGCTGACGGCTTGGAGCCTGGAGCTTGCTTCAGATTCTGTGTCTCCCTCTCTCTCTGCCCCTTCCCCGTCTAGCTCTCTTTCTCTCTTTCTCTCAAAAATAAACATTAAAAAAATTAAAAAGAAGATATGTCAAATCTCCTCACATGTTAGAAACATGAAATGATTTTCACCAACTATAATATTAGAAAGGCATCCTGATAGGTTGAAGGTAGATAATACCCATTTTAGCTATGAATATTTGAACATCTCATTTTATTATCATACTGCCTTTCACTTATAGACAGAAATACTTCTAGTCCCCCCCCCCAGACTTATTGAGCTATAACTGGCACTTAACACTGTATAAGTTTACTGCGTACAGCATGTTGATTTGACACATTTATACACTGCAAAATGATAACCACCTATAGCGTTAGTTAACGCCTCTATCACATCACATAATAACTATTTCTTTTTTGTGGTGAAAACATTTAAGATTTACTCAGAAGTTTACAAGTATAATACAGATCATAAGCTGTAATCACCATGGTATAAAATGGATTTCCAGAATTTATCCATCTTTAACTGGAAGTTTGTACCCTTTGACCAATACTTCTAGTTTTTAAAGTGCTTTCCCATGTGTTTGATCTTCAAAAATCTCAATATATAAACATATATTATTTATAATACATAACATATATTAACAAACATATTCTATATATAATGTTATATATTATACATTTAAAATACATAACAACTAGAGAGAGTGGGAAATATGGTTCAAAATCATCTCTTTTTTTAATTATTATTTTTTTGAGAGAGTACATGCATGGGCAAGTGGGGGGTGGTAGAAGGTAGAGGGAGGGAATCAATCTATCTATCTATCTATTTATTTATTTCTATTTTAGAGAGGAGGGAGAGGTGCAGAGGTAGAGAGAGAGAGAGAAAGAATCTCAAGCAGGCTCTATGCTAAGTGAGGAGCCTGATGTGGGGCTTAATCCTATGACCCTGGGATCATGACCTGAGCCAATATCAAGAGTCTGACGCCCAACTGAGCTACCTAGGCTTCCGAAAAATCGTCTTTGTTAAACAGACAAAATGTGAAAAGTTTTTATCATCTATATCCAGTCAGCAAACTATAGCCAAGAGGCCAAATCCTACCCACCACCTGTTTTTGAAAATAAAGTTTTATTAGAAGACAACACTACTCTAGGGGTGCCTGGGTGGCTCAGTCTGTTGAGTGTCCAACTTCGGCTCAGGTCATGATATCACGGTTTGTGAGTTCGAGCCCTGCGTCGGGCTGTGTGCTGACAGCTCGGGGGCCGGAGCCTGCTTCAGATTCTTTGTCTCCTTCTCTCTCTCCCCATCCCCCACTTGTGCTCTGTCTCTCTCTGTCTCTCAAAAATAAATAAATAAATGTATAAAAAAATTAAAAAAAAAGAAGACAGCACTACTCTTTCATTTACATATTGCCTATGGCTGCTTTTGTGATACATGGCAGAATTCAGTAGTGACAGAGACTCGCAAAGCCTAAACCATTTACTTGCTGGGCCCTTAACAAGTCTGACCCTGTTCTATAGCAATTTGTCCTTAAAAATCATATTTAAATAACTACTTTAAAACTGTTTTTCTTACTTCATGATGTCAAATTTAATAGTATGTGGTACATTTTCCATGAGAAATCTGTATAGCATGAGAGATGAAATATAGAATTTCCCAGCCTTTAATGTTAATATTTTATAATATAGGAAGGAACGTATCAAAATATTCATGCTGGCAGTAAAATAATTGGGGAAGTTTTGATTTCCTGATAATTATGTGACTACCATGTATTCAGAGAGTTACAAAAACGTCTCCTCTTAAAGTGAAACTAAGAGAGTTCTAATTTAGTATAGCATGCAATTCCATTCCTGCCAACAATAAGATTAGCTTGTACTTAGCTAGCTCTTAACAGAAGCAAATACTAAATAATTCTTACAGCCTTAAAATGTGCAGTAAGGTTTATTTAACCTTACTTTTGAACATTATTCCCTATTAGGGAGTTTTACACTTGAGTACAAATATTTGGCTCTTTTCTTTAGAAACATCTTCAGACACGATGTGCTATAATTCTATTATTTGTAATATAAAATTATACCAATGATAATAGATTCTCACCAGTTGAATGTACAAATGAATTAAATGTGGATTTTTCTGGAAGGCATGCATAACTTCCAACTATTGCCTGCCCCTTGATTTTCTACTCTTAAGATATTTAACTTTAGTGAAACTGTAAAATCCAGACTCACCTTTATTATTGCTAGAAATTTCAGGGAAATTTAATTTGGAGAATAAAATAACTGATGTGGATAAATGAAACACAAATATATAGTAAAGTTAGAGATTTTTCTTTTAATGTAACTACATTTTAACTATCAGGATGCTAGGCATTTTGTTTTTATTTTGATATATTTGAGCTACTGAAAAATAATGAGATCTTTTCCTCAAAGACCCCAAACTCAACATTTTTCTAAAAAGACATATGCAACGTTCGAGTGTCTTTTTTTTTCAATATATGAAATTTATTGTCAAATTGGTTTCCATACAACACCCAGTGCTCATCCCAAAAGGTGCCCTCCTCAATACCCATCACCCACCCTCCCCACCCTCCCACCCCCCATCAACCCTCAGTTTGTTCTCAGTTTTTAAGAGTCTCTTATGCTTTGGCTCTCTCCCACTCTAACCTCTTTTTTTTTTTCCTTCCCCTCCCCCATGGTCTTCTGTTAAGTTTCTCAGGATCCACATAAGAGTGAAAACATATGGTATCTGTCTTTCTCTGTATGGCTTATTTCACTTAGCATCACACTCTCCAGTTCCATCCACGTTGCTACAAACGGCCATATTTCATTCTTTCTCATTGCCACGTAGTATTCCATTGTGTATATAAACCACAATTTCTTTATCCATTCATCAGTTGATGGACATTTAGGCTCTTTCCATAATTTGGCTATTGTTGAGAGTGCTGCTATAAACATTGGGGTACAAGTGCCCCTATGCATCAGTACTCCTGTATCCCTTGGGTAAATTCCTAGCAGTGCTATTGCTGGGTCATAGGGTAGGTCTATTTTTAATTTTCTGAGGAACCTCCACACTGTTTTCCAGAGTGGCTGCACCAATTTGCATTCCCACCAACAGTGCAAGAGGGTTCCCGTTTCTCCACATCCTCTCCGGCATCTATAGTCTCCTGATTTGTTCATTTTGGCCACTCTGACTAGTGTGAGGTCATATCTGAGTGTGGTTTTGATTTGTATTTCCCTGATGAGGAGCGACATTGAGCATCTTTTCATGTGCCTGTTGGCCATCTGGATGTCTTCTTTAGAGAAGTGTCTATTCATGTTTTCTGCCCATTTCTTCACTGGGTTATTTGTTTTTCAGGTGTGGAGTTTGGTGAGCTCTTTATAGATTTTGGATACTAGCCCTTTGTCTGATATGTCATTTGCAAATATCTTTTCCCATTCCGTTGGTTGCCTTTTAGTTTTGTTGGTTGTTTCCTTTGCTGTGCAGAAGCTTTTTATCTTCATAAGGTCCCAGTAATTCATTTTTGCTTTTAATTTCCTTGCCTTTGGGGATGTGTCGAGTAAGAGATTGCTATGGCTGAGGTCATAGAGGTCTTTTGCTGCTTTCTCCTCTAGGGTTTTGATGGTTTCCTGTCTCACATTCAGGTCCTTTATCCATTTTGAGTTTATTTTTGTGAATGGTGTGAGAAAGTGGTCTAGTTTCAACCTTCTGCATGTTGCTGTCCAGTTCTCCCAGCACCATTTGTTAAAGAGACTGTCTTTTTTCCATTGGATGTTCTTTCCTGCTTTGTCAAAGATGAGTTGGCCATACGTTTGTGGGTCTAGTTCTGGGGTTTCTATTCTATTCCATTGGTCTATGTGTCTGGGGTTTCTATTCTATTCCATTGGTCTGTTTTTGTGCCAATACCATGCTGTCTTGATGATTACAGCTTTGTAGTAGAGGCTAAAGTCTGGGATTGTGATGCCTCCTGCTTTGGTCTTCTTCTTCAAAATTACTTTGGCTATTCGGGGCCTTTTGTGGTTCCATATGAATTTTAGGATTGCTTGTTCTAGTTTCGAGAAGAATGCTGGTGCAATTTTGATTGGGATTGCATTGAGTGTGTAGATAGCTTTGGGTAGTATTGACATTTTGACAATATTTATTCTTCCAATCCATGAGCAGGGAATGTCTTTCCATTTCTTTATATCTTCTTCAATTACCTTCATAAGCTTTCTATAGTTTTCAGCATACAGATCTTTTACATCTTTGGTTAGATTTATTCTTAGGTATTTTATGCTTCTTGGTGCAATTGTGAATGGGATCAGTTTCTTTATTTGTCTTTCTGTTGCTTCATTGTTAGTGTATAAGAATGCAACTGATTTCTGTACATTGATTTTGTATCCTGCAACTTTGCTGAACTCATGTAGAGCAGATCAACAAAACCAAGAGTTGGTTTTTTGAAAAAATAAACAAAATTGACAAACCTCTAGCCAGGCTTCTCAAAAAGAAAAGGGAGATGACCCAAATAGATACAATCATGAATGAAAATGGAATTATTACAACCAATCCCTCAGAGATACAAACAATTATCAGGGAATACTATGAAAAATTATATGCCAACAAATTGGACAACCTGGAAGAAATGGACAAATTCCTAAACACCCACACGCTTCCAAAACTCCATCCGGAGGAAATAGAAAGCTTGAACAGACCCATAACCAGGGAAGAAATTGAATCGGTTATCAAAAATCTCCCAACAAATAAGAGTCCAGGACCAGATGGCTTCACAGGGGAGTTCTACCAGACGTTTAAAGCAGAGATAATACCTATCCTTCTCAAGCTATTCCAAGAAATAGAAAGGGAAGGAAAACTTCCAGACTCATTCTATGAAGCCAGTATTACTTTGATTCCTAAACCAGACAGAGACCCAGTAAAAAAAAAGAACTACAGGCCAATATCCCTGATGAATATGGGTGCAAAAATTCTCAATAAGATACTAGCAAATCGAATTCAACAGCATATAAAAAGAATTATTCACCATGATAAGTGGGATTCATTCCTGGGATGCAGGGCTGGTTCAACATTCGCAAATCAATCAACGTGATACATCACATTAATAAAAGAAAAGAACCATATGATCCTGTCAATCGATACAGAAAAGGCCTTTGACAAAATTCAGCACCCTTTCTTAATAAAAACCCTTGAGAAAGCCGGGATAGAAGGAACATACTTAAAGATCATAAAAGCCATTTATGAAAAGCCCACAGCTAACATCATCCTCAATGGGGAAAAACTGAGAGCTTTTTCTCTGAGATCACGAACACGACAGGGATGCCCATTCTCACCGCTGTTGTTTAACATAGTGTTGGAAGTGCTAGCATCAGCAATCAGACAACAAAAGGAAATCAAAGGCATCAAAATTGGCAAAGATGAAGTCAAGCTTTCACTTTTTGCAGATGACATGATACTATACATGGAAAATCTGATAGACTCCATCGAGTGTCTTTTGATGGCTATGCTATACTTCTTGTTGGCCTTATCAACAGCAAGTGCTTATGGGTAGCATCCAGCCCAAAAACATATTCCTGTATCTTCTGAGCATTACTTTTATTTATTTTTTGCATTACCTAGGTTTACTCATTTTTCCTTGTATCTTACAGCTTTGTTAAACCAAGTAAAAATATTGATGATCTCCTAAATCAAGGCATGAATACAGTATGAAAGAAAATCTTACTTGACATTCTCCATTAGTTTGGTGCTAGATATTTTTCCTCAAAGACTAGTCAATAGGGACAAGGTTGAAGAGAGCCAAGATAAAAAAAATTCTAGTCTGTTTGTACAATTTCTTCTCCTGCTTTCACCTCAGTGATTTCAGCTGCTTTGTAATGATTTCCCTTTAAGACGAAACACAATATCATAACAGACATAAAAGGTCAATTGTTAAGTATTCTATAAATGTTAGATTCTTTTTTTTTTCTTATCTTACTTCTTTATCCTTCCCTTCTACTACAGGTTTCCTCAAATCTCAAAGTCACTATTCTCACCATTGCCAGACTTTTTAAGCCCCCAATAATCGTGCTTTTAAAGCTGATTGATATTGGTTCCATAGGGCGAGGGAAAGAAAATGTGACTAGGAATCTCTCACAGCTTCTCCAGGCAAAAAAGTTCTCCTTTGATTCATTTCAGACCTCATTTGGTTTTTGCCATTTTTTAAAGTGGTACATTAAAGCACTTGCCTGTACCACTAAAATGATAATGAACTTAAACTGCAGTTCCACATTATAGCCCTCATTAATGTGCACGTTCCTGGGTATCAGAAACAAAATCTTAGCACTCAATTCCTATCTGAGTCAAGTAAATCTTGTACAAAAGCACAATACAACTATTTATTTAATGAGTAAAAATGTGTGTGGACTAAATGACTCTTAAGTTAAATGTATTTAAATTTTTATGTAACCTTTTAGTAATGAGGGTACTATGGTAAAAACAAATTTTACCTAAATATCCTACTAAATATCCTACCTAAATATCCTATCTAAATATCCTACTTTGATTTACAAAGTTTAATTCACCAGAAGTAACTTTATTTAACAATAAATATTTCTAAAATTTTATGTATATACACATACATACATACATATATACACATAGGTTAACTGGGTTTTTTATTGAAATTTTCACATTATAAACATATTTTGGAAAATAAAACATTTTGGTAGAAGACTAGTGGCATCAAAAATTGCTTTGATTGGGGCGACTGGGTGGCTCAGTCGGTTAAGCGTCCAACTTTGGCTCAGGTCATGATCTCACCATTAGTGACTTTGAGCCCTGCATTGGGCTCTGTGCTGACAGCTCAGAGCCTGGAGCCTGCTTCGATTCTGTGTCTCCCTCTCTCTCTGCTCCTCCCCTGCTCACACTATCTCTCTCTCTTATAAATAAATAAATATTAAAAAAAATTTTTTTTAATTGTTTTGATTAAGCCAAACTAACAGGTAAGGGATTTTTATATTGATAGCTGAGTCAAGTTTATCTGATGGGGAAACCAGAAATTCTAAAAAAAATTATAGACAGCAGTTACATTTAAGTACTCTGCAGTTAAAAGCAGCAACAGTTTATTTAACAGGTTGCTGAGAACCAAGTAGTACTTACTGTTTTGGTATTTTGCCTGACTTTTTCCATTTACAAATGAATCAGTGTCCAATAGAAATAGCTTTAAAATATAGTTAAAATGAAAAGTCCCAAGTTCACTAATATATTTTATTAACTAGAATGATAGTTCTCTTTAATGGTATTTGTCTGATACTGGGTTTATGTATTTCTTCACACATTCTGTAAATGAACACCAACCAAAACAAATACTTTAATGATATTTATACCAGTTTCTATGTAAGAACATTATATTACACTGTTTGTTTTCTTGAAGGAATACAAAAGATTAGAAGCTGTGAATGTTGAATACAAACTTTGGTTTCTTTTTTTGAAATGCCACCTCAAACTAGAGTTTTCAAAACTGAAATTTACTGATAATAAAAGGCACTCATAAACCAGAATCTAGATAAACCAAAGAAAAAAATTGTTTAAATCTATAATCAACCCTCAATACTAATTTTTATCAAACACCAAGCAATGTTTTTCCTAAGAAAGTGTCTAAAAATAATGACCCAATACAACAACAGAACACCAAAATAGGCATGATTTTTTTCATTGGTTTTAAATGCTGCTTACATTTTGAAGCTTTATAATTTCTATGAATGCTCTTTGAAGATCAAGTTCATTGTTTTTATGCTTGAGGAAAGAGACTTGCTCCAGCCTGAACAAAGAGAAGACAGCAGAGCCAAGGCCTGGGTTTCTGAAGTTTCTACATCGGGCCTCCAGAATTCCTCCAAGGAGCCACAGGAGCCACCGTAGGGGCAGGAGGTGGGGGCGCAACTGTGGAAGGGCTAGGTGGTCTGGACACCTTATGTTCCCCTCACACACTGCACTGTCTTTAACAAGAGGTGCTCAGCTTGCATCTTGTTGACATATTTGAAATTCTGGGTAAGAATAAGTTTGAAAAGAAAAAAAACCAATTCTGTTCCTCAAAAATAAATTTGAAAACCACTGCATTACCCCGTGCACCCTGGTAAGAAAAAAGGGGGAATATCATGGGGACTCAAATTTGAAATGATGTCACTGTTAATACCTACCATGAGAAACACCTAGAAACTGTATTTCAAAATAAGGCAAAAGAGGTCATGAATGTAGATTTTGTACAAGCAAAACCTTTATTATTTATTTTTTCTTTAATTTTTTTAATGTTTATTTTTGAAAGAGAGAGAGAGAGGGTGTGAGTGGGGGGAAGGGCAGAGAGTGAGGGAGACACAGATTCTGAAGCAGGCTCCAGGCTCTGACCTGTCAGCACAGAGCCTGACGCGGGGGCTCAAACTCACAAACCACTACTAGATCATGACCTGAGGCGAAGTCAGATGCTTAACCAACTGAGCCAGCCAGGTGCCCTAGTTTTTCCTTTTTTCTTGTACTTTAACTACTGACCTAGTGTTTCTAGAAATTTGAATCACACAGAAATGAACAGTGAATAAACAAAGTTTAGTAGAGGAACTTCCAATGTTTCAGAATACAAGGACAGGTGGAGCATACAGAAAAGCACAAGAATAAACTAACAGAAATCAGAACAATGGAATGCTAAATGGACATGTTGACAGTAAGAGAACCGACTAAATGGGCAAAACAGTCAGGAAAAGCTTTCTGGAAAAGAGGTGCTCAAGTAAGAGTAGAGGTAAAGGAAATTACATTCCTGGTGGAGTGAACAGGGCTGAAGGAGGGGGGCGGGTGGAAGCATACTTACTGAAGAGAAAGATCCAAATGGAGAGGAGTGTTTGTGTCAGTGATATATAAGCTTGAATTGGTAAAATGGGGTTATACTGAAGAAGCCCTTTCAAGGCAATAGAGGAAGACATTTAATTTAAGGTATACATAAGGAGCAATATGGTACTACCTTTGATACTCAACAAAAGAAGTATTTTAGTGCTAGCAACCTGGTAGTGTGTTCTGAATTATCAAGGCACTTTTCTTTTATTGTATTAAATTACTGGTGGTGGAAAAAATTTAGGTGATGCTTCAAAAGATGCTAGATCATTTTCATGGATTTAAAATCACATATGCAATAATGGATCACATGGATGGATATTTTATACTCCTTCACACTTGTGCTGGCAAAAAAAAAAAAAAAAAAGCTTAGGAGGCATATGCCGTTACCTAATCTATCTCTTTCACATCAGATTTACATATTACATATCATTTTTAATTTTTATCATTCCCTTTTAAAGCATTTGGAAAATGAGAAATTTTGTTTAAAAGTAAGTGCTTCAGGTTTGAGAAATATTTGAAATAAAATAGTCTCTCCTAGGGTGGTGTAGAAATATTTGGATACATTAGAAAAATAATGGATATTATTAGACAATTAAAATTGAGGAAAGAACTTTCCCTAGAAAATTTTGGATTAAATGACCCTGGAGAAGTGTTCTTTTCCATTTATAGTTTTTATTTATGCTTCTTCACTGTGCAGCACATGGAGAAAAAATTTTACCTAGTATAAAAAAATAAGTAATATGAAAAGGTAATAAATGGACTGGGAATATCCTTCCAAGGTCAAATCAATGAATGGTCTTTAGAAAGAGTGTATCATATGATTCTTAATTTTTAGAGGAAAACATAAACCATTATTTTTTAAAAGTAATAAATCCTGTATATACATAAAATAGGTCTCAAATGAAAATTATCTCACAAATAAGATTTTTAAACTCCTAAATATAATTTTCCAATCTGCAATGTTTTCAGAACATCCAACTCAAAATGTTACATGTTTCCCCCCCTCCTGTCTTTTTCTTTTCCCAAGTTCATTGTTGAGGTCTGTGGCTATACGTGCATGTACATGCCATGGTTCTCCTTTCTAAAATCTGGTACAGAGAATATTTTTTTAAGCAGCAAATTTTTTCCATCTTGGGAGTTACCTAGTTTTGCTGAATAAATACTGTGATATGCTTGCTTAGGGGTGTGCATAGAATTCTGTCACGAAGTGTGCTTGAGTGAGAATAGTGGTAGTTGGGCAGTATTTTTCAATGAATGGCTTTTATAACTGTAGTGTTTTTCTTAGAATGCAAGCTTGGAAAAAGAGCTGAATTGCATTTAAATAAGACTGTTATGAAAGGAAGGAGAGAAGAGTGGCAATAAGGATAGTTTTAGATCAGAACATAATTTTGAAGAGTACTGATATACCAGATAATCTCAATTATAAATTTGCTAAACTCACTCCATTTCCCAGCTCTGAAAACTGACTTCACCTGCTTTGGTTTTGTGCAGCTGGATCTGCCTTGACCAGGGGTATGGGGGAAAAATCAGAGGCTTCTTGATCAAATAACCTCTGGATCACTCACAAGCATAAGTGTGCATACACTTATATACATGTGCACACACTTGCAGACCTGTGCACACATGCACACAAGTGTATATCATCATACAAAAAGGTTCCTGTCAGCTTAAGCCATTTCTCCATTGACTAGGGGAGACCAGTTCATGTAAAGATTACTTGAATCACTGTGGTTATACTTATAGTAAAAAAATAGAATTTTAACAGCATTCACAAACTGACTTGGCCATCTGATAAGCCACTGGAAACAGATGGAAAATGCCAACTTTTGGTGCAAACCACACAGTTTGTGACTATAATCATTTTGAAAATTTCCATTATTTATCTTCCTTTCTTTTGCCCAAATTTACTTTGTACTTTGAGGATATTAAGAATAAAAGCTATGTATCTATACGGATAAAGGACTTCATTCTAACTTCTATTTGTAACTCAAGAAACATCACATCAAAGTTGTATTACTGTTTTTCATGGTGGTGTTATTATGAATCTAATTCTGCTAATTCTTAAAACAAATAACTACTGTCAAAAGAAGTCCTTTGTTACATAATTAATTTTAACACTGGATAATTTCTGTCGTATAGCTTTATTGTTATGTGCTTTATCAAGCAAGAAAATATCTGCCTATCTTTATTTCATGTCTACATTTGTTCTATAATAACTAATATTTCCTAAACTAGAATATATCTTAGAGATCATCCAATCCAGCTAAACTGTGCAGAGAAAGACATCACATGTTACATATTTCATGAAAGTAATTTTTATGGAGTACTACATAAAGATGTAAAACTATGAATTCTGAAAACATAGATGTATTTCATACTAAGGGATTTTCACAAAGAAACCTTTTGAAAATACCAATTAGAATTTGTAAGTTGATACTTAGGGATGAACAATATGTGCATTGACTTGCTCAAAGACAAGGCTGACAAAACTGCATTAGTTAGGATGCCTTTGGCTGTAAATAACAGAAAATGCAATAAGAACTGGCTTAATATTAAGGAAGATTTACTTGATACTAAAATGTTTTGAGTTGAGGTGGTCCCAGAGGTGGCTAACTCAACAGCTCAATTACTTCATCAATGACTTAGGATATATTTAACTTTGCATTTGTCATCCTGAGAATCTAGGGTTGTCATTAAATACAGGACATCAAGTTAAATTTGAATTTTAGTTAAATTATACATGTCTCTTGTGATGTTACTCATTATTTGAAATTTCAAATTTAACTAGGTCCCTGCATTACTGTTTCCTAAATCTGGGATGCTTATCAGCATCTTGGTTTTTCTTTCTAAGCTAGCTCCACTTATGGTCACAAGATGGCTGCCTTATCTCTTAGCATCATATGTAGATGCCAACATCCAGTGGCATAATAAGGTTTCTGTTGGTAAGGAAGAAGGTGGAGGAGTGGTGTTTTGGTAGGCAACTAACACTATAGGACTCCAAGGCAAATCTGAATTTTTGTTGATCAAAACATAGTTTCCTCTAATATTAAGTAATTATATCCTACTATGTAATTCAGCCTGCCTTCTGATTCAGGGATAGGAATTTTTTTTTTTCTATAAAAAAATGTTCTTTCTTTTTTAGTTTCTTTGTTGGAACCAGGAAAGCCCCAATCACCACATGTAAAATAACAAATAATATTTATTGAGTATCCTGAACCAAGGGAAAAATATGGCTCATTTGCACATTTCCCCTTCCCACTTTATTCCTAGGGCGCATATAGGAGCTTCTCCATGTTCACGGTTGCCGGTTCTTTCTTCCTCCTTTATGCTGGTTGTTCACATTATGCACGGCCAAATTACATCTCAATTTCCTATGTTCTCCTCCTCTTTCAACTCTCCCACCTTTGAAAACTTAAAATATCCATGAGGCCATATTTGTACTTAAGTGATAATGGTTTTATGTGGGCTAGATAAACCAAGCTGTGTTAATATTTACTTTACTAATGTGTTGGACCTCTGAGGTAATTTAAGTCCTTAATCATTTCAACAGTTCAACCTCTTTAAAAAGCTCTTCAGGAATGCAGCCAGTTTAGGCATCTTAGTGACATGGCACTTTTGGCTTCCCAACACACTTCCAGAGGCAGGTGGCTACAAGAAAGTTCGGCCTATATGACTCTGCCGCTTGGAGTATGTTCATTATGGCTGTTTGGTCTCACTTATGCCATCTTTCATTCCCACATCACACTCACATTGCAATCCACTGGTTTCTGCAGCCGTTTTCTCCACCCCATTTCCTGTCTCATCTTGAATGATTCATAAGTGACTTCAATATTTATAGATGTGCCCCACCCAACACCCTAGACTCATCATTTCTTGACCTCTCCTGCTGCACAGGCCTTTAACCTCTTTGGACTTCAGTGATCTACTACCAGTGCCATTCCCCAGTGCTACCTACTCATTCCCAGCAACTCTTTACCCCCCTTAATTACACTTCACAATCTTACTGTCTTTGAGTTCCTGCTCTTTTCAGTGATCCCTTTTCCTTGTTTCTATCTAATTATTTGACTTCAAAGGAACCTCAACCTTAAGAATATAGCAAAGATTCAAGTCTCTGAACCCCTATACAACCTTGTTTCTTTCCCTCATGCCCTATGTCTCCCAACTAACCCTGCTTGCTGTGGCTCATCTCATCAACTAATCCCTCAACTTCCATCACACACAACCTCTGAGCTCCTATTCTTGATGTGTCTAAAATTTTGTTTTTTGAAATTTAAGACCTATGTACCTAAACCTGATAAGTAAAGTCATGCCATTGCCATCAATCAGCATTGTAAAGTGGTTAAGAGCATGGACCCTGGAGCCAGAACATGTAAACTCAGTTCTAGGCTCCTCTACTTACTAGCTAGGTACCCTTAGAAAAATAGCATAACCACTTTGTGCCTCATTTTCTTCATCTGGAAAAAGGGAATAATAATCAAGCATATCTCATAGACATATGATGATGAATAAATGAGCTGATATTTGTAAGGTGTTAGAGGAATATATAATGGTTAAATAAATATTTTATTTCTCCCCTATACTCTTGTTTCCATTTTTAATAACAGTTATCCCAAACCTTTGCTCTTGTAAATTTTCCAAACAGCTCATGATCCATTACTTCAGCAGACGATCTGGCTAATTCTCCGAGTACAAAAAGGACATTAGGCGTTAACTCCTTTAAATAATCTTCCCCTGAAAATTTAACTACATTGGTACGTTGTATTTCTTTCCGATCTAAAAGAAAGAAATGACCTTCTAAAATAAATTTTCCTCCCTTTCTCAATCACATCCCTTCAAATACCTAGCCTTTTCTGTGTATGTCTAATCTTTGTCTGTCTACTTGTTATTGTTTTTAACCAGTAAACATGTTTTATTCCTCAAAAGAATAACCAGAAATCCTTCTTCAACTCTATTTCCTTTTATCTATTTCCTATCTTCATCCTTTTCTTCATCAGATGTCTACATTTACTGTTTCTATCTTTACATCTCTCAAGACTATTCTTGAGAAACGATAATAATTGTAAGAAGGTCTAATAATAAAATTAAGTGGAAATAAACTCAGAAGAGTCAAAATTTTAGAACTTGGCTTTCCCCAACTAAGTCCAGACATGGGTAATCATGATTTGGAATGACCATATATTTATATAATGGCTTTCTTGCTCTTTTGTTCTATCTTTACCAACCAATTAATTGTTTTAGTTTGACTACCCCTGCTATTTCCTGTTTCCATCTTCTAAAAGGAATCAGCCCCACAGAGTCGCACTACAATCAGGGTTTCACTCTCCGCCATTCCACCACAATTATTGTCAAGGGCAGCAATAACATCTGTACTGCAAAATCCAGGGATCGATTTTCAGTTTTCATCTTAATCAACTTCTCAGAAAGTTGGTAGACTTAATCATTTCCTCTTCTTTAAAACCTTTTTGTTTCAGTGGCCTTCAAGATACCACTTCTCTTAGTTCTCTTTCTACTTTGCTAGTTGTGCTAGATGATCTTTCTTAGCCTCCTTTGCTGGATTCTTCTCCTTTATTTGCCTTGAAAATGTGAAGTACCCCAAGCACTATCCTTGGACATCTCTTCTAACAATTCTTCACCAATTCCCCCTTGGTGGCCCCAACTAGTTTTTTAGCTTTGGATACTATTTATATGCTGACGACTTTTAAATTTATATTCCAGTCCAGATTTTTCCCTTTAAGTCTATATTCATATATATAAATGCCTACTCAACATACTCTCTTGGAAGTCTAACAGGCTTTTCAAACAATATATTCAACAAACTTTCATTTCTCCCTAAGCTCCTCCACTCTTAGACTTCTCCATCTCAGTCAGGGAGAGTGTGTAAATTTAATAGAGGGGAATTCTCAAGAACACAACAATAAAGCTGGTAAAAGAATAAAAGCCAGTAAAGGAGATTGAGAAGTAGGAGAATAGGAAAATATAAGATCAAGAAATAAATGAGAGGAATACTCAATCCTGCAAAAACTATAAGGATAACTATAAAATGAGAGCTGAAAGGATCCAGCAGATTTGGCATTTTTGAAGTCACTGATGACTACTGCTTTGGTAGGTTTGAAATAGTTTACTCGGGAAATAGAAAGAAGGCTGTCTAGTATTAAGGATTCAATACACACACAACACACCCTACAATATTTTAACCAAACTTTCATCCAGAGTTCCAGTTCTGTGCTGTATTTCTGAATGCTTGGGGTTACATTTCCATCAGTATGATTTGGAAGTACCTCATATCTAACATGTCCTATAATGAACTCATTTCCTTTCCTCTTTTTCTCTCACTTCTGAACAAATTAGTACCAAATACCCGATTCTCCTAAGTTCTTTATTAGGTTGAATGACACCAATACCTATCCATGCACCTGCAGTGGAAAACAAACCTTGAAGATCATTCTGTTTCTTCCTTCCCACCCATTTCATAGTTTGTCAAATCTGATTGCATCCCCTATTTCCCTCAGTCTAACTTGAATTTTTATTAACCTCCCTGTCCCCAGGCCCCAAACATATAAGCCTCCTAATTGGCTTCCTTGCCTAACAACTTCCATGCCTGACTCTTTCTGCTATATAGTTACTACTTATCTTTCAATAAAGCACTTTAGTTAAAACTGGAAGTTGCTTTCAACTTCTATTCTAAGATTGCAGTAAGATAGTCTTAGAATAGCACTCTGAGGCCTTTGAAATTTGGCTGTCACTTACCAGCCATTTGAAACTTACCATTTCAAAGTTCAAATAATATTTTCCTCCCTAAGTTGTAAATACAATTTCAAAATGTTTGGAAAATAAAGGAAAAAAGTTAGCTATAATATTGTCATGGTAATGGAACATCTTTGTTTCACTCCTAACATTCCCCTATGGATATACATATTTGTATAGTAAACCTAATTTTGCATAATATTCTTACATATTTAGCTATTCCTTGTCATGGTGCAGAAAAGGAATATAAAAGTTATAAAATATTATTTTGAGAAAAAAAATGGAAGTAAAAGAAGAAAAAAAGTGGGGACAAGTTAGAGGTATGAATAAGGTTTAGGATGCATACCATGATGACCTACTCATCTACCATGAGTGAGCCACACATTTGGCTCTCAATTCTCTACTAACCAATGTTAAAAACAGAAACTTTGTTAGTTATCCAAGTCCAGTGCCCATGAGATTAAAATAAAATGTCCCAGTAATTTCAACTCATCTTGGAACAAATATTATAAAAAGACTTCTTCTGAGGTTCTCCTAAAGAGAAGGCAGGGTGATGTACTTAACAAGTTCTGGGAAGACTCCTTATATTAGAAGTAGCACATCTCATTTCACATCATTGTTCATATTGAGAATCAATATAGGCATATGCTATTTTACAAATCAGAGTGATTTTGTGAAAACCAACTTTTTGGAAATCATTTGATACTATCAAAGCACCCAGCTCTTTGCTGATCTGCTTTAAATCATGGCTAAACATTAACATATTGAAATGCTCATATGTAGTATATATTAGCCACAGTAGTGGTTGAATTTTTTTAGTGTTTATTTATTTTTGAGAGAGAGAGAGAGAGAAAGCATGTGCCTTCAGGCACACAGGGGAGAGGTGGAAAGAGAGGAACAGAGGATCTGAAGCAGGCTCCCTGCTGACAGCAGTCAGCCCAATGTGGGGCTTGAACTCACCGTGAGATCATGACCTGAGCCGAAGTCAGATGTTCAACTACTGAGCCACCCAGGTGCCCCAGAAGTGATTGAATTTTACCCTTCAGAAAATCTTTCTGAATATTGTTTCTCTTCAAAATAGAATTTTAAATAGTTCTTAGGTGAAAAGTGAAATCTTAAAAACTTCAGGTCTCCTATTGGGCAATTAAAGCTTACTTGGAAGGCCAGATTTTAGGTTGAGAAGCAAAAATTCTTCTTGATCATCTGTGTGATTCCTCTTGAGAAAGTTCTTTGAGTATAAGAATGTGGCTGGCCCAGGGATGCTATAGTCTTGGGCTTTTTTATGTAACAGGGAATATGATGTTATCCTAGAAGGACTCAAAAATTTACTGATAATTTAAGAAGCCTACATACTAAAATCTTTGTTTTTATATTCTCCAAGTTTTTCAGAATATTTGATAAGATAAAAGCAGTTTTTCTACCTTTGCCTTTATCAATGTTTGTAGGGCTTTTGAGATATGGATTCTTGTCCTAATTAATGCTGTCACTAACTAAATGGCTGACCTTGGGCAGGCTTCTTAAGTTTCCAAGCTCATTTTCTCTCCCTTTGTAAAATGAGGGAGCTGTTGTAGGGTAACTGCCTCTGTAGAATTCCTTCCAGTTATGAGTCATACTGACCCCTCTGCCCACTTCTATAGGTGAAGAACCTCCTCAGTCAGAGGAGAGTAAGTGATTACTAATGTTTCTTTAACAGTGGACCTGGAATACTAGGAGACAGTCACATATCTTAGGTGAGAGCATGGGCTTTGCAGGGGAAAATCCTGGTTCCACTCTGCCACTTACTAGTACACAGCCTGGGACAAGTATTAATCTCTCTGAAGCTCAGTTTCCCTAACTATAAAGTGAGAATAATACAAATGCTTTTATAATTGTTGTATTAAATGAGACACTGTAAATCTAGCCCTAAGTAGAGTGTCTGGCACAAGGCAAGTACTCAATCAAAAGTATCTATTTGTCACATTGTTATTTCCTTGGGTCCACTGAAATAATTGTTCTTTTAATAGCATTTCTCCAAATTGAATATCAGCACTATTATAATTACAGTATTTAAAGGTTTTAAGGTGCCAACTTGGCTGACTAGTAAAAAAAAAAAATTGGAAAGATACAGGCTCAGGGGATTTTTAAAAAATTAACCAAAACAACTGTGTGTTGACCTTTACCCTGTAGTTCTTTTATTTAATAACAGTCTATTAATAAATATAACTTTAAGCTGTTTGATTTAGTGCTAATGTAATCCAGGCCAAATATGCTACCTTTCTCGTCTGCTCCAAAGAAATTTTAATGGAGGTTTGGTTCACGTTTCTGTTTGATTTGAAGTAAGATTGTGGGAAGTTCTTAGTTTTGGGTCCCCATCAGTAGATATGTAGTCACTTTAACTTTTGATCATTTGTAGATTATATTTAAATGCAACTAAATGTGATAAAATCATTCTTAGATGGTTGAGGTAAGCTTTGAAGGCTGTATAAATACTTATCTTTTAATTTAAAAACAATCGCCTCACCATAAAATAAAAGGAAAAAATTCCCCGAATGTGGGAAAGCAGAGTTCTTGGCGATGTTCTTAAACTACAGCAGGAAATATGTGTTTGTTTATTATGACCCTAGTGCTTTCACAGGCCAGATGAACTTTCAAACACAGAGTTTTCATTCTGTTAACCAACAACTGTCACCCGACTTGTGGAAACCGATAATTTTTGCAGGGAGTTCAAGGAGAACATTTGCATAATTCCATCTGGTAGAACCTGGCTTGTCCCCACAGCAGATAGACCCTTTGTGAACAATTCTAACTGTAGGGCTACCTATGGGGTGTGTCAATTACCACAGAGTTACTTGCTGGATCAATCTGTGTTAAAGGTGGCTTTTATGGACTATCAAATTTTATAGCAAAGGAATTTTGAATTATCATTATATGTTTAAGAATTTTTTTTGATTCCAGGTTTCTCCTCATTCATGAGATGTGAGCCTCAACTGATTTGTACCAAGTCGTGGAAGAATAGTTACTTGTATTTCTGCTAGAAAGTTCTCTGCAGGATAAAGGGTGAGTAATATATAGATAGAGAAAGAATCTACACTGATTCATAAATCTTGAATACCTGATTGTTAAATATCTAAAATGTATCAAGCCGTTGAATAGACTTTCATTACATGAATTAAATTTCAAAAGTTTCTTAGGAACTAGCTTATTATTTTCTGTCTCTGTAGCTCTATTTCCTTTAACATTTCATTGCTTAATGAACTCTCATGGAACTTCACTTATTTTAAAAGCAATTTTAAAGGACTATACACTGAATTTATATACAACTTTCTAAAAATTGCCTACAATTATTATTAACTTGTCAAAATTGATTTAATTAGAATAAAGAGATTATTCAGTAGATACATCTTATAGCTTCTGAATTGAAGAATGACAAAAAGGGCGACTTAAAACTGACGCCAAGATAGAGGGATCTGCCGGTTCTGCTCTCTATCACAATGGTGGTTGATATGAAGTGTCCTTGTTTTGATGTCCTACCTGCTCAATCTTCTACTTTTTGGTTAGTGATGGTAAGAGAAATTGGTAGAGTTGAATGTAAGGAATAGACAAAAATGGTTTAGCAAAATCCTGTGTGAGTCTGGCAGAAACCCTGCTCTCTCCCCATTTTGTCCACCCTCAAACTTGCCAAGCCTTGTTCACTTTGGCTTTATTTTAAAAATGCATTTCTGGTGAGTGAGGAAAGGTTTTGTACTGTGTTTTCAATGACTCACCCAAAATAACTCCATTGAACTTGTAAACGGTCCTGTTCTGAATGCAGATTGTGTTTGTTCTGAGATGGGCATGAAGGAGCTGCAGAAAGGAGATTAGAGAAGGGAAATGTGGTGGGAGAGGCAGTGCAGTTCAGGCACACATCAGAATTATTTTTAAAAAATACATTGTGTGTGTGTGTGTGTGAAAGACAGTTGTCTATGAGGTCTGTACCATTTAAAGTTCTTAAAGATACATCAGTATTAAATACGGTTCATCTAGCCACCAACCTTTCTTTTGATTCTCATAAAATGTGAAAGGAAGATTTATCTGTGAATACATAATTCCAAATACATGCATTGTGAAACTTTTTAAAGTGCTAAATGGCTTCAAGTAGGAAATAATCAGGGGTGCCTGGGTGGCGCAGTCGGTTAAGCGTCCGACTTCAGCCAGGTCACGATCTCGCAGTCCGTGAGTTCGAGCCCCGCGTCGGGCTCTGGGCTGATGGCTCAGAGCCTGGAGCCTGTTTCCGATTCTGTGTCTCCCTCTCTCTCTGCCCCTCCCCCGTTCATGCTCTGTCTCTCTCTGTCCCAAAAATAAATAAACGTTGAAAAAAAAATTCAAATAGGAAATAATCATATATATAACAAAAGCTAGAATTAATCTTAAAATAGGAAGAAAATGTCTATCAATACATTGATCACATAATAGGGCAGTGTTAAAACTGGGAAGTGCAATAATGACATCCTCTTGTGTACTGCATAAAAATGTTTAATACCAAGTGGCACTGATTATTCAACATCAATAGATGTACCTCTTGAAAAGCTTTTATGATTCAAAATGTCAGGGACCTTTAAAAACAATATTTTAGGGCAGGACTGAAAAGAAAAAAAAAAGAACTGATCTAAACTTTCATGAATTCATGAAACAGACCAAATAAAGTTTATTCTGTTATATAATCTTGCTTCAGTCAATTGTTAATGAAGAATAGATGAGCTATTTTTACCTGTTGCTCAGAAACACCAAAGAATTGAACCACTGAAAAGAAAACAAGCTATCTACAAGGTTTTACCATGGAGAGGGTAAATTTAGCAGTATGTGGCAAAAAGAAATGGTGATCTGAGGACAGTGAAATGGATGATAAAATGACAAGTCTTCAACATGCACAAAATCAGAAAGTATGTAAACTTACCAAGATTTTGTAAATAATCTGCAAGGCAAAGTTCCAGTGGTATAAACACCTGCTTCTCTCTCTGGTGTGTACTTGAGAAAATAAGGGAAATAAAAATAGCAGATTGTTACGCTATATTAATGCTTACTTATGAGGACAATGAACTAGCATAATAATCCCTCAATTTTTGCTAATGTGGAAAAACCCTAAGAATAATAGGTTCAAGTTATAGACTATATAAATGAATTTTATCACTTTAAAATATACACAACTAGAAATACTGTAATGATTAATAATGACTCAAATATATAAAAAAAACAATCTTAAATCAGGCTAACCACCTTTCCTCATAGTTCATTTGTATGGTTTGTAAATAATACTTTGAAAATTTTCAAAGAATTCATTTGTTGAGTAATATTTTCCTTTCACCCTCTTTTACCTTAGTGTAAATTATTCAACTAAGTATCCCTGGAAATGTTAGTAGCTATACTGAGTGAGTCCAAAATATTTCATGTTGAAATGAATTTTAGAAATACTGGGTTAAACAAAGTTAAACAGGTTTTTTTTTTTTTTTTTCCTTAATAAGCCTTGAGAACTTACTTCTCAAGTCTCTTACATTCATTGTGACTGGGTTGGGTGGGAGAGGTGAGAATACAATATACAGTGTTCTCTAAACTTATTTCATACAGAATTCTGTTCTCCATGCACTCCTTTGAAATATATAATGCTGCTTTGTTTATTTAACCTGCAATTCTACTTAGCTTACACCTCCCAACTTCCTTTTGTCTTAATAAGGGGTGAAAATTTGGTAAACTGCAATGCTACCACTTTCTGATCAGAGTCTGTATCAAGATTTTGAGGCATAAAATAAAATATTGATTACATAAATATTCTTGAACAAACAATAACTAGAACAAGATGCTTTAGCTTACTCAATAGTAAATCTTGCTTAGTAATTTTAAGGCATGTGTTAAGGTCTGGAAGAGTAAAAAATAACTAAAGTAATTAAACTGAGCATGATGTTTCATTTCTAGAGATAAGCTTTTCCATTTAAAAGTGTCTAACCAGAATAGGTTTTCTGTCCTAGCCTGAATTTATGCGATTTTTAAAATTCATCTGCATACACATGAGGATAGATGTCACTTAACGGTATAAGAATAATCCTTCTATTATAACATTGATTTTTGCCTTCTGCAATATAACAATTCCAGCAGCTATCCTGAGCGCCTACTTCCATGTGATTCCATGTGATGCTCACATCAGTTTGGGAAGGCATTTATCATGATTGCTATTTCACAGATGAGGAATGTGATGGCCAAAGATATTATCTGTTTTGCCTTAGGCCATAAAACTAGAAAGATAAACAGATTTCAAACTTCAATCTGACACTCAAGACCCTACTGTTTCCACTACAACTTGCTGGATGGAATTATCCACATCTAACTTAAATTTGTTTATTTCTCTACCTAGCAAGTATCAGTGAATCAGACATTACTCCTTATGGAGAGCTTCTATAATGGGGATATGCAGTTGGTCAACAATATAGTACTTGTTGGGAAAAAAATCCTTGAAGAAGCAAATAGATTCTCCTCGTGTGTAACATGGCATTCCTCACTGAATAAAGGAAACACCTTGGGCATTTTTTAATATCTCAAAGTTGAGAATACAATTAAAACCCTTCACAGTTCAAAACAGCTTGCTGTTTCAAGGATTTCCTTCCCTACTACTTCTGTACCCTCAACATATTACATTAAAAATGATCATGTAGAAGAAAACATACAATTGCGCTATTAGATTTTAAGCAATTTCTGTATTCTATTCTAATGCTACCTGCTGGCATTTCCCCCTCCTTTCTTTATAGCTTGATTCTGGTGGTTGGCTTTTATTTTTATTTTTTTAAATGTTTATGTATTTGAGGGGCAGAGAGAGAGAGACAGAAACAGAGAGACAGAGACAGAGAGAGAATCCCAATGTGGGGCTTGGCTCCAGGAACTCATCAACTGCGAGATGACCTGAGTCAAAATCAAGAGACCAAAACTTAACCGACTGAGCCACCCAGGTGCCCCTGGTTTTTAAATATAAAATATACTTCACTATTGCCTTCCTCAAAAGTTCTTTGTTGTTTAAAAGTATTAAACAACAAAACTAAATAAAAAATAATAGGCCTTAGAGAAACAATGTAAAGCAAATACTTTATCCATTTGTCTGTCCATGCTGAAGAACATAAAGAACAGAAAAATTTACCTCAAGAAAAGTCATCAGTCCTCTGTACTAAAAGTGTAAGGGGTACAAGAGGAATACAGAATGTTCTTTAATCTCTCACGGTTTACACTCCAATCTGGCTGGGAAGTCAAACATACCCTCAAAGGCCAGTCATATTACTGCACAACTCAGTCTTAAAATAAGTGATCCAGACATTCAGTTGTGAATCAGGGCATCATGGGAGAGATGTGACCAGAAGTGGCGGAAAGATACGGTTGAGGAAAAGTTCTGGCTCAGGTGGATCTTGAAGTTCATAAAGGTATTGGAGAGAAAAGAACAGGAGTAAATTGAGAGGCAAGGACATAGAGTCAGCAAACAGCACGTGGAGATAATGGAGTTGAAGCTGGAAGCCCCAGATGAGTAGGGTGGAGTCTGTTAGGGCCCTGCATGGAACTGTAAAGACAGTATATTTTGTTCTGTGTGGCTTTTGACCACCCCTTTCAGTGTCTCTTCTCCAGCTACTTCCCTCTCTCTCTTGCTTACCTTTCCTACAGGCAGCTAGGCCCTAGCCTATTCTGAAGGGCCATTAAACTGTTAGCTGCATTTTGCTATAGGACTCTTGAACGCTGACAAGTCTTTAAGATTCAGGGAAAGAATAATAATGAAATTTCAAGCCGATGAGATTCTAGTATCACTGTTCTAGCTCCCCTTGTATTTTCACAGTACCTGTACCTAGACCCAGAATATAATGGTGGTTCTGGAAACTTAGTCTGGATTTTGGATAGGATTTTGTAGGTATTGATAAACCATCAGAAGTTTGTGTGTGATTTCAACAGGATTTTAGTCTTTATGCTAATGAGATTTTAAAAGGGGGAGAATGCCCAAATGCATTTTTAAAATAGTTCTGAATCTTGACATCAACCTCTATCTTTTCATCTCTCCACGTCCAACGTCAATGTGGAATCTCCAGATTAAACATTCTTTCTCAATTCGTTTTCATACATAACACAACCACGATAAATAACTTTCTCAAGGCACGAAAGTAGCACTTCACGAAGTTTGGTCTTTTCCAGGTTTGACATTTTGACAAATACCAATTAGGAGGCTCTTTTCTTTCATCTTCATCCTCAATTCCTTGGACTTCGCCAACAATAGTAACTCGGCGAGCCCAACCAGACATTTGTTTTGACGCGGTGAAGACTGGCAGTTGGCCTTTCCATATTTTTTCTGTGAGAGAAGTTGACAGGAAACAAAGATTGCTACCAAACAAACAAGCAAACAAATCTCGCCCACTCCGCGGGCCACCTTAGGGAAACCCAACGCCCTAGTCCGCGCCACCGCCCCGCGCTCCGCCCCGCGCGCCCCCGGCCGGAAGGGGGCGTGGGACGCCGCCGAGGGAGGGGCGCGCAGACACGCCGCGGCCGGCCGGGCCTCCGGCGCGTCGGGCGGAGGCGGGAGGCGGAGGGCGGAGGACGGGAGGCGGGGAGCGGGGCCAGGGGGCCGGCCGGCGCTCGTTCTCTGCCGCGCTCGCTCGGGCCACTAGCGCTCCCGCGCCGCGCCGGGCCGGCTTCATGTGAAGCGCCGGCCCTCTGCCCCCTCCCTCCCCTTCCTTCCCTCCCTCCCTCCCGTCCCCTCCTCCTCCTTCTTCTCCTTCTTCTCCTCCTCCGCCCCCTCCCGCGCCCGCTCCCGCTTCCCGGGGGCCCCCCCCAGCCCGGCTGGGCGCTGACAGCAGGAGCGGGGGTCCCGCCGCCACCGTGTCTCAAGCAGGCTCCGACTAGGGCAGCGGAGCTCCCGGTGCGGCCATGGACCGGCCCCTGGTGGCGTCGGCGGAGGCGGAGGAGGAACTGGAGTGGCAAGTGGCGAGTCGCAGGAGGAAGGCCTGGGCCAAGTGCCGCGGCTCCTGGCAGGCGTCGGAAACGGAGGACCTGTCCACAGAAGCGACGACGCAGGACGAGGACGAGGACGACGAGGAGGACCTCCCGGGCGCGAAGCTGCCGGCGGCCCCGGGGAGAGGTCTGTGCGCCCGGCCGTGCCGCGGCGGGCGGGGGACTCGGGGAAGTGCAGGCTGGCGGGAGGGGGAAAGTCTCGTGCGCTCTGGGCAACTGCTCTAAGTTCTGGCAGATCCTGCGGGCAGGCCGGGGGAGAGGGGACACTTGGGACCTTTAAATGCGCGCCCTTGACAAGGCGTCTCCAGAGTCAGCATAGACACCCCGGTGCCATCTCGTTTTCCTTTAGATGGACACTGGGACGTGTTGCTTAGGCTACATATTACTCCCAGTAGATTTTCCTACTTGGGAGCGTCCAGGTTGACCCCGACGTCGGAGTCCCCCAGGGGTCGGTAACCACGCTGTCCCCTCACTCTGCCCCGCAGGAAACGTGCCCAACGAGAAGATCGCGATATGGCTCAAGGACTGCCGGTGAGTCCTCGCTTTCGCCTCTCGCGTCCCAGAGGGAGATCCGCGGAGATGGCCCTCCCGAGTGGAGCAGAGTCACCCGGGCCGCAGTCCCTGTGGGTCCCATGGCGGTGTGAGCTATAAACCGGAAAGTGAGCCGGCGGATAGCTTCCTCCTTTGAAAGATTAAAATGGAAGTACTGTGACCGCTGATTATTTGGTGACCGTGTTGACTTTACAGTTGTTAGGACTTCAGCCCCCCTTGGCGTGATGTTAGCATCGGAGAGCAGAGACCTAAAACAAATAATCATGCCTTGCCTCGTTATATGCTTGCCTTGTTTTTATTCGAAAGGATTTTCACATTTCACACGGTATTTTACTTTGCTTTTGTTTTGACATCTGTATATCTGGCATGAAATGATTTCCCTTTCAAATGTGTTTTAGATGAATTTAATTTACCTAACAACTTAACTGGCCTTAATTTTATTTCTGTGCCTTAATTCTATTTGGATAGCTATAAAACCAGCTTTTTTTCTTGTAGTTTACTCCTTGGGCACGCATTTGTCGGATGGCACTGGAATGCACTGAAGGGACATAGAGAGCTTTGAAGGCATTCAAACGGCATAAATCTGTTTAATTGCATACTTTGGCAACTGGTACCAATCTGGTTGATAAAGTACAAGGGGAGATAGATCATTTTGCAAGTAAATCTTACTATAGTAAAAAAGCTTGTTACCTATTTTAATTTTTTTCTACTTGTAGAATATCATATGAAGAATGTTGCTTTTTAACTTTGGTTAAGTTGTTTGCTTCTGCACATATTTCTGCCATCTCATATTGGGCTTTTCTTAATCTTTTGTTCAAGTATACCAGAGGTAGGGAAGTGTTTTGGGGGGGAAGGAGAAGCGATTTTCATATATGCCAGTTTATTTTTCTTCCCTAAGCACAGATAAAATATTGGCCACTGCTCTGTTGATATCCTGTTTTAATGAATTACCTGGATTTTTGAGTAATGATGAATAAATACTCTTATTTAGGAGTATCATTGACTCTTTGAGATACGGTGAAATATACGGTCTTTCTAAAGATACACCGAAAAAGGAAAAAAGAAAGTTTAATGGCAAGTGAAAAATCACATTATTTTATGATGTATAGGAATTAAGATTATATAAAAGATCACATCAAGTAGACAGTAAATAAGTAAGTTTATTTTGTAAGGTAAATGCGGTAGGCAAATGTTATTCATCAGACATACCATCTCCGAAAATTTCAAGTTTTGTTGCTGGTCTTATGTAGGCAGATTCTTTGGTCTGCTGCTCCTTCCCTCTTAGGTTTCCTGCATAGGTTTCCTTCTTGTTCCCTACAGTTGCATCTATTCTGTACAAAAGGGACATTCATTTGTACCTGGGAAAGCTGGAACAAATAGTCTTGTAATGCTAGCTGTATTATTGCAGATTTGACTGCTAGGACATATGCACCTCTGGGGTTTTTTTCTCTAACAGGTTTTTCAAAGTTGGGCATTTACCTACTTTGTATACAGTATTTACAAATGATCTAAAGCTAGCTTTTTCCCCTGGATACATTCTTATTTATTTATTTATTTATTTTTGTATTGCTGTCCATATTCTGAATAAAGATTCCATTTGTTGTTCCTTAAAGGGTGTAGGGGTCTTTGATAATCTTTTTTTTTTTTTTTTTTGCTAAGTGGAAATAATTGCTTGGATTAACATCTAAGAAAGGATAGTTTTTGAACGAATTTAGAAGAAAGCAGTTATAAGAGTGAGAAACTTGTTTCTGAAGGAGAATGGCAGTTACAGTCTCTTTATTTGCCATTTTCTGTTAGTGCATAGACCAGCAGAGACATCTGCAGGAGTAATACAGTGTTTTATCCTAAGAAAGTAGCCATCAAGAAAGAAGGACTTTATAGAGGCATAAATTCAAGTTTCATTAAAATATGTGTAAAAACTTGGCTCAGTTTTTTATTGTTTTCATGGTAGTTGTGATTCTTTAACATTTCAAAAGCACTAATTTTCGAAGAACTACCATTGCCTGTGTATTTGCTTGCAGAAAGTTTTAACATTAAATTGCCATTTCAATAATAAGTGTTTTTAGACTGATATTTTTATGATTGATTCCATGACTGATGTGAATTTGTAAGAGGTATAAATTGTTACTGATGAAAGGTTTATATCATAAAACAGAACGTTCAAAATAAAACATTTCTTAATATAATTCAGTTTTTAGACAGAAGTGAAAAACATTTTCACATTGAAAAAAAGATTTCTAAGTTATCTGCATTTGAACGGGAAGAATGTGTAGGAATTTTAGCAATGGCTGGTTCTTAAGGTTGATTCTCAAGCCAGCTTTTTAGTTTACAGAGTTGAATGAAGATCTATGTATTTTACAGTTTTAAAGCAGAAAAAAATAATCTCAAGTTTCTCCGTTAGACCAAAAAAGATAGTAGTTGGGGTTAAGGGAGGCACTAATTGATGCTCTAAAATGCTGGTGATAGATTTAACAGATGAGGTTTAAAAAACTGTTTAACCTTACTTCTCACTAGACCCTGACTTTTACATTTTATTTAGATCAAGATTTGTTTTCTTTTAATTCTGTTTCCTGTTTCTAGGGAAGGGATTGAGGGGAGCAGACATTTTTTTAATGCGTGTTGACATTCTCTTTTTCTGTTTTTGTAAAGAAAATGCTAACTCATATCATTTGTAATTATAATTCTTGTTCTTAATTGCTGGCAGATCAGATGTGTGATTAAATCATTCCTGGTGAACTGACTTGAGGATAGGTATTTGCTTAGTTAGGAGGATATTACTTATGTAATACTCTTGCATTCCTTTTGTGTTTGGGGAGGATAGTTAAATGTGATTAGAAGCTTGCTGGCTATGACCTTTTAAGTGTAAAGTTGTGCAGTGACAACTCTCCAGACAGCTTTTCAAGACTGAGGTTTATATGTTTATGTGGTTTCAGTACCCCTTTGGGAGCCTCACTGGATGAGCAAAGCAGTAATACACTCAAGGGTAAGAGAAAGTTGCCTTTCTAAATCTGTTCTTTATGTGAAGGTCCTACTTTATTTCACTGCTTTGAGTGAAAGTATACATATGTAAATTATAAAAGTGATGTTCATTTTATAAGCTATACCATTCTGAGGGGAAAGCCAAAAGAAAGAAACCTTGTCATGAACCGTAAAACAGTGAATAGTTTAAGAAAATCACTAAACCTTTACACAGTGTGAAACTCATATTTTTATTATCCAGTTAGATATTATGAAAACTAATTAAATACAGAAATAGAATATGTAAACTTAAGGAAAATATTGAGTGAACTGGGTCAGCTTTAGTACAGCATTTCTTTGCTTACATTACATTAACCGAAATTGCCACACCTGAAATTTTACCACCTGTGTGAGACACAGTTCTAAAGTTCAAAGTACAACAAGAATGTACAGGTAGTGGCAAGGCATATATAAAAAAAAAAACAACAAAACACTTAAAGCATTAGAAAAATCTAGCTTGAGCTTCTGACTATTAAGGGAGGTTAAAAGGAGTGATTGCTCCAGGATCTGATTTTCCTTGAAACTCTTGGATACGATGTTAGCTAAATGAGTATCTTCAAAGACATAGTGAGTATAGAATAACTTCTATCAGGGCTTATAACAATTTTACCTTGATGCAGATCATGGTTTCTTTGCGATAAAGTAAAGCTTATACTTGCTTTTTGAAATTATACAATCAGAATAATGTATGAGTATATTCAGGTTTGAAATACCTTATTGTAGCTTACATTTTGTTTGGTCAATTTTAGCTAAAACTACGATTTTATATGTGAGTCCAAAAGAACAGAACACCAGAATGAATCTTACGTTTCTTTCAGGTGTGCTTGTGAGAAATGGAGGCAGTTTTGAAGATGATTTGTCATTGGGAGCTGAAGGTAAGTTTTTTTTGGAAGAAATGCATTTTCATACAGGTTTAAAATTAAAAAAAAAAAAAAAAAAAAAAAAAGGTTGAGTGCTTTCAGGTTTACAGTCCTCAGCCAAAGTTAAAGGTCTTGAAAATGGCTGAGACACATTTTACAGAACCTTTGACATGTTAGTAATCTAGTCAGAGCTTGTAGGATACCTGTAGGAATGGCTCTAAAAATCGTTGTGGAATGTCCTTGTCTTCCTTGGACTTAATTGCTTAAAGGAACTGTTTGGGGGCAAACAATGGTCATAGAACTGAGGGAAGAATTGTCCCGCAGAAGGAAGGAAACTTAAATATTTATACATGAGAAGACTAAATTGAAGCTTATTTTTAGTGTGAGGTAGCCTTATGTCAGACTTACAGCTGTGGCTTGTCTATCTCCTTGCCTTCAAGTGTCTCCCATCTTCACCCCCCCCCTTTGCAGATTGTTAGAACACTGAAGAACAAAAACAAAATTAGAATTATTAGAATTTAATTAGAAAACATTATGCTGATGTCTATTCCAGACTGCATTAACATTTTAAAAGCGTGTCGTACCATGTTTAAATTTTCACAGACTGTATCATCTTTTCCAGTGGATTTATAGTAAAATTTTCCACAATGTAGAATTAAACATTTTTATTATTTTACAGGTATTTGAAGATTATTGGTAGTTGTACAGCTGGGTTATTAATGTGTACTTTTTTATCAAAAAGAAATTAAGGATTTTATTAAATCTTTTTAGATTATAAGTTGATGAATGGTGAATTTATCCACTGAATGTAATAACCTTGATCTTTTGCTATTTTAAATCAATCTGTATGTACATTACTTCTAACATTTAAGACTCTAGAATATGTGAATATGTTAGTTTTTATTATTGAAGTTAATGTGCTTTCAAGGAATAAACTCTGTAAAGAGCTTAGACTTACTGCTTCCTAATTAGTACAGTTGAGCATGTTGCCAACCCCTTACTGAAAATGCATTTCAATGTTACAGTAAATAGCACTTTTGATATCTGCCTTAATTTCACAATATGGAATTTTTTTAAGACTTTTTTTTTTTTTAAAGCAGGTTTAGGTTTACAGAAAAATTTAGAGGAAGGTATAGAGATTATCCCTGTACTTCCTGCCTCCATATATGCATAGCCCTCCCAATAATCAACGCCCCCTACCAGAGTGGTACTTTTGTTACAACTGATGAACCCATAATGAGGCATCATAATTACCCAAAGTTCACAGCTTACATTAGGTTTCACTCTTACGTGTGCACATTCTGTAGGTTTGGACAAATGTATGATACTATGTATCTATCATTATCATACCATAAATGTATTTTCACTGCCCTAAAAACTGCCTCCGTCTGCTTGTTCATCCATATTGAATGATTTTTCTGGAAACCAGAACCTAAAAGGAAGTTTCAGAGAAGAATGGAACTATTATGTTGTTTTACTGAAAATTATTTCAAGATTATTTACATTCATTCAGTAAATATTTATTGAATATTATGTGTTAGGCATCTTTCTGAGTGGATGTACAAACAAACTAACAAATTGCCATGACTTTGTAAATCAGAAGTGAGAAAAAATCTGGTGTGCTGAAATAGATATGTTTATAATTATTTTCCTTCTTTATATTTGCCTATAAAAGTTCAGTGCAGTAAATTTAACTGACTCTACACTTAACAATACTTACCTGTTTAAGACTTATAAATCTAGGATAAAGTTTGAAAACAATTTTTTAAAGAAAATTTACTTTGAAACGAGTAGAAATTTTCAAAATACATGCATGAAAAATTGGTTGTAACTGGGATGAATTTTCAGCCTTTGAAAAAGCACCTTAGAAACTTATATATACTGTTGCCACACTTAAATAATGTTAAGTCATGTTTTTGCTCTTGAAAGGTCTTTAGTAATAGCTTTTAAATTTAATAATTAGAAACACATTTACTACAGATGCTGTATGTCTTCTTACCATTTATTTTTAATTGTTAAACATAGAAATTTAATTGGTTATCTGTATAGCTTTTATTTTAAACATTCAATGAAGGAAGTAGTTAATTTTACATTGCTAACAAACAAAAACACCATCTAGAAGCTACTGATTCTCTTCATATCGATCTGTATATTACTTTTAATGATCTAGATTTAATGAATCAAGACATGAGTTTGGGATATTAGGCATTTAGCTGTAATATTTGGCTAATATGCTTTCTTGATGATTATATCACAGTAGTTACTGTCCTACTAACAATTATGCTCTGCATTTATTCTTTATACATGTAGCCAACCACCTCCATGAAACGGATACTCAAATTGAAAACTGGTAGGTAGCTGTGGTGTTTATTCTCTTCCTTTTCAAAAATGAAGAACATTTATGAAAATAAGGTCTCATATAATCTAATTTTGTTTATAGCAATAATATCTTGGCCAAAGAGAGAAGACTGCAGTTTCATCAGAAAGGGAGAAGTATGAATTCCACTGGATCTGGGAAAAGTAGTGGCACAGTCTCAAGGTGACTTATTCTGAAATTATACTACAGTTACATTGTGTTATAGGCAATCTACTCTTTACTTTTTTTTCAGTCTTGGATTTGGCTTGATAGTATGAAATCAAAAGAATACAAAATGTTTCATTCATTGCTTTTTTCTTTTTTTTAAATTAAGATTAAATAAAAAGCAACAGACGTGTTTATAACGCTGCTGGAGTTCTTGTTATAATGAGTATTTTGAGCCCTATCAACAACTTGAAATCGGAACTCCATAGTGGAATAACTTCTTCCAGAATTCTCCCATTTTGGGGGAGGGCGTGGTCTTAAATTATTCTTACATAACAATCAGAATAAACCTTTCTAATTTAAAGCTTGATATTTAAGCATAGATGTATCTTCAACATATTAAATCAAAGATCTTCAAAATATATATTGAAATAGGCAAGTACATGTGCCCATGGAACCAGTTTAAATTGTTACCCAATTTATTGTATTGGAACCTGAGCATTTTCTCTGAAACAAATTGAAATTTTCTTCTGTTCAAGCTTCATCTCTAACATTCCTGTTTTCCTCAGTGAGTCTCAGAAGGTGGATTATCACTAGTATGAGGAAGAAGAGATAAGAAATGTTTAATTCCCAATCGAATGAGAACAAGATTTTCCTTTGAGTAACCCATTCTCTCCATACCTTACTCCTCCTACTTCCTGAGTGAAAGTGGTTAGAGAAAATTTGAAAGTAAGCTCCTCCCTCACTTTTCTGAGTTCAGCTTGTTACCTGTGTTGCATCTTCAGTGACAGCCAAAGAGAGCAGAAAAGCTCGAGTTCTGCAGAATGTCCTGTGCTACCAACTTCCCAGTGTATTTTCCCTTTCCATCTTTTCCTTCATCTGTTTATTCCTTATTCTCCCTCACCTGTTCTCTAATTGTTTTAGCTGCTTTGCTAGGACTCTCTTAAAATGACAAAAAATATAAGGTGAGAAATCATTTAGGGAGTCTTATTGAGTGTCTTCTTGGGGATTAGCTCTTTTTTCCAATACTAACAGTTTGAAAGAATGGACTGTTTTTAAGAGTAATATATCACATTTAGTACACAATGTATGAAGAAATAAATAATAATGGTGTAAAGAGCAGAAGCTCTTTTTTATAATGTGATGTGGACTATAAACTTATTTTATATCTTGATGTTTCTTTTTTTTTCTTGTAGTGTTTCAGAATTGTTGGAACTTTATGAAGAAGATCCTGAAGAAATTCTTTATAATCTTGGATTTGGACGAGATGAACCAGATATTGCTTCCAAAATCCCCTCCAGATTTTTTAATTCATCATCATTTGCCAGAGGGATAGATATTAAAGTATTTTTGAGTGCTCAAATGCAACGGATGGAAGTAGAAAATCCAAATTACGCTTTAACAAGTAAGGTTTTTAAATATTAGCATCCACAGTGAAATGGTCTTATTTTTTTAAAACCTTGCTAAGTTTTAGGAATAGCACTGGGAACTTAATTATTGAGGTTAACACAATAGCTGTTTTACTAAAAGTTAACTTTTCCCTCTCTTCATTCTTGATTTACATGTTACCATAACTGATGTATGAAACCTTGTACTTTTCTTAAACTTCCCTCCAGATTGCTGATGTTCAAAAAGGAAAGAAATAGGGCAGAGGCTTGTTACTGTTAACTGAAGTCAGTCAATTTTAGGCATTTTCTATAAATCTAAAATAGCATAGCTAACTTGATAATTTTTATTTATATTATATCTTTGCTTATTTTTCTCTGTTGAACAGAAGTTCCAAAATAGGGATCCTCAGATGGTCCTTGGAACAGCTTTAAGAGATCTGTAAATCCAATCCTACCATCCTCCCTCCATAGGAAAACATTTGGAAGAGTCTTAATTAAGTCAGACATAAAAATAGAATCAAGCTATGGAACAATAGCTGTTCTTTTCTCTTCAGTATTGTCACACTTCGTGCTTTTTTTGGTTTTAAATCATAAAAGATAAAATTTTAAATTCTTAAAACATAACTTCTGCTCTTGAGAATGAAAAAACTTCCCTTTCCCTGGTAAATGTAGAGAAACTTTAAGTGTTGGATAAGGAAAGAAGTTTTGGTTTTATAATCTTGGTGATTTAAGTTCGATTTTTGGCATACTAAAAAGTAGTAATAGTTTAATATATGTATACATATATAAACATATATAAAATCAACATCCTTTTCTTTTTGTAGGCCGTTTTCGTCAAATCGAAGTGCTTACTACTGTGGCCAATGCATTTTCTTCTTTATATTCCCAAGTCTCTGGGACTCCCCTGCAGAGAATTGGAAGTATGTCCTCAGTGACTTCTAACAAGGAGACAGACTCACCTCCACCTTTAACCCGAAGTAACACTGCAAATCGTTTAATGAAAACACTATCAAAACTAAATTTATGTGTTGATAAAACAGAGAAAGGAGAAAGTAGTAGTCCTTCCCCAGCAACTGATAAAGGAAAGATTCCGAATGTTTCGGTGATGGAAGAAAGTGGCAATAAAAATGATCAAAAATGTCAAAAAATTGTAAAAAAGAAAGACTCATCTTCTATGTTGGCTACAGTTAAAGAAGAAGTATCAGGTAGTTCAGCAACTGTTATGGAGAATTCTGACATTGATAGACTTTCTGATGTAGCAAATAGCAATTTTAACCAAAAAACTGAAAGTGAACAAAATGGAGAAACCCAAAGCCATGAGAATAAACTGGGTGAGGAATCTGGTATTCTAGAATCTGACTTAGGTAATGATTTCAGCATGTCCAGCCACAGTGAGCTGGAAAATGGCAGTGAGCTGAAGGGTGTCCATGTGTCCACACCTGAAAAAGAGCCATGTGCACCACTGACGATACCATCCATAAGAAATATAATGGCACAGCAGAAGGACTCCTTTGAAATGGAAGAGGTAGGTAAAATATTACTGAGACCTGTTTCAAATAATGAATTAGGAAAGAAAATGCAAAACATGTCTATAAGATGAGTGGTGGCTAATAGATTTATACTAGAAAAAAAATCATTCTGATTTTGAGTTTTCAAATTTTGGTTCTGTGCTTCACAAACTAAGAATTGGTCACAGGACTGTCCATTGCCAGGGTAATGAGACAGTTACTTCATCAGCTCCTCTGCATCCTCTGTCATTTACTGCTGATACTTGAACTTTTATCCCCTTTCTCTCTCAGTTTAAGATTTTGATGCCTTGAGAAAACCCTTGAGAATATATTTAAATTACAATCAGTGTTGCATAATAGTTAAAAACATAGGCTCTGAAAGCAAACAGGAGTTTGAGTTCTTTTTTTGCTGCTAAATTGCTATGTATCTTTGGGCAAACTTTTACTTTCCACTAAGTATCTTAGTGGAAAGGATAAGTGAAGTGTGAATAAGGCTTCGAGAAGGATAGATTTTTATAGTGGGATTGGAAAGAACCTGAAGATATTGTGTATCTGAAGGGAAGGATAGGAACCTCAAGGAATAAGGTTTGAAACACCAGGTCAGGGAACATGAATTCTGCAAGCCTAGAAGACCAATGTTTGCTTACTTTTCATTTCTACCTGGAGGTATTACTATATTTACAGAAGTTTCAAATTGGCAAAATAAAGAGATTCATTTTGATGAGGTCAACTAAAACACCTTTTGAGTGGCCAAAGCTAATGCTTATGCATTGGTACTGTATGACCTGAGACAGGAAACTGAAGTTTATCAAGCACCTACCTTGTGGCAGGCACTGTACTAGGCCCTTCAGGTACTTTTCTTTTTAAGTCTATGAGGCAGGCGGTGCTGGTCTTGTTTTACACATTAGAAAACAGACATCTGTGTACTGCTGAAGAGCTGTGGCCGTGAGTTTTATAATGTATAATTTTCTTTTTAAAATTTATTACAGAATGGTGTTAGTAATAGAGTAGCAACTGAGTAATTTTAGAATCATATGCCATTATTTTAGGGAGTTGGCAAATGGGATAATTGATTTTGCCCATAAGTGTCCTGTTAGGTGAGTATGTATCTCTCACATTAATGAATATCAGGCATTTATCACACAATTTTGATTGCTGATAATAGCTATTTACCTTGTGGTCTTTGAATGTATCTTTTGTTACTTTAATTGTAGCTAAAAAGTGAAATGAAAAGGGAGAGAAGTAGCCCTTTGAAATAGTCTACATTATTTGTAGTTATTTGTAGGCTTTTTTTTCCCTTGTTTTTTTTTTTTTTAATGTTTTTATTTTATTTTTGAGAGATAGAGTGCTTGTGGGGGAGGGGCAGAGAGAGAGAGGGAGACACAGAATCTGAAGCAGGCTCCAGGCTCTGAGCTGTCAGTACAGAGCCTGATGCAGGGCTTGAACCCATGAACCATGAGATCATGACCTGAGCCAAAGTCAGACGCTCAACTGACTGAACCACCCAGACGCCCCTTCCCTTGTTTCTTTATATTTTATATTTTTCCTGTTTAATCCCTAATACATTTCTCATTATAATGAGTTCATAAGTTGAGTACTTGGCTAAATTAAAACCTCTTTGTTCTATTTCACTATTATCAAATAGTTTGTTTTGGTCTGAACTTGTCCTACCACCAATAAAGTGTAACTTCCTGTCATCCATTGGGGCCCCTCTTCTATGACAGATATGAGAGTCAGTTTCCTGGTGTTAATTTAACAGCAGAATATGAAAATTTAAACAAAATATGTTAGATACTTGCAAATCTGATGTTGGCAGCTCAGATGAGAAGTCACTCTTATGTGTTGCTTTCTAATTTCTAGAGTTCCTGAATTTTGAACTATATATTTTTTTAAATTGTTGGTACCCTACACAGAAGGTCTTTAAAAAACATAAAGTGCTAAATAGATATGCTTTGGTGGCAAGTTTTCATTTAATGATTTTACAGGTGTTTTTTTTTCTTTGCTCCCTCTGCTGGCAAAAGCAATTAATGAAGAAAGTAATGTCACAAGGAAGTGAACTTTAAAAAAAAAATTTTTTTTTTAAGTTTATTTATTTTTGGGAGAGAGAAAGAGTGAGCAGGGGAGGGTCAGAAAGAGAGGGAGAGAGAGAATCTCAAGCAGGCTCCACACTGTCAGCATAGAGCCCGATGTGGGCTTGAAATCACACAAACCAGGAGATCATGACCTGAGCCGAAACCAAGAGTCAGATGCTTAACTGACTCAGCCACCCAGGCGCCCCTGACTTTTTTTTTTTGTTTTCAGTACACAATTCCAGGCATTGGTGGTTGAAGAATAATAGAAGATTTTTGTTTTCAAAAAAAGGATATATGGATATAGTCAACCATAGCTGCATTGTATATATATGGAGAATTTTAAGGGTAATGAATCCTTGTTCTTCAGGTATATTTAAAACATGGATAAAAACCTTCTGGAACTGTGTTTTTATCCCTTTGGGAACTTTAACTAGAGTTGTAGAACAATGGATAAAGAAAGGAAATAATGTGTTTCTTTAATTTCCTCTTCTCCCAAGTGTGACTTGAATTATACTGACAAATGAAGAGAACAATCTTACCGAAGCAAACTTTTAGATCCCATTCAAAGTAGATTGTTGCTGTTTTTCTTTTGGACTCCTTTCCCTTGAGGTTTAATTCCTGTTGGGAACTTTCTTCCTGTAAAAACAGCAAATAAATGTAAGTTAGAGGACACTCCCTTTCTCTCTCTCAGTAAACCAGTTCTCAAACAGATTAACTGAATGCCAGCTGCTTTGGGTAGCTGGGTGGAGGAGAAAATGTTGCGCTCTGTGCGTGAAGCTGCCTACTCCTGAGGCTAAGGTAAGATCTGACAGCCACCAGAAGTGAAGAGAGGAAATATTTAAATGTAAAGGGAGTTAAGTAGATGACAAGACTGACTCAGGCCTTGGAGCGTGAGAGTGACTATTTCTCATGTTAAGAAAAAAAATAATAAAAGGCCGGAGACTACTTTCAATTAAAAGTCAGTTTGCCTTATGAGAAAATGTTTTTGTAGACTACCAGATGTTTTTGTAGACTATTTAAAGTATTCTAGTGTGTCTAAAAGTTGTAAAACTATATTCTTGAGTTTTCAGATTTTTAATGACTTCCCTAAATAATGCTTGGGTTCTCAAAATGGTTTATTTTTAATAAATACATCATGGTAACTGTCTAGAGCCGTAGACTTATGGATGAATGATTCACAGTTAAACCAAAAGGATCCTACTCAGTAAGCAAGCGTTCATCTTTTATGTCAAGGAAAACTTTCTCACACTTAAATGTTAGAGGAAGGAGAACTTTTAGCTGTGTATTTTTGTAAATGGGTTGTTCTGTGTCTTCTCACTCAACAAATGAATTTACATTCAAATAGAGGGATTACTGGAAGTATATATAATTTTTTAAGCTACTGAAGTTCGGTAGTGTCTCTGCACTGATTGTTGAGTTAAGTACTACGTCTCTTTGTTTTTAGTTGTTAGGTTTCAGGATTTTCTCCCGTTTTATTTATTGGCCTGAGTTAAAATAATCCAAAATCCATCAGATACTTGATCGATAGTTAAATTGTTCTTTTGGCCTTACAAATTTGACTGTATTTTGAAGACAAGCATTGTGTTTGCAATAGAATATGAACTCTCCTGCATGATACATGGACCAGTGTCTGTTACTTTGAAGCCCAATTAACCACTAAATTTTATTTGACATTTATCTAAAAGACTTATGGTAACTTTTTAAAGAAGTATTTATGTGACAGTAAAAAGTAAACCTTGCAAGTAAAACCTGAAAGTTTGTTTTACGTAAAAATTTGCAACAAATATAGAATAATAAACTAGCACAGAAAGAGATCTTTGAATTCATTCTCCAGTTTTCTCCTTTTACAGATGAGGAAGCATTTTTCCTCCTCTAACATTGGATATTACTTGATAGCGGGGATTCTTCATCATCATTCTGAGGGATGTAATGTTCCCGTCTATGTCAGTGCCTTACTTTGGGGAGGGCTGAGGGTGTGTCAATGTAAGGAATCCCTGGGTCATATCAGAGAGAGATCTGTTGTAAATTGTTACCACTTTACTCTTTCAAGATATTTGATTATCCCAAGGACCTGTGAAGTAGGAGTTTTAGTCTTTATTTTTCAGTTTTGAAAACTGACATAATTGTCCCAGATAATTCTGATAACTATCTGAAGCCATTTAGCCACTATGCGACATGAATAAGACTTGAATTTGGGTCTGTGTACACACATGCCACTTTAGACTACACAGTACCACTTGGTAAAGGTCAGACTGGTTGATAAAGTGTCAGACATTGGACAAGAACTCAAGTCCTCTGGTGCACAGCCTCATACTACTACTTCAGGAAAATAATTCTTTCATTTAAATTTTTTGACATGTCATTAAAAATTAGATTTATAATTTCTAAAGCTCCAGTTTTGAGTTCTTATTTTTTTTTAAACTGCTATAAATGTCTCCTTAAACCTTAGAGGAAGGGTTATTTGAGTTAGAACATTCCACATATTGCTGCTCTGTAGAACACAGTACAGTAGTGTTGTGTTGTGCCCAGAAGATGTATATTAGTCAGAATAAATGTGACAGATGTTAAAACAACAACAACAACATCAACAACAACAACACACACACACACACACACACACACACACACACACACACACAGAAAACAACCACAAAAAAACCCAAAGCAGGTGCCTGCCATGGTAACAGGACATTGATTTAGAAGGATACAGTTTTAAGGGTGCCTGGGTGGCTCATTTGGTTAAGTGGCTGATTGTTGATTTTGGCTCAGATCATGATTGTGGGTTCATACCCTCCATTGGGGTCAGCACTGCCCTCATGAAGCCTACTTGGGATTCTGTCTCTCTTTCCCTCTCTTTCTCTGCCCCTTCTCCACTTATGTGTGCATGTTGCTCTCTTCTCCTCTCTCTCTCAGAAAGTTTTAATAAAACATTTATTAAAACTATATCTTTTTTAAAGTTTATTTATCTTGAGAGCACACACACAACACATAGCCCGACGGGGCTCAGTCCCACAAACCGTGAGATGATGATCTGAGCCAAAATCAGGAGTCGTGCTCCGGCACCTGGGTGGCTCAGGTGGCTCAGGTGGTTGAGCCTTCGACTTCAGCTCAGGTCATTATCTTGTGGTTCGTGAGTTCAAGCCTTACATCAGGCTCTGGGCTGACAGCTCAGAGCCTGGAACCTGCTTTAGATTCTATCTCTCCCTGTCTCTCTGTCCCTCCCCCCACTCTCAGTCTGTCTGTCTCTCTCAAAAATAAACATTTGGGGCACCTGGGTGGCTCAGTCGGTTAAGTGTTTGACTTCGGCTCAGATCATGGTCTCGTGGCTCATGAGTTCGAGCCCCACATCGGTCTCTGTGCTGACAGCTCAGAGCCTGGAGCTGCTTCAGATTCTGTGTCTCCCTCTCTCTCTGCCCCTCCCCGGCTCATGCTCTGTCTCTCATGTCACAAATAAATAGACATTTTTTTAAATTTTTTAAAAATAAACATTAAAAGAAAAAATTTTTTAAAGAGTCATATGCTCAACTGACCAAGTCACCCAGGTGCCCTTTCAATACAGTTCTAAACCTCAAAACATTTGAGACCAAGCGATTTTATCATTTTGGTATGGGGGTTTTGGGGTAATTTTTATCATGGAAAGTTTCAACTTACCTAGAGATTAGAAACATTGTGTAGTGAATACCCATTTTCCATTACCCAATTCAGTTATCAATATTCAGCTATAGTTAATTGAATAAAAGGCAATCTGTAACGAATGACCAGAACTCCACTGAGGATCTGAAACCGTTGAGTATCCTGCCACATAAATAGATCCAAGTTTTGTTTGCTTCGTAATTTTCTGTGCTGTACTCCATGTCAGATTTGACTACTTTCCTTTGCACAGCTGTGACCAGTACTAACACATGCTTAAGCTATGAAATGTAACTTGTCCCTAGCATGTCGTCTTCTGTCTTCAGCAAGCGATTGATGATTTTTTGTTAAGTGGGAAGAAGAATCCTCACTTTAGTAGTTTTATTAGTAAAAAATGACCCTCAGTTCTTTTTAAAGGGCCCTTTTCTTTGAATTAATTAATGGAGTTTGTAGTTTTTGTACTTTAAAATTTTTACTTTGTTTTGGCATTGAGTAGCATCTTAAAAGATTATTGAAGATACATATTCATTAAAGACATGTTTTGTGACTAATTTTATAAATCTAAGATTGTGACTAATTTTATAAATCTAAGGAATGGACTATGTGATAATTCTACATTTTAAAAGGGGAGAGTATAATTTGGTATATCACAACGCCGTGCCTTAACTGAGAATCCTAGAATAAAATTAAAGAGGAATTTGGATTTCTGTTATACTTCTTTGGTCTGTTTGATATTTCCTATAACAGAAAACTCTTTCAAGTAGGGTAGGCCTGAATAGAGACTAATAATAGAGCTTTTGTTGAATTTAAAAAGAAAATGCATTTTGTCTCCTTGCACACAAAACAATGGTTTTCCTGTTGAACTTATGTCTGCTGCTTTGAAGAATATGTACATAGTTTCTGAGTAATAACAAGGAGGTTAGAAACTATTTTATATAATAATTTATAGGTGATGGTTTTACATGACCAGTGTGTTTTATTTCTCAAAAGATTCATGAACTTTGGGTTCATGGAACTGTGTAGAACAAAAATATCACAAATCAGAGCAGTTTTTAAATTGGGTAATATCTTTAGCCTTTGAGCATTTTTTCCCCATGTTTGTCACTCCACTCTCATTCCTATGGAATATTTCTTATTCTTGAAGGGGTTCATACTTCAAAACTACCAGCATTCTACCTAAAACCTGTTTGCTAATTGCTTTCTTATTTATTCAAGGTTGAAAACCTTGTTTGGCTAGTTTGTCTACTTTACTAGGATGTGATTTATTATTTCAAGTACTAATCATTGCAAAGTAGTGTTAGAAATTAGTGTCACACCCTCCCCAGATGTTTATTTTTAATATAGAGTTAGTTATATTAGAATAGAGTATTTGCAGGGGCACCTGGGTGGCTCATTTAAGTGTGACATTGGCTCAGGTCATGATCCCATGGGTGCCTGGGTTCGAGCCCCATGTCAGGCTCTGTGCTGACAGCTCAGAGCCTAGAGCCTGCTTCAGATTCTGTCTCCCTCTCTCTGCCCCTTTCTCGCTCACATTCTCTCGCAAAAATAAATAAACATTAAAACATTTTTTTATAAAATAGAGTATTTGCAGAATGGGATAGATGTGGTGAATAAGGAGTCTGAAAATTCCTAAATTATGTATTTGTACAGGTTGGGGGGGGAGATAGCATAAAAAGAAAACTTTTTTGGTTTATATCTTTTCTGAATATAGTTTTCAGGGAGGATTTATGGAAGATCTTTCAACAGTTTAGTTCTGTAATGAAACATTCTTTTTTTTTTTTTTTTTTGGAATTCCTAGTTTATCTTAAAAGACCATTTATGTTAGGACAAAGCAGTTGTATACAAGAGTGGTTTTTCATAACTCAGAATTTGGGGGATCTTACAAACTTTTCTAATGGGAGCATAATATGCATTTTTTTAAAGATACAAGACTTGTAGTTGCCTCAGCTGTATGTCAGTCATGGTCTGCTGCAAAGTTATTGGCATTTCTCCCAGGATTGGCCTTACACTTTGAAGTTTAACATTTATAGAAAAACCTTTTCTTAGGGGTCAATTTTTTATTTAATAGCAATTTTTTTAAATGAAGTAGTTTACACATGTAGTCATTTTTCATTGCTAGCTACAGACATTCAGTCCTATTGTTAACTGGAAAATAGACTGTAAAATTGAGATGTGAGACACTATCACAATTTTGAGATAAGATGTTTTGCCTTTTTTAAATACAAAGTTTTGATACCCTTTTAGTTGTGTTGATTTGTTTAATAAGTAATTATCAAGAGGTATTCTTCATCATAGATTTTTCAAGTTGTAACTACTTAAAACTGTTTTTAGGTTCAGAGTACTGAGGGAGAAGCTCCTCACGTTCCAGCCGCTTACCAGCTAGGTCTCACCAAGTCAAAAAGAGGTAAGTTGACTAATGTCCACTAGTTCCCAAGAACATTACCAAAGTGTGTCATTCATTGGTTTGGAAAAGGGGTTTACCTATCAGTATTTGAGTACCTATTAGTGGAAAAGAAGGTTATGATGCTTAACCTTAAGCATGCAGGTATGGATGCTTCATTATACTTTGGTTATAGAATTTTTTGTATCTTCTTGAAGACTTTTGTGCCCATAAAATAATTTTTGTTTGCTTATCCTGAAATGCAGTTCTGTGCACTCTAATTGTTCTTCAGCTCTGCATAAGGGCTAGATGGGAAGTGATAGAGCAACAGATTCAGGCCTGCTTTTAACGTGGTTATGATTGAAATATACACTTGTATTATCCACCTCTGCTTTTCATTATTTAAACATGGCTCCTAATGTTTAAATTTAAACATGGCTCCATAATTTAAACATGGCTACTAAACATGCATATGCCTCTGGCAAAAAAATACCCATCTCTCAGTAGTGGTTAAAGCTAGTTAAGTTCAATTTAAACTATGGATCAAAGGTGAGTGTCTGCCGATACCATTCTTCTCTTGAATTATTAATTATTGACCAAAGAGCCTTTGAATTCATTTCTTTCACTTTTAATTTGCAACAAGAAAAACTTGCCTGATGTTTAAAATCACAAAGCTTTTGAGATTTAGAGAAAAGGAGAGAGGAAGGAAAGAAGTTAAAGTGGCCACTGAAGGTGGCTGTTTATTTTTAAAGCTTTACACATGCTGAACCACCCTGTTTTGTTTTTTTTTTTAAACAAAGGATCATATGTATGTTCCTGGAATAGGAAATTGCATGTTTGTTCTCTTCTGATCTCTGAAATGACTTCATAAGAGAGAATTTGCATATAATTTTTCTTTTATTGCATCGTGGTACTAAGTGCTCCTCTCTCACTAGGTCACTACAGTTCTGGTCGGACACAAAATGAGCTTTCCTGTTCTTTGTCCCCTTTTTAAGTCCATAAATATATGTATGTGTTTCTGAGCTGTAAGGCAGGCTTCACAGCCATCAAGAATTTTTTCCTTTGGATAGGTTGACAAAGGGTACATTAGAAAAGCAGTTTGCCTTGTGTCAAAAAAGGGATTAAAAACTGTAGAAGTACTTCAAGATCTTTCAAGAGCAAGCTCCTTATGGTAGAAAAAAACAGAATGTGGTTTGTATCCACATCTGAGTTTCTTCCTCTTACCAATAAGAGGTCTCTTATTTCTGGTGGCATATGTAGAAGTGTTAACATTTTTATGAATCACATTTTTATAAATTAACAGTAAAATCGTTTCGTGTGTACATGAGAGGGAGAGGGAACAATATAGTGTTTCCATCATTTTTAAGCATAGCTTCTATCAAGTTTTGATAGTGTGATATGGAAGTATCTTTGATTAATTATAATTACAGAATTAGAATCACTGGTAAAATATTCATTTCACAAGTTTAGTACATATAGTGCACTATACATATATGCACTATAGTGCATGTAGTAGTACATGTATATAAAAAAAAAATACTTGCACCTTAATGATAGGACTTTTGAAGTTAGAGTGATCTTAATTCTCCTATCCAGTCCTGGGATTTAAGTCTAGAGAAGTTTAGTGACTCAACTCTTGTCACAACTAACATTCACTAAGCTATGTTGAGAGCTTATTCCTTATTATAGAAGAGGTACAAATTTTCTTTAGTCCTGCAGAGTGTACAGGTGTTCTGTTCTATTTCTTTATGATATTGGACAAATACAAATTCTAGGTTTTGTTCTCAATTTAATGTTTTGCTCTAACATCCTCGTTTTTAATTAGAAATAGTGTTAAATCTCTTCAGTTAGGACAGAGGTCTGATTGTTTTTAATTCCACATTTTTCTGTGGAGAACGGTGTTTTTTGTGAAATACCTGCCTAAAGAACATAGGTTGTGATTTACAGTTTACAGAATAGTTTCGCCTACACCTTACTTAGTTCCTGAAGTAGCCCTGTGAGATAGAAGGATTATTCTGTTTTGTGGAGGAGAGAAGTCACTGCTTATTATGATAAAGTAGGAACTTGAACCCAGGCCTCCTTGTTCTTTCCACAGCCCAACTCCTGCTGTAAAGGCTGAGTAGGCTATAATCTGACCTAGTCTGTGTGAACTCAAGGCTAACAACCACAGAGGTGAACTCAGCATAGACTGTATTCCGCAGCAAATAAAACTGACCTGAGCGGAGCTAATCACTGGCTTCCCTGGGCTCCAGCCGCTGCCCTTTGCCCAACATGATAGGCAGTTTCACTTCTAAATCCTTTAAGGGACTGTTTAATTTTATTGTTGCTTTAAAAAGAAAGTTATCGTTAGAGTGGGAGAGAGCCAAAGCATAAGAGACTCTTAAAAACTGAGAACAAACTGAGGGTTGATGGGGGGTGGGAGAGAGGGGAGGGTAGGTGATGGGCATTGAAGAGGGGATCTTTTGGGATGAGCACTGGGTGTTGTATGGAAACCAATTTGACAATAAAATTTCATATATTAAAAAATAATAAATAAATAAATAACAGAAAAAAATAAAAAGAAAGTTATTGTTTCATTCAGCATACATTTATTTATTGTTTAATTGTTTTAGGTACTGGGATACAAAATAGAATAAATGAGGTTTCTGTCTTCAGAAGACTCATAGTCTAAAAAAAGACATGCAAACACATAATTATGGTGATAACTACTGTGACGTTAAGATGTTAATCATTCTCTCAGTTGATATAATGCATAATTAGTACCTATGGTAACAGCTCATTCCAGTTCAGTTTCACAATTGTTACAGTTTACCTAGACCTATCAAAGGTATGGATCAATTTTTTATATGTCATTATACAATTTTGTTCACTTCAAAGCAATATTACAGAATTTTTCTAATTATGATGAGAAAAAATTATGCCATTCTGTGATACTCTTAGATTAAACCTGAAGCTACAAGTGGGATATTTTTCAAAGTGAGGCAAAGTTTAATTGATTTTGGATTTTATTAAAACATATTATCAGGTTTCTGGTAAAACACACTTTGTTTAGCTTGATGCTTTTATTTTTTAATGCTTGCTTGCTTGCTTATTTATTTATTTATTTATTTATTTATTTGAGAGAGAGAGAGAGAGAGAGAGCACGCATGCATGCATGCTGAAAAAGGGCAGAGAGAGGGAGAAAGAGAATCCTAAGTAGGCTCCAAGCTATCAGTAGAGCCCGACATGGGGCTCAATCCCACAAACCATGAGATCATGACCTGAGACAAAATCAAAAGTTGGACACTTAACCAACTGTGCCACCCAGGTGCCCCTAGCTTGATGCTTTTGAAGTTCTGCAGAACTTGACCTTGTCATGAAGCTTCTCCCTTAGTAAATGTTATAGATATAAAGCTTCTCCCAAACTTGCAGTGTGGATGGCCATGTGATCATCCTTGCTGTGCTTAGGTGGCCTTTTTATTTTAAAAAGTGTTTTCAGGTTATACTAACCAGGAATTAGAGTTTTTAGGCCAAAAAGCAAACAGGGTTTCTTTAAGATTAACAACATTATGTATCAGTTGAACTTATTTGAGTTTCATGCAATTGTTATGAAATCATTGTTTCATGACTTACAAATGTTTGCATCATTTGAAACATCAGAAACATTTAAGTACTCTTGCCTGCAAATTATTTAATTTATTGGCACCTTAAGTATATTCTTATTTTGTTGTTAGGAAGATAATAGAACTTTTTTGCACGCTACATTTAAACTTCTAATTTCACCTGCTGAATATCTACATATTTACATAATGGAAGTGGCTTCCTTTGGGATTCCTGTTTTTATCAGTGTGGTTCTTGTTTTCAGCCAGTTGTCCTCCAAGGATAGGAAATTAATTGGTTATACCAAAATATATTAAAACCGGAACTTAGCAACTGAACACAGAATTTCTGATGTGATTCAGTTTTTGGTTGAACTCAAGCTTCCTTCTGTGCTTTGAAGCCACATTTTGCATAAGTGATGCATATTTTTCTAAGAAGGAATCAATACGTATCAGACATGTATCAGGAATTAGATATCTGTAAGACCTTCTTTCCAGTGAAGTCCTATTTAGCAGTTCTGCCCTAACTGCATGTCTTTTGATAGATCATTTGTTACGTACTGCAAGTCAACACTCTGACAGCAGTGGCTTTGCTGAAGATTCGACAGACTGCCTCTCCCTCAGTCATCTTCAGGTAAAAATTTCCATTGTAGTAGGCACTCTGATCAACTTCTTCCTATTTAGGTGATTTTTCACTACCTATATATTTCAAGACTGAATCTGTATAATCTTTATTTTTCAAATGACAGTAAGAATAAAACTCCAGGACGTAGGTGTTATCTAAGCATTTGATTACAGGTTTTAGTTTTCACTAATTCTGCATCTCTTTCTGACTAAGCACTGACACATTTTTTAAAATGTTTATTTATTTACTTAGAGTCTATGATGCAAGCAGGGGAGGGGCGGAGAAAGAGGGAGCGAGAGAGAATCCCAAGCAGGCTCTGTGCTGTCAGCATGGAACCTGATGCGGGCTCAGTCTCACGAACTGTGAGATCATGACCTGAACCAAAATCAAGAGTCAGACACTCCACCACCTGAGCCACCCAGATGCCCCCTCTCTGACTGAACATTTAAAAACAAAGAGAGTTCCTCCTTCTTTATTTTTTGACTTTCAGTAAATAGAGGTTATTTTGATCATTATTCTGTCTGATACTTTTCTTCTATTTTCCCACTATTGCTTCAGTTTGTTTATTTAATAGCTAACGTTGTGTTACATAGCTTTCTGGATATTCTATGACTTTAATGGTGGAGTGTGTTAGATAACCCAGGTAACAGGCACATCTTTATCCTTAAGGAGTTTATACTCTGTGTGTGTAACATATGGAGCCCTTGTATGTGAAGGTACAGAAGCATTTTGAAAGTGTCTAGTCTAAAATATCTAGGAGCAAACTTAAAATTGGAGGTAAGAGAAAAAGAGAACCCACAAGAGCCTCCAGGAACATAGTACCTGAGGGGCACACAGACAAGAGAAGTGTTTAAGGAGGCTCAGAAAGAATAATCCAGTGGGCAGAACAACTGGGAGTTGGAGGAGAGCGTTTTTTAAAAGGAAATCTGTGGACGTGAGCATAGAAAGATAAGAATTCAGCTTTTTGGTGAGTGGTTGAGTGAGTGGTTTTGAGGTAAGAAATGAGGCAGAAGCATGAGGGCAGAGTAAAGTGATGATAAGGAATAGAAGGTACGGATGTTGACTGTTTTTTTCAAATAAGGGTGATAGGTCTTTGTGTCTTTTTCAAAGGGGGATGACTCAGGAAAGTTGTTTGGCTAAGGGAAGGAGCTCTAAGAAGACAGATGCAGAAAAATCTGGGATAAAATTGTGCAGAAATACCACAGTCCTGGAGAGGATGTGATCAGATGTATAGACTGGAGGATTTGCTTTGAAAAAAAACAAATTTCCTTTCAGAACGGAGAGGAAGGAATGGTAGGGAGAGGTAGGGGAACATTTGTAGGTGTTGGGAAAGAAAGTTAAGAAATTTCGGCCCATGTTCTCAGTAACTCAGTGTCATGTGTTGGAAGAAAAGGAAATGGGTGCTGAAAAGAGGACCTGAGGTAAATAGTAAAGGTCTGGAATAAGCTTTGTGGGAAAGTGAAGGAGTTGCTGACTAGGGGCAGTAAAACACAGTTTTGATCAGCACCAGGGCCGTCACCAAGGTGGGAGACCCTGAAAGTATAGAAACGGCATATCAGTTTGGCATTTTGTTAGTGATCCCTCTTATCCAAATTCTCCATTTTTCTGCCCATTTCCTTTCACAGGTTCATGAGTCCTTGCAGGCTATGGGGAGTAGTGCCGACAGTTGTGACAGTGAGACAACAGTCACCTCATTTGGTGAAGACCTTGTCACACCAACAGCACAAGACCAGCCTTATTTTCATGAGTCAGAGGAGGAGTCTCTGATCCCTCTTCAGAAGGGAAGAGAGAAGGCAGCAACAATTGCTGATAGAAGGTCAGATAGCCAGAATTTCCCCCAGTGCGAGACTGTTGAGCCTGCAGGGAACACAGAGTCCCCCTGTGGGGGAGGGGACCACATTACTGCAATTACTGAAGTGAAAGAGGATTTGTCTCCAGCACAGCCAGTGGATCTGCTGGGGGAAGCAAGTGCCGAAAGTGATGTGGATAAAAGCAGTGAATGTGAATTTGCCCAGTATACCACACACCATATTCTCAAATCACTGGCTTCCATTGAGGCTAGATGCAGTGAGAAGAGCTCGGAAAATACAACTGGGCCTCCCTCTTCTGTGGACAGAGTTAATACCGCTTTGCAAAGAGCTCAAATGAAGGTTTGCAGTCTGTCTAGTCAGAGAGTAGGGCGTAGCTTGATAAAATCGAAAGATCTGTTAAAACAAAGGTACTTGTTTGCAAAAGCTGGCTATCCTCTAAGAAGGTCTCAGTCTTTACCAACAACCTTATTGAGCCCGGTAAGAGTCGTATCCTCTGTTAATGTTCGGTTGTCCCCAGGAAAAGAGACCAGATGCAGTCCACCGTCCTTCACTTACAAGTACACACCTGAAGAGGAACAGAAATTAGAAAAAGAGGTGATTGAGCACGATGGTCAGTCTTTAGTTAAATCCACTATTTTCATCTCTCCATCATCTGTGAAGAAAGAAGAAGCCTCTCAGAGCGAGGTGAACCGGTTGGAGGAATGCCATCATCGAAGGACTCCTTCCTGTTCGCTCTATGCTCCGGCACCAGTATCTCAGTCCACCTGTTCTCTTCACTCTGCCCACTCGGAGTGGCAGGAGAGGCCCCTGTGTGAGCACATGAGAACTCTGAGCACTCACAGTGTTCCCAACATATCAGGTGCCACCTGTAGTGCCTTCACTACCCCTTTCGGGTGTCCTAACTCGCATCGACATGCTGCCTACCCTTACCGAGCGTGCTCTGTGAACCCCCCTTCCGCCATTGAAATGCAGTTGCGAAGAGTATTGCATGATATTAGAAACTCACTGCAGAATCTTTCACAGGTATGAGGGGAAAAAAATGTTTTTTTTTTTCTTTTACTGATCTGAGCACCTTTTAATTCACTAAGAAGCAAAGTCCCATCAGGCATGAACCACCTCAGCCTCATTTTCTTACATGCCTAAACTTCTCTGAACCTGCCCTCCTCCTGTACTCTTCCCTCCTATCTTAAGGGAAAAGCTATAATTAATCCTGAACAAGGTTAATTTCTCTGCTCATAATGTCCCTCTCTTCTGGAGAAGAGATTTTGCTCATTAGGTAACCTCCCTTCTTTAGCCTGTCCTCCACTGTCTTTTTTTTTAAGTCAGGTTGTACCTATTACTAAAAAATCTTCCCTCTCAAATGCTGCCTCCCTTTCTCTGCCGTTTGATCGTGTTTACTGCCTCTTTCCTTTCTAAGCTTTCCTTCCCTCGACCTCTGTGTCGCCGTGTGTTCCCCTGGCTCTGCTCATAGCTGTCTAAGCTTCCCCCTTCATCTACTGACTCCTGATGCTGGTCTCCTGGCACAGAATTAGTCTACTTCCACTGGGTTCAAAGACTGGAACTGCCCCAGAAAAGAAAAAAAATCAGGTAAAGTGTGAATTTGAATAAAAATAGTCGGTCTTGTCACTTTTAAAATTACTGCACTCAGATATGTTGGTGGGCTGCAAAAAATTTTCCAAAAAAGCTTTGAAAACAAATTGTCTTTAGGTTTGCCTTTCTAAATCTGTCTCCACACTACTTGTGTTTAGATAGTTTGAGGAAATAAAGAAAATGACAGTGTAATGTCCTGATCACAGAGTTCAGCTAGGAGTCAGGAGGTTTACAGTGTATATAATAGATCTCTTATGATGACATCATAGGAAGGATGCCACTAGGAAAGGCAAAATCAAATTTGCAACTTATTAAGTGGCAAAGTATACTTTCTTTTAAATACAGATTTTATCCTCATGAGGATGGTCACCTAATGATTTTCTCCCGGTCTGACCAGAATGTGGGTATTTTTTTCTTCCTCCTTATAAAAATCTGTGAGTGAGATACCTAACTCTCCAGCTGTAATTACGTGAAGCACAGGGTTTCCAGGGCTCAACCCACCTACGCTTTGATGGTGTACCTTTCTAGACCAGCTCTACATGTGGTCTGCTCCTCTTGGGTGTCCCATCAGTAACTCAGCTCAATAATCTTCTCACCACCTCCTACCCCCCAGTAGACAGATGCTCTTCATGACTTGTCTCTGACTATTTGTCCAGTCTCGTTCTTCATGCGTGTGCTCCAGCTGTGTTGGACTGCATGCAGTTCTTTAAATAGGTGTGTGTTCCTGTGTCTGTCTTTACAAATGCCACTGTTTTTTGTTTGTTTGTTTGTTTGTTTGTTTTAACCTGGAGTCCCTTGCCCTTGCCTTTCTCTGCCTGATCAAGGCCTGCTTCCTGTTAAGGCTCAGCTCAGGTGTCATCAGTGCCAGGATCATTCACCTAATCTAGATTTTTGTTTGTTTCCATCACTGCACTCCCCTCCCCCACCCCAACATTGTAAGTTTTTTCCCACTTCCCTTTTTTTTTTTTCCCCTTGCACTGTGAAAACATTTGAAGGCTGGGAATGCCTTTTGTGCTTTCTTTTGTCTTTTTTCTTCACTGTCTAAAATAATGACACACAGTAGATGCTCAAATGTCTGTGAGCAGTATGATGACTGCCTGCTACTCTGGCCAGCCAACTCAGTAATTTCCTATAATCGAATCTGCTATTGCTTCTACATTTTTGAGTTTTGTTTGTTTTCTTCTTTCTCAAGGCAAGAGGGAAGTCCCGTAAGATGTAGATTTGAAATATGCCTGTTTCTTTGCCTCTTCTTTGTTCCATATAGACAGACTTCTACCTGACACAGATAGGAGTAATATAGGTAGCATTGGGGACTGAGGTATTTGGTTCCTCCTTACAATATGAAGTGGGGTTTTGGTTTTTTTTTGTTGTTGTTGTTGTCTCCAAGAGAACTATATATAGACCCCCAATTGCACCTTTTTAACACCTTAGATAATTTGGAGGTAAGCACTTTAACACTGATTTGTAATCAGACTCTTACTTTTTTGAAGTACCCTGTGACGAGAGGACCCGATCTTGCTGCTGCTCCATATAGTACTCAGAAATCATCTGTTCTACCTCTGTATGAAGTAAGTGCTTATTTAGATTTTTGTGTTACAAAGTTTTTTGTCTGATTTAGAAGTATAACTTTGTCATATTGTATTCTAGAATACTTTTCAGGAGCTCCAGGTAATGAGGCGGAGCCTGAATTTATTTAGGACGCAAATGATGGATTTAGAGTTGGCAATGCTACGTCAGCAAACCATGGTTTATCATCATATGACCGAGGAGGAAAGGTAAAAAGTTCATTTTGTCTCAATGTAACTCAAAATATTTTTAATTCTGAAAAAGCATCATCAGCCTTTTTTTTTTAAGCTGGATTTTATGCCTACTGCTGTGTACCGTTTATTTTGTGAACCCCTGTAGGTGAAATTAGGCAGAGTGTCTTACTAATGAAACCGCTTTCCATGTATTGAGGAAGACGGTGGTTGTAATCTTTGTTCACTGTTTGGGAGAGAGGGTAGAGGAAGAAAGACCATTTGTCCTCCTGGTCCCACCTGTGGCAGTCACTGTTGTGCTAATTTTCAGAACTTGCAATCTCAGTACCTTCTAGCAGTTTGTGAGAGAGTTGTGAACGTGAATCTCCAAACTGCTCTTTTCAACCTTGTGCCTATCGTTGTACCGACAGGTGTGAGGTTGATCAGCTTCAGAGTCTGAGGAATTCAGTCCGAATGGAGCTTCAGGACCTGGAGCTGCAGTTGGAGGAGCGCCTGCTGGGCCTGGAGGAGCAGTTCCGGGCTGTGCGCATGCCCTCTCCCTTCCGCGCCTCAGCTCTTGCGGTAGGTGCCGTGGGGGCTGCCAGCGGATTTCACTTAGGACTTACCACGGGCCGCACAGTTTAGGGCAAATGCCTTAATGTGAAACCACTTATTTTAATGGCAGTGAGGCAAACGGAATGTTTAAGGATCCTTTCCCACAAATCAGTTGAATGTACAAGTTGTGATTCTTAAATATTGAGTGTATTTAGAAATATATTGAAAATTGTTAATCATATTTTCTTAATAATAAGGAGCAATACAAAATTTTTTAGTTTTAGAAGAAAAATGATAGTGGATTAACACATGACTAATTTAGATTTTAATCACTGCATGTAACTAACTGCCAAGAACATAAACATATATTTTACTCAACTTTTTTTGCCTTTGAGTAAATAACTATTCCCTATAAATTTTTCCTTTATTTTGGATTTTTTTCCAGTCTTTATGGTTTTTACGGAATCAAATGAGATCTTTTTAAAGGCAAAAAATATGTACACAGCCAAGAAAATAAAACACTCTTTATTTTGTATCACTGTTCAAATTTCTAATGTTTCTTTCCATGAAATTTAAACTTCAGCATTGGATTATTTTTGCTATGACCTTTGCAGTCATAAAATGCATTGTTTTGAAATGTTGAAATTGTGAGCTTTTCTCTTTGTTATTTGAACAACACAGTTGTTTTTGTTAACAGTGAATGATTCTGTACATACATATACATATGCACACATATGGAGTAGAATAAGAATGTGTGTGTATTACATGTGTATATGTAGAATAAGAGTAGCATAGAATAAGAGTATTATTTATCATTGATGAATATCTTTTTCCATAAAATGTTTCAATCCATTATTCTGAGAAATGTGTGTTGGTGACAGAACATCTTTTATGCACTTAGTCATAATAACACATTTTATAGGGTGCCATGTTGAGAGTGACCTTTGCAACATAAAGGAATGTATAATTAGCCAATTCATTTTATTATGGAACACTTGCAATTTGAAAAAACAATTTATTCATACACACACACACATATATATATATATATATATATATTGTTCTTATTTTTCCAGGGAATGTGTGGCAGTAGAAGCGCTGATAACTTGTCATGCCCTTCTCCATTGAATGTAATGGAACCAGTAAGCCTCTCTCCTTTCAAATCACTGGGGAAGGGAATGATAAAACATTTCATAAACACACAATTTTCCTAGTGTATATGAAATGTTTTTTGTTTTTACATACAGAAATAGGTATTATCTAAATTGATTGGAAGGGAGTTTGGCACTTGTGAAAGTCTATTGCCATATTAGGCCACTAGTAGAAAGCTAGTTAATTGCAATAGTGATTTATCTTTATGGTGTAAAGGAAGTAATGCGTTATAAAAAGTGTTTATGCTGCAGGGGAAATATGCTTTCACAGTCTGATTACGGGTCCTTTAGGTAGTTGGATCTGTAAGATGACTACTTTGTGAACAAAAGTCTGATTTTTATTATATTTAAAAAATTTGTTTAACGTTTATTCATTTTTGAGAGAGACAGACAGAGAGACACAGAGCGTGAGCAGGGGAGGGTCAGAGAGAGAGGGAGACACAGAGTCCGAAGCAGGCTCCAGTCTCTGAACTGTCAGCACAAAGCTCGATGCAGGGCTCGAACTCACAGACCATGAGATCACAACCTTAGCCAAAGTCAGACGCTTAACCAAGTGAGCTGCTCAGGAGCCCCAAATTTTTATTATCTTTTAAAGAAATTGGTTAATTTGAGGGCAGAAGCATTATGAGTAGCTATTTTGTTTTTCTTTACTATTCCTTAACAAGTAATTTGGATGCCATGTGGTAACAAGTAAAATTTCATCCACCTGTATAGTCCAGTTACATATTTCATGGTTTTATCTCACCATGAATTTATATTTTCCTATATTGTTGCAAATGCAACTGATTAGTTCCTAAATGATTGAATTAGAATCATGTCTTTACAAGCTAAGTGATTTCTGGCAGTCATCACAGCTAGAATTTTAATCTTCTTTTAACTACCAGTCTTAATTTCAAGAGAGAAGAATTGCAATTTTTCTGATTTCCAGGTCACAGAACTGATGCGGGAACAGTCCTATCTGAAGTCTGAATTAGGCATGGGACTTGGAGAAATGGCATTTGAAATTCCTCCTGGAGAAAGCTCAGAATCCGTTTTCTCCCAAGCAACATCAGAGTCCTCTTCTGTATGTTCTGGTCCCTCTCATGCTAATAGAAGAACTGGAGTACCTTGTAGTGACTCAGTGGGCAAACCCAAGACCCATCTGGTACCAAGCAAGAAAGTATTCCGAGCGTCAGTGGCCCTGACGCCCACTGCTCCTTCTAGAATGGGCTCTGTGCAGACACCTCCAGATGTGGAAAGTTCTGAGGAAGTTGGTGCAGCTGAAGAAGCGTCAGAGGCTGTAGGACCTAAATCTGTAGTGGAAGAAGGGAATGGAAAAATCCCATTAATGCCAGCTACTGAGGAAATGCATAAAAATGTGGAGCAAGATGAGTTGCAGCAAGTCATACGAGAGGTGAGTAAAATCTATGCCTAATTTATCTGGAGATATGAGTTGGATAATAATGTTACTTGAACATTATAAGATACTGCTTTGATTCACTGTATTCAGTAATTTTCTGAGCTTTTAGATGAACTTTCCCATTGATCTAGCTCGTGTCTATTAAGATAGGGTTTTAATGGCATTTCTACAAATTTTATACTCCAGTGTGAAATAATTGCAATTTTCTATATTCACTCTGATGAAGAAAGTGTTTGTAGGATTCAAAATATCTAAACATGTGACAAAATTCTTAGACCTCTTATTTGTACATTTGTAAAATAGGGACTATGATTTAGATCTCTTCCAGGATTAAAAATCATCACTGTGTAATGTCAATTGACATGAGAAAATAGTGTTGTGATTTGTATAAAGAATTTGATTTGGCTTAGTGGGTGGAGATATGTGGAAGATACATGAGTTGTTCAAAGATAGAAATACAGAAGGAAAAGGTTTATCCTGGGTGATAGTGTGTAAACCTGAAGCATTTAACCATAGTTCTAGGTTACTACAAGGACTGTAAAAAATTAGGAAGATTAGTAGTCAGAGGTCAAAAGTTAATTGAGAAGATTAGTAAAATAGCTGTTTCAGGCACTGGGAACTGGCAATTAGAAGGAGTAATATATATATATCTTTTTTTTTTTTTTAACGTTTATTTATTTTTGAGACAGAGACAGAGCATGAACGGGGGAGGGGCAGAGAGAGAGGGAGACACAGAATGGGAAGCAGGCTCCAGGCTCTGAGCCATCAGCCCAGAGCCCAACGTGGGGCTGGAACTCACAGACCGTGAGATCGTGACCTGAGCTGAAGTCGGACACTTAAGCGACTGAGCCACCCAGGCGCCCCTATATCATTTAAAAAATGAGACTACAGATCAAAAGTTTTGATGGCTTTATTTTTTTTCCTTTCCTTCCCACATTACACTGTGCTTGGGAACAAAATGCAGTAGCATGCACAGGATAAAAATAACACATGTTGAATATATTTTTTTTACCATTGATATATTAAAAACATGATCAGAAAGGATCTTTCCATTAGTTAAAAGGGGGAGATAGCCTATACATTAAAAAAAATCATTTTATAAGAGTCTTAATGAGTATATGCTCTGTAAGGGATTTCATATAAGATATGAAATTCTTGGGGCACCTGGGTAGCTCAGTCAGTTGAGCATCTGATTCTTGATTTTGACTTGGCTCATGATCCTGGGGTCAATGAATCAAGCCCTGTTTCAGGCTCTGTGCTGAGTGTGGAGTCTGCTTGGGATACTCTCTCTCTGCCCTTCTGTTCCACTCCTATGCTCTCGTCCTCTCACTCACTCTTTCAAATAAATGAATGAATGATGTGAAATTCTTAAGCTTAAAGACTAGTAGGAAGACAAACAAGACTAACTCAGGAAACAATCCAAAAATTACACAGAAAAACATGTAGTATAATGTATTTAAGAACTAAGAATTTAGAAATGGAAAAGATCAAAATGGGCCAGAGAAATTAGGGTCAGTGGCTTCTTGTTTTTAATTTGCATATTTCCAATAAATTCAGCAATATGAGCCTAATGTATTTTTGGAATTAATTCGTGAGTAAGAAAGAACAAATTTCTAGTGGTTATAGGTCAAGAATGGTGGCAGCAGACCAGACTCTTCCCTCAAATGGGCCATTGATCCCCTGGGTCCAGAGATTAGTTCCTGTGTATTGGGTGCCATCATTCATAGCTGCATAATAGTAGCTTGAGAAGTATGTTAAAAATAAATACCGTCTTTTTTGCTATGATATGATATATATATATATATTCCTAAAAATTGTTGGGCTGTGCACATTGGTGCAGTAAAAAACCACAGAGCTTATTTGGAAAATAGAAGCATAACTAAAACTTTGTACGTGACATATTTTAAAAAAGATAGAAATCTAGCAAAAATAGCACAATAGTATACATGTGAAATGGTTAATAAATATTTAAGTACTACGATAAATATGGTACTTGACCTTGAAAAATACCTGAAATTTGCTTGTGGAACTGGGGTTTGGAAGGATTGCAGCTTGTGAGGTATTGCAAAGTAGCAGAGGAGAGTAAGATGAAATCCAACGGAAAGTTTTAATAGCAGATGTGGGTAGGTGTGGCTCCTAACACAGTGACCTGAGATAGCTCGTAGATGTTTCTATGTGTGCACTTTGTGTGTTCTGTTCCTGTATTCAGCTGAGTGCAGTTCTCTGCATTCGTCCCGTGTTTCTTATGGATGAAACTACATATAAGCACACATAAAATTTATATTATACTCGTTTCCTAATATTTCAGTAACTCATGTTGAGACAAATTTACATTTTAAAAATATGCATTCTAGCAGAAGAGACTACATGTTTGTAATTTCTTTTCATGACATGAATTATCAACTTCAAGTTTAAAAGGTCCTAGGGGTGCCTGGGTGGCTTAATCAGTTAAGTGTCTGACTCTTGATCTCAGCTCAGGTCTTGATCTCAGGGTTGTGAGTTCAAGACCCACACTGGGGTCTGTGCTGGGCATGAGGCCTACTTAAAAACAAAACAAAACAAAACAAAACAAACAAATAAAAACATATAAAAGGTTGTAATTCTTGATATTGATTTGTTCTGTAAACCTAATTCTTATAAGTTCATTGTATGTACCTGGTGAACATTTAGCAAGCTCTGTACATCCACCTTGCTCATTAGGTGCAAATGATTATAATCCATTCTTATTTATATGTTTAATATCAAAGATCAATTGTCGAGTAAAATTAAGTAATTATTTTTCTCCACACTATATTAATTAACCGAGGAAGTAAGTTTTAAGGTACTTTTTCTTTCTCTAGAAATGTGGTATTTTTGTTCCTTTTAGCTTGCTTTAGCTAATATGTTTTCCTTGAAAACTCAACTTAATATTGCTCATTTGGCATAAATATTCCCTTAATGCACACTTGAGTCCTCATTTTTAAAGTTGTTTGTTAACAGGTGACCTGATATGTGCTGTGAGTAATTTCCTAGGAATAAGGTATTCCTAGACCAGAACATTGATTCTTTGGCTGATACAACACAGCATGTAGAAAAGATGGTTGTTTCTTGGTCCTACAGTAGTACTTAATCATTTATAAGAACTTCCCATAAAATAAGAACGATCTTTTGATTTTGAAGACATTTAAATTGGCATGCAAGGCAAATGTTTGAGGAATTTTTCAGAATTTGTTACTATTCAAAATTTGGCAGAGTCTGTAGGACGTTGGCCTTAACATTTATCCTTTTGTTATTTACAAATAAGGATTTATCAAGCAAACTATATAGATCAAACACGGTGTGAAGAGGAACATTGATGTACTTATGAAAATAAGCTATTTTGAAGCGCCTTAAAAACATGTTATTAAATAAGTTAATCCAATCCCATTTATAATTTTAAAAAAGTAATTTGCGTTGATACGATCTTAACTCAGTTACAGTGGTGGTCTGTTCAACTTTATTTACAAAATATGTAAAATTCAGATTAGTCCTGGTTCTATTCATTTCAAATCCATAATCTTTTTGCCTAAATACACATGGTACTGAATTCCAGTTTTTGTCAGAGCTATCGTATCGGCCACCAAGAAAATTAAATTAGACTCTGCTTTTCCAGTAAATTCTGTGCCCCTGACGTCATTAACAAAGCCGCTCTTCAGGACAGCAGGATTTGAGCTTGTGTTGAACAGTTTTGCAGGTGAGGATTAGGCATGTTTGGGAGACACTTAACAGGGAAGTTTTCTTCCTGCACTCATGGGTGCATGAAAACAATGATGTCTGTCAGGCTTTTGTTTGCATCATTTCACCATCTGTGATGTTTTTAAAAAGTGTGCTTTCATTATAATGTGTTAATACAGCAGAATTCTTTTGAAAGAGAATTCTGAAAGTCCTTTCAGACAAATATTTAATATGCTCATTCAGTAACAAAGCTTTTGTCAGGTTAAAGGTAACCCATTTTTCAGATCGTATATGTTGTTGGAGGGAAAACTACACTCTCTTAGAATTTGCCCAGGTGGTCTGTGATGTATGTAATCAGTGGCCTGATACTTAAAAAAAATAAAAAGATTACTTAATAGAATAAATGAGCATGTGCCATAGAAGCAGATCAACAGAAGTTAAATATCAAAGAATAAACATAGATTGCTTTTCTCTTTAGAGAGTTCTTTTTGAATGAAGTTCCTAGGTTTGGTTCATGCCTATATGTTTCTTACAGTCTATCTAACACACTTGAAATGTGTATTTTGGTAAATACATAGCTTGTCTGTATTCTTAGTGTAACTTCTTGTAGTGATCACGTGGTCTGATGGCTGCCCCGAAGTAGTCACTTAGTAGATGCCTGTTGAGTGGATGTAGTTAGTACCCCACACTTCACACTGGCATTCATTCTGCTTATATTGCCAGTGAGCATTCTTTTCTTAATCTCACTCACATCTGTCCTCCCCCTGTGCCACTTCTTCTGGAAATTGTGCTCCTAAAGGCAATTTTCCCATCCCAGTGGACTTTTCTTACTCCTAATCCGTAGGATGCGAGACTTTGGAGCTAATTTATTTGTCCATATGCTTCTTCCTTCAGCAAATTATTAAGTGCATTTTGTTGTTTTGGGTGCTGGTTTCTCTCTAATCCTTTGTTTTTCTACTTTCTGTTCCCTTTAGTGTCAGATGTCTCTCTCTCTCTCTCTCTCTCGTGCCTCTGCTCTCTCACTTCTCTCTCTCTCTCTCTCCCTCTCTCTCTCTCAATGGTGCTTTCATTTATGGAGCACTTACTTTATTCTGGGATACATTAGTGAGACCCAGTTCTCTCCCTGAATTACAACACTCATAGCACAGACACTCCCCATTTGGCCTCACCCTTCCTGTTCCAGTCTCCTTCTCCCTGGTAGGAACCATCTGTTAGCTGCACTCCTTTCTTGCTCCCCTCTCATCCAAGCTGCTCTTGCTACAGTTTTCTGTCCTCACTATCATCTGAGATTGCCCTTACTTTTCATGACCTAGTATTTTAAAGTCTGTTATTCTCTAAACGCTTTTTATTTTTTCCTCTTAATATTATTTGAAACAATATTTAATATTAATATTTTATGAAACAGTATCTATTTTGTGCCCATTCAGATTATAACACACTTTTGTTATGCTTTATTCTAGTAATGTCCGCACTGGACATTACTCAAAAAATGTTGGCACACATTTTGGTTTGAAAAGAATACTTTTTGGCTTTTGTTTTGTTTTTTTTTTGGATGATAAAGAACAATGGGGGCATCTGGGTGGCTCAGTTGGTTGAGTGTCCGACCCTTGATTTTTGCTCAGATCATGATCTCAGGTTCATGAGATTGAGCCCTGCATCGGGCTGCATGCTGAACATGGAGCCTGTTTAAGACTGTCTGTCCTCTCTCTGCCCCTCTCCCCTGCTCGTGCTCTCCCTCGCTCTCTCAAAAAAACAAAACAAAACAAAACAAAAACAAAACAAGGAAAGTCAATAAAATTACCATATTGCATGGAATAACAGGACTGGGAAGACTGTGCTACTTATTGTCTTTTGTAAATACACATTTGCAGAGGTTCTGATTCAACACATTGTGTTTGTGCATATAGTACATTGCAGCAAAGAGATTCTGGTTTTCATAATATTTGTATCCAACACGTACTCATTTAAAAATAAATCTCAAGTACTGTGAAAGTCAGAAACTTTCATGATGTTTTAAAGTTTAGAAATATTGGTAGGAGGTAAAAGAATCTTGTATTTATTTAAATATATTCCAATACAGATGGTTGGTAACTAAGGAGCATTTGTTTCTATGAATACTTCTGTATAAGTCCATGTATTATGTACCAGTTTTGCATGACAGATTAATACAGAACCATTCTTGGAAAGACTTCAATTGAGATGTGTTCAGGATGTACTTAGGAACATTTTAGGAAATAGATCAGGCTGACAGGAAACCGTGGATATGTAGAATTTTTAAAAGCTGGTTTGAAAGTGTCTCAAGTTCTAATTTGGGAACACATTATCAGTTTATTTCAGGAAATCCACATTTAAAGCCTTCACAAAGAGCTATTTGGAGGTGATGCTGTATCATTAGAAAGAAAATGGCATGGATAGGCATGTGTAGTGTTTGAGCATCTGGACAAGAAAATCTTGATGGAATTATCATTGTCCCTAGGTCTATGTGCCTTTTCCAACAATAAAATAAGATTTAATATCCTTATCTGAAACAAAGTTTTTAGACAGGTGACAAACTTACCATACAAGTAAAGAAAACTTTATTTCTTTAAAAAAAATTTTTTTTTTAATGTTTATTTTTGAGAGAGACAGAGACAGAATGCGAGTGGGTTAGGGGCAGAGAGAGAGAGGAAGATACAGAATCTGAAGCAGGCTCCAGGCTCCAAGCTGTCAGCACAGAGCCTGATGCGGGGCTCGAACCCACAAGCTGCAAGATCGTGACCTGAGCTGAAGTTGGATGCTCAACCAACTGAGCCACCCAGGCGCCCCAAGAAAACTTTTATTTCTTTAGTTTATGGTTGTTTAGAGGATGTTTTTCATGTTTTAAAATAAATTGTACTAAATTTTCATTTTTTCTTTCCACTTCAGATGTGGATCTTAGATCCTAATAATATTTAACTTCTTTAGATACTTTGCCTTCAGTTGGTATAAACAGGCAATATACTTGTATATTATTTTTCCACTAATGAATTTTCTTAACAATGAGAACATTTGAGTATACTGTTGATTACCATACAAAAATAGACATTAATAAAAAACATAAAAGTGAATCTAACGTTTAAACAGTTCTTGTGGGTTACTTTGTGTCATGAAGCAAATAAAGTTTTTTAATCTATGGAGTAACACTTTTAATGTTTTTAACTTAAGAATTGTGATGTTTCGTAGTGGAGTTATCTGAGTTATGCTAGACTGCACAGTGACCTCACAGTCTGACCTGGGCTTGAGGAGAGATGGACATGATTCCTCACTATCTCTGTATTTCCTGAGGGTTTCATATGAAGGCTATAGTTTTCTCTGTGGCTTAGCTGGCTGTATGAATTAAGTGCTGTTTATGATTTTCTGAAAACAAAAAAAGTAGATTATGGTCATATTGTTGAGTTCTCATTTTTCTCTTTTTCTATTCTAGATTAAAGAGTCCATTGTTGGGGAAATCAGACGGGAAATTGTAAGTGGACTTTTGGCAGCAGTGTCTTCAAGTAAAGCATCTAATTCTAAGCAAGATAGTCATTAAATGGAATTTATAGGTAACATTTTCTGAAATTTTTTGTTTAGCCAATTATAAATTATTACTTATTTTTAATGCTTTGTTTTCTTAGTACCCAGGACTGTTTCTGTGGCTAAATTTTAACTTTTAATGTATATAATATGGTATCCTACAGTGTGAAAAACTACAACCCCTTGCATTGGAAATGCAAGCGAGTGAAATCTGATAATAATAACTTCTAAGGGATTATTGATAGTGTGTTATCTTACTGAAACTTCATTATAGTACTTAAATTAGTACTGGAATTGAGGAAATCAGAACTTTCAGGGGCTCCTGGGTGGCTCAGTCAGTTAAGTGTCTGACTTCAGCTCAGGTTGTAATCTCCCGGTTCATAAGTTCAGGCCCCGCATCAGGCTGTGTGCTGATAGCTCAGAGCCAGGAGCCTGCTTCCAATTCTGTGTCTCCCTCTATCTCTGCCCCTCCCCAGCTTGCATTCTGTCTCTTGCTCTCAAAAATGAATAAACGTTAAAAAAATTTTTTGAAAAAAAAAATCAGAACTTTCAAACCTGGGTATTATTTTGATAGCATTGATTATAATGCTATTTCAGTGTACAGTTTATGGACCAGCATTTTGAGAATTAATCACAAATTCTTAGTATCATTCTTAATTTTTTTGTCTAAATGTGTGTATGTGTGTATACTGTTTATATACATATACTGTATATAGAACATTCTCATCCTGTTTTTGAAGAACCTTTTAATAACGATACTTTAAAAATGATTAACGTTCACTTCTCTTTCTTTTGCAAGGTTGGCATGGATCGTGCTAGCTCTGTGATGTTGGAGTGATCAGTGACCGACACTGGTGGAGGTGTTACTTGTGCTTCAGAAGATACTTGCTGCTGAGCTGGGCTACTGTATACAGTGTATAATGTTTATTTCTTCTATGCATATCTTTTTTAAAAACGTACATAGAAACTTAGGCACTTTGCTGACTTTATTTCTTTTCTAAACTACCAAAATTATAGCCATTTGGAAAGCCTAATATTTATTTGTATGTCACTATTTTCCAGTTGATTCCCTATGTAGAATTAATTTTAAAACTTGAAAACTTCCAGATTTAACCAACTTATAAATGACCTATTTCTTCAGACTAGCTTCTTAAAACACTGACCTCTATGAGGTATTTACTGTGCAATAACTGATTCATTTTTTGAGAGCTTGAAGCAACCAATGATTTTCCCTCCACTGCTGTTAATTAGTGTTACTTCCAAGAAGAAAAAACTGTTCTGTTGTAAAAATTGCGCTTAATTCTTGAGGAGGTTACTAATAGCAGTAGGATAGAATTGTATGAGGTTACCTACAACTACTTAATGTTCTTACACTGTAAGCCTTGTTACTTTACCAAGACAAATGTAATTTTATTATAGCTTATATACTATTTTTCTTTTGGAAACATGCCTTATGTTAAACACTATACTTTTTGCATTGTCCAGACTTCCTATAAGGAGATGTTTCTTCTTCTATCCTTTAGACTAATTAAGTAGAGTATTGCCAAAATAATGGAGCCTTTGACTTGAATGGATAGAAATGAATAAGCTGGTTTTGTTTTGTTTTTTTCAAAATTAAAGTAATTTAGATTTGTTCTCCTCAAAATAGATGGTTTTAATTCAGTTTTAACCAGTGAGAACTATTTGTTTTTAGGGACAAAAAAAGGAAAGTGGTTTCCTGGTTGGTTTTGTATGTATTAAATAAATGTGTAAAGTAACAACGAAATTTATTGGAATTATTCCTTTAGCATTTATAATTTTCAATTCTTATTCTATTTCTTTGTGTGAAATTTTAATCAAAAGTGGTTGAGATGTTAACAATATTCTTTGAAAGAATATCTAGAAGGTTTATAAATGTTTGAATTATCACACAAAGGCTGATTTCTAAAAATAAAACAATAAAGTATTTATTTTGCCTAATGTCTTTTAATAGTTTCTTTTCTTTTAGTATAATGTGAAGAATTTGGATTAGATTTGATGAGTAACAAATAAGGTCCGAAAGAACTGGAGCATATAGGTAATAGGTTGATGTTCTCATTTCCTGAAGAGGCTTCTATGAAGCTTTGAAAAATACAGCTAAGACTAGACCACCCTGGAGAAAGAGCTTGTACTGATGCCTCTTGGTCTCATCTAGTTTTGTGGTCCTAATGATTACCATCTGAGGCCAAATAAAACTTTCCTTAAAAATTACTGTTAAACTCCAAAGAATAGACATTAAACTATTATTTTGTTCTTTGGTCAAATTAATTCAATTTAGTTGATTTTGATAATGATACATATAAACCACACACCCCATATTGATAGTAATACAGGCATAAATGCTTTTAACTATTCAGCTTTGTAGCCACTTACAGTTCCTCTCTGACAATACAAGATACCCAGAATCTGATAAAATTAGAGATATAACAGTTGCAGTAATAGACTGAGCCAATGGGCGAATCATTTTATATAGCATATAAATGAAATAAAATAAACTTCACTGTTAGAGTTTCATCTTTCTTCTCTCCATTTTAAAACTTTGTGTTTAAAAGCCACCAGGCTAGCTGCTGCTATGTAGAAATGAATGAGAGAGGGTCTACAAACTATATGGAAGAACAGGGCGTCTTTTTTATATAGGTAAGTTTACAAGTACCAAATGAAAAATATGAAGAATCATGAAAGGAGTTTGACAGAGTGTAGCCTGGGTGGTCCAAGAAGTCTTTACTGAGAAGATAATGGTTTGTGTAAAGTCTTTTAAACAAAAATTTTTTTTTTTAATCTTTATTTTTGAGAGAGAGAGAGAGAGAGAGAGGGACAGATTGTGAGCAGGGGAGGAACAGAGAGGGAGTTACAGAATCTGAAGCAGGCTCCAGCCTCTGAGCTGTCAGCACAGAGCCCAATGTGGGGCTTGAATTCATGGACCGCGAGATCATGACCTGAGCCGAAGTTGGATGCTCAACGGACTGAGTCACCCAGGTGCCCCTGGTTTGTGTAAAGTCTTAAGAATGGGAGGTGGAAAGGAAGGGGTTAAAATAATCAGTATTAGTAAAGGTTATTCAGAATGTATAAACTGAGTTTGAATTACTCTGTGCACGATGAAGAAATGTTTTTAAGAATCCAAGTTGTCTATAGCTTTCACATACTTTGTTAAAAACCTGAACAAAGGAAGCATAGAAGAAAAAGAATCTTGAAAATGGTGATTTGGAAGTTGGGACTTACCATGAGTGATATACCATGGACAAAATTGGGCAGCTTCTCAGACTTGAAGTACATATTGTTCCTCTAAGAACATTCAGTTGAATTTCAGTAACATTTAAAATATGCATTACATCAGCTAAGACTATTTGCTCAGCTGGCCATCTTCAACTTAAAAAAAAAACAAAATAACTACATATTTTCAGAGCAGTTTTAGGTTTACAACACACTTCAACTTATTTAGAGGACAATGAAAATGTAGTAAAGTGCATGTAAAATAATGTAAAGAAAAAGTACGTTTGAGGGATTCCTGAAGAGGTGCTCCTCACCTGTCTAGATGGGCATGTAGTGCTTGTGGAAGAATAGTACAAATAATACAAAATACAAAAATAATAAAAAAGCAATGCATAGGTTCTTTTTTCTTCTGGAAAAGAACTGGTAGCTTCTAGGTAGTGAGAAGAGGAAACATTCTATCTTCTAATTAAAGCTGAGGATCTAAGTTACAGTAAGTTATGTATGACTGGTTTTCAGAATCTTTTATAAATATTGAAATCATTTAATTACCACTTAACTCTAGCTGCATTCTAAATGTAGAAAGTTAGGATGTTATATCTCATTAACAGCTCCTCTCCTATATGGTTTTTTATTACCGTTTATTACTGTTAAATTGAGCTCTTTACCTCATTCATTTTATTCTCATTTTCACAACTGATGCTCTTTTACACGTTGAATAAATTAATAGCTTGCATACAGAATGTCAGTGTGCTTAGCAATACATTAGAAATGTACTCAAACATTCGTACCAAACAGTGTCCATATCCTCACAAGGGTCTTTTTAGATTCCCCAAAGGAGACTAAATCTTGTGAACAATGATTAACTAGCTTACTTGCTCACTGTGTTCACTCAAAAGTTTGCTGGATAGCCACCCTTTACAAGGCTCTGAGCTTATGAAGATGGATCTGTAAGGAATAAGATCACATTCCAGGGACAGGCAATCTAGTACATTGTTCAGACCTTTGAAGAAATCTAATTTTAGGAATTAGATTGTCTCTTTTTTGTCCATTTTTTAAAAATCTAATGAGTTCTTTGGATAAAAAATATATTAAATACATTGTAGGTAATGCAAGTTGTAATGATATGAAAGCTAATACATTTTTAACTTTTAAAAAATTTTTTAATGTTTATTCTTTTTTTAAAATTTGTCTTGCCTTTAATCTTACAATTGTTTAAGGTTTTTAGTTAGCAGTTTATATTTGTATTTCTAGAGAGTTGATTTCTGCTTTTGTTTAAAAAAAATATGAAATTTATTGTCAAATTGGTTTCCATACAACACCCAGTGCTCATCCCAACAGGTGCCCTCCCCAATGCCCATCACCCACTTTCCCCTCCCTCCCACCGCCCATCAACCCTCAGTTTATTCTCAGTTTCCAAGAGTCTCCTATGGTTTGGCTCCCTCCCTCTCTTTTTTTTTTCCTTCCCCTCCCCCATGTTCTTCTGTTAAGTTTCTCAGGATCCACATAAGAGTGAAAATATATGGCATCTGTCTTTCTCTGTATGACTTATTTCACTTGGCATAACACTCTCAAGTTCCATCCATGTTGCTACAAAAAGCCATATTTCATTCTTTCTCATTGCCAAGTAGTATTCCATTGTGTATGTAAACCACAATTTATCCATTCCTCAGTTGATGGACATTTAGGCTCTTTCCATAACTTGACTATTGTTGAAAGTGCTGCTATAAACATTGGGGTACAAGTTCCCCTATGCATCAGCACCCCTGTATCCCTTGGGTAAATTCCTAGCAGTGCTATTGCTGGGTCATAGGGTAGATCTATTTTTAATTTTTTGAAGAACCTCCACAGTGTTTTCCAGAGTGGCTGCACCAGTTTGCATTCCCACCAACAGTGCAAGAGGGTTCCCGTTTCTCCACATCCTCTCCAGCATCTATAGTCTCCTGATTTGTTCATTTTGGCCACTCTGACTGGCGTGAGGTGGTATCTCAGTGTGGTTTTGATTTGTATTTCCCTGATGAGGAGTGACGTTGAGCATCTTTTCATGTGTCTGTTGGCCTTCTGGATGTCTTCTTAAGTGTCTATTCATGTTTTCTGTCCATTTCTTCACTGGGTTATTTGTTTTTCGGGTATGGAGTTTGGTGAGTTCTTTATAGATTTTGGATACTAGCGCTTTGTCTGATAATGTTTATTTATTCTTGACACAGAGAGAGAGTGTGCGAGCAGGGGAGGGTCAGGGAGACACAGAATCCGAAGCAGGCTCCAGACTCTGAGCTGTCAGCACAGAGCCCAATGTGGGGCTCGAACTCACTAACTGTGAGATCATGACCTGAGCCAAATGAAGTTGAATGCTTGCCTGACTGAGCCACCCAGGAGCCCCTGAAAGCTAATACCTTTTGAAAAGTAGACTTCAGAATGATTTAGAAGTGGGACTGAGAAAAGAATGTTGCTTTATTTTGGAAATAAAAATATTTGAAGTAGTGATAAAATATTTTACTTTTTTAATGTTTATTTTTTGAGAGAGAGAGGGAGAGCACACGCGCAGGGGAGGGGTGGAAATAGACGGAGACAAGAGAATCAGAAGCAGGTTCGAGGCTCTGAGCTGTCAGCACAGAGCCCAACGTGGAGCTTGAGCTTGGGAACAGTGAGATCGTGACCTGAGCTAGTGGGACGCTTAACCGACTGAGCCACCCAGGTGCCCCGAGTAGTGATAAAATATTCTAAGGAAAACAACTGATTTATCCATATGCTAAGGAGAAAATAATTAAAGGAAACTTGAGAAGTTACTTTAAATATACTGTTTACATGAGGACCATACAACTATAGAGAAAGCATGCACTTTGTAAATATTTGTATGTTCTTGTGGTTTTAGAAAACCTGCATTCTGTTGTTTTGATGCCCATATTGATTTAGATTTACAAAAATGTCCCTTGAATCAACCTTGATGTCATACATTTTTTATGAAATCAACAAAAATACTATCGAATGACAAGTGTATTTAATTTGGACACTCAAACGGTATGTATAACATCAATAAGAAAGAATGTTTTAAAGCAGAGATTAATGTTTTATGCTAAGTTATTTTCTGTTCTTAATTCTAATGTGCATAAATCTTACAGTTTTCCTAAGAAAGCAATTTGCCATTGTAACACACTTTATAAAGTAAACCTCTTTATAATTTTCTTAGATTCCTTAGTGTTAAATGTTGTATCTTTAGCTTCATAAAATACAGGAAGTGTAAATGCTATTTTTTTGTTCACAAATGCACATATTGATAAAACACCTATTTACTCCAGTGTAATTAAGCTTACAGCTAGTCATAAGGAGTGCTTTTGTTAAATAAAAGTGGTTAAACATTATATTTCTAAAAGTGTTTTCTCAGAAAACAAGGTACCTGATTATTAGAAAGGGTAATAAAATGTTTTAGGCAAGAGAGCTAGTATATATGAGATGCAAGAACATCACTGACTTGATGTACACATTTCCAGTAGTTAAGGCTCAAGCTGCCTTCAAATTTCTGCTACATAGAACTGGGAAGGTGATAACAGTGCCTCTTTTATAGAATTGTTAGATGAATGTAACTTAGTACCATGAATGCGCTTAGTACCATGCGTGGCACAGCTCAGTAAGGTTTGTGGTGATGGTGGTCATGACGGGTAGAAATAATGTGTTAGGTATATGAGGTTTGACAAATTGGAAGAGAGAACATGAATTTGTAGATCCAGGTCTGAATTTTTCATCTTCATCATGTTCTTTCAAGCAACAGGACCAGAGGTTGGCAAAAGACCCCTGATTCTCCTACTGTGTGAAAGGTGAACATTATTGTATTCAAAACACAATACAAAAGACATTTAGTTCTTTGGAACAAAAATTTTTGCTCATGGAATACCACTTAGAGCAAACCTTAAAATTCACAGAAGTCAAATCACCTCAGATTGTGTAGACATGAAGGTTCTGTTTAAGTAGGTGTGGGTCCTATTTTAGGGATCCAAATTTTTGTGTTTCTAGAAGCTTCCAGGTGAGATTGATCCTGCAAGGCTATGAATTGTACTTTTAGTAGCAAGGATTTAGATTAGTGGGCTTAATTACCTATGTATGCTAGATGCTTTGAAGAGAGAAATTGGTTAAGCAGGAAAAGGACTTTATATCTCCAAGGAGATGTCACCTAAGAGGCTCCCTTCAGGAAACTTTTCATCACAGCCCCAAATTCAAAATTGAGAACAAAGGTAAGCACAGCACATAAGGAGGAAGCTATGAGGGGAAGTACCTAAGACCTCATGGAAATGTACAGTTGTCAAGACAGGCCTGTCGGCAACAACAGCAGCCTAAGTGCTATCGTGCTGTTAATGATAACAGGTAATAAGTCTTTATACTGTGTTGATTGGAAATTAAGAAAATGCAGACAGTCTGAATGTTTTGAGAGTCAACCACTCAAGAACCAGGATGAGATCTAAAAAGCAATGAACTAGCTTTGGAGATGCTGCAGAAAGAGGAGATCATCTCTAGAGTGTGGAATTTGTTCCAGTCATTGGTGCTTGAGGAAGGTTACCACTCCTTTTGGGAAGGGATTAATGAATAAAAACAATTACACCTGTGTCAAACACACTGGAATATGTTATTCATGTTTTTGATTAATTGTTTAGTAAATTCATCCTCAGGTGATTCATGGTTTTGTTTGGCACATCGCAAGTAATTCCTTTTATTATTTCTCCAGTCCCGAGGTAAAAATCCCTAAAGGCACTGCAAAACAATTATTATATTATATTATATTATATTATAGTATAGTATAGTATAGTATAGTATATTTATCATATATTATGTAAGCCTCCTCAGTCTATGAGGACACGTGGAATTGTATTAACGATGATAGACTTTTTTTTTTTTTTTTTAAATCTTTTTCCATCCCCTCCTCAGGACTGCTGAAGGATATCCTCTTCCAGGAAGAGTATTTACTTGTATCTCATTCATTTATACTGGAAAGTGCTCAAGAACTTTTCATATAGTGATCTCCTCTTCTCTTTATCGGGGGTGATAGTGCTCCGCTGCTCTTCTCCTGGGGTCCCCAACCGGCCAAAGTCCTGATGCTCCTGCGCCCTAGCAAGTGGAGAACTTCTCTTGCTGTCTCACTGTTCACTCCGCTGGCGGCAAGGCAGCACTGCTGATCACCCAGCCTTCTCATGTGAATCCCCTGCAAGTGTGTCTTTGATCACTTATGCTTTCACGACCATCTCCAAGGGGCTTGGCCATGGGTGAAAAGCACTTAGACACGTTGCCGTCCTTCCCATCCCCTGTTCTCCTCCGGTGCCAGCAAGCCCCCTTGCTGTCTTCCAAAACGCCAAATTGGCCTGGCTAAATATTTAGCGTGAACACACATTAGTGTGCATAGGCACAGACTAGTTCTTTTTTACTCCTGGAAACAGACAAGCATTTAATGACAGATGCTGAACATTCCTATTTTTATCATATTTTAATTCTGAAATTTCACCACAAATTCGTTGAACACACATTGAGTGAATAACTGTCGAGTACAAGGCGCTAATGCCAAAGTTGGTTTTTATATGGCCTTAATTTACCGTTTGCTAATTTGCTAATTTTACTAGCATTTGAATCAAGTTTCTCAAGATTCGCAAAGGAGAATTTTTACTTTCGTACAATTTTTTATTCGTGTTATCTTTCAAGTGCTGTAGAAGAAGCCAAAAGTAGAGCATAAATAATATCACAGATCAGTCAGGTGTAATCCTAATCAATTTTTTAGAATAGATATTAATTTCCTAGAAAAGTATTTACTTGGTCCATTCTACCTGTGATGCCCATAATGGGAAAGGGAAATGAATGAAACAGCTCATCACTTGTGAAATGTTCTACTTTTTTAGACTCTAGATACACATTTGACAGAAATTATTTGTAGAAAGGCACAACAGCGAAGGAAACTTCATCCATTATGTGAGTTATAGAACACACTTGTAATTATCACTCATGATTTTGGGGACAGTTTCCTAAAATAGGTTTAACCTCCCAAAGGTTTTGGATTTGGATTTGCCCCTCGATAAATGATCTTTTATTATTTTCTAAATTAATGCATTTGTTTAGAAATCCATGTAACAGAATGCCTGGCTTCATAAAAACCAACCCAGAACTCAATAAGGAACACCAGCAAAACTGATAATAGTCCATTTACACTATCTTTTGGTTTATGAATTAGCTGAATTATAGCAAATCTAGCAACAAAGCAAATTTCTTTATAATCTCCAATTAATAACAAAAAAAAGGGAAGAGGAAGAGACAGTTGGGGGAATCAGTAATAGCCTGAATTTAAGCCATTTGGTGAGGAAATACTTCTATGATGGAAAAAAATCTTAACCACAGGTACCTATTCAGCAATACAGATTTCTTTTACACTATGTTCTCAATTTCAGTATTTCCTTTCTGCTTTTGTCTTCTTTTTTCACTTCTTTCTCTTCAAGACTTAGAAATTATTTCCTTACAGAGGGATTTTTTTTAATGTGTTTATTTTTGAGGACAGCGAGTGAGTGATGGAGGGGTAGAGAGAGGGAGACAGAGGATCTGTCACCAGAGAGCCCAATATAGGGATCAAACTCAGGAACCACAAGTCAAATGCTCAACCAACTAAGCCACCCAGGTGCCCCTTTACTGAGGGATTTCTTGCACTCCACGTTTCTGCTCTGAGGATATGGTTTTATTCTTCAAATCTGTGCATTACAGTATCTGATAGAACTGGATTAAATATCACATTTTGCCAACAAATATCCCTTTCAATATCATTCTAGTCTGAACACTAAATTTGACACTTCAGGTTTTATAAAACAAGTTAGGTTTTTATGTGATCTGGGCTGCATGTTTGAGTCTGTACTGCATTTGCTAAAAATCAAAGACATTTATGTTTATTTTCAAGAAAATATTGCTAGAAATATACATAACTGAAGGGAGTAGAAGAACATAAGTAAGCATTAAGATGTCCCAATATAGAGGCAGACAGGCCTCAGTTCCAGGCTTAGCTCTGCCACTTTCTTACTCATTTTAGCCTCACTCTCCTGAAAATAACATCAGCACATACCTCTTTGGTTTATGAGGGGAGATTAACAAGGCCTAATAACATAAGGATACTTAGCATACTGCCTAGCATATGGTAAGAGCTCAATAAGTATTAGCTATTAGCAAGAGGTAGTAATGATAGAGAAGAGAAAGCACAAACATAGCAGACTATTAAAATATCAGGATATACTGTATTATCTGAATCAACTGAATGAAAATACAGCTGAAGTTATTCCATCTTTATGTTAAACAAACCATTAACTATCAAAATCGTGTGATTTGTCCTGCCTAAGTTTTATTTAATTCAGGAAAAGGTCAATGTTAGATACATTTGTCAAAAGCTTATCTGTTCTGTTATTTTTTTGAAGTTTATTTATTTTGAAAGAGAGAGAGAAGGAGAGGTTGGGGGGGGGGGCGGGAAAGCAGGGGAGAGGCAGAGAGAAAGGGAGAGAGAGACTATCCCAAGCAGGCTCTGAGCGGTCAGCGAGGAACCAGATTCAGAGATCTGTGATTTCACAAACTGCGAGATCATGACCTGAGCTAAAAAGAAAAGAACGCTTAACCCACTGAGCCACCCAGGTGCCCCTCTCTTCTCTGTTATTTTTAATACACTTAGCTGGCATCACAATAAATGACAAATTAGAATAATTGTCAATGATGAGATACTTTACCCTGTTTTATTTATTTAAAGGATTTAGGGCTTCAGAAAATTAGAATCCTTAGTTTTAGCTATTTGTAGACCTTTGTTGTTTTTTATATAAATGCCCTTGGTAACAACATTCTCTTAGCATAATTCTCCTGTTTCTTTTCCATCTCCCATTTTTAAAAAAGAATCAATGAACAACCGAGTTGAGCTTTTAAAAACCATCTAAGCATAAAAATTCTCAGCTGGACAAGAGCATTACAGAATGTGTAGTGTGTGAATTTGTATGTATGTGTACTTATGCACATAAGCATGGCATGTTGTTTTATTCAGTTTTATAATTGTGTATTTGGAGAAATGTTCTTTTGAAATATATAGAAAACGCAACTTTTTAAAATCTTCTGAACTGGCAGAGTATGGGTTTTAAAAAGTTGAGAAAAACTAACAAATTAAGCCAATTTAGTATCAATTTAGAAATATTACAAATAAGATGTACTATAATACACAGAGCGCATTATAATTTACTTTCGAAAGGTCCTACTATTTGCAATATTATAATTCTAACTGGTTTGTAATTGCTAAGATATTTTCAAGTTAATATAATTCTGAAGGACACACAATTTAAGATTGAATCAATATTCAACTCGTAGAAACTACAAATTTTGACACTCTTTAAAGTCACTACAATGGAACAGTCGGCATCTTCTATCTGGAGGGAAGAATTTACAGCTCTGGGTCACAAGGACTGCTAAGGGAGTAATAATTACTTAACCATGACTTGTATATCTTAGAGACTGAAAATCAGGAAGTGTGGACATCAGTATTTCATGACCTTGATATCTCATTACAGGCAAGAAAAAGAAGAGGCACTTTTGAGAAGTTATGGCTACTGTCAACTTCCTGGTTTCTTCTTTAAACAAGGAACATTTAGAGATCTCCAAAATATTCTAGTATAATACTAGAAAAACATGCCGTATGCAGCAGGTGTTTCTTCCCAGCCCACCTATATTTATGCTTGTTGGTATAAAATATCATCATTTCTCAAAGATGATGGGAATTCTAATTAACAATAATGCTGATCTACAAAAATAACTATGAAAAGAACTTCACAATATTTATTACAAGTCTCCGGTTATATAGTTATTAAGATATATATATTTGGCTGCTGCTTGGGAAGAAATGTATAAACGTTTTATATAGTTGAGCTCACATTTATAGATTCTAAGTACATAAAAATACATTTATAGATTGTGCCATGTCATTTCTTTCCCTTCTAGAAAAAATTTTATGTGGAGACACCTGAGTGACCCAGTCCATTGAATATCTGACTTCAGTTCAGGTCATGATCTCTGGTTCATGAGTTTGAGCCCCGTGTCGGGCTCTGTGCCAACAGCTCAGAGCCTGGAGTCTGCTTCGGATTCTGTCTTCCTTTCTCTCTGCCCCTCCCCCTGCTTACTCTCTCTCTCTCTCTCTCTCAAAAAAAAAATTAAAAAAATAAAAAATAAAGTAAATATTATATGCAAATATCATATCATTTGAAGCACGAACCATCTCAGATTACCTTTCATGTTTTTCCCTTTTTGAAACAACTAAGTAAAAGTCCCACCAACTTCCAGTTCCACTTACCAAATACTAATTGTCTTTCTTTGCCAGGTACCTTATTTCTTCACAAGTCCTGAGTGTCTAAATCCTTCATATCTGATCATCTCCACTCCTAATACCTTAATTCAGGCCCTCTTGCTTCTTTCCTGACTTAGTGCACTATTTGCCAACTAGGCCTTTCTGCCTACAGTAGTTCACCTGCGGTCCATATTCCTCCATACTATGAGAGTGACTGCACTAAATGTAAATATGGTCTCATCCTTAACCCCTATTGCTCAAAGCCATCCAATGATGTCCCAGTCTTTTTGAGTTAAAGTCCAAATGCACCCCTTTTTGCATCTCCAAGCCTGTATCTGGAAAGCCTGATATAGGCAGCTGTGCCTTGGCCATACTCAACTATGCTGCTCCATCCTTCCCTATATTTGCATGTTCTGTTCTTTCTGTTTGGAAATCCTTTCCCTCTTCTCCAATGTAACCCATTGTAAGCATTTCTTCCTCCGAGAAACCCACTGTGGTCTACAAAATGGACATCACTTCTTTGTCTATGCCTCCACTCTACGAAGTACATACCTTATGTTTTAGTGTGCGTGTGTGTGTGTGTGTGTGTGTGTGTGTTGGATGCGCGTGTGTGTGTGTCTTTGTGTCAGGTTTATTAAAATATAATTCACATACACTACATTTCACCCATTTCATGTGTAAATTCCATGGTTTTTAATATATTCACAAAGTCGTGCAACAATCATTGCAGTTAATTTTAGAACACTTTATTACCCCAGAATACCCAGTATACATTAGCAGTCACTCCCCATTCTTTCTCAACCCACCTCCATCCTAGGGAACTGAAATTTACTTTCTGTCTCTATAGATTTGCTTATTCTAGACATCTCATATAAATGGAATAATATGTAACCTTATGTGACTGGCTTCTTTCATTTAACAATATTTTCAAAGTTCACCCATGTCACAGCATGTATCAGCACTTCACATTTTATTGTTAATGATATTCCACTGTATGAATATACCACATTTTGTTTATTCATTCATCATTTGATGGACATTGGGTTGTTTTCACTTTTTTGTCTATTATGAACAATGTTGCTAAGTACTTTCATGTGCAAGCTTTTTTTAGAATTTTTTTTTTTTTTTTTTTTTTTTTAGAGAGAGCTGGAGAGAGGGGCAGAGGGAGAGGGGGAGAGAGAAAGAGAGAGCGAGAATCTTAAATTTATTTTTAATGTTTATTTTTGACAGAGAGAGACAGAGCACGAGCAGGGGAGGGGCAGAGAGAGAGGGAGACACAGAATCCGAAGCAGGCCCCGGCTGTGAGCTGTCAGCACACAGCCTGACGTGGGGCTCGATCTCACGAACCTCAAGATCATTACCTGAGCTGAAGTCAGATGCTTAACCGACTGAGCCACCCAGGCGCCCCAAGAGAGAGAGAATCTTAAGCAAGCTCCATGCTCAGCAGGGAGCAAGATGCAGGGCTCCATCCCATGACCCTGGGATCATGACCCGAACTGAAATCAAGAGTTAGCACTCAACTGACTGAGCCACCCAGGTGCCCCTCATGTGCAAGTTTTTGTATGGACATTTTTTTTTATTTATCTAGGGTAGAAGTGGATTTTCTGGGACATATGGAAAACTGTATGTTTAACTTTTTGAGGAACTGCTATGCGGTTTTCCAAAGTAGCTGGCTAAACATAGTTACCAAAGATTAAATAGAGTTACTATATGAACAATTTTACATCCTTACTAGCACTGTAAGAGAGCCCAATTTCTCCACATTCTCCATAAATCTTTTATTATTATTATTATTGTTGTTATTATTATTATTCTAACATCCTAATGGATGGGTGATAGTATCTCATTGTGGTTTTGATGGGCATTTTTCTGAATGATACTGAGCATCTTTTCATGTGTTTATTAACCATTTGTAGATCTTCTTTGAAGAAATGTCTATTCATATCCTTTGGCCATTTTGAAAATTGTGTCATTTGTCTTTCTATTATTGAGTTGTAAGAGTTCTTCATATATTCTAGATGAGTCCTGTATCAGATGTATGATTTATATTTGATTTGCAAAATTTTCCCTCTATTCTGTGTCCTGTCTTTCCACTTTCTTGATGATGTCCTTGAAGCACAGTTTTTAATTTGAATAAAATCATTGCCTAACCAAGGTCATGAAGATTTACTGTTATGTTGTCTTTCAAGAGTTTTATACTTTAAGCCCTTGCATTTAGATCTTTATGGATTTTGAGTTTTAATTTTTATATGCATGAGGTAGAGATCCAACTTCATTAATTTTCATGGAGATATAGTACATACCTTTAATGTTTTTTTCATTTATTTTACTACTGTGTAATTAACTGTATAGTGTATGTCTTTCAAACTACAGTAAGACTGGAACATGCCTTATTTACCTTAGTATACCTAGAATGGTGCTTGGCATGTAGTAGATGTTCAATAAATACTTGTTAAATGGAAATTAACTGGATGGAAAACTTGACCATTTTTTCATTATTACCATAAAACAGTAAGTTATTTTGACTGAAATATGAAAAATTATTTGATTTTTAGGATAATTATATTTTACAAGGATATGTCTATTTTAGAAGGACACAAAAAAGATCCCCAAGCTGGTTTAGATCTATAATCCATCCTCAACAGATATTGTTCACTTTCAGGGGAACAAAAGCTATATTATAAAATGTTTAATTCTTCTCCATAATTCTGGCATCAGTGACAGGACTGATAAGATTCTTTTATTTTTTAATTTATATGTTAGTTAACATACCTCCCCCACCAATATTAATTTCCTTATGCAATCAGTTTTTACTTGATGTAGATTATATTTTCTGAAGATGGGTTCAACAATATCATCCTGTCCCACATAGTCTTCTAAACCTTTGCCACTTCCCCATCAAGAGCTGGAGTTTATATCTCTTTCCTTTGTAAGTGGCTGAAATTTTAAGACTGCTTTGAACAATGGACTATAATAAAAGTGAAGATCTATGATTTTCAAGGTTAGAACATTAAAAAAAAATGCCATGCATTGACATTTGGTTCTCTCAGGGTGCTTGATCTGTAAACCCAACCACCATGCTGTAAGGAAGGGCAACATATCTAGGAAGAAGAGGCCTATGTGAAGAGCAGAAGCTTTGGTCTCTGGCCTTGGATGAACTCCTACCCAACAGACAGCACCAAATTGCCAACCATGAGAATGAGTTTCCTTGAAATAGATTCTCCAGTTGTCAGGCATGCCACCCCAGATATTGCCATATAGAGCTGAGAAAAACTGTCTTTGCTAAGCCTGTTCAATTTGTACATTGATGAACAAAATAAACAATAGGTGTTGCTTCAAGCCACTAACTTTTATGCTTCAATATGTAACTGCTACTAATTTTGGAGCCTAGAAATGGGATGCTGCCATAACATAAACCTAAAATGTGGCACTGGCTTTGGAATTGTACTGTGGGAAGAAGTTGAAATGGTGTTGAGGAGGCTGTTGGTGAAACCCAAAGTGCCTCAAGTAGATTGTTAGTGGAAGCCTAAAAGGCCTAAAAGACAACCTTAAAGTAAACAGAGGAAAATGTTGGAAGCTGAAGGAAGGGGGACTCTTGTTAAGTGATCACAGAGAGTTTGCCAACATAGTCATTTGTGAATGTGGCAAAGAGAAAATGTACCTTTAATAAACTCAAAGATCTAGCTAAGGAGATTTCCAGACAGAATATTCAAAATGTCACCTCATTTTTTTTTCTTATTGCCTACAATAAAATATGAGGAGAGATGAGCTGAAGAATAAACTATTAAACATAAAAGAGCTAGAACTTACTGGGTTTGAAATAAAATTGTTTCTTATACCCAGATTCTCTAAAAACAGTAACTTAAAAAAATGACTTCTGGAAAAGATCAAACCCAGTTATAAGTCTGTAAGATCTTTGTTAGTATCTCAAAAGGATTTAGGACAGTTACTCATAGAATATTTCAAACAGAGGAAAGGTCCTTTAAGGATCTTAATGCCTGCCTGGCCACATCATTTCAGCTAATAGGGCTTCTAAGATTTCCTTTATTTTTTAATTTATATTTTAGTTAGTTAACATACAGTACAGTATAGGTTTCAGGAGTAGAATCCCATGATTCATCATTTACATACAACACCGAGTGCTCATCACAAGTGCCTTCCTCAGTACCCACCACCCATCTCGCCCATCACCCACCTACCTGCCTCCATTGATCCTCTGTTTGTTCTCTTTCATTATGAGACTCTTGTGGTTTGTTTCCCTCTCTTCTCTTTCCCCTCCACTTTCCCATATGTTCATCTGTTTAGTTTCTTAAATTCCACATCTGAGTGAAATCATATGGTATTTGTCTTTCTCTATTTGACTTTTTTTGCTTAGCATAATACATTCTAGCTCCATCCACATCATTGAAAATGGCAAGATTTCATTCTTCTTGATGGCTGAATAACATTCCATTGTACATATACATATATACCATTTCTTCTTTATCCACTCATCAGGCAAAGGACATTTGAACTCCATGGTTTGGCTGTGGTTGATAATGCTGCTATAAACATTGGGGTACATGCACCCCATAAAATTTGTATTTTTGTACCCATTGGGTAAAAATAGTGCAACTGCTGGATTCTTTAGGAACCTCTTTACTATTCTCCAGAGTAGCTGCACCAGTTTGCATTCCCACCAGCAGCGCAAGAGTTTCCCCTTTCTCTGAATCCTCATCAAGATCCATTGTTTATTGTGTTGTTAATTTTAGCCAATCTGACAGGTGTGAGGTGATATCTCATCGTGGTTTTTATTTGTAGTTCCCTAATGATGAGTGATGTTGAACATCTTTTCATGTGTCTTTTAGCTCTCTGAATGTCTTCTTTGGAAAATTGTCTACTCATTCCTTCTGCCCATTTCTTCACTGGACTATTTGTTTTTTGGGTGTGGAGTTTGATAAGTTTTTTTTTTTATATATAGATTTTGGATACTAACCCTATCATATTTATCAGATGTGTCATTTCCAAATATCTCCCATTCTGTAGGCTGCCTTTTAGTTTTGTTGATTGTTTCCTTTGCTGGGCAGAAGCTTTTTACCTTGATGAAGTCCCAATAGTTCATATTTGCTTGTTTCCCTGGCTTTGGTGATGTGTCTAGTAAGACATTGCCTGGCCAAGGTCAAAGAGGTTGCTGCCTGTGTTCTCCTGTAGGATTTTGATGCTTTCCTATCTCACATTTAGGTCTTTTATCTATATTGAATTTATTTTTGTGTATGGTGTAAGAAAGTGGTCCAGTTTAATTCTTCTGCATGTCACAGTCCAGTTTTCCCATCACCATTTGTTGAAGAGGTTTTTTTTTTCCATTGTATATTCTTTCCTGCTTTGTTGAAGATTAGTTGGCCATATACTTGTGGGTATGTTTCTGGGTTTTCTATTCTGTTCCATTGATCTATGTGTCTGTTTTTGTGCCAGTGCCATACTGTCTTGATGACTACCGTTTTGTAATATCGCTTAAAATCCAGAATCGTGATGCCTCCAGTTTTGTTTTTATTTTTCAGGATTGCTTTGGCTATTTGGGAACTGTTGTGGTTCCATACAAATTTTAGGATTGTTTGTTCTAACTCTGTGAAGTATGCTGGTGGTATTTTGATAGGGATCATATTAAATGTGTGGATTGTTTTAGGTAGTATAGACATTTTAACAGTTATTTGTTCTTACAATCTGTGAGCAAGAAATGTTTTTCCATTTCTTTGTGCCCTCTTCAGTTAGCTTTGTAAGTCTTTTATAGTCTTCAGAGTGCAGATCTTTTACCTTATTAGTTAGGTTTATTCCTAGGTATCTTGTTTTTGGAACAATTGTAAATGGGATTGATTCCTTGATTTCTTTGCTGCTTTGCTATTGGTATATAGAAATGCAACAGATTTCTGCACATGGATTTTATATCCTGTGACTTTGCTGAATTCATGTATTAGTTGTATTTTTTGGACTCCATCCAATTTTTTGATGGAGTCTTTTGGGTTTTCTACATAGAGTATCATGTCATCTGCAAATACTGAAAGTTTTACTTCTTCCTTACCGATTTATATGCCCTTTATTTCTTTTTGTTGTCTGATTGCTAAGGCTAAGACTTCCAGTCCTATGTCAAATCGTAATGATGAGAATGGCCATCGTTGTCTTGTTTCTAACTATAAGGGAAAGGTTCTCAGTTTTTCCCCATTGGGGATGATATTAGCTGTGGGGATTTCATATATGACCTTTATGATGTTGAGGTGTTTTCCATCTGTCCGTAATTGTCAAGGGTTTTTATCAAGAATAGATGTTGTGTTTTGTCAACTGTTTTTTCTGCATCAATTGACAGGATCATATGCTTCTTATCCTTTCTTTTATTAATGTGGTGTATCACACTGATTGATTTGTGACTATAGAACCAGCCATGCAGCCCAGAAATAAATCCCACTTGATCATGGTGACTAATTCTTTTAATGTACTGTAGAATTCAGTTTGCTAGCATCTTTTTGGGAATTTTTGCATACAATTTCATCAGGAATATTGGCCTATAATTCTTTTTTAGTGGAGTCTTTGGTTTTGGAATCAAGGTAATGCTGGCTTCAAGCATGAGTTTGAAAGTTTTCCTCCTATTTCTATCTTTTGGGAACAGTTTGAGAAGAATAGGTAGTAACTCTTCTTTAAATGTCTGATAGAATTCCCCTGGGAAGCCATTAGGCCCAGGACTCTTGTTTTGGGGGAGAGATTTTTGATTACTGACTCAATTTCTTTGTTGGTTATGGGTCTGCTCAAATTTTCTATTTTTTCCTGTTTCAGCTTTGGTAGTTTGTGAGTTTCTAGGAATTTGTCCATTTCTTCCAGGTTGTCCAATTTGTCACCATATAATTTTTCATAGTATTGTCTTATAATTTGTATTTCAGTGATGTTGGTTGTGATATCTCCTCTTTAATTTGTGATTTTATCTATTCGGGTCCTTTATCTTTTCTTTTTGATAAATCTGGCTAGGGGGTTATCAATTTTGTTTATTCTTTCAAAGAATCGGTTCTTGGTTTTATTGATCTGTTCTACTGTTTTTGGTTTGTATGTTTATTCTATATTGTTTATTCCTGATCTAATTTTTATTATTTCTCTTTTTTCTGCTGGCTTTAGGCTTTATTTGCTGCTCCTTTAAATATAAGGTTAAGTTGTGTATTTGGGACCTTTCTTGCTTCTTGAGATAGGCTTGAACTGCAATATAATTTCCTCTTAGGACTGCCTTTGCTGCATCCCAAATGGTTTGGACTATCATGTTTTCATTTCCATTTGCCTCCATGTATTTCTTATTTCTTCTTTAATTTCCTGGTTAACATTTTTTAGTAAGATGTTCTTTAAATTATTTTTAATTTTTTTTTTTTTACTGTTTATTTTTGAGGGAGAGAGAGAGACAGAGCACAAGGGGGAAGGGGCAGAGAGAGAGGGAGGCACAGAACCTGAAGCAGGCTCCAGGCTCTGAACTGTCAGCACACAGCCCGATATGCCGCTTGAAATCATGAACTGTGAGATCATGACCTGAGCTGAAGTCGGACGCTCAACCAACTGAGCCACCCAGGTGCCCCTAGAAGGATATTCTTTAAACTCCATGTATTTGAGGGCTTTCCAAATTTTTTCTTGTGGTTGACTTCAAGTTTCATTGCATTGTGATCTGAAAATCTGGATGGTATGATCTTGGTCTTTTTGTACTTGTTGAAGGGTTGATTTGTGACCTAGTATGTGATATATTCTGGAGAATGTTCATGTACACTTGAGAAGAATGTGTATTCTGCTTTAGGATGGTAAGTTCTGAATATGTCTGTTAAGTCCCTCAGTCTAGTGTGTTGATTTCCTTGTTGGTTTTCTGCTTAGATGATCTGTCCATTACTGCAAGTGGGGTGTTAAAGTCTCCTACTATTACTGTATTATTATCAATGAGTTTATGTTTGTTATTAATTGATTTATATATTTGGGTTTCTCCACATTGGGGGCATAAATATTTAGAATTGTTACATCTTCTCAATGGATAGATCCCTTAATTATGATATAATACCCTTCTTCATCTCTTGTTACAGTCTTTGTTTTAAAATCTAGTTTGTCAGATATAAAATGGCTACTCTGGTGTTTTTCTTTTCTTTTTTTTTTTTTTTTTTTTTGATGTCCATTAGCATGATAGATGTCTCCATCCTCTCAATTACAATCAGCAGGTCTTTAGGTCTAATGTGTGTCTCATGTAGGCAGCATATAGATGGGTCTTTTTTTTTTTTATCCATTCTGATACCATACCTATTATGATTGGAGCATTCAGTCCATTAACATTCAAGGTGACTATTGAAAGATATGAATTTAGTGCCATTATGTTACCTGTAGAGTTGGCGTTTCTGGTGATATTTTCTCATCCTTTCTAGTCTTTAATGCTTTGTGGGGTTTTATCTGGGGCGGGGGGGGGCTTTCTGTCTCCACCCAAAGAGCCCCCAGAGCAGGGCTGATTTAATGATCACAAAGTCCTTTAGTTTTTGTCTGGGAAACCCTTTATCTCTCCTATTCTGAATGACAGCCTTGCTTGATAAAGCATTCTTGGCTGCATATTTTTCCTATTTCAGTACATTGAATATTTCCTGCCACTCCCTTCTGGCTTTCCAAGTTTCAGTGGATAGGTCTGATGATAATCTTATGTGTCTACCCTTGTAGGTTAAGGATCTTTGGTCCATGGCTGCTTTCAGAATTCTCTATCTTTGTGTTTTGTAAATTTCACTGTGATATGTTGTGGTGTTGACCTGTTTTGTTGATTTTGAGGAGAATTCTCTGTGCCTGTTGGACTTGTTTCTGTTGTGCCTTCTTGTTTCTTGTGTCTGTTTCCTTACCCAAATTAGGGAAGTTCTCAGCTATAATTTGTTCAAGTAAACTTTCTACCCTTTTTCCTGCTTTTCTTCTTCTGAGACTCCTATGATACAGATATTGTTTCACTCGATGGAATCATTGAGTTCCCCAAGTCTCCCTTTGTGATCTAACAGTTTTCTTTCCTTCTTTTCAGCTTCATTATTTTCCATTATTTTATCTTCTGTATCATCTATTCTCTCCTTCACTTCTTCAGTCTTCACTGTAACTCAGTTATGTTGATTTTGCATCTCAGTTATAGCATTTCTTTTATTTTAAGCTGACTAGTTTTAGGGATTTGATTTCTGTAGCCAAGTTTTCTCTGGTGTTGTCTATGCTTTTTTCAAGCCCAGCTAGTAGTCTTATGACTCTTGCTCTAAATTCTTATTCAGATATATTGCTTATATCTGTTTTGAGCAAGTTCTGAGCTATGATTTCTTCTTGACCTTTCTTTTGGGGAGAATTCTTCCATTTTGTCATTTTGGCTAAGTTCTGTCTTTTGCATGTTTTGAAAGCTTATTATGTTTCCTGCACCTGAGAGTAATGCTACATTAAAAAGAGGTCATACACTGTTCAGGGTCTGGCACTTCAGGAAGTATTTCTGGTGTATGCAGTGTGCCCTCTGCTCTTGCATTTGGGCTGCACTTTCCTGCTGCTCAGTCCTCTACAGAGCTCCTCCTTGCTTGCAGTGGGGAGTTTCTGGAACTTTAACTGGGTGTGCTTTGAAATGTTTGTTAAAATAAGCCTGGGAAAAAAAAGGAAAAAAAAGCCTCATCTCCCTCAAAATTAAAAGAGAGAAAGAAAAGGCAAAGAAATGAAAAAACAAACAGACTGTCAAAAAACTATTAAGCCAGATTCCAAAGAAAAAGACTTGGTGGGAGGGAGAAGAAGCAGCCTGATTCCAAAAAAAAAAAAAAAAAAGGGAGGAAGAAAATGAATAAAACAAACAAGAAACTATGACCCTGATTCCAAATGAAAGAAGAAGAAGAAGAAGAAGAAGAAGAAGAAGAAGAAGAAGAAGAAGAAGAAAAGGTAAGCCTGGTCCTATTTCTACCAGAACTGCAGATGCTGCTTTGAAGCATTTGAATTTCAGTGTACTTGGAGCATGGGGGTCTTCTGGAGGAGAGATCTGCTGCTTTGGCTGAGAGTCATTCTTGTCCCAGTAAATAAGCAGTTGCCAGCCACAGAGAGGCAGGGTTTGGTGTAAGCAAAGGGTTTGGTGTAAGGGTTTGGTGTGAGGTTTGGTGTAAGCAGTTCCCACCTCCACTGGGGGCTGTTGTGTTGCTCTCTGAAGTCCTAACATGTTGGTGTTGGGGGGGAAATGGTGCCACCCCACTCTCTTTTCCCTAGACAGGGGATCTCACACACACCACACTGTTCAGGAAACCCTCACAGAATAGCGAGGGCAGTCAGCTGGCCCTGTATGACAGCTCTACTGAATTTATTTATTTATTTATTTATTTATTTCCTTTGGTGAACAGCTGGCATTTAAAACTCGAAATCTTAAAGGACCCGGCACAGCACAGGCCCACCTCCTCTTTTAGAGTAGAGCCTCTCCACGTTGTGTCTGGCATCTTTTGTCCCAGAAAAAATAGTCCCACACCTGCATGGTTCATGGAATCTATGGTGTAGCACCGCTAAAAGCAGTAACAAGGTTATATGTCCTCTGTGTGTGCCTCTGCCCCCTTCCTACCCCCCTACCTACGAAAGGCCTTTTGCTGGAGACTACAGGGTCCTTTGTCCTTGGAGAGGCAATATACCCTCTTCCAAATGTGCTCCAGGAAGGGAAATGTTCTCTGCTATTGTGACTCAGGAGATCCCTAAGCCACACTTGCACTCAGAGGCCAGGGTCCTCCTCACCAGGAACACTCCCACAGCTCTACTCTGGAGAAAGTCATGCACTTCCAAAACCTCAAAATTTGACCTACATGTGCTCTTTGCAAAAAACCTGTGACATTTAGTACCTCTCTCTCCCCAGTGCATGGTCCTGAGAGGGTTTCCTCTTGTGCAAACCCAACACTGCACTCTCTCAACCTCTCTCTTTTCTCTCCCTTTTGTCTCTCCATGGACAAATTTTACTCCCCTCTGAGGCACCACTATTTTCCTCTTCCCCAATTCACTTCCATGCACCTTGCATCAGCCATGCTGTCTCCCTCCAACCATGGAGATCCTTCTCCCAGTGTCCTTTTCCCAGTGTTCCAAGTGATCTTACCTCAATATAGCTGTGTATGAGGGACAAGAAGAGCCCAGGGTCCCCCTACGTCTCTGCCATCTTAACTCCTAGGGCATCTAAGATTCTTCAGGGTGTTCTTCCACAGCTGTCTCAAAAGAAACCTAACTATGATGTGCTGTTTTTGTCAAAGGTCAAGGCAAGGTTGTGTCTTTTGTTTACCGAAGTACTCTTGCTGATCATGGAGATGGTATTTGTCTTACTAAATTTTATGTAATAGATTTTTAGAAATACCTTTAGCCATAAATCCCAGCACAAGAAGATTGCATAGTTAACAGGCTCTATTAGAAGCAGTTCATGGATAATGTGAGCTAAAGCAGGAAGCAAGCAAATATCATATCAACTGTGGTCAGTAGAAATAGTAAATATTGCCAGAATCCTATTCAAATACTGAGAAAAGATTATTCCATGTGTTTCCTTTTATTCACTTCAACTATGTTAGTTTAAGAAGGTGAATTCAAGTTTAAATATATCTGAAATACTTCCCTTTGCATTTGGCATTTTGGCACTGGAAACCAGTGTCACAGCAGGTACATATTTGGAATTGTCTCAGACCCTCTGTGAAGTATGTTCTTCCCTGTGCAGCATGCATTTGCAATGTCAACAGTAGCTAAGTACCAGTTGAGCTACATTCCTTGTAAAGCAATCTAATTATGGCAAACTTGAAGACCTGAGCCCTGGTGATAATTTCCAGAATGAAGTGTTCACAAGATGAAATGGAAAAGCATCAGCAGCTCATCCTTTTCTCTGTCATCCTTGTTTATGAAAGCCTAAAAATGTGAATGAGTTTCCACTGTTTGTTTCCCAAGCTTCATAGAGACACCATGATCTACTGTTTGAACAACTAGTTACTTTTTCTGGATTCAAAGTCACTTACTTACAAAGAAACAAGCCTAATTTGATCCAATGATTAATTCAAGACTTAATGTTGAGTAATGGTGGAACCTCACTTTTTAGTTGTCATTTGATTACTTCAGTTTTGTACAGTTTAACAGAGTCATTATGTGTCAGATCTTTATTCCTGATTTACTTTGACGGGATAATATTTTCATATTACTTTATGTTTATTTCCTTAGTATTTTTCTCACTCCAATTAGAAGACAGCAGCCAAGACTTATAATCCCTTGCTCCGGGGTTGTGATTCAGGGGCTGATTCTCCAACACTAGAGGAGAGCCTGCTGTCCTGGATTCTGCACTCAAGAGGATTCCACTCTGGCTTTCATCTTTTGACTGTTTTGAAGAAAACCCACTAATACCACAAACCAGCAACCATAACCCTTCCAAGACAGGGTCTCTGGAGAAGTGGGAATGGTGTAGGCTGAATATTCTCAGACCAGATACATCCACTGCTCAACTCTTATGACTTATGTAGAACACAGGCTTTCAGAGAAGGACTTCTTTAGAAAGAAGCCCGAACATCCTTTTAAGATTATTCTCAGAAACTTTGTGAACTGCAAAGTTCTTACAGAAGAAAATAATCTAATAGAACTTTCTATCTCTAGGTAAGAAGGAAGTTAGGAACTCCAGACAAAGGATAATGTCCAAACCAATCTGAGGTGGGGGGGAGGGCGGTGGTTCTTAAATTTGTAATTTTCCCATGTTTTAGTTGTTTTTTATATCATCTGTTTTCCTAAAATGAACACCAGGGACACATATGAATTGAAAATTATCTGTGTACTTGTTCTGGGATCAGCTACTGAGATTGTGCCCAGTGTGGAGATATTCTTGGGAGATAAATCTAAGGGACAATGTGGAAAATAGAAATTGAAAATAGAAATTCCCAAATAAGAGAAGTTTTTAATTCATTTATTGTGAATTAAATGTGCAGAACTGCAGATTTTTCTTCTCTAACACGGAGCTTGCTCATCATCTCTGCATTTGATACTCATCAAAATCTAATTTTCAAAAAAATAAAAAACATGGCTCTTCTATAAATATAAAACTAACAACCGTCAAAGTTGATTTAGTTCATTACTGAGGGAACCAGAGGGATAATAAAGCTAATTGAAAAATGTACTGGACAGGCAGAAATACTGTAATTGAAAAAAAAAAAAGGAAAAAGAATATGGAGTAAGATTGTTAAACTGAATTCAAAAAATTGTGTTTTAATTTTTTCTACTATATAGAAACCATTCACATACCTATAGGACAAATTCATTTGCAATGCTAGTAAGGAAAAATTATTTGAATGCTATCAGTTTTTCTAAGTTAACATTTACTTTTTTACAGTTGTAATTTACCCTAATTAATGGAAATTGTACGTCAAAACAAAACTATATACCCTTAAAGAATCAATCTTTTTCCTCTTCCCCCTTTGGAATTTTTCTTTTTACTGTGCTGATGCAATTAATTATATTTTCTCTCAAAATGAGAAATGCAGAGATTTTTTTTCCCTAAGTTGTGATTCTAACAAGGGAATGAAATTATGACACAAATATGTTGGCATTTACTTTATGCAAATTAAAAACCACTATCAATGTTACTTTTTTAAATTTTGACAATGTGTTCAAAATAGCTAATGAAATTAAATGGTTATGAGTCTAAATACAAACTTCATGAAAAATTATAGATCATAAATTTGAAAATAAACGCAAAAGCATAAAGTCAATGATATTGTAATAGTGTTGATGAAAGATGGTAGCTACACTTGTGGTGAACACAGCATAAAGTATAAACTTGTGGATCACTAAGCTGCATACCTGAAAATAATGTGGCACTGTATGTCAACTATACTCCAATTATAAATAAATAAATAAATAAATAAATATTTTAAAATAAAGCTCAATGCATAAAAATATAAATGTCAAAAATTTTGTCACTCTACTATAACTTAACAGATAAAGACGGAATAAAAATTAAAATATTAAATCAAAGGTTCATAAAATTCTTAGAGTTTAATCATAAGAAACAATATTATTCAATTTTTAATTACAATTAAAGGAAAAAAGTGCCCTTGTATACTGGTATAGTTAAATGACAAGGTTGTTTTTGTGTAAATTGTTGCAGATATTGAAAATGTCTTTTTTGACTTTTATTAAAGGTAATATGAAGTAACTTCAATGAGCATTGTGGTGGTCTAAGAGGATGCTTTCTAAATGAGGGCACCGTTGTTTAATGCAAAATTTTAAAGGTGTATAGTGATTCTCTGGTAATATCTCAACATATAAATGATACCAATTCTATTCCTTACTCCTCAACACTGGCTACTTTAAAGATTTTCCCTCAATACTAGTTTTCAGCAATTTGATTATGATTTGCCTTGGTGTGGTTTGAGTTTCTTGGATGAGATTCTTGGATATGTGGGTTTATATTTTCATCAAATGTGGGAATTTCTTAGTCATTTAATTTTTTTTTTTTTTTTTTTTCTGTTCTCCTACCCCTCTTTTCCTTCTGGGACTGCAACTACATGTACGTTAAACTTTTGATATTGCTTCTCAGGTCACTGAGGTTCTTCCTGTTCTCACCACCACCACCACCACCACCCCCCGGCATCCCTCTATGCTTCATTTGGGTATTTCAATTTCTATGTCTTCAAATTCATGATTTTTTCTATATTATCTAATCTGCCATTAATATAATTCAATGAAACTTTTAACTAGCAATATCATATTTTCATCTCTAGAGGTTCCATTTGGTGGTTCTTTTTATAGCTTCCATTTATAGCTCTCCTCATTGTGTTTATGTTTTTCTTTGAATCTTTAAACATATTTATAATAACTGTTTTAAAGTTCTTGTCTTCTGGGGAGCCTGGGTGGCTCAGTTGGTTAAGCATCCGACTCTTGGTTTCAGCTCAGGTCATGATCTCAAGTACATGAATTTGAGCCCTGTGTTGGGTTCTGTGCTGACAGTGCAGAGCCTGCTTGGGATTCTGTCTCCTTCTCTCTCTCTACCCCTTGCCTGCACTCTGACTCTTGATTTAGGCTCAGGTCATGATCTCACACTTCACAAATGCGAGCCCTGTGTTGGGCTCTGCGCTGACAGTGCATAGCCTGCTTGGGATTCTCTCTCTCTCTCTCTCTCTCTCTCTTTCTCCCCTGCTCTCACACACACACTCTCTCAAAATAAATAAACTTAAAAAAAAAAGTTTGCCTTTCAGTTTTTCATAGAGGTCGACAGTAGCCTTTAAATCCACTGCTATCCCTGAATCTTCTGGTTTCTCTAATGAAATGCCATGTGTATTCAGACTGATGTGAATTCCAATGATTCCCAGGTTTACATAAGTTCTGAGGATAATTTAATTTACACTTCCTAGTAACTATCTTCTCCCAGCAGTTGTTTTTTGTCTGGCCATGTTGAATTTCACCTTACACTCCAAAGACCTCTATGCAGATTTCTAGAACTCATTTTTTTCATAGCTCCCTCTTCTCTGGTAAGCCTCCCTGCAAATTCTAGCTCCTCAGATTCCCTCATCTTTAAGCTCTGTCTTCTCAACTGATTGTGACTGCCAGCATCTGCTTATGTTTATCCTCCCTGGATGACAGTCCAGAAATTGCTAAAGCAATCATAGGGTTCATCTTGGTTAGTTCTCTTCTTTCAGAAAGCACAGTTATTCAATGTATAAAAACACTTGTTTCATCCATTTTGTTCAGTTTTCTATCGTTTGTAGTAGGATGGTAAGTTCTGTGCACAGTTGTGCTTTGGTACAGGATACATTAATTTAAAAAAATTCCAGAAGAACGACACTATGCCAACAAAAATAAGTGTTTCCTTACATAAATACACCATGGTATATTGGAATAGTAGAATGCCAACAAATGGTAGCAGCCACTGTGTCTGAACGAAATAGACCACCTTCCATTGTTGACTAGAGCCTATTTCAGCTTTGTTAGTGTTTCAGATCTGGTGAGATTGTCCATGATTCCCAATCAGTGCCTGGTTTAGGGGACTCCGTACAGTCTTCTGCTAAGGGTTGCAGCAACTCCAACTTGAGAATGTGGAAATTTCTGCAGATGGAAGGGACGGTGCTGCACGCAGGGTGCTATCATAGGTCTTCTCAGTCTAAATATTCCTGATTGCTTTCTAATTTATAGCACCCATGCCAGTTTGGCATGGAAAATTCTTTGAGGCTGCCTCTATTAGAATTCCAGGCCCTAATCAAATGCAAGTTCCTTTTGCCCATAGAACTGAGCTATTTGAGAGTTTTCTGCCTTATTCTTTGTCTAATCCACTCTCCTCTTCACTTGGGGAAGAGGCAGGGCAGGAGGCTCTCTAGAAGCTCATCTATGACTCACTTACTTGCTTTACTCACCCTGAGGATCCTTTCCACATGCTCTGGACTGAATTGTGCCCCCCACCCCCGAATTCATATATCAAAGCCCTAACCCCCAGACTGGCTGCATTTAGAGTAAGGAAGTAATTAAGGTTGAAGGAGGCCATAAGAATAAAGCCTTCATCCAACAGGATTAATGTCTTTATAAGAGGAGACACCCACATGCTTGATCTCTTTGCCAGTGAGGGCACAGAGAGAAGGTGACAATTTACAAGCTAGGAGGAGGAGCCTCACCAGGAACTTAATAGGCTGGCACCTTGTTCTTGGACTTATCACCCTCAGAACTGTGAGAAACAAATTTTTATTGTTTAGCCTCCCAGTCTGTGATATTTTGTTACAGCAGCCCAAGCAGTCTAAGGTATCACACCTAATGGAGGTTTTGTTATTTTTTTGTTTCCTTTCTTTGGGCTAGAAAATTGCCTTCCTGACACCTCCTATATTTTTTTCATATTTAAAGGTTTTCAGATAAAAATGCTTTTCTCAGTCTTCCAGAAATTTTTTCCTAACATTTAAAGGAAAAATTATGGAGTTAAAAACAAGCAAGAAATCCACATTAAAACAAAAACAAATACAAAAACTTTCTCTATCTCAATCTCTTGCTTGCCTCTTGAAATTGAAGACCAAATTCAAGACTGTCCTTACTGAATATGATTTTGGGAACCTAATTCTGAAAGCCAAAAGCCAAACTCTGATTACCAATTGCTTTTCCTTTTCAATCATAACAACCTTAATCCTCTCAAAGGTAATGAACAGCCCTAGTTGAATGAGGATAAGATTACACAATAAAAACAACAACAAATACAAGGAAGTGCCAAAAAGAAAAGCATAGTAATGTAATTCAAAATATTACTTCATTGCACAAATGTAATACAGATTTACTACCCATGCATAAGAAATAATTGAGAAGAGGGTCGCCTGGGTGGCTCAGTTTGTTAAGTATCTGACCCCTCATTTCAGTTCAGTAATGATCTCAAGGTCATGAGAACCAGCTCTGGGGCATGGAGTTTGCTTAAGATTCCCTCTCCCTCACTCTGCTGCTCTCTCTTTGAAAGAGAGAGAGAGAGAGAGAGAGAAGAACTAAGTAACAACAATGGTTAAAAAAAAAAAAAAGCAGCACTCTTTTTCTAAGCTACTTTTCTTACCTGTCTCTATCCCTTGGTATTGCTAGAACTCCTATGATAAAAGTTCTCTTCTCTGGCAGGGTTTTCTGGTATAGAGTTCTTATGGGTAGTACCTGCATGGCCCCCACATGGACTCAGGATTGCCGCCTGTCTGACATTATCTACATCTTACCTTGGAGTATGATACAGGGTTTGCTGAGGTCTCCGTGTCTCCTCTTTGTCCTGGGTTCAGGTGAGCAAGGGCTCCTTTAGATGAGCCTACTAATGGTGATAGAAAGTGTACTCCCCTTAGCAATATTATTATTGTATGTAATTTCTATGTAGAAAATAAACACTTTTAATTTTTCAGGTCCTATTTGTATTACCAGATGTGACATATTTCTTGATATCCTCTTTAATTTCTTCAGAGATTTAGATTTAGAACAATAACCTTCATTGGCAGAGTTAGAGGACAACCCATATGGGATCCCATAAGGTCACCTGGAAATACCATCTTTTACTACAAAATCAGCCAGTTTCCTACGATTCAATTCAAGCATCTTCCTATTCCTTTCCCTGAGTTTTGTGCATATCTGCTATATTCACTAAGAGGTTTTAAGATTGCTTTTATCCTCAGTTTGGAGGGATTTAATTCTTGGATTCTTTTTTTCTAGACTCCTTTTATAATGTCCCCTTAGGGAATATCAGAATTGCTTGCAAATAGGGGCACCTCTGTGGCAGCTGGGTTGGTTAAGTGTCTGACTCTTGATTTTGGCTTGGGTCATGATCTCACCGTTCATGAAATCAAGCCACATGTCGGGCTCTGCTGACAGCACAGAGCCTGCTTGGGATGTTCTCTCTCCCTCTCTCTGCTCTTTCTCTCTCTCTCAAAATAAATAAATAAATAAACATTAAAAAAAAAAGGAATTGTTTGCAAATATACTTACTGACAGTTTGTCCTGACATGTTAGGATTCTGGGTGAACATACAAATTAGATCTTTCTGGAATCTGATCCAAGTTGATCAAAAGGATAGGATTTTTGGCTCATATAAATGGAATTTGACATATAAGTTGGTTTTAGGGTTGGTTTGTCAGCTGCTCAATCATGTCTTCAAGGTTCAGTTTCTTTTTATCTCCCCTCTCTGTCTCATGCAGGTTCAGCTTCTTCTTAAGCCTGGTTCTACTTCATTGTCACAAGATGGTTGTGTTAACATCCTTGGGGAATGTGTTTCTCTAGGCACATCTATGGAGATAGAAGGGATCGTTTCCAAGAGTGTTCTTCTCAGGAGGGGGAGGACCTGTCCTTTGATTTGGTCAGCCTGAGATGAGTCATTCTGGAACAAATACTGTGACCAGGAGAGGGACTCTTGTGTTCATTAGTTTAAGCTTCAGTCACTCTTCCCACTGCTACTGTGAGATACCCAGCGGAGGTGAAGATATCAGAATGAATATTTCATTCGTGACTAAGGAAAAGAGAGAGTAATGTTGGGAAGCTAACCACAATGCCCAGCATATCTATTTCCTCAGAAGAGAATAAATGTCTTGAAAGGGGAGAAAAACACGCTAAGTATTCACTTACGCTAGGCCTCATGCCAGGTAATACATGTATTTCTAACACTGCTGGGGAGTGTCTACCCAGCCTATTACCTCCTTTCTTTGCAAATTTCCCTGCCTTCAGGGAGAGTCTCTGATAACCCACCCGTTGAACAAAGATGACTGGATCAGGGACAGACACCTGGTCCAGACTAGGCCAATTATCTTTCCTCTCTAGGAATTTTGAAGTGGGATTCAAACTAGTTAGTCTCTCTGCTGGTCTGTGGGAGCACACATAAAACATTGGAAGCTATGGGGTAGCTGTTTTTTATATGTGCACAGAGAAACAAAGACAGTTTAGAGAGATTCTGAGCAGGGAGAAGCAGAGTTAAGGTTTGACACTAGAGAAAAGCTTCCTTGGTTCTTGATGACCTTCACATGCATGGTCCAGTTACTACTTAAGCCTACTATTTATGTAACACGTTGTTAAAATGGAACCCAAAGACAAAGAACAATGTAGTAGATTCCAAAGAATACTTCTCTTCCCCCACCTAATGCCCTGGATACTAAAGTGAAGCGCTGGACCACCCGTGCATAATGTACTGAGGGATAACGAGATGCTCCTGCCACCTTGATCATGCACTGCAGCTCATAAGACAGAAAAAAGCTGATTAGACAGATGTCCTTGTGTGAACTTGGTGTGATATTCTCTGCTCCCTCCTCATGAGAATAGGATGCTTTCCTTTCACAACTAGCCGATGAGTGAAAACTCTGAGGCAATTTTAGTTTCTGTGTCCTGGAGATTGAGGGAGATAGACAATGCTGTTTGACTTAAGTCTGAAAAGTCTAAAGTCAAGAAGTGTATAGCAAATCCACTGGGGTAGTATGCACTTCTACTCAAATTGGCTTGTGAGCACAAAATGAGACACTTTCCAAAAGTGAGCTGGCCCGGGTCATCTTAACAGAGAATCTCTTCTGAGAGGACTCCTCAGTGGGTTACGATACATAATGAGTTGCTGAATGCTCAGAGCAGAGCTACCCAGAGGAGGGCATGCCATGGGCAAAGGAATTTCATTGGTGATCCTGAGTGAGAATCTCCAAAGAACAAAAATGTCCATCAGAGGAAAAGTCAGCAATGCTTCTACAGTCCTGAGGGCACTGAGGTCAGACTGCAGTACACCAGGCATGGAACCCGGTCCCTTTCCTCTAGTCCTTCTCTCCCTAGGTTGACTTTGGAGAGATCAAAACTGTGGCTTGCACAGTGAGAAAGCAGCAGAGGAGGAACTGCTCAAGCAGCCAACCATACCCACCACCTCAACTTGCTCTGAGGAATGAGGAAAGCTTGGCACTGAATAAGAGTTTATAGATATTTTCATTCTTTATTGAACTGGATGCCAGTTTTGTAATAATGAGACTAGACTGGAACTTTCAATACCAAAACATTATCTAAGAGTGAGTATAAAAACTATGGACAGACATACTAAAGTTTTATTTTTAACAGTGAAAAATAATACATTTATTTTCTTTTTACATTTTATTACTGACTGAGGTGTCATATAATCATTTTAATGATGCTGCCAGGTGAGTATTATTATGTCAGTAAGAATTCTTTTCTCCACTCTGTAATTGGGGAGCCCATGAAAGGGGAGCGACTCATGAAATGGACTTTAAAAGATGTTCACTTTTTTAGTAAGTGGAAATGAGAGAAAGGGAGTTCTGAGAGAGGAAGAAATGGAGAAGCAGAGGCTGGTGAGGCTGTAGCAGTCTAGAAGGTCTGGAAGGGCTGAGGATAAGTAAGTCTGAAAACATTTTAGAGTAATGTGGCAGATCTTTAACATCACTTTTTGTCTTGTCCCTCCTCTACAACTGCCTCTTTCTCATTCTCTGACAAAAAATAAAGGTATTCTTCCCATTTGATCATGTGAGAATGTTCAATTTGGAAAGTAGGAATTATATGCTAGAATCTCACAAGGTAGAGGGGAAAACTGCAAGAGATTCTGAGATAGGTAGGTCTGTTTTGAATACAGTACTATTGCAAGAACGTAGTATTTCTGAAACTCAATTTCCTTGTCTGTAGAGCTGGGAAATTTCTATAGGTCTACTGTCAGGGATACATAACATGAGAATGAGGCAGATCCATAAAATAATTGTGTGACCTTCAGTAAGTCACAAATGCTTAGGTCTAGGTCTCTTGATGTGCCCATTGTGTTGTCAGTGACACTTCATGTCAATCAATGTCTGAAGCACAGTTGAGATGGCTTTTTTTTTTTTCAGTATCATTTTCTTATAAATGCCCAATAAATGTCAAGCCTGACTTTTTGTGTACAAAATCAAACCATTTGTTTTAGTTACATAAGAAAGGTCCTTTTGGTGAGGGTAAGAAGGACATTTAAACTGAAAGTTATGTATAATTGGGCCTGAAAACTTTTAATGGCTCTACTTAAAATGAATAGAAAGGTACTTAGGGAAGGTAGCAGTTGTAGGCTTTCTTTTCTTAGGAAATCAATACTCATAAAACTCAAGGTTGGAGTTGAGAATTAAAAACCACAGTGAGTTTATTTTAAAACATGTAGTCTGTCATCTTTATTTTCCCTTTGGATAACATAGTGTTTATACCCTGAGGTCTATTTATGTTGCTGCAAATCTTTCACTGACTTTGAAGTGAACTTTATGTGGTGCTAGAATCAGAACCTTAGGGCTTAGAAATCATGAAGTCCAACCCCCTCATTTAAAAAAGGGTAAACTGAGGCCAGAGAGGAAAGTGAAAGTGCCTAACATCTCCTCCATTTCCTCCGAGTTGTGATGAGGAACCTCCTGTTGTTCTGAACCTCCAGGCCCAACTCTGATAGGCGAGAAGTCCTTTTCCTTTTCATCTTCCAACATGGGGCTTGATCTTCTGCTCAACCTGCATGGTGCCTGGCACTTAGCAGGTATTCTTTCTATAGTTCTTATTTGAAAAAAGGACTGTATTTCACTCTGAACAGAGTATTCTGTCCTCACCAGAGCCTAATTAGAAACTCTCTGCCATTCTTGGTGTGGCTTAGGAGAATCACCGATCACTGGTTAAAGAAAACAAATCCTTGATGCTCTTCTCCCAAATACGTGCTTCACAGACTTGCCTGTGTGAGAAACTGTTCCGTGGCCAATCCATGCCTGTAGTTTATGCATCCCACTCTTGTGACTGCTCACCTGCAGTTTCCTTTAAAACCATTTCCTAGGGGCTCTGTTAAGCGTCTGACTTCAGCTCAGGTCACGATCTTGCCATGGGTTCAAGCCCTGTCTCTGTGCTGGCAGCTCAGAACCTGGAGCCTGCTTCGGATTCTGTATCTCCATTTCTCTCTGCCCCTCCCCCACTTGTGCTCTGTCCCTGTCTCTTGCAAAAATAAACATTTAAAAAAATATTAAAACCACCATTTCCTGTGTCCAGGGCATCTTACTGCATCCAGCACCTCTCATCCAACTAGCAAGCACACAGATGTGCTATCAAAGCTCGTTTTTGGGTCAGAGGACTACCTAGTTCTTTGGGGTGTCCCTTCAGGGTCCCTGGGAACGAATTGCATTTATGCTTATATTTTAAATCTGGCTGAACCAAACAAACTTCTAGTATTTACAAAAACATGTTTAGTTATTTTTGTGTGATTCAGATATAAATAGAGACTGATTTTATTTGTATAGGTATAAAGGTCATGTGGGTTGGAGAATGAGTCATAGACAATGCAAAAGTAAAACGAGTAAAGCAAACCAACTTAGAAGGTTTACAATTTTGGAGGTTTTCGTCTGAAGAGGAGATAGCTGAACCTCACACAGCAATAGGCTATACATACTGGGTAGGAGAGACCAGCTGTTCCCCTCTCTCCTAGGGAGAGCACAGCAGTAATTAAGTTTAAAGGGCAGCAGTAGGCATTTTTATTGCAACCAGGTAACTTTCTAGAATTCCTACAATGAGAGAATGAGAACTCCGTGGAGTCTCTTTCACCTATTCTCAAATTCCTCCAACACCAGCTCTGCTGTTCACTCCACCTGGTTCACAGATGATGTAAAGCCTTGGGTCCCAAATGGAACCCAGGTGTCCAGTAGTCACTCACAAGGAACTGTCAGGAGCCCTGCAGGAGTTTAAATTGTCAGGGATGAGCAGAGCACCATCTGTTGGGACATCACACCAACTACTATTATTACAGTGTTCCAACATAACTACTTAGTAAATAAAACTGTTAGGTATTTCTTTTTTTTTCTTTCTTTCTTTTTTTTAATTCCAGTATACTGAACACAGTTCACATTTATTTCAGGTGTACAATATAGCGATTCAACAATTCTCTACATTACTCAGTGCTTGTCAAGAGCACTCATCCCTTGACTTGCCTCCCCCATCAGTTTGTTCTCTATGGTTAAGAGTCTGTTTTTTGGTTTATCTCTTTATTTTTTCCTTTGTTCATTTGTTTTGTTTCTTAAATTCCACATATGAATGGAATAATATGGTATCTATCTTTCTCTGACTTATTTTGCTTAGTATTACACTCTCTAGTTCCATCCACATTGTTACAAATGGCAAAATCTTTCTTTTTAATGGCTCAATAATATTCCACTGTGTGTGTGTGTGTATATATATATATATATATATATATATACACACACACACACATCACATCTTCTTTATCCATTCATCTATTGATGGACACTTAGGATGCTTCCATAACTTGGCTGAAAACATGTTTCAATAAACACAGGGGTATATATATCCTTTTGAATTAGTGTTTTCATATTCTTTGGGTAAGTACCCAGTAGTGCAATTACTGGAACATATGATATTTATATTTTTAATTTTTTTGAGGACCCTCCATACCATTTTTCACAGTGGCTATACCAGTTTGTGTTCCCACCAACAGAACACAGGGGTTCCTTTTTCTCCACATCCTTGCCACCACTTGTTGCTTCTTGTGTTTTTGAGTCTAGTCATTCTGACAGGTGTGAGGTGATATCTCACTGTGGTTCTGATTTGTTTTCCTGGTAATGAGTGATGTTGAGTATCTTTCATGTGTCTGTTTGCCATCTGTATGTCTTCTTTGGAGAAATGTCTGTTCATGTCTTTTGCACACTTTTTAACTGGATTATTTGTTTTTGACATTGTGTCAGTTTCTTTTGGTGTTGAGTGGTATACTATTAGGTATTTCTTTTGCCCTAGATACTAGATACTAGATGCTAGATGCTATTTATCTATGTATATGGATACATAGAGAAGTTTTTTTCTAGAGATGTCTCCTTAAAAATTACTTCGAAAAGGTTAAAGACATAGCTTTCACGTTACAGAATGTGGAAGCTGTGGAGTTCTCGAATCCTAATAGAGACCATGATGGAGGGAGGT